>NC_037330.1:0-1250000 GCF_002263795.3 Bos taurus
TACTCCTTGGAAGGAAAGTTATGACCAACCTAGATAGCCTTTCAAAAGCAGAGACATTACTTTGCCAACAAAGGTTCGTCTAGTCAAGGCTATGGTTTTTCCTGTGGTCATGTATGGATGTGAGAGTTGGACTGTGAAGAAGGCTGAGCACTGAAGAATTGATGCTTTTGAACTGTGGTGTTGGAGAAGACTCTTGAGAGTCCCTTGGACTGCAAGGAGATCCAATCAGTCCATTCTGAAGGAGATCAGCCCTGGGATTTCTTTGGAAGGAATGATGCTAAAGCTGAAACTCCAGTACTTTGGCCACCTCATGTGAAGAGTTGACTCATTGGAAAAGACTCATGCTGGGAGGGATTTGGGGCAGGAGGAGAAGGGGACGACAGAGGATGAGATGGCTGGATGGCATCACTGACTTGATGGACGTGAGTCTGAGTGAACTCCAGGAGTTGGTGATGGACAGGGAGGCCTGGTGTGTGCTGCGATTCATGGGGTCTCAAAAAGTCGGACACGACTGAGTGACTGATCTGATCTGATCTGATCTGGCATGAATGAAAGTTGATAAGACATGGTCTATATTCCCAATGTGTTTTCAAAAGAGCTCCAGTGTGGCAACATAACCAGCTATGATTGTTGTTGAGTCACTCAGTTGTGTCCAATTGTTTTGCAACCCCATGGACTCTAGTCCACCAGGATCCTTTATCTATGGGATTTGCCAGACAAGAACACTGGAGTGGGTTGCCATTTCCTTCTCCAGTGATAGAGTCCACCAGAGACTTAAAAATGGTAGACTAGATCTCAGAAAATTTTACATACAAAAAGGAAGCATGGTGAGTACCTGCCTAACATGCATTTCAAGCTATTATTCTGCCTATGAAGATGTCAAAAACATTATCAGGGTTTTTTTTTCTTTCCTGAATAAAATGTCTGTATCCTTCTCAACTAAAGAAAGTGAAAGTGAAAGTTGCTCAGTCGTGTCCCAATTCCTTGTGACCGCCATGGACTAGTCCATAGAATTCTCCAGGCCAGAATACTGGAGCTGGGTAGCCTTTCCTGTCTCCAGGGAATCTTCCAACCCAGGGATCAAAACCCAGGTATCCCACATTGCATGCAAATTTTTTACCAGTTGGCCATAAGTGGAAACCCTCTCAACTAAACTCCTAGCTTTAAAAAAAACAGTAACTTGGAGTGGCCCTAAGAGTTGAAAAACCAGTAGCCTGTCTGACCACATTCAACATATGAGAAGAGGTAGTTACTAGCATCCAGACCTATTCAATCTGGCAAATTTAGAAATACCAGATCTTGGGACTTTCTGGTGGTCCAGGGCTAAAAGTCTACACTCCCAATTTCAGGGATCCTGGCTTGGATCTCTGGTCAGGGAACTAGATTCCTTTGTGCTGCAACTGAAAGACTCTATGTGCTGCAACTAAGGTCTGGTGGAGTCAAGTGAATAAATATTGAAAAACAGAAATACCAAGTCTTCCAATGTTCTGGTCTGGAGAATTCCATGGGGTCGCAAAGAGTTGGACATGACTGAGCAACTTTTACTTCACCTAACATTAATAGCTCACTTTTGCTTGAATAAATTGTACACTATTCTCTCTATTCAATATGTCTAGATAAATTCTGCAATGTCTACCGGTCAAAAGATCTAAACACTCATAATATTTGAGAGCATTGAATATAAATGGGAATAGAATCTGTCAGAATTTGTGCTGGAATAGGAATGACACAAATATTTCAGCCAATTTCTCACAATTATCTTTCCTCAAATTTTTGAAAGTAATACATTAAAGTTAGATTGCCTTCTAATTTTGCTGAAGACTAAAATTTTGGAAGTTATATCTTTTAAGGTGATTTGCTGTCCAATATGGTAGTTTTCAACATGATCCCATTCTTAGTTATCCAGGTATCCACGCCGCTTTCTACTCTTCTGATTAACAGTGGAATCAATCTCTCCACGTTCTGAATGTAGACTACTTTGTGACTAGCTTTGACTGATATAAAAGGTAGCTGAAGAGATATTGTGCCATCTTCAAGCATCTGATGGCCCTGTGGCTTTCTCAAAATCTCTTGGAATTTGCATAATCTCTTAGAAAAACTGCCATGTGAATAAGCACAAGCCAGCCTATTGGATAATGAGCAATATGCCTTACACCCCTATTCCATGAAATAGCATTTAGCAACCTCCCAACTGGAGTATGAGGCCTTCTTAGATCACCGAGACTGCAAAGCTGATAATATACACGTAAGTACACCAGCCAAGATCACATGAGGGTACTGACCTTACTGACTCATGTAATAGTGATCCATGCAATAAGCAGCTGTTTTTTGGTTTTGGTTTTGGTTTTTGTTTTTAAACTAGTGTTTTGGAACAGCTTGTTATGCTGTCTTTAAAACCACTGACATTCTTAATTTCTGATGTTACCACAAAGACATTTTCAAGTCTTATCATATAGCAACTAAGCATATCAGCTTTTCTTAAATGCAACTTGATTAAAATGTGTAATTAAAAAGTTTAGGCAATTTAACTTGTTGATGTCCTTGAATCTTTTGATACAATACTTTAATAAAATTATAGTATCTTATTTGTATAAATATAGTTCATCAAAAACTTACAACTTCATAATTTTATTATATATTTTATTAAAATAATCATTAAATAGAATTCAATTATAAGTTTATATTTAAATTACTTTTAAAAAAATACCTGCCTTGCCTTTAAGACTTAGATAAATAGATAAGCAGAGAGTTCATTTTGCCCAGATGATATAAAACATCACTGCCCATGTTGTTCTTTATAGATGTCTTTTATTCTTCCTGTAATGGAACTCTCTCCCTCAGGGAGATGAATTTTAAAACTGGCAATACTTGCAGGGTATACAAAGAACAACAACAACAAAAATAGATACTAAATAGATATATTATGATCATCAATCCACTAATATCTAATTTCAAAACATCACTGTATAGTCTAAAAAGCCTGTGTAAAGTCCTTATTTTTTGAGGGAAAAAAAAAGATATATAAACCAGAGAGAAACAAGAAGTCATGTCAAGGGCTGGAAAAACCTTGATTAAAGCTTATGTCAGAAGCTTTCTCTATCTCCTTTATACTTTAATAAAACTTCATTACACACACACACACAAAGAGATAATGTCAGGCTTTCTGGAAAGCAGTACTTCACAGCACTCATGTTTTAAGTTTTGGGAGTTTGTTTTTGCTTTTCTAATTGGGATAATTCACCAGGTAATACATGAATGAATAAGAGGAATCCTTGTTTCTGAAAAATGAAATTGCATGGAATCCTTGAATTCTTGGTATATTCCAGGGCACACACAACAGACTCTCCTTTAAGCACTATTGGATGAAGGAGAGGTTATGCAGTCAGATAAGAAGTGACTTGGGAGAGATCCTTCAGACAGACCCATTAAACGGTCTCTGCATTGAGCTGGGAGCACGGTTTCCAGCACCGTCATTGGCTCTGCTCTTCCTAACACAGGGCCAGATGGCAAAAACCAAAGAGCAGCATATAAGCTCATTCTATCAATGATTTCACTTATGACTTTGTGCAAGTTACAGCTGCCAGTGTCTAAGTCATCTTAGATGCTGCATAGCAGTAATCATCTCACTTATTTTCATAGCTATAATCATCTCACTTATTTTTATAAAGATGAAAGGTGTGGGTGGTTGCATTCAGAAGAGTACACAGCACATACAAAGTGATCAGCAAATGTGAGCAATTGCTATTATTCTCAGCAAAGGTGGATCATTATTTCCACCCCTTTCTGGTATTTGGCAGAATGCTATTGTGACTTCAAACCCTATGTCCTCCAGTAAGGAGCTCTAAGTGTAAGACTGGCACAGATTAGAAGACTTATCCACATATTTCATAATGGCAACATAATCCCTGGTTCAGAGGGCAATGTTTGAATGCAGCAAAAAATGCTCTGCAGTTCATCATGACATCTGAAAGGAATTGTGTTGAACTGTGTACCAACTTGGGGCTTTCCAGGTGGCTCAGTGGGTAAAGAATCCACCTGCAATTCAGGTGATGCAGGTTCAATCCCTGGGTCAGGAAGATCCCCTGGAGGAGAGCATGGCAACCCACTCCTGTATTATTGCCTGGAGAATCCCATGGACATAGGAGCCTGGTGGGCTATGGTCCATAGAGTCACAAAGAGTCAGACATGACTGAAGAGACTTGGTACATGAACCAGCTTTAAATAGCTTTTCCCATCTGACGACATCTCATACAACTCCTTAATTATTTGAGTCCCAAGATGATGTTGCTTGCTCTCAAGATGAAGTTGTTTGCTTGATGTCTTGTTGGTGTCCCACAGAGATCAATGATTGGTTTGGAAGCTTAAGAAATATGAGCTCCAGGGATACACACACATAAAAATGTAAAGCATGTAACATTTTCCCTCATAGCATCTTCACAAACAGGAAGCAAGGCCTATCTCACAGGTTGGTTGGACTACACTCTGTTTTGGGGGGAATGGACTGAACTGTATTTCCTGAGGTGTGGAAGCTTGTTTATTTGTTTGTCTTCTCATAAGGGTAGTATTGTTAGCCATGTATGAGAGGTGGAACAATCGTAAAAGAGGGTAGTGACATTAGACATTTTTAAAAGTCTGTAGTTAGCCTGTATTTATAGAGTATTTTAAGAAATGTCCAAATTTTGAGCACTCCATTTTGAAAGTATTTTCACTTTTTGTTCTGAGAAACAATCTCGACAGGACATGGAAACAACTCTATCTGCAGAACCGAATTTGAAACAGCTGTCAGTTTAAGAGGGAAAGAGTGTGAGCCAACAGGGAGAAATGCTCGATTCCTCTCCCCTTTCCTCCTCCTCCCCCCTCACTTTAACTCCATCCATGGAACCTGGGAAAGACAGCAGGGAGAGTCTCCTGAAGTCACTCTGAGGCTGGGAGTAGGTGCTGAGGGCTCCTCGAAACTGTTCCAGGAGGAACACAGACATGTGAACCACCTCTGAATCAGACAGGAGGGGGATTACTTTGTCCTTGTGCCAAAGGGATTTATAGATGTCTCTCTATAGCAATTTTCTCACATTTGATACCTTTGACATTTTGGCCCAAATTATATTTTGGTCTTTTCATGTGTTGTGGGTGTGTGTGGAGCATGGGGTGGGGAGGGAGATGCTGTTCTGTACCTTCTCAACTATTTAGCAGCATCTTGTCTGCCCAGGGGGCTTCCCTGGTGGACCAGAGGGTAAAGAATCTGCCTGCAATGCAGGAGACCCGGGTTCAATCTCTGGGTCAGGAAACTCCCCTGGAGACAGGAATGGCTACCCACTCCAGTATTCTTGTCTGGAGAATTCCATGGACAGAGGAGCCTGTCAGGCTTACAGTCCCTGGGGGTCTCAGTCAGAAACAGCTGAGTGACTAATCCTTTCACTTTCACTGGTCGGTCCACTAGATGTCAGTAGCAACCCTCCCGATTGTGACAATCAGCAGTATCTTCAGATATTGCTAAATGTCCTGTGGGGTTATAATTGCTCCTGGTTAAGAACCACTTCTCTCTATAAGTAATCAGTAGCCTGATTTTTCTTTAAAAACTGGAAAAGGTTTTACACAATTATGTACTACTTTGAAATCAGAAAAAGACGAAGTCACTTGTACTGGCCATTGAGGAAAGAAAACCATATCCTCAGAATAATTATGTTTTCAAACCACAATATTTTAATTCGCATGTCCTTTACCTCTTCAAGGGCTTCCCTTGTGGCTCAGCTGGTAAAGAATCAGCCTGAAATGTGGGAGGCCTGGCTTCAATCCCTGGGTTGGGAAGATCCCCTGGAGAAGGGAAAGGCTACCCACTCCAGTGTTCTGGCCTGGAGAATTCCATGGACTCTATAGTCCATGGGGTCGCAAAGAGTCGGATGCGACTGAATTACTTTCATTTCATTCACTTACCTCTTTGAGTGGCTCGAGGGTAAAGAATCTGCCTGGAGGATACATCTGAGACGTTCTGTACCTGGGTTGGGGAGATACCCTGAAGGAGGAAATGGCAACCCACTCGGTATTCTTGTCTGAGAAATCTCATGGATGTAGTGGCTTAGCAGGCTACAGTCCCTAGAGTTGTAAATAGCTGGACACAACTGAACACACACGCACACATTAACCTTTCTGAAGTTATTTGAAGAATGTGGAAAATACCGGATGTGTTGGGATTTTGTCCAGATTTTTTACCCCCTGAAAATAACCAACTGGTGCCTCCAAATCATTTTATTGTTACTAAGGGTGAGTAGAGAAAATACCCTTCGTTGGCATTTTCAATATGTCAAAAGCTTTGAATATATATCTCCTTTATTAAAAAAAAAAAAACACAAAACATAACCCTTAAAACTTTAATGTTTTGTGAGAATTCAAGCAAGATTCTTTTCTAAAGTTTCTTTTTAAAGTTATCAGAATAAAATACTTATATTTAATGGATGTTGTGAAGATCAGATATACAATGCAGCTTATGTATGCATGTATAATATTCTGTGTGTGCAACCTGATTTACTACGTTTTTACTTGCCATCTTATCATAATCATTTTTAGATCATTAAAACTTCATTTATGGCAAAGCCACTACAATATTGTAAAGTAATTAACCTCCAATTAAATAAATTTAGATTTAAAAAAAAGCAAACTTCTTCAAAAAGCTGTGATTTTCTATATGTATGCAGTGTATCTTTGAACTTTTTTCCTGTTGCTTGACACTTTATTTCTAAATTTTGCTTTCATAAATAATGGTGCAATGCAGCAGCAAGCATTTCTGTTAATTACATGTTCACATCATTGTTTAGCTCTTCAAATAGAGCTAAAACAGAGGATATATTTGTCAAATAGGTGTTCATAAGGCTTGAGAGTCACAGTTACAGAATGTCAGATTTTGAATATCAGTTCCCTGAAGAATGACAGACAGTGTGTGCCATAATTAACAAAATCGCTATGCAAATTTTATAGGAAAATATACTAATATAGATTATAAAATCTGCTTTCCCAGCTAAACCATATTTAAATAAATGAACACTTGTGAATTAGCAATCTTAAATAAGCATACTTCATATATTTGATTATAAAAGATTTTCTAAAAAATTATCCACTGAATCCTAATACTTTGAGAAATGATTAAATAGTAAGTCAGTAAAAAGGTATTGGAATATTTTTAATAACCATTTTATTGACCTATAGTTAATTTTCAATGCTGTGTTCCTTTCAGGTCTACAGTAAATGATTCAGATATATCTATATCTATGTAACTGTATCTATTCTGTATAAATATAGATATATCATATTCTTTTTCAGAGTCTTCTCCATTATAAATTATTATAAGATATGGAATATTGTCCCCTTTGCAGTATAATAGGTCATTGTTATTTATTTTATATATAGTGACTGAAATTTGCTCAGTAGTGTCCGACTCTTTGCTACCCCTTGGACTATACAGTCCATGGAATTCTCCAGGCCAGAACACTGGAGTGGGTAGCCATTCCCTTCTCCAGAGGATCTTTGCAACCCAGGGATCAAACCCAGGTCTCCCGCATTGCAGGCAGGTTCTTTGCCAAATAAGCCAACAGGGAAACCCTTCTATATAGTGCTGTGTATATATTAATTTAATTTAAAAAATGGATAATTAAATAATATTTGATATCTTTCTGATGATTCAGTTCTAAGCTCTGAATTATATATAACTAGTTTAAGGAATCATACAGGCTCATATGGATGCAAGTCTTTCCTGTGATCTGTGAAGTAAACTATGGACTCGATGTATTTGAGTGATGCAATTTCTGAGCTTTTCCTAAACTTCCCCAAAGCAATGCCTTATTTATTTGTTATAAAATGTACCCTATATATCATCATGTCTCTTTTAGGAGAATGCTTCTGCTGCTGCTAAGTCACTTCAGTCATGTCCGACTCAGTGCCACCCCATAGACAGCAGCCCACCAGGCTCCCCGGTCCCTGGGATTCTCCAGCAAGAACACTGGACTGGGTTGCCATTTCCTTCTCCAATGCATGAAAGTTAAAAGTGAAAGTGAAGCTGCTCAGTCATGTCCAACTCTTAGAGACTCCATGGACTGCAGCTTACCAGGCTCCTCCATCCATGGGATTTTCCAGGCAAAAATACTGGAGTGGGTTGCCATTGCCTTCTCCCCTTTTAGGAGACAGTCAAAACTAAATTGGGGATGATCTCATGGAGAATAACTATTAATATTTTTCTGAAACCATGGTAAAGGGAGGACATGGACAAGGAAAACTGCACTGCTGTGACAGACTTCCTTCTTGGATTCTCAGATGCCCCTGAGCTCAGAGTCTTCCTCTTCCTGCTGTTTCTTTCCATCTATAGAGTCGCATTTTGGGGAAACCTGGGCATGATTGCTCTCATTCAGGTCAGCTTTGGACTCCACACCCCCATGTACTTTTTCCTCAGCCACTTGTCCTTTGTGGATTTCTCTTACTCCACTACCGTCATGCCGAAGATGCTAGCTAACATCTTAAATGAAGACAGCCATTTCCTTCCTGGAATGCACTGTGCAATTCTACCTGTTTTGCACATTTGGGATAACTGAGGTCATTCTGCCGGCAGTGATGGCCTATGACTGCTTTGTGGCCATCTGTGACCCACTGCTCTACATGGTCACCATGTCCCGAAATCTCTGCATGGAGTTGGTGTCTTGTTGCTATCTCAATACTACTGTATGTTCTGTTATTCACTTGTGTTTAGCTCTTCAGATCCCATCCTACAGATCAAATGTGATCAACCACTTCTTTTGTGATCTTCCCGCTGTCTTGTGTCTTGCTTTCTCTGATGTCACCAGGAATCAATTGGTGCTATACATTGTGGCCATTTTCAATGAGGTTATCACCACTGTGGTCATCCTCACGTCCTACTTGTTTATTCTCATCATCATCCTGAGGATGTGCTCTGCAGACAAAAGATGCAAAGCTTTTCCACGTGTGCTTCCCACCTCACTGCCATCATCGTCTTTCACAGAACAGTCCTTTTCATTTATTGCCAGCCCCACTCTGGCAACAGCATGGGCACTGACAAAGTGGCCACAGTGTTCTGCACTGTAGTGATCCCCATGCTGAACCCCCTGGTCTATAGTCTGAGGAACAAGGATGTGAAAGAAGTGCTCAGAAAAGTGGTAAGCTCCAAAATATTATCCTAGAGAATATTTTCCTAGCAGGACTCAGGGTTAGAAATTGGAGGCTGATGAAAGGGTAATGATGCGTTTCAGTGTTGGAGTGAAAAGAGCAGTCAAGATGTAAATAGCTATGAGTGAGTCTTTTTAATTCTCTTCGTGCCTTTTCAATTTACAAGTTTAGGATTGATTGAGAATATTTCAAAATGTGCAGCCTACTTCTTTGCTTTGATGCTATATAGAATGTTTTAAATTGGACAGTATACTGGACTGTTAAAGCACCCAAATTTAATTTTCTCTTAGACTTTCATGAGTTTAATGGACTAAGTATCACATTTTATTTTAACATCCATTATGGGGACTATGATTCATTTCATAATTGAACACCTATTATTTTACAATAAGGAACACACCTTTGTCAGTTTTTACAGAGAATAAGATTCCATATGTGTATATAAATATAAATATATATATTCTCTTTATTGTTTTGTTCTTACTTCCTTTATTATTTTTTGTTTTTGTCATTGCAGTGTCCAGTGGTTTAGGGGTTTCATATATTATCACATATGAATAATAGAAATATTGATAATAATTACATTACAGAAATTTTAGGGAAATTAAATTACATGTCCAGTGAAAATAGCCTAGGAATATACCTAATGCATAATTGGTCATCTCTTTATGTATGTGTATATGTGTGTCTCTTTCATGCATTGGAGAAGGAAATGGCAACCCACTCCAGTATTCTTGCCTGGATAATCCTAGGGACAGAGGAGCCTAGTGGGTTGCCGTCTATGGGGTCACAGAGTCGGACACGACTGAAGCGACTTAGCAGCAGCATATATGTATATGTGTGTGTGTGTGTGTGTGTGTGTGTGTGTGTGTGTGTGTGTGTGTGTGTGCATAGATGTATATTGTCTATTGCACTTGACAGTATTGTGCTTTGCAGATACTGCATTTTTACAGATTGAAGATTTGTGGCAACCCTGCATCAAGCAAGTCTATTAGCACTGTTTTTCCAGCAACATTTGCTCACTCTTATCTCTGTCACATGTCATATTTTGGTAATTCTGGCAATATTTTAAACTTTTTCATTACTGTGTAAGTTATGGTGATCTGCCATCTCTGATGTTACTATTGAAAAAGATTATAACCCACTGAAGGTTTAGATGGTGTTAGCATTTTAAAGTATTTTTCAACTAGAATATGTATATTTTTTAGTTTTTATTGATTTGCAAAAAGTTTTTAAATTATTTTATTTTATTTGGCTGTGCTGGGTCTTCTATGTGGCATGTGGACTTCTCTAGTTGCAGTGTTTGGGTTTAGTTCCCTGTGGCATGTGGTATCTTAGTTGCCCCCAAGGGATCAAGCACAGGTCCCCTGAAAAGGACAGTGGATTCTTAACCACTGGGCCACTAGGGAAGTCCCAATATATGTACATTTCTTAGACATAATATTTCAGTGTACATACTTAGACATATGCACACTGAAAATGTGTTTGACCTGCTTTATTAATGATATTTGCCTTATTGGAAAGAGAAAGTGAAATCGCTCAGTCGTGTCCAACTCTTTGTGGCCCCATGGACTGTAGCCTGCCAGGCTCCTCCATCTATGGGGTTTTCCAGGCAAGAATACTGGAGTGGGTAGCTGTTTCCTTCTGCAGGGCATCTTCCTGACCCAGGGATCGAACCAGGGTCTCCTGCACTGCAGGCAGGCTCCTTACTGTCTGAGCCATCAGGGAAGCCTAATTTGCCTTATCACAATAAAGTGAATATATCAAACCTATAATATCTCCCAGCTATGTCTGTATGCTTATAAATGTATACGCCTACATATTATGTAGATATATTAATATATTATATATGTGTATGTATTGGTTGGTTGTTGTTTAGTCACTAAGTTAGGTTCGGATCTTTTGGGACCCCATGGACTATAGACCATCAGGTACCTCTATGTATGCAATTATTTAATAACCATTGTTATGAATAGCAGCATTGCTGACTTTTGCCTCTTTTCTCACTTTCAATTATTTTCTTCTGGCTTACTTTAAAAATATGCATTAAAAAAATAAGTAAAAAAAATAAAAAATAAAATATGCATTAAATGCTTACTGTGACTCATAGGTGGCCTTCTAACCTCTGTGTACATTTCTTTTCTGTGTCTTGATGAAATGACCTTTGTTCATCCTTCCTTTATGTGTTTAAACTTCATTTCTTCCTTCAACCTTGGCTCATATGTGTCACTGATACTTTATTTGTGCTTCCATTATGATTTATGTAAATTTCTACATTAAATTCACTTGCTCAATGAAGCATCTCTCTGTGTGTCTATACTAACGTTAGAAAGCACTACACTGGAGTTTATGAAAACCGGGATAGGCAATTTGACTCTTATTTTTTAATTTGACAAGTAACACAAACTTCTTAATTTCTCAGTTTCCTCAAGTTTGAACAATGGTTATTACTGTTAACCTCTCAACATTATACCGAGATTACATTTTGACAACATGTAGGTACTCACTGGCACTAGAAAGATCCTTTATGTGTGTTTCAGTGAAATCTTTGGGGCCTGGAACTATTTATTCTTTTCTCTCTCACTATCATGTATTATAAGTTATATTTATTTTTTTATTAGATAGATGAATAAAAACTGGTATATAAACTGTATGTATATTGAGCTTTTGGGGGGTGTTAGTTCTAAAAGGTCTTGTAGGTCTTCACAGAACCGTTCAACTTCAGCTTCTTCAGCATTACTGGTTGGGGCATAGACTTGGATTACTGTAATATTGAATGGTTTGCCTTGGAAATGAATAGAGATCATTCTGTCGTTTTTGAGATTGCATCCAAGTACTGTATTGTCACCCTGCTTATTTAACTTATATGCAGAGTACATCATGAGAAACGCTGGGCTGGGAGCAGCACAAGCTGGAATCAAGATTGCTGGAAGAAATATCAATAACCTCAGATATGCTGATGATACTACCCTTATGGCAGAAAGTGAAGAGGAATTAAAAAGCCTCTTGATGAAAGTGAAAGTGGAAAGTGAAACAGTTGGCTTAAGGCTCAACATTCAGAAAATGAAGATCATGGCATCTGGTCCCATCACTTCATGGCAAATAGATGTGTCAGTCACTCTCCTAATATATTATTTCCAAGACAGATGTTCAGATCCGTCCATCAGGAAGAACGTCTCTGACCAAGAGAAATATAACCATTGGGGCCACATTCGCCCTCTTGGGTTCTCAGACTACCCAGAACTGCAAGCCCCCCTCTTCCTGGTATTTCTGGCCATCTACAACTTCAGCATAGCAGGGAACCTTGGGATGATGGTCATCATCAAAGTTAACCCCAAACTGCACACCCCCATGTACTTTTTTCTCAGCCACCTCTCATTTGTGGATTTCTGCTATTCTTCCATCATTGCTCCCAAGACGCTGGTGAACCTACTTGCAGAAGACAGAGCATTTCATTTTGGGGATGTACGGTGCAGTTCTTTCTCGTTTGCACCTTTGTGGTGACTGAATTAATTCTGTTTGCTGTGATGGCCTATGACGGCTTCGTGGCTATTTGCAACCCTCTGCTCTACACAGTCGTCACGTCCCAGAGACTCTGTGCCATGTTAGTGGTCACGTCATATGCATGGGGAGTAGCTTGCTCCTTGACTGTCACATGTTCTGCTGTCGAATTATCTTTTCACGGTTTCAACACAATCAATCACTTCTGTGAGCTTTCTTCCTTGATTTCCCTCTCTTATTCTGATTCTTATCTCAGCCAGCTGTTGCTTTTCACTGTTGCCACCTTTAATGAGGTGATCACATTGCTTGTCATTCTCACGTCTTGCGTGTTCATTGTTGTCACCACCTTGAAGACGCAATCAACTGGTGGTCGGCCTTCTCCACCCTCGCTTCCCGCCTGACCGCCATCAGCATCTTCCCTGGCACCATCCTCTTCCTCTACTCTGTGCCCAGCTCCACACTCTCCAGGCACACAGTCAAAATGGCGTCTGTGTTTTACACGGTGGTCATCCCCATGTTGAATTCCCTGATCTACAGTCTGAGAAATAAGGATGTCAAGGACACAGTCAGCAAACTAATGAAAACAAAATTGTTTTCACATTGAAGGCATGTAACTGCTAAATATTTACTTTGGTTATTAAAGAACACTTTTCTGATTTTAAATGGATTATGTCAAAAATTTACTTAACAAATAACCTTAGATTTGAAAAACAAAAACAATGGAAAAAATATGAATTTTAGATCAGGAGACTATACCTGGTTCTGACTAAGTCAGAGAAGATGGATTGACCTGACTCAGTCATTATCTAAAAAACCAGTTTAATATTATTTTGTTCATAAAGTGGTATATAGAACAGAAGAATATAGATAATATATCAAACATATTGTACATGTGCTGTAAACTCTAGTTCTGTCATTCCTTTTTTCCTGATGACTAATGAGTAGTCTTAAATAAATGACCAATTTTATACTTTAAATTTAGTGAATAGATGACAGGGAAAGATATAGTTTTACTTTCAGGAACCTCCCAAGCCAGTGGTGTTAGTTAATATCATAATACAGTTGGTGGGAAGAGACTGTACAAAATCATTTATGGCTATCATGCATCTTTTACTTGGCCTTGAAGGATAGACAGATTTTTAAAGAGAAATAAAAGAGAATGACATAAGTTTTACTTGAAAGTGAGAGTTGGACTGTGAAGAAAGCTGAGCGCCAAAGAATTGATGCTTTTGAACTGTGGTGTTGGAGAAGACTCTTGAGAGTCCCTTGGACTGCAAGGAGTTCCAACCAGTCCATTCTAAAGGAGATCAGTCCTGAGTGTTCATTGGAGGGACTGATGCTGAAGCTGAAACTCCAATACTTAGGCCACCTCATGTGAAGAGTTGACTTATTGGAAAAGACCCTGATGCTGGGAAGGACTAGGGGCAGGAGGAGAAGGGGACGACAGAGGATGAGATAGCTGGATGGCAACACCAACTCGATGGACATGAGTTTGAGTAAACTCCAGGAGTTGGTGATGGACAGGGAGGCCTGGCATGCTGCGTTTCATGGGGTCGCTAATGACTTCGGAAACGACTGAGCAACTGAAATGAACTGAACTGAAAGAACATAATGGTCAAGAGTCAATGATTCAAACATATTTTAAGCTATTATTGTATGTCATATGCCTACAAGGTATCTTGCCAGGTGCTTGAAGAAATGAAATTTTGCATACATTGTAGCTACAATTCTAACTTATTTTGGAAGAAAGTTTCAGTATAGAGAATGAAAGAATTTACAAGAGGCTTAAGAAAATTAGCTTGCTTCTTGAAATACTGAGAACAAAAACGTAGATACTTTATACATATTGTATGTTTTGTGTTGCCTATCACTTACCAATCATTATATATATATTATTACTTCACATGGCAGTTTGATCAAGCCTGTATCTTAGTTCTCCTTAACAGGACTCTCTAGAAAGTCTCCATAAAACAATTGAGTAGATTTGCTGTAAAAATTGGGAGCTAATAGCTTTCCTGGGACTTGAACATTGCTTTAAAATAGCTCTAATTTTTAAATATAATCTAAACATTGAAATAATCTAATCTATATGGTTGTGTATATCAGGGAGGATTACACTTTCCTCTAAGCAATGTGATATTTAGGGGCTTCCCTGATAGCTCAGTTGGTAAAGAATCCACCTGCAAAGCAGGAAACCCAGGTTCGATTCCTGGATCAGGAAGATCCACTGGAGAAGGGAAAGGCTACTCACTCCAGTATTCTGGCCTGGAGAATTCCATGAACTGTGGTCCATGGGTCCAAAGAGTTGGACATGACTGAGCAACTTTCACTTTCACCCTCATAGGCACATATATCTAATTTGAAATTAGCAATCATATTTATATTTTCTTTCATCTGTTGCCTCATCAGTTTTGCTAGAATTACTTATGCATCTGTTTTCTGTTCTATAATCTTTGTGTCTGAATGAAATTCCAAATCTTTTGAGAAAAATATTAAGAGAAATAATTCTATTTTCATGAGGATGAAGTAAAAATTTGAAAACAGTTCAATGGGGTAATTTCAAATCCTTATATGATGTCAAACTTACAAGGATGAATTATGTAAATCACTTTTTTCTGGTTAACATTTTGATATGTAGTGATAACCAACATTATTTTATATATTCATAAATAAAATATATTCTTCTACAAATCATTGCTTACTTGATATTTACATTAACTAGAATATCAGTGGAAAGTAGCAGAAATGTTATATTAACCTTGACTCAAATCAGTAATAAATAATCCATTTTCAGAGCATAAATTTTCATGTTTCTTCTCTATCTTGACAAAGGATGACTAATTTTTTTGATTAATTCAGAGACAAAATTCCTTTATTCTTATTCTGAAAAAATGGAAATACATATTACTTAAGTCCTCTGATCGTGATTTAAAAATTAGTGTGTGGCATAATCAAGAGAATTATTTAATATGGCAACACTACAGGCATTGATGCTCTTCAATAAATACTGATGTAAAATTCCATACTCTTCTATTATTTACCTTTAGATTTCAATTCATTTTTGGTAACTCCTATAGCTGCTGTAGAGTATAATTTACATTGATGTTACTCATTTTTTAAACTCATGTGCCTCTAAAATGAGTGACTTAAACTGCTTCTAAAGAAATCTCAGTTATGATAATGTATTGAGTTAAATATACAATGGCAGAAAGCATCTCATGCATGAATATATTGATATAAAACAAAGTAGAAAGTAGACTTTAGAACAAGAAATATCACTAAGAATAAAGAGGGCATAAAATGATGAAGCTATGGGTTTATCATGGATTAGCTTCTTCTTCAGAGAAGGCAATGGCACCCCACTCCAGTACTCTTGCCTGGAAAATCCCATGGATGGAGGAGCCTGGTAGGCTCCAGTCCGTGGGGTCGCTAAGAGCCGGGCACGACTGAGCGACTTTACTTTCACTTTTCACTTTCATGGATTGGAGAAGGAAATGGCAACCCACTCCAGTGTTCTTGCCTGGAGAATCCGAGGGACAGGGGAGCCTAGTGGGCTGCCCTCTATGGGGTCGCACAGAGTTGGACACGACTGAGGTGATTTAGCAGTAGCAGTAGCAGCTTCTTCTTTTTAGTCTAAAACTTAAGGAAAGAAATTTTCCAAGTTGGTTTTTCTGTTTTAACTCTGAAGTAGGCAAATCACTCAATTTTTGTTGCTACTGTTGCTACAATTTGTTTTGTTTTGCTTTGATTTGTTGTTTGAAAGTGATATGTTTTCAATTTAAAGAATTGGAGAATTTTCAATGTTAAGGAAATTAGTTCAAGGTATGGAGAATATGCACTTCCCAGGTGGCACTAGTGGTAAAGAACCCACCTGCCAGTGCAAGAGAAGTAAAAGACTTGGGTTCAATCGCAGGGTCTGGAAGATCCCCTGGAGGACGGCATGGCAACCCTCTCCAGGATTCTTGCCTGGAGAATCCCATGGACAGAGGAGCCTTACGGGCCACAGTCCATGGGGTCTCAAAGAGTCGGACATGACTGAGTGACTTGGCATGCATGCATGGATAATATACCAGGTATACTGGATAGCAAGATTTCCAGTACTTGACTCAGTCTCATTACTGTATATATGAAAGCATGTATAATTCTCCTGCTGCTAGGAAGGAAGGCAGAGAATAAAATTGCTCAATTTTCATTTGTTTTTTCCCTCAGGACAATGTCAGAATGGTAGATCCTACTCACATAGAAACTGCCCTGTAGTACATGAGAGACCTTGGGGAAGTCTTTACTTGCCTTTCTTAATATGGATAAAGGAGTTATCTTTTTAGGGTTGAGGCAAATGAGAGTGATAACATATGATATCTCTGTGCATTCATACCTCTATATATACATCTTCACTTACATCTGCATATATACACTACATGTGCAATTTGATATCTTTATTTTTTTAATTAAGCATATTTTAAAAAATGCAAAACCATAATTTTAAATAACATAATTTTCTACCCAAGATATGATACCCCATAGTTTTTTTTAAAAAGTTCTATTTTTTTACTGTTAACTTACCCTATTCTAAACAATGTTACATTGTAGCTTTGGCAATAGTATTTTCTCAATTTTATCAAAATGTAATTAAATTATTTCTTTTAATAACTAACAAATAATAAGTCCACCTGCAATGTGGGAGACCTGAGTTTGATCCCTGGGTTGGGAAAATCTCCTGGAGAAAGGAATGGCTATCCACTCCTATATTCTTGCCTGGAGAATTCCATGTACAGAGGAGCCTGGCAGGCTACAGCCCATGGGGTCACAAAGAGTTGGACATGACGGGGAGACCCATTTTCACTGTCAAGAAAAAAAAAATCTCATTAAAAGATCATATAGCTTTTATGGTTTTCAAGGCTAAGACTTGGGAAATATGTTACCAGTGGCTTTCCAGAAAAATGTATACCAGAGTTACATCTTTCTCAGTCCTTATTGACACTGACCACTACTATTGTAATTAATTAAATCCCTTTGTTAATTTGATACGTAAAAATGATGATGATCTTCAGCATATATTGAAATTCTCTTTTGTATATTCTGCACAATTCAAAACGTAACTGTCCTTATGAGCCACTATTTTCAAAGAGATAGGTCATACTCCCCAACAAGGGAATTGTACAAACCTACTGCAAATTTATGTGACTGATAACTGAATAGAACAATTAGCTTGGATTATATAGGATCATAAAAGCTGTCACCCTACTTTGGCAGACTTACAACATTTCCCAAAGAAAGAGTCGATCTCCATCAGGCTGTAAATTAGATCACTGATTATGTTTCAAGGTCCAACAGAATACCTAACTGAATTCATCAGCTCAATTTATTGATAGATTAACGTTTGGAATTACATTGATTTCTGCTCGTAATTGAATTTTAATATTTTAGTCAGTGGGATCCACTGGGATATTGAACATTTTGAATTATTTGATGATTGCATTTTAAAGAGTGTTCAGTAAAAATAAAAATAAAGCCAAAAAAAGAGAAGACAGTGTTTGATGCCTATAATTTTTTGAAGTTAATATAAACATATTTTCTCCCTTATTCTTTTTTTTTTTTTTTTTTCAGAAGAAACACAAAATTTGTCATTTGGTTTCCCAGACCTGACATATGGTAGAAAGCACTCCTGTGGGAGAGTCCACTGTCACTGCATCATCAGAAGCTCCTGAACTCAAAGTCTTTCTCTTCCTGCTCTTTCTCCTCAAAAATGCTGTCACACCTTTGGCCTGAGCATCACTGCACCAATTTAAGGCTATACCAGTTTATTCCACCATTCTAGTATAGCCTGTTAATCGTTTGATAAATTGCTTTGAGCAAGTTAAATAAAATTAGATAGCAAATATATAATACAATTTTACATATAATAACATACCATTTTGTGAGCCACAATATAATAATATGTTTTCCTTAGACATTCTTAACGTGTAGAAAAACATATGACATCACTTAATTTTGTGTTTAAACAATTTCTCAGTAGAACTGTAATTATGCAGGTACATATTCCCACTGGGAATTGGGTATCAGTGTGTGTTCCTGGGATCTGATGTGAAATCAGAAAACTAGTCTCAAAAGCCTCAGAGAAATATAAAAGGTCTTGAATTATCCTAGGGAACAGCAGTCTTCCTGAGGGAAGCACAAATTTCTTCTACAAACACAGAAGGCCATTCAAATCAGATAATTTAAAAATGTACAGTAGGTCAATTTTTCTCTTTTAAGTATCAAAATTGACTTTTCCTGTGAAAAATGAACCACTGCTGACACAGTATAGAGAGAAGGTGAATGAAAAAGATAGTGATCTTACCTTAATCCCAGGATATTAGAACTTGATGGGATTTTAAGTTCTTTTAAGTTCATAGTCATTTATTCTACATGTAGAAACTGATAGTTTGATAATAAATATTCCCCGAGTAACACAAGTTTTAAATGATCAAGATACGTCTAACAAAAACAATAGCAGCAAAAAGGCCCAAATATTTGACACATGATATTAAATCAATTCTCACTATATTGGACTCTGATTAAGAATCTAAATGTTAACACTGTTCTAATCACCTATTATTTCTTTTTAAAGCATGTACATATCCATTAAGGCTGACTCAATCTATTTATTATATTATCCATCTTCTCTTACCGTATTGCATTGATGCCATCAATTATCAACACCCAAGTAATAGTACTGGGGTGGGGTTGCTGCTGCTGCTGCTGCTAAGTCGCTCCAGTCGTGTCCGACTCTGTGCGACCCCATAGACGGCAGCCCACCAGGCTCCCCCATCCCTGGGATTCTCCAGGCAAGAACACTGGAGTGGGTTGCCATTTCCTTCTCCAATGCATGAAAGTGAAAAGTGAAAGTGAAGTCGCTCAGTCGTGTCCGACTCTTAGCGACCCCATGGACTGCGGCCCACCAGGCTCCTCCATCCATGGGATTTTCAAGGCAAGAGTACTGGAGTGGGGTGCCATGGGGTGGGGTTAGAGGAATGTTTTTAAGGGAGTAGGAAAAAAAAAAAAGTAGTGACTAGTATCAATAAAGAGAAATTCCTGCAAGAATAGATGATTTTGCTAAACTCTTCCAAAATCCTGTTTTCATGCTCACCTGCCAAGTACATAGAAACATAGTAGTTGGCTCCTAAATGGTGTCTGTTTTTTATTTCCTGTATTATTTTCCTTTTCCATTTGTTCTATTTAGCTTTTATATTTCTTTTTTGAATCTTGAAATTTTCTTTCAGACTTGAAGTGTGTAATAAACTTGAAATATTATTACACTTAATGTTCTCTATATAAATTGTTCTCTTCAGGTCCTGCACATCTGTGAATAGAAATATGAGGTTTGGCAGAAAAACACCTCAGCAAAGAAGTGTTTGTTTCTCATGGTCAAAGCCTCAAACTTATTTAAACATTGTCCCTAAAGACAAGTCTCTTTATTTGATGTCTTCCCCTACAATGCAGGAGACCCCAAGTTGATCCCTGGTTCAGGAAGATCCCCTGGAGAAGAAAATGGCAACCCACTCCAGTACTCTTGCCTGGAGAATCCTATGGACGGAGGAGCCTTGGTAGGCTACGGTCCATAGGGTCTCAAAGAGTCAGACACCACTTCACTTTCACTTTCACCTTTGAATAGTCATTTTTCATTATTACAAAAGAAAGAATAGCTCAGAAAAGATATAATTGTATCTTTTTCTTGCCTTCAGAGAGAGGCAATTGCTCCACTCCTTAATCAATAGACAATCTTGTCTCTATGTTTGCAGAACAAAGCAGATGGGCTATCATTCAAGGAGAGTTAATATTTTCTAAGGAGGAAGCCATCTGTATTTCATAAAAGTATAATTCCAATGAATTAACTAGTAGATCAGTGATGCTTTCCTTCTTTGCTTAACCCTTTGCTTAGAGGAAAAAGGAATCCTGATTGATAATAAAATAATATGTATTAATTTCTCAAGAAGTTCAAACTTGTCTCAATAGCTTAATAATATTAGCTTCCAAGATGGCGCAGTGGTATAGCATCCACCTGTCAATGCAGGGGGCAGAAGAAATTTGAGTTTGATCCCTGGGTTGGGAAGATCCCCTGGAGGAGGAAATGGCAGCCCAAGCCAGCATTATTGCCTGGAAAATTCCATGGACAGAGGAGCTTCATGGGCTACAATCCATGGGGTTGCAAAGAGGTGGACACACTAAACACACACACATCACACATTGAATATTTGCTGTGTGAAAAACACTATTGAAAATACACATATTAGCTCATTTAATCCTCATCATTGTCTACCCTGTAGACAAGTGTCACTATAATATGTAATTTACATATCAGAAAATGAAATCATATAGTTGTTGAAATGTTGCTGAAGTCATACAAATATGAGGTGAAAGAGCCAGACACATGGGATTTATCATCCATGCGTTCAACCACCACAGCACATCTTCTCTGATACTGTGTCAAAAGATGTAAACCTGTTGGAGCACAAACTCTAAATCAAGATTTATGCTAGCTTTAAGCTAATATCCATATATCCAATTCAGCACATTGAGTTTTGGGGAATAACTGTCTTGGTTAGGCTAATCTTTTAAGTACCACTGTCTCTAACATTTCCATTTCTGGGGAGGTAGTATTTATTGAAGAGTGCCCAGTGATCCAGAATGTTCAAACTCTGGCCCTGACTCTTTGATTGCAAAGTTATGCAATCCTGGATTGTTAACTGGGTTGAAATCATCAGTTCCTCTTCAGTAGAGGTGGCCAACATATTTTAAAGAGCTGTGAGAATTAAGTTAGATGAGAAAGCACTTTGAAAATTATAAGATGGCAATGTATCCATGCCAGATTTTCACATTTACTCTAATTTATATCTTTCATCTCCTGCATTGGCAGACAGATTCTTTACTACTCAAGTGACCTGGGAAGCTGTTAATTTAGCTAACAGAACAAATGTAGAAAAATAGACATTAAGTAATCCAGAATCTGCAATCATAATTGTATACATAGTTGATTTTCTATACCCAAAGAATAGCTTGGTAAATAGTTGCATTATGCCTATTAATTCTAAATGTACGAAAAGTTTCAAAAGACATTCAGTTTTATTAAAAATCTGGAACAAATTGAGAAAAAACAGGAGGATAAGATTTTGGTAATGTGGTTAGATCATAATCTGAGATAGAGTATATAAAATGAAAATGAAAATATATTCAAATCAGACATTATGCAAATGCTGAACTTGTAGGAGCTGTGTGTGATGTGCGTTGTTAAGGAAGAATTATATATGTATGATATATATATATACACATTATATATAACATAAAATGTGTATATATGTATGTCTATATATAGATATATGTATATATGGGCTTCCCTGGTGGCTCAGCTGATAAAGAATCCACCTATAATACAGGACATCTGGGTTCAATCCCTGGGTTGGGAAGATCCCCTGGAGAAGGGAAAGGCTACCCACTGCAGTATTCTGGCCTGGAGAATTCCATGGATTTTATAGTCCGTGGGGTCACAAAGAGTCAGACATGACTGAGCGACTTTCACTTTCACTATATATGTACATATGAACTTTGTACTTATATAAAATGTGCACATGTAAAAGATTTTACTTATTTCATTCATTAAGATGCTATAAATGTTACAAAAGATAATTCAAAGAATCACAATATTATAAATCAGGAATTCACAAATAAACTGATAATAGATACAAAACTGCCTTTCCACTACAGAGCAAATCAGTTGTCTCTGGAAAACAATGTACCTGTCTATAAACAAGTATCATGTGTGTTTCTCTGGGCTATTTACAATTTACAGAGCTGTAGACTAGTGCAATGGCAAGAGAATGCAGACATCATTAAGAGAAGGGGGTAGGTGACCCTTTTTAAACATCTGTTACAATGTATCATTAAACATTGAAATAGTCCTGAATACTCATTATATTGCCTGGATTAATTCAGTAATTGTCCAAGCATGAAAATTTCTCTAGTTAGATTCCATAGCTTGGCTTATACTCTAAAAAATAAAAAATGGATGTACTACCTACTATTAATATGTTGCCAACTTTAGAACGGTGAATCAATGAGATGCTAAAGATATTTAACTGTAGAAGAAAATCATTTAACATATAATTTGATGAGACAGGCACTGTCATTTTCATACTAATGATGATGAAACTTAAACTTAGTGATTACTTGGCCTGACTAAAGAATTGTAACCGCTGAGCATTAGAGTTAGGATTCAGTTACTAATTCTGTTACTGATTCAGTAACTAATTCTGAATATTTTCTCTTTCTATTTTACAAGCAACTCTTAGAAGTTCCTTTTTTCCTCAGAGGCAAAATGCTTCTCAATGTATGAGAGATAAAGTACTTTGACTCCTCTAACTAGGCAAGGTTTTGACTGAAATAGAAATACTTTAACTTGTTGTGCAAGTAAAAAAATACTGCAAAGTGGAACAGAAGTGAGTTACTCAGAGTGTGCTGTATGCAATGTGATTAACCATGATCATTCACATTGGTGAAAGATGAGAGAGTAAATGAAAGTAAGAGGTTCAGAGGTTAGAGTTCACCCACTGGTTGATGCTGTGTCATTTAATGTGGAAAATGATAGCTTTAAGAAATAGAAGTGGTAAGTTGTCAGTTCAACTGGAAATATGTACATTTTTGGTGCTTACTGTTCATATGCCTAGGGGTTACCAGGATGCCCGTGGATTTAGAATTAATGTTCTAATTACTTTAGCCATTTTCATATTTATTTTTTCTCTGACTCTTCAGGTTATTATAAACATCAGTACCCTGTCAAAATTCCAACCTCCACAAACCCTGCAGAGAATGCAGGTGGAGAACAGCTCTGTGAAGACACAGTTCTTTCTCTTGGGAGTCAGTGACCACCCAGAACTGCAGAGTGCTCTTTTTGCTGTGTTTTTGTCCATCTACTCTGTTACCCTGTTGCGCAACCTTGGGATGGTTTTATTGATCACAGCCAGTCCCCCTTTGCACACCCCTATGTACTTTTTTCTCCACATCTTGTCTTTCGTAGACGCCTGCTACTCTTCAGTCATTGCCCCCAAGTTACTTGTGGGCTTAATTTCTGATAAGAAGACCATTTCTTACAATGGCTGTGCTGCACAGTTATATTTCTTCTGCTATTTGGAGGACATAGAGTCTTTTCTCTTGACTGTCATGGCTTATGACCAGTACATAGCCATCTGTAACCCCTGCTTTACACCATTATTATGTCCAAGAGGATTTGTTGCCAGCTTGCAATTGGAGCATTTCTGGGAGGCACCATGACCTCAATCGTCCACACCACAAATATATTTCACCTGTCTTTCTGCTCCAGTGAAATTAACCATTTCTTTTGTGACACCTCCCCTCTCTTCTCTCTGTCCTGCACTGACACTTACATCCATGACATTGTACTGGTGGTCTTTGCTAGTTTAGTGGAAGCCCTCTGCCTTCTAATAGTTCTCCTCTCTTATATCCTCATCTTAGCACCCATTCTTAAAACAGGTTCTGCAGAGGGAAGAAGAAAAGGATTCTCCACTTGTGCTTCCCATCTGACCGTGGTCTCTATCTACCATGGTACCCTGATCTTCATTTATTTGTGCCCTGGCACTGTCCATTCAATGGCTATTGATAAAGTGACCTCTGTGTTCTATACATTGATTATACCTATGTTAAATCCCTTAATTTACAGCCTTAGGAACAAATATGTAAAAAATGCTTTGAGGAAAATGATTAGCAGAAAATTTCTTTCTTAAGAAAGGATAAGGGGAGGAGCAAGATGGCGGAGGAGTAGGACGGGGAGAACACCTTCTCCCCCACAAATTCATTAAAAGAGCGTTTAAACGTCGAGTAAATTCCACAAAACAACTACTGAATGCCGGCAGAGGACATCAGGCACCCAGAAAAGCAACCCAACTCTTCGAAAGGAGGTAGGGAAAAAATATAAAAGACAAAAAAAAGAGACAAAAGAGGGAAGGATGGAGCTCCGTCCCAGGAAAGGAGTCTTAAAAAGAGAGAAGTTTCCAAACACCAGGAAACCTTCTCACTGCCGAATCTGTGCCGAGCTTTGGAAGCACAGAGGGCAACATAACAGGGAGAAAAAATAAATCAACAATTAAAACTCGCAGATTGCAAGCCCTAAGGTAAATCCCCCAGCGGAGAAGCAGAGCAGACGCCTGCACACGCCATTAGCAAGCGGGGGCTGGGCAGGGAGGCGCGGTGCGGGCTGCATTGCTCAGAGTAAGAATCTGGCCTGAATACCCTGAGCACTATCTGAGTGAAATAATTTGGGCTAGCAAACCAGACTGTGGGATATCTACCACGCGAAAAGCCAGCCCCAACCTAAGACACCGCCAGGCCCGCGCACGGAACAAAGGACTGAACAGAGATAGCCGGCTGCAGACCTTCCCCCTCCGGTGACAGGCGGCCAGAGCCAGAAGGGGGCAATCGCAGCCCCAGAGAGACATTATCTATAAAACCGTAAGCAGGCTTCTTTGCTAACTAAAACTTCTTGGGGGTCTGGACAGTCAACATTTGCCTGAGAAGGTGTGCCAGTTTTACACCCAGATAACCGAGTGGTGGGGAGGCGATAAGTCGCAGCATCGGCACTCGCCAAACACCTCATCACCTGAGCTGCTCGGACCTGGGAAGAGCACAAAACACAGGCCCAACTGAGTCTGCGCCTCTGAGGACTACCCGAGTGCCTGAACCTGAGCGGCTTGGACCTGGGAGGTGCATGCAGCCCAGGGCCGGCCTCGGATTGTTCCCGGCGGAACAACCTAGAGCCCGAGCAGTGTGGGCAGAGAGGCTACACGCGCCATGAGCGGGGGCAGACCCAGTGTGGCTGAGGCACTGCGAGCGTACGCCAGTGTTATTTGTTTGCAGCATCCCTTCCTCGCTCCCCACAGCGCGACTGAACAAGTGAGCCTAAAAAAAAAAAAAAAAAGTTTCCCCCACCGTCCCCTTTGTGTCAGGGCAGTAACCAGACACTGAAGAGACCAGCAAACAGAAGTTATAACAGAGGGAAACGCCTTGGAAGCTACAGGCAATAGATTAAAACCCCGTGGTTACTACGGACTACATAGGAAGGGGCCTATAGATCTTGAGAAATATAAGTCAGACCAAGGAACTAGCCAAAAATGAACTGAACCCACAGTACTCACAACAAAACCAGAAAAAGTCCTAGATATATTTTTACTATTTTTACGATCATTCTTTCTTTCTTTCTTTCTTTCTTTTTAATTTTTAGGAAAAAAAAAATTTTTAAGTCCTCTATTGTTCCTTTAATTTTCACTTTTATAACCTATTACTTTGAAAAAAAAAAAAAAAGACCCTATTTTTTTCTTCTTCAGCAAACTTCATATATATATATATTTTATAATTTTTTGGACCTTGTTTTTTTTTCTTCTTCTTCTTCTTCTTTTCTTCTTTTCTTTAACATTGTATTTTTGAAATTCCAAACTCTACTCTAGTTTTTTAATTTTAGCTTTTTGGTATATGTTATCAATCTTGTACCTATAGTTTTTTTAATAATTTCTGTGACTTTTTTTTTTTATTCTGTTTCTTTCTCTTCTTTTATATAACATTGTATATCTGAAATTCCAAACTCTACTCTAGATCTTTAATTTATGCTTTTTGGTATTTGATATTAATTTTGTACCTGTGTTTTCTTTATAATTTTTGCGACATTGTTTGTTTTTGTTTGTTTCATTGTTTTCTCTCTTTATGTCTCTTCTTCCTTTTTTTTTAACATTGTATTTTTGAAATTCCAGACTCTACTCCAGATTTTTAATTTTTGCTTTTTGGTATTAGATATCAATTTTGTACCTGTATTTTCTTTATAATTTTCACGACCTTGTTTGTTTTTCTTTGTTCGTTTTTTTCTCTCTTTCTTTTCCTTCTTCTTTTCTTTAACATCATATTTTTGAAATTCCAGACTCTACTCTAGATTTTTAATTTTTGCTTTTATGTATTTGTTACCAAATTTGTACCTTTAAGAACCCAATCCTCAGGACCCATTTTTCACTAGGGAGCGAGATTACTGGCTTGACTGCTCTCCCTCCCTTTGGACTCTCCTTTTTCTCCACCAGGTCGCCTGTGTCTCCTCCCTAACCCCTCTCTACTCTACCCAACTCTGTGAGTTTCTGTGTGTTCCAGACGGTGGAGAACACCTAGGGAACTGATTACTGGCTGGATCTGTCTCCCTCCTTTTCATTCCTCCCTTTTATCCTTCTGGCCACCTCTGTCTCCTTGCTCCTTCTTCTCTTCTCTGTATAACTCCGTGAACATCTCTGAGTGGTCCAGTTGTGGAGTGCACATAAGGAAGTGACTACTGGCTACCCCACTCTCTCCACTATTGATTCCACCTCATCTCAATTGGGTCACCTCTAACTCCCACCTCCCTCTTCTCTTCTCCATGTAATGCTGTGAACCTCTCTGAGTGACCCTCACAGTAGAGAAAATTTTCATCTTTAACATAGATGTTTTATCAAAGGTGCTGTATAGAAGGAGAAGTTTTGAAACTACTGTAAAAATAAGACCAATAACTGGAAGCAGAAGGCTTAAGTCCAAACCCTGACTCCAGGGAACTCCTGACTCCAAGGAACATTAATAGACAGGAGCTCATCAAACGCCTCCATACCGACACTGAAACCAAGCACCAAACAAGGGCCAACAAGTTCCAGGGCAAGACATACCAGGCAAATTCTCCAGCAACAAAGGAGCACAGCCCTGAGCTTCAAGATACAAGCTGCCCAAAGTCACCCCCAAAACATAGACATCTCATAACTCATTACTCCCACCAGACACCGACACAAGCTTCCCTAACCAGGAAACCTTGACAAGCCACCTGTACAAACCCACACACAGCGAAGAAGAGCCACAATAAAGAGAACTCCACAAACTGCCAGAATACAGAAAGGACACCCCAAACTCAGCAATTTAAACAAGATGAAGAGACAGAGGAATACCCAGCAGATAAAGGAACAGGATAAATGCCCACCAAACCAAAGAGGAAGAGATAGGGAATCTACCTGATAAAGAATTCCGAATAATGATAGTGAAATTGATCCAAAATCTTGAAACTAAAATGGAATCACAGATAAATAGCCTGGAGACAAGGATTGAGAAGATGCAAGAAAGGTTTAACAAGGACCTAGAAGAAATAAAAAAGAGTCAATATATAATGAATAATGCAATAAATGAAATTAAAAACACTCTGGAGGCAACAAATAATAGAATAACAGAGGCAGAAGATAGGATTAGTGAATTAGAAGATAGAATGGTAGAAATAAATGAATCAGAGAGGATAAAAGAAAAACGAATTAAAAGAAATGAGGACAATCTCAGAGACCTCCAGGACAACATTAAATGCTACAACATTCGAATCATAGGGGTTCCAGAAGAAGAAGACAAAAAGAAAGACCATGAGAGAATACTTAAGGAGATAATAGTTGAAAACTTCCCTAAAATGGGGAAGGAAATAATCACCCAAGTCCAAGAAACCCAGAGAGTCCCAAACAGGATAAACCCAAGGCAAAACACCCCAAGAAACATATTAATCAAATTAACAAAGATCAAACACAAAGAACAAATATTAAAAGTAGCAAGGGAAAAACAACAAATAACACACAAGGGAATTCCCATAAGGATAACAGCTGATCTTTCAATAGAAACTCTTCAAGCCAGGAGGGAATGGCAAGACATACTTAAAATGATGAAAGAAAATAACCTACACCCCAGATTATTGTACCCAGGAAGGATTTCATTCAAGTATGAAGGAGAAATCAAAAGCTTTTCAGACAAGCAAAAGCTGAGAGAATTCTGCACCACCAAACCAGCTCTCCAACAAATACTAAAGGATATTCTCTGGAAAGGAAACACAAAAAGGGTGTATAAATTCGAACCCAAAACAATAAAATAAATGGCAACGGGATCATACTTATCAGTAATTACCTTAAACGTAAATGGGTTGAATGCCCCAACCAAAAGACAAAGACTGGCTGAATGGATACAAAAACAAGACCCCTACATATGTTGTCTACAAGAGACCCACCTCAAAACAGAGGACACATACAGACAGAAAGTGAAGGGCTGGAAAAAGATTTTCCATGCAAATAGGGACCAAAAGAAAGCAGGAGTAGCAATACTCATATCAGATAAAATAGACTTTAAAACAAAGGCTGTGAAAAGAGACAAAGAAGGTCACTACATAATGATCAAAGGATCAATCCAAGAAGAAGATATAACAATTATAAATATATATGCACCCAACACGGGAGCACCGCAATATGTAAGACAAATGCTAACAAGTATGAAAGGAGAAATTAACAATAACACAATAATAGTGGGAGATTTTAATACCCCACTCACACCTATGGATAGATAAACTAAACAGAAAATTAACAAGGAAACACAAACTTTAAATGATACAATAGACCAGTTAGACCTAATTGATATCTATAGGACATTTCATCCCAAAACAATGAATTTCACCTTTTTCTCAAGCACACATGGAACCTTCTCCAGGATAGATCACATCCTGGGCCATAAAGCTAGCCTTGGTAAATTAAAAAAAATTGAAATCATTCCAAGCATCTTTTCTGACCACAATGCAGTAAGATTAGATCTCAATTACAGGAGAAAAACTATTAAAAACTCCAACATATGGAGGCTGAACAACACGCTGCTGAATAACCAACAAATCACCGAAGAAATCAAAAAAGAAATCAAAATTTGCATAGAAACTAATGAAAATGAAAACACAACAACCCAAAACCTGTGGGACACGGTAAAAGCAGTCCTAAGGGGAAAGTTCATAGCAATACAGGCACACCTCAAGAAACAAGAAAAAAGTCAAATAAATAACCTAACTCTACACCTAAAGCAACTAGAAAAGGAAGAAATGAAGAACCCCAGGATTAGTAGAAGGAAAGAAATCTTAAAAATTAGAGCAGAAATAAATGCGAAACAAACAAAAGAGACCATAGCAAAAATCAACAAAACCGAAAGCTGGTTCTTTGAAAGGATAAATAAAATTGACAAACCATTAGCCAGACTCATCAAGAAACAAAGGGAGAAAAATCAAATCAATAAAATTAGAAATGAAAATGGAGAGATAACAACAGACAACACAGAAATACAAAGGATCAAAAGAGACTACTATCAACAATTATATGCCAATAAAATGGACAACGTGGAAGAAATGGACAAATTCTTAGAAAAGTACAACTTTCCAAAACTCGACCAGGAAGAAATAGAAAATCTTAACAGACCCATTACAAGCACGGAAATTGAAACTGTAATCAAAAATCTTCCAGCAAACAAAAGCCCAGGTCCAGATGGCTTCACAGCTGAATTCTACCAAAAATTTAGAGAAGAGCTAACACCTATCCTGCTCAAATTCTTCCAGAAAATTGCAGAGGAAGGTAAACTTCCAGACTCATTCTATGAGGCCACCATCACCCTAATACCAAAACCTGACAAAGATCCCACAAAAAAAGAAAACTACAGGCCAATATCACTGATGAACATAGATGCAAAAACCCTTAACAAAATTCTAGCAATCAGAATCCAACAACACATTAAAAAGATCATACACCATGACCAAGTGGGCTTTATCCCAGGGATGCAAGGATTCTTCAATATCTGCAAATCAATCAATGTAATACACCACATTAACAAATTGAAAAATAAAAACCATATGATTATCTCAATAGATGGAGAGAAAGCCTTTGACAAAATTCAACATCCATTTATGATAAAAACGCTCCAGAAAGCAGGAATAGAAGGAACATACCTCAACATAATAAAAGCTATATATGACAAACCCACAGCAAACATTATCCTCAATGGTGAAAAATTGAAAGCATTTCCTCTAAAGTCAGGAACAAGACAAGGGTGCCCACTTTCACCATTACTGTTCAACATAGTTTTGGAAGTTTGGGCCACAGCAATCAGAGCAGAAAAAGAAATAAAAGGAATCCAAATTGGAAAAGAAGAAGTGAAACTCTCACTATTTGCAGATGACATGATCCTCTACATAGAAAACCCTAAAGACTCCACCAGAAAATTACTAGAACTAATCAATGACTATAGTAAAGTTGCAGGATATAAAATCAACACACAGAAATCCCTTGCATTCCTATACACTAATAATGAGAAAACAGAAAGAGAAATTAAGGAAACAATTCCATTCACCATTGCAATGGAAAGAATAAAATACTTAGGAATATATCTACCTAAAGAAACTAAAGACCTATATATAGAAAACTATAAAACACTGGTGAAAAGTCAAAGAGGACACTAATAGATGGAGATCTATTATACCATGTTCATGGATTGGAAGAATCAATACAGTGAAAATGAGTATACTACCCAAAGCAATTTATAGATTCAATGCAATCCCTATCAAGCTACCAACGGTATTCTTCACAGAGCTAGAACAAATAATTTCACAATTTGTATGGAAATACAAAAAACCTCGAATAGCCAAAGCTATCTTGAGAAAGAAGAATGGAACTGGAGTAATCAACCTACCTGAATTCAGGCTCTATTACAAAGCCACAGTTATCAAGACAGTATGGTACTGGCACAAAGACAGAAATATTGATCAATGGAACAAAATAGAAAGCCCAGAGATAAATCCACGCACATATGGACACCTTATCTTTGACAAAGGAGGCAAGAATATACAATGGATTAAAGACAATCTCTTTAACAAGTGGTGCTGGGAAAACTGGTCAACCACTTGTAAAAGAATGAAACTAGAACACTTTGTAACACCATACACAAAAATAAACTCAAAGTGGATTAAAGATCTCAACGTAAGACCAGAAACTATAAAACTCCTAGAGGAGAACATAGGCAAAACACTCTCCGACATAAATCAGAGCAGGATCCTCTATGACCCACCTCCAAGAATATTGGAAATAAAATCAAAAATAAACAAATGGGACCTAGTTAAAATTAAAACCTTCTGCACAACAAAGGAAACTATTAGCAAGGTGAAAAAGCAGCCTTCAGAATGGGAGAAAATAATAGCAAATGAGGCAACTGACAAACAACTAATCTCAGAAATATACAAGCAACTCCTACAGCTCAACTCCAGAAAAATAAATGACCCAATCAAAAAATGGGCCAAAGAACTAAGTAGACATTTCTCCAAAGAAGACATACAGATGGCTAACAAACACATGAAAAGATGCTCAACATCACTCATTATCAGAGAAATGCAAATCAAAACCACTATGAGGTAGCATTTCACGCCAGTCAGAATGGCTGAGATCCAAAAGTCTACAAGCAATAAATGCTGGAGAGGGTGTGGAGAAAAGGGAACCCTCTTACACTGTTGGTGGCAATGCAAACTAGTACAGCCACTATGGAGAACAGTGTGGAGATTCCTTAAAAAACTGGAAACAGAACTGACTTATGACCCAGCAATCCCACTGCTGGGCATACACACTGAGGAAACCAGAAGGGAAAGAGACACGTGTACCCCAATGTTCATTGCAGCACTGTTTATAATAGCCAGGACATGGAAGCAACCTAGATGCCCATCAGCAGATGAATGGATAAGAAAGCTGTGGTACATATACACAATGGAGTATTACTCAGCCATTAAAAAGAATACATTTGAATCAGTTCTAATGAGGTGGATGAAACTGGAGCCTATTATACAGAGTGAAGTAAGCCAGAAAAAAAAAACACCAATACAGTATTCTAACGCATATATATGGAATTTAGAAAGATGGTAACAATAACCCTGTGTACGAAACGGCAAAAGAGACACTGATGTATAGATCAGTCTTATGGACTCTGTGGGAGAGGGTGGGGAGATTTGGGAGAATGGCATTGAAACATGTATAATATCATGTATGAAACGAGTCGCCAGTCCAGGTTCGATGCACTATACTGGATGCTTGGGGCTGGTGCACTGGGACGACCCAGAGGGAGGGTATGGGGAGGGAGGAGGGAGGGGGGTTCAGGATGGGGAACACAGGTATCCCTGTGGCAGATTCATTTCGATATTTGGCAAAACTAATACAATATTGTAAAGTTTAAAAATAAAATAAAATTAAAATAAATAAATAAGTATCAACAGTGCTTTTATATCATCATATAATTTTCTATGACATATGTCAATCCCCACCTCCACTAACACACTATCATTTTGAATCCTCTGGTTATTAAACATCAATATCAGTGATATCTTTCGCTTTAATTTTAGCTACTGAGTATTTTTTTTCCTCATGACTAATACATTTGATTACCCATTTAAAAAATGCAGAATGAAATAATGGTTTAATGGGTCCAGCTTGATGGCATTAGGACTCCTGAAACACATGCTAACTATCTTATGATTGCCACTTTCATCCAAGGTCTAACTGGCCTAGAGATATCACATATTCTATTGTAATGAATATGCTTAAAGAGAAAAAAAACACACACACCAATAGAATCAGCTGTTGCCTTGATAGGTTAATACCAATGTAGCTACAGAATGTGGTAGCAGGAATAGACAAGAAAGATTATTCTGTCTAAGCCCATCTTTTAGCAGAGTAGACACTATATCCCAAAGAGAAAAAGTGATTTGTTGTAGGTCACATTGCTAGCAAGCTGAAATACAAATTCAGACCCAATTCCGTTATTGTTTTTTCAGTTCATAGAATGCTGAAGAAGATGAACTCAAACTAGGTTACATTTGCTGCCCCTTAAGATCAAGCCACAGACTTATTGATGTAGTGAGTATTAATACATCCAGAAGAATTATCACACATACACAGGCACAGATATACACACTATGTTTTCATACTTTAAAAACGTCAATCAGACAGAACATTGAGTGTTTACTGCTTGATAATTTTCTTAAAATTAAACACAAACAGAACCAGCAAATCCTATTACAGCAGTCTTTAAAGCAAAGAGTTTAAAAAAAAAACAACGGTAAAGAGATTAAGAGATGTCTCTTTATCTTAAACATATATGTCAAAGATAGTCATTGAATCTAATTTTATGCAATACAGAAAGGTTTAATTTTTATAGATATGAGTATGTTTAGTATGTTTTTATTAAAGTAAATTGAATGTGAAAGGAGTTGGACTGTAATTAATTTCCTAATATGTGAAATATTCTATGAACAGCAAATATATTATCTGGAATATAAAATAAAATATTTTAGAGTAATATATACTTTTGTGTTAAAACTCAATTCAATCAGTAATTGAAAGCAAATAACCTGCTGATCATTATGTTTTAATGTGTTGCTTTATTCTTATGATATTTTAAAGTACATAATATTCAGCACTTTTTATGCCTAATGAGATACATAGAATTATAAAAGAAATTAAATTGAAAACCTTGTATAACTCATTATCCCATCCTCTTGGAATCAGAAAAGAGTGATTTCATGTTCATTTTTGATGATGTAAAATAAAATGAGTGGTCATGACAACCTGATATAATGTTACGTGTTTCATAAATGGATTAACTGCTAATTTATTACTGTGAGAACAACCTGAAGTACTTTAGTGTTACAAAGTGAGAATTACTTAGTATCCATCTACTTGGCAATCACCACTATTTAAATTGTTAAGAATACAGTTCCTGTTTATTTCATGAATACAGAGAGAGAATATAAGTACTTACAAATGGAGTACTAATGCAAATACTACTTTTTTCCCCATTGAACACAAATTTTTTAATAACCATTCCTTTACAACTGCAATTGTATTAACCAGGTTTTTTTTTTCCCTAATTTTAAGAAGAATAATGCTATGAGCACATGAAAAGAGATGGAGTCTTCTTTTCTAGTGAGCTTTAGAGAAGGTCCTAGTACATTGCCCCCAACTCCCATTCATGTAGTTACTATAAAGTTGTTCCCACTGATGTAATCAGGGCAGAATGACGAAGAATAGAAGATTGAGAAATTCTCTACATCCAATGATCCCTGCCTCTGATATATATTTAATCTATGCCAAAAGACAGAAGCATAAGTGAATTTTGTCTACAATAGATATTCTGAAATAAACTATTAAAAATAGATTTTTTTTAATTTCAAAAATTGGCAAAACTCATTTTTGCATCAATGAAACTTTGAGTTAAGGTAGGAGGTTTTTCTTTTCTTTCTTTCTTTATTTATTTTTATTACTTAAGTACTACTAAATGTCATGATGGAACATATGTTACTATTACACAAGAAAGACAAAAACAAGCCTTTTAACCCACTAACTCTCACTTTTGAGGGAGAAAGTTTATTAATACCATTGTTTTAAAAAAAATTATTGGAATATTTGAACCACAAGTTGAATTGGTATGGGAAGAAGGATTGCTCTGCCCATGATCTCTCTCTGAAGCATACACATGAACAGAGAAGAGATATAATATATCTTTTCTAAAAAAATAGCAAAGTGAACCCATTACTATTCTTCCTTAGTTTAGAGAGACAATGAAGATAAATAATTTCTGACCCCCACATTCATTTTAGGCATAAAGATAAGCGATAGAAAATATCTAGAAGTTGTATTGGTGAGATTACCAGACTCAAAGTACCTGAACATTAGCTATCAAAATCTTTAAATAAATCATTTTGAGTAAAAATGTAATTTAGTGACAATTGCTCTTTTCAGTGCAGTTTTCACATCCTTGTTTCTTAAACTGTAGATCAGTGGATTTAACACTGGGATGAAAACTGTGTGGAAGACAGAGGCCATTTTGTCTGTGTCCATAGAGTAACTGGAGCTGGGTCTGAGATACATGAGCAGGAGCATGCCATGAAATATAGCCACAGTGGTTAACTTGGAGGCACATGTAGAGAAGGCTTTGCATCTCCCCTTGGCTGAGTTCATTCTAAGGATTGTTGTTATGATGTAGCTGTAGGAGACGAAGACCATGATGATACTGCAACCCAGAACACAGCTGCTATAAGGGAACATCACAATCTCATTGATGGTTGTATCTGACGAAAAGAGGACTAATAAGGGTGGGAAGTTACAGAAAAAAATGATTGATGACATTGGAATTGCAGAATGACAACTGAATTGTGCAACAGGTAAAAACTGCTGGATAGATCAAAGGTTCTAAGTACACAAAAACTACAAGCTGGGTACAGAATCTCCTGGACATGACAACTGCATAAAGAAGTGGATTACAAATGGCTACATAGTGATCATAAGACATTCCACATCTGCAAAGGTCCCAAAACAATACATCTGAACAGCACACAAATTAAATGAAATCTTCTTTAGCTCAGATGAGAAATCAGCCAACATACTGGGATAGACAGTGGAGGAGCAGTGAGCATCACAGAAGCACAAATTGCTCAGGAAATAAGACACGGATGTGTGGAGTCTAGGGTCCACCTTGATTAGCAGGACCATCCCTACATTGGCAAGCACAGCTATGCCGTAAACCAGCAGGAAGAGAATGAAGAGTGCCTGCTGCACATCCCATCTGCCAGAAAGTCCTAACAGTACGAACTCTGGAAACACAGTTCAGTTCTCTGCAGCCATCACTCACATCTGGGAATCCCTGATTATGTAAGGGGAGATGGAAGTAGAGGATAACATCATCTTAATATCTTAGTATTTTAGTTGCCGGTCCTTTCTGTATTTCAGTAATTAAGAAAAGAGATAATGCTAGGACTATGTGAGGCAAACTTACTCCCTGAAAATTTATCTATTTTAGTATAAATCAATAATAATAATGATGATATCACTTACATTTGCATAGCACTGTACTATTTGTGGCATTCTTTCATCTAAATTATTTCCATGTCAGCCTTATTAGTGTGTATGCCTATTTTTGCTACTTTTACTTATATTAAGAAATTGATGTCCTCAGATTTGAGGCAATAATTCTTAAATTAATTGGTCCAGATAACCCACATATTCTGACAAGATTGTTGCTCTTTTCAGTATTGCAGAAATATTGCTTTATCCTGAAATAGAGAAGAATAGTTAATGAGTGGTGTAAATAATGGATGTGTCCCTTTTGTTATTTCTCATCATGCACAATTATGGAACAGGCAGAGCTTTCCATTTTCCTGGCTATAACATGCTCTTGTGTCCCCATAGGTCTTTTTTTTTTTTTTTTTTCTGTATCCAGTGTTCACTCTTACTGCTGTTGTTGTTTAGTTGCTAAGTCATGTCTGACTCTTTTGTGATCCCATGGACCAGGCTTCCCTGTCCATGGGATTTTCCAGGTAAGAATACTGGAGTTGGTTGCCATTTCCTTCTCAGGGGATATTCCCTATCCAGGCATTGAACCTCAGTCTCCTGCATTGGCAGGCAGATCCTTTACCACTGAACCTCCGGGGAAGTCCCATATCCACTAACAGGTATCAGTTAACCAGAGCAGGGAGGGAACTGAAGAAGGTTGATGTGTCTCCATAAGTTATATGCTGGACAGCACTCCCCTAACACTGAGCTGTTGCTCAGGGGACATTATGAAGAATGTTTGGGACTTAACATAGAGCTCCTGGTAAGACAGGTGACACTGAGGCAGGAGAGGCAGTAGATTTCCTGCATGAGTCGTTCGGCTGTAATTAACTAGAATCTACATAATCTACTCACCAATAGATCAGATATGTAAGATGTTTGGTAAAAATGCTCCTATGTCCTCAGTCCCACATATGCAGAAATATTCATATATTAATGATGTCTCCATCCCAATCCCCCAGAAACTGTAATATTGGTTTATTGGTTTTTTTTTTTTTTTTTTTTTTTTTGATCCCTATTCTTCAGTATTTCTGAAATCTGCCTCTCTGGTTTAGAGTTGATGTTTCTTGAATTCCCTGCCCCAGTCTTACATTCTACACAATAAATTATGTTGTATACAATGTCACAAATATTCTCCTCTGTTCTTTCAGAATATTCAAAGAGTGGAGTTGCATGTGTATGCACTGTTGATATAAGAAAATTGGAATGTGGTCTGACTTTTATTCTTTCTAGGCTTAAGTATTTGGAGATGGCAAAGGAACCCACTCCAGTACTCTTGTCTGGAAAATCCCATGGACGGAGGGACCTGGTGGGCTGCAGTCCATGGGGTCACTAAGAGTCGGACACGACTGAGCGACTTCACTTTCACTTTTCACTTTCATGCGTTGGAGAAGGAAATGGCAACCCACTCCAGTATTCTTGCCTGGAGAATCTCAGGGATGGGGGAGTCTGGTGGGCTGCTGTCTAGGGTCACACAGAGTCGGACATGACTGAAGTGACTTAGCAGCAGCAGCAGATAAACATTTCAAAAGGTAATAACATTCAAAAGAACTGAGAAAATATTATAAATAAAAGAAACACTCCCTCATTTTTCTATACCTCAACACATCCCCCTACCTGTCTCAGAATCCTAGAAAGCTATTACTCTGGAGTCTCATTCTCCTACTTGGGCTTTAGCAAAACCAATACAATATTGTAAAGTAAAATAAATAAAACTGAAAAAAAATAGTAAATAAAATGTTTTCACTCAAAGGCATCTTATGAAGGCACTTGGATAGACTTAGTTACCAAATTATTTTTGGCTTATTTTATTGTAGCAAACACTCAAGAATGCACTTGATTTTTACAGGGTCCTTCAAATGAATGCTAATGTCTCTTTTTACTAAATAAGCCACTTTCAGCAATTCAATCACCAGCAAACTATAATAGAGCTATGTGAAAGTTTTCAAATATCTTCTAACCAGAGAAGAGTTCTTTGGCTTAATTATTTTTAAAAAAAATCATCTGTATGTCTTTACATACAGCAACTTTCCATGACTTTTAGTATTGACAACCAGTTTATGTACTTAGATATAAGGTGTGTGTATTTGTGTGTGAGTTTGTGCTCAGTTGTGTCTGACTCTTTGTGACCCCCTAGGCTGTAGCCTGCCAGTTCCTCTGTCCATGGAATTATCCAAGTAGGAATACTGGATTGGATTCCCTTTCCCTTCTCCAGGGGATCCTCCTGACTCAGGGATCAAACCTGCACTTCCTGCATCTCCTGCATTGGCAGGTATATTCTTCACAACTGTGCCATCTGGGAAGCAGATATAAAGTACAAAACATGTGTTTAAGGCACATGAATTTAAAGCTATCAGTAATTTTTTTTTGCTTTATTATGAATAAATTTTCAATAAAATTAACTTCTTTCTCCTTTTCTCTCTCTCTCTCATTTGTTCATTTACCCACTTGCTATATATCTCCTGGATAACAGTCCTTAAAATCAGGATGTTCATAATCCCACATTGAAGGAAATGATTTAGAAAACAGATACAACAATGATCCGAAGCACAGGCTGGTGTGCGAATCAAGCTCAGAGCTTGCAGGAGAGACGGAAAATCCCTGGAGGAGGTAACTGGGTTGTAAACTGCAGCACTCCAACCCAGACGCACTGAGTTTCCTTAAATGACACGGTCTTGTCCACCTTACAGTCACTCTAACTGTCCAACCATCTGCACAAAATGCTTTCTCTGCTGACTTGCATCTCTCAGTTATACTTCCTACTTATGTCTTAGATACCAAACTAGTTGTGTTCATTTTCAGGAAGCAATTTTTAACTTTTTGCACTACATTTGAACAATATGCTTTGGGTTTAGGTTGTCCAGTCTTTTTACACTATGGTGCAAATATAGTTAATTATAAATAACATCAATAATTATCTAACACCTATCACTTCCATTAGAAAAGATTAATTTTTGTAAAAACTGCTAGATTTACTGCTAGAGGAAACAAAAACTTGGCAAACTAACAGTTCAGAACTTTTCCACAAATAGGGAGTCTTAAATATAAGTTCAAGACATAAAATGGAAGCATAGAGTATATAGGAAACAACACATTTTGGAATGACTTGAACATAATTAAAAAATACTTGTCGATTAAACCAAATGAATCAGAACAATTTTGATTTAAACCATAGTGTAAGAGTGGGAGAAAAACATATACCTACAGCTTTACAATGGAACCACTTTCTATTTTTAAGTTTCTTCAGAGCCTCTTTCACATCCCTGTTTCTTAAGCTATAAATCAGGGGGTTTAATATGAGAATCACAAGGGTATAAAACAAGGAGGTCATATTGTCTTCATCAAGAGAGTAGGATGAACTTGCCTGGAAACACACGAAGAGTAGAGTTCCCTGGGAAATTGCCACAGCAGTTAGGTGGGAGGTGCAGGTCGAGAAAGCCTTGAACCTCCCTTCAGCAGAGTGGATCTTTATCACTGCTAGGATGATGTAACAGTAAGACAGAAAAAGACCTGACAGCGTAATCAGTTCAATGAAGCCAAAAATGATAAATATCACTACCTCATTGACCTGTGCATGTGAGCAAGATAGAGAAGGTAGAGGAGGAACATCACAGAAGAAATGATTAATCTCATTTGACTCACAGAAATGGACATGGAATATTAATATGTATACCTGTGGTGGATTCATTTTGATATATGGCAAAACCAACACAATATTGTAAAGTTAAAAAATTAAAGAAAAAAAGTTAATATTGCATTAATTAAAGCATCCACAATGCTGATCATGTAAATCGCAACCACGAGCAGGGAGCACACCCTGCTGGACATGCTGACCGCATAGAGCAAGGGGCTGCTGACAGCCTTGTACCGGTCATAGGCCATCACTGCCAGCAGGAGACACTCAGAATCTACAATGGTACAGGAGATCAATGACTGCAGAGCACAGCCATAAAAGGGGATTGATTTGTTCTTGGCAAAGAGGTTTATCAACATCTTGGGTACAAATGCTGTGGAATAGCAGAGGTCACTGAAGGAGAGGTGACCGAGGAAAAAGTACATTGGAATGTGAAGATGGGAGTCCATTTTTATTAAAATGATCACCCCAAGATTTGCAACAAGAATAATGAGATAAACAACCAGAAAAGTGGTGTCACTTTGATTCTAGGGTCATTACTATTTCCCAAGAGAATAAATTCATTCAAGGAAGAGCAATTTTCTCCATCCATTCATCTTTATTCTAAAAGGCTCCAGAAATCATAAAAAAAAAAAGAGTGAGATCAAAGGTTTAACTTTTCTTGACATTTGGAAAAAAGAAAAGATTTATTACACTGCATTATATTTTTTATATCCTTTATCCTCATAGCTTAGAGATGTCTCATTGTATGTTGTTGACAAAAATTGAAGTGTCTAGGATAGTATTTTGACAGTTTGATCCATAATTTGGATGTCATCTGTGAGGTATGTGAATTGTGTGAAACTTCATTGCTTTATCTCAGCAGTCAATCATGAGATTAGAGATCACTACAGGTTAATATGATATGAAAACAACACCCAAATTAAAGAGACAAAACTGGAATATACAACCTTGTATTTATAAGATAAATATCCAGTTGAGCATAAAAGTGGTTATACTTCTTGAGTTATTTAAGAATCATATGCCAGAAACCAACACAATATTGTAAAGCAACTATCTTCCAATGAAAAATAAAACTTAAAAAGGAATCATAATTTGCTGAAGATTGTGTATTAAACTCGCACAATGAGCATATCTTGGAATTTAAAATGAACAATATGATATTACTATTCTTGGTATCAGATCAGATCAGTCACTCAGTCATGTCCGACTCTTTGCGACCCCATGAATCACAGCACGACAGGCCTCCCTGTCCATCACCAACTCCTGGAGTTCACTCAGACTCACGTCCATCAAGTCCGTGATGCCATCCAGCCATCTCATCCTCTGTCGTCCCTTTCTCCTCCTGCTCCCAATCCATTCCAGCATCAGAGTCTTTTCCAATGAGTCAACTCTTCACATGAGGTGGCCAAAATACTGGAGTTTCAGCTTTAGCATCATTCCTTCCAAAGAAATCCCAGGGCTGATCTCCTTCAGAATGGACTGGTTGGATCTCCTTGCAGTCCAAGGGACTCTCAAGAGTCTTCTCCAACACCACAGTTCAAAAGCATCAATCCTTCAGCACTCAGTCTTCTTCACAATCCAACTCTCACATCCATACATGACCACAGGAAAAACCATAGCCTTGACTGGACGAACCTTTGTTGGCAAAGTAATGTCTCTGCTTTTGAATATGCTATCTAGGTTGGTCATAACTTTCCTTCCAAGGAGTAAGCATCTTTAAATTTCATGGCTGCAGACACCATCTGTAGTGATTTTGGAGCCCAGAAAAATAAAGTCAGCAACTGTTTCCACTGTTTCCCCATCTATTTGCCATGAAGTGATGGGACGGGATGCCATGATCTTTGTTTTCTGAATGTTGAGCTTTAAGCCAACTTTTTCACTCTCCACTTTCACTTTCATCAAGAGGCTTTTGAGTTCCTCTTCACTTTCTGCCATAAGGGTGGTGTCATCTGCATATCTGAGGTTATTGATATTTCTCCCAGCAATCTTGATTCCAACTTGTGTTTCTCCCAGTCCAGCGTTTCTCATGGTGTACTCTGCATATAAGTTAAATAAACAGGGTGACAATATACAGCCTTGACATACTCCTTTTCCTATTTGGAACCAGTCTGTTGTTCCATGTCCAGTTCTAACTGTTGCTTCCTGATCTGCATACAAATTTCTCAAGAGGCAGGTCAGGTGTTCTGGTATTCCCATCTCTTTCAGAATTTTCCACAGTTTATTGTGATGCACACAGTCAAAGGATTTGGCATAGTCAATAAAGCAGAAATAGATGTTTTTCTGGAACTCTCTTGCTTTTTCCATGATCCAGTGGATGTTGGCAATTTGATCTCTGATTCCTCTGCCTTTTCTAAAACCAGCTTGAACATCAGGAAGTTCACAGTTCACATATTGCTGAAGCCTGGCTTGGAGAATTTTGAGCATTACTTTACTAGTGTGTGAGATGAGTGCAATTGTGCAGTAGTTTGAGCATTCTTTGGCATTGCCTTTCTTTGGGATTGGAATGAAAACTGACCTTTTCCAGTCCTGTGGCCACTGCTGAGTTTTCCAAATTTTCTGGCATATTGAGTGCAGCACTTTCACAGCATCATCTTTCAGGATTTGGAATAGCTCAACTGGAATTCCATTACCTCCACTAGCTTTGTTCGTAGTGATGCTTTCTAAGGCCCACTTGACTTCACATTCCAGGATGTCTGGTTCTAAATATATTTATTTACAAAAAATTATGGTTAAATTTGTGTATGTTATATATATATATATATATATATATATATATATATATATATAATCCTAATTTGTAGATTTTCTTTGGCTTCTTTTGTGAATTTCCTTTTACTTATTTCCTTTTAAAAATGGGGATGATACATTGAGTGTGCTGGACAACTTGACAGGTTTTAATTTAAGTAGTTTTATGCCTTATGCTTTTCATCATATCTCATGAATAATGGTCTATCTCAAGGCCAAAATTTTTTGAATGTTTATATATGTAGATGTAACTTCTATACCTCTAATACTTTTGTATTAATTTTTGTGTATAGTGTGTGGTAGTGATTCAAGCACATATTTTTGCATATAGATATCCAACAATTGAAAACTGGAAAAGGTCAGTTTTCATTCCAATCCCAAAGAAAGGCAATGCCAAAGAATGCTCCAACTACCACACAATTGCACTCATTTCACACACTAGTAAAGAAATGCTCAAAATTCTCCAAGCCAGGCTTCAGCAATATGTGAGCCGTGAACTTCCAGATGTTCAAGATGGTTTTATTTATTTATTTTTAAACTTTACATAATTGTATTAGTTTTGCCAAATATCAAAATGAATCTGCCACAGGTATACATGTGTTTTAGAAAAGGCAGAGGAACCAGAGATCAAATTGCCAACATCCGCTGGATCATCAAAAAAGCAAGAGAGTTCCAGAATAACATCTATTTCTGCTTTATTGACTACGCAAACGCCTTTGACTGTGTGGATCACAATAAACTGTGGAAAATTCTGAAAGAGATGGGAATACCAGACCACCTGACCTGCCTCTTGAGAAACCTGTATGCAGGTCAGGAAGCAACAGTTAGAACTGGACATGGAACAACAGACTGGTTCCAAATAGGAAAAGGAGTACGTCAAGGCTGTATATTGTCACCCTGCTTATTTAACTTATGTACAGAGTACATCATGAGAAACGGTGGGCTGGAGGAAGCACAAGCTGGAATCAAGACTGCTCGGAGAAATATCAATAACCTCAGATATGCAGAGGACACCAGCCTTATGGCAGAAAGTGAAGAAGAACTAAAGAGCCTCTTGATGAAAGTGAAAGAGGAGAGAGGAAAAGTTGGCTTAAAGCTCAACATTCAGAAAACTAAGATCATGGCATCTGATCCCATCACTTCATGGCAAATAGATGGGGAAACAGTGGAAACAGTGTCAGACTTTATTTTTCTGGGCTCCAAAATCTCTGCAGATGGTGACTGCAGCCATGAAATTAGAAGACACTCCTTGAAAGGAAGGTTATGACCAACCTAGACAGCTTATTAAAAAGCAGAGACATTACTTTGCCAACAAAGGTCCGTCTAGTCAAGGCTATAGGTTTTCCAGTAGTCATGTATGGATCTGAGAGTTAGACTATAAAGAAAGCTGAGCACCGAAGAATTGATGCTTTTGAACTGTAGTGTTGGAGAAAACTCTTGAGAGTCCTTTGGACTACAAGGAGATCCAACCAGTCCATCCTAAAGCAGATCAGTTTTGGGTGTTCATTGGAAGGACTGATGTTAAAGCTGAAACCCCAATATTTTGGCCATGTGATGCTGAGAGCTGACTCATTTGAAAAGACCCTGATTCTGGGAAAGATTGAGAGCAGGAGAAGAAGGGGATGACAGAGGATGAGATGGTTAGATGGCATCAATGACACAATGGACATGGGTCTGGGTGGACTCCCGGAGTTGGTGATGGACAGGGAGGCCTGGCGTGCTGTGGTTCTTGGGGTTGCAAAAAGTTGGACATGACTGAGTGACTGAACTGAGCTGATCCAATTGATCAAGTATTTGTTCAGAAAACTATTCTTCTTTTTTTTTTTTTTCATCTTTCCTGTTATTTTATTTTTATTTATTTTTTAAATATAAATTTATTTATTTTAATTGGAGGTTAATTACTTTACAATATTGTATTGATTTTGCCATGCATCAACATGAATCTGCCACGGGTATACACGTGTTCCCCATCCTGAACCCCCCTCCCACCTCCCTCCCCATACCATCCCTCTGGGTCATCCCAGTGCACCAGCCCCAAGCATCCTGTATCCTGCATCAAATCTGGACTGGTGATTCATTTCATATATGATATTATACATGTTTCAATGCCATTCTCCAAATAATCCCACCCTCTCCCTCTCCCACAGAGTCCAAAAGACTGTTCTATACATCTGTGTCTCTTTTGCTGTCTTGAATACAGGGTTATTGTTACCATCTTTCTAAATTCCATATATATGCGTTAGTATACTGTATTGGTGTTTTTCTTTCTGGCTTACTTCACTCTGTATAATAGGCTCCAGTTTCATCCACCTCATTAGAACTGATTCAAATGTATTTCTTTTTAATGGCTGAGTAATACTCCATTGTGTATATATACCACAGCTTTCTTATCTATTCTTCTGCTGATGGACATCTAAGTTGCTTCCATGTCCTGGCTATTATAAACAGTGCTGCGATGAACATTGGGGTACATATGTCTCTTTCAATTTTGGTTTCCTCAGTGTGTATGCCTAGTAGTGGGATTGCTGGGTCATAAGGCAGTTCTGTTTCCAGTTTTTTAAGGAATCTCCACACTGTTCTCCATAGTGGCTGTACTAGTTTGCATTGCCACCAACAGTGTAAGAGGGTTCCCTTTTCTCCACACCCTCTCTAGCATTTATTGCTTGTAGACTTTTGGATAGCAGTCATTCTGACTGGCGTGAAATGGTACCTCATTGTGGTTTTGATTTGCATTCCTCTGATAATGAGTGATGTTGAGCATCTTTTCATGTGTTTGTTAGCCATCTGTATGTCTTCTTCGGAGAAGTGTCTGTTTAATTCTTTGGCCCATTTTTTGATTGGGTCGTTTATTTTTCTGGAATTGAGCTGCAGGAGTTGCTTGTATATTTTTGAGATTAGTCTTTTGTCAGTTGCTTTATTTGCTATTATTTTCTCCCATCCCGAAGGCTTTCACCTTGCTTATAGTTTCCTTTGTTGTGCAGAAGCTTTTAATTTTAATTAGGTCCCATTTGTTTATTTTTGCTTTTATTTCCAATATTCTGGGAGGTGGGTCATAGAAGATCCTGCTGTGATTTATGTTGGAGAGTGTTTTGCCTATGTTCTCCTCTCTGAGTTTTATAGTTTCTGGTCTTATGTTTAAATCTTTAATCCATTTTGAGTTAATTTGGTTTATGGTGTTAGAAAGTGTTCAAGTTTCATTCTTTTACAAGTGGTTGACAGGTTTTCCCAGCACCACTTGTTAAAGAGATTATCTTTTCTCCATTGTATATTCTTGCCTCCTTCGTTAAAGATAAGGTGCCCATAGGTGTGTGGATTTATCTCTGGGCTTTCTATTTTGTTCCACTGATTTAGATTTCTGTCTTTGTGCCAGTACCATACTGTCTTGATGACTGTGGCTTTGTAGTAGAGCCTGAATTCAGGCAGGTTGATTCCTCCAGTTCCATTCTTCTTTCTCAAGATTGCTTTGGCTATTCGAGGTTTTTTGTATTTCCATACTGTTGGGAGGCACAGTGCTAAATAGCCTTGAAGGAGAAAGTCCGTGGGAAAATGGCGAAGGGCCAGAAGTACCCAAGCATTGTGATTGCTGAAGAACATTTCCTGCCATTGGCTATGCTCGGCACCTAGATTTAACAATTAAACATTAAAGATGTTGCTTGAGAAAATGGGTCATAGATAAATACATGGGTCATTAAGAATGTGCTGTTCCTTGAAGTATCTTTTACTGATTATATCCTAGTCTTGTAGTTTTCTGCTGGCTGTATGCTCTAAGCTCTTTGTTCCTTGCTCCTATTAAAAGGCTTGACTGCAGAAATAAACTTGTCAGTCCTTGCAGAGACTGTCCAAGTGTTGTTCTTTCAGGTTCGCCGTTTCCAAGTCCTGGAGACATATCTCCAACAAGTGGCGCCATGAACAGGGACTTGAAGAAAGGCTGAACAAAGCGGCGAGCCCTGCAGAAAGAGGTAAGCAGGATTGGGACAACATAGCAGTAAGATTCCTTTCATTTCTGTAATGCATCACTTTCTGAAACAAAATGGTATTAATGTTTCAAGAGATCAGTTCAATGACTGCTATCATATTTTACTGGAACATAATCTGTGGTTCCCAGAGGAGGGGACGCTCGATCTAGACATATGGAAAAGGGTTAAGAATAATGTTTTGCGAGCATATCAGCAAGGAGTCCGTATTCCCCCTCAGTGGTGGGTTACATGGTCACTCATACGGGCTGTCATAGAACAAATTGAAGGGCATAATGTTGATTTGGAAGTAGAAACTGTTCGGTCTTTACATGAATATGAGCTTAAGGAACAAGATATGCAAGGTGCTTTGAAATATAAGAATGTTATGCTTAATCAGACACAATCCCTGGAAAAACAGCTTGGAGACGTATGTATACAGGATGTGTCAAAACTGAAGCCACTTAGAGCAGAGGTCATTTCATTCAACGGACAGCCCAAACCTGAGGTTTTTCCTTCTGCTTCGTCTGTAACAGCAGTTGCTAACTTTGCTCGTACTAATCATTTCACTCCTCCTCGGAAGATGCCTGCTTGCACTTTTGCTTTCCCAATACAGTTTGATCAGCCTGCCCAAGGCCAGAATGCTTGGGCTGGTCTAGATTTTGGTAAGTTGTCCAGCTTTAAGAAAGCACGCACTCTGTATGGACCTACTTCTCCTTTCTGTGTAGAATTCCTCAGAGGATGGGCCGATCATTGGATGCCATATGATTTTTTTCAAGTAGCAAAGATGGTTCTAAATCCTCAACAATTACTTCAGTGGCAAATGTGAGTTAATGATGAGGCCCGACAAATGATGATTGACCAGCAATCTCGTGGTAACCCTGCCAATTTAACCTATGATATACTCACTGGAATGGGAGACATGGCCAATATGACTGCGCAATTAGATAATATTACCCCTCAGATGTTGCATTTCATTAGAGAAATTTCTTGCAGAGCATGGGCAAAAGTTGATAATGTTTACTCTGATGGTTCATTTGTCAAGATTACCCAGGGACATGAGGAGAAATATGCCCAATTTATAGGAAAATTAAAGGATGCCATCGAAAAATCTATCAGAGATGAAACCTTACAAAATATTATTTTAAAACAACTTGCCTTTGAAAATGCTAATGAGGAATGTCAATCCATGCTTAGACCAATTCGAGAAACCGGTTCTCTTATGGAATATTTGAAAGCTTGTAGAGATATCGGATCTATGTCCCATAGAGCAAAATTAGCAGCACTAGAAACTTTCAGTGTGCAAAAGGTTGCCAGTGCTAAATGCTTTAACTGCAGGAAGGCCGGCCATATGAAAAAACAATGCTGCATGCCAGTGCAAACAACTAAAAATAATCTTACTTCTAATAAAAAAAAAGGCCCCCGGGAGTTTGCCCAAAATGTAAAAGGGGATTCCATTGGTTGAATGAGTGTTGTTCCAAATTTGATAAGGATGGAAATGCATTGACACCAGAGGCACAACAAAAACAACAGGGAAACTAATAAAGGGGCTATCCTCTAGCCCCACTACAAAAGGAGGACCCAACATTATGACACTGCAAGCAGCTACATCTAAGAGTGCTTGCATTGATATACCTAGTCCTTATGATATGGAATTAATAGAATTATACAATCCTCATAAAATCCCCACTGGATATTATGGTCCAATCCCACCTGGAACAGTTGGACTAATTTTGGGATGTAGCAGCTGTACAATGAAAGGTTTAATAGTATTGACTGGAGTTGTGGATGAAGATTATGAAGGAGAGATACATGTCATGGTGAATGTCGTAGAATTAAGAAATGTATATCTACAAAAAGGGGAACACTTTGCACTATTATTACTTTTGCCATATGTCAAACCAATGAGAGCATCTGATAAAATTAGGCAGGGAGGTTTTGGTAGCACCAACCTTACCGCCGCACTATCTACCTTATTAAAGGAACATCAAAAGCCTATGCTTACTCTAAAGATACGGGGAAAAAAATTCCACAGGTATGTTGGATACAGGAGCCAACATTTCCATTATTAGAACTGAAGAATGACCCCTTGAAGGGGTAAGACTGTGGCTCCTTCCAGACTGTTAGGGGTAGGAGAGGCTGATGCTACACGAACTTTCATCAGTGCATCCTATTTACAAGCTTATGGTCCTGATCAAATTGTAGTTTACATCAAACCATGTATTACCAGTATCCCTATTAATTTGTGGGGAAGGGATTTTCTTGAACAAATGAAAGCCATGATCTCTCTAAATGAGCCTTTTTGATGGTGGCCATTGAGTTAACACCGCTGCCTCTGATTGGGAATCTGATGCCCCAGTATGGACACCTCAATGGCCCCTGACTAAAGAAAAGTTGGCAGCTCTCACACAATTAGTAAATGAGCAATTACATAAAAATTATATAGAGCCTTCATTTTCCCCATGGAATTCTCCTGTTTTTGTAATAAAAAAGAAATCAGGAAAATGGCAAATGTTGATAGATTTAAGAAATGTTAATAATACTATGATTCCTATGGGGCCCTTACAACCTGAATTGCCCTCCCCTTCCATGGTGCCAAAAGGATGGCCTGTAATTATTATTGACTTACAAGGCTGCTTTTTTACTATAACTTTGCATCCTAAAGATAGAAAACGTTTTGCTTTTTCAGTTCCCTCTGTAAATCACATGGCTCCTGTTAAAAGATTTCAATGGAAGGTTTTACCTCAGGGGATGATGATGAACTCTCCTACCATTTGCCAATATCTCATATATGTTTTATTACAACCTAGTAGAGATAAATATCCTACTGCCTTCATAATTCATTATATGATGACATACTCCTTTCCATGGAATCTGAACTTTGTTTACAACAGTTATATGACAAAGTCACCACCACTCTTCAAAATCATGGCCTACTTGTTGCACCAGAAAAATTCAATTGAAAGCACCCTTTAATTACCTAGGACATGTTATGGAAGAGTCTAAGATAAAAGCTCAAAAAACTCAAATCTCTATGCATTCTCTACACACATTAAATGATTTTCAAAAATTGATAGGAGATATTAATTGGCTTTGGTCATCTATTGGCATTCCACCTATGCATTACAAAATTTATTTAAAATTTTAGAGGGACCTCCTGACCCTAATAGTCCTAGACAGCTAACAAAAAAGCAAAAGAAGAATTAAAATTTGTTGAAAAACACATTCAACAATTTTTCTCAACTTAGCTGGACCATACCCAACTGATCTATTTATATATATTCCCCACCAAACATTCACCTACTGCAATCATAGCTCAAAACAGCCCAATAGAATGGGTATATCTACATACTAAGCAGTCAAAGAAAATTGTATCATACATTGAGAAAATAGGACAGCTAATTGCATCAGGAAGGAGCCATGTACAAGCCTTAACTGGATTTAATCCATATGCAATACATGTCCCTTTGACAAAAAAGGAATTTTTTGTCAGTATAACAGTATACAGTATAACATGACCATGCAAATAGCATTAAGTGACTTTCAGAACATTATCTCATTTCATTTGCCGAAAGGAAAATTATGGGACACCCTACAATTTACTCAATTTATAGTAACTAATATCATTGCCTCCCAGCCTATTTCAAATGCACCTACCTATTTCATTGATGGCAACAAGAAAGGCATAGCTGGGATTGTCGGCCCTGATATCAAAGAGAAATTACCCACTACCTATTCTTCAGTACAAAGAGTTGAATTGTATGCTTTATATGCTCTTTTGTCTCTTCAACCATCATCCTTCAATGTCTATACTGATTCCAAATACCTTGCTTCCCTTTTCTCCAATTTTGTTACTGCCTTTTTATACAACCTAGATGAAGAATTATATATTCTCTTTTCAAAGACTCAAGCCTTAATTCCATCACGTACAGAACCTTTCTTCATTGCACATATACGTGCTCATTCAGGTTTACCTGGCCCCCTGGCAGCAGGGAATGATGCTGTTGATAAGTTCATAGCTCCTATCTTTACATCTGCTATGGACGAACATGCTAATCTTCATACCAATGCTAAAAGATTGCACTCTAAATACCATATTCCCCTCACTGAAGTGAGACATATCATTAAATCCTGTGATGTCTGCACTCCTCTGCACTTACATACCACAGTTTCAGGAGTTAATCCTCATGGGCAACAGCCTAACTCCCTTTGGCAATCTGACTTCACTCATTGCTCCTTGGGAAAGTTTTCTTTGCTTTTTGTCTCAGTTGATACATTTTCAGGTTTTATATGGGCAGTGCCTGTCTCTTCAGAATCCAGCAAACACACCATTTCTGCACTTTTACTCACCTTCACTGTTATGGGAATACCTTCGGTCTTAAAAACAGATAATGGGCCTGCATTTACCTCTCACTCGTTTCGTTCATTTCTAGTGGAATGGAATATAACACACATCAGGGGCTACCCTATAATCCCCAGGATCAAACAATTATCGAAAGAACCCATCATACTCTTAAAACTCATCTGTTAAAACAGAAAGGGGGAATATGGAAGAGGAGATACACTTCTTATCCTATGAACCCTCAATTGTTATTATCTTTAACTCTTTATACTTTAAATTTTTTAAATTTACTAAAAGATAGTTCTGATACTCATGCAGACAGACATTTTGCAGAGGAAAACAGTAAGAAACCGTTAGAAGCCAACACACCAATATGGTATAAGCAGTTTAATCAATGGTTGCCAGGAATCTTACGACTCCTAGGCAGAGGTTACGGTCTTGTCATTGCAGATGGAGAAGAAATCTGGGTTCCACTCCCCCATGTCCATTACTAAGAAGGACCCCAAGACCAGACTCCCCAAACAGGTGATGCAGCTGACATGAAGGGTCTCATCAATGACCATAGAGAAGCCGAAGAGAAAACGTCAGTGTCTGAACCCCTACCATAGGACCTGAGCAATGGCATGTGTGGAAGATTCCTGCTGCATTGGAGCGCTTTGCCAATGTGTATGGGACTGTGAAAGCCTTGAAAACCTCAAAACTATACCTTTTTATACAATAGTACAGGTTATATCCAATCTTGTGTGCACCTCCCATGCATGTTTATTGTAGGTAACTTTGATATAGATCTTTCTGCTAAGATTGTTAACCGTACAGCATGTGCCTTGTATACATGTTTAAACCATATTATTTCATATCATTATGTCAACATTGCAATAGTCAAGCAAAGATCTGATTTGTGGCTTCCTGTTAACCTAACAGAACCATGGACCAACTCTGTATTTCTCTCAGTTTTGCTCAAATATGGCTTAAGGAAGTCAAGGCGCATAATAGGATGGATTATTGCTGGCATTCTTAGTCTAATATCTATTGTTACAGTAGGAACCCTATCTGGTATGGCACTACACAATTCTATACAGATGTCTCTACTCAAGACTCCATGCCTCCTACGACGGAATCCAACTAACAGCTGTGATGCTTAAACTAAAAACAAAAGGAGGATATGTTGGGAGGCACAGTGCTAAATAGCCTTGAAGGAGAAAGTCCGTGGGAAAATGGAGAAGGGCCAGAAGTACCCAAGCATTGCGATTGCTGAAGAACATTTCCTGCCTTTGGCTATGCTCGGCGCCTAGATTTAACAATTAAACATTAAAGACGTTGCTTGAGAAAATGGATCATAGATAAATACATGGGTCGTTAAGAATGTGCTGTTCCTTGAAGTATCTTTTACTGATTATATCCTAGCCTTGTACGTGTTCTGCTGGCTGTATGCTCTAAGCTCTTTGTTCCTTGCTTCTATAAAAAGGCTTGACTGCAGAAATAAACTAGTCAGTCCTTGCAGAGACTGTCCAAGTGTTGTTCTTTCAGGTTCGCCATTTCCAAGTCCCGGAGACATATCTCCAACACATACAAATTGTGAAATTAATTTTTCTAGCTCTGTGAAAAATACCCTTGGTAGCTTGATAGGGATTGAAGTGATTCTATAGATTGCTTTGGGTAGTATACTCATTTTCACTATATTGATTCTTCCGATCCATGAACATGGTATATTTCTCCATCTATTAGTGTCCTCTTTGATTTCTTTCACCAGTGTTTTATAGTTTTCTATATAAAGGTCTTTAGTTTCTTTAGGTAGATATATTCCTAAGTATTTTATTCTTTTTGTTGCAATGGTGAATGAAATTGATTCCTTAATTTCTCTTTCTATTTTCTCATTATTAGTGTATAGGAATACAAGGGATTTTTGTGTGCTGACTTTATATCCTGCAACTTTATTATATTCATTGATTAGTTTTAGTAATTTTCTGGTGAAGTCTTTAGGGTTTTCTATGTAGAGGATCATGTCATCTGCAAACAGTGAGGGTTTTATTTCTTCTTTTCCAATTTGGAATCCTTTTATTTCTTTTTCTGCTCTGATTGCTGTGGCCAAAATTTCCAAAACTATGTTGAATAGTAGTGGTGAAAGTGGGCATCCTTGTCTTGTTCCTGGCTTTAGGGGAAATGCTTTCAATTTCTCACCATTGAGGATAATGTTTGTCATATATAGCTTTTATTATATCGAAGTATGTTCCTTCTATTCCTGCTTTCTGGAGAGGGTTTTTTTTTTTTTTTTATCATAAATGGATGTTGAATTTTGTCAAAGGCTTTCTCTGCATCTATTGAGATAATCATATGGCTTTTATTTTTCAATTTTGTTAATGTGGTGTATTACATTGATTGATTTGTTGATATTGAAAAATCCATGCATCCCTGGTATAAAGCCCACTTGGTCATGGTGTATGATCTTTTTAATGTGTTGTTGGATTCTGATTGCTAGAATTTTGTTAAGGATTTTTTCATCTATGTTCATCAATGATATTGCCTATAGTTTTCTTTTTTGTGTGTGTGTGGCATCTTTGTCAGGTTTTGGTATGAGGGTGATAGTGGCCTCGTAGAATGAGTTTGGAAGTTTACCTTCCTCTGCAATTTTCTGGAAGAGTTTGAGCAGGATAGGTGTTAGCTCTTCTCTAAATTTTTGGTAGAATTCAGCTGTGAAGCCGTCTGGACCTGAGCTTATGTTTGCTGGAAGATTTCTGGTTACAGTTTCAATTTCTGTGTTTGTGATGGGTCTGTTAAGATTTTCTATTTCTTCCTGGTTCAGTTTTGAAAACTTGTATTTTTCTAAGAATTTGTCCATTTCTTCCACGTTGTCCATTTTATTGACATATAATTGTTGATGGTAGTCTCTTATGATCCTTTGTATTTCTGTGTTGTCTGTTGTGATCTCTCCATTTTCATTTCTAATTTTATTGATTTGATTTTTCTCCCTTTGTTTCTTGATGAGTCTGGCTAATGGTTTGTTAATTTTATTTATCCTTTCAAAGAACTATCTTTTGTCTTTGTTGATTTTTGCTATGGTCTTTTTTTGTTTCTTTTGCATTTATTTCTGCCTTGATTTTTAAGATTTCTTTCCTTCTACTAACCCTGGGGTTCTTCATTTCTTCCTTTTCTAGTTGCTTTAGGTGTAGAGTTAGGTTATTTATTTGACTTTTTTCTTGTTTCTTGAGGTATGCCTGTATTGCTATGAACCTTCCCCTTAGCACTGCTTTTACAGTGTCCCATAGGTTTTGGGTTGTTGTGTTTTCATTTTCATTCATTTCCATGCATATTTTGATTTCTTTTTTGATTTCTTCTGTGATTTGTTGGTTATTCAGCAGCGTGTTGTTCAGTTTCCATATGTTGGAATTTTTAATAGTTTGTCTCCTGTAATTTACATCTAATCTTACTGTATTGTGGTCAGAAAAGATGCTTGGAGTAATTTCAATTTTATTTGAATTTACCAAGGCTAGATTTATGGCCCAGGATGTGATCTATCTTGGAGAAGGTTGCATGTGCACTTGAGAAAAAAGGTGAAATTCATTGTTTTGGGGTGAACTGTCCTATAGATATCAATTAGTTCTAACTGGTCTATTGTATCATTTAAAGTTTGTGCTTCCTTGTTAATTTTCTGTTTAGTTGATCTATCCATAGGTGTGAGTGGGGTACTAAAGTCTCCCACTTCTATTGTGTTACTGTTAATTTCTCCTTTCATACTTGTTAGCATTTGTCTTACATATTTTGGTGCTCCTATGTTGGGTGCATATATATTTATAATTGTTATACCTTCTTCTTGGATTGATCCTCTGATCATTATGTCATGTCCTTCTCTGTCTCTTTTCACAGGCTTTGTTTTAAAGTCTATTTTATCTGATATGAGTATTGCTACTCCTGCTTTCTTTTGGCTCTATTTGAGTGGAATATCTTTTTCCAGCCCTTCACTTTCAGTCTGTATGTGTCCCCTGTTTTGAGGTGGGTCTCTTGTAGACAAAATATATAGGGGTCTTGTTTTTGTATCCATTCAGCCAGTCTTTGTCTTTTGGTTGGGGCATTCAACCCATTCACATTTAAGGTAATTATTGATAAGTATGATCCCGTTGCCATTTACTTTATTGTTTTGGGTTCAAGTTTATACACCCTTGTTGTGTTTCCTTTCCAGAGAAGATCCTTTAGCATCTGTTGGAGAGCTGGTTTGGTGGTGCTGAATTCTCTTTTGAGAATTCAAATACAAACTTTTGCTTGTCTGTAAAGCTTTTGATTTCAGCGCGCTTTCTCAGGCAGATGTTGACCGTCCAGAACCCCAGGAAGTCTTAGTTAGCAAAGAAGCCTGATTGCAGGCTTAGTTATGGTAACTTAGTTATAAGATTTCCTTTAAGCATTGTACCACAATGTATTTGCTAATCAGTAAAACTTTATTTTTAGAGAGGTTTTAGGTTCATGACTAAATTGAGATTAAAGTACAGAGATCCCATATACCTCCTGCCCCACAATGGAACACTCTCCCCCTCAGAGGGATACACTTGTTAAAATCAAAGAAATGGAAATGTAAAATGATGCATTGCTATCACCCCAATTTTATAGTTTACACTAGGGTTCACTCTAAGTACTGTATATTTTGAGGATTTTGACATATACATTGATAAGATTCAAAATTATAGAAACAAGCTGAAGAATTTCATTGCCTTAAATATCCTTGGTGCTCCACCTATTCATCCTTCTCACTTCCCTAATCCTTTACATTCATTTATACTTTTTCTGTCTCCATAGTTTTGCCTTTTTCAGAATGTCATGTAGTTGAAATTATATAGAGGTAGCTCTTTCAGTCCAGTTTCTTTCATTTGGTAATATGCATTCAAGTTTCCTGAATATTTTTTCACCGTTTAATAGCTCATTTATTTTTAACTCTGAATTATATTCTGTTGTCTGGATGTACTACGATTTATTTATCTATTTATGTCCTATCGAGGGACATCTCAGTTGCTTTCAAGATTTGGTAATCATGAGTAAAGCTGCTATAAACATCTATGTGCAGCAAAACTGCTTTTTTCATGTGTGTGTGTGAATCTGTTTATAGGCCACGTTTTGTCTTTTTTACCAGTTTCTGTTTTGTTTTGTCTTGTTATTCCGCCCACCCCCCTTCATTTTAACAGCTCAGTTGGTAAAGAATCTGCCTGCAAAGCAGGAGACCCCAGTTTGATTCCTGGGTTGGCAAGATCTCCTGGAGAAGGGATAGGCTATGCATTCCAGTATTCTTGGGCTTCCCTTGTGGCTCAGCTGGTAAAGAATCCCACCTGCAGTGCAGGAGACCTGGGTTCAATCCCTGGGTTGGGAAGATCCCCTGGAGACGTGAGAGGCTACCCACTCCAGCATTCTGGCCTGTAAAATTCCATGGACTGTATAGTCCATGGGGTCCCAAAGAGTTGGACACAACTTAGCGACTTGTACTTTCATTTTAACAGGAGTGGACTTTGATTCTGGATACAATGACTAGCCACTTATAAATTTAGGAAAATAATTTTATTAAACAACTCCTTAATTAATATTGGAAATGGTATTAAATTCAGGTCATTATGTGGAAAGCAAGTAAATTTGTTTACAGTGATCTGAATTATTGATTCTATCTTTTTATCATTATTGTTTTCTATAGGGCACCAAGAGAGTTGACTCACAGGAACCACATTAAAATAGTTACTACTCTAAATATCTCTTTGCTGCACAACTTGTTCCTTAAAGGTGTGCTTCCTTTGAAAACAAAGTTTGATACTAAATTTTTTCAAAGTATTTTTAATCTCTGCATTTCTTAGAGTATAGATTAAGGGATTGAACATGGAGCCAATGATGGTGTGAAGTGAAGTGAAGTGAAGTGAAGTCGCTCAGTCGTGTCCAACTCTTTGCGACCTCGTGGACTCCTCCATCCATGGGATTTTCCAGGCAAGAATACTGGAGTGGGTTGCCATTTCCTTCTCCAGGGGGACTTTCCGACCCAGGAATCAAACCCGGGTCTCCTGCATTGTAGGCAGACGCTTTACCGTCTGAGCCACAAAGTGAAGTGAAATCACTCAGTCGTGTCCGACTCTTTGCAACACCATGGACTGTAGCCTATCAGGCTCCTCCGTCCATGGGATTTTCCAGGCAAGAGTGCTGGAGTGGATTGCCATTTCCTTCTCCAAGGGATCTTCCAACCCAGGAATCAAACCCAGGTTTCCTGCATTGCGGGCAGACACTTTACCATCTGAGCCACCAGGGAAGTCTGTTTGAGCCACAAGCAAAGCCAAATAAGCAAATATCTTATCCTCAGGGAAAGTAGTGGGAGGTCTAAGATAGATAAAGATAACAGGTACAAAAAATTAGATGACCACAGTGATATGAGACCCACAGGTAGAGAGGGCTTTGTGTCTTCCCTCGGTTGAACGAGTATTTAAAGTGAAAAATATAATGTCATAAGAAACAAACAAGAGAGCAAATGTAACTAAGGCAACCATTCCTGAAAAGTCAGTCACAAGCACACCAGGGATATAGGTGTCAGTACATGCAATTTTTAGCAATGGAAAAGTATCACAGAAATAGTGATCGATTTCATTAGGACCACAGAAAGGAAAGTCAATTGCCATTTAAAAAAAAAAAAAATGAAAGGAATGGACAGCTCCACCAGCCCAAGCAGCTAACAGAAGAAGATTGCATCTTGTTCTGTTCATGACAATCACATAACGGAGAGGCTTGCAGATGGAAACATAGTGATCAAAAGCCATGGCAGTAAGAATAAAGATCTCAGTACCTCCAAAAAAGTGCATGATAAGGACCTGTACCATGCAATCACCATAGGAAATAGTCTTTCTCTCTACTAGCAGATCTCCAATTAATTTGGGTGTAATGTTGGAGGTATAGCAGAGGTCTATGAGGGATAAGTGGCTGAGGAAATAGTACATTGGTTAGTTAAAAAGAGGACTGCATTGAATGGAGAAGAGGACCAGAAGGTTTCCCACCAACAGGACAAAATAACAGAATAAGAAAAACACAAAGCAAAATATTTGTATGTTCTGGTTATATGAAAGTCCTAGAAGAATGAATTCTGATATGTTTCTCTGGTTTTCCATTTGAGTTTAGTATAGGTTATACACAAATAACTTATGTTTTAGAAAAAAAGAAAACATATGTTTGGGTGAATATGAGCAGAATAATATAAAATTTACCAAAAATACATTTACATGAATAAAACTTTAATATTAATTATTGATTTAGTAAATGTTTTTTTTATTTATTTTAATTGGAGGCAAATTAGTTTACAATATTGTATTGGTTTTTGCATACATCAACATGAATCCACCATGGGTGTACACATGTTCCCACTCCTGAACCCCCCTCCCACCTCCTTCCCCATACCATCCCTCTGGGTCATCCCAGTGCACTAGCCCCAAGCATCCTGTATCCTGCATCAAACCTGGACTGATGATTCATTTCTTATATGATATTATACATGTTTCAATGCCATTCTCCCAAATCATCCCCCCACCCCACAGAGTCCAAAAGACTATTCTATACATGTGTCTCTTTTGCTGTCTCGCATACAGGGTTATCATTACCATCTTTCTAAATTCCATATATATGCATTAGTATACTGTATTGGTGTTTTTCTTTCTGGCTTACTTCACTCTGTATAATCGTCTCCAGTTTCATCCACCTCATTAGAACTGATTCAAATGTATTCTTTTTAATGGCTGAGTAATACTCCATAGTAAATGTTTTTAATCTCTCTTACTTTATAATCTATTGCAAAACAATTTATAATGAAAATGGTTATATAATTTACTCAATTACTTATAAAATTTTAAAATATTTAAACATTATTTTGAAAATAAAAGAGTTAATTTCTGTAATAAAATATTTTACAAAACAAAGAAGGCTAATTGACCCAAGGCAAGAAAATATTCTTTTGTATATTTTTCAATTTTTGTGGCCATATACATGAAGGCAACTTTCCTTCTTTTAAAATTATCTAACCAAATTCCCTGAATTATCTGGGATGAATCACAAAGAAACAAAAGTTTGTTTAAAATCCCAGCTTGAACTGCTGAACATTAATTTAAATGGAACATCTTAAGGTTTTCGTGATGGCTCAAGTGGTAAAGAATCTGCCTCAAAGCAGGAGACACTGTTTTGATCCCTGGGTCTGGAAGATCCCCTAGAAGAGGGAATGGCAGCCACTCCAGTATTCTTGCCTGGAAAATCCCATGGACAGAGGAACGTGGAGGGCTACATCCCATAGCATCTCAAAGAGTTGGACACAAGTCAGAATGTACACATACTCTGTGATCAAATATAGTTAATTAGTCATGGTAAATCAATGTGATTGTTGTTACTTAAAAAGGTAAAGAACTTTTGAAAAATATACATTAAGATTCACATTACAATTTATATTTTATTTATACATTATGATTTAAATTGCAAAAATTTATAACTTAATTTATTTCTCATATTTATGTTTCATGTGTTAAGACAATTAAAATATATGTACTGATATTGAAGTTTGTTTTGGATATTGGTGAAGAACAATAAATGTGAAGTTGCTCAAGTGTTTTTTGCTGGAAACTTAATGCAAAAAAAAAAAAAAACTACTGTTAGTAAAAGAGATGATATGACAACTTTTGGTCGAGTTATCTCTCAGTGGCATGTGTTGCGGTAAAGAATGAAATGTTTATAGATTTTCATCTTTTGAAACTAAGGGATAATCTTAATACATTATTTAATCAGTGTAAAATAAGTGCAAGATAGAACAAGTTCACTTCTAGGTGCTATTTTAACCACTGATGAGGAATTATTTGTCCACAGTGGCTTTGCAAAAGCTAGCACACTTTTAGTGTTTGACAGTCATATCCAGGCCCCCAAATGTCTACTTAAAAGAAAAAAAAAAAGCAAACAGAGAATGAATGTTTTTATAGCAAGTGCATGGTTTCATATTTAAGAACTGTCAAGTTGAGGGCTTCACAAAGTTATTATTGTTTTTTATAGTCTCGGTGATGATTTTAGATGGCAAATAGTTAACAGGCATTTTAAATGGACTGTATGACACCGATTCTATTTTAAACTATTCTTCAAAACTGCAATATCACAGAGGTTAAATTTTCTCATTATCCTACTTTGTTTTCACTCTCACTATAAAGCTTCCAGCCTGTTTTTCTGGAACTACCAGAACAAAATATCCATCACACAGTGTTCAGCAATTAGCATTAACTCAAAAGTATTTAAAAGGTTTTTGTGAGGGGGTTGCAGTACATTGATCTGTCTTCTACATAATTGCAATCGATACATAGATTGTTTTGTTTGTGAGGTTGAATAATACTGATATGTCAAATAAAAGCATTTATATAAAATTGATTCAAAGAAATGTATTATATGAGTAGACAAAAATAAATAAATAAATAAATTGGAGAGAAATAACTTCATTAACCTGAATCTCTGACTTTAGAAGAGACCTAGATAGTCAAAATAATTCCTCAGAATTGAAAAATAATACACTAAAATCAGAAAAGACAAAATCCCTGATTCTTTTTTAATCTGAGGTTAAACAGGAGAGTTGAGATGAATGGGGAAGAAGTTATCACAAAGAGCAGCAATGAAAATAATGAAATCTCAATTTGGAATCCTCATCTGAGCAGAAAGCAACATGCAAATATCTGGTTAATGAATGTCCAGTGTGTCTTTCTGAGTATTTTCACCTGTAAAAAGATACTATGTATTTAAAAGAAACACATTTAATCGATAACAGATTAAAACAGCATTGTATCTTCTGAGCTATTATAATGTAATTAATGGTGTTGCTGCTGCTGTTGCTGCTAAGTCGCTTCAGTCGTGTCCAACTCTGTGAAACCCCATAGACGGCAGCCCACCAGGTTCCCCTGTCCCTGGGATTCTCCAGGAGAGAACACTGGAGTGTTCTTAACAGAGGTAAAAGAAAATGTGAAAAGTCAGTCGAGGAGAAAATATTGTCATAAAACAACATTTTGAAAATGTGATAGTAAGGAAATCTATACAAAAACTGAAGACACAATGGATGAAATAAAAAATACCAGCCAACCAGTAAACAGATGGTTCAAGTAATGACAGAAAAGTTATGGGAAAGTTGAGGAATGCTAAATTAACTAACCAGTGTAATTATCAGGCTAATGGTTTAACATGTTTGAAAGTCCCATCTTATTTATCTTACAATTAAGACATTATTACCTAATTCAGAAATTTGATGAAAAATATAAAATACCCAGTGATATATATGGTTCATAACACACTTCTTTTTAGCACTCATTTTTGTTTGAGTAAGTAGTTAAGCAGTCAAAGAAACTATCATGCCTACATAAAAGTTCAACAAAAAGAAAAAAAATCCCACATAATTTTAACAAGAGCAATTACATAAGCATCAATTTCAACAATATGGTGATGAAGAAAATTTCAATTAGTTCGATGATAGGTTGGTTATTTTAAGGCAATTTTTAACACATGTCAATTGTCTGATTTTCCTTGCATCATGAAAAAATTCTCCAAAATTACTTTATTTCTTCATTTGAAAATATCTTTGCTGTTCATTATGCTGTCAGTATAAGAGCAGGCACTCTCATATTTAACTTACATTCTCCAGAATATATTTAATTTTCTCTTGTTTTATTAAAACATTGCACGTTACAAACTTATTTTTATTGATCTACATAAAACTAGTCTATGTTAAAATGGCAGATACTTTGAAATGGAGAATTACCCATATTTATGGATATTCAAGCTGAAATTGGGATATTGGATATTCAAGCTGAAATCTTAATAGTAACATGGGAAAATGCATAGAAGTACACGATGAGGCATATTGCCAACTCGAGAATGCTTTAATTATGTTATTAAACAGAATTTTCCATTTAAATAATATATAATTACAACTAAAATATGCTGTGACATTATTATAGTAATTAAATTATCATATGTTACAAGTAATAGATTTTAGAAAGAAATTATATCAAACAAATGTAAACAGCATATAATCAACCTAGCACATGGCTGGTGGGACACTACCCAAACCAGTGTCACAAACATCAGACCTGAGTGGCTGTCAGGTTAGTTTTAGGATGCATCAAGAAGAATTCCACCTCCAAATACTTATTCATCAATTTGTTCCTTGTATAAAAATCTGAAGTTAAATGCAAAGAATAAAAACCATTAATTCAAACATATCTCTCAAATATTTTGGAAACCAATACATCTTAAATCTTCCACAGGCTTACAAGGGAAGCAGGATTAAAATATTCACTAAAATTGTCAGGAATGAAAGCAGTGTATCTTTATCCCTCAGTAAATCATATTTAGGTCCTGGGTATCATCTATTTTATACCTATGCCTGAGGAAAATTTGGTTGGGAAGGACAGAATATAAACTTCAGTACCTATGCAAAAATTAATAAGTCTTTGAAAGCTCTAAGTAATTATATTCCCAAAGGTATTTGTAAATATATCCAAAACATAGATTGTCAAGCCACTCACTGTCCAAGGTAATGTCCCTGTTCCTCTGGTTGTTTACTTTCCAAATTTATCTTATCTTGCCTCAGGTATTATTCACCTCGGGGCTCACAAAGTCTGTAGATAAGGCATTTCAGAAAACTCTTCTCTGTGTTCATCCAGCTTTCTGAAGGCTGAGAGGGAAACTAAAGTACCTTTCAAGAAAACCTGAGATGAAGTAGGACAGAGAGAACCTATCATGTGCATTCCAAGAATGAAACATATGAACAATCAAGGTTATACCATGTAGCTGCTAGCTCAGATGGTAAAGAATCTGCCTGCAGTGTGGGAGACCTGAGTTCAATCTCTGGGTTGGGAAGATCCCCTAGAGGAGGGCATGGCAACCCACTCCAGCATTCTTGCCTGGAGAATCCCCATGGAGAGAGGAGCCTGGTGGGCTATAGTCCATGGGGTTGCAAAGATTTGAACATGACTGAGCAATCCCAAAGAGAGGCAATGCCAAAGAATGCTCAAACTACTGCACAATTGCACTCATCTCACATACTAGTAAAGTAATGTTCAAAATTCTCCAAGCCAGGCTTCAGCAATACGTGAACCGTGAACTTCCTGATATTCAAGCTGGTTTTAGAAAAGGCAGAGGAACCAGAGATCAAATTGCCAACATCTGCTGCATCATGGAAAAAGCAAAAGAGTTCCAGAAAAACATCTATTTCTGCTTTATTGACTATGCCAAAGCCTTTGACTGTGTGGATCACAATAAACTGTGGAAAATTCTGAAAGAGATGGGAATATCAGATCACCTGACCTGCCTCTTGAGAAATCTGTTTGCAGGTCAGGAAGCAACAGTTAGAACTGGACATGGAACAACAGACTGGTTCCAAATAGGAAAAGGAGTCGTCAACATTGTCTCTATGGTAGGGAATGTGCTCACTTTGGTCACCATCACAGTCAGCCCTTTATTGGGGTGCCCAATGTATTTTTCCTGGCTCATCTCTCTTTTATTGATGCTTGTTATTGCTCTGTCAATAACCCTAAATTGATTGTAGATTCACTCCATGAAACAAAAACCAGCCCTTTCAATGAATGCATGTTCAGATCTTTGGGGAACACTTATTTGGAGGTGCTGATGTCATCCTGCTCACCGTGATGGTCTATAACCACTTTGTGGCCATCTTATAGCCCTTGCACAAGCATCATGAATGGAGGGTGTGTTGGCTGCTAATTGGAGTGGTGTGGGTGGGAGGCTTTTTTCATGCAACCATTCAGATCTTCCGTTTACCTTTCTGTGGTCCTAATGTCATAGACCACTTTATGTGTGATCTCAACCCTTTGCTTGATCTTGCCTTCACTGATACCCACATTCTAGGACTCATTGTTGCTGCCAACAGTGGTTCTCTCTGTCTGTTAAACTTCCTCCCCTTGATGGGCTCCTATGTGGTCATTTTGTGCTCCCTAAGCAACCACAGTTTGGAGACGAGGTGCAAGGCCTTCTTCACTTGTGTCTCCCACATCACAGTTGTCCTTATACTCCTTGTGCCCTGCATTTTTGTGTACCTGAAACCAGCATATACTTTTCCTATTGATAAAGCAGTTACTGTGTTTTACACTATGATAAGTCCCATGTTAAATCCCTTAATCTATACCTTGAGAAATGCCCAAATGAAAAATGCCATTAGAAATTTGTGTAATAGAAAAGCTATTTCAGGTGATAAATAAGAGGTACACGGAGACCAGCATTGATTCTCCTGGTGCAAAGTTCAAAAGGACATTGCTGATGCTTTCAGCAAGAATACCTATGAGATGAAGGTAAAATAAATAGCCACTACAAATCATAGATCCTGCAAGGGGCAGAAGAAATGGGTGCAAGAAAAGTCAGAGAAAACTTAGCAGGAGACTACTTTTTCATGTTTGGAACATTCTACCAAGTTGAGTCTTAGTTTTTCTAGTTTCATCAGTGTATATGGCTTAGTAAACTTCTAAAAAAGCAAAATAAAATAAAAAGCACTGATATTGAGCAGTAATCTCTGTAACAATCCAATGAAGTGGACATTGCTACTATCCTCATTTTACAGGTGGGGAAGCAAGAAGAAAGGGGAAAGTTCCAAAAGATAAATACTGAAGAGTGATTAACCTGTATCTAGCTGATATCTCAGACCATGCTCTCAGCTGCCAAGATATGTTGCCAGACAATGATGACAGATAGGAAACGAAATTATACTACTTCCACTTACTGAAACAGGAACTGCACTGAAACATACACACACACGCAAACACACACACACACACACACACACACACACACACACATATATATATATATATATATATATATATATATAATTTTATATACAGTATGTAATACTGTGGTTTATAACTACCTGAAGGGTTTAAAGTAATGGGCCATTTAACCTCAAAGGGATGTGTAAGTTACATTACACCATATTTTCAAATTTTATTTGGAATTAAAAAAATTGTTTTCAGAATCACTTTGTGTTGCTTATGTCATGGTCTTATCCTGATAAACCATCAAAAAGAGTGATGACTGAAGTAAAAGAATAGATTAATATCAGACAGAAATTTTTCTTTATTAAATCAACTAAAAGTCAAACTCTCTATAATACTTACCTACACAATAAACTGTAGAAAATTCTGAAAGAGATGGGAATAACAGACCACCTGACCTGCCTGTTGAGAAATCTATATGCAGGTCAGGAAGCAACACTTAGAACTGGACATGGAACAGACTGGTTCCAAATAAGGAAAGGAATATGTCAAGGCTGTATATTGTCACTCTGCTTATTTAACTTATATGCAGAATACATCATGAGAAACGCTGGGCTGGAAGAAACACAAGCTGGAATCAAAATTGCCAGGAGAAATATCAATAAGCTCAGATATGCAGATGACACCACCCTTATGGCAGAAAGTGAAGAGGAACTGAAAAGCCTCTTGTTGAAAGTGAAAGAGGAGAGTGAAAAAGTTGGCTTAAAGCTCAACATTCAGAAAACTAAGACCATGGCATCGGGTCCCATCACTTCATGGCCAATAGATGGGGAAACAGTGTCAGACTTTATTTTTCTGGGCTCCAAAATCACTGCAAATGGTGACTGCAGCCATGAAATTAAAAGGCGCTTACTCCTTGGAAGGAAAGTTATGACCAACCTAGATAGCATATTCAAAAGCAGAGGCATTACTTTGCCAACAAAGGTCCATCTAGTCAAGACTATGGTTTTTCCAGTGGTCATGTATGGATGTGAGAGTTGGACTGTGAAGAAAGCTAAGCGCTGAAGAATTGATGCTTTTGAACTGTGGTGTTGGAGAAGACTCTTGAGAGTCCCTTGGCCTGCAAGGAGATCCAACCAGTCCATTCTAAAGGAGATAAGTCCTGGGTGTTCATTGGAAGGACTGATACTGAGGCTGAAACTCCAGTACTTTGGCCACTTCATGCGAAGAGTTGACTCCTTGGAAAAGACCCTGATGCTGGGAGGGATTGGGCAGGAGGAGACGGGGACAACAGAGGATGAGATGGCTTGATGGCATCACCGACTCGATGCACATGAGTTTGGGTAAACCCCTGGAGTTGGTGATGGACAGGGAGGCCTGGCGTGCTGAGACTCATGGGGTTGCAAAAAATGGGACATGACTGAGCAACTGAACTGAACTGGACTTGGTAATAATAGTTTCTGCAAGTAGTACAGCATCTGGTTTATGAGAAATACTGAATCAGTTCAGTTCAGTAGCTCAGTCGTGTCCGACTCTTTGCAACTCCATGAACCGCAGCACACCAAGCCTCCCTGTCCATCACCTAGTCCCAGAGTCCACACAAACCCATGTCCGTTGAGCCGGTGATGCCATCCAATCATCTCATCCTCTGTCGTCCCCATCTCCTCCTGCCCTCAATCTTTCCCAGCATCAGGGTCTTTTCAAATGAGTCAGCTCTTCGCATCAGGTGACCAAAGTATTGGAGTTTCAGCTTCAGCATCAGTCCATCCAATGAATATTCAGGACTGATCTCCTTTAGGATTGGACTGGTTAGAACTCCTTGCATTCCAAGGGGCTGTCAAGAGTCTTCTCCAACACCAAGTTCAAAAGCATCAATTCTTTGGTGCTCAGCTTTCTTTTGGAGAAGGCAATGGCACCCCACTCCAGGACTCTTACCTGGAAATCCCATGGATGGAGGATCCTGGTAGGCTTCAGTCCATGGGGTCACACAGAGCATGACATGACTGTAGTGGCTTAGCAGCAGCAGTAGCAGCAGCTTTCTTTATAGTCCAACTCTCACATCCATATACGACCACTGGAAAAACCATAGCCTTGACTAGACGAACCTTTGTTGACAAAGTAATGTCTCTGCTTTTCAATATGCTCTCTAGGTTGGTCAAAGCTTTCTTTCCAAGGGGTAAGCATCTTTTAATTTCATGGCTGCAATCACCATCTGCAGTGATTTTGGAGCCCCAAAAAATAAAGTCTGACACTGTCTCCACTGTTTCCCCATCTATTTGCCATGAAGTGATGGGACCGGATGACATGAACTTAGTTTTCTGAATGTTGAGATTTAAGCCAACTTTTTCACTCTTCTCTTTCACTTTCATCAAGAGGCTCTTTAGTTCTTCTCTGCTTTATGCCATTTGTGCATATCTGAGGTTATTGGTATTTCTCCTGGCAATCTTGATTCCAGCTTGTGCTTCCTCCAGCCCAGTGTTTCTCATAATGTACTCTGAATATAAGTTAATTAAGCAGGGTGAAAATATACAGCCTTGACATACTCCTTTTCCTATTTGGAACCAGTCTGTTGTTCCATGTCCAGTTATGGCTGTTGCTTCCTGACCTGCATACAGGTTTCTCAAGAGGCAGGTCAGGTGGTCTGGTATTCCCATCTCTTTCAGAATTTTCCACAGTTTATTGTGATCCACACAGTCAAAGGCTTTGGCATAGTCAATAAAGCAGAAATAGATGTTTTTCTGGAACTGTCTTGTTTTTTGGATGATCCAGCGGATGTTGGCAATTTGATCTCTGGTTCCTCTGCCTTTTCTAAAACCAGCTTGAACATTTGGAAGTTCATGGTTCACGTATTGCTGAAGCCTGGCTTGGAGAATATTTGACATTACTTTACTAGTGTGTGAGATGAGTGCAATTGTGTGGTAGTTTAAGCATTCTTTGGCATTGCCTTTCTTTGGGATTGAAATGAAAACTGACCTTTTCCAGTTCTGTGGCCACTACTGAGTTTTCCAAATTTGATGGCATATTGTGTGCAGCACTTTCACAGCATCATCTTTTAAGATTTGAAATAGCTCCACTGGAATTCCATCACCTCCACTAGCTTTGTTCGTAGTGATGCATTCGAAGGCCCACTTGACTTCACATTCCAGGATGTCTGGCTCTAGGTGAGTGATCATACCGTCATGATTCTGGTTGTGAAAATATTTTTTGTACAGTTCTTCTGTGTATTTTTGCCACATCTTCTTAATATCTTCTGCTTGTAATGTCCCTATCATTTCTGTCCTTTATTGAACCCATCTTTGTGTGAAATATTCCCTTAGTATCTGTAATTTTCTTGAAGAGATAGCTAGTCTTTCCCATTCTATTGTTTTCCTCTATTTCTTTGCAGTGATCACTGAGGAAGGCTTTCTTATCTCTCCTTACTATTCTTTGGAGCTCTGCATTCAAATGGGTGTATCTTTCCTTTTCTCCTTTGCTTTTTGCTTCTCTTCTTTTCACAGCTATTTGTAAGGCCTCCTCAGAAAACCATTTTGCTGTTTTGCATTACTTTTTCTTGGGAATGGTCTTGATTCCTGTCTCCTGTACAATGTCACGAACCTCCATCCGTAGTTCTCAGGCATTCTGTCTATAAGTGTAAATAAAGGGACGATAAATAACTCCAATAAAGTACACAGCAAAATGTAGTATTACACACTAGGATTTTGGATTCAATGTTACACCTGGGGGAAGTAAGAAAAGTTCTAATAATTTGTGTTGTAGATACAGGGAATATATGTGGGAGTGGACAGAAGTAGAAGAATCATAAACTTTGATTAGGCCTGATTTATTGATATGGGCTCACTAAACAGTGGTGGTGATTTGTCTCTAAGTTGTGTCCAATTCTTTGAGACCCCATGAATTGTAGTCTGCCAGGTTCCTCTATCTGTGGGATTTCCCAGACAAGAACACTTGAGTGGGTTGCCCTTTCCTTCTCCAGGGGATCTTCCCCACTCAGGGAACAAGACCAGGTCTTCTGCATTGTGGTCAATCTCAGGCATTGCAGGCAGTTTTTTTTTACTGACTAGTCACCAGGAAAGCCTGCACTAAGCAGAGATCCTGCATTTAATGTAGCAGCTGAAGGATATAAGAAAGGCACTAATAGTTTCTGTGGTGTGTAAGCCATGAATCAGTTGGTAGCCCACAGTGAGCAAGTGGCTTAAAAATACCCAGACTGCTTTGGTTTAATGTAGAGGAAGAGATTAATAGGAATAGACTCTAAGTAAATTTACTATTGAAGATCTACTCAACCTCCCTGAGAAGGTCCAGAAAACAAAACTTTCATCACAACCATGAGAGATAAATTTGAAGGGGGAGTTCAGCATCCTTGAAAAGCTTTCAGATGGCACTTTTCTATAGACCAGGCCTCAGGTTTGCAAATTCAAATGTGTTACAAGTCCTGGGGAACAGTGGCCAAGTGGTAGCACTCAACCCCAAAGGCAAGGTGAGCATAGTTATCACCATGAGCAGTGGAGTGGAGTGCTATGGTTAATAATTTAATGTTACTGCGCCATTCAGTCACCATTTTGATGAAGCATCCACCAAATGGTGACCTGATATACTGTGTTCATTGATTGCACCCAAACAACTTGTATACTTAAACATTACTTGTACTTAAGCAACTAATGTACTTAAACACAGTGAGTAATGGGAACATCATGAAAACATCCACAAAGAAAGGGGAAAACATCACGCTAAAGATCAGGAACAGTAAGGGTATTGGGAATACCCTGCTTTCCTCCTTTGATCTGGCCAATCAAGGAGGCACCAGGCTATTTTCCTGGCCCCCTCCTATTTCAGGTCCCCTCACTTCCCTCATGCACAAACTCTTTGAACTCCTTGAGAACAAAGAACATTGTGAGACATAAAATGGTAGGCAGCCAGGCTCATGGCGAGGTCCCCTCTATGCATGGACACATGTAGTGGACGGTGATCTCACTGGGACTCTGGTGTGCTGACCACGGGACCTCCCAGCTGCTAAGAGCCAGATGAAGGTACTTTATCCTGGACTGGTGAGATTCATTTGCTAAGTGTTATTGTAAATTCACTTCTTCCCTTGCACTTTGATCCTTGAATCATACTAGCCTAAACATGTAATAAATTGCTGTTTGCTACCAACCTGTGGACTGCATCTCAAATTCTTTGAAAGAACCTCTGAAGTGAAGCAAAGCACAGAGTTAAAATGCCAATGGGAATAATCAGCAGGAGAGCATTTAGAGTGCTGTCTAGCCGATCACGGTGTCTTAGAGTAAAACAGTTCGACGCTTTCTCAGTTGAACTGTGTCAGCAGAAAAGTTCTAGATTACATAAACAAAAATATAACAAATCATTAAAACAGAAATTCATGTCATCAAAATCAATCCCAGACTTGAACCAGTTTACAGATTCAAATACTATGAACAAAGCAGGGGATTCAGTACCCTTGAAGAAGGACCTTGGTACCTTGCTAAAATTTTATAATGTATCTTTCCCTTACTTTTGGACCTCTAACCTTTTATCAGGTTAACTATGCACTGTGGAAAAGCAAATAAGCAGATCTTTCAGAACACGGGCTTTGACCTGAAACTTATTCCAAGAGATCCAAAGCAATACTGTAGTTCCTCAATCAGAGTAAGAGTACATGGAGGTCTGGCAATCAACAGAATTATAGCTCAGGTCTATTTACAGTGGGTCCAGTGATCAGGGAACCCATGCCATGGTTATTTCCTCAGCTCCAGAATGCATAATTGGAATAGATATTCTTAGCAACTAACAGAATTGTTTGGCTGACCTGTGAAGTAAGAGACATTATGTCAGGAATAGCTAAGTGTAAGACAGTGCTACTGTCCTACCTAGGAAAATAGTAAATCAAAGCTGAATCACATCTCTGGAGGTATTGTAGAGATTATTGCCAATGTCAAACCTTGAAAGATGCAAGGGTGGTGATTCCCACCACATATACATTCAACTCTCTTATTTTGCCTGTTGCTGAAAACAGATGGATCTTGGAGAGAGAGTGGATAATTCTGAGGTTAACCAGCTTCTGGATCAGATGTAGTTTCATCCCAAGAATAAATTTTCAGAACTACTTGTATCTAATACGTAGCTTAACTTCTGCTTTTATGTCTCTGTCAATAAGAACCACCAGAAGCATTTAGATTTCAGCTTGAAAGGCCAAGAATAAACCTCCATGGTCCTTCATCAAGAATGTATCAACTCTCACCATAACTGTGTTATAATATAGTTTATAGGGATCTTGGGTGTTTTATATTCTACAAGGCATCACATTGACACATTATACTGATGACATCATGCTGACTGGACCTACTGATAAAGAAGTAGTAACTTGAGGTAATCAGAACACAGGTTGGAAAAGAATTTCCAGACACAGATCATTTCAGATGGAAGTGACTTTATTAAGAGCATGAAGCAGAGATAAGGAAGGCACTGCAAATGCAGTGGGCTAATCTCCTGACAGACCAGGGAAAGTGGAGTTTTCATGGGCTGGTAGCCAATTTTTATAGCCTCCAGACAAAGCAACTACCTGCTGAGAAGTTGGCATTAGGTGATTGGTTTGGTTGCTACAGGGTGACTATTGGGGTGGGCATTTTTGCCTAATTTGAGGTTAGGAAACCTGCTGGTGATGATCAGGGGGCTTTCAGCAGCAGTTACAATGGGGCTCAGCCAGCTTTGGAGGTGATCTTAGTTCTGGGCTCTGCTTCTGTGGCCTTGATGCAAGGCCTTGCAACATGCAGCCTTGGGGCAGAACTCAACACCAATTATTTTTAACTTTTTGGTAAAATATTTCTGTGTTACAGGGCAATACAAGTTCAACTAAAATTTGGAGACTCAAACTCAATGAAATTTCTAGGAGTTCAGTAACATGGGGCATATCAAGCTATCCCTTTTAAGATGAAGGATCACTCTATCTGCCCTCTCCTATAACTAAAGATGATGTATAATGTCCCTAGGGCCTCACTGGATTTGGGAGTCAACGTATCTTTCATTTTGGAGTATTAATCTGGCTGACTTATAAGTTATTCAAAAAGCTGACAGCTTGAAGTGGGTGCCAGAAATAGAAAAGGTTCTGCAAAAGTTAGGGCCATCGCATAAGCTTCTCTTCCACTTAGGACAAATGATCCAGTAGATCTATGGTGCTTGATGTGTCAGTGGCAGATAAGAATGTTGGAAATGTTTGCCCTCCATTTGTGAATAGCAGTGAGACACTTAGGATTTTGGAGAAAAATTCTTGCCATCCTCGAAAGATAATTATTCCCCTTTTTGTGAAAATGCTCTTAGCCTGCTAGTGGTTCTTAAAGGAAACTGAATGCTTCATCATGGGCCACCAAGTCACTCTGCAACCTAAGTTTCTGTCATGCATTTGGTGTTATTTAACCCATCAAAGTCATAAAGGGGTGTGCACAGCAGTACTCCATCATCAAATGAAATGCTATATACTTGATTTGGCCCAAGTAGGACCTGAAGGCAAAGTTCCAGAGAGAAATGGCAAAAATGCTCATGGTCCCCATTCCCACTACATTTCCTTCTCTCTCCCTGACTGTGCTATGGATTCATAGGGTCAACTGACTGAGGAATGTAAGACTTCAGACTTATAAAGGGGTAGTTCTGCAATGATCTCCAAAATTGGAAGCTGCAGAAATGCAACCTCATCCTGAAAATGCCTGAAGCTCAGTAGTGAAGGGAAACCCTCACAATGGATGCATTTCAAGGGGTGCATCTAGTTGATTACTTTCCTTGGAAGGAGAAATGTCCAAATGTACAACATACACTGATTCATAGTTTTGGTCAATGATTTGTCTGGATGGTCTGAGGCTTGGGTGGGAGTGGAGTATAGTTGCAAGATTGGTGCCAAAAAAATCTGAGGAAGAGGTATATATACACACTTGTTTGAATGGGCAAAAAACACGAAAATCCTTGCGTCCCAAATCACAAAAGTTGAAAATGGGAGTAACAATCTATACCATTAACTTTGGTAAACTATTACCAAAATGTGTATTTCCTGTTCCTGTTAACTTATGTTCTGTTTGCTTAGAGGCTTTAGTTTCAAAGAGAGAAATGCTTCCACCAAGAGTTATACAAGATTCCATTGAACTGAGCATTAAGACTTCTGCTTGACAACTTTGGGCTTCTCTGAATCAACAAGCAAGTTAGTAAGTTAGGGTGATGACTAGGGTATTGATCCTGATTACTAAGAGGAAATTTACTACTACTTCTCAATAGAGATAGGGAAAAATGTGTCTGAAATACAGTAGCTCCCAAAACTCCCATCTTAGTATTATCACATCTGAAGATTAAGATTAATTATAACAATCTAATCAATCACAACTACTAATGACCCAGAGTTTTCCTCAGTGAAGGTCTGTGCCACCCACCAGGTAAGGCTCTTTCTGAAGGCACCGAGAGTATAAAATGAAGAACAGAAGAAACTAGTTATAAAAACCAGTCACAACCGTGGAACCAGATAAAGAAATGAGAATTGCAATTGTCGTATGTCCAATTTATTGTATGACTATGTTGGTATACAAGTGTATTGTATATGCATATATGTGGGGGGGGGTGTTTATATACACACACATATATATTTGTTTTCTTCTTTCTTATATTTATCATATAGGATAAAATGATTTTTCTCAGATGGAAATTGAGAGGTAGTCTGAGGTAGTCTTTTTTTTGTTGTTGTTGTTGCTTTCAAATCTTAGAAAGGTTTTAATTGCTAGGTTTTTACTCATTATAGTATGGTTTATTCATATTTAATATTATTTATTTATTTATTCGACTATGCTGGGTCTTAGTTGCCACATGCAGGGTTTTTAATTGTGGCACTCAAACTCTTGGTTGTGGCATGTGGCATCTAGTTCCCTGACCAGAGATTGTTCCCAGGCCCTCTGCATTGGAAGTGCAGCATCTTAGCCCTGGACCATTAGGGAAGTCCCCAGAACAGAAATTTTAATAAAATCTACTTTGTGTTCCTAATTTGATTGCTTCCAGTTTGGGGGAGGGGGGGCAATATTAAGCTTCCTCTTAATATTTAGTTACTCAGCTCAGTTCAGTTCAGTTCAGTCACTCAGTCATGTCCGACTTTTTGTGACCCCATGAATCGCAGCACAGCAGGCCTCCCTGTCCATCACCAACTCCCAGAGTTCACTCAAACTCACATACATCGAGTCAGTGATGCCATCCAACCATCTTATCCTCTGTCGTCCCCTTCTCCTTCTGCCCCCAATCCCTCCCAGCATCAGTCTTTTCCAATGAGTCAACTCACCATGGCCACCATGAGGTGGCCAAAGTACTGGAGTTTCAGCTTTAGCATCAGACCTTTCAAAGAACACCCAGGACTGATCTCCTTAAGAATGGACTGGTTGGATCTCCTTTCATTCCAAGGGACTCTCAAGAGTCTTCTCCAACACCACAGTTCAAAAGCATCAGTTCTTCAGCGCTCAGCTTTCTTGACAGTCTAACTCTCACATCCATACATGACCACAGGAAAAACCATAGCCTTGACGAGATGGACTTTTGTTGGCAAAGTAATGTCCCTGCTTTTCAATATGCTATCTAGGTTGGTCATAACTTTCCTTCCAAGGAGTAAGCGTCTTTTAATTTCATGGCTGCAGTCACCATCTGCAGTGATTTTGGAGCCCAAAAAAATAAAGTCTGACACTGTTTCCACTGTTTCCCCATCTATTTCCCATGAAGTGGTGGGAACGGATGCCATGATCTTCGTTTTCTGAATGTTGACCTTTAAGCCAACTTTTTCACTCTCCTCTTTCACTTTCATCAAGAGGCTTTTGAGTTCCTCTTCACTTTCTGCCATAAGGGTGGTGTCATCTGCATATCTGAGGTTATTGATATTTCTCCCAGCAATCTTGATTCCAGCTTGTGCTTCTTCCAGCCCAGCGTTTCTCATGATGTACTCTGCATATAAGTTAAATAAGCAGAGTGACAATATACAGCCTTGACATACTCCTTTTCCTATTTAGAACCAGTCTGTTGTTCCATGTCCAGTTCTAAGTGTTGCTTCCTGACCTGCATATAGGTTTCTCAAGAGGCAGGTCAGGGGGTCTGGTATTCTCATCTCTTGAAGAATTTTCCACAGTTTATTGTTATCTACACAGTCAAAGACATTGCCATAGTCAGTAAAGCAGAAGTAGATATTTGTTGCTCAGTTGTGTCCAAATCTTTGTGACTGTTTGTACTGTCACCCCACCGGGCTCCTCTGCACGTGGGATTCTCCAGGCAAAAATACTGCAGTGCCATTTCCTCCTCCAGAGTATGTTCCTGACTCAGGAATTGAACCCACCTGTCTGGCGTCTCCTACATTGCAGGTGGATTCTTTACCACCAAGCCACCTGGGAAGCCCCAAGGTTTCTCTTGAATCATACCAATTATGGTGTTTTTAAAATAATAATTGTTATTATAAGTATATAAAGCACTACTACTATTACTAAGTCGCTTCAGTCATCCGATTCTGTGCGACCTCAGAGACGGCAGCCCACCAGGCTCTCCCGTCCGTTGGATTCTCCAGGCAAGAACACTGGAGTGGGTTGCCATTTCCTTCTCCAATATACAGCACAGATGTTTAAAATTAAAACATATATTTATGTGGACTGGCTGTAGAGTTTAAACAATTGATATTAATTTTAAAATATTAATAGATTTGAGCAATAAATGAGACAACCCAGAAATTATTTAGACTTGAGAGAGAATTATTTATACCATATATGTGAATTATGAATTTCCTTTATTGAAAAAGAAAACCTTTGGAAGCAGAAATAAGTATATAGTGATTTCTAGGAATTCCAAGGGAGAAGTAATGGCATGAATAGAACAGCACAAACCAATTTTAGGGAAAGGAAACAATTATGTTTAATATTGTGATGGTGGATAAATGATATATTTTGTAATGTCAAGACTCATAAAACTATATAACAAGATGTAAACTGAAAATTATGCCCTTTATTAAAAATGTATTAATTTTGGTCATCAATTTTAGCAAATACACTGCAGAAATGCAAGATGTCAGAAAACCAGGAAATTGAGAGGGATACAGAGTGGGTATGTGGGAACTCTCAGTATTTATTGTACGATTTTTTATAAACTTAAAACCTTTCTAAAAATAGTCTTTTTAAAAGTTTATTTACCCAGGTGGTTCAGTGGTAAGGAATCCATTTGCCAAGCAGGAGACACAGGTTCAATCCCTTGGTGGGGAAGATCCCCTGTAGAAGGTAACCTGCTCTAGTGTTCTTTCCTGGGAAATGCCATGAACAGAGTAGCCTGGTGGGCCACAGTCCATGGGGTCACAAAGAGTCGGTCACAACTTAGTGACTAAAGAGCCAGCAGAAAGCTCAACTTCTTTTTGCCATATTTAAAATATTTTATTTGAATTTTTATTTAATTTACTCTATAAATGCATATTTTATTAAGCTACATATTAATACCCACAAATCCTCTTTGGTTTATCCTAGTATCATTAATGAACACACCATATCTTGTTTGGTGACATGGTATGACATTACTTGACAAGATAACTCTACATGCCTTTTGAGCAGTAAGAATAGATGCAGGGATGTTGTGGGGATGTTGTGATAATCTAGAAAAGAGATTATGATAGAATCAGGTGAGTAGCAGTGTGTGGTCAGAAAATGTCTCCTATAGATTCAGTTTTAATTTTTGATGGGGGTGTAAAATGGCACATCCACTTTGTATAATGTTCTAGATGGTTAGCATAAAGTAAACATACATTTAGCATATATTCCAACAATTTTATTTTTAGCCAAATATCCTGGAGTCATAGTATGTTTTCAAAAGTTTTGTACTATTATCTACACACTTGCTTTGTACATAATAGACAAGAGACTGCAATAACCCAAATATATGTTAATAAAAGAGAAGGATGGAAAGAAAGAAAGTGAAGTTAATCAGTCCTGTACGACTCTCTGAGACCCCATGGATTGTAGCCTACCAGGCTCCTCCATCCATGAAATTTTCCAGGCAAGAGGACTGGAGTGGGTTGCCATTTCCTTCTCCAGTGAATCTTCCTGACCCAAGGATTGAACGTGGGTCTCCCACATTGCAGGCAGACGCTTTACTGTGTGAACCAAATAGGAAGCCCCAAAGAGAAGGATAAGTTGTAATAAACATATAAAATCAAATCTTCCTCGTCAATAAAAAACAATGAGTTACTGATACACACAATATTATTGTGTGTATACACAATGATACACACACACATAAAATATTTTGTTCAGTTGAAGTCTTACTTAAAAGTATTTCTTCATGGTTTCAATTATACTGAACTATAGAACAGGTAAAACTAATCTGTGTTGGAAAAAAAAACAGTGACTGAATATAAGGGGTAAGGGACTGAGAATTATTAAGGAAGCAGCTTAAGGAAAATTTCTGGGGTAAAAAAAAATTGTTAAATCTTGATAAGTACTAGGTTACCCACATATATTCATTTTTAAAGATTAAATGTTTGAAAAAATGCACAATAATATACTGGAGAATGTTTTTTTTAATTTTTACTTAGATAATTGCTTTACAAGGTTGTGTTGGTTTTTGCTATTCAACAATGTAAATCAGTCATAAGTAAACAGCATACACTAGTAATAGCCATTTTTTTGGTAATTTCATTTCTGAAAAAAAAAAGTGGATTTTTATTATTTTCTTTCAGTAACTTCATCATTAAAGAGTTAAATATTATTTTTTATGAAAATTGTTCTGTTTACTTTTTACTTTTGTATCATAATATACTCATTATCACAAATTATTATACAACTTCATAGAGCATTATTTTAAGAGGCATATAACATTTCTTCTTACAGAGCACAAAAGTATGTTAGTCATTGTTTACTACTTGAATAGTATATTGCATTCTATTTGTGAAGCTACTAAACATCATTGTTTAAAACAATTTTTTCCACATTCATTATAATTTGAATAGCAACATCACATTCCATTAGTTATATTCAACAGTGCCTGAGACTCATTAGATATTAACATTGATCCTCTATGTTCTTTTCCGTGTGAGACTCAGTAACTCTCTGATATATTATTCTGGATGACCAAGGTATGCTTTGACCTTTGACCCAGACTGAAACTTTGGAGCCCAGGATGGTAAATGGGGTTCTAAAGATGTTAAACAGTTGGAATAAGGAAGTCAGTTTCCCAGATAAGGAGCCAGTTCTGCCTTTATTTATTATGGACTATACCTCTAAGGTAACAATGCATTCAAAATGTATGGAAAATATATTAGAAAATTATGTTGGTTTATTTTGTAATAATGCCTCTCTGAATAAAACATGGAAACTATTTTTCACTTGCCTATTAGAAAACACTCTGAATTACTCTCCATTATGTTCATCATTTTTAATGGTAGTCTCCTCAGAGGGCACTGAAAAAAAAATGCTCTTGTCTACATTTCAGGGAGGATATCTTAGGAAAAAATAACATAACTTATTGGCATCATAGAAAGTATTTTCCCCTCTATGCTAGTCATGAATACCTCATATGTAATAAACAACTTTGATTTGTCTATTTGGCTTATAAGGGCAGCATGTTAATTGCCTCATGCTCATTTATCACATACCAACAAGGATTTGGACCTCTTAGGTGCTTCACTCTGAACAATATCACCGGGAAAAAAAGGGAATAAAGCATATAAACAGTGGGGAGAGAAGGCAAAAAACAAAAAATGAAGATAATGTTATTTATTTAAAAGGAAGTAGGTCACCCAGAAACAACTCTGCTACTATCTAGGGCCTTAAATGATCTCTCCTGGTTTTAGAAGTTTAGCAGAACCCTGTTGTACAATATATTCAAATCCCTAAATGAAAAAACAAAAATTCCAATCAAGAATTCAATACACACAAAAAGTTCAGTTCAGTTCAGTTCAGTTGTTTAGTCATATCCGACTCTTTGGGACCCCATGAGCCGCAGCACTCCAGGCCTCCCTGTCCATCTCCAACTCCTGGAGTCCACACAAACCCATGTCCATTGTGTCGGTGATTCCATCCTACCATCTCATCCTCTGTCATCCCCTTCTCCTCCTGCCCTCAATCTTTCCCGGCATCAGGGTCTCTTCAAATGAGTCAGCTCTCTGCATCAGGTGGCCAAAGTATTCTAGTTTCAGCTTCAACATCAGTCCTTCCAATGAACACCCAGCATTGATCTCCTTTAGGATGGACTGCTTGGATCTCCTTGCAGTGCAAGGGACTCTCAAGAGTCTTCTCCAACACCAGAGTTCAAAAGGATCAATTATTCAGTGGTCAGCCTTCTTTACTGCCAGGGTCCAGCCCCAGCAGGAGCCAGGAGTACCCTCAGGATGACGACCTAGGCAAAAGGATAGCAAAGCAGAGAGCAGGGCTTGATCTTCCTTGATAAGCACAGAAAGCCAATAAAGCTCCTGGCACAGAACTTGCTCTGTTCACGGAGGCCATAGGTGCCCTCTCGGTGGGGTGAGGATGCAAGACGCCCCCTCCCTAGTGAAGATGCAGGGCGCCTTCCCTATCGGGTCTTAGAAGCCCAGGCAAAAAAGTGAACTCAGAGAGCCCCTGTGCCCCAAGGAGTCATCCTGAAGGAAGAACAGAGAGAGAAAAGGAGGGAAAAGGAAAAAAAAAAGAACATGGGGAGACCAAGCTTCAGTGAGCAAGGCCCATAACTTTATTTTCAAAAGGAACTTTTATACCTTGACTTGTACATAGAGGGAAATGAAAGATGCAAAGTCATACAGACTCAGCCCAAACATTACATCTGTTTATCAAAACCAGGATTTTTTCTGCATGCCTTTCCCATAAACAATGTTGTGTACAATATCTTCTGGCCTTGGAGGCCTGTGGACATTTTATGACCCTTTTTTGATAAAGGCTGCTCACCCAGAAAACTTATTTTCCCTTGAAGTGTTTTTTCTTTATATTTCTAATCTATGCCAGCCTCAGAAAGTGCTAAACAGAGTTACATTCTCACAGAGCAAAGGTGCAGTAAGTTATAACAAAGAAAGAACCAATTAGCTCAAAGGTCTGATGTGGTTAATTCCAAGGCTGCTACTTGTTTTTCTTACATTCCAACTATGTTAACTAATGCACTCCCAGGTGCACCATGGATAAGGGATATGGGCACTTGGCAGCAAGCACTGGCTTAACAATGAAATCCTACACCAGCACTACTCTAACATTTTTAAACTCTTTGAAAGGTTTTATATTTCTAGAATGTTTTAGGCCTCCCGTGTCTCTCACAGTTGGGAGGCTGTGAACAGTCACATGCGTAGCTGCAAGAGTCTAGATAAGCCTGTCAGGCAAGCTAGAAAGCCATCAGAGGGGTTAAAATAGAAATATTCCTTTCATGACTTATTAACTAAAGCCCTAAGTTAACTTTTTCCAGAGGAAGATGATCGGGGACAGCCCCCTGTTAATGACAGAAGAGTTGGTGAAAGGCATAATATAATAAACAGTTGACAGATTTTGGTTTTGGGGTAGATGCTCGAGCAGATTCAGGGGGTCCCTCGAGGCCTGATCTGCCTTTGCCTGTCAGGTCTCTTCCGCATGACCTTTGTCATGGGTGGGATCTCCCGTGGTGGCTCCCAGCACTTTACAGTCCAAATCTCACATCTATACATGACTACTGGAAAAACCATAGCCTTGACTAGACGGACCTTTGTTGGCAAAGCAATGTCTCTGCTTTTTAATATGCTGTCTAGGTTGGTCATAACTTTCCTTTCAAGGAATAAGAGGCTTTTAATTTCATGGCTGCAGTCACCATCTGCAATGATTTTGGAGCCCAGAAATATAAATTCAGCCACTGTTTCCACTGTATCCCCATCATTTGCCATGAAGTGATGGGACTGGATGCCATGATCTTAGTTTTCTGAATGTTGAGCTTTAAGCCAACGTTTTCACTCTCCTCTTTCACTTTCATCAAGAGGCTCTTTAGTTCTTCTTTGCTTTCTGCCGTAAGGGTGATGTCATCTGCATATCCGAGGTTATTGATATTTCTCCCAGCAATCTTCATTCCAGATTGTGCTTCTTCTAACCCAGCGTTTCTCATGATGTATTCTGCATATAAGTTAAATAAGCAGGGTAATAATATACAGCCTTGACATACTCCTTTCCCTATTTGGAACCAGTCTGTTGTCCAGTTCTAACTGTTGCTTCCTGACCTGCATACAGGTTTCTCAAGATGCAGGTCAGGTGATCTGGTATTCCCATCTCTTTCAGAATTTTCCACAGTTTATTGTGATCCACACAGTCAAAGGCTTTGGCATAGTCAATAAAGCAGAAATAGATGTTTTTCTGGAACTCTTGCTTTTTTGATGATCCAGCAGATGTTAGTAATTTGATCTTTGGTTCCTCTGCCTTTTTAAAAACCAGCTTGAACGTCTGGAATTTCACAGTTCATGTATTTCTGAAGCCTGGCTTTGAGTATTTTGAGCATCACTTTATTAGCGAGTGAGATGACTGCAATTGTGCAGTAGTTTGAATATTCTTAGGCATTGCTCTTCTTTGGGATTGGAGTGAAAACTGACCTCTTCCAGTCCTGTGGCCACTGCTGAGTTTTCCGAATTTGCTGACATATGAAGTGTAGCACTTTCACAGCATCATCTTTTAGGATTTGAAATAGCTCAACTGGAATTCCATCCCCTCCACTAGCTTTGTTCATAGTGATGCTTCCTAAGGCCCACTTGACTTCACATTCCAGGATGTCTGGCTCTATTTCAAATAACCTAACATCTTATATTAATGTTTCTTCTTATGAACTGAGTTTTTCTAGTATGACTTAGACAGAATATTGTGTGCCATATCTTAATTATCTTTTATCTCTCTTTTTTCCAGCACAAATTAAGATGTAGCAAAACAGTTTCTGAATAAAATACAAAAATTCTATTTTTTCTCTTTGTTTAACTTCATGCATTTGTTCTTACATATCTAGAACTTGGATTTATGTCATTAACAATCATGCATTAATAATAATGTCAGAAAGGCTAAAATTTTAACATATATCCTCATGTTTCAATCATGGAGTGATTGAAATCCGGCAGACTTTCAGCTTATTTATTTAATGCATTGAGGAGGTACGACTCTTTCATTGTTTCTTTCCCATGTATTCATTGAATCACATAACACAATCTCAGCTTCTAGCTTTGGTTCCTACTTGACTAGACATTTCACTCTGCCCAAGCACTTTTCTTTTCTCAGTCAAACGATGATGTATCTTCCACACAATTTTCTTGACCAAGTTACTCCTGCCCCTCAACCAAGACAAAACCCAGGAAAGACACACAGAGACTATGTTAAATGTTGTCTTAATGATCAGGATCCCATCTTCTAGTGTTCCACCTCTTAGAATTGTAAAAAAATTAATACAGGGAAACCTCAATTAAATTGTATCGGTAAATCAGTAGCAGGGAGCTTTCACACCTTGTGACAACACAGCCCAAAAATCAAAAGAAAAGACTTTCCTTTCCTGACAGAGGCTCAGCCAATGAAAAGCCATGACCTCTTTGTTTACTATAACCTGATTTTTTTCTCTGTATAAATGAGTTCTCCTTCACTTTTGTTTTTCAGGGACTTACACAGGCTCATGCATTTTGCTTGCCAGGGTTTCAGACCCCACATTGTGATTCTCTGTTAATAGTGAATAAACTTATCTTTGCTGGGGAAATATCTCACAGTCTCTTTATTTTATATGAAGATAATAACTTTTTCTTTTTCTCCTGGATACATTGGAATATGAGGAGAAAATAATCTGTCCATTCCACTGTAAATTAGCTTTGACAAATCATTCATAGTACCATTTGATTTGGTTTAATGTAATGTTTTTTCCAAAAGCATTTGGATTTCTTTAAAGTATAGATATATAGAATGTATATGCATGCTGTGTGTATCTCTGTGTATGTGTAATGATTGTGTTTGTGTATATATGGTGTGGGGGTCTTTAGGGTATTGAAGTTGGATGGGAAATTCTCATCCCATCACAAAAATGCTATGCAAATAAATAAATAAACTTTTATTATCATGTTTTTTTTTCCATTTCTTGAGGTTCACAAATTGGCAAAAAATATGATGATATTGCACAAGGCCACATAAAAAATATATTAAAGTAAAATTAGCTATTTATGTTTTGCTCAGCATGTGAGTGAAAAATAGAACATTTAAGAAATAGTCACAGTTGTCAATGTGTAATTTAAGAAAATCCCTTCATTAATATGGGGCTTTCCACCTAGCTCAGTGTTAAAGAACTGGTCTGCCAAGCAGCAGGCACAGGCTGAATCCCTGGATCCAGAATATCCCCTGAAAAAGGAAATGGCAACCCACTCTAGTATTGCTTGGGAAATTTCATGGCCAGAGGAGCCTGGTGGACTACACTCCACGAGGTCAAAAAGAGTCAGGCACAACCTAGCGACTGAACAACAACAATCTATATAGCTGTACCTATATTTATCTCTATCTCTATCTCTATACATATGCATGCATGCTAAGTCACTTCAGTCATGTCCAACTCTGCCACCCTATGGACTGTAGCCGTCCAGGCTCCTCTGGCTATGGGATTCTCCAGGCAAGAATACTGGAGTGGGTTGCCATTTCCTACTTCAATCAGATCAGATCAGATCAGTCTCTCAGTCGTGTCAGACTCTTTGCGACCCCGTGAATCGCAGCACGCCAGGCCTCGCTGTCCATCACCAGCTCCCGGAGTTCACTAAGACTCACGTCCATCGAGTCAGTGATGCCATCCAATCATCTTATCCTCTGTCGTCCCCTTCTCCTCCTGCCCCCAATCCCTCCCAGCATCAGAGTCTTTTCCAATGAGTCAACGCTTCGCATGAGGTGGCCAAAGTACTGGAGTTTCAGCTTTAGCATCATTCCTTCCAAAGAAATCCCAAGGCTGATCTCCTTCAGAATGAACTGGTTGGATCTCCTTGCAGTCCAAGGGACTCTCAAGAGTATTCTCCAACACCACAGTTCAAAAGCATCAATTCTTCGGCGCTCAGCCTTCTTCACAGTCCAACTCTCACATCCATACATGACCACAGGAAAAACCATAGCCTTGACGAGATGAACCTTTGTTGGCAAAGTAACGTCTCTGCTTTTGAATATGCTATCTAGGTTGGTCATAACTTTCCTTCCAAGGAGTGAGCGTCTTTTAATTTCATGGCTGCAGTCACCATCTGCAGTGATTTTGGAGCCCAGAAAAATAAAGTCTGACACTGTTTCCACTGTTTCCCCATCTATTTCCCATGAAGTGGTGGGACCGGATGCCATGATCTTCGTTTTCTGAATGTTGACCTTTAAGCCAACTTTTTCACTCTCCTCTTTCACTTTCATCAAGAGGCTTTTGAGTTCCTCTTCACTTTCTGCCATAAGGGTGGTGTCATCTGCATATCTAAGGTTATTAATATTTCTCCCAGCAATCTTGATTCCAGTTTGTGTTTCTTCCAGTCCAGCGTTTCTCATGATAAATCCATAAAAATGAATTGCTTTTGTTCAGTTGCTAAGTCAGGTCCAACTCTTTGCAACTCCATGCACTACAGCCTGCCTGGCTACTCTGTCCTTCACTATTTCCAGGAGTTTGCTCAATGCCATATCCATTGACTTGGTGATGCTATCTAACCGTCTCATCTTCTGTCACCCCCATATATATATATACATATTACAAGCATCACTTTTAAGTTATATTAAATAAGAGTTTACACACGTAACTTTGCATATAGTCCATATGAAGTTCCTAGTTTAATTATTGATATGTAATAAATATTCTAGATTTGGTTGAGAGGTTTCATATGAGAATCTTTCAGCCCATTGAAAGGAGGTTTATGGCACATTTGCTTTCCTGAATCCTGATCTGTCCAATTTGCTGGGATTCTTACCCCATGTGCTTCATCCACACAGGTACATATTGCAAGAAGATTAGCCCTAGAATTTGAGGGTCCTGACCTTGAAATGGCTATAAATTTCATTTTAAGTCCAAAGATATTTAATTTTCTTTGAGCTTGTTTTGTGTTTATTTGCTTATCTGCTCTTTGAAACATATTATAATAAGGGCCTGGGTACTCTAAGTGTGAGCCACATGCTCATGCAACATATTGTGTCTCTAATCTCAGGTATGATTTCATGACATTATATACCTGCATATAAATGATGACCTTGAAATTAGTCACTCAATTCTATAGCAGCATAAACATTTGGAAGTAGAATTGTTAGAACATAGCATATAGAGCTGGTGCAGATATTACCAAATTGTTTCAACACTTTTGTACAATTTTAAACTACTTTCAAAAATATATGAGATCTATTTCTCCATTGAAAATTTGTGTTTGTTTTTCTCTATTTTCTCTTAATTCATCTTAATAAAGTTTTCTGTTTGATTAATTCTATCAAGAATCAACCTTTGCATTTTGTATTCTCTAGAACTGTCAATTATGTCATTAATTTTGTAAAAATATATCCTCATTTCCATATAGTTTTGATTTAATTGGCTTTTCTCTTCCTGAATCTCAATTCCTAGTACTTATTGATTTTTGATTATAAAACATACTTCCTTTTAATGATAGGATATTTTATTTACTCAGGGTTACTAGATTTTTTAAATCTAGAAGCAAGCATTAACCTTACAAATACCCATGGTCTTGATTCTGTTGCTTCCTGGTTGTCGAGTTTGTTATTTAACCTCTAAAAACTATGGTGTCTCATATGCATAATAGACGTAATAATGTGTGCTGTATGAGTGCTCAGTAGTGTCTGACGCTTTGTGACCCCATGGACTGTAACCTTCTAGGCTCCTCCTGTTGTAGGCACGTGTTTTGGGAAACAAACTCACTCAGAAGGACAATGAAGATAGTGGAGTGCAGTTTATTACACCAGCGGGCCCAGGGCAGAGTCTCCTCTTAGCCAAGGACCCCAACCAGGCTTTGTGAAAACCTTATATACCTTAAGTGTACATGCCCAAACCTACCTCCCCAAATTCCCTGAAACTAGTCTGAACAAAAGAAAAGAAAGATACAAAGTTAACCTATGATTCGTATGCCTTAAGCCTAGGTAGTTAACAGTGGACAATTATCAGGCCTGTGGTCAACCCCAATAAGCATAATAGAATGTATGATTCTATTCAGTTACACAGATAATTAGGGTATTCCTTTAGACCTCAGAGAGTCTAGGTACGAACCCTGGGGCTCTTCCATCAGGGGAGGGGGTGTCTGGTTTTCCAGTTGGTATGTCTTTTCCATAGATACTCGGCATCCAGCTCAAAGCCCAAGATCTGGCCCAAGATGGAGTCTTGCTTTCAAGATGGAGCCCATTCTGTCTGTTTCCTCCTTTACTCCATCCATGGGATTTTCCCAGGCAAGAATACTGGAGTGGATTCCCATTTCTTCCTCCAGGGCATCTTCCCATCCCAGGGTTCGAACTCCTGTCTCCTGCATCTCCTGTATTACAGTTTTTGTTTTGTTACTTTTCCTCTAATTTCCAGTAAGCATATTACAGATATTCTTCTAAAAGCCATTCATTCTAGATTTTACCTAGGAAATATTCTTTATACTATTTACCTTCTCTGCAAAACTTATAAATAAATCATGATATGCAGTAAGTATTGTGAATCAGGACCCTAAATGTTTAAGTGTAAGTAACTTAAATTTCACACAATTGTTAGAGATTTTCTGTTGAAGTTTTTTTATCCAACAATTAATTAAATGTCTTAACTGCTTCTGAAATAACTATGTATAGTCAGTTCAGTTAGTTCAGTCAGTTCAGTCGCTCAGTCATGTCCGATTCTTTGCGACTCCATGAACTGCAGCACACCAGGCCTCCCTGTCCATCACCAACTCCCGGAGTCCACCCAAACCCAGTTCCATCGAGTCGGTGATGCCATCCAACCATCTCATCCTCTGTTGTCCCTTTCGCCTCCTGCCCTCAATCTTTCCCAGCATCAGGGTCTTTTCAAATGAGTCAGCTCTCTGCATCAGGTGGCCAAAGTATTGGAGTTTCAGCTTCAACATTAGCCCTTCCAATGAACACCCAGGACTGATCTCCTTTAGGATGGACTGGTTGGCTCTCATTGCAGCCTAAGGGACTCTCAAGAGTCTTCTCCAACACCACAGTTCAAAAGCATCAATTGTTCAGTGCTCAGTTTTCTTTATAGTCCAACTCTCACACCCATACATGACCACTGGAAAAACCATAGCCTTGACTAGATGGACCTTTGTTGGCAAAGTAATGTCTCTGCTTTTTAATAAGCTGTCTAGGTTGGTCATAACTTTCCTTCCAAGGAGTAAGAGCCTTTTAATTTCATGGCTGCAATCACCATCTGCAACGATTTTGGAGCCCAGAAAAATAAAATCAGCCACTGTTTCCCCATCTATTTCCCATGAAGTGATGGGATCGAATGCCATGATCTTAGTTTTCTGAATATTGAGCTTTAAGCCAACTTTTTCACTCTCCTCTTTCACTTTCATCAAGAAGCTCTTTAGTTCTTCTTTGCTTTCTGCCATAAGGGTGGTGTCATCTGCATATCTGAGGTTATTGATATTTCTCCCGGCAATCTTGTTTCCAGCTTGTGCTTCCTCCAGCCCAGAGTTTCTCATGATGTACTCTTCACATAAGTTAAATAAGCAGGGTGACAATATACAGCCTTGATGTACTCCTTTTCCTGTTTGGAACCAGTGTGTTGTTCCATGTCCAGTTCTAACTGTTGCTTCCTGACCTGCATATAGGTTTATCAAGAGGCAGGTCAGGTGGTCTGGTATTCCCATTTCCTTCAGAATTTTCCACAGTTTATTGTGATCCACACAGTCAAACGCTTTGGCATAGTCAGTAAAGCAGAAATAGATGTTTTTTCTGGAACTCTCTTGCTTTTTAATGATCCAGCAGATGTTGGCAATTTGATTTCTGGTTCCTCTGCCTTTTCTAAAACCAGCTTGATCATCCAGAAGTTCATGGTTCATATGTTGCTGAAGCCTGGCTTGGAGAATTTTAAGTATTACTTTACTAGCATGTGAGAGATTGTGCAAACGTTTAGAGGGATAAATATTTAAACTGTCATGTTAATTTTAAGAAATTTCCATAAAGCTTCAGCTAAGCCTGTTTGTGCATTCATACTAGGATTTGAGTTATATTTCATACATACATTTATGAAATGTAGGAGGATAAAAGAATGCCTGTTTTTCCTTTGCAATTTGCTTATGTAAATTCAGGTTGCAAAAAGGCAGTTAAATGTTTGTGGTATGAGGGAATAAAAGAATGGAATTAGCTGCTGATGCTACGTCGCTTCAGTCGTGTCTGACTCTGTGCGACCCCAAAGACGGCAGCCCACCAGGCTCCCCCGTCCCTGGGATTCTCCAGGCAAGAACACTGGAGTGGGTTGCCATTGCCTTCTCCAATGCATGAAAGTGAAAAGTGAAAGTGAAGTCGCTCAGTCGTGTCCAACTCTTAGTGACCCCATGGACTGCAGCCTACCAGGCTCCTCCACCCATGGGATTTTCCAGGCAAGAGGACTGGAGTTGGGCGCCATTGCCTTCTCCGAATGGAATTAGCACTGTGAAAAAAAAAAAAAGGTGGCCACTGAGCCATCATCTGAGAAGTGCAGAGGTAGTAGTGCTTAGGTCAAAATATCCATTCTTATTCATATTAAGGGGCTTCCCTGGTGGCTCCGTTGGTAAAGAATCCTCCTGCAATGCATGAGACCTGGGTTTGAGACCTGGGTTGGGAAGATCCCCTGGAGAAGGGAAAGGCACCCACTCTAGTATTCTGGCCTGGAGAATTCCATGGACTATACAGTCCATGGGATTGCAAAGAGTCAGACATAGCTGAGTGACTTTTACTCACTCATTCAAATTAAATAAAATAGTGAACATGAACTACCCAATAATCTCTCAATGAATTATTTTACTATTATTAATTTGCTAAGTAGTTTGGTCTTAGCAGTATTGTATCATGTCTGATACAATAAATCGCAATTTTCTTAAGTTTTAAAGGCCTTAAAAAGTGTATACTTATGCATTTGTTTCAGAGGGAGACTAATCAAACTTCAGTGTGTGTGGAGGAGGCTGAGTAAACAACCTGTAAATATTCAGTTTCAAGGGAAAAAAAAAAAACTGAAGAGGAAACAGGATACATGTTTTGCTGTATTTTGAGTGCTTCCTTCCTCTAATTTTTCCTTTTTTTTTTTTTTTTTTTGAGAAAAAGACTGTTTATGCTTTTCTCTTTTCTTTTCTCATCTTCCATTCCCAAACCATCTATTCTGGCAAAATATGTCCCTTGAAACAAGTGATTTTGTACCAGTTATGATATTGAAGGTCATCAATTGTATTTATTTATCTACTCTGCACAGCTAGGATCTTGATAATGGTCCATACTTAGAATGTAAAATGCCTGTAACTGGTTCTCTGCCCTACCTCAGCTCAGATTTTCCTGAAAGCCAGCCTAGTACTATTACATGCTACACCAGTTTCCTTCCTAATCTTCAGAAAGCTGTAAGAGCAGAGCAGTCAGATTTTCCTGAACTGCTTTGCCTATAGCCTTTTTAGGACCCCTGGGGAAATATGCCCGAATCAAGATAAAATATGGAAAGTCCTCCTCCCAGTGGAAGCAAGGACATTGCCAAGGACAGTGACTCAGCAACATTTGACTTGGATCTGTTTAGAAGATGTCTTTGGGGATATAATCACTTAGTAATCACTTAGAGCTCTCAAGGACCTGTTAACTTATGGTTGTTAGTTTCATTTATATTCTGTTCTTTCGAACCAAATTTTCTTCAGGCATAAGCATGCAATGAATAGGGTCTGAATACCTGTGTTAGCTTTTGAAGGGATTTAAACATACTTTTTGTTTATTTTTAGTGAATTAGTATTGAGATGTTCAATTGGCATTTGAACTTCCTAGCCAGCCTGCTTTCCTGGGGGCATAAATATGTACACAGTAGTTCTAACAGTCCACTTCCCTTACAAGCCTGTAGAGTTTTTGAGAGGTATTGAAATTTCCAAAATATTTGCAGAGAATTAATCTGGATGTCTCTGAATTATTAATTTATAATTTATTTATGAAATGTAATTTACCACACTTTATTGCAGATTTTGATCATAGGGATGGATTAGCAAAGTAGACATCTAGGGTAAAATTCTTGTTCAAACTAAAACTAACCTGATAGCCATTCAGATCTTTTGGCAATGTATTACCCATAGCACCTGGATTTTGGAAAATATCAAAGTGTTAGTCATTCAGTCTTGTCTGACTCTTTGTGAACTCAAGGACTATAGCCTGCCAGACTCCTCTGTCCATTGAATTCTCAGGCAAGAATACTGAAATGGGTTGTCAATCCCTTCTCCAGGGTATCTTTCTGACCTAGGGATTAAACCCAGGTCTCCCACATTGCAGGCGGATTCTTTACTGCCTGAGCCCCATCAAACATGTGCTAGGCTAATTATGTCTTCATTATATTTATTCTATATAATTTCAATCTGAAGTCTATAACTTCTTTTGCAATATATGATAATTTTTTTACTATAAAATGATTTATCATGCCTTATTTTTATTTTTTATTTTTTTACTTTGAAATATTGTATTGGTTTTGCCATACATCAACACGCATCCACCATGGGTGTACACGTGTTCCCCATCCTGAACCCCCCTCCCAACCCCTCCCCATACCATCCCTCTGGGTCATCCCAGTGCACCAGCCCCAAGCTTCCTGTATCCTGCATCGAACCTGACTGGCAATTTGTTTCTTATATGATATTATACATGTTTTTAGGCTATGATTTTTCCTGTGGTCATGTATGGATGTGAGAGTTGGACTGTGAAGAAGGCTGAGCGCTGAAGAATTGATGCTTTTGAACTGTGGTGTTGGAGAAGACTCTTGAGAGTCCCTTGGACTGCAAGGAGGTCCAACCAGTCCATTCTGAAGGAGATCAGCCCTGGGATTTCTTTGGAAGGAATGATGCTAAAGCTGAAACTCCAGTACTTTGGCCACCTCATGCGAAGAGTTGACTCATTGGAAAAGACTCTGATGCTGGGAGGGATTGGGGGCAAGAGGAGAAGGGGACGACAGAGGATGAGATGGTTGGATGGCATCACTGACTCGATGCATGTGAGTCTGAGTGAACTCCGGGAGTTGGTGATGGACAGGGAGGCCTGGAGTGCTGTGATTCAGGGGGTGGCAAAGAGTCGGACACGACTGAGCGACTAATCTGATCTGATCTGATTATACATGTTTTAATGCCATTCTCCCAAATCATCCCCCACCCCCATAGAGTCCAAAAGACTGTTCTATACATCTGTGTCTCTTTTGCTGTCTCACATATAGGCTTGTCGTTACCATCTTTCTAAATTCCATATATATGCGTTAGTATACTGTATTGGTGTTTTTCTTTCTGGCTTACTTCACTCTGTATAATAGGCTCCAGTTTCATCCACCTCATTAGAACTGATTCAAATGTATTCTTTTTAATGGCTGAGTAATATTCCATCGTGTATATGTACTACCGCTTTCTTATCCATTCATCTGCTGATGGACATCTAGGTTGCTTCCATGTCCTGGCTATCATAAACAGTGCTGTGACGAACTTTGGGGTACACATGTCTCTTTCAATTCTGGTTTCCTCAGTGTGTATGCCCAGCAGTGGGATTGCTGGGTTGTATGGCAGTTCTAGTTCCAGTTTTTTAAGGAATCTCCACACTGTTCTCCATAGTGGTTGTACTAGTTTGCATTCTGACCAACAGTGTAAGAGGGTTCCCTTTTCTCTACACCCTCTCCAGCGTTTATTGCTTGTAGACTTTTGGATTGCAGCCATTCTGACTGGCATGAAATGGTACCTCATTGTGGTTTTGATTTGCATTTCTCTGATAATGAGTGATGTTGAGCATCTTTTCATGTGTTTGTTAGCCATCTGTATGTCTTCTTTGGAGAAATGTCTATTTAGTTCTTTGTCCCATTTTTATTTTTCTGGAATTGAGCTGCAGGAGTTGCTTGTATATTTTTGATATTAGTTGTTTGTCAGTTGCTTCATTTGCTATTATTTTCTACCATTCTGAAAGCTGTCTTTCCAAATTGTTTATAGTTTCTTTTGTTGTGCAGAGCTTTTAATTTTAATTAGATCCCATTTGTTTATTTTTGCTTTTATTTCCAATATTCTGGGAGGTGGGTCATAGAGGATCCTGCTGTGATATATGTCAGAGAGTGTTTTGCCTATGTTCTCCTCTAAGAGTTTTATAGTTTCTGGTCTTATGTTTAAATCTTTAATCCATTTTGAGTTTATTTTTGTGTATGTTAGAAAGTATTTTAGTTTCATTCTTTTACAAGTGATTGGCCAGTTTTCCCAGCACCACTTGTTAAAAAGATTGTCTTTTCTCAACTGTATATTCTTGCCTCCTTTTTCAAAGATAAGGTGTCCATAGGTGTGTGAGTTTATCACTGGGCTTTCTATTTTGTTCCACTGATCTAGATTTCTGTCTTTGTGCCAGTACCATACTGTCTTGATGACTGTGGCTTTGTAGTAGAGCCTGAGTCAGGCAGGTTGATTTCTCCAGTTCCATTCTTCTTTCTCAAGATTGCTTTGGCTATTAAAAGTTTTTTGTATTTCCATACAAATTGTGAAATTACTTGTTCTAGCTCTGTGAAAAATACCCTTGGTAGATTGATAGGGATTGAAGTGATTCTATAGATTGCCTTGGGTGGTATACTCATTTTCACTATATTGATTCTTCCAATCCATGAACATGGTATATTTCTCCATCTATGTGTCCTCTTTGATTTCTTTCATCAGTGTTTGATAGTTTCTATATATAGGTCTTTAGTTTCTTTAGGTAGATATATTCCTAAGTATTTTATTCTTTTCATTGCAATGGTGAATGGAATTTTTTCCTTAATTTCTCTTTCTATTTTTTCATTATTAGTGTATAGGAATGCAAGGGATTTCTGTGTATTGATTTTATATCCTGAAACTTTACTATATTCATTGATTAGCTCTAGTAATTTTCTGGTGGAGTCTTTAGGGTTTTCTATGTAGAGGATCATGTCATCTGCAAACAGTGAGAGTTTTACTTCTTCTTTTCCAATTTGGATTCCTTTTATTTCTTTTTCTGCTCTGATTGCTGTGGCCAAAACTTCCAAAACTATGTTGAATAGTAGTGGTGAGAGTGGGCACCCTTGTCTTGTTCCTGACTTTAGGGGAAATGCTTTCAATTTTTCACCATTGAGGATAATGTTTGCTGTGGGTTTGTAATATATAGCTTTTATTATGTTGAGGTATGTTCCTTCTATTCCTGCTTTCTGGAGAGTTTTTATCATAAATGGATGTTGAATTTTGTCAAAGGCTTTCTCTGCATCTATTGAGATAATCATATGGTTTTTATTTTTCAATTGTTAATGTGGTGTATTACATTGATTGCTTGTGGATATTGAAGAATCCTTGCATCCCTGTGATAAAGCCCACGTGGTCATAGTGTATGATCTTTTTAATGTGTTGTTGGATTCTGATTGCTAGAATTTTGTTAAGGATTTTTGCATCTATGTTCATCCATGATATTGGCCTGTATTTTTCTCTTTCTTTCTTTTTCTTTTCTTTCTTTCTTTTTTTTTTTTTTTTTTTTTTTTTTTTTTTTGTGGCATCTTTGTCAGGTTTTGGTATGAGGGTGATGGTGGCCTCGTAGAATAAGTTTGGAAGTTTACCTTCCTCTGCAATTTTCTGGAAGAGTTTGAGTAGGATAGGTGTCAGCTCTTCTCTAAATTTTTGGTAGAATTCAGCTGTGAAGCCGTCTGGACCTGGGGTTTTATTTGCTGGAAGATTTCTGATTACAGTTTCAATTTCCGTGCTTGTGATGGGTCTGTTAAGATTTTCTATTTCTTCCTGGTTCAGTTTTCTAAAGTTGTACTTTTCTAAGAATTTGTCCATTTATCCCACGTTGTCCATTTTATTGGCATATAATTGCTGATAGTAGTCTCTTATGATCCTTTGTATTTCTGTGTTGTCTGTTGTGATCTCTCCATTTTCATTTCTAATTTTATTGATTTGGTTTTTCTCCCTTTATTTCTTGATGGGTCTGGCTAATGGTTTGTCAATTTTATTTATCCTTTCAAAGAACCAGCTTTTGGCTTTGTTGATTTTTGCTATGGTCTCTTTTGTTTCTTTTGCATTTATTTCTACCCTGATTTTTAAGATTTCTTTCCTTCTCTTAACCCTGGGGTTCTTCATTTCTTCCTTTTCTAGTTGCTTTAGGTGTAGAGTTAGGTTATTTATTTGACTTTTCTCTTGTTTCTTGAGGTATGCCTGTATTGCCAGGAACCTTCCCCTTAGCACTGCTTTTACAATGTCCCACAGGTTTGGGGTTGTTGTGTTTTCATTTTCATTCATTTCTATGCATATTTTGATTTCTTTTTTGATTTCTTCTGTGATTTGTTGGTTATTCAGCAGCGTGTTGTTCAGCCTCCATATGTTGGAATTTTTAATAGTTTTTCTCCTGTAATTGAGGTCTAATCTTACTGCATTGTGGTCAGAAAAGATGCTTGGAATGATTTCAATTTTTTTTTTAATTTACCAAGGCTAGATTTATGGCCCAGGATGTGATCTATCCTGGAGAAGGTTCCATGTGTGCTTGAGAAAAAGGTGAAATTCATTGTTTTGGGGTGAACTGTCCTATAGATACCAATTAGGTCTAACTGGTCTATTGTATCATTTAAAGTTTGTGTTTCTTTGTAAATTTTCTGTTTAGTTGATCTATCCATAGGTGTGAGTGGGGCATTTAAGTCTCCCACTATTATTGTATTATTGTTAATTTCCCCTTTCATACCTGTTAGCATTTGTCTTACATGCCTTAGTTTTAATGGTGCATTACATGTAAGCAAGGTTCTTACCAAAATAATACAAATTTAAAACATTTTCTAATAATTTGCAGTGAATTTCATTGTGCCCTATTTTATGTTTATATGCATTTCTTCATATTACCATTAAGACATATACTAGATTATGCTTCAATATCTACAGTCATGAAGAATTTCTTATATTTCAAAATCTTGCTTCTCACAGTAGACTTGTCTGACCTGAATCAACTAAGGTCAGTTTATACCATGCTACATTCTGGTACATTAAAGAAAAATTTGAGTATGCAATAGAAGTTTTAAGTATAAGAACTTCTTCAGTTCAGTTCAGTCATTCAGTCGTGTCCAACTCTTTGTGACCCCATGAATTGCAGCATGCTAGGCCTCCCTGCCCATCACTAACTCCCAGAGTTCACTCAGACTCATGTCCATCGAGTCAGTGATGCCATCCAACCATCTCATCCTCTGTCATCCCCTTCTCCTCCTGCCCCCAATCTCTCCCAGCATCAGAGTCTTTTCCAATGAGTCAACTCTTCCCATGAGGTGGCCAAAGTACTGGAGTTTCAGCTTTAGCATCATTCCTTCCAAAGAAATCCCAGGGCTGATCTCCTTCAGAATGGACTGGTTGGATCTCCTTGCAGTCCAAGGGACTCTCAAGAGTCTTCTCCAACACCACAGTTCAAAAGCATCAATTCTCTAGCGCTCAGCTTTCTTCACAGTCCAAATCTCACATCCATACATGACCACCGGAAAAACCATAGCCTTGACTTACCCTTACACTAATAACTTAACAGAAAGGGCACTCAGAATTTTTATTCAGTACTACCTAAGAGTAAAGTAAATTTATGACAATATTTTTATAGTGCAAGATCAGGTTAGTGAGTAGGATTAAATATTCCTTATGAGAAACAGTCTTATTAAACTAGCTTAAATGTTTTCACTAACATAGAGCTAAAATTAAAGTTTATTTCATCATAGTTATCACGTGCATGTTGTGGATTTTTTTTTATTTTTGTCTGTATTTTTCCATTCAACTTTGTGTAAATGTACATGACAATTCTGTGTTTCTAAACCAATCACTCAAAGAGGAAAGACTGTAAAAGGAAAATATCTTTTAAATATCACATTGTCATTCATTTCTTTCAAATCACCTCATGCAGTCCTCATTAGAAATCTGAATTCTGGCATGATATCATAGGTATAAGATGAATAAGATGAGGTTTAAAAAGAGTAGGCAGTTAGCTCAAGGGTGACACTGGTCAGTTTTTGTGTTTGTTTGTTTATAGCCACTCCTTAACATTACTACCGCTTTCCGGGTCAGCACTGTTCTGTGTATTCAGAGATTGCCAAATACTCTTTATTTCATCCATTTTGACTAATTTCTACTTAGGAGTTTTCCTTAATATCTCTGTGATCAGAGCACAGTTTTTATGACAATAATTCTCCTCATCTGAGCTTTCCCTTTCCCTTTTCCCCTCCATTAATAGGAAGATCAGATTAGTCAGTTAATTCAATCTGTCAGAAGTGTCTGACTCTGCAACTCCATGGACTGCAGCACACCAGGCCTCCCTGTCCATCACCAACTCCTTGAGTTTATTCAAACTCATGTCCATCAAGTCGGTGATGCCATCCAACTGTCTCATCCTCTGTTGTCCCCTTCTCCTCCTGCCTTCAATCTTTCCCAGAATCAGGGTTTTTTTTCCAAGGAGTCAGTTCTTCAAATCAGATGGCCAAAGTATTGTAATCTCAGCTTCAATATCAGTCCTTCCGATGAATATTCAGTATTGATTTCCTTTAGGATGGACTGGTTGGATCTCCTTGCAATCCAAGGAGCTCTCAAGAGTCTTCTCTAGCATCACAGTTCAGAAGCATCAATTCTAAGGCGCTCAGCCTTCTTTATGGGTCAACTCTCACACCCATAACATGACTACTGGAAAAATTTCCAGTAAAAAAAAAAATATGTATATGGAATACATGTTTGCATTAACTATCCCATTCTCTTTACACATGTAAATATTCAGAAAACAAATTGGTGTCTAATAACTCATCATCGTTCATGTTTTATTCTATACAGATGAGAATTCAAAAGAGTGCTTTCACTGTATTCCTGCATTTCTCTCAGCTCTCAAGCATGACATGAAGCCCCAGATGAGGGAGAATCGGGACCTTTGTCTCTGAACATTCACAGTGGTTGTTCCTTCAGGAATGGCTGCCCCTTAGCCACCTTTGTTCTCTTATTTGTTCCTTATGTAATTATATTATTCTCCAACACTGAGAAGTTAGTTAGATTCTGTGTTTGTTTGTTTTTTTTTTAAGTATGAGAGTTGATTTTTTATTTCTATTTTTTTATGTGGCCACATCAGGTCTTATTTGTGTCAGTGTAAACTTTGTTGCAGCATGCAGAATCTTTTCACTGAGGCACACAAGTATCTCTCACTATGGTGTGCAGGGTCAGTAGCAGCTTTGGGAAGACTCAGTTGCTATGCAGCATTAGGTATCTTAGTTCTCTGACCAAGGATTGAACCCGCATCCCCTGCATTGGAAGACAGACACTTAACCACTGGACCACCAGGGAAGTCCCCAAATTCTCTTGACCTGTGTCTCTTCTATTTAAAATCAGAGATTTAGATTAGTGAAGTGAATTCTATCTTTAAAACTGTTCAAAGTCTACTTATATAAAACTTATTTTTAGGTAAATGGTTTTAGCTAAATAAAAGTGTCTGGAACTCAAAAATCATTTCATCTCATCAGTTAAGTAACAATAAGTTGAAGATAGATAGAATCCTATCCCACATAAAAATTTTCAATTCTCATTAGGTAAGTTTAACTGGAAAACATTCTGTGGTTGATAATTGTCCTTAAAGTAGGAACAAACTGAAAATATCTCCTTTAAAAATTTAGACTTTTGAATAGTTTAAAATAGAGTTGATGTTCCACAGTACAGATCATATTTTAAATGTCTACTTATTAATTCTATGGCATGTATAAGAGTTTCCAAGACTATAAAACACATAGGTATTGATTTTGACAGTTATTAGAGTTGATAGTTTCAATATATCCTTGCTCTGAAAGAATTCTTTATAGACATTTGGGGCACATATTTGTTTGTAACATCAGATGCAGACTAAGGTACTAGCTTTTGCAAACCTACTTAGGACAGCTGATTCATCATCAGTGGGTGAGACACTCATGGCACATTGTCTCTAGCCTTCATTTTGCTCAATTTAATGTCTTTAACATTATGTGTTAGTTACATAACATGTATAACTATGAATTAATTAATTTATTAATAACAATGCCTCAAATACCACCACAAAGTTTGTCTAAAGTTGTCTGCTGTATTATCTCTTTTGATTTACACTTGGTTTTTAGATTGTAAATAAAACATACGCAATTTCTAGCAAAAGTCATGGCATATGCTATATGAAACGAGTCGCCAGTCCAGGTTTGATGCACGATACTGGATGCTTGGGGCTGGTGCACTAGGACGACCCAGAGGGATGGTGTGGGGAGGGAGGAGGGAGGAGGGTTCAGGATGGGAAACATGTGTATACCTGTGGCAGATTCATGTTGATATATGGCAAAACCAATACAATATTGTAAAGTTAAAAAATAAAATTAAAAAAATAAACCCCAAAAAATATATAAATAAATAAATTCAGTCACAAATAAAAACAAAATATGTGGGCAGTTTATTTCACCTATGCTTTAATGATTGCCATCACAAACTTCAAAGACAGTAATTATTTTTTAATTGCCTTTCACTTGAATTATAAATAGGATAAATGGATTTCCTATTTTTTTTCACAATTTACATCATTAAATGCATTCTTTCTTTTGCTGAGTAGCTCTCAAACATTCTTTACTTTCTAATATTATAGCAATCACTCTGGTTTAGCATGATTCATTGGCAACATTTTTGCATATAAGCCATAAAGATCACACTCTGTAATAATTTTCCAGTTTAGGTTGGGATGCTTAAATACATTTGAATTTCCTGATGATTCACTCCCTGATAATTCAGAGAATTTGGACAAATATGTTAGGAAAAGGAAGGTCAATTTTTATGTATTTGATATATATGTATTTAAAATATGTGGAAAAGCATTTCTTAACTTTGGTCAATTAAAAATCTTTGTTAGCTAGATAATATAATTGACAAATATGTTTCAATTTTCAAAATTTTATTTAAAAGTTTAAAGTCATTACTGAGAAATAAAGTTCAGTAAAATAATTATTCCCATTACAAAAGTGTTCCACAGTGTATTTATAAAATAAAAAGCAATCAAAAAATAAAGCAGCTTAATTCAATAAGTTGAGAATAATATTATATTCATGTCAAACTAGTTTTTAGTAAAGTTTATAATTTTGTGTTGATATTGTTAATTTTCACCAAATTTATGTTTGTTTGTTTGTTTTTCAGATACCTAATTCATTTGTATATAATATATACCAAACTCAAATATATGGAAAGCCAGAGAAACATCTCAGAATTCATCCTTTTGGGACTTTCTTATGACCAGAACATACAAACATTTTGCTTTGTGCTCTTTCTATTCTGCTATGTTATCTTGTTGGTAGGGAATCTTCTGACCCTTGTATCCATTCTAGGCAGTTCTCTTTTTAACCAACCAATGTATTATTTCCTCAGTCATTTATCATTCATAGACATCTGCTATACCTCTAGTGTTATTCCCAAACTAATTGGTGATCTGCTAGGGGGGACAAAAAACATTTCTTATGATAATTGCATGTTACAGACTTTTGCAATGTATTTTTTGGGGGGGGGGGGCGCAGTATTGAGGGCTTCATTCTTACTGCCATGGCTTTTGATTGCTACATTGCCATTTGTAAACCTCTCCAATATATGATTATCATGAACAGGACAAAATGTAATCTTCTAGTCTTGGCTACTTAGGCTGGTGAGGCTGCCCATTCTTTTCCTCAATTATCTATGATAATCCAATTGCCTTTTTGTGGTTCTAATGAAATTAATCACTATTTTTGTGATATCTTTCCTATGCTTAAAATTGCTTGTGCTGATACCTGTTGGGGTCTAGCCCCAGTAGGATCTAAGGGTACCCCCAGGATGGACGGCATCAGTGAATGAATGACACAGGGAGGCCAAGCTTCGGTGAGCAAGACCCATAACTATTTTCAAAAGGAGCTTTTATACCCTGACTTGTACATAGAGGGAAATGAAAGATGTAAGGTCATGTAGAGTCAGCCCAAACACTCCAGCAGTTTTGCCCTTATCGAAACCAGGATTTTTTTTCTGTATGTCTTTCTATAAACAAGGGTCTTATGTTATGTACATTATCTTCTGGCCTGGAGGCCTGTTGACATTTTATGACACTTTTTTGATAAAGGCTGATCAACCAGAAAACTTGCTTTCCCTTGAAGTGTTTTTTCTTTATATTTTTAACCTGTGTCAGCCTCAGAAAGTACTAAACAGAGTTACATTTTCACGGAGCAAAGGTGCAGTGGGTCACAACAAAGAAAAAACTTATTAGCTCAAAGGTCTGATGTTGTTAATACCAAGGCTACTACTTGTTTTTCTTACATTCCAACTACATTAACTAATGCACTCCCAGGTGCACAATGGATAAGGGATATGGGAACTTGGCAGCAAGCATTGGCCCAATAATGCAGCCCTTTACCAGTACTCTTTTATTAATGTTTCACCCCTTAAAGGGCTCTTTGCTCATTAGGACTTTTAGAATGTTTAGGCTTCTCGTGCCTTTCATGGTTGGGAAGTTGTGAACAATCATGTGTGTTAGTTGTAAGAGTAAGGAAAAAACCTGTCAAGCAAACTAGAATGCCAACAGAGGAGTTAGAATAGAAATATTCCTTTCATGCTGAGAAGACTTATCAACTTAGAGCCCTAAGTTGATTTTCTCCAGAGAAAGGTGGTTGGGGATAGCCCCCTGTTAGTATCAGAAGAGTGGTTGAAAGGCATAATATAGTAAACAGTAGACAGACAGATTTTGGTTTCGGGGTCGTTGCTCGAGCAGGTCCAGGGAATCTCTCGAGTCCTGATCCACCTTTGTCTGTCAAGGTCTTTTCCATATGACCTTTGTCATGGGTGGGATCTCCCGTGGTGGCTCCCGGCAGATACCTACATCACTGCTGTCCTTCTGGTTGCCAATTCAGGAATGATTTCCTCAGTTACTTTTGTTGTCTTATTTGTTTCTTACGTCATCATCAGATCAGATCAGTCGCTCAGTTGTGTCCGACTCTGCGACCCCATGAATCGCAGCACGCCAGGCCTCCCTGTCCATCACCAGCTCCCAGAGTTCACTCAGACTCACGTCCATCGAGTCAGTGATGCCATCCAGCCATCTCATCCTCTGTCGTCCCCTTCTCCTCCTGCCCCCAATCCCTCCCAGCATCACAGTCTTTTCCAATGAGTCAACTCTTCACATGAGGTGGCCAAAGTACTGGAGTTTCAGCTTTAGCATCATTCCTTCCAAAGAAATCCCAGGGCTGATCTCTTTCAGAATGGACTGGTTGGATCTCCTTGCAGTCCAAGGGACTCTCAGAGTCTTCTCCAATACCACAGTTCAAAAGCATCAATTCTTCAGCGCTCAGCTTTCTTCACAGTCCAACTCTTACATCCATACATGACCACAGGAAAAACCATAGCCTTGACTAGATGGACCTTTGTTGGCAAAGTAATGTCTCTGCTTTTGAGTATGCTATCTAGGTTGGTCATAACTTTCCTTCCAAGGAGTGAGCGTCTTTTAATTTCATGGCTGCAATCACCATCTGCAGTGATTTTGGAGCCCCAAAAAATAAAGTCTGACACTGTTTCCACTGTTTCCCCATCTATTTCCCATGAAGTGATGGGACAGGATGCCATGATCTTTGTTTTCTGAATGTTGAGCTTTAAGCCAACTTTTGCACTCTCCTCTTTCACTTTCATCAAGAGGCTTTTTAGTGTCACATAGAGGTTATATTAAAGAAAAGAAGAAAAAAACTTATACTTAAGACAGAAGAGAAAAAAATATTAAAGAGAAAAAGAGGTACCGATAAAATAAGGGAATCTACTGATATAGAGATTCATCACTCTTCTGCCTCCTTTGCTACTCTGTATAATACATATTTAGTGAGTAATTAAAAAAGCAAAATGTTACAATATAGAAAACCTTAGTATTAGAGGATTCTGAATGTCAAGGTAGAGCAAACTCCATCAGGAAGATTGAGAACAGTTACACAGAGAGCAAATACAATTAGTTCAGCTAAGAACTTTGAAGCTGTTGGAAAACATTCAGCTTATTCATGACTTTTTGTGTGAGACAACTTGGTTATGAAAGAAATAACAAAAACAAACAAACAAAAATAACATGTCCCTAGAATCATAAGACTAGTTTGTATCTGACAACCAAATTAGCAATATCCAGATAGTGAAAAAAAATTAAAATAAACCTAAAAACAGTCTTTAGTATTTATCAGTATTTACCCAAATTGTTAAGTATTTGGCTTCCTTTTTTACAAAAAAAAAAAAGAGATAATAAAATGATCACTGGACACTTATTTGGATTAATGGTTCAATTCACATGAAATGTTTAAAACTTCTTCCAGGAAATACTAGGTATTATTATTATTATTTATCTTTTATGTCTGTGAAAGACCTGTAATAAAAATCAATTGATATGAATTGCAATGGCTTCATTTTTAGCTATTAATATTTCATCACACTTTTGTTTTTTATTATGCTATATGAGATACTCAATCTATACACAATGATATGAAGAAAAACAAAGTGAAAGAGAAAATAATGGGTGTCCATTGCACAGTATATACCTGCTAATTCTACCTGCACTACCATGAAATATTTATATTTATACTAGAAATGCTCATATTAAAAAGGAGAAATTTGTTGTTATAAATAATGAATTTGTCTTAGCAGCAATTTTAGTCCTTGTAGTTTATCATATGAAATGTTCTCTTTAAATCACATAAATATAAAAATGAGGATCTTGTATATATAAAATCAGTAACTCTAATATTAACAAAGGAAATTGGAAATAATGAGGAGGTGTTAGAAATGTAATTAAAATGTTATAATTTAAGTAGCAAGATTATGAAGTCTCTGATATTAAGTTGGAGGCTGTCAAGGAAAGACATTTAAGGGAAAAAAAGGAAACTAATTAACTGTTCTAATTATTTTCCCATTTTGTTAGGATAGTATCTAGTTAACATGAGAGAGACAGATTTTCAAACTATCCTGCCTATGAATTAATGGAATGTTTCTACTCATTTTTTTTTTTCAGTTAGAATATGCTTTCTTCCAGGATCATATGAGCAAATTATCAAAATGATCTTAAATTCTTGGACTAAAAATATGCTTAACCCTAAACTATAGAAGCATATTGGAAAATTAATTGGAAATGAAAGTATCTACAACTTAAACTAAAACTATTTAAGAAAGTAACTTTTACTTATTTTTTCTGATTATAGAAATACTAATGATATGCATGATATCCTAAAAAAATATTTTCTTGTGATATTTATTTGTGAAATTGTCATTATTTCTTAAAGAAATCATTGTAACCTAGAAAATAACAAAGCAGAGACATTATAATTACTCAAATTATAAAATATTCTATTATAAAAATTACTGAAGCCTGATCCCTATAAAGCAAGTGCCATTCACTTCTATATTATTGTTATTAGTCATTTTGGCAACGTTTCTCAATTGTATGTATAATTACTATCATTTTTCCTAATTTAAATTTAAAAAAATGCCACAGCTACTTTTGCTTCACCTGATACAGGATTTTCTTTACTGTTCTCCACAGTGCTTGTAAATATATCAGATTTTTTTCCAGAATCAAGGCTTCTTCTTGTCCAGTCGCTAAGTATGTCCAAATCTTTGTGATCTCATGGACTGTAGCACACCAGGCTTCCCTGTCCTTCGTTGTCTCCTGGAGTTTGCTCAAATACATGTCCATTGAGTTAATGATGCCATCCAACCATATCATTCTCTGTTACCCCCATGAATCTTTCCCAGCATCAGGGTCTTTTCCAGTGAGTTGTCTCTTCACATCAGGTGAACAAAATTTTGAAACTTCAGCTTCAGCATCAGTCCTTCCAATGAATATTCAGGGTTGATTTCCTTTAGGATTGACTTGTTTGTTCTCCTTGCTGTCCAGACTTTCAAGAGTCTTCTGCAACATCACAGTTTGAAAGCCTCCATTCTTTGGTACTCAGCCTCCTCTGTGGTCCAACTCTCACATCTGTGAGACTACATGACTACTGGAAAAACCATAGCTTTGACTATATGGGCCTATACTGATAAAGTGAAATCTCTTATGCTGTCTAGGTTTGCTTTTTCCTTATTGCCACATTCAGACTTAAATTGAAGAAAGTAGGGAAAACCACTAGACCATTCAGGTATGACCTAAATCAAATCCCTTATGATTATACAGTGGAAGTGAGAAATAGATTTAAGGGACTAGATCTGATAGATAGAGTGCCTGATGAACTATGGACGGAAATTTGTGACATTGTACAGGAGACAGGGATCAAGACCATTCCCATGGAAAAGAAATGCAAAAAAGCTAAATGGCTGTCTGAGGAGGCCTTACAAATAGCTGTGAAAAGAAGAGGAGAAAAGGAAAGATATAAGCACCTGAATGCAGAGTACCAAAGAATAGCAAGAAGAGATAAGAAAGCCTTCATCAGTGATCAATGCAAAGAAAGAGAGGAAAACAACAGAATGTGAAAGACTAGAGATCTCTTCAAGAAAATTAGAGATACAATGGCACCCCACTCCAGTGCTCTTGCCTGGAAAATCCCATGGATGGAGGAGCCTGGTAGGCTGCAGTCCATAGCGTCGCTAGGAGTCAGACACGACTGAGTGACTTCACTTTGACTTTTCACTTTCATGCATTGGAGGAGGAAATAGCAACCCACTCCAGTGTTCTTGCCTGGAGAATCCCAGGGACGGGGGAGCCTGGTGGGCTGCCATCTATGGGGTCGCACAGAGTCAGACACGACTGAAATGACTTAGCAGCAGCAGCAGCAGGGAACATTTCATGCAAAGATGGGCTCCATAAAGGGCAGAAATGGTATAGACCTAACAGAAGCAGAAGATATCAAGAAAAGGTGGCAGGAATACACAGAACTGTACAAAAAAGATCTTCATGACGAAGATAATCACGATGGTGTGATCACTCACCTAGAGCCAGACGTCCTGGAATGTGAAGTCAAGTGGGCCTTAGAAAGCATCACTATGAACAAAGCTAGTGGAGGTGATGGAATTCCAGTTGACCTATTTCAAATCCTGAAAGATGATGCTGTGAAAGTGCTGCACTCAATATGCCAGCAAATTTGGAAAACTCAGCAGTGGGCACAGGACTGGAAAAGGTCAGTTTTCATTCCAATCTCAAAAAAAGGCAATGCCAAAGAATGCTCAAACTACTGCACAATTGCACTCATCTCACACACTAGTAAAGTAATGCTTAAAATTCTCCAAGCCAGGCTTCAGCAATACGTGAGCCATGAACTTCCTGATGTTCAAGCTGGTTTTAGAAAAGGCAGAGGAACCAGAGATCAAATTGCCAACATCTGCTGGATCATCAAAAAACCAAAAGAGTTCCAGAAAAACATCTATTTCTGCTTTATTGACTATGTCAAAGCCTTTGATTGTGCCTCAGTTTACTTCTCTGTAAAATCAAGGTAAAGGTAATATCTCTTTATATCGTGATTTTTGAATAATTAGTTTCTAAATATGAAATTTCTTAAAGCAATATCTGGAGAGTACTAAATATTTAATAATTATTGGCCATCCTCAGCAATTACTAAGGGCTTCCCTGCTGGCTCCGATAGTAAAAATCTGCTTGCCATGAAGGAGACCAGAGTTCAATCCCTGGGTTGGGAAGATCTCCTGGAGAAGGGAATGGCTACACACTTCAATAAATATTTTTGCCTGGTGAATTCCATGGACAGAGGAGCCTGGTAGGCTACAGTCCATGGTGTCACGAAGAGTCAGATACAACTGAGCAAATAACACACACATGATTACTAACTATAAGATCAAGGCCCCAGAGAAAATATAAGTACACCATCTCAGGAATTGTATCTTATACTATCCTTCCCTGAACAAGATAGGAAATATTATTAATATTAATATCAGAAACTTCAGAGATAGAGTCGTGTTCAGCACACAGCTCTGGTACTCAAATGCAAGAGTCTTCACCTCCTTAAATACTTTTTCCTTCTTCCTTAAAATAAGTATGCTGTGCCTAATTTAACAGGATTACTGTGGAATGTAAATAAGCTTACATATACAGAACTTGATACTCAAAAACATGTTAGTTTCCCCTCCTTCCTCTTGGAACCTCCATAGTGTTATAAATTTAGGAGGTCTTCACACTATTCGAGTGATAGTAGATTCTAGTAATTAAGGTTATGAGTTCTGGACCTACATAGAATGAGATACTGGCTCTAAAATTCACTTGGAGCATAATCACAGATAAAATATATAACCTCAGCTTCTTCATCTATAAAATGAATAATACTGTAATTAACTCTGAGATCTGCTTGATGAGTTCACTTATATAACAGCTTAGGACAGAAACTGGTATATATTTAGATAAAACATTTAGTAAATATTCATTGTCATTGACATTATATTTGTCATATCAATGGGTATATTGTATTATTCTTACTATTCATTTTGAATAGCTTATTTAAAACATGTAATATTGTAACATGGGATGCATATGGATAAGACATAGCAGAGTTTCCCTGCCATAAACAATCTGCTCTTTCTTACCTGAAGGCTGGGGTTGCTCACTTTGGGGAAACATCCTATCATTAAGCCATATCTTTCTCTTTGGTCTGGGTTGAGCTGACTTTCTACATTTCTGAAGATAAATGTACTGTTTATTTCAGCCAGTTAATACTTTTGTTTTCTTTCTTTTTAATTAATTAACCTTATCCAAATTAGACGTATGTTTATGTTCCCCTTTGATAATTTTTCTTCATCTGAACTAAACTTAGGAAAAAGAAACCTACCACTTAAATACTATCCATTCAAGTAGCTTGTTTGAAAATTTCATCATACATTTTTGCTTCTGCATAATCTTAGAAGCATACTGGTGTTTTGATTTTAATTTTTTTTTTTAATATATCTTCAGTTTCTTCACTGCAATACTGTCCACTTATCTTCTGGGCCAGTGCATTCTCCTTCATATTAAACTTTTTTCCATAATGGAATTCAAAGGGCTAATAATATGATTAAATTTTTGAAATATTAAAAGACAACTAAATCTAGTAATATTTTGATAGCTGCTGAAAGACATGGCACTGATAATTTTAAGAGCTCATGTGCAAATCACAATTCATAATAGTTGAAGCCAGGTTTTCCCAAATAGTAACAGTAGCATTTTAAAGTTTCTGGAATTTTTCAAAGGTTAGTTAGAAGGCTTAGATCATAAATACAATCAGAATGATTCAAATATTCATTTTAAGGAAAATCACTATTATAATTAGAAACTGGATTTAACTTACCAGCTGCTTAACTCATCAGACAGATTTCTTATAAGATCAAGCTTCCAGACAGATTTCTTATAAGATCAGGCTTCACACTTAAGATAAAGCCAGAATTTTAAAAATTATAATTTCCATGTAGTAATCCATCCCTAATTGCATAAAATATTGCAAGAGAACTCGTGAGTTCCACTGTTACAAATATGTTTGGTAAATTGAACTAATTTTGAGATTTTTTTTTTTTAGCATGCAGTTTTTCCATTTCTAAAATATAAATATGTGTTTCTCTGATATTTTACCTTTGTCTCTATAGAAAAGTGACATATACAGATGATATATTCTGCTTGATGTTAAACTGGCATTTAAGGAGAATTCTGACAAAATGTGTAATATAGAAAAGGTCTCAATATCTCTGAAGATATAGAATTTTCCCATCAGTATACTTTGCCAAAGATGTAAATCATAGTTTCAATTTCTCAATTTCTACCTAGTAAATAAATATGTCAAAGTTCTTAATTATATTTCCCTATTGCATCAACATCCAAAGCACTGAGATCAGACATGGGACATGGAGACTATGAGGAAATGGAGTATATAATGACTATGTACATGGAGTATATAATGCTTATTTGTCAGGACAGGGCAGAATCAGTTAGCTGAGGGAGAGTGAAATGACCTGCCATGGGAAACACTGAGAACCTTACAGCTAGAATTAAAAGTTCAGAGAGTATACCCAGGATTTAAGACTTAATTTTTCCTGGGGAGGAAAAAAAAAAAAGCTTGTTAGGGCATTATAATTTCTGGCTGATGCCTGGAAAAGACTCCTATGCTTTACTCCTATGCTTTCTCTTTTTTAGGCGGCGGCGGGGTGGGGGGGGTGCGGAGAGCTCACATGCCCCCATGGGATCTCTTGCAGATGCGCAGACAATTTCCCAATTTATCTTTGTAAGACAAACTCCTTTGTAAAAAAAAAAAAAAAATGCTTTTTTTTTCTGATTGAATTGTCCATATGTATATTGCAGAAAATATATTTTAAAAGAACTGTAGCAAAAACAAAATGGTCTCATAAATTTATTCATATAAAAATATTTACTATCTCCTAATTCTAAAAGGTCGGACTTGGACAGAACTTACTATGGAGAATGCATTTGTTTAGTCGTTAAGTTATGTCACACTCTTTTGCAAATCCACAGAATGTAGCCTGTCCAACTCCTCTGTCCGTGGAATTTTCCAGCAAGAATATTGAAGTGGATTTGCATTTCCTTCTCCATCAAACTCACATTTCCTGCATTGGCAGGTGGGTTCTTTACCACAGAGCCACCAAGGAAGGCCTAGAGAATGTATTTAGTGGCGAACAAAAGAGCATTTGTCCTCAGTGAGGCTGGAGACTAAGGAAAGAGACAGACAAAGAAATAAACAAGACAATAATCAAATGTATAATTACAAATAGTATATTTTAAATAAACAAATAGGAAGTTGTGGGTCATTTCTTTTTAATCTATAGAAGTTTTAGTCAAGTGTAAATCTTGGACATTTTTATGTTATACAGATATTTATTCTTTCAGTCAATCAGTTCAGTCCCTGAGTTGTGTCCAACTCTTTGCGACCCCATGAATCACAGCACGCCAGGCCTCCCTGTCCATCACCAGCTCCCAGAGTCCACTCAGACTCACATCCATCGAGTTAGTGATGCCATCCAGCCATCTCATCCTCTGTCGTCCCCTTCTCCTCCTGCCCCTAATTGCTCCCAGCATCAGAGTCTTTTCCAATGAGTCAACTCTTCGCATGAGGTGGCCAAAGTACTGGAGTTTCAGCTTTAGCATCATTCCTTCCAAAGAAATCCCAGGGCTGATCTCCTTCAGAATGGACTGGTTGGACCTCCTTGCAGTCCAAGGGACTCTCAAGAGTCTTCTCCAACACCACAGTTCAAAAGCATCAATTCTTCGGTGCTCGGCTTTCTTCATAGTCCAAATCTCACATCCATACATGACCACTGGAAAAACCATAGCCTTGACTAGACCTTTGTTGGCAAAGTAATGTCTCTGCTTTTCAATATGCTATGTAGATTGGTCATAACATTCCTTCCGAGGAGTAAGTGTCTTTTAATTTCAGGGCTGCATTTTTTCATGGCTCAACGTTTCCTGAATGTTGAGGTTTAAGTCAACTTTTTCATTCTTCACTTTCACTTTCAGCAAGAGGCTCTTTAGTTTCTCTTCACTTTCTGCCATAAGGGTGGTGTCATCTGCATATCTAAGCTTATTGGTATTTCTCCTGGCAATCTTGATTCCAGCTTGTGCTTCTTCCAGCCCAGCGTTTCTCATGATGTACTCTGCATATAAGTTAAATAAGCAGGGTGACAATATACAGCCTTGACGTACTCCTTTTCCTATTTGGAACCAGTCTGTTGTTCCATGTCCAGTTCTAACTGTTGCTTCCTCACCTGCATATAGGTTTCTCAAGAGGCAGGTCAGGTGGTCTGGTATTCCCATCTCTTTCAGAATTTTCCACAGTTTATTGTGATCCACACAGTCAAAGGCTTTGGCATAGTCAATAAAGCAGAAATAGATGTTTTTCTGGAACTCTCTTGCTTTTTCCATGATCCAGTGGATGTTGGCAATTTGATCTCTGGTTCCTCTGCCTTTTCTAAAACCTGCTTGAACATCTGGAAGTTCACGGTTCACCTATTGCTGAAGCCTGGCTTGGAGAATTTTAAGCATTACTTTACTAGCGTGTGAGATGAGTGCAATTGTGTGGTAGTTTGAGCATTCTTTGGCATTGCCTTTTTTTGGGATTGGAATGAAATCCCTTTTCCAGTCCTGTGGCCACTGCTGAGTTTTCCAAATTTGCTGGCATATTGAGTGCAGCACTTGCACAGCATCATCTTTCAGCATTTGAAATAGCAAACTGGAATTCCATCACCTCCACTAGCTTTGTTCGTAGTGATGCTTTCTAAGGCCCACTTGACTTCACATTCCAGGATGTCTGGCTCTAGGTCAGTGATCACACCACTGGGATTATCTTCATCATGAAGATCTTTTTTGTACAGTTCTTCTGTATATTCTTGCCACCTCTTCTAATATCTTCTGCTTCTGTTAGGTCCATACAATTTCTGTCCTTTATCGAGCCCATCTTTGCATGAAATGTTCCCTTGGTATCTCTAATTTTCTTGAAGAAATCTCTAGTCTTTCCCATTCTGGTGTTTACCTCTATTTCTTTGCATTGATTGCTGAGGAAGGCTTTCTTATCTCTTCTTGCTACTCTTTGGAACACTAAGAGGTGCTAAAATGAACTTATAAGTTGATGCAAAACTAGTCAAGTATCCAAACGACTATCATTAATTTCATTTCACCTGACACAATTTGAATTTCTATGGCCAGACATTGTTGACATCAATATTTTGTGTGAGTCAACTTCTCTGTTTTGAGTTGTAAAATGTCTTAGCCAAAAATAAGTAAAGGTAGGTAATAACCTGAATGCAAGAACTAGTATGGTCACTCACTAAATTAAAAAGAATCTCACTGTTATTTCTTGATATTATATGTGCTCTTAATGATCCAACTGAAGAGAGAAATATGGCTGATGCTCTTGAGAAGCTTAGAAGGGAGGAGATCACAGTGCAGAAGTGAAGGAGTTAAATCATAATTCCTTGGCTATGATTGATATTGACAATGAAGTGTTGGCTTGCTTATCTTATTAAACTATAGTTTATTTACAATGTTGCATTGGTTTCATGTATAAAGTCATGTGATTCATTTCATATATATGTGTGTTCATATGTATGTATATTTTCCATCTCAGATTACTTTTCATTATAGGTTATTATAAGATATTGATTTAGTTCCCTGTGCTATACAATAGACCATTTTTATCTATTTTATATTTGGTAGTCTGTATCTTTTAATCCCAAACTCCCAAATTTATCCCTCCCCTCCCCTTTTCCTTTTGGTAACCAGAAGTTTGTTTTCTGTGTCTGTGAGTCTTTTTCTGTTTTGTAAATAAGTCCATCTGTGTAATTTTTTTTTTTAGAAACCACATGTAAGTGATTGCATATATTTGTTTTTCTCTGTCTGACTCACTTTACTTACTAAGGTAATTTATTGGTCCATCCATGTTGCTGCAGACTCCAAGTATTTTAATGATCCACATTCACAACTTTTATTCCAAGAATAAAAATAAAGCAGAAACATTTGTGTTAATTTTTGAAGTTTTATTTTTCAATAATACAAATCTGGTTGGTTGGAGTATAGGGCTTCTGAAGCAGAGGGAAACTTTGAGGGTTGGCTGGTCTTCTTATTAAAGACCCTGCTTATTTCACACCAGAAAGTGATCTTTCACTTTCCTGCTGTGTTATGTTCTCTGACATGTATACTGTGCATGCCCTATATCCAGGAGTTTTCAGAGAGCTGTCAAGAGCTAGGTTTAAAACAACAACAAGTAAATATATTAGGATCTTTCTATAAGAATTTCTAGCACATAATATTTTACGTTTATTTGTTGGGCATTTTCAACTGAGTCATAGAACTATGCTATTTTTCTTTTTTATATTATGAACCCATTTTAAGAAGCTTCAACATTGACAACTCATTTTTATCTAACCTGGCTCTCTCTACAACTTGAAAACAAATTCTCATGCAAGTACATCATATCCATGAAGTTTTTTAAAGACTTTTGAGATTCTACCCATTCCTAATCAGTTATCTAGTGGCCTGATCTTGCTCCTAGTCATTTCTGACATTGGGCAAAGGTGCTCCAGGATGACTTTCAATTCCTACTGGAAAAAAATGACTTTCAATTAACTTGAACAGTGCCAAAGATGTGATCATCGACTTTAAGTGATACTCTCCACTTGCTCACTCTAAGAAAAAAATAATTTCATCAGTAATAGGTGCCCATTGCACACTGTGCTGTGCTTAGTCACTCAGTCATGTCCTACTCTTTGTGACCCCCTGGACTGTAGCCTGCCAGCTACCTCTGTCCATGGCGATTCTCCAGGCAAGAATACTGGAACAGATTGTCATGAGCTCCTCCAAGGGATCTTCCCAACCCAGGGATTGAACCCAGATCCCCCACATTGCAGGTGGATTCTTTACTGTCTGAGCCACCAGGGAAGCCTAGTAATAGGAGCATGACATTAATATGAACCCCATTCTCACACCCTCACTGCTCCAAAGGAAAGTTATTATCAGAATGGTTACATTTCTGATGCATAAGGGGAGACTGGGCAACAAAACAGCTCATAAGTATTGAGCACTTACTGTGTAACCAAGCAGTGTTCCAGTCCTGCCCATATCCTCACAAGACTATTTGCTGGGCTATTAGTATCACCTGATGGATGGTTTGTTGAGCATATGTCCCAGTCCTCATAGTTAGTAAGCAATTCTGAGTCCAGAACACATGCCCATAACAAATATACACTATCAGGTGCTAGAATTAGCCAGAGTTGCAGTTCACATTTTACACGGACAGAGTTGGGAGAGAGAGTTCCTTTGAATAAAAGAAAAGAGATTGATGTGGGGCTTAGGTAAGAGTACTGGTGTTGGACATATGAGAAGCTCCAGATTGCCACTGGCTACACAATGATCAGAGTAGAAAGCTATATTTTTAAGAAATATAGTTGCAGGTCCAATATTTGGTCTTTTAGAATATTCTTTAAATGATACAAGTAAAATGTTGAAATTATCTTCTAAATCATTGCTACCCGAAATTGGCTTTATTGAATAAAGTCACATACAAGAATGGGCTCTATGGGTTCTCAGTGTTGATTTGTATTACATGATGCCTTTGATAGTCTACTGCTAAATATCTAAATTGATTACACAGCCAAAAGATCAGAGAGGAAGAGGAGATATAAATAAGAAAACAAGAAAACTAGAAAAGAGCACAGCAGAGAGTCTGGATAAATCCAGGGAGTTGTAAGTTTTACTCATACTTAAATCTATATATTGTTAAAACAAAATGAAACAAAAAAGCATATAAGGCAAGTGTTATACATTTTAAAGTCTTCAGTGTAGAAAATTCATATATTCAACAAGTTCAGTGGTGAAAATCAGAGGTATCTTTTAGTTCATTTCCTTTCTTACTGCGATATGGCACCAGAGTTTCTTTATGACATTCTTCATCTCCAAGTTTCTCAGCATGTAGATTAGAGGATTGAGCATGGGAACAATGATGGTATAAAAAAGAGCAAACATTTTGTCTTCTGGTAAAGTAGTTGCTGGTCTAACGTTAAATGAAGAATAAAAGAGCAAAAAAGAGGACCACCACAGTGATGTGGGAACTGCAGGTGGAGAGAGCTTTGCAGCGATTCTCTACAGAGTAGGACCTGACAGTGTATAAGATCACAGCGTAGGATATCAACAAGACCACAAAAGTCACCGGGCCCATGAGGCCTGAATTGGCGATGACAAGGAGACTGATTCTGGTGGTGTCAGTGCAGGCCAGTTTCAGCAAAGGATACACATCGCAGAAGTAATGATCTATTTTGTTGGGGCTGCAGTAGTGTAAAAAGATGGCCAGGATAAACTGATGGAAGGAATGCAGGAAGCCCCCAGAGCAGGAAGCAGCGATCATGGCAATGCACTTCTGTCTGGTCATGATCAGAGTGCAGCACAGAGGCTTGCAGATGGCCACATAGCAATCATAGGCCATCCCCGTGAGGATGAAGACCTCGATCCCCGCAAAGAAGTGCATGGTGAAGAGCTGTGTCATGCAGCCATGGTAACAAGCAATGCTACCAGCACTGCTGCCAGCAAGTCAACAATCAACTTGGGGGTCACAGTGGAAGTGTAACAAAGGTCTGCGAGGGAGAGATGCCTCAGAAAGAAATACATGGGCTGCTTCATAAGTTGACTGGAGGTGATAGAAATCATGACAAGTATGTTTCTGATCAGAATTGCAACAAAGTAAGAACAGTAAAAAACAGAGAATTTAAATTTCCTTTTCTGAGAAAGTCCTAAGGGAATAAATTATGTGATGTTATTCCTTTTTTCCATGACTCAGAGCAGTTTGTAGCCACCTGAAATTAAATAGTTATCAATCTTTATAAATATGTAAATACGATGATGTATATTATTCCTTGTTATGGGCATTTTAAAATAGAAAGCATTCAAAACTTGAAGAAAAAGATTTGATTTTTATTTTAAAAGGTTTTCCTTGTGTTCTTTTTGTCCCTTTCTGGAAAATATTAATTCCTGATAAACAACTTTGATACCTGATTTAAAACTAACACTGTAGAATGCAGCATATTTATGCAACCATTCTATTAGCATGTATTATCAAACATGCCCTGGTAGAATTCAAGAAATGGTACTGTAGAAAAAAATCAGTCATCCCTTTCCTATTCTCACTATTTGTTATTGAGAAAATAGACACAGAAATGAAACCTTGAGAGAAAATTTAAAAAGCACTTATATGTGGATAATGTTATATGTGAGAAATTTCCTTCCATCTATCCTAGGTGGAAATGTGATAAATAGAAAAAATCAACCAATTTGGAATCATGAGGTATATATACATGGCCAAAATCAGCTATATATCTGTTTTACCTAATTTACAAATATGATTAATTTACAAATGTGCTTAATTTACAGATAGAATATTATATTTTATAGTCAAACAAAAGGATAACAAGCAAAGTATCAGATTAGATCAGATCAGTCACTCAGTCGTGTCCGACTCTTTGCGACCCCATGAATCGCAGCACGCCAGGCCTCCCTGTCCATCACCAGCTCCCGGAGTTCACTCAGACTCACATCCATCAAGTCAGTGATGCCATCCAGTCATCTCATCCTCTGTCGTCCCCTTCTCCTCCCGCCCCCAATCCCTCCCAGCATCAGAGTCTTTTCCAATGAGTCAACTCTTTGCATGAGGTGGCCAAAGTACTGGAGTTTCAGCTTTAGCATCATTCCTTTCCAAGAAACCCCAGGGCTGATCTCCTTCAGAATGGACTGGTTGGACCTCCTTGCAGTCCAAGGGACTCTCAAGAGTCTTCTCCAACACCACAGTTCAAAAGCATCAATTCTTCGGCGCTCAGCCTTCTTCACAGTCCAACCCTCACATCCATACATGACCACAGGAAAAACCATAGCCTTGACTAGACGAACCTTTGTTGGCAAAGTAATGTCTCTGCTTTTGAATATGCCATCTGGGTTGGTCATAACTTTCCTTCCAAGGAATAAGCGTCTTTTAATTTCATGGCTGCAGTCACCATCTGTAGTGATTTTGGAGCCCAGAAAAATAAAGTCTGACACTCTTTCCACTGTTTCCCCATCTATTTCCCATGAAGTGGTGGGAACGGATGCCATATCTTCGTTTTCTGAATGTTGAGCTTTAAGCCTACTTTTTCACTCTCCTCTTTCACTTTCATCAAGAGGCTTTTGAGTTCCTCTTCACTTTCTGCCATAAGGGTGGTGTCATCTGCATATCTGAGGTTATTGATATTTCTCCTGGCAATCTTGATTCCAGCTTGTGTTTCTTCCAGTCCAGTGCTTCTCATGATGTACTCTGCATATAAGTTAAATAAACAGGATGACAATATACAGCCTTGATGTACTCCTCTTTCTATTTGGAACCAGTCTGTTGTTCCATGTCCAGTTCTAACTGTTGCTTCCTGACCTGCATACAGATTTCTCAAGAGGCAGGTCAGGTGGTCTGGTATTCCCATCTCTTTCAGAATTTTCCACAGTTTATTGTGATCCACACAATCAAAGGCTTTGGCATAGTCAATAAAGCAGAAATAGATGCTTTTCTGGAAAGTATAATTACCTCTATTTTTTCAAAAGGTATCACCTCAAACTGTAAAAATATTTGTTTTTTACATTCAGTAAGGCATTTGAGGTTAATAGTAGGTTTCACTTGAATTTTAGTCTTATACAGTGTCTTACTCACTTATATAAATTGGCTTCTTTCTAAGCGATGTACTCAGTCTGTTCAACTCTTCCTAATAATCACTCATCCTGAAAATGTTTGCTCCTTTCTGTTCCTATATCCCATGTCTTAATATCTCAGGCTGGCTTTTCTCTCTTCCATTCCTCTTTTTTTTTACCTCCTCCTCCTCCTAGTCACTGCTGTAAAGTAATGTAAGACCAGCTCTAATAATATGCTCATAACTATTATGCCTTTGAACAAACCAGTGCATTTCCACTGGCAGAAGTTCAAGAGGCATAGACTAGGGAGAACTATTGAGAATTAATCATTCCACTAAATCACACCAAAATTCTCTACCTCAACTATATAAAACACAAGACCTTAGTATTTACAATATTTTATTTCATTTACTCCAAACTTCAGAACCAATATATTCACATTTTTTTTTCAAATCTGTAATGCTCCTCTCCTTATTTTTCATTTTCAGTGAAATTGTCATTTGAATCTGTGTACATAAAGTAGGGTTTGGAAGAGAAAAACTGCAAATCTATCTAGTGTATGAGAATCATCATCAATGGCCACAAAACTGAATAGTAACAACTGAATAGTGAAGAGAGGATATTTGTAGTGGTCAAATAAGCCATCTCATTCAACTAACAATTACATTTTAGGCTTTTAAAATAATTCCCAATAATTTAAAAGAATGCTCTATTCTAACTTCTCCCCTAAATTATATTCTTCTGATTTAGTGGGAAACACTGTAAGTTATATATTCAATCACAGATTATTCTTTACTTAATACTTGACTTTCTGCATGAATTGATCAATTAACTTATATCATCTCAGCGTTTTTCCCTTATGATTTGTCTAAAATCCTACCTCTGAGATTCTTTATCAGATAGCAGGTCAAATCATATTTGAAAAAGACAATGTAAATGCCATTTTGGTAAGTGAGTTTGCAGACTAAAAGTGGAAAATCAATAAAATGATTATGAATTACCAAGAAAATTTTTAAAAAGCTTTTAAAATGCAGATTGTTTTGTCTTACCAATACTTGAATATTTCAGGCAAATTGAAAATTATTTTTAAAATTTTAATCTTGAAAATGCACTCAGTCCAGGCCATTAGAAAGAGAGGGAATATGTGAAAAATACCTATAAATTAATTTGCATTTTAAAATATAAAAACTGTTTAATGCATGACTCAAAACTATAATCTATATTCCTGAACAACTTGAAAGCATTTTCCCTATTTTCAGTTATTTCTATGGAAAATAAGAAAGCGTGACTCATATGTCTACAAGCATCATTTTCATATTTAAAAAAATTAATAATTATATAAACATAAGATATTCTTTAAAATACTGACCTATTTGGAAAATGAAGCAAAATATTGTCTCCTTCATCTCATTGTACTATTTTCTAACTTGTTGGCATGAGTATGCCACATCCTTTTTTGTATTTCAGTTTAGGCATCAATAAGCAATGGGAGTTAAACTATATATTTAAGGATTTCTACTGGACCCTAACTCCTTGTCCATGGTTCCGACATAAATTTTTCAGGAGTCAATAGCTGGATGTTGATGACTATTATTTTCCAAACAAATCAGAATAAATTTACAACTCCCCTCCAGGTTATTGTCTCTAATTTCCTTTAAAATTAACTGATCCAGTCTCAGAAAGAAACACAACTCCTCCAGCTTTCCTTTTCCTTGGATCCTTTATAGCCTGATATTTTAAATTCCCTTTCTCCAATCCAGGTATATAGAAGGCTCCATCATCTATAGTTCAAACTTAAGTACTCTTCTCTGGAATCCCTAATGATTCCCTGAAGTAGTGAACCTGGACTAGCAGTTTCAAACGAATCTTTGCTCAGTACTACCACAGTGTACTAAACTCTGTGAAATCTACTACTTCCAGGTAGCGTTCACTAACTACAGCCCACAATGCTATGGTTACTCAAATATTCTAAGTCTTGTGGTTCTTAGAACTATCTACTTTGTTTCGTGTTTTTTTTTTTCTAATTATTACCAGATACTGTTAAGTGCTTTAGCTTATCTCTCTAAAACAATCTTATCTTGGTGAGAGTTAGGGCCAGGGTCTCATTTTCTCCCTAACCTGGACATAATGAAAAACAAAACCAAACAAAATTTATGCCATTCAAATCTATGTTGAATAGTGAATGTTTGACTTTGGAACAGATTATATAAACTTTCTGAGCCATCTTACTTATTTAGTCTCTAAAGAAAGGAAAATAAAACTCATCTCTTTTGGATGTGGGAAAAGTTATTAACCAGTTATCAATTACTATGTGTCAGGAATTGTGCTAGGTGGAAAAAAGACTAAAATCATTTAGGAGACTTTATTGAAATTCTCATTTAGTAATTTAGTTATCCAGTTCTCCCATAATAAGATTGTGACTGGATAATGACAAATTATGAAGGATTTGATAAATTAGATTATACAATGCATTCCTCATTTAATCAATTATATGGCACTGTGTCTCATCATGAATTAAATTATTAATTCTGTTAATTTTCCCATTATATTCTCACTCTATACTTTGATTATTTTAAGTATTCAGTATGCATTTGTCAAATAAATTTTATTTCAATATTTGATAGAATGAAATGAAAATTCACTTTAATTACATGTCATTATCATTATAATTATTTTGTCATGTATTTAAGAGACATAAAAACATAGAATGCTTATAATAAAATTTACTTCAGAATGATAGAGACTCAGAAAGATCACCTTAGAATTGCTCTATAATTTTGCTAGTATTCTATTAGAAAAAAATCATTTGAAGTTCACATAAATCCATCCCTGTAACCTCCCCCCACTTCTCACTCCCTTGGCTTACTGTGGAGACTAGACCCTTAAGAGTAGTCTTATATATTAAAACTCAGTCACTTGCCCTAAAACCCTGGTTGTCTCCAACCTAGGTGGTCTCCAAAATGTATAGAACTAAATCTGACCATGCTCTATTAGCCACTCTTTCATTTATTCTGAATATTCACTCAGATCATCTTCATTAACCTCCTATTTTAATAGACAGGCCTGTCTTGGTCAAATTGTAATAGAATAAGTGGTGTTTTTAAATACAGGAGTGAGAAACTCAAGCTACAAATATGGCACATTCAGGCAATTAATAGAAAGTAAGAGCAGAGTGATTTAACATACTTTGCACTTCTTGAGTTTTTCCTTAACAGATTTTCTGTATCCTTTACTGAAATATAAGTCACTGACTTTCTGCTTTACTAGCTTCCCTTTAACATTCCCAAAGTTATGAAAAAATGTTTATCACTGTCATTTTTATTACTTTATGCAACTGACATAGGAAGGGTAAGTTATCACACATGAGCTGTACAAAAAATATGTAGCCATGAAAGAGATGATAGAGCAATAGTTTCAAAAGTTGACTGTATGAAAATGTGGTTCCAGTTTTAATGATCACTAGCCAAGAAGCAAATGATCATTAAGTTATATTTTAAAAATTCTCAAAACATATTGATCTAGCAACAGTGATTAATTGTGGATTGATTAAAGAAAAGTTAATTCATATCCAACTCACCAGATACTTGGCTTAAATCTCAGGTACATGTAATATTTCACAGTACAATAATGTACATTAACCAGTAAATTCTATGACTATATAGTAATATGTCTCATTATACAAATAATTCTGTAGAAATCTTAAAATAGAACTTACCTGCTTTCTAAGGTAAGGTGTCCAACTTTTTTCTTAAGCAAATTCAAAAGGCTTTTCGTTTTATTTTAATATTTAAGAGAACAAAATGGTGCCATCATTTATGCTGGCAACTATTCTTTATTTCTCTTTAAATAACACATATTACATTCTGTGCTGAACATAAAAGCAAAGACAACACATGGCTCCTAGCTGATTTCTAAACAACTTTACCAGGGAGATATTTAACTTGCAGACATTTATTGCAATATCTCTGTGAGTCTGGAAATTCCCTTTGGGATAATGTGACCAAAGTGAAGTTGAACTTTTCTGAACATTATTCAAAGACCTAAAAATAATTATATTGACCAAGTCATATTTTCCCTATGTGTATATGGAAACTAAGTCCAAATCAGCTTCTATTTTATTATGGGGACAATTGTGAGAAAACTCTAATGACCTGGAAAGAAAGCTCATAATACCCACACCTCAGAAAGAAGAGGCAAAGAAAGAGAAGGAAACTCTGAGTTGCAGGTAAAAGGAAAACACTGATACTGCTTCAATTCAGTTTGTGGAGGGCGCTGGCTATTCCAGCATGCATCTCCTATAGTCTATTAATAATAAAACCACTTTGAAAAGTTACCACAACCTGTTGTCCATTCTTCCTCAATGTCTTTCACTGTTGATTTTTCTGTCCACAGTTCACCCAAATAGCTCCCTTATATACCTCATCCCTGTAATGGAAGGTAATGCCAAGTCTTTTTGTGGTTACTTACCTTTTTCTTATTTCTTAGTAACATTTTGAGACAGTATTTTCTCTTCTCTGACAGCGTTTTATTCAAGCTCCAGAGACCATATTTCTCAAATGTTTACATTTTTAACAATGGCACTTTAACAACTTTAAGTGCACAATTCAGTGGCATTGCTTATATTTACAATATTGTGTAATCACTGTATATTTCCAAAACATTTTCATCACTCCAAACAGAAACATCGTACCCATCAAGTAATAACTCCTCATCTTCCTTTCCCTCTGCCACTGATATCCTTTAATGTACTCTGCCCCGTGAATCTTCTTCTTATAGTTCATGTAAGTGAAATCATGCAATGTTTTTTCTCCTATCCTTTTTTTTTTTTTAAGTACTTAGTTACTTTGGCTGTATCAGGTCTCAGCTGTGGCACAGGGATCTGTCATTGAGCTGCCTGGGCTTTTCAGTGCAGTGGGGGGTGTCAGTTGCTCCTCCACAGGTGGGATCTTAGTTTCCAATGAGGGATTGAACCCGTGTTCCCTGTTTTGCAAGGTGTATTCTTAACCACTGAACCACCAAGGAAGTCCCCTTCCCTTTTTTTCTACATTGCAATTTAATCTTGATTTCTCACAAAATTCTTTCTTTTTTTACAATCTCTTTCTTGAGTCCAACCAACTCTTTTTTGGCATAATCTCTTTTTTCTATTCATGTTTTATTTTATATTTATGACATATTTTTAATATTTCCAAATAATTATTTAAGGAGATTCAGAGTGTTACAGTTTTTGTCTGTTCTCTCTGAGTGTGTCTTTGTGTACATGTGATGTTATTACAGGGACATATTCATTGTTTGGAATGTTTTGACACGTTTTATGCTTCCTCCCCCCTCCCTTTATAGTAGCATTGTATGGATACAGGTTTTTTCTTTCTTTTTTTTTTTTTTTTGATAACTTAGTGGAGTAAACTTGGGTTTTGTGTGGTTTACAAGAATTCTAGTTTAGTGCTGTTTTCTTCTGTAGTGTAGTGAAATGAAGTATATGTGAATACACATACAGATATACATATACTCACACATACATACATGCATGTGTATGAATGTATCTATTTTGTTTTTGTTCAGTTGCTAAGTCGTATCCGACTCTTGGAGACCCCATGGACTGCAGCACGCCAGGCTTCCCTGTTCTTCACTATCCCTCAGAATTTGCTCAAATTCATGTCCAGTGAGTCAGTGATGCCATCCAACCATCTCATCCTCAGCCACTCTCTTCTTTTGCCTTCAATCTTTCCCAGCATCAGGGTCTTTTTCAATGCGTCGGCTCTTCACACCATGTGGCCAGAGTACAAGAGTTTCAGCTTCATTATCAGCATATACCTAAATCTATATATATATCCTTCTTTATGTAAAATGCATGGTTGTTGAGAGATTTTGATTATCACTTTTTGTGTGTATGTTTCCTTTATCTTGTTTCTGGAAGATCCTTAACACAATTTACTCATTTTGCTTCTCTTAACATTTATAACTCTATTGTCATCCTTTTCCTTTCCTCCTTTGTCTTAGAAAGAAATTTCCCTGAAGTTTGCACCTTAAACCCTATACAATCGCTAGCCTTTTTCTTTCAGCCAGTGCTACTTCCTATCAGACTTTTGACCTGCTTTCAATTACTGGTTATGTGAGTAGAACTTTATTATTTATTATAGCTGTTTTGTTCCACTAATAAGATCTCCACTTTCCTTTTCTCTTTTCTAAACTGTGTCTTCAGATTTCTTCATTCCACACACTTAGAATTATGGTAATTTGAGATCCAGAGGTTTTTGCACTCCTTATGAGTATTTATTTACTTACAGGTAAATTTCACTTCATGTGGTTATCTTTCCCACAGTGATGCAAAAAGTATGGTTTATTCATTTGATTCCCCTCATCTGAAAAGTTTTTGGGAGGATGGGTGCGAAGATTAAATTTTAGGTCCTAATGGTATCTTAAGGCCTTTTAATAGACCTTGCCAGAAGAATGCTTTATCTATTTTAATTTTGTTGATATCAGTATGCTATACCATATAACTTATTTTGATTATCACCTAGATTATATCTCATATAGTAATTTTTGCTATGGTAGTCTATATTATTCCTTTGTAATGTTTTAAAGGCATGATTTTAGAGTTTTAAATGGATTGCCTTATTTATTCTTGTATTTCGTAGTAACCAATAAATGATAATTTTATTATTAAAATTGTTGTGTTTTACTTATGGGCTAAGACAGTCAATTTTTAAAATTTCTTAAGAAAGATTGGAAAAAATTCTATTCTTTATTAGTAGATTTCTGTAATATAATGCAATTGTGTTATTTGGGATTATAACAGAAACACAATCACACACACACACACATATATATATCATATATTGTTTTTAGTTTGAATTTAGAGTCTGTTTATTTCTCCTCTCATCTCCTATAATTTTTGGCTTATGAATATTTTTGCTTTGTCATTGAATTATATGTATATATGTCAATAATATTGTAACTTCATTATACATTCTTGTTTTTGTAATACATTAATAGTATTTGCTTCTGTAAGGATTTTAATATTTATACTAATATCTGCACATATTATTAACCATGTTTTTGTGTATTTACTTCTTATAAAATTAATTGAGATGAAGTGTTAACATTCTTCATTACCTAAACTATGTGATTATGTAAGTGACCAAGAGCCAACACATCACTCCTAGTTCAAAAATGAAAACTGGAAAAACAAAGATAAAAATCAAAGGTGAATTGCTGCTTGAATGTGATCTAGTAAATTGCCATCTTTGAACACTGGTTTCCTTATTCCTGAAAGAGACATGAAATTACCAACTGACCAAAAAATAAACAAACAAAAAAACACAACCTAAAAACAGAATTATTTTTTATTCTATGGACTTAAACCTAGAAAACAATGTGCTTCCCTGGTGGCTCAGATAATAAATAATTCACCTGTAATGTAGGAGACCCAGGTTCAATCCCTAGGTCAGGAAGATCCCCTGGAGAAGGAATTGGCTACCCACTCCGATACTCTTGCCTGGAGAATCCCTTGGACAGAGGAGCCTGGTGGGCTACAGTCCATGGGGTCACAAAAGAGTCAGACATGACTGAGCGGCCATGCACACACAAACCTGGAAGACAATGTCTCAGTTCAGAGAAACTGCTCTGAAAAGGGAAGGGAAGAGTCAGAATGTATATGCATTTTGCAACAAAAACCAGGTAGTCAGACCATCAGAAGATTTTCGGAAATTAAAGAAAACCAGAAAGCTCACGTTAACGAATTTAGGGCTTTTCTGAGCCTGGGAAGAGAAGACAGTCTGGGCTCCTTGAAATCATCCCTTTGAGTTGCACCTTGACTACTTAGCGCCAGTACCCTGTTCTTTTCTATCCTGTGTTACCTCAGGGTGCAGCTCTGCTTCGATCCAGAGTTCCTCAAGGCTCACCGGCCTGAGCCTGAGCTGGGGGTGCAGGAGCCATGCTGATGGCTTAGTGGCCTCAGCATCCTCTGTCGGTCGACATGACAGATCACATTTTTCCTTCATGGAATAAAATGTTTTCAAAGTTATATTTAAGCCATGAACATCTTGCTTTCTATCAGTTTCTGCTACTTTCTCTAAAGCAATCAATGCACATTAGGTGTGCCTTGGTTTAAATTACAGTGTCACTCTGCCACCTAGTGGATATGCTATTTGCATCACTTGCTGCTGCTGCTGCTGCTGCTAAAGTCGCTTCAACTCTGTGTGACCCCATAGAGGGCAGCCCACCAGGCTCCCCAGTCCCTGGGATTCTCCAGGGAAGAACACTGGAGTGGGTTGCCATTTCCTTCTCCAATGCATGAAAGTGAAAAGTGAAAGTGAAAGACAAATTCATATTCTTTGCTATTAATTTGCAGAGGGATTTTTATGCCACTTGTGGCTCAGAAGGTAAAGGATCCATCTAGAATGTGAGAGATTCTGGGTTCTATTCCTGGATTGGGAAGATACCCTGGAGAAGGGAATGGCAACCCACTCCAGTATTCTTGCGGGGAGAATTCCAGGCACAGAGGAGCCTAGTGGGCTCCACAGTCCACAGGGTTGCAAAGAGTCAACCATGACTGAGCGATTAGCACTTTATACTCTTAGATACTATGAAAAAAATCTACCAATTACTATGTAATTTTGCTGAGAATGAGACCACAAATAGATAATGTAGGGTCAAACTGGGAATGTTGGGGGAAAATAAAACCAACATTTTCTTCCCATTATGTCACACTAGTATTTAAACTGTATATAAACTTAAGGGGAAAAAATAATCTCTTGTGTAATAAGAAATAATACTGGACTGAGATTATCAGATTTACTTTAATTCTTTAATCTTTTCTGAAATATGTGCCAGACTGGAGACCCAGACAGCTCAAAGAAAGATAAATAAAACTGCCTGTGAGCACACTGAGTGACCCTAGACACCAGGGTGCCCGTGATGGCCTGCACTTCACACTTGCCATTCTCAGAGGTATCTACACATAGATACATGTGGGAAAAGAAGTGCAAGCATTAGTTGCTCTGTCGTGTCTGACTCTTCATGACCCCATGGACTATAGCCCACCAGGCTCCTCCATTCATGGAATTCTCCAGGCAAGAATACTGGAGTGAGTAGCCATTCCCTTCTCCAGGGGATCTTCCCAATCTAGGGATAGAAGCCAGGTCTCCTGCATTGCAGGTCAAATCTTCACCATCTGAGCCACCAGGGATCTATCTAAAATTACATATTTACATGTCATACTGAATTTAGGAGGCTATTTTGAATTGAATTTCTTACTTTTTTTAAGTATGCTTTACCTACATACACTTATAGGAATAATCTCTTCAGTTATGTGCTGTGCTCAGTCACTCAGTCATGTCCGACTCTTTGTGACCCCATGGACTACAGCCCACCAAGCTCCTCTGTCCATGGGAATTCTCCAGGCAAAAATACTGGAGTGAGTTGCCATTCCCTCCTCCAGAGGATCTTCTCGACCCAGGGATCAAACCTGGGTCTTCTGCATTGCAGGAGGATTCTTAACCATCTGAGTCACCAGGGAAGCCTCGCCTCAGTTATAGACAAAGATTAATAAAGTTTGTATTGAACTCAATCCTTATATGTTAAGGTGGTTAGAATGTACTATTTAATTATAATAATAGATTTTTTATCAGGTGGAGTGGTTAAATCAACATGTTACAGATGTGTAAATTATGGATTTTGAGAATTATACAGATAATTTTAAAACAGTATTTTGAGAACACCAAGCAAAAAGTGATCTTAGTGAAAGCTCTAGGCCAGTGTGAGGACCAGTCACAGAATATGGGAAATGTAGAGAGACATTGTGGAGTTTAATATCTTGTCTGCATTCTTCCTGAAGAGTCTCCCCCTTCCTTTTGTTTACATTAAAGTTTGTGTCTCTAGAGCCCCTTCTTATAAACTGTTAGTGAAACTGGGAAACCCAGAGACTCTGAGTAATTCACACTATTCTGTTTATTGACACTGAAGGAAAAAAAAGAAAATTCTTTTATTGTTGTTGTTCTGAAATTAGCTTCCTGTGGCTTTTAAAAGTTAATTCATTTAAAATTAAGTTTCTCTCCTCAGGATACAGAAAAAAGGACCAGTGTTTCTTTCATATTTTAGCCTTGAAATATTTGAAGACGGTGTTAAGAGGCTCCTTTTGTTTTCCTTTTGTGTTCCAGATGTCTTCAGGCCTTTGATTGGTTTATCAGATGCTCTAGCTCCCGTATAACACCTCACTGTTTACTACTTCACATTGTAGGTGCCTATATAATTATTGCTAGTTTCTGGGAATCATTGACCCCTCTGCAGTGAGATGCTGTCAAGAACATAATGTTTGTTTCTGAATCAAAATGAAAATGGGAGTTACTTCTTTCTGTTTACATCAACTACTAATGGAACCACATTGAATGCCATGATTATAATATTGAAACTGAGTCAATTTCATTCCCATTGTCGACACTGTTTTACAACCACAACCTCTTCATTACCACATACTTGTCCTGTGGGCATAGAACTCTATTTCAACTCTATTCAGCAATCAGCACTAATTCTAATTGCATTGTTTACATGATTTAGATTCTCTGGTCCTCTGATCGTTATCTCACACTTTTTGTTGTTGTTCAGTCTCACAGTCAGGTAAGACTCTTTGCAACCCCATGTCCATGCAGCATGCCAAGCTTCTCTGTCCCTCACCATCTCCCAAAGTTTGCCCTGCATAAACTCTACTTCTAATTGAAAACAATTTAAACATTCAAACTCCTACCTTGGTTCAGACTGTCTTCTCTGCTTAAAATGTCTTTTGTTTTTCTTTCTTATCCCTTCAATTTATCTTAACACTATAGTTTGACTCAAAGTTCAAAGTCCTATTGTGATTTTATTGATCAGGAAATATCTTGGTCGTTATTCAAGTATCTCAACATGTGAGGAACACTCTTAACATGCTTGACAAAAGTTTAATGAAAAATAAATAAGCAAAACACAAAAATATTATGCACAGTGGCAATGCAGAAAAGTGTAGTATTTTTTAAAGCAAATTATTATTTCTCTCACTATGTTATAATTATACCATAACAATCCCATTGTTGAACTTCCCAGGTGGCGCTAATGGTAAACAACCCAACTGCCAATCCAAGAGAGACAGGTTTGATCCCTGGGCTGGGAAGATTCCCTGGAGGAGAGCACTGCAACCCACTCTAGAATTCTGCCTGGAGAATCCCATGGACAGAGGAGCCTGGTGGGCTTCAGTCCATACCCTCTCACAGAGTCAGACACCACTAAAGTGACTTAACACGCATGCACCCAGTCACTTTATCATAAGCCATAATTGAGAACAAGCTTAAGTCTCTGCATTGCCACTCAGAGGACATCTGCCTACTGATCTGGAAATACTTTTAGACTTCGAACAATCAAGAAATGCATTCTATTGCATAGGTTGACAAGGTGTGATCTGCAAACCAAATCTGTCTTACTATCTTTTATAAATAAAATTTTATTGGAACAGAGTCACGCCTATTGATTTACGTATTGCCTATGGGTGAATCCAGGCTGCAAGATGCAGAAGTGCGTAGCTGAAATTGAGACTATGTGGCCCACAAAGGCTAAAGTATTTACTGTACAGCTTTTTCCAGAAAAATAGTGCTGATTCTTGTTCTATTAAATTAAGTCACTGGAGTTGAGATGTTTATATGTTAAGATATGGCAGCTTCTTAAATAATAAATATACTATACTTCCCATAAACCTAGACTGCAAATTTAAAAATAGAATACCAGCTTTGTTGCAATTTCAATAATAAATGTAAGAATAAAAAAGAATTGTGCTCATATTTGTAATAGTAATGCAAGTTGTATTAAGAAAACCAATGGTTTTTACAGAAAATGAAACACAACACAATGTTAAAGAAAGGATAAAAAACACTATAATATGATTCATATTGTATAAGTTTTACATCCAAACACATCACTATATCCCTCAGATACAGAGAAAGTGAAAGTCTCTCAGTCCTGTCTGACTCTTTGCGACCCCATGGACTATACAGTCCATGAAATTCTCCAGGCCAGAATACTGGAGTGGGTAGCCTTTCCCTTCTCCAGGGGATCTTCCGATTAGGTAGTTAGAATAGGGAAAAGGAGTCCAGAATGGAGGTGGCTAATAGATAAGGAAGAGAAAACCCCACGAAAATAGAACAAAGGAAGGTCCAAGGATGGGAGTGAGGACCACAGGTAAAACAAACAACACTCCTGGCTGGCCCAATTTACCTAGGATAGGCCCAGGGAGAAAAAAACATATAAAAAGAGGAGCCAAAGCTAGCTCACTCGCTCTCGCTCTCTCTCTCTCTCCACCCTCCGCGAGCTGCGGTGCTCTTCTCTTTGCGTCTTTGAATCAACGTGCCCTCATGCCTCAAAGATGGATTTTCCTGCTATCTTCTAAATAAAATAGAGCTGTAACACTGATTTGTCTAAGAGCTATAACATGGTTCATTCAAGACCTGAGAGCTATAACAGGGTCTGTCCAAGACCCAAGAGCTGTGACATGCCGAGAGGGCTTTAATGTCCATCACTCCAAATCTTTGTTGTGACCAGACAGAAACCGAGGAACATACACTCACCTGACATTCCCAACCTAGGGATCAAACCCAGGTCTCCCACATTGCAGGTGGATGCTTTGCCAGCTGAGCTACAAGGGAAGCCCAAGAATACTGGAATGGGGAGCCTATCCCTTCTCCCAGGGATCTTCCTGACCCAGGAATCAAACCAGGGTCTCCTGCATTGCAGGCAGATTCTTTACCAACTGAGCTATGAGGGAAGTCCACAGATACAGAGGGACAACCAGAAATTCAACAAAAATTAAGAATCTTTGGATTGTTACCCAATAGCTGATTTTGCTTTTGTATATTTCCACATTTTGCAAGTATTTAAAGACAAAAATATAGTGTCTAGTTCAACATTTTTAAAAGATCAGTGAGCTAGAGTGCATGATGAAATTGTTCCCCAAACTTTGGAAAAAATGCATATGCAACCAAAGTATCACAAGGGCATTATTTCATCTAATTGCCCCATTTGTGGTCTCAAGGCAATAGTTAAATAATATTCTCTAAGGTTAACCTCCTTAGGGTTTTATATATGTGACAGTTTGATGTGAGGGTTCAGCTTGTTTGGTCTCCTTTTCTCTTTGTCAAGTCTGAATATATTTTTAATACATTATAAAAGAAGTTTATTTTTCTGAAATATTAATTGCAATATACTCTACATTCCTGTTACTATTTTTCAGGCTTATTACTATATTAAAAAAAATTGACTTCTCAGCAGAAATTTTCCTGGAATCCATTAAACTTAGAATAGAAGCTTTATTAAATGAGCTGGTCAAATTCTACACTCAGGTGAGTTGATTTTTATTTCACTTTAAAAGGAATATAATATGTTCCTAATATGCTCCATTAATCTTTGCAGGAGGCAAACAAGCACGTGTATAAATCTAATTGCCAGGTTACCTGTTTGGTTGACTAGAAGTCTTTGATTATTTATCTTTCACCATATTTATTATTGTTCACCAGGCTACATCACAAGGAAACTTATTTTGTTTTTTTCTGGATCACAATATTTTCATTTTCTTTTTCATATCAAACTTTAATAATAAATAAGAACTATAAGTTGTCATTTGTGCTTATATGGATTGTATCCTGGAATGATGCTCTAAGAAACAAATTGAGGCTGAGATTTTATAATTTTATAGTTTTTTAAATGCCTGTTACAGGACTGAGTACATAGTAGGTCTGCAATGGGAAAATTATTCCAGGGTAATTGCATAGAAAAGAAGATAAATACTATGCACAGCACCTGTACTCACAGCTGAGCATGGCTGACACTTCTTGGGCTACACGGGTGATTGGGAACATTGGCCCCAGCCTGTTGACAAGTACAGAGTGTGGGAGGTGGAGGGAAAACCTACAAGTACAGAGTGTGGGAGGTGGAGGGAAGGAGTGTGGGGAAGAAGGAACAAGTGTGCATCAGAAATTGCATTCATCTTTGGTGAAGATTTCTCTTTCAACCCTGGACTATTCAAACTTTGTTACCATAGACATAAGGAACAAATCCTGACTTTTTGAAAAAGTGTTTTCAGTTAGAGAATATGCACTCTGTGATTTGTATGTTAAATTGAAACATACTTTCAGGGAATTAATCACATGTTTAGGAAGGTAAAGGAATAACTGAAGGAAAAGAGTGGGGGAATATGTGAATGACATAGTTATACATGTACAGGAAATCTTGAAGTGGTATATGTGTTCTTGGAATATAAAGTTATAAAACCTGAGTGAAAACAACAGAGTGTTTAATTTCAACTCCTAATGAGATATAGAATTTTTAGAGAATTCTATGTGGAATGGACTTCCCTTTATACTGAGTACCATTTCAGGTTTTGGTAAGAATTTAGGAAGTAGCTTTGAAAAGAATGCATTTTAATGTCAGAAAAAGACAGCAGAGGTATTTTGGAGGAAAAGAGGCTAATTAAAAATAATAATAATAATTCAATGCACTCTTTTTCCCCATAAGTATTCTCTTTCTAGGCCTAGGTCAGGAAGATCCCCTGGCGTGACAACCCATCCAGTGTTCCTGCCCAGAGAATCTCATGGACAGAGGAACCTGGCAAGCTACAGTCCATGGAGTCACAAAAACATCCAACAATACTGAGGGAATAACATTACATTTCATTCAAATTTTGCTTCAGATTTCTCTGAATCAACTTTTGTATTTTGTCCACAGGAACCAAGAAAACCAGAGTGCTGAAGTCACTTTCATTCTCTTGGGCTTCTCAGAATATCCTGAATTCCAGATACCCCTTGTCCTGTTATTCTTCACCATCTACTCCATCACTGTGTTGGAGAAACTGGGCATGATCTGAATTATCAAGATAAATCCCTACTCCACACCCCTATGTCCTACTTCCTCAGACATTTGTCCTTTGTTGATCTCTGTTACTCAACAGTAATTACACCCAAGCTACTAGAAAACTTGATTGTGGAAGACAGAACCATCTCCTTCATAGGATGCATCATGCAATTCTTCTTTGCCTGCATATTTGTGGTGACAGAGACATTCCTGTTGGCAGTGATGGCATATGACTGATTTGTGGCCATTTGTAACCCTCTTCTCTATACAGTTGTCATGTCCCAGAAGCTTTGTTCCTTATTGGTGGGTGCATTATACTCTTGGGGTACAGTCTGTTCCCTGACTCTTACCCACTTTTTATCTAAATTGTCCTTTAGAGGAAATAATATCATAAATAACTTTGTCTGTGAGCATGTGGCCATTGTTGCTATTTCCTGCTCTGACCCCTGCATTAACCAGCAGATCATTTTAGTCTCTGCCACGTTTAATGAAGTAAGCAGCCTGATGATTATTCTCACTTCCTATGTTTTCATTTTTATCACTGTCCTGAAGATGCCTTCAACTGGGGGGCGCCACAAAGCCTTCTCCCCCTGTGCCTCCCACCTGACCACCATTACCGTCTTCCACGGGACCATCCTTTTCCTTTACTGTGTTCCTAACTCCAGAAGTTCATGGCTCATGGTCAAGGTGGCCTCTGTCTTTTACACAGTGGTCACCCCCATGCTGAACCCAGTGATCTACAGCCTCAGGGACAAAGATGTGAAAGAGACTGCTAGGAAGCTAGTCAATACCAAATTATTATGTCAATGAATGTAAAATGGCTTGAGTTTGCTTTTTCATTTACAAGAGCACTGCAGAGAACTGTCCAAGTTTTGTAGCATTTTTAATAGCATTTCAAATTCCAATTTTTAGGAAGGCAAACAGTGCACACATTTAACGAAATTCCCTTGTTGGTACATCGTTCAACCACTTTAGTAAACTGTAGAGACTTAGCAATAAAATAATAAATAACACCTAATTAAAGCCTGAACTATTTAAGTCTCTAGATAAAGTGTTTGTCATGTAAAGATTTCTGAGTAAAGACGCATTACCATTTGGCTGTTCAGGTGAGTCTTCTTTTTTTCTTTTCTTTAAGTCATTATAAGTCATCAAAGAATGGATTTGAGTTGTCACGAAAGTTTATAGTTAACCATGAGGGAGTTACACGAGTTGAATCTCAGTAACTAAGAGTTATTCAACACTAAGACACTAAAGTTAAAAGACATGCCTGTGCTTAGTTACTCAGTCATGTCCAACTCTTTACAATTCTATGGGCTTTAGCCTGCCAGGCTCCTGTGCCCATGGCAAGAATACTGGAGTGGGTAGTCATTCTCTTCTCCAGGGGATCTGCATGACCAGTAATCAAACCTACGTCTCCTGCATTGCAGGCAGATTCTTTACCATCTAAAGTACCAGGGACGGAGAAGGCGATGGCACCCCACTCCAGTACTTTTGTCTGGAAAATCCATGGGTGGAGAAGCCTGGTAGGCTGCAGTCCATGGGGTCGCTAAGAGTTGGACACAACTGAGTGACTTCACTTTCACTTTCATGCATTGGAGAAGGAAATGGCAACCCACTCCAGTGTTCTTGCCTGGAGAATCCCAGGGACAGGGAAGCCTGGTGGGCTGCTGTCTATGGGGTTGCACAGAGTCGGACACGACTAAAGCAACTTAGCAGCAGTAGCAGCAGCAGCAAGGTACCAGGGAAGCCTGAATTTAAAGGATATGTTTATTTAACACCATATAGAAAGAATCGGTACATTATAAGTGCAAAGTAGTCATGTCTCTGCCCCCCATGAAGTCCTGAATATGATTTGGTAAAATTCTACTTGTTAATATAATATTTATTTGTTCTTTGTACATAAATCATCAAAATAAAATTAAGAAATACACACTTCAGAAATAGTTCCAGCTAAATCTAAAATAGTCTTTCATATCAGTCAGTCAAATTACATATAAAATAGCTATTGATGTACAATGATAACAGAGAATTTCATTGGTAAGTAAAATTAATGGTGGATTGAATGGGGGCCCTGCTAATATCAATTAGAGCATCTGGGTTAACCTGATTTAATTTTGCCCAACTAACAAACTCATATACTTCCCTGGTGGCTCAGATGATAAAGAATCTGCTTGCAATGCAGGAGACCTTGGTTCTATCCCTGGGTGGGGAAGATTCCCTGGAGAAAGGGAGGGCAACCCACTCCAGTATCCTTGCCTGGAGAATCCCATGACAGAGGAGCCTGGCGGGCTTCAGTCCATGGAGTTACAAAGATTCAGACACGACTGAGCAACTAACACACTTCACAGTAAACTCACATCCAGTTTATACAGTGAATTCTATTTGACATATGCTGTGGTGCTTCCCAGGTGGTGGTAAAGAACATGCCTACCAATGCAGGAGACATAGGAGAAATGGGTTCAGTCCCTGAGTTGGGAAGATCCTCTGGAGAAGGAAATGGCAACCCACTCCAGTACTCTTGCCTAGAAAATTCCATGGATGGAGGAGCCTGGTGGGCTACAGTCCATGGGGTCACAAAGAGTCAGACACGACTGAGAGACTTCATGACTTCAATAACTAAATACGTTGAGAATATTTTCACATGCTTGTTGGACATTTGTAAATTTTGTGTTGTATCTAATTTGACTTTTTGTCTTCATTGTTTCTTTTCTGCACCTTTCCTTTCACTTTATTGATAATGTTTTTAATATACAAATATTTTAAATTTTGAGGAAGTTCAATCTAGCAATTTATTTATTTATTTATTGTCACATGTTTTTGTTTCCCTACCTAAGAATCTACTGCCAAATTCAAGGCCGTGAAATTGAAGGCCTGTGTTTTTCTTGTAAAAGTTTTATACTTTATGCTCTTTCATTCAGGACCTTGTTCACTTTCTGAGTTAATTGTTGTATATAATATGAGGCAAGTGTCCAATCCCGTAATTTTACTTGTGAACACCCAGTTGTCCTGGCATCACTTATTTGAAGAAGAATCTATTCTTTCCCCAATGAATATTAAGAGAATCATAACCTCAAAAGCACCATGATGATGGTGAGGTACAAGTTGAGAGAAATCAGAGCCCATATAGGGCACAGCTACCCAGTCAAAATGTATTTTGAATCTTCCACTAGTGAGAAATAAGCTTGTTGTTATTGTTGTTCAGTCACTAAGTTGTGCCCGAGTCTTTGCCACCCCATGGACTGCAGCACGCCAGGCTTCCCTGCCCTTCACTGTCTCCTGGAGTTTGCTCACACTCATGTCCATTTAGTCAGTGATGCCATCTGACCATAATCTTCTGCTGCCCTCTTCTCCACTAGCCTTCAATCATTCTCAGCATCAGGGTCTTTTCCAGTGAATCAGCTCGTCATGCCAGGCAGCCAAAGCACTGGACCTTCAGCTTCAGCAACAATCCTTCCAATGAATATTCAGGGTTGATTTCCTTCAGGAGTGACTGGCTGGATCTTGCTGTCTGAAAGACTCTCAGGAGTCTTCCCAGCACCACAATTTGAAAGGAAAATTCTTTGGCATTTTGTCTTCTTTATGATCCAACTCTAACATCCATACCTGGCTACTGGAAGAACCATAGCTTTGACTATATGGACTTTTGTTGGCAAAGTGATGTCTCTGGTTTTGAATATGCTGCCTAGTTTTTTCATAACTTTCTTTCCATGGACCAAGTGCATTTTAATTTCATGGGTGTTGAGTTTTAAGCCAACTTTTTCACTCTCCTCTTTCACCTTCATCAAGAGGCCTTTTAGTTCCTCTTCACTTTCTGCCATAAGGGTGGTGTCATCTGCATATCTGAGGTTATTGATATTTCTCCCAGCAATCTTGATTCCAGCTTGTACTTCTTCCAGCCCAGCGTTTCTCAGGATGTACTCTGCATAGAAGTTAAATAAGCAGGGTGACAGTATACAGCCTTGACATACTCCTTTTCCTATTTGGAACCAGTCTGTTGTTCCATGTCCAGTTCTAACTCTTGCTTCCTGACCTATATACAAGTTTCTCAAGAGGCAGGTCAAGTGGTCTGGTATTCCCATCTCTTTCAGAATTTTCCACAGTTTATTGTGATCCACACAGTCAAAGGCTTTGGCATAGTCAATAAAGCAGAAATAGATGTTTTTCTGGAACTCTCTTGATTTTTCGATGATCCAGTGGATATTGGCAATTTGGTCTTTGGTTCCTCTGCCTTTTCTAAAACCAGCTTGAACATTTGGAAGTTCACGGTTCATGTATTGCTGAAGCCTGGCTTGGAGAATTTTGAGCGTTACTTTACTAGTGTGTGAGATGAGTGCAATTGTGCAGTAGTTTGAGCATTCTTTGGCATTGCCTTTCTTTGGGATTGGAATAAAAACTGACCTTCTCCAGTCCTGTGGCCACTGCTGAGTTTTCCAAATGTGCTGTAATATTGAGTGCAGCACTTTCACAGCATCATCTTTCAGCATTTGAAATAGCTCAACTGGAATTCCATCACCTCCACTAGCTTTATTCATAGTGATGCTTTCTAAGGCCCACTGGACTTCACATTCCAGGATGTCTGGCTCTAGGTGAGTGATTACACCATGGTGATTATCTGGGTCATGAAGATCTTTTTTGTACAGTTCTTCTGTGTATTCTTGCCATCTCTTCTTAATATCTTCTGCTTCTGTTAGGTCCATACCATTTCTGTCCTTTATCAAGCCCATCTTTGCATGAAATGTTCCCGTGGTATCTCTAATTTTCTTGAACAGATCTCTAGTCTTTCCCATTCTGTTGTTTTCCTCTGTTTCTTTGCATTGATCGCTGAGGAAGGCTTTCTTATCTCTTCTTGCTGTTCTTTGGAACTCTGCATTCAGATGCTTATATCTTTCCTTTTCTCCTTTGCTTTTCGCTTCTCTTTTTTTCACAACTATTTGTAAGGCCTCCCCAAATAGCCATTTTGCTTTTTTGCATTCCTTTTCCACGGGAATGGTCTTGATCCCTGTCTCCTGTGCAATGTCACGAACCTCTGTCCATAGTTCATCAGGCACTCTATCTACCAGATCTAGGCCCTTAAATCTAGTTCTCACTTCCACTGTATATCATAAGGGATTTGATTTAGGTCATACCTGAATTGTCTAGTGGTTTTCCTACTTTCTTCAATTTAAGTCTGAATTTGGCAATAAGGAGTTCATGATCTGAGCCACAATCAGCTCCTGGTCTTGTTTTTGTTGACTGTATAGAGCTTCTCCATCTTTCACTGCAAAGAATATAATCAATCTGATCTTGATGTTGACCATCTGGTGATGTCCATGTGTAGAGTCTTTGCTTGTGTTGTTGGAAGAGGGTGTTTGCTACGACCAGTACATTTTCCTGGCAAAACTCTTTGCCCTGCTTCATTCCGTCTTCCAAGGCCAAATTTGCCTGTTATTCCAGGTGTTTCTTGATTTCCTACTTTTGCATTCCAGTCCCCTATAGTGAAAAGGACATCTTTTTTGTGTGTTAGTTCTAAAAGGTCTTGTAGGTCTTCATAGAACCGTTCAACTTCAGCTTCTTCAGCGTTACTGGTTGAGGCATAGACTTGGATTACTGTGATATTGAATTTTTTTTTTTCAGTATGAAAAATAAGAGACAAGAACTCCTGAAATGGTACTCAGTTCAATGAAGCCAAAAACAAGGAATAATGCCAACTCATTGACCTATATATCAGAGCAGGAAAGGAGGAAAAGTGGAGGTAAATCATAGAAGAAATGGTTAATCTCCTTTGACCCATAGAAACATAAGCAGAATGCTAACGTCGTGTGTATCAGTGCATGTGCTATCCCCACCAGGTAAACCCCAGCCATGAGCAGGGGGCACACCCCACTGGACATGCTGACCACATAGAGCAAGGGGCTGCTGATGGCCTTGTACTGATCATAGACCATATTGCTAGCAGGAGACACTCAGAATCTGCAAAGATACAGAACACCAAGAATTGCAGAGCACAGCCATGGAGAGAGATTGACTTGTTCTTGGCAAATAGGCCCACCAGCATCTTAGGGCTGATGGCTGTCAAATAGCAGAGGTCACAGAAGGAGAGGCGGCTGAGGAAAAAGCACATGGGTGTGTGCAGCTGGGGATCCATCCTAATCAGGGTTATCATTCCAAGGTTTCAGAAGACTGATGGGATAAACAAGGAGAAACATGGTAAATAGGATCGCTTTGTTCTCAGTGTTCTCAGTAATTCCCAAGGAAATGAATTCAGTCATGGAGGAGTAATTGTCTCTGTTCATCCTTCTTTGTTCTTGTCTGTAGTCTTAGAAAAATATTTAAAAAATAAATAACAAAGAAACATGGATAGGTAACACTTCAGCACATCTTCAAAATATCATAAAGCAGAACACATTTCTTTCTATAACTGTGTTTTTGTGTTCAGAAAAGCATCCAGTCATGTGCCAACTCTTTAAAGAGGCAAAGCTATCTATTGGGGCTTCTCTGTTGGTTCAGACAATAAAGAATCTGCCTGCAACATGGGAGACCCAGGTTTGATCCCAAAGTCAGGAAGATCTCTTGGAGAAGGGAATCACTACTCACTCTAGTATTCTTGCCTGAAGAATTCCATGGACAGAGGAGCCTGATGGGCTACAGTCCTTGGGGTCACAAAGAGTCCAGCATGACTGAGTGACTAACACTTCTTCAGCTATTTATTACCCAATAACAAAAATCACCTAGAATAGACTGCTGAGAAACTGAACTGTCATTTATGAGGCATGTTAATCCTACAAGGTTATGTCGAAGTCTGACTTTTTTTATCTCAATGGATGCATTTGAATTAATTTACCTCTCTTTTCCTCTTCAAAATAATATGAACAAGACTCTAATGTATTAGAGATGTTGAGCTGTAGACAGGGTTAACGATTCTCTACACCTGAAAGTATTTACATGGAAACAAAATGGGATTACAGCTTTAATGCTTCTCACTACATGATTGTTTTAAGAATATTTGTATTAATTCCTGAAATAATGACCATGTCACTGACTAATAATAATGATCACTATTTTGTTACTGGTTTTATGTTGTGTTTAATAGTTAGTGAGACATGTAAGTATTATCAACCTTTATTCCTAGTAATTTGTTATTGATTTGTCACAATACTCATTACGCCTTTGCAGAGATAGTTGTCAAAAATCAAGTCGCTTGATGAGTGAAAGAAAAGGTCTAAAAGGAACTGAAAACAATAGAACACATTTACATCTGTTTGAATTTTAAATGGGCTCTAATATTATAAAATGGAAATGAGATGAGAGACAATAAGTTCTTCTGAGAGACACATACCCTCTCTTATGTATGTGTCTTTGTGTGTGTGTCGTGTTTGCGATGCCTATTGTTTTTTTTTAATTGGAGTAAAATTGCTTTACAGTGTTGTGTTGGTTTCTGCCATGCAGTAAAGCAACTCAGCCACAATTATAAATATTTTACCTCCCTCTTGACTTATATATGTTTTTGATGTGTATGAGAATAGAATGCATTTAATGAACTTCTTCCTTAAGCCTAAATATGACATTTTTTCACATGAGAATTAATTTGCAAGTTTTTATTTTTACTGTAGTAGTTGTATTATTTTTTAAACAAAATGAAACAAACCTTCAATTCATGTATACAATTATCCAATGAAAAAGGAGTAAAAGATTTTTGTGAGCCAACAAGAAAATAAAATCATTAAGAAGTTATACTGTGGTTATTAACAAGTTCAGGAAGATAGTTCCCAATCAGAGAAATCAATATCGTTTCTGGCAAATAAATGCAGAGTTAATTTAATTTAGTAAGTAGGCATAAACGTTTCACTTACAAATACATTTTTTCTTTCTCAAAAAGTTATTTCCTCTTATATTCTTTAAGATAGGACCTGAAAACCTACCTGAAATGAGCAGGTCTTGGGTAGCTAAATGATAATAAGCAGATGGTCTTTTATTTTACCGGGTATATGGAGACTTAAATCCCTGAGTTACTGCCCCTAGGTTTTGATGTTAGCACACATTTCATTAATTATGTTTCTGCTTCTGTGTATTCAGAAACAACTTTGCAAAGGCTGAGTTTTGAAGCTTCACTATTGCTGCCAAATTGATCTATGGTAGAAGAAAGTAGAAATTTGTTTGTATGGAGTGCTTTGCAGTTACCCTGAAACTATCTCCTCCTTGCCCAGTCAAAGAGGAAACCTAATGAAACTCAAAAAGATCCTCCCTCCATCATTTTCAGCTCCTTTGGATTGGTCATTGTGTCTTTGAAACAGTCTCCTTCACTACATTATTTAGGAATGTTGCTACATTTTAACCATATTTTCTTTTTTTATTGAAATATGAGACATACACCATAAAATTGATCTTTCTTATGTAAGTATAAGTATGCAGTTCTTGTTTTTATTGTTTTTTTTATTATGCTTTCAAGATTGTACAATTATCTCCAGTATCTAAATCCAGAACATTTTCATCACTTCAATAAGAAGCCCTCACCTGCTACCTGTCAGTTCTCCTTCCTTAGCCCTTAGCAACCACTAATTCTATGTGGTTTCCTATTATGGATGTCTCATACAAACAGAATCATGTGGTACCTTTTTTTTCTAATATGTTTTGTTCATTTGTTTATTTTATTTTCCTTTCAGCCTTCTTTCCTCGAAGATAATGTTTTCAAGTTGCACCCATGTTGCTCCACTTATCAGTATTTTGTTTCATCATTTTGGGACAATAATATTTCATTTTAAAGATACAATACACTTTGTAGATTCCCCTCTTTAGTTAAGTGACTATCAGGTTTTTTCTACTTTTTATCTATTATAAATAATGATGCTATAACATTAGTAACAATGCTACCTTTCAAGGTAGCTTTCATCACCACACATTGTCTTATTCTCATCCTACCACATTTTTTACAGGCATTTCATTGACTTTATGATTCCCTCACATTTCCTAAATAATGTACTTTTTTTCTTTCTGAATTACATTTTATTTATATAAGAATATTCATATTACATATAAGACCTCAGGAATAAAATCAATCTGTTGCCTTAGGAGGTGGACACACACAAAAAAAAATACTGCTGCGATGAATGTCAAAGACTGTTATGCTTATGTTTTCCTCTAAGAGTTTTGTAATACCTCATCTTATATTTATGTCTTTAATCCATTTTGCATTTATTTTTGTATACAGTGTTAGAGAATATTCTAATTTCATTCATTTACATGAGCTGTACTATTTTCCCAGCACCACTTACTGAAGAGACTGCTTTTTCTCTTTTGATAATCTTGCTTCCGCTGGATGTATAGTCTTCAATTTTTATTTCAGAGTGATTTTGAGGCTTGTTAGGAATTACTTGACTGTGTAGTTAATTAATGCTTGCTATAAGCTCTAGCTTATAGTTAATAATATACAAAATGCAGTGTGTATCATAGAATATAAAGGACCTAAATGCTCAAAGGTCTCTCAGTACATATACGATAAATCTTAGTGTAATTGAAATAATATTTGAATGAAAGAATTAATCATAATATTTGACAAAATTGCAAAATTCTGGAAGTATTCAGCAAAGAGGAAGTGCTATATATTAGTTGTATATACACAATGAAACATGCTGTGTTTTGGAACAGTAGTATTTTAAAGATTACACTTTATTACAAATATGTATTTATTCCTTTAAAGTATTTTAAACAATTTCATTTCCCTTGGATCATGAATATAATTTTACAAAAACAACAGACATATGTATGTGTGTCTATATATTTATAGTACACCCTTTAAAGTCACCTTTCATTTTCCAGTTTTTCAGGGCCTGTTTCACATCTTTGTTCTGTAGGCTATATAACAGAGGATTTAACATAGGAATCACAAGGGTGTAGAACAATTAGGTCATTTTGTCTTGATCTGGAGAGTAGGAAGTATTTGGCCTGAAATACAAGAAACGTACAGTTCCCTAGAAAATTGTCACAACATTTAAATGAGAGGTGCAGGTGGAGAAAGCTTTGAACTTACCCTCAGTAGAGTGGATCTTCAAGATTCATAGGATGCTATAACAATAAGAGAAAATGACTCCTGAAATGGTACTCAGCTCAATAAAACCAAAAATAGTGAATAATGCCAATTCATTTATCTGTATATCAGAGCAGGAAAGGATGAAAAGTGGAGGTAAGTCACAGAAGAAATGGTTAGTCTCATTTGACCCACAGAAACATAGCAGAATGCTAATGTCGTGTGTGCAGGGCTTCCCTTGTGGCTCAGCTGGTAAAGAATCCATCTGCAATGCAGGAGACCTGGGTTCGATCCCTGAGTTGGGAAGATCCCTGGAGAAGGGAAAGGTTACCCACTCCAGTATTCTGGCCTGGAGAATTCCGTGGACTAGTCCGTGGGTCACAAAGAGTCGGACACGACTGAGCGACTTTCACTTTCACAATGTCGTGTGTATCAGAGCATCTGTCATCCCCACCAGGTAAACCCCAGCCACAAGCAGGGAGCACACCCTGCTGGACACGCTGACCACATAGAGCAAGGGGCTGCTGATGGCCTTGTACCAATCATAGGCCATCACGGCCAGCAGGAGACACTCAGAGTCAGCAAAGGTACAGAAGACCAAGAATTGCATAGCAACAGCCATAGAAGGGGTTTGATTTTTTTCTTGGCAAAAAGGTTCAGGAGCATCTTGGGGTGAATTGCAGTGGAATAGCAGAGGACACAGAAGGAGAGGTGACTGAGGAAAAAGTACACGGGTAGTGAAGCTGCAGATCCATCTTAATCAGGAATATCATCCCAAGATTTGCCAAGTGGCCAATGAGATAAACAATTAGAACCATGATAAATATGGTCACTTTGTCCTCAGTGTTATCAATAATTCCCAAGAAAATGAATCCAGTCACGGAGGAGCAATTCCCTCCATCCATTTTTCTTTGTTCTTGTCTAAGCTTTTAGAAAATGATCAAGAAAAGAACACATGGATGTGTAACACTTCTGCACATCTGCAATATATCATAATTGCAGATAGAACACAATTCTATCTGCAATTGTCTTTATATTCAGAAAATTATACATTCACACACCCACTCTTTAAAAAGGCATAACTGTTATTACTCAATAAAAACAAATACCTGGTATAGAACGTTGTGAAACTGAACCAAATCTAAATGCAATTTGTGAGGCATGTTACTTTCTACAAGCTTGTCTCTGAGCCTTCCTTTCTTTACTTCAGAAAATACATTTGATGAATTTATCTGTCTTCTCCTCTTCAAAATAATGTGGGTGAGACTCTAATGTTAGAGATACCTGACTGTAAGAGTTAGGACTAAGCATTTTCTGTGAATATTCATGTGGATACAAACCAAGATAACAATTTTAATATTTCTCAAAACCATGACTGTTTTAAGAGTATCTGTGTCAGTTCCAGAAATAATGAGCATATCATGGATTGATCATAATAAAATAATTATGTTTCTGGTTTTGGTTTATGTTATGTTCAATATTTGGTGAGACATTAAGCAAGTATTATGGAGAAGGCAATGGCACCCCACTCCAGTATTCTTGCCTGGAAAATCCCATGGATGGAGGAGCCTGGAATGCTGCAGTCCATGGGGTCACTAAGAGTCAGACACAACTGAGTGACTTCACTTTAAGCAAGTACCCAGCTGTGGATGTGACTGGTGATAGAAGTAAGGTCTGATGCTGTAAAGAGCAATATTGCATAGGAACCTGGACTGTCAGGTCCATGAATCAAGGCAAATTGGAAGTGGTCAAAGAAGAGATGGCAAGAGTGAATGTCGACATTCTAGGAATCAGTGAACTGAAATGGACTGGTATGGGTGAATTTAACTCAGATGACCATTATATCTACTACTGCAGGCAGGAATCCCTCAGAAGAAATGGAGTGGCCATCATGGTCAACAAAAGAGTCTGAAATGCAGTATTTGAATGCAATCTCAAAAACGACAGAATGATCTCTGGTCTTTTCCAAGGCAAACCATTCAATATCACAGTAATCCAAGTCTATGCCCCAATCAGTAATGCTGAAGAAGCTGAAGTTGAACAGTTCTATGAAGACCTACAAGACCTTTTAGAACTAATACCCAAAAAAGATGTCCTTTTCATTATAGGGGACTGGAATGCAAAAGTAGGATGTCAAGAAACACCTGGAGTAACAGGCAAATTTGGCCTTGGAATATGGAATGAAGCAGGGCAAAGACTAATAGAGTTTTGCCAAGAAAATGCACTGGTCATAGCAAACACCCTCTTCCAACAACACAAGAGAAAACTCTATACATGGACATCACCAGATGGTCAACACCGAAATCAGATTGATCATATTATTTGCAGCAAAGATGGAGAAGCTCTATACAGTCAGCAAAAACAAGACCAGGAGCTGACTGTGGCTCAGACCATGAACTCCTTATTGCCAAATCCAGACTTAAATTGAAGAAAGTAGGGAAAACCACGAGACCATTCAGGTATGACCTAAATCAAATCCCTTATGATTATACAGTGGAAGTGAGAAATAGATTTAAGGGCCTAGATCTGATAGATAGAGTGCCTGATGAACTAAGGAATGAGGTTTGTGACATTGTACAGGAGACAGGGATCAAGACCATCCCCATGGAAAAGAAATACAAAAAAGCAAAATGGCTGTTTGAAGAGGACTTAGCTGTGAAAAGAGAAGCGAAAAGCAAAGGAGAAAAGGAAAGATATAAGCATCTGAATGCAGAGTTCCAAAGAATACTAAGAAGAGATAAGAAAGCCTTCTTCAGCAATCAATGCAAAGAAATAGAGGAGAACAACAGAATGGGAAAGACTAGAGATCTGTTCAAGAAAATTAGAGATACCAAGGGAATATTTCATGCAAAGATGGGCTCGATAAAGGACAGAAATGGTATGGACCTAACAGAAGCAGAAGATATTAAGAAGAGATGGCAAGAATACACAGAAGAACTGTACAAAAAAGATCTTCATGACCCAGATAATCACGATGGTGTGATCACTGACCTAGAGTCAGACATCCTGGAATGTGAAGTCAAGTGGGCCTTAGAAAGCATCACTATGAATAAAGCTAGTGGAGGTGATGGAATTCCAGTTGAGCTATTTCAAATCCTGAAAGACGATGCTGTGAAAGTGCTGCACTCAATATGCCAGCAAATTTGGAAAACTCAGCAGTGGCCACAGGACTGGAAAAGGTCAGTTTTCATTCCAATCCCAAAGAAAGGCAATGCCAAAGAATGCTCAAACTACCGCACAATTGCACTCATCTCACACACTAGTAAAGTAATGCTCAAAATTCTCCAAGCCAGGCTTCAGCAATACGTGAACCATGAACTTCCTGATGTTCAAGCTGGTTTTAGAAAAGGCAGAGGAACCAGAGATCAAAATGCCAATATCTGCTGGATCATGGAAAAAGCAAGAGAGTTCCAGAAAAACATCTATTTCTGCTTTATTTACTATGCCAAAGCCTTTGACTGTGTGGATCACAATAAACTGTGGAAAATTCTGAAAGAGATAAGAATACAAGACCACCTGATCTGCCTCTTGAGAAATGTGTATGCAGGTCAGGAAGCAACAGTTAGAACTGGACATGGAACAACAGACTGGTTCCAATTAGGAAAAGGAGTACATCAAGGCTGTATATTGTCACCCTGCTTATTTAACTTATATGCAGAGTACATCATGAGAAACGTTGGGCTGGAAGAAGCACAGGCTGGAATCAAGATTGCCGGGAGAAATATCAATAACCTCAGATATGCAGATGACACCACCTTTATGGCAGAAAGTAAAGAGAAACTAAAAAGCCTCTTGGTGAACGTGAAAGTGAAGAGTGAAAAAATTGGTTTAAAGCTCAACATTCAGAAAACAAAGATCATGGCATCCGGTCCCATCACTTCATGGGAAACACATGGGGAAACAGTGGAAACAGTGTCAGACTTTTTTGGGGGGGGGCTCCAAAATCACTGCAGATGGTGACTGCAGCCATGAAATTAATACACTTACTCTTTGGAAGGAAAGTTATGACCAACCTAGATAGCATATTCAAAAGTAGAGACATTACTTTGCCAACAAAGGTCCATCTAGTCAAGACTATGGTTTTTCCAGTAGTCATGTATGGATGTGAGAGCTGGACTGTGAAGAAAGCTGAGCATGGAAGAATTGATGCTTTTGAACGTGGTGTTGGAGAAGACTCTTGAGACCCCCTTGGACTGCAAGGAGATCTAACCAGTCCATTCTAAAGGAGATCAGTCTTGGGTGTTCACTGGAAGGACTGATGCTAATTCTGAAACTCCAATACTTTGGCCACCTCATGTGAAGAGTCGACTCATTGGAAAAGACTGGTGCTGGGAAGGATTAGGGACAGAGGGGACGATAGAAGATGAGATGGCTGGAGGGCATCACCAACTCAATGTACATGAGTTTGAGTGAACTCCGGGAATTAGTGATGGACAGGGAGGCCTGGCGTGCTGTGATTCATGGGGTCACAAAGAGTCGGATATGACTGAGCAACTGAACTGAACTGAACTGATGACGGTATTAATCTTTTTTACATGCAACAAATGAAAAAGGCTATAACTATGGCCCACATTCGCCTTTTACTAAAGAGCTTCTAAATGTTCTGGCATCTTCTATTGGAAACTTTATTCTCTATGATTGGCGAGTTTTAACAAAACTCACTTTAAACCAGGAGAATATCTTCAATGGACAATGTGGTTTCATGATATAACCAGAGATTATGCTAACAAGAATGCTCGAGCTGGCACTCCCCAAAACCAAATTACTTTTGAAATGTTAACTGACGCCAGACAATTTGATACCATAGAAGCTCAAATACAATGCCCTCCCTTGTTGCATGAACAATTAAAAACAGTGGCCCTTGAACCTTGGGATCGAATTACCCCTCAAAAAGAGCCTACAGGTAGCTACACTAAAATATTACAAAGACCTAATGAAAATTATGCTGATTTTTTAGCTGGATTAGAAACTGCTATTTCCCATACTGTAATCTGAGAAGAAACCAAAAAACAGCTAGAGAAATTACTTACTTATGAAAGTGCAAATCAAGAATGTCAAAAAGCTATTGCTCCAATTCATGAGACTGGGACTATTATTGATTATTTGAAGGCTTGTGGCAATCTAGGATCAGAAACTCAAAAGATGCAAATGCTAGCTGAGACAATGACTGCTGTCTTCAGAAAGGGAAATAAAGGATGCTTTACATGTGGAGATAAAAACCATTTAAAAAGGGACTGCGCTAAGAAGGCTAATAAAAAACCTACAAAAATCTACCCTCACTGCCATAGAGGAATGCATTGGGCCAAAGATGTAAATCTAAATTTGATATTTAAAGAAAACCTATTCCAGAAAACTCCAAGCCGGGGAGCCCCCAGGTCCCCTTCAACAAAAACCAGGGGCAAATTCCATCTTTTCCCTCAAATCCTCAACATCCGGCAGTGCTGCCATCGATATACCAGCCCTAATGACTTTTTCCTTTACCCTCAAGCAGTCCCTTCTAGAATACCTACCGGACTTTTTGGGCCCCTGCCACCACAAACCATTGGTCTTTTACTCCGCCGATCTAATTTGACTTCTAAAGAAATTGCTATTCACTCTGAAGTAATTAATTCAGATTATAAAGGAAAAATTCAAATCATGATGTCATCTCAGATTGTATGGCAATTCAGAAAGGGGGACAAAATTGCTCAAATTACTTCTTTTGCCTTACATTTCTATTAACTCCTCTAATGATGTACGGACAGACAGATTCAACAGTACAGATCAAAAACAATCCTCATGGACATCATTGGTATCTGAATAAGCCCGACCAAATATCAATATCAAAATTAATGGTAAAAGATTTTCTGGTCTCCTTGACACTAGATCTGATGTTACTATTATTTCCAAAAACTTATGGCCCAAATCCTAGCCTATACAAAAAATCTCTTGCCAAATTGCAGGAATTTCTCATACCAAAGTACAAGAAACTTATCAAAATGTTCAAATCTACCCATGCTACTGCTAAGTCGCTTCAGTCGTGTCCGACTCTGTGCGACCCCATAGAGGGCAGCCCACCAGGCTCCCCTGTCCCTGGGATTTTCCAGGCATGAACACTGGAGTGGGTTGCCATTTCCTTCCCCAATGCGTGAAAGTGAAAAGTGAAAGTGAAGTCACTCAGTCGTATCTGACTCTTTGCGACCCCATGGACCGTAGCCTACCAGGCTCCTCTGTTCATGGGATTTCCCAGGCAAGAGTACTGGAGTGGGGTGCCATTTCCTTCTCCAAAATCTACCCATATGAAGGACCAAAAGGCCAGCCTGCAACATTAAGACCTTATGTGATAGATGCACCCCTTAATCTAATAGGAAAGGATCTGTTTATGCTATGGCAAACTCAGATATACTTTCCACATTTTTCCTAAAGGCCACTGCTCATTTAACAAACAAAGCAATTATTAAAATAACTTGGAAGAATGATAAGCCTATTTGGACAGAGCAATAGCCCCTTACGAAAGAAAAATTACAGGCTGCTAAAGAACTTACAGACACACAATTAGAATTAAAACTATTGAGGAATCTTGCTCTCCTTGGAACTCACCTATTTTTGTTATACAAAAAAAAAAAAAAAAAATCTAACAAATGGCATCTCTTAACAGACCTTATAAAAGTTAATGAATCTATGAAACCTATGAGTGCATTACAACCAGGGATCCCATCACCTACTACTATTCTTCAAAATTGGCACATTGTTATTACTGATTTACAAGACTGCTTTTTAAATATACCTTTACACTCTTTAGACCGAGAGAGATTCACTTTCTCTCTCCCTTTTCCTAATCACATCAGGCCTCATAAAAGATTTCAATAGACTGTGTTACCTCAAGGTATGCTTAACAGTCCTACTATTTGTCAAAATTTTGTAGTCAAGACTTTACATCCAATGTGACAGCAATTCCCTCATGCGTATATCATTAATAATATACTGTAACCACAAAAAGGAGAAGTGATATTTTTGACACTGAACGGCCATGATATTCTTTAGACTCCAGAGAAAACTGATTAAAATAAAATATTTTTTGAAATTGCAAACCAGTTCTTCTTACATGTGCAGTTAGGAAAAGGTTAACTTGTTAAAATACTTTTTTGGAGCTCCATTTCTGCCTGGGAAACAAAAACAGGCCTAAGAAAAAACCTAAAGTTAACCCTTACCATGTCCTTGGGATACACCACCCACTCTATCTGGGACTCCAACCATAAACAAATTGGTGGAACTCAGAAGAAAAAAAAAAGATACTTTAAATTTCAAGCAGAAAACTATGTCTGAATATCTAAAATTATCTATGTCTCAATGTATGTCTCTGTTTTTGGAAAATATGAAGTTAATGAGCTTTATTTAAATTCAAGTTCACACGCACTAAAAAACTTCAATATTAAATATAATGTTTCTTTAAATACAATTGTTTGCTAATCTAATTAAGATGTGTCTTAAATCATCAACATTATATAATACTTTTATTGTGTGTAGATTTAAGGAAAACTAAATTTGTCAACAAAAAACTAACTCTTTATATATATATAAATATATAAATGAGATGAAAACTTTTAGATAAACTCTATTAAAAATAATTGTATTTTAATATAATAATCTATTATCATCTTTTATTATAATCTAAAATTATCTATTATTATAATCTGAAATAATCTCTTAGGATTGTGGTAACTTAATTTTCAAGAGTTGTACTAAACTAAATAATAAAAGTTTATTAAATAGCTAGGTCATTTCCAAATAAAAGAAGATTTTAAAACATTAATTACTGGACACTAACTTCCTCTTAAAAAAGTTTTTCTTACAGAAAAACTAAAGAGATTTTAGATTGTTAATAAATATATATATAAATGTATATTTATATAAAATAAATATATATTACAATATATAATATACTAAATATATTCACCAATCTATAAAATGCTAATATACAAGACACTTCATAGCTGCTAAAGAAAAGTAAGATGTATATTTTAATAAAAAGATATAAGAAATAGCAAATAAAATGATGAATACAAAAATATAAAAAAGGTTTATGACAAATGAAAGAGAATTTTATGGCAAATGGATGTAACTCATTGCCCTGAACTTTCTTCCTCTTCCTTTTTACATGTCTCGATCAATACAAATTCTTCTTTTATATGGGCCACACCTCTCTGAGGTGAAACTACATGACATATTATAACCCAGCTGTTAACTTACTTTGCAATAATGACACCTAATTCTATAAAAAGAGACAATGGCCCTGCCTATATTTCTAACCAATTCAAACAATTTTTAAATTCATTCTCTATTAAACAGATTACAGTCCTTATAATCCACAAACACAAGACATAATTAAACACCTTAACACCCTGTAAATACAAATAAAAAATTAAATAAGGGGGAATACACAGGAACACTTTATCTTCCTTATCCAGAGCAAACTTTACTAGATTCCAACACAGTTTATTATTTAAGCCTATAACTATTGTTAATGTAGTTTTATTTGTTTTAAATTTTTTTTAATTTACCTCAAGGAGATATTTTGACAAAAGCAGAAAAACATTTCGAGACATTGAAGGACACCTCCCTTCCTTTGCCCATTTGGTATCAAGACAGATTAACTAATCAATGGAAAGCTAAGAAACTAATCTTACAGGGAAAGGGGTATGCTTCTATTTCTCCAGATGGATCTAAGGAGCTCACATGGCTTCCTCTTCAGAAGATTTGACCTAAGGGGGCCCCCAACATTCAAACTAGAGATGAAACAACAAAACCCCCAAGAGGAAGAAATTCCAATACAAGCCATGGCAGCTTTAAAAATTTCCAAAAAGCGCTGCACTCGATGTCATCGACCTTATCATCTTCCTACTTGAAGACAGATAAAAACCCTTACTAATCAAGCTGAAAATCTCATTTCTCAACAGGGAATGCCTCGGAATCCTGAAAATATTTTTGTCACTGTGCTTGCTTTGCTTGCTTTTGCTTCCCCCTCTCAGGCTGACTTGATTGATCACACTTATTGGGCTTATATACCTAACCCCTCCCCCTTTTATTGTAGGTTATAGAATGGACAGATATAGGGCCAATCGTATCCACTAGTGACTCAACACATATGCCCCCTCCTTGGAGCTTGGAGGGGCCCTCTCATCCTGAGGAAGAAGGAAAACTAATTAACATTTCTCTAGGCTATGAAATCCTTCCTTTATGCATGGGCCCAACAAAATTATGTATTAATACTAATCAACAAACATGGGCTTTCATCCTGCCTCCAAAAAGGAACTTTCACACATTGCTTGGACTGTTTACTGCCCTGCACTTTTATAAAAACCATGTCAATGCTACCAAAACTCTAGGAAAAAGACAAAAGTTAAAATGTAAGGGGTTTACTTATGAAGACTTTAAATATACTCCTGTTTATTGAGATAAATGTCAAGCTAAATCAGGGAAATTAATGTTTATAGCCAATTACACCATTGTTGATTGGGGACCCCATGGTATGTGGGTATCTGACTGCTCAGATGGTATTAATAGCACTTTGTATGACTATGCTACTCAAGTAGCATAGAAGATTACTAACACTACAATGGAACATTACCATGACAAAGGACTTCTTGGGTGGCTTGACAATGGAATGCCTCCCCCACCCAATCCTTGAATCGTCCTTGATAAACAGATTGAGCCTGAACAATGGAACATCTGGAAACTTGCTGTGAGCACCAAAGAACTTGAGATTTGGACCGGACATTTCACAGGGACCAATTGTAGTCATAGAAACTATTTCTTTCGTTATAATCAATCATATTTCATACCAGCTTGTGTTCCCCTTCCTTTTGTTCTAGCTATAGGAAGTTTATAATTCAATAAGACTGTATGCTCTGTAACTTGCATAAATTGCAAATTATATACTTGTCTTAACTCTTCTGTTTCCTTAAGAAATGAATCCCTTTTGATTCTTTGATCTCGACGTGGTCCGTGGTTACCAATAAATCTCCAGCAGCCCTAGTAAGAAGGTCCCATGGCTAGACTTGCTTCCCGGTTACTTAATAAACTGCTCCGGGGACCTAAACAATTCATTGGATGGCTGATTCTTGACATTTTGGGATTAATAGCTATTTGCACCACTGCTGCCATCACTGATGTTGCTTTGCAAACCTCAATTCAAACACACAATTTTATCCAAAATTGGACTAAAGATGTTCATACTATGTGGGCCACTCAGGCTCAGATAGCTGAAGATATTCAAGATGAAATACAGGAACTAAAAACAGCCATCAAATGGGTTAGAGATCAATTAATAGATGTACAAAAACAGGTGATGCTAAAATGTGATTTAAATTCTACTCAATTTTGTGTTACTTCTGTTCAATTCAATAATAGTGCCTACAACTGGGAACAAATCAAATTTCATTTACAAAACATACATGATAATTCCTCTCTGAATGTACAATTATTACAAAAAGAAGTCTTTGAAACCTTTTCTAAACATCTGCCCTCTTCCACTAATTTGAAAACTTTAGCTGAACAACTAGCTGATCAATTATCTGGGCTAGAACCACACGAATGGTTTCAAAGCATTACTCACAGTATCGGGTCTGGAACTGTAATTTTGGTGATTGTCTTGACAATTATATTTGTCGTTTACTGTTGCCTTCATGCAAAAATTGTTAAAACTAAACAAACTCAGTCATAACCCTTTTTACAAATATTATAAATAAATAAGGGGGAATTATCAGGGAATGTTTAACAAGAGGATTCCTACATGCTGTTTCTCATAAATTCTCTGTTCCTTATCAGTTCCTATTCTGAGAGCGAGTAGACCTGCATGCAGCTTTCAGGACTGAGATCATGAGAAACGGTATCTGCTTGGATTCCTTTCAGTAACTCCCTTCAGTAACTCTTTTCAGCATCAGCGACCTTGTATGTATTAGACTATCCATATTGTGGCTATTGATAAAATTTCATCCTGTGTAATAGCTGAGTAATCATCTTACTAAAGATATATAAGCCTGCATTTCTGCTAATAAAATACCTTTGCTCCATCAGAGCTTGGGTCCCCGTGTCTTTCTTTCTTTTTTTCTCTCTCTGTCTCTCCCTCTCTCCAGATCTCTCTCTCTTTCACTTTCTTATCATCGACTCTGGATGACCAGGTTCTGGTCCATTAAAGAACCCCAACACCTGACCATGTATCTATGGTTACCTGTCCACAGTCATAGGGTGACCCCACCTCATGACACCTTTTTATCTCAGATTGCACATCCACAGTCTCCAAGGTGAGCCTCTCCCCTCAGACCCTGCTTTTGGGGTACACATACATAGTCTCCAGGATGACACCACCCAGACCCTTACTAGGGTTCACACGTCCACAGTCTCCAGGTTGACCCCACCACACCAAACCATGCAACTAGGGTCACATGTCCACAGTTTCCAGGGTGACACCCTCCCAGAGGCTGTAACTAGTGTCACATATCTACAGTCCCCTGGGTGACTCATCCAAAACTGTACCTGGGGTCATACGACCACAGTCTCCATGGTGACCTCTACCAAACCTGCACCTGAGGTCACATGTCCACACTCTCCATGGTGACATTCCCCAGACCCTGCACCTGGGGTAATATATCCACAGTCTCCTGGGTTACCCCACTTTCCTTAAGATACACCTGGGGTCACACTTCCACAGTCTCCAGAGTGATCCCCCTCCAAAACCCTGTACCTGGTACCACAAGTCCACAGCCTTTAGGATGGCCCCACCTTCAAGACCACGAACCTGTGGTCACAAGTCCACTGTCTCCAGGGTGAGTTCAGTTCCCAGACCCTGCACTTTGGGTCACATGTCCAGAGTCTCCAGGGTGACCCCACCTCCCAGCTGTGCCTAGGGTGAAATGTCCACAGTCTTCAGGATGACCCCAACTCCTAGAACCTGTACCTGGGGTCACACTTCCATAGTCTCCGGGTGACCCGACCTCCCAGACACTGCACCTAGTGTCTTACATCCCAGGTCGCCAGGTTTACCCCTTCCAAAACCCTGTAATGGGGGTCACATGTTCACAGTTTCCTATGTGTCACCACTTCCCAGACCCTGCACCTGGGTCACACATATTCAGGCTCCATGGTGAAACCCTCGCAGACCCTGCACCTGGAGTCACATATCCACATTGTCCTGGGTGACCGCTCCCTAACCTGTACCTAGGGTCACATTTCCACACTTTCCACGGTGACCATCCCCCAGACCCTGTACCTGGGGTCATATATACACAGTCTCTTGGTTTACCCCACTTCCCATACCATGCACCTAGGATCACACCTCCAAAGTCTCCAGAGCTTCTTCCAAAGATCTCCAGAGCTTCTGCCAGAGCTAGCTTTGCTCCACATTTTGACATTTTGCAGGCCAGCAGCTGGCCCACCACTCGGTGCCAGGTGCTCTCAGCCAGGTGACCCCAGCATGGCACCCAGCCCCCTCAGACACACTCCCGCAGCCTCCTTCCCCACAGGTAGGACCAAGCTGACCTAGGAATGTGTTTGCAAGGCTTTGAGAGTGCAGGGAGACACACGGCCCTGAATCAGGAATTGAGGCCCTCGGAGCAGGCCCGGAGGTCTGGCGTCTGAGGAGCCACACACTTGCTGCCAGGTAGAGGCCTGAAAATCCACTCTCTGGGGCTGCCATTCCTGCCTCCAAGGAGGATTGCGTTCCCAGCCGCCTGCAGGCTGAGGGTCAGACCCAGATGGGAAGCTCTGGCTGGGAGGTCACTTCTCAGTGGCAATGGCCCCTGAGGCCCTGCACCTAGAGAGGGCTCCCACACTCCCAGGGAATGTCAAAGCAACCTCCACATGACTGTTCAGTCACGTTTGCCCTGCAGGAGAGAGCTTGTAAGCCTAAGTCTGTCTGCACCATGCTCAGATCCTGCGGGGAGAACACCCTGGGCACCCACCTGGTTCCCGGGCCTAGGGGCTGAAATTCGCGTGTTTCTCCCAGGGAGCCCTAATGTGGGGTGGCTCAGCAACTGCTTGCAAAGGCATCCCGTTGCTGCTTGCTTCCTTCTGCCATAGCTAGCTTTCCTCCCTGCTTTGGCATTTGGCAAGCCAGGGAGCAGACACTCCTCCCCAGGGGCCCATGGGAGGTGCCAGGTGCCCTCAGCCAGGTGACCCCAGCATGGCACCTTGCCCCCTCAGACACACTCCCATAGCCTCCTTCCCCATGGGCAGGACTGCGCCGATCTAGGAAACTGCAAGGCTTGGAGAGTGCAGGCAGACACATGGCCCTGACTCGGGAATTGAGGCCCTCGGATAGGCCCGGAGGTCTGGCATCCGAGGAGCCACACACACTTGCTGCCAGATAGAGTCCTGAAAACCCACTCTCTATGGCTACTGTTCCTGCCTCCAAGGAAAAGAGCTTCCCCAGCCGCCTACAGGCAGAGGGTCAGACCCGGATGGGAAGTGCTGGCTGGGAGGTCACTTCTCAGTGGCAATGGCCCCTGAGGCCCTGCACCCAGGGAGGGCTCCCACACTCCCAGGGAACGTCAAGGAAATCTCCACGCTGCTCTTTCGTCATGTTTGTTCTGCAGGAGAGAGCTCATGAGCCTAGGTGTGTCTGGAATGTTCTTGGATCCTGCTGGGAGAACACCCTGGGCACCCCCCTGGATCTCGGGTCTAGGGGCCCAAACTGGCACTTGTCTCCTGGGGAGCCCTAATGCAGGACGGCCCAGCAACTGCTAGCAAAGGCATCCAGTTGCTGTTTGCTTCCTTTTGACGGAGCTAACTTGGCTCCCCACTTTGGGATTTCTGAAGAAAGGGGGAGGCCCGCAACGTTCAGCTGGGGACCATTGAAGGTGCAAGATGCCCTCGAACCGGTGACACCAGTATGGCACCTGGCCTCCTCAGACACATTCTCACACCCTGATTCCTCACGGGCAGGACCGCTCTGAACTAGGATGTGTTTGCAAGGCTTGTAATGTGCAGGGAGACACACGGCTCTGACTCTAGATTTGAGACCCTCGGAGCTGACCTGGGGGTCTGACTTCTGAGAAGAGAAACTCTTGCTGCAAGTTTGAAGCCTAAAACACAGTCTCTCTGGATGCCTTTCCTTCCTCCAATGAAGATAGTCTTGCCAGCCACCCACATACTGAGAGTCACACACAGCTTTAAAGGGCCTGCTTGTAGTTATTTTTCAGTAACAAATGCCTCTGAGTCTCTGCACTTAGGGAGGGCTCCCACACTCCCAGGGAACGTCAAAGCACCCTCCTAACATCTGTTCCTTCATGTTTCCTGTGCAGGAGAGAACTAATGAGCCTAAGTGTGTCTAGAACGTTCTCAGATCCTACAGGGAAACACCCTGTGCATCCACCTGGATGCTGGCCGTGGGGGCCAAAATTCACCTTTTTCTCCTGAGGAGCCCTTGCAGGGTGTGGCCTAGCAAGTGCTTGAAAATCCATCCAGTTGCTGTTTGCTTCCTTCTGACAGATCTAGCTTAGCTCCCGCTTTGGAATTTCTGAAGCAAGGGGAAGACCAGCAACTCCTGAACTGGGGCCTGTTGTAGATGCAAGGTGCCCTCGACCAGGTGACGCCAGTATGGCAACCAGTCTCCTCAGACACACTCCTGCATCCTGATTCCTCATAGGCAGTATTGTTCTGACCTAGGAATGTGTTTGCAATGGTCCGAAAGTACAGGGAGAAACATGTCCCTGACTCTGGAAGTGAGGCCTTCAGACCAGGTCTGGGGGTCTGACATCTGGCAAAACACTTGCTGCCAGAAGCATGAAACATGCTTAGAAGCATGAAAACACAATCTCTGTGGATGCCTTCCCTTTTTCCAAGGAAGATAGCTTTGTCAGCCTGCAGCATACTGAGTCATACACGGCTGGAAAGGGCCTGTTTGGAGGACATTTTTCCGTGGCAAAGGCCTCTGAGGCTCTGGGCCTAGAGATGGCTCCCACACTCCCAGGAAAGTCAAAGCAACCTCCAAACGTCTGTTCCTTCATGTTTCCTGTGCAGGAGAGAGCTAGTGAGCCTAAGTGTGTCTGGAATGTTCTTGGATCCTGCATGGAAAACACCCTGTGCCTCCACCTGGATGCTGGGCCTAGGGGCCAAAATTAGCCTTTTTCTCCTGGGGAGCCCTAGCGGGGTGCAGCCTAGCAAGTGCTTGAAAATCCATCCAGTTGCTGTTTGTTTCCTTCTGACAGAGCTAGCTTGGCTCCCCGCTTTGGAATTTCTGAAGCAAGGAGGAGACCGGCAACTCCTGAGCTGGGGCCTGTTGGAGGTGCAAGGTGACCTCGGCCAGGTGACCCCAATATGGCACCCAGCCTCCTCAGACACACTCTTGCAGCCTGATTCTTCATTAACAGTATCACTCTGACCTAGGAATGTGTTTGCAAGGCTCTAAACATGCTGGGAGACACACAGCCCTGACTCTGGAATTGAGGCCCTCAGAGCAGGCCTGCAGGTTGATATCGGAGAAGCGAAACACTTGCTGCCAGTTAGAAGCCTAAAAACACAGTGTCTCTGGATGCCTTTCCTTCCTCCAAGGAAGATAGCTTTGCCAGCCTCCTGCATACTGAGACTCATGTATGGCTGGAAAGTGCCTGCTTGGAGGTCATTTTTCAGTGGCATAGGTTTCTGAGTCTCTGCACCTAGGGAGAGCTCCCACACTCCCAGGGAATGTCAAAGCAACCTCCAAATGTCTGTTCCTTCATGTTTCCTATGCAGAAGAGAGCTAGTGAGCCTAGGGGTGTGTGGAACATTCTTAGATCCTGCAGGGAAACACCCTGTGCATCCACCTGGTTGCCGGGCCTTGGGGCCAAAATTCGCCTTTTTCTCCTGGGGAGCCCTAGTGAGGTGCGGCCTAGCAAGTGCTGGAAAATCCATCCAGTTGCTGTTTGCTTCCTTCTGACAGAGCTAGCTTGGCTCCCCGCTTTGGGATTTCTGAAGCAAGGGGGAGGCCCCCAACTCCTCACCTGGGGCCCATTGGAGGTGCAATGTGCCCTCAACTGGGTGACCCCAGTATGGCACCCAGCCTTCCCAGACACACTCCCGCAGCCTGATTCCTCATGGGTAGTACCGCTGTGACCTAGGAATGTGTTTACAAGGCTCAGAATGTGCACGGAGACACACGGCCCTGACTCTGGAATTGAGGCCCTTGGAGTAGGCCAGGAGCTCTGACATATGAGAAGCGTAATGCTTGGTGCAAGTTAGAAGCCTGAAAACACTGTCTCTGGGGATGCCTCTCCTTCCTCCAAGGAGATATCATTGCTAGCCTCATGTGTATGGAGAGTCACACACAGTTGGAAAGCACCTGCTTGGAGGTCATTTTTCAGTGGCATAGGCTTCTGAGTCTCTGCACCTAGGGAGGGCTCCCACACTCCAAGGGAACATCAAAGCAACCTCCAAACATCTGTTCCTTCATGTTTCCTGTGCAGGAGAGAGCTAATGAGCCTAAGTGTGTCTGAAACCTCTTGGATCCTGCAGGAAAACACCCTGTGCCTTAACCTGGATACAGGGCCTAGTGGCAAAAATTCACCTTTTTCTCCCAGGGCAATCTAACAAGGTGCAGCCGAGCAACTGCTTGAAAATCCATCCAGTTGCTGTTTGCTTCCTTCTGACAGAGCTAGCTTGGCTCCCCTCTATGGGATTTCTGAAGCAAGGGGGAGGCCTGCAACTCCTCAGCTGGAGCCCAAAACACAATCTGAGTGGATGCCTTTCATTCCTCCAAGGAAGATAGCTTTGCCATCCTCCTGCATACTGAGAGTCACATAAGGCTGCAAAGCACCTGCTTGGAGGTCATTTTTCAGGGGCAAAGGCCTCTGAGGCCATGCACCTAGGGAGGGCTCCCACACTCCCTGGGAACCTCAAAGCAACCTCCATACATCTGTTCCTTTATGTTCCTGTGCCAGAGAGAGCTAGTGAGCTTAGGTGTGTCTGGAATGTTCTTAGATCCTGCGTGGAAAACACCCCATAAGTCCACCCAAATGCCAGGCCTAGAGGCCAAAATTCGCCTTTATCTTCTGAGGAGCCCTAACGGGGTGCGGTTTAGCAACTGCTTGAAAATCTATCCAGTTGCTGTTTGCTTCCTTCTGACAGAGCTAGCTTGGCTCCCCGCTTTGGGATTTCTGAAGCAAGGGGGAGGCCCACAACTCCTCAGGTGGGGCCCATCAGATTTGCAAGGTGCCCTCGACCAGGTGACCCCAGTATGGCACCTGGTATCCTCAGATACACTCCCGCAGCCTGATTCCTCCTGGACAATACTGCTCTGACCTAGGAATATGTTTGCAAGTCTCGGAAAGTACAGGGAGACATACAGCCCTGACTCTGGAATTGAGACCCTCAGTCCAGGACTGGAGGTCTGACATCTAAGAAGCGAAACACTTGCTGCAAATAGAGGCCTGAAAACAAAATCTCTGTGGATGCCTTTCCTTCTTCCAAGGAAGATAGTTTTGCCAGGCTCCTGCATACTGAGAGTCACACACAGCTGGAAAGCGCTTGCTTGGAGGTCATTTTTCAGTGGCAATGGCCCCTGAGGCCCTGCTCCCAGGGAGGGCTCCCACACTCCCAGGGAATGTCAAAGCAAACTCCAAACATCTGTTCTGTCACGTTTCCTCTGCAGGAGAGAGTTAGTGAGCCTAGGTCTGTCTGGGATGTTCTTGGATCTTGTGGGGAAAACACCCTGTGTGTCCACGTGGATACTGGGCCTAGGGGTAAAAATTTGTATCCAAGTCTTTGGAGTATCTTTACTATCATTATTTTGAATTATCCTTCAGGTCGATTGCTTATTTCCTTTTTGTTTATTTGGTTTGTGAGCTTCTCCCTTGTTCTTCCATGTGTGCTGTATTTCTCTTTTCACTTTTTTTCTTGCTCTGCTTGAGGTCTCCTTTTCCCAGGCCTTAGGGTGTATTCCTTCTTTTTGGTTTTTGCCTTTGGAGGGAAATGTTGGTTGAGTGGTTTGTGTTGGTTTTCTTGTTAGGGATGACTTGTGCCTATTTTCTAGTTGGAGGAGATCAAGAAGGTCATTAGAGAAATAGTAGGACATATACACACACTTTCACATAGAGTTATAACCAAAGTATTCTGAAGAAAAGAGTACAGGAGATTATCTTGGTGAACAAGGGAAACCAAAAGGGATATCAACCAATTAAAAGAAGAGCTAGCTAGTATTCAACCTGGAAAACTAAGCCTGAGCAGGGTGCCAACTGGGGAATATAGCAAAGAGAGCTCAACAATTTAACTTACAAAAAAGAAAGAGTGAAAGCAAAAGGGAAGAGAAAGAGAAAAAAAGAGGAGCGAGAGAAAAGAGAAAGGGAAGGGGTGGAAAAGGTTAACAAAGAGAGTGAAAAAAGGAAAAATAGAAAAGCAAAGATAAATAGCTCTATGTGAAAAAGATTCTTATATAGTCGGGAATAGCAGCAGCCAATAAAGAACTACAAGAAAACAGTCAAATATACTAAAAACAAAATCAGAAAAAAATCACACACACACACAAAAAAATGGTGACAAAGGAAAAAAAAACCTTTAAAAAAATTTAACAAGAAAAAGAGGGAAACTCTACAGCGCTGCAAAGGGCTAATGTGAAGGTGGAAATATGTAGGGGGAAAACATAGTGTGCTATATAAGAAAAACTTTAAAATAGTTATCAAGATCATAGTTCTTGGTTGTAGGGTCTGCCCCCATAGATGGGGCTGGGTTAGTGTCCTGTGATGTTTTCCTCATTGGGGGAACTTGTGCCTGCGTTCTGATTGATGGAGCTGGATCTCGTCTCTCTGAAGGACAGTGCAGTGTACAGTAGTAGGTTTGGGGATGTCTATGGATTCAGTATGGCTTTGGGCGGTCCTTCTGGCTTTGGCAGTGTTCAACATGTCTGTTTCCATAGCCACTATCAAAGTGGCCCTCTCAGCATATCTTTCACTGCTGCCAGCCCCCTTACTTGTCCCTGGAATCTTTGCTGGTTCTTCTCTTCCCCAGTCCTTCTCTGCATTGCAGGCCAAAACTTGCTAGTTAGGGGCTTGAGTGGATCTTTTCTCAGCTCCCCAACCCTGCCCTCTTTGTCACTGAGAGTTGTGTGGGATTCCCTCAGCCTGCTGAGCTTGCCCTCTTTATCATGGGGCTTGTGTGCACTTGTCTCAGCTTCCTGGGCCTGCCTTCTGCATTGCAGGACTTGTGTACACTTGTCTTGACTCACTGGACCCACCCTTTACTTCACGGAACTTGTGTGTTCTTTCAGTCCCTGGGACCCACTGTCTGTGCCACTGGCTTTGTGTGTGCTGGAGAGGTTTGTATGCCACACCTCTCTTGGTGCCCCAGGCTCGCCCTTTGTGCTGAGGGGCTTCTGTGGGCTTCTCTCGGTTCCCCAAGCCTGACATCTGGTTGGGGCCAAGTCTGTGAGTTGTTATGGGCTGAGAAGTGCAGTTTTCTCTGTTTCGTGCCTTCTAATCCTGTGCTTTGCCCTGTTTTCTGAGATTCCACAGCTCCTCTTTGGGCTCTGTAAGGGAGCTTCCCAGTGCATGGGAACTCTTCCTGCTTCATGACTCCCTCCCTCAAGGCATAAGCTCCCATCAGGAAGTTCTCTTGTCTTTTCCCCTTTTTTGTCTCCATTCTCTCTCCTACCTCATTCCAGGGAGCTTAGCCTGCCCCGCTGGAGGCCTGGGGTCTTCTGCTGTCACCTAGAGGTTGCTTTGTAGGAGTTGTTCCATATTTTGATGAATTTTTGATGTTATTTGTGGGGAGGCTGACAATCTCCCTGTCTTACTGATCCACCATCTTCTGCTCCCAAGCCATACATATATACATACATTTACACAGTCTTTGACTGTGTGGATCACAACAAACTGTGGGAAATTCTTAGAGAGATGGGAACACTCTGCCACCTTTCCTGTCTCCTGATTAACCTGTACACATGTCAAGAAGCAAGTTAGAACAAGACATGGAACAATGAACTGGTTCCAAATTGGGAAAGGAGTATGTCAAAGTTGTATATTGTCATCCTGCTTTTTTTACTTATATGCAGAGTGTATCATGCAAAATGCCTAGCTGATGACTCACAAGCTGGAATGAAGATTGCCAGGAGAAATAACAACAACCTCAGATATGCAGATGATATCACCCTAATGGCAACAAGTTAAGAGGAACTATGGAGCCTCTTGATGAAGGTCAAAGAGGAGTGTGAAAAACCTGGCTTAAAACTCAACATTCAAAAAACTAAGATCATGGGATCCTGTCCCGTCACCTCATGACAAACAGAAAGGGAAAAAATGAAAACAGTGGCAGATTTCATTTTCTTGGCCTCCAAAATCACTGTGAATTTTGACTGCAGCCACGAAATTAAAAGATGCTTGCTCCTTGGAAGAAAAGTTTTGACATACCTAGGCAGCAGAAACATACCTAAAAAGCAGAGACATTACTTTGCCAACAAAGATCTGTATAGTCCAAGCTATCATGTTTCCAGTAGTCATACATGTATGTGAGAGTTGGCCATAAAGAAGGCTGAGCATGGAAGAATTGATGCTTTCAAACTGTGGTGTTGGAGAAGACTCTTGAGTCCCTTGGACTGGAAGGAGATCAAACTAGTCTATCCTAAAGGAAATCAACCCTGAATATTCATAGAAAGGACTGATGCTGAAGCTCCAATACTTTGGCCACCTAATGCAAAGAGCCAACTGATTAGAAAAGACCCTGATGCTCGGAAAGATTGAAGGCTGTAGAAGAAGCAGTCGACAGAGGATGAGGTGGTTGGATGGCATCACCAAGTCAATGGACATGAGTTTGTGCAAATTCTCAAAGATGGTGAAAGATAGGGAAGCCTGGCATGCTGCAGTCCATGGGATTGCAAAGAGTCGAGCATGGCTGAGCAACTCAACAAGAGCAATTATACCACTCATGATAATGCAGTATCAGTGGGAGCCTTGGGGTTGTTTTCCTGCAACTAGACAGTCTCATCTGGGTGTGATGTGAGACAATAACACCTGAAGTTTGTTGTTCGTATCCAATCTACTCCATAATCTTGTTTTGGTTGCTGTCACTGCAGAAGATAAGATGCTGCAAATGGAAGCAGACTTTTCAGTGCTTTTGTGGCAATCTCAGGACTTTGACTTTAATCCAGAATGTATGGAGATTTGAAGTTGCTTCAAACCTACTTTCAAAGCCACCATCATTTGCGATCTCAAGCAGTTGATCCTCTTGTAGCACAGATAAAGTAGATTCACCTGGCTTATTCACAGATGGGTCATGGATCCATTCCTTCCCAGTTCAGGGGTCTTTTGTGGTTGGGAAGAAATGCTCAAACTCTTTTGAAAGCTGAGATAGGTGACCATGCAGCAGCTGTGAGGTAAAACCCTAGTTCAGTCCCTTTCAAAATCTCTACTAATATGTGAAATCTGTCAAAAATATGAAAGATCACTCATCACTCCCCATAATTCCAGTTTGGCTTTGAATGCAGCTACTTTATTTGCTGACTTGAACACAGTTGTTCTCTCCTGAAGTGACAGAGTTCGTTGAGCAGGTTGAATATGTTAAACAATTAAGGAAGTTTTGTGACCCATTCTTTATTTTGCTAGTGGTGAATGTTTTTCTAAAATAAATCTCTGGAGCAGTTATAACTCAAAAACTCTGGCCAGTCGTCTACCTTTAGAAAGCCATCTCACTTCGTGTATAAAAGAAGATGTGTGTGCTCTGCATTCATCTCCACAAAGCTGCATGAACAGATGTGACTTAAGGTTATGTACTTTAACGTGGTTGATAATTTTAATCACAGCCCACAAAACATTGTTAATACAGGTAATTTTTCTTGGCTAGTCAGCATTTCTCTATAGATGATATAGGCTGTGTTCTATGGTCAGAAGCTACTTTTTTGTCCCAAGTAGTGAAATCAGAAACAGTTCAGTTTTCCTGATATGTAATCATTCAAAGACTTGAATAATTCTGCGGCTGTGATGTTAGTCACAAAAGTGCACATAACATATGCACACTTTCCTGGAAAATATACTGAAAAGGAAGTGCAGACATACTTGATGAAGTGCTGGCCTTCAATAATTCCTTCTGTTCTTTGTGTTTATGTTTTTTTCTTTTGAAAACCTCCAAAGATTTTTTTCACTTTTTAAAAGTTTTAATTGGAGGATAATTGCTTTACAATATATTGTTAGTTTCTGCCATACAAAAACATGAATCAGCTATACATATGGCCCTTCCCTCTTGAACCTCCCTCCCATCTCCTACCCCATCCCACCCCTCTGTGTTGTCACAGAGCACCAGATTTGAGCTCTCTGCATCATACACTGGTTATCGATTTTAGGTGGTAATGTATATGTTTCTGGAGAAGGAAATGGCAACCCACTCCATTACTCGTGCCTGGAAAATCCCGTGGACAGAGGAGCCTGGGAGGCTGCAATCCATGGGGGTTGCAAAGAGCCAGACCGACTGAGCGACTTCACTTTCACGCATTGGAGAAGGCAATGGCAACCCACTCCAGTGTTCTTGCCTGGAGAATCCCAGAGATGGCAGAGCCTGGTGGGCTGCCATCTATGGGGTCACACAGAGTCGGACACGACGGAAGGGACTTAGCAGCAGCAGCAGCAGCAACAGTATATGTTTCAATGTTACTGTTTCAATTCATCCCACCCTCTCCTTCCTCCACTGTATCCACAAGTCTGTTCTCTATGTTTGCATCTCCACTGCTGCAAAAGATTGTCTTTTAATGCAGGGTGCTTAGTCTCCATGTGGCAAAGAAGTTTTGAAGGTTTCATGGCTTCATCGGTTAGCCAGTCACCACATATTATACAAAGTGGGCTTAGAGAATGTGGCTCACCTGTTGCAATGAACCCATAGTTTAGGACGCTTAGTGTTCTTTAAAATTCAGCTTTCTTTTTGTTGACAGTCTTAGAGTCTTCTGCTATCTCATCATTGGGTCTTTCCCCCTGTTCAAAGAAGCTCTCCAGAGACATTTGTTTTTTACTCATTTTGGCTAGGTTAGCTTGTAGGCTTATCAAAACTGTGACTGAGACAAGTGCAGTGCATGAAATAGTCATGGATAGAAGTGATAAATAAAATAATATGTGAGCTATGCATGCACTAAAATAAGTGTCAGATTTTGATTTAAAGTCTGCCACCAGATGCAGCTTAATTGTCACTTGCCATTCACTGATAGGGTTTTGATATGAGTCTGTAAACAATTGATTTATTATGGTATCTGTGCAGCCAAACCTCTTTGCTAATGATGATCTCCACTTGTGGCCACTTCCCTGTGCTAGCTTCACCACCTCAGTTCTACCTCAGATCATCAGGCATTAAATTCTCATAAAGAGTGCTCAACCTAGATCCCTTGCATGCACAATTGACGGTAGGGCTCACCCTTCCATAAGAATCTAATGCCTTTGCTGATCTGACAGGAAGTGGAGCTCAGAGTGTAATGTGAACAATGGGGAATAGCTGTAAATACAGATGAAGCTTTGCTCACCTACCTGTCACTCACCTCCTGCTGTGCAGCCCAGTTCCTAACGGGCCATGGACTGATAGTGGTCCATAACCTGGGGGTTGAGGACCCCTGTTCAAGTATGTTTCATTTGATATTATACAATTATGATTTATCATATAGCTTAATTTATATAATAATACTTCGCTTAGAATATCTTCACCTTTGCTTATGAAAAACATGGCCTATACTTTGTTTTCTAATGTCCTGGTAGAATTATGGTGTCAGTGTAATGGTGGCCTCACAAAAGAAACTGAAAAATATTTTATTTTTCTCCACAAATGGCAAATGCAGATTATTTATGAGTTAAATTTTTTTTAAATTATTTGGGTATTTTATAATTGCAGACCTATAGTTTTGTCTGTGGAAAGTTTTTGTTGCTTCTGTGGTTAGTTGGTCTGGCTTTTTAATTATGTTTTTTTCTTTTTTAAAGATTTATTTATTTTTTAATTGAAGGATAATTGCTTTACAGAATTTTGTTGTTTCCTGTCAAACATCAACATAAATCAGTCATAGGTATACATATGTCCCCTTCCTCTTAAATTTCCCTCCCATCTCCCTCCCCATCCTACCCCTCTAGGCTGATACAGAAATCCTGTTTGAGTCCCCTGAGTCATACAGCAAACTCCCTTTGGCTATCTATTTTACTTACGGTAATGTAAGTTTCCATGTTACTCTCTCCTACATCTTGCCCTCTCCTCCCCTCTCACCATGTCCATATGTCTGTTCTCTATGTCTGTTTCTCCACTGTTGCCTTGCAAATAAATTCATCAGTACCATCTTTCTAGATTCTATATACATGTGTTAGTATACAACATTTATCTCTCTTTTTCTGACTTCACTCTGTATAGTTGTCTCTGCTGATGCTGCTGCTAAGTCGCTTCAGTCGTGTCTAACTCTGTGCGACCCAATAGATGGCAGCCCACCAGGCTCCCCTGTCGCGGGGATTCTCCTCTAGGCAAGAACACTGGAGTGGGTTTCCATTTCCTTCTCCAATGCATGAAAGTGAAAAGTGAAAGTGAAAGTGAAGTTGTGTCCAATTTTTCACGACCCCGTGGACTGTAGCCTACCAGGCTCCTGCGTCCATGGGATTTTCTAGGCAAGAGTACTGGCGTGGGTTGCCATTTCCTTCTCCACGTAAAAGTCTCTAGGTTCATCCATCTCATTAGAACTGACTCAAATGTGTTCCTTTTTATAGCTAATTATTAATTAATTAGCTATGATTTATTTAGTAGATATATACATTTTTCTTATTTTATTCTATTTTTATGTGTCAATTTTGATACATTGGTTTTTATAACATACTGAATTTTGACCTCTGTTGTTTAATTATTAGTCCTAAATATTTCACAAAGTTCTCTAAGTACCTTGTCAAGGTCTAGTTTAGTTCAGTTCAGTCACGCAGTCTTGTCCGACTCTTTGTGACCCCATGAATCGCAGCACTCCAGGCCTCCCTGTCCATCACCAACTCCCGGAGTTCACTCAGACTCACGTCCGTCCAGTCAGTGATGCCATCCAACCATCTCATCCTCTGTCATCCCCTTCTCCTCCCGCCCCCAATCCCTCCCAGCATCAGAGTCTTTTCCAATGAGTCAACTCTTCGCATGAGGTGGCCAAAGTACTGGAGTTTCAGCTTTAGCATCGTTCCTTCCAAAGAAATCCCAGGGCTGATCTCCTTCAGAATGGACTGGTTGGATCTCCTTGCAGTCCAAGGGACTCTCAAGAGTCTTCTCCAACACCACAGTTCAAAAGCATCAATTCTTCAGTGCTCAGCTTTCTTCACAGTCCAACTCTCACATCCATACATGACCACAGGAAAAACCATAGCCTTGACTAAACGGACCATTGTTGGCAAAGTAATGTCTCTGCTTTTCAATATGTTATCTAGGTTGGTCATAACTTTCCTTCCAAGGAGTAAGCACCTTTTAATTTCATGACTGCAATCAACATCTGCAGTGATTTTGGACCCCAAAAAAATAAAGTCTGACACTGTTTCCCCATCTATTTCCCATGAAGTGATGGGACAAGATGCCATGATCTTCGTTTTCTGAATGTTGAGCTTTAAGCCAACTTTTTCACTCTCCTCTTTCACTTTCATCAAGAGGTTTTTTTAGTTCCTCTTCACTTTATGCCATAAGGATGGTGTCATCTGCATATCTGAGGTTATTGATATTTCTCTTGGCAATCTTGATTCCAGCTTGTGCCTCATCCAGCCCAGCATTTCTCATGATGTACTCTGCATAGAAGTTAAATAAGCAGGGTGGCAATATACAACCTTGACATATTCCTTTTCCTATTTGGAACCAGTCTGTTGTTCCATGTCCAGTTCTAACTATTGCTTCCTGACCTGCATACAGGTTTCTCAAGAGGTAGGTCAGGTGGTCTGGTATTCCAATCTCTTTCAGAATTTTCCACAGTTTATTGTGATCCACACAGTCAAAGGCTTTGGCATAGTCAATAAAGCAGGAATAGTTGTTTTTCTGGAACTCTCTTGCTTTTTCGATGATCCACTGGATGTTGGCAATTTGATCTCTGGTTCCTCTGTCTTTTCTAAAACCAGCTTGAACATCTGGAAGTTCACGGTTCACGTATTACTGAAGCCTGGCTTGGAGAATTTTGAGCATTACTTTACTAGTGTGTGAGATGAGTGCAATTGTGCAGTAGTTTGAGCATTCTTTGGCATTGCCTTTCTTTGGGATTGGAATGAAAACTGACCTTTTCCAATCCTGTGGCCACTGCTGAGTTTTCCCAATTTGCTGGCATATTGAGTTCAGCACTTTCACAGCATCATCTAAGTGCTGTATAAAGAATTCTTCTTAATTGATTTCTGATACTGGATATTTGTGGTTTCTTCCTTGTTCTTTAGTTTTACTAGTAGTTTATTAACTTGGAGAATAACTATTAATTTTAGAAATATTTGGAAATTTAGAAAACTATTAATTTTAGTAACAGTTTATTAAGCCTACAGAATCCACGTGGACAGAGGAGCCTGGCAGGGTACAACCCATGGGATTGCAAAGAGTCAAACATGACTGAGTGACTAAGCACAATACAGCACGGTGACTGTATGCTTAGCTTCACAAGAATCTGGCAAGATTTCTTCCCAAGCAGCTTTACCATTTGGAGTCCCATCAGCAATGAAGAAGTTTTTCTGTTGTCTTACATCCTCACCAGCAATTGGTAATCTCGGTTTTTATTTCTTAGCCATTTTAATAGATGGATAAGCATATCATTGTTGTTTTCCTTTGCTTTCTGATTTAAAATGCATGATGCATTTTATTTTCCATAATTCCCCAATGTTGAGCACTTCATATATGCTTTGGTAAGATGTCTATTTATATATTTGTCTACTTGTTTCAATTCAGGGATTTTTCTCTTACTGTGAAGTTTTACTGGTTTTTTGTTTGTTTGTTTGTTTTTTGTTTTTAGTATTTTTAATGAAAGTCTTTCCTCATATAATGTGTTTTGCAAATATATTCTAGAGACTTACCTTTCCATTTGAATATTTTCTGTGTTCCACAGAGTGTATATTTTAGATTTAATAAAGTCTATATTACTGATTTTTCCTTCATGGATCATGCTTCTCATGTTGTATATAAAAACTAAACATCAAACTAGCTTATGTAAATTTTCTCATGTAAAGTTTCCCACTATAATTTTTATAGTTTTGTATTTAAGTTGATGTTGAGAGAATTTATGTCTAAGGTCCAAAGTTTGTGTCTATTTCTTTTATTATGACTATCCATTTGTACCATCACAATTTGTGGTTGATGATTAAAGACTAATGGACAAGAGATTAAAAACTAAAGGGTTTCCAGATGGCTAAGTGGGTAAAGAATTTGCTTGCAATGAAGGAGACATGAGTTCAATCCCTGGATCAGGAAGATCCCCAGGAGAAGGAAATGGCAACCCACTGCAGTATTCTTGCCTATGAAATCCCATGGACAGAGAATCTTGGTGAGTTACAGTGCCTTGGGTCCAAAAGTCAGACACAACTTACACCTGAAACTAATATAATATTGAAAGTCAACTATACTTCTATTTTTAAAAGATATGCATTTATTAGAGTTACACTGTCCTTACTTATCTTCACAATCTTATACTTAGAAATGAGTTTTTAAGCTCATTTTATTTTTTATTAAAGTATAGTTGATTTACAAAGTTGTGTTAATTTTAGGTATACTGTATATATAATTCATGTATATATATTTGAATTTTTCAGATTCTTTTCCCCTACAGGTTATTACAAGACTAGTTCCCTGTGCTAAACTAAAGGTCCTTGTTGATTATCTATTTTACATACACAAGTGTATATACATGTTAATTCAAGACTCCTAATATATCCCTCCCCCATTTCCCCTTTGGTATTCATAAGTTTTGTTTTCCATGTCTATGGGTCTATTTCTATTTTGCAAAGAAGTTTGTGTCTTCTTTTTACATTCCAACATATAACCAATATCATATGATATTTGTCTTTCTCTGACTTACTTCATTTCATATGATAATCTGTAGGTCCATCTATGTTTCTAGAAGTGACATTATTTCATTCTTTTTTAATGTCTTTGTAATAGTCCATTCTTGGTTATTGCAAATAGTGCTGCTATGAACATTGGGGTGCATGTATCTTTTCTTTTTAGAAGTTTTAAGAATGTGTTGGGACAGAGAGTATTAAAAGAGCACAGTGTATACAGCAGAAACTAATACAAAGTTGTAAAGCAACTATATTTCAATAAGATATTAATTTATATGTGAATATAAATTTATATAGACATATTTATCCATATATATAAGTAAACACAATATTCCATTAAAAATACTTACAACTTACTGTGATACATGGAATACACTATTTAAAGTCATATGTATAAAAGGCATTTATAGTCATAAAGTCTAATTCTCTTTTGTAAATAAGTTCATTTGCATCATTGTTTAGATTCCTCATATAAGTGAAGAATCAGGTAAACATGACACCAGCAAAGGAAACTAATAAGATGCCAATATCCCACCCTGAATAATAGGAGATCAATGAATTGTCTGACAAAGAACTTAGAATTATCCTCTTAAAGGCATTTAGAGACCTATAAACACACACATAGCTACTTGAAATTAAGGCACAATGCATAAACAAAATGAGAAGTTCAACAAATAAATGAAAACTACCCCCCACCCACACATACACACATAAAACCAGAAATTCTAAAGCAGGAAAATGGAATAGTTGAATAGAAAAAACTATTGTGCCCTTGAACAGCAGCTCACAAACTCTACCAAACAGAAAAATGAATCCATGAACTCAGCTGATTGTTTGAAATTACCCAGTCAGAGGAAAAAATAGACAAAAATGAAAAAGAATGAAGAAAACCTAAAGCAATTAAGGGACACCAGTAAGAGAAACAATTTATTGCAAGTCCTAAAAGGAGAGCAGAAAGAGAAAGGGACAGAGAGTCTATATAATGGCTGAAAACTTCCAAAACATGGAGAGAGAAATATAGAGAGAGACCTATGAGACCCACAGAACCCCAAAATAAGTTGAACTTGAAAAGGGCTACCCCAAGAGATGTTATAATTAAATTGTCAAGCTGCTCCTGCTGCTGCTGCTAAGTCGTTTCAGTCATGTCTGACTCTTCACGACCCCATGGACTGTAGCCTACCAGGCTCCTCCATCCATGGGATTTTCCAGACAAAAGTACTGGAGTGGGTTGCCATTTCTTTCTTAAATTGTTGAGTCAAAGGCAAAGAGAGAATTTTGAAAGAAAAGGAAAACAACACACCATATACAAGGGGAGCCTCCATAAGGCAAGAAGCAGATTTCTCAGCATAAACTACAAGCCAGGAGAGAGTGAAATGATGCATTCAAAATGTTGAAAAAACAAATCATACTAGACAAAACTGCCCTTCATAAAAAAAAAGACTTTCCATGAAAAAAAAAAAATAATAAGCTGAGGCTTTCCATCACCACTAGACCTACCTTACCAGAAATGCAAAAGGTTGTACTTCAAACTGAAATGAAAGGATGCTAATTAACATCATAAAAACACAAATATAAGAAAACTCACTGAGAAATTTAAGTACATAGTCAAAGTCAGATTGTCTGATGTTGTAATGGTCGTGTGTAGATAATTTACACCTATCAGAAAGTTAAAAGTGAATATTGAAAGTAACCATAACTCTAATAATTTTATATTGGATACACAATAAGAAAAACAAATTATATCAGTAACCTGAAATGTAAGGTGAAGGCATAAAACTGTAAACTTTCTGTATGCTATTAAATTATCAATTAAAACAGGATATTATATTTTATGCATCATAGTAACTACAAAGGAAAAGCCTGAAGTCCATAAACAAAATATTATAAAGAGTAATCATCCCATCATAAAAGTTATAAAATCACCATAAAGAGTTATTAAATCATGCAAGACATCAAAAGACAAGAAGAGAGGAGGAAAGGAGAAAATGGATTTGCAAAAGATTCGGAAAACAATTTTCAAATGGTGACGCGAAGGAGGCAGTCCTAAGACGGTGGAGGAATAGGACGGGGAGACCACTTTCTCCTCCACAAATTCATCAAAAGAACATTTAAACGTTGAGTAAATTCCACAAAACAACTTCTGAATGCCAACAGAGGACATCCAACACCCAAAAAAGAAGCCCATTGTCTTCGAAAGAAGGTAGGAAAATATATAAGAGACAAAAGAGGTAGGGACAGAGCTCCGTCCCGGGAAGGGAGTCTTAAAAAGAGAGAAGTTTCCAAACACCAGGAAACACTCTCACTGCCGAGTCTATGGCGAGCCTTGGAAGCACAGAGGACAACATAACAGAGAGGAAAAATAAATAAATAATTAAAACCCACAGATTATGAGCCCAACGGTAACTCCCCCAGCAGAGAAGCAGCGCAGACACCTGCACCTGCCACTAGCAAGCAGGGGCTGGGCAGGGAGGCGCGGACTGCATTGCTTAGAGTAAGGATGAGCCTGAATGCCCTGAGAGCAATCTGAGCAAACTAACTTGGGTTAGCAAACCGAAGTGGGATAGCTACCACGCAAACAGCCCTAAGACACCACCAGGCCTGCGCACAGGACAAAGGACTGAACAAAACTAGCTGGCTGCAGACCATCCCCCTCCGGTGACAGGCAGCCAGAGCCAGAAGGAGGCAATCGCAGCCTCAGAGAGACATTATCTACCAAACTGCAAGCAGGCTTCTTTGCTAACTAAGACTTCTTGGGGTTCTGGACAGTCAACATCTACCTGAGAAGGTGCACCGGTTGTACACCCAGAAAACCAAGCATCAGGGACTGGGGAGGCGATAAGTCGCAGCGACCGCACTCGCCAAACACCTCATCACCTGAGCTGCTCGGACCTGGGAAGGACACAAAACGCAGGCCCAACCAAGTCTGCGCCTCTGAGGACTACCCAAGTGCCTGAACCTGAGCGGCTTAGACCTGGGAGGTGCATGCAGCCCAGGGCCGGCCTTGGACATTTCCCGGCCGAGCAACCTAGAGCCTGAGCACTGTGGGAAGGGAAGGCACACGTGCCGTGAGCGGGGCAGGCCCAGTGTGGCTGAGACACTGCGAGCACACGCCAGTGTTATTTCTTTGCAGGGTCCCTCCCTCCCCACAGCGCGACTGAACAAGTGAGCCTAAAAAAAGTGTCCACCACCACCCCCTTTGTGTCAGAGTGGAAATCAGACACTGAAGAGACCAGCAAACAGAAGAAGCTAAAATAAGGGAACCACCTTGGAAGTGACAGGTGCAATAGATTAACACCCTGTCATTAGTACCGACTACATAGGAAGGGGCCTATAGATCTTGAGAAATACAAGGTGGACCAAGGAACTATCTGAAAATGAACTGACCCCACATTGCCCACAACAACACCAGAGAAAGTATTAGATATATTTTTACTATTTTTACTATAATTCTTTTTTTTTTTTTTGAATTTTTAAGTCCTCTATTACTCCTTTTTCACTTTTATAACCTACTGCTGCTGCTGCTGCTGCTGCTGCTAAGTCTCTTCAGTCATGTCCGACTCTGTGCGACCCCATAACCTACTACTACTTTGCATAAAAAAGACCCTATTTTTTAAAGCAAACTTTATATATTTTTTTGTAATTTTTGTGACTTTTCTTTTTTTTTTCTTCTTTCTTTTCTTTTCTTCTTTTCTTTAATATTGTATTTTTGAAATTCCAAACTCTAGATTTTTAATCTTTGCCTTTTGGTGTTTGTTATCAATTTTGTACCTTTAAGAACCCCACTCTTCAGTACCCATTTTTACTTGGGAGCGAGATTACTGGCTTGACTGCTGTCTCCCCCTTTGGGCTCTCCTTTTTCTCCACCAGGTCGCCTCTGTCTCCTCCCTACCCCCTGTCTTCTCTACCCAATTCTGTGAATCTCTGTGTGTTCCAGATGGTAGAGAACACTTAGGGAACTGATTACTGGCTGGATCTGTCTCTCTCCTTTTCATTCCCCCCCTTTTATCCTCTTGGCCACCTCTGTTTCCTTCCTTCCTCTTCTCTGTATAACTCCATGAACATCTCTGAGCAGTCCAGTTGTGGAGTGCACATAAGGAAGTGATTACTGGCTAGCTTGCTCTCTCCTCTGTTGATTCCACCTCATCTCATTTGGGTCACTTCTAACTCCCTCCTCCTTCTTCTCTTCTCCATGTAACTCTGTGAACCTCTCTGGGTGTCCCTCACTGGAGAAACTTTTCATCTTTAACCTAGATGTTTTATCAATGGTGCTGTATAGAAGGAGAAGTCTTGAGACTACTGTAAAAAGAAGACTGAAAACCAGAAGCAGGAGGCTTAAGTCCAAATCCTGAGAACACCAGAGAACTCCTGACTCCAGGGAACATTAATTGACAGGAGCTCATCAACGCCTCCACACTTTCACTGAAACCAAGCACCACCAAGAGCCAACAAGTTCCACAGCAAGACATACCACGCAAATTCTCCAGCAACACAGGAACACAGCTCTGATCTCCAATATACAGGCTGCCCAAAGTTACTCCAAAACCATTGACATCTCATAACTCATTACTGGACACTCCATTGCACTCCAGAGAGAAGAAATCCAGCTCCACCCACCAGAACACTGACACAAGCTTCCCTAACCAAGAAACCTTGACAAGCAACCTGTGCAACCCCACCCACAGTGAGGAAACTCCACAAACTGCCAGAATACAGAAAGGACACCCCAAACTCAGAAATATAAACAAGATGAAGAGACAGAGGAATACCCAGCAGGTAAAGGAACAGGATAAATGCCCACCAAACCAAACAAAAGAGGAAGAGATAGGGAATCTACCTGATAAAGAATTCTGAATAATGATAGTGAAAATGATCCAAAATCTTGAAATCAAAATGGAATCACAGATAAATAGCCTGCAGGCAAGGATTGAGAAGATGCAAGAAAGGTTTAACAAGGACCTAGAAAAATTTTTTAAAGAGTCAATATATAATGAATAATGCAATAAATGAGATCAAAAACACTCTGGAGGCAACAAAGAGTAGAATAACAGAGGCAGAAGATAGGATTAGTGAAGTAGAAGATAGAATAGTAGAAATAAATGAATCAGAGAGGAAAAAGAAAAACGAATTTAAAGAAATGAGGACAATCTCGGAGACCTCCAGGACAGTGTTAAACACCCCAACATTCGAATCATAGGAGTCCCAGAAGAAGAAGACAAAAAGAAAGACCATGAGAAAATACTTGAGGAGATAATAGTTGAAAACTTCCCTAAAATGGGGAAGGAAATAATCACCCAAGTCCAAGAAACCCAGAGAGTCCCAAATAGGATAAACCCAAGGTGAAACACTCCAAGACACATATTAATCAAATTAACAAAGATCAAACACAAAGAACAAATATTAAAGGCAGCAAGGGAAAAACAACAAATATCACACAAGGGAATTCCCATAAGGATAACAGCTGATCTTTCAATAGAAACTCTTCAGCCCAAGAGGGAATAGCAAGACATACTTAAAATGATGAAAGAAAATAACCTACAGCCCAGATTACTGTACCCAGCAAGGGTCTCATTAAAATATGAAGGAGAAATCAAAAGCTTTATAGACAAGCAAAAGGTGAGAGAATTCAGCACCACCAAACCAGCTCTCCAACAAATGCTAAAGGATCTTCTCTAGAAAGGAAACACAAAAAGGGTGTATAAACTTGAACCGAAAACAGTAAAGTAAATGGCAATGGGATCATACTTATCAATAATTACCTTAAACGTAAATGGGTTGAATGCCCCAACCAAAAGACAAAGCCTGACTGAATGGATACAAAAACAAGACCCCTATTATTGTTGTCTACAAGAGACCCACCTCAAAACAGGGGACACATACAGACTGAAAGTGAAGGGCTGGAAAAAGATATTCCATGGAAATAGAGACCAAGAAAGCAGGAGTAGCAATACTCATATCAGATAAAACAGACTTTAAAACAAAGGCTGTGAAAAGAGACAAAGAAGGACACTACATAATGATCAGAGGATCAATCCAAGAAGAAGATAGAACAATTATAAATATATATATGCACCCAACATAGGAGCACTGAAATATGTAAGACAAATGCTAACAAGTATGAAAGGGGAAATTAACAATAACTCAATAATAGTGGGAAACTTTAATACTCTATTCACACCTATGGATAGATCAACTAAACAGAAAATTAACAAGGAAACACAAACTTTAAACAATATAATAGACCAGTTAGACCTAATTGATATCTATAGGACATTTCACCCCAAAACAATGAATTTCACCTTTTTCTCAAGCACACCCAGAACCTTCTCCAGGATAGATCACATCCTGGGCCATAAATCTAGCCTTGGTAAATTAAAAAAAAATTGAAAACATTCCAAGCATCTTTTCTGACCACAATGCAGTAAGATTAGATCTCAATTACAGGAGAAAAACTATTAAAAATTCCAACTTATGGAGGCTGAACAACACGCTGCTGAATAACCAACAAATCACAGAAGAAATCAAAAAAGATATCAAAACATGCATAGAAATGAATGAAAATGAAAACACAACAATCCAAAACCTGTGGGACACCGTAAAAGCAGTGCTAAGGGGAAGGCTCATAGAAATACAGGCATACCTCAAGAAACAAGAAAAAAGTCAAATGAATACCCTAACTCTACACCTAAAGCAACTAGAAAAGGAAGAAATGAAGAACCCCAGGGTTAGTAGAAGGAAAGAAATCTTAAAAATTAGGGCAGAAACAAATGCAAAAGAAACAAAAGAGACCATAGCAAAAATCAACAAAGCCAAAAGCTGGTTCTTTGAAAGGATAAATAAAACTGACAAACCATTAGCCAGACTCATCAAGAAACAAAGGGAGAAAAATCAAATCAATAAAATTAGAAATGAAAATGGAGAGATCACAACAGACAACACAGAAATACAAAGGATCATGAGACTACTATCAGCAATTATATGCCAATAAAATGGAAAACTTGGAAGAAATGGACAAATTCTTAGAAAAGTACAACTTTCCAAAACTAAACCAGGAAGAAATAGAAAATCTTAACAGACCCATCACAAGCATGGAAATTGAAACTGTAATCAAAAATCTTCCAGCAAACAAAAGCCCAGGTCCAGAAGGCTTCACAGCTGAATTTTACCAAAAATTTAGAGAAGAGCTAACACCTATCCTACTCAAATTCTTCCAGAAAATACAGAGGAAGGTAAACTTCCAAACTCATTCTATGAGGCCACCATTACCCTAAAACCAAAACCAGACAAAGATGCCACAAAAAAAGAAAACTACAGGCCAATATCACTGATGAACAGAGATGCAAAAGTCCTTAACAAATTCCTAGCAATCAGAATCCAACAACACATTAAAAAGATCATACACCATGACCAAGTGGGCTTTATCCCAGGGATGCATGGATTCTTCAATATCCACAAATCAATGTAATACACCACATTAACAAAATTGAAAAATAAAAGCCATATGATTATGTCAATAGATGCAGAGAAAGCCTTTGACAAAATTCAACATCCATTTATGATAAAAACTCTCCAGAAAGCAGGAATAGGAGGAACATACCTCAACATAATAAAAGCTATATATGACAAACCCACAGCAAACATTATCCTCAATGGTGAAAAATTGAAAGCATTTCCCCTAAAGCCAGGAACAAGACAAGGGTGCCCACTTTCACCACTACTATTCAACATAGTTTTGGAAGTTTTGGCCACAGCAATCAGAGCAGAAAAAGAAATAAAAGGAATCCAGATTGGAAAAGAATAAGTAAAACTCTCACTCTTTGCAGATGACATGATCCTCTACATAGAAAACACTAAAGACTCCACCAGAAAATTACTAGAGCTAATCAATAAATATAGTAAAGTTGCAGGATATAAAATCAACACAGAGAAATCCCTTGCATTCCTATACACTAATCATGAGAAAATAGAGAAATTAAGGAAACAATTCCATTCACCATTGCAACGAAAAGAATAAAATACTTAGAAATATATCTACCTAAAGAAACTAAAGACCTATATATAGAAAACTATAAAACACTGTGAAAGAAATCAAAGAGGACACAAATAGATGGAGAAATATACCATGTTCATAGATCAGAAGAATTAATATAGTGAAAATGAGTATACTGCCCAAAGCCATCTATAGATTCAATGAAATCCCTATCAAGCTACCAACGGTATTTTTCACAGAACTAGAACAAATAATTTCACAATTTGTATGGAAATACAAAAAAACCTCGAATAGCCAAAGCAATCCTGAGAAAGAAGAATGGAACTGGAGGAATCAACCTGCCTGACTTCAGGCTCTACTACAAAGCCACAGTCATCAAGACAGTATGGTACTGGCACAAAAACAGAAATGTAGATCAATGGAACAAAATAGAAAGCCCAGAGATAAATCCAAGCACCTATGGACACCTTATCTTTGACAAAGGTGGCAAGAATATACAATGGATTAAAGACAATCTCTTTAACAAGTGGTGCTGGGAAAACTGGTCAACCACTTGTAAAAGAATGAAACTAGAACACTTTCTAACACCATACACAAAAATAAACTCAAAATGGATTAAAGATCTAAATGTAAGACCAGCAACTATAAAACTCCTAGAGGAGAACATAGGCAAAACACTCTCTGACATACATCACAGCAGTATCCTCTATGACCCACCTCCCAGAATATTGGAAATAAAAGCAAAAATAAACAAATGGGACCTAAGTAAAATTAAAAGCTTCTGTGCAACAAAGGAAATCATAAGCAAGGTGAAAAGACAGCCTTCGGAATGGGAGAAAATAATAGCAAAAGAAGCAACTGATAAACAACTAATCTCAGAAATATACAAGAAACTCTTGCAGCTCAATTCCAGAAAAATAAATGACCCAATCAAAAAATGGGCCAAAGAACTAAATAGACATTTCTCCAAAGAAGACTTACAGATGGCTAACAAACACATGAAAAGATGCTCAACATCACTCATTATCAGAGAAATGCAAATCAAAACCACAATGAAGTACCATTTCACGCCAGTCAGAATGGCTGCAATCCAAAAGTCTACAAGCAATAAATGCTGGAGAGGGTGTGGAGAAAGGGGAACCCTCTTACACTCTTGGTGGGAATGCAAACTAGTACAGCCACTATGGAGAACAGTGTGGAGATTCCTTAAAAAACTGGAAATAGAACTGCCTTATGACCCAGCAATCCTACTGCTGGGCATACACACCAAGGAAACCAGAATTGAAAGAGACATATGTACCCCAATGTTCATCACAGCACTGTTTATAATAGCCAGGGCATGGAAGCAACGAATGGATAAGAAAGCTGTGGAACATATACACAGTGGAGTATTACTCAGCCATTAAAAGGAATACATTTGAATAAGTTCTAATGAGGTGGATGAAACCGGAGCCTATTATACCGAGTGAAATAAGCCAGAAAGAAAAACATTAATACAGTATACTAACGCATATATATGGAATTTAGAAAGATGGTAACAATAACCCTGTATTCAAGACAGCAAAAGAGACACAGATGTATAGAACAGTCTTTTGGACTCTGTGGGAGAGGGAGAGGGTGGGATGATTTGGGAGAATGGCATTAAAACATGTATAATATCATATAAGAAACGAATTGCCAGTCCAGGTTTGATACAGGATACAGGATGCTTGGGGCTGGTGCACTGGGATCAACCAGAGAGATAGTATGGGGAGGGAGGTGGGAGGGGGGTTCAGGATGGGGAACACGTGTACACTCATGGCGGATTCATGTTGATGTATGGCAAAACCAATACAATATTGTAAAGTAATTAGCCTCCAATTAAAATAAATAAATTTAAATTTAAAAAACAAATAAAAGTAAAATGGTGATGCAAGTCCTTATATATCAATACTTACTTTAGTTGTAAATGGATTACATTTTATAATAAAAAGACAGAGAAAGACTGAATGGATAGGAAAATAATATCCAACAATATGTTACCTTCAAGAGATTCACTTTAGATTTAAGAACACATGAAGGCTGAGAGTGAGGAGACATAAAAAGATATTTCAAGCAAATGATAACCTAAAGATGATAAGGGTAGTTATAACTTTATCATACAAAATAGGCTTTAAGCTAACAATGATCATAAAGGACAAAGAATTTCATTATATGAAGATGCCAATTCATCTAGAGGAAATAATAAAGGTAAATGCTTATGCACGCAATGTCAGAGCACCTAACCATATAAATCAACACTAAAATAAAAGAATAAATAAACAGCAATATGATAATAGTTTCAGATATTATACCTCACTCTAAACAATGCATATATCACCCAGAGAATAAACTGTAAAAAAAACAAAAAAAAGTTAACTTGAACATTATTACAAAATGAACCTAATATACATATATAGAACATTTCATCCAAAAGCAGCAGAATACGTTTCTCCCCAAGCGTATATGAAATATTTTCTAGCATACATCACATATCACACCACAAAACAATTCTCAAAAAATTCAAGAAGATAGAAATTACATCAAGTATCTTTTCCTACCACAATGGAATGAAACTAGAAATCAATTAAAGAAAGATTATTAAAGATTTCATAATACATGAAAATTAAAGAATCTTCATCTTACTAGCCATTTTCTTTTTTTTTTTATTTTTTTATTTTTTTTTTTACTAGCCATTTTCTTAGCATATTCTCAATACTTTTTTAATAGTTCACATTTGCCAAGAGGCTGAAAATGGGATTTGAGAGTCAAGAGATTTACTGGTGGAGGGAGATTTTTACTGGCAAGGCTTCAGATTGTGGTGAAGGTCTGAAAACTGTGAAAAGTGACAGAGAAAGAAGAACTGGCTAGGAAGAGTCTAGGACTGCAGCATTATTCTAAGAAAGTTTCAAACAGGTTGATAGTGAGTCCTTGAGCTAACATCACCTATTGGGAGTCCACCATCTTGCCAGAATGGTATTTGATAGTATTCCTTCTGTGGTCAGTCATTGGCTGGGAACATTCTGTGGGAAACATGGCCCTGACACACCAACACTGGAGTGAATTCAGAGGGCAACAATGGAGTTATCAATCATGCTGCCTGTAGCAGGAGATTTGAATTGTGCATTTTCATATCTATGGGATACACTTGCCCCATTCCCCAGCAACTGATGCTCTCAAAGCATTTACTTTCCATTTTTATTTGATTTCACCCACATCCCTTTCCTTGTTTCCATCCTATTCTCCTATTTCAAAAATTTCCAGATCTTTCTATGATTTTTGATTACAATTCATTTCAGTTCTTCTCAAATAGTCCTTCTAAAAGTGTCCCTTCTTTTTCCTTATTCCATGCCTTCATAGAATGTGTTCTAAGCTCGGAAAAACCATACACTGCTCATTATTTGAGCTCAGGGCTCAGAGCTCAAACTTTTCTGAGTATAAAGATCTCATAGCCAAACTGAACTTAAAAAATGTTAATAAAATATCCAAAGTTTTCCTATCAGAAACATCCAGAGATATAACTATGGAAATAAAACTTATAGTCCCAGAGATAAAACTATGCTGGGGACAGGATCTACCAGAAATCAAAGAAAATTATTTTTAATAATTTTAATTCCATCTAGAAAAGAATATTCTGGCATGTTGAGTGGTTATGTAGAACAGGATTCTACCCAACCATAGAGATAATCAATAAATACTTGTCAAATGAATGACTGTCTTATAATGGCAAATGAGATTATGAAGAAGTCATGTTTCCCTCCTGACCAATCTACTTCTTCCTGCCACATAGGAAGAAATGAATCTCTTAGATGTGCTATGAGCATCAATCAATCCTACCTACATGTTGTTGTTCCTAGAAGTCTGGTATTCTCACCCAAGGAACAAATTTTGGATGGTAGATCCTTTTGGATAGAAAACCAGTGAAGGGTTTGACAAGCCTACTTCTTCCACCAGTGGCTCTCTGGTACCAAAAGGATGTTACCGTCACTCTGCCTTTCAGCATGCTATTATTAATTATTATTATTAATAATATTGAAAGGACCCAACAATGGGATGTCCTTGGCCAATTTCAAGACTTTAATTTTTTAAACTCTGTGTACTCTAACCTCCAGTATAACCACTCCAGAACTCCCAATGGCTTCTCTACATATTACTTAAACTTCACTTAACCCAGATGTTAATGTGCCTGACTATTATTCCAGAGGATGGAGTTGCTGTCACTAGCAATCTCACACATTTTACCTTCTTCCCAGACTTGTTAGATAATACTTGCTTATTTAGGATGCCGTTTACCAGTAGTCCCAGCAGAATATAGTCATCACAGTCATTGATCTGATCATTAAAATCATAGCCAAGTTCTATTTGTCCCTCTTTCAGCTGATTCTCACCTTTTAGGTCAGAGCCAGTCAACACTTGAACTCGGAACACTTTAGCAGGTGAGTCCAAAACCACAGTCAGATGGCTTCCAGCCTCAGCTGACTTGGCATAAAAGAAATTCTTATTCAAGCTATAGGCATTCATAGGAACAGAGTCATTGGTAGCCTTCAGGCTAGTGTAGATGGAGGCAGCAGGGTTGTTGGGAGAACTAATGTCATCCTCTTCAAACTCTTTATCTTTGAGATTATTGAGTTTGCCTTCAAAGGAGAAGTAATTGCCCATGTGCTGGAAGAGGGAAGGGAGGAACTGGACTGGTGTTTGCTGCATGAGAAGATCATGAAAATGGGAGAGGAGGGAGTCACAGGGCATTTCTTGATAGAAGAGAAGAAGGAAATTAACAAAACAAGGGAGGTCTTTAGTACGAAAGAGTTTTCCAGTGAAGCCCAATGGAGAGAATTCCAGAGTCACCCAAGGTTTGTTTTCCCAGGCAGACACTGTAGTAGCTATCTGGGTGACAAATCCAGGGACACATTTCACATCATCTTCAATCATCAAGAAATAGTCAGAGTGGTTGGTAGCAAAGTTCATGAGGAAGGCATAATCCATATTCCTCTTGGAACGGAAGGCTACATAGGCAGGAGCGTCATTAGAGTTTCTCTTAAGGCTCTTCAAGGGAAGATAGCTTTTAAGAGGCGTGTTAATCACTACTAGCTGGCTGGCCTGGATATATGGCTTAAAGATGGTTGAGATATTGGAGATCACTTGACCACGCCACATGGGATCAGGATCTGCCAAGTGTACCAGAACAATGAAGTGTTTCTGCTCAGATAAGGAGGAAGAATAAAAGAGAGATTCCAGGGTGTCCAAGAGGTAGCTCCTTTGGGGACGCTTCATTGAGGAAATTCCTATGGTCAGCAGTCCTAGGATTGAGGGGAAAAAAACAGAACTTGTATCAATGTAGGAAAGTGAAGGAAATAGTTGCTGTGGTTGAGGTTATAAGATTTTCTTATGTCTTTCTAATATGCCAACTCTCTGTATTACTATAGCTATTTTACACTTTCCCCCCCCTAGACCCGAGTACGGACTATGTTAGGAGTAATGCTTCATCACAAGTTGTGAGGGTTTTTTTAGTGTTACCTTTGAAACACTATTGTGGAAGAAATAAAGATGATAGACTAAAAACATTTGCACCTGTGTCTCCTTCTTCCCAAAATCACATTGAAAAACCAGAAAGTTTACCATGAGAGAATTTCAATATTTGATGAATTGCTGCAAGAATGACAGAATATGAAATAGGATTGGAGAAATCTAAGCATAAGAGTTCATATTTCAAAAGACACACAGAGAAAATGACTGCACAGATACATCTTTATTCCAAAAGCCTCAGAAGAATTCTAAGTTTGAGCCACCAAATACAAAGGAAAGGGCCCTGGGATGGTCACCTGGATAATTAATCACAGAATTATTTCCAAAACTACTGAACCAGTGATCACCAAGTAGCTGGTGGGAGATCTGCCAGGGTGTGAGTCCTATGGCTGGAGAGAACTTAAGAATGGAAGCCAAGAACTCTAGACATAAGAGGGAAAAAGGAAATAACACAGCTGACTGGCATTTGTTTATATGGTAAAGTTCTACGTATGGTTCCCTGAAGAACATGAAGTAGGTATTCAGAACTATAGAGGTTGCCAGAGAAGTTTATCTAAGCAGATAAGGGAGGAAATAGCACAGGGGACTTAGGGCTCTCATAGAAGAGACAAAGGGTTAGTCACCCAAATCAGCTACCCACATTCCTTACTTTCTCCTTATGTCACTGCTTCCCTGCAATCTAATGAGGCAAGCTTTCTTAATCATCCACCCACTGTAACAGGGTGGCAAACAAGAGATGGCAATTAGCGAGAACAAATGGAAAATCTATCCATTCTAGATTCTTGAATATTAATTTGAAAGATGAATCATCAAACATTTGATTATAAAGCTTGAAACAAGAATAACCAATATAACGAAAGAAAAACAACTTAACCAAGAACAGAACTCTACAAATAGAAACTAACAGGAAACAGTGCATAGAAGAACATTTCAAATATATTAAATCCAGTCTCAAAGAGATTGGAGAGGAAATCAAATTCTTTGGCAAAAGAACAAACTTGTAGAGATCAGAGTTTGTAGAAAATATTGACATGAGTATTTGATCAAATTCAGGTTATATTTTCTGGTAATAATACTTTATGAGTTGGTAATACATTCCTCTATCAGAAGGCACATAATGGCAGGTAATTTCTGTTTTTAGGATGTTAGTAGACTTTGAAGTTCGGTGTCTAGATTCATTAATACTCCAGAGGTTGCAATATGGTGATATTCTAAGGCTAACATTCCTTCTTCATTTGTTAACTGGAATGCTTCTATAAAAAGAAAATTCCTTTCATCTACGTCTTGGTTACCAAGTAGTATAGTTCACATAAGGAAAGTGAGATAAATATTTGATTCTTTCCCTTTATTTACTAGCTTTCAAAATAATGCTAGGAGCTGGTTCCCTCACATTCTCCATGGCGACAAAACTTTTGCTTTTTGGTGGTTGTTGTTGTTTTCTATGTATCTATGTACTCATGGTTTTCATACCATTGAAATTTTATCTTTATTGATGTTCAAATTGTCCTATCATTTGTAGGACAATTAATTATCAGATATAATCAGCCTCTTAAAATTGGGTCCTGAGCCCTTTTGATACAACTTTAGTTGTATTCAAAAGCTTCCTTTCTATATGGAATAATTCCTGCCTGTGACCTGAGTCAGCCTTTTTCCAAGGAACTCCTTTTAGAGGAAGTTCTTTCTAGTGAAAAATTGGATTTATATAGTGAGTGCTCATTGTAGTAAGTCATTTCTAGGCTCTAGTGAACAAAGCTAAAACATTTTTAAGAGATAAAACACATTATGAGTTCAATACCAATATTTCAAAATGCATTCAACTCAAAAATGCACTTAAATGTAAAGGGGAAAAAAGTGTTTTCCTTATGAAGAGTATTAAAAGTCCTGATTTGAAATCTCTCATGTTCCCTAGCTAGCCATAGACTTCAGTAACAGATGCCAGCATGGTTATCAGGGACAAGAGAGAAAGGGATACTACTGCAGCAGAGGCCAGTGAGGACAACAGTTATACTTACCTCAAAATTATAGGCTGCTGCTAGAGATGATACTTAAAACTGTGAGACTGGATGAGTTACCCAAGAAACTAAGCTTATAAGGTGTTGGGTATTGTAACCCATAATGGAATATAACCTGTAAAAAAATCAAATCACAATGCTATACACATGAAACTAATACAGTATTGTAAATCAACTATATTTCAACTTTTAAAAAGTAAGTCTAGATAAGGACTGAGCTCTGGGGTATATTAACATTTAGATGCTGGAGACAGAAGATAAATCAGCATGAGAGTGAGGAACTATCAAGAAATTTAGAGGAGAATCATAAGAATCTAGGATCCTTGGAAGCAATTAAAGAATGTTGAAAGAGAGTGATCTGTGTCAAATGCTGTCATAGGTCCCTTTTGCTTTACACCTGCCTTCTCTATATACCCTTACCTAACCTGCCCCTGCATCACATAGCCTCTTGAGCACACTCACTTTTTTTCAGAGGAGGAGCTCCAATCAAGATACAGGAGTTCACATTTTTGAGTGGTTCTGAGTTTTTCTGAATATCTTTGAAGGTTTCCAGGTGGTTTGTTCTACTAGGGCTGATCTGCATCCGGGCTCTCTGCCAAGCTACCATCTCCTTTTCCTGCTGAGAAAAGGGTAAGTCTCACCTATAACGTTCATGCCTTGTGAGAATAATGCCTGGATTCCCCTTTGTACAACATAATAATCTGTCTCCAGGACAGAGGGCAGCTTGCTCAGGGCTCATTTCAGTTTCTTACTTATCTTCTGAAAAAGTTTTACACCAGAGGTTCTTGTATAGGTTATGGGTCCTGGAGCAAAGGGAGATGGTATTACTTTAGTTATCTTCCATTTTATGTAGGGAATGAGATAATGTCAGTCTATGCTATTTTTCACCCACAATCACCTTTATGACTACAGTCTGACATGGGTCACTTAATCCCATGAAGGGCAAAATATGTTAGGTGTGAGAGATACAGGAGTGCTCAGTTGCTTAGTCATGTCCAACTCCTCTCTGTCCGTGAGATTTTTCCAGCAAGAGTACTGGAGTCGGTTTCCATTTCCTTCTCCAGGGGATATTACTGGCCCAGGGATTGAACGCATGTCTCCTGCATCTCCTCCATTAGCAGGTGGATTCTTTACCACTGCACCACCTGGGAACCCCAAGAGATACAGGAGACAACCTTGTCTCCTTTAGAATGATGGGAGACAAGGTAATACTACCCCAATGCCCCAATCTAAACTCCTTCCCATTGGTGGCACTTCACCCTTCCAAATTCATTCACCACTCTCCCTTTGCTTCTTTGCTGTTACTGTTTTCTGGTGAAGTTTTCTTGAAAGTGAAAGTGTTAATCAGTTAGTCATGTCCGACTCTTTGCGACTCCATGGACTGTAGCCAGCCAGGCTTCTCTGTCCATGGAATTCTCAAGGCAAGAATACTGGAGTGGGTAGCCTGTCCCTTCTCCAGGGGCTCTTCCCCACGCAGGGATCAAACCTGCATCTCCTGCATGGCGGGCAGATTCTTTACCGTCTAAGCCACCAGGGAAGCCCAACTCCCTAGAATTTTTTTGGCTTGGGGAAATGACAACTTCCCTGAGGTTTGAGATCCTATTGTATAAAACTGGGGGGAAATGTATAACTTTGAAACCAACGGAAATTTTCTAATTTTTTTTAAACAAGGAAAATATTTTCTACCTTATCAATTGCTGTTAAAAAAAGGAGGGGAGGACAGCTTTAAGTAAACATTAAACAGTGTTATTTCTTCCCAGCCCTGAATTCTCTCTTTTCAGAGTGCCACATCCCTTACTGTTTCCATCAAAGAAAAATGATATATTGAGTCCTTAAGATTTGTTATCTTTCTTTTTTGAGTGTCTGGGATTCCCTGGTGGCTCAGACGGTAAAGAGTCTGCCGGTAATGTGGGAGACCCAGGTTCGATCCCTGGGTCAGGAAGATCCCCTGGAGAAGGAAATGACAACCTACTCCAGTATTCTTGCCTGGAAAATCCCATGAACAGAGGAGCCTGGCCTACTACAGTCCATGGGGTTGCAAAGAGTCAGACACTCAGAAAGTGAGTGACTTCACTTTCACTTTCTTCAAATGTCTACTATTTAGTGATAATTTCACACAAATAGACACTTAAGGTCCTGCTTTTTTTCTAGTCCAGAGATTTCAACTTTACCCCATCCATACTTTCTGGTACTTACCAAAGACAGGAAACTTGCAGTATCAAAGGGGTTTTCTTTAATGAAAAGAAATATTGGGAACACCATCACTATTGCAATAACAATGAGTATCCATAGGACATCTTTCATGGTACCAACATGGGGAGCTTGTACAGCTGGCTCTCAATCTGTGATCCTTGGATGTATACTTATAATCTGCAATTTACACAGTATTGAGAAAAATTTTTATTTGATAATGATATTTTGCTAATTAATCAAGAAAATACAGCTTACTTGTGTAATTAACATTCTTTTTTAAAGATAATTTTTAGGGCAGTTTTAAGTCTACAGCAAAATTGAAAAAACAGAGATTTTCCATTTACCCCCTTGCCCTTACATATGCATCATCAACACCACTCCCCAGAGTGATACATTTGTTACAATTGATTAATCCACATTGACATGTCATTATTCCTCAAAGTCCACAGTTTACACTAAGGTTCATTCTCGGTGTTGTACATTCTATGCGTTTAGACAAATGTATAAATGACATGTATCTACCATTTTAATATCATTCAGAGTATTTTCACTGCCCTAGAAATCCTCTGTAATCTACCTATTCATTCTTTTACCTACTACCCAATCCCCACTTATGTTTTAACTGTCTCCATAGTTTTTCCTTTTCCAGAAAGTTGGGATTACATGGTGTGTAGTCTTTTCATATTGACTTCTTTCAATTGGTAATATGTGTTTAAGGTACCTCCATTCCTTTTCATTACTTCATAGCTTATTTCTTTTTAGCACTGAATAATATTCCATTATCTGGATTACCACAGTCTATCCTTTCACCTGTTGAAGGACGTCTTGGTTGCTTCCAAGTTTCAGCAATTATGACTATGGCTGCTATAAAGATCTGTATGCAGGCTTTTGTGTGGACATGAATTTTCAACTCTTTTGGGCAAACACTAAGAAGCACAATTGCTGGATCATATGGTAAGAGTAAGTTTAGTTTCTGTTAGGTCCATACAATTTCTGTCCTTTATCGAGCCCATCTTTGCATGAAATGTTCCCTTGGTATATCTAATTTTCTTGAAGTGATCTCTAGTCTTTCCCATTCTGTTGTTTTCCTCTATTTCTTTGCATTGATAGCTGAGGAAGGCTTTCTTATCTCTTCTTGGTATTCTTTGGAACTCTGCATTCAGATGCTTATATCTTTCCTTTTCTCCTTTGCTTTTTGATTCTCTTCTTTTCACAGCTATTTGTAAGGCCTCCCAGACAGCCATTTTGCTTTTTTGCATTTCTTTTCCATGGGGATGGTCCTGATCCCTGTCTCCTGTACAATGTCACAAACCTCATTCCATAGTTCATTAGGCACTCTATCTATCAGATCTAGGCCCTTAAATCTACTTCTCACTTCCACTGTATAATCATAAGGGATTTGATTAAGGTCATACCTGAATGGTCTAGTGGTTTTCCCTACTTTCTTCAATTTAAGTCTGAATTTGGTAATAACATTTCATGCAAAGATGGGCTCAATAAAGGACAGAAATGGTATGGACCTAACAGAAGCAGAAGATATTAAGAAGAGGCGGCAAGAATACACAGAAGAACTGTACAAAAAAAGATCTTCACGACCCAGATAATCATGATGGTGTGATCACTCACCTAGAGCCAGACATCCTGGAATGTGAAGTCAAGTGGGCCTTAGAAATCATCACTACGAACAAAGCTAGTGGAGGGAATGGAATACCAGTTGAGCTATTTCAAATCCTGAAAGATGATGCTGTGAAAGTGCTGCACTCAATATGCCAGCAAATTGGGAAAACTCAGCAGTGGAGACACGACTGGAAAAGGTCAGTTTTCATTCCAATCCCAAAGAAAGGCAATGCCAAAGAATGCTCAAACTACCGCACAATTGCACTTATCTCACATGCTAGTAAAGTAATGCTCAAAATTATCCAAGCCAGGCTTCAGCAATATGTGAACCGTGAACTTCCTGATGTTCAAACTGGTTTTAGAAAAGGCAGAGGAACCAGAGATCAAATTGCCAACATCTGCTGGATCATGGAAAAAGCAAGAGAGTTCCAGAAAAGCATCTATTTCTGCTTTATTGACTATGCCAAAGCCTTTGACTGTGTGGATCACGATAAACTGTGAAAAATTCTGAAAGAGATGGGAATACCAGACCACCTGATCTGCCTCTTGAGAAATGTGTATGCAGGTCAGGAAGCAACAGTTAGAACTGGACATGGAACAACAGACTGGTTCCAAATAGGAAAAGGAGTACATCAAGGCTGTATATTATCACCCTGCTTATTTAACTTATATGCAGAGTACATCATGAGAAATGCTGGGCTGGATGAGGCACAAGCTGGAATCAAGATTTCTGGGAGAAATATCAGTAACCTCAGATATGCAGATGACACCACCCTTATGGCAGAAAGCGAAGAAGAATCAAACAGCCTCTTGATGAAAGTGAAAAAGGAGAGTGAAAAAGTTGGTTTAAAGCTCAACATTCAGAAAACAAATATCATGGCATCCGGTCCCATCACTTCATGGCAAATAGATGGAGAAACAGTGGAAACAGTGAGAGACTTTATTGTTTTGGGCTCCAAATCATTGCAGATGGTGACTGCAGCCATGAAATTAAAAGATGCTTACTCCTTGGAAGGAAAGTCATAACCAACCTAGACAGCATATTAAAAAGCAGAGATGTTACTTTGCCAATAAAGGTCTGTCTAGTCAAGGCTATGGTTTTTCCAGTAGTCATGTATGGATGTGAGAGCTGGACTATAAAGAAAGCTGAGAGCCAAAGAATTGGTGCTTTTGAACTGTGGTGTTGGAGAAAACTCTTGAGAGTCCCTTGGACTGCAGGGAGATGCAACTAGTTCATCCTAAAGGAAATCAGTCCTGAATATTCATTGGAAGGACTGATGTTGAAGCTGAAATTCCAATACTTTGGCCATCTGATGCAAAGAACTGACTCATTGGAAAATACCCTGATGCTGGGAAAGATTGAAGGCGGGAGGAGAAAGGGACAACAGAGGATGAGATAGTTGGATGGCATCACTGACCCAATGGACATGAGTTTGAGTAAACTCTGGGAGTTGGTGATGGACAGGGAGGCCTGGCATGCTGCAGTCCATGGGGTCGCAAAGAGTCAGACACTAGTGAGTAACTGAAGTGAACTGAGAGGAAAAAGCAAGGGAAGTACATCTCTTAGCACAGATCCTCTGTGACCCACTTCCTAGAATAATGGCAATAAAAACAAAAATAAACAAGTAGGACTAATTAAACTTAAATACTTTTGCACAATTAAGGAAATTATAAGCAATGTGAAAAGACAATCCTCAAAGTGGTAGAAAATAATAACAACGGAAACAACTGGCAAGGAATTAAATCTCCAAAATATATAAGCATCTCAATACCAGAAAAACAAACAACCCAATCAAAAAGTGGACAGAAAACCTAAAGAGACATTTCTCCAAAGAAGACATACAGATGGCTAATAAACACATGAAAAGATGCTTGACTTCACTCATTATTAGAGAAAGGCAAATCTAAAGTACATTTAGGTGTCACCTCATACCCATCATGAAAAAAAAAATGGCCATCATGAAAAAAATCTACAAACAATAAATGCTGGAGAGTGTGTGTAGAAAGTGAATCCTCTTGCACTGTTGATGGGAATGTAAATTGATACAGCCACTATGGAGAACAGTATGGAGATTACTTTAAAAACTAGGAATAAAACTACCAAATGACCCAACAATCCCACCACCAAACATGTACCTTGAGAAATCTATAATTTAAAAAGACACATGTACTAGAATGTTCATTGTAGCACTATTTACAATAGCTGGGACATGGAAGCAACCTAGATGTCCATTGACTGATGAATGGATAAAGAAGTTATAGAACATATATACAACATATTTGAGTCAGTTCTAATGAGGTCGATGAACCTACAGCCTATTATAAAGACTGAAGTAAGAAAGAGAAAAACAAATGTCATGTATTTGCACATATATGTGAAATGTAGATAGATAGTACTGATGAACATACTTGTAGAGCAGCAATGGAGAGACAGAAGTGAGAACATATTTGTGGACACAGTGGGAGAATGAGAGAGAGGATGAATTAAAAGAGTAACATTGAAAAACATTGAAACATATGTATAGATAGTCAATGTGAATTTGCTGTGTGATGTAGGGAACTCAGACCTGGTGCTCTGTGACAACTTAGAGTCAGGGAATGAGGTGAAGGGGAGGTTCGAGAGAGAGGAGATATATGTATACCTATGGCTGATTCATGTTGATGGTTTTTTTTTTTTTTTTTTTTGGGTGTTCCCCTCAAGGTACTGGCAGGTCTGTGTTCCTTTCTGGTGACTCTTGGGGGGAAGACTTTTTAAGACTGATGGAGCTCTCAGCTCACAACACTGACTGTCCATGTTGATGTATAGCAGAAACTAACACAATATTGTAAAGCAATTGTCCTCTAATTAAAATTTTTTAAAAAGAAAAAATGAAGTCTATTTTGTCTTATATTAGTGTGAAAGTGTACGATATTAGTGTGAAAGTCGCTTAGTCATGTCTGACTCTTTGCAACCCCACGGACTATACCGTCTCTAGGCCAGCATACTGGAGGGGTAGCCCTTCCCTTCACCAGGGGATTTTCCCAACCTGGAGATCGCACCCAGGTCTCCCACTTTGCAGGCAGATTCTTTACCAACTGAGCCACTAGGGAAGCCCAATATTAGTATATTAGATATTAGTATAGCTACCCTTATTCTCTTTGGTTTTCTATTTGCATGGAATATCTTTTTCCATCCTTTTACTCACAACCTTTTTTTATCTTTGTATCTAAAATGAGTCTCCAACTACGAGACAGCACATAGTTGGAGCATATTTATTATCCATCCTACCAATATCTGTCTTTTAATCAGAGGGTCCAATCTATTTACATTTAAAGTAGTTACTCATTAGGAGATACTGCTGCCTTTCTTATTATGTGTTTTTTAAATACCTTATAGTTTTTTTGTCCCTCATCTCCTGATTTATGGCCACTTTTTCATTTCGTTGATTTTTTTAATAATGACACATTTCAGTTATCTTATCATTTCCTCTTGTGTCCACCTTTGTGTCTAGCTATTTTCTTTGTAGCTACCATTTAACATTCTAAAGTTAAAACATTAAGTTAAATTTGTACAGGCTGAACTGTAATAACGTACAAAACTCTGCTTCTTTACAACTCCACTCCCACCCCTTTCAGTTGGTAATATCATAAAATTACACCTAATATATTGTGTACCCAAAAACATACACTAATAATGCCTTTAAGTGCATTAATCTCTTAAATTGTGTAGAATATAATGTTTGCAGTCACAAACCAAAGTTTAAAATAATGCTAGCCTTTTACACTAACAATTTTTCTTTAAATATGTCTGTTAAACCATGTTTAAAAAAAAAACTGCAGTTACAAATCATTGTTAAAATATTATTAGCTTTTATAATTGCCCATATATTTACCTTTACTGAAAATCCTTATTTCTCCACATGTCTTTGAGTTACTGTCTAGTGTCCTTTCATTGCACTTTGGAGGACTCCCTTGAGCATTGTTTGCAGGGACGGTCTAGTGGCAAAAACTCCTTCAGCTTTTATCTTGTAGTGTCTTAATTTCTCCTTCACTTATGAAGGACAGTTTTGTTGGATAATGGATTATTGGATGACGGGGAAGGGGGGGGGGAGTTAGTACTTTGAATATATTAGCACACTGTCTTGCTACCTCCAAAACTTTTGATGAGAGATCTGTTGCTAATCTTATCGAGGATCACTTGTGTCTAATAATTCACTTCCCTCTTGCTGCTTTCAAGATTCTCTTTCTTTCTGACTTTTGAAAGTTTGATTATAATATATATCAGTGTGGGTCTTTTAGGAGTTTGTTGAGCCTCTTGGATGTTTAAATTCATCAAATTTGGGAAGATTTAAGCCATTATTCTTCAGATATTCTCTCTGCCTCTTTCTCTCCTCTTTCTTCTGGAGCTCCCATAATGTTTATGTTGATCTGCTCTCTGCTTAAGCTGGGAGATACATTTTCTTAGACATGGCACTTTTGACTCTCATTCTTTGGATTTAGATTCCCCTTGTTCTTGGGCCTTCATGTTTTGCTAGAACCACATCACCAGCTTTCCTGGCCTTCTAGTTGAAGACAGGAAATTGTGAGTCTTAGCCTCTAAGCCTCTAACAAATTGTAGGACGTGAGCCAATCCCTCTTAATAAATCTACTTTTACATTATCTATCTCTCTATATTTATCCTATTAGTTTTGCTTTTCTGGAGAACCCTGACTAACATAGGCATTTATTAAGGATCTGAGATAAGCTATGAATGGGATCAAGTCAGAGATCTAAGAGATAATCACCCTTTCTAAGGCTTCCATTCTGAGGCTTCCATTCCCTGAAGGCTTCAGGGGAGACACTATGAAATTTACATACACATATTTGTTTCAGCCACAACACATGAACATCCTCACCTTAACTGGAGCTGTAGTTCCATCTGAGACTTTTTTCTGGGTGCACAGGCACTCAGTTCCATACCTCTTAAGTGTTCAGGACTTTCCCTAAAGTCAAGAAGAAGAAAATATAATGTTTAGGGGGTTGTGATGGGCAAGAGTATGCATGCTATGAGGTAAGACAAAGTTGGCCAGGCTCTCAGGTGACACCCCCCCTGACAACCATTGTTCTACCTGAATGAGCCCTGTTTACCATGCCAAGCACCAGCTCCTTGGTAAGGGTCCCCAGGGAAACTGTGAGAAAGTTCTGATATCAGCTTCTCCAGATTCTGACTTAGATTCAGAACTGTGGTCTCTATGTGGGTCACCTTTTTCTCCAAATAAAAGTTTTATTGGCATTTTCCCCAGTTAAGTATGATACATGTTCAATGTAAAACATTGAATTGATTACCAAGAAAAAAAAAGAATAAAGATTACTCAATCTTAATGGTCAGAGATAACCTTTGGTTAACATCTGGTGAACATCTTGAATCAAAATGAAAAGAGTGGATTGGAATTTAGCTTTATGGCAACAAAAGTCAACCCACTAAATTCCCCAAGAAAGTCTTTTGGGCAACAGAATTTATTAAACATGGCAATCTCTCAGAGTTTAGAGAAGAGGTAAATCTATCTATGCAAATTTACCATTTTCATTTTCCTTGGGTAACTTCTAATTACCACTTATCCTAGACATCTTATTTTTTTCCTAAAAATCTCCCTCCTCTTTATCTTGTCATCTTTTTTTATCCTTATTAATGCCCTAAATCTGTGTTTCTAACCCTCACCTCCCATCATTCTCAGATTGCTCTGGATAAAATAAACACTAGTCACTATCTAAGGAAAAATGATGGCAATAGAATACATTTATAAGCCCAGATTGACAGTGTCCACTTTTTAAGAATATCTTTCCAAAAGAACTAGATCTGTAATAAGAACCAGCTTTATTTGGTGATGATGTTTCTTTGATAAAGCCTTTTACTCAAGATACTAAGATTCTATCTTCCCTTCCTTTTCATTGACTGTTTTTCCCCTTCCACTTCCTCATTTTCTTGATCCATATTCTCCCCTTTATACATTTCTGTTTCTTCACCTTGTAACCAAAAACCATTCTAAAAGAATAATGTTATGAGTAAAGGACAGAAAGGGGCTTCCCTGGTGGTTCAGCAGTAAAGAATCTGCCTGCACTGTAGGAGACCCCAGGTTCAGTCCCTGCGTCTGGAAGATCCCCTGGAGGAGGGAATGGCAACCCATCCCAGTACTGTTGTCTAGAGAACCCCATGGACAGAGGAGCTTGGCAGAGTGCAGCCCATAGGGTCGCACAGAGTTGGACACAACTGAAGCAACTAAGCAGCAGCAGCAGCAGCAAAAATGATCAGAAAGAGCTCTGGGTGTGAAGACTCAACAGGAGGAGGGAATATCCTAGGCCTGGAAAAGGTGAAGACAGGGTGGAGCATGGCCACCACTTGGGCTTGAAACAATCTCATGGGTGGTACAGGTTGAGGCCTTCTCTTCAACATGTCCTCGATGACGATTGGTTCTCTCCTTGGTAGAGTGAGGCTGGGCCTGGGCCAAGGCTAGGGTAGGAGACTGACAGGTACCACTGTTTTCCTCAGAGAATAGAAATGCACTGTTTGTTCTGTGTCTGATGCAGAGTTGTTGATGTATTTGGATATTTAGAGGAAATTATGATGAGGAGTTCCAAGGGTTACAGAGAATTTGATAGACAAGATGCAGAAGAGAAAAAAAAATCACCCATGTCATCTTTTTTAAATAAATATATTTCCTCAGTGGCTGGAAGTTTTCTGGGCTTAACTTAGTGGAGTTATGACACCATCACAACTTCAAAGAGATAAAATGGCTGATGACATATTTGACAGGCTGTCACCATTTATGGATTTTCTGTGTTTCAAAGAAATGTTTCTGGGGTATAGAATAGAAAAGGAATGTTAGGTATTGGACATAAGCAGTGATTTTTTGGCCACTTCATTGCGTAAATCATCTTCCAGGAAAACTCTGCAATGCTAGTTCTCGCCTCAAACCAATGGGATTGTTTTGAACATCTATATCCCAATAGGTTGTTAGATGCTTAGACTGGTAATGACAGAAGAGTATGTCTTGGAAAGACTAAATTTGCTTGTGGTTGTTCATTAATGTTAAGTACTGATGAGCCAAAAAGAAAATTACAAGTTTTTGAATTGTTGAGATGACAACCCTTTTCAAATTGATATACAGTTATAATTTTGTTGCTGTTGTTTAGTTGCTAAGTTGTGTCTGACTGTTTTTGCAACCCCATGGACAATAGTCTGCGGGCTCCTTTGCCCATGGAATTTTCCAGGCAAGAATACTGGAGTGAGTTGCTATTTCCATTCGCATGGGATCTTCCTGACCTGGGGATCCAATCTGCATCTCCTGCATTGGCAGGTGAATTATTTACCACTGAGCCAGCAGGGAAACCCTAAATAGAATGTCAGATCAGATCAGATCAGATAAGTCGCTCAGTCGTGTCCGACTCTTTGCGACCCCATGAATCGCAGCACGCCAGGCCTCCCTGTCCATCACCAACTCCCGGAGTGCACCCAGACTCACATCCATCGAGTCAGTGATGCCATCCAGCCATCTCATCCTCTGTCGTTCCCTTCTCCTCCCGCCCCCAAACCTCCCAGCATCAGAGTCTTTTCCAATGAGTCAACTCTTCGCATGAGGTGGCCAAAGTACTGGAGTTTCAGCTTTAGCATCATTCCTTCCAAAGAAATCCCAGAGCTGATCTCCTTCAGAATGGACTGGTTGCATCTCCTTGCAGTTCAAGAGACTCTCAAGAGTCTTCTCCAACACCACAGTTCAAAAGCATCACTTCTTCAGCACTCAGCCTTCTTCACAGTCCAACTCTCACATCCATACATGACCACAGGAAAAACCATAGCCTTGACTAGACGGACCTTTGTTGGCAAAGTAATGACTCTGCTTTTGAATATGCTATCTAGATTGGTCATAACTTTCCTTCCAAGGAGTAAGCGTCTTTTAATTTCATGGCTGCAGTCACCATCTGCAGTGATTTTGGAGCCCAGAAAAATAAAGTCTGACACTGTTTCCACTGTTTCTCCATCTATTTCCCATGAAGTGATGGGACCGGATGCCATGATCTCTATTTTCTGAATGTTGAGCTTTAAGCCAACTTTTCACTCTCCACTTTCATTCTCATCAAGAGGCTTTTGAGTTCCTCTTCACTTTCTGCCATAAGGATGGTGTCATCTGCCTATCTGAGGTTATTGATATTTCTCCCGGAAATCTTGATTCCAGCTTGTGTTTCTTCCAGTCCAGCGTTTCTCATGATGTACTCTGCATATAAGTTAAATAAGCAGGGTGACAATATACAGCCTTGACGAATTCCTTTTCCTATTTGGAACCAGTCTGTTGTTCCATGTCCAGTTCTAACTGTTGCTTCCTGACCTGCATACAGATTTCTCAAAAGGCAGGTCAGGTGGTCTGGTATTCCCATCTCTTTCAGAATTTTCCACAGTTTATTGTGATCCACACAATCAAAGGCTTTGGCATAGTCAATAAAGCAGAAATAGATGTTTTTCTGGAACTCTCTTGCTTTTTCCATGATCCAGCGAATGTCAGCAATTTGATCTCTGGTTCCTCTGCGTTTTCTAAAACCAGCTTGAACATCAGAAAGTTCATGGTTCACATATTGCTGAAGCCTGGCTTGGAGAATTTTGAGCATTACTTTACTAGCAGGTGAGATGAGTGCAATTGTGCAGTAGTTTGAGCATTCTTTGGCATTGCCTTTCTTTGGGATTGGAATGAAAACTGACCTTTTCCAGTCCTGTGGCCACTGCTGAGTTTTCCAAATTTGCTGGCATATTGAGTGCAGCACTTTAACAGCATCATCTTTCAAGATTTGGAATAGCTCAACTGGAATTCCATCACCTCCACTAGCTTTGTTCGTAGTGATGCATTCTAAGGCCCACTTGACTTCACATTCCAGGATGTCTGGCTCTAGGTCAGTGATCACACCATCATGATTATCTGGGTTGTGAAGATCTTTTTTGTACAGTTCTTCTGTGTATTCTTGCCATCTCTTCTTAATATCTTCTGCTTCTGTTAGGTCCATACCATTTCTGTCCTTTATCGAGCCCATCTTTGCATGAAATGTTCCTTTGGTATCTCTGATTTTCTTGATGAGATCCCTAGTCTTTCCCATTCTGTTGTTTTCCTCTATTTCTTTGCATTGATCGCTGAAGAAGGCTTTCTTATCTCTTCTTGCTATTCTTTGGAACTCTGCATTCAGATGTTTATATCTTTCCTTTTCTCCTTTGCTTTTAATGCAAATATAATGTCATCCACTATCAAATTCTAAAACAAAACAATTCTGTTTCTTCTTCTAGTTTGCTCACACTTCACTTCTACCACCAGATGTGTGGGTTTTTCCACACCAAGCAATTAAACTCAATTCTGACACTGTCTACTGAGGAATTAGTGTCAGATTCCACAGTTTAAGAATTCAGTCCCACAAGACTGCTTCCCAGTTCAGGTGCCAGCCACAAGTATGCACCTCTGGTACTTCTGACCAACTGGCTATAAATTGTCCTCTGCCACAACTCCCTCATCATTCCATTCTATGAGCCATATAATGGTTCTATGAGCCATTCCATTCTTCACTAGAATGACTCATAGAACTCAAGGAAGAAATTCATTGTATTTACCAGTTTACTGTGTAATAGAGGACACAGAGGAGTCACCAGATAAAAGGAACACAGGATGAGGGCCCTGGGGGCAGAGCTCTCATCTCGGTGGAGTCGGGTGCGCCGTCCTCCCACCACGTGGAGGCGCTAGCCAGCCAGCGACTTCCCCAAACCCCCCAGTCAGGGATGTGTATGAAGGCTTAACTGCTTAGGCATGACTGACAATTGACTCAACCTCTAGCCACCTCCTCCCTAGAGGATAGGGAGGTTATAGAACTGCAAGTCTCGAGTTTCCAATCATGACTTGGTCTTTCTGGTGACTAACCTCCACCCAGAAGCCCATCAAGAGTCACCTCATTGAAACAAAAACATTCCTATCATTAAGGAAATTAAAAGTGTTTTATAAGCTCTGTGTCAGGAGTCAGAGGCAGAGACCAATACACACACACACACACACACACACACACACACACACATAATATCTGTATATACTTATACATGGGCTTCCCATGTATCTCAGCAATAAAGAATCTGCCTGCAATGCTGGAGATTCAGGAGATGCAGGTTCAATCCCTGGGTCAGGAAGATACCCTGGAGGAGGGCATGGCAACCTCCTCTAGTATTTTTACCTGGAGAATCCCAAGAACAGAGGAGCCTAGTGGGCTACAGTCTGTAGAGTCACAAAGAATCAGACACAACCTAAGCAACTGAGCATACATGCATACATACATATACATATATATATATATATACACACATATATATACCACTATTTGTATTTTTAAATTTATATGGAAATGTAAGGGACCCAGATAGCATATTAAAAAGCACAGACATTATTTTGCCAACAAAGGTCTGTCTAGTCAAGGCTATGGTTTTTCCAGTGGTCATGTATGGATGTGAGATTTGGACTGTGAAGAAGGCTGAGTGCCGAAGAATTGATGCTTTTGAACTATGGTGTTGGAGAAGACTCTTGAGAGTCCCTTGGACTGCAAGGAGATCCAACCAGTCCATTCTGAAGGAGATCAGCTCTGGGATTTCTTTGGAAGGAATGATGCTAAAGCTGAAACTCCAGTACTTTGGCCACCTCATGCGAAGAGTTGACTCATTGGAAAAGACTCTGATGCTGGGAGAGATTGGGGGCAGGAGGAGAAGGGAACGACAGAGGATGAAATGGCTGGATGGCATCACTGACTCGATGGATGTGAGTCTGGGTGCACTCCGGGAGTTGGTGATGGACAGGGAGGCCTGGCGTGCTGCGATTCATGAGGTCGCAAAGACTTGGACACAACTGAGCAACTGAACTCAACTGAATGGAAGGGACCCAGAATTGCAACAACTATCCAGGGGGAAAAGTAGGAAATAAAACAAAGTTAGAGGACTCAAACTTTCTGATCTCAAAACTTACTACAAAGCTCTAGTAATCAAGACAGTGCGGTACTAGCATGAGGACAAGTAGATAAATGGAATGGAAGACAGTTTAGAAATTTTGAAGACAATAAAATGGGAAAGAATAGACTTTTCAACTACTGATCTTGGAACACCTGAATATCCACAAGTGAAAGAATAAAGTTAGAACCCCCATCTCATTTCATATACAAAAATTGACTCAAAATAGATTTTTTAAAATAAATTTAAGGGGTTAAACTGAAAAACTCTTGGGAAAAAACATAGATGTAAATGTTTATGACATTGGATCAGGCAATAATATTTAGCTATGACACTAAAGCAAAAGCAATGAAAGGAGAAAATTAATTGGACTTCAGAATTTAAAATCTTTGTGCTTCAAAAGACACAGAAGAAAGTGAAAAAGAGGACCTATGGAATGGAAGAAAACATTTTTGTCAATCATGTATCTGATAAAAGACTAGGAGCCAGATGATATGAAGAACTTTTACAATAAGTTGAAAACCCACTTAGGAATTGGCAAAGTATCTGAATAGACATTTCTCCCAAAAAGATATACAAATGAGTAATAAGCACATGAAAATATGCTCAACATTCATTAGTCACTAGGGAAATTCAACTTAAAATCACAATGAGGCATTAATTTATATCCACTAGAATAGCCATGTTTAAAAAAAAAAAGGAAAGCAGTAAGTGTTGATGAGGATATGGAGAAGCTGGAACATTTACGTATTAGTGATAGGAACTTTAAATGGTACAGCCACTTAGGAAAACAGTATGGCAGTTTCTCCAAAGGTTAAATATATAATTATCATATGATCCAGCAAATCCATCCCTAAGTATATACCTTAGAGAAATGAAACTACATCCACAGAAAAATGTCTTCATGAATGTTCATAGCATCATTATTCAAAGTACTCCCAAAGTAGGAGCAATCCAAATGTTCATCAATTAATATGTGGATAAACAAAATATGATATTCCATTCGATGAAATATTATTCACTCTAAAAAGGAATTAAATGCTTAACATTCAAGGTGCAAACCTTGAAAACATTATACTAAGTGAAAGAAGCCAGACACAAAAGGCTACAAATTGTATAATTCCAATTATATGAAATGTCTAGAATGTAAATCTATAGAGACAAAGTAAATTAATGGTTGCTAGGCAGAAGGAGAAAGTTTATCAATACAGAGTTTCTCCCCAGTAATCACCTACTCAAGGATACAAGTATTGTGTGCTTATAAGTTTTCAATACTATGAAGGCAAATATATTGGAGCTCCTATTTTACTAAGCAACAAAAAGTGTTTGCTATGATCTTGAAGTGAATTAAACAACGCATCCATTTCTCATGGCATGTTAAGTGGGTTTGTGCATGTTTGCTTAACATCTTTTCCGTATAAATTAGGTCATTACGTTTTCTGGTGAAGTGGGAGCATGTCTGGTTTAAAAAAAAAAAAATAACTCTGCAAACTCTGAAATTTCAGGTAAATCCCTCTTCCTGTATAAATCTCTTCTACTGAGATGCTATTCTACAAATCCAAATAGAAAAAGTTAACTTTAATAGTTATCTATTTGGCTTTGATTTCATAAAATATTTGCTATAACACTACTTATAAGAATTGCTCCTTGGAAGAAAAGCCATGACAAACCTCGACAGTGTATTAAAAAGCAGAGACATCACTTCACTGACAAAGGTCTATGTAGTCAAAGCTATGGTAGTTATAGCTTTTTTCAGTAGTCATGAAAGTGAGAGTTAGACCATAAAGAAGGCTAAGTGTTGAAGAATTGATGCTTTTTAACTGTAGTGCTGGAGAAGACTCGAGAAAGTCCCTTTGACAGCAAGATCAAACAATTTAATCCTAAAAGAAATCAACCTTGAATATTCATTGGAAGGATTGACGTTGAAGCTGAAATTCTAATACTTTGGCCACCCAGTGTGAAGAGCTGACTCATCGGAAAAGACCCTGATGCTGAGAAAGATTGAGGACAAGAGGAGAAGGGGGACAACAAAGGGTGAGATGGTTTTGAGAGGGTAACAGGCAGGCTAGTGGCCCCCAAATGAAGGAAATAGGCTGCAAGTGTCAGACACTTATTCTCTCTCTCTTAAGCGGCAGGAGGAAACAAACTACAAGTGTCAGATTTTTTTTTCCCTTCTCTATACAAAATTAAGAGGAGGTTTCTTTTAAAATTCTGTGTTGCCACGATGACATCTGGTTCCACCTGAACTTAACTTTTCTCGAACTTTGAGCTAACCAATGCATTATTCTTATAGAAATGTTTGTTTTAAGCTATGTTAATGAGCTATGTATTTATCCTAAACTTTGTCTTTCTTCAAGTCAGTTCCACTCAGAACAAACAATGGCTCAACAAATCAGTATGGTTTACTCATACAATTGTTCTCCTAACCTATGTTAATGAGACTATATATTTGCTTGGAAATCTGCCTTTCTTCAAGATTCATGTCAATCATTTTATGGCCTGGGATGACTCACCTTGTTCCAATGTTGTGGGTGAGAGGCCTGGTGCCACTTTCTGAGTTTTGAGACAATTCCTTTCGCTAATTAGTTATATTAGTAGGTATATAACTCTCTGTTAAAGACTAGCAAGGGGGCACTCTATCTACCCACTTCTGATGTCTACATCAGATGCTTTCTCTATCTGTTTTATACTTAATAAAACTTTATCACACAAAAGCTCTGAGTGATCAAGCCTTGTCAGTGGCTCTGGATTGAATTCCTCTCCTCTGGAGGCCAAGAATCCCAGAGTCTTTCATGGCTCAGCAAACACCTTTCAGTTGAATGGCAGCATCAACACAATAGACATGAGTTTAACTAAACTCAGGAGATAATGAAAGACAGGAAAGCCTGGTGTGCTACAGTCCATGGGGTCACAAAGAGTTAGACATGACTTAGGAAATCAGTCCTGAATGTTCATTGGAAGGACTGATGCTGAAACTGAAACTCCAATACTTTGGCCATCTGATGGGAAAAGCTGATTCATTTGAAAAGACCCTGATGCTGGGAAAGATTGAAGGCAGGAGGAGAAGGGAATGACCGAAGATAAGATGGTTGGATGACATCACCAACTCAATGGACATGAGTTTGAGCAAGCTCTGGGAGATGGTGAAGGACAGGGAAACCTGCATGCTGTAGTCCATGGGGTCACAAAGAGTCGGACTGAGAGACTGAGCAACATGCCTTTTTCTCTCTTTTAGATTGTTACATGCCTTTGTGCCAGGCACTCCCAATATGCTCAGGTAGTAGAAGGTGGATGGACCAAGCGATGGAGAGCCACAGACACTTGAAAACCACGGGCGGTTATTACCCATCTAATAAAATAACTCCTTTTGTCTGTGTTTTTCTGTCCTTTCACTTGGGGACAAACGACATTATGAGGAAATATTTTCCCAGTAGTCATTCACTGATCTCTGGGGATTTGAAAGAAGGTAAGAGAAACAGACTCCAGAAGTTAGTTCCCCGTTTGTTTTGTTCTGCTCCTCCCTACAGGCAAGAGGGTTCTACACAGTCCTCGTTTTACCTATACTTTTGAAGACACTAGAACTCTAGGTTACTTCAGATCTAGAGATACATTGTTTGTCCCAAAGCAATACCAAGGGAGAAGCAGGAGCTCAGCTTCAATAGTTTTCCTCCTATCTTTCCCTCCCACAGTTATGCCTGGCTGACTTCTGCCCAGACCACAAGCCTGACCAGTTCAAAAGAAGTTACATCACAACATCCAAGGTTTCTCATAGTTTTCTCCATTTCTTGGTGTTTTTTTCTATAGAACTATCCTGAGGTTGATCTTGGGAGACTGAGGTCAACAGGTGTCTTGGAAGGAACTGCTGCTATTGTTTCCTCTTTTGCTGTACTGTAGTCATGAAACTACACAAAATGTATTAGACAGCTTCATTTGTCCCTTCATATGGTATATATGAGTTTGTCTGCAAAGCAGGAAGCCAAAAGTAATTACTTATCCCTTCTCATGTTTAATATTGTTCTGTATGATAGGGAAATACTGGTGAATCAAGACAGAAACAAATAAAAACAACTAAGAGTAATGTTGGAATGTAAATGGTTCAGTTCATTTCTGTTCAGTCATTCAGTCATATCCAGCTGTTTGCAACCCATTGGACTGCAGCATGCCAGGCCTCCCTGTCCATCACCAACTCCCAGAGTTTACTCAAACTCATGTCCATTGAGTCAGTGATGCCATCCAGTCATCTCACCCTCTGTTATCTCCTTCTCCTTCTCCCTTCAGTCTTTCCCAGCCTCAGGGTCTTTTCCAATGAGTCAGTTCTTTGCATCAGATGAGCAAAGTATTGGAGTTTCAGCTTCAACATCAGTCTTTCCAATGAATACTCAGGACTGATTTCTTTTAGGATGGACTGGAAGGATCTCCTTGCAGTCCGAGAGACTCTCAAGAGTCTGCTCCAAGACCACAGTTCAAAAGCAGCAATTCTTTGGTATTCAGCTTTTTCTATAGTCCAACTCTCACATCCATATATGACTACTGGAAAAAACACAGCCTTGACTAGAGGGATCTTTGTTGGCAAAGTAATGTCTCTGCTTTTTAATATGCTGTCTAGGTTGATCATAACTTCCCTTCCAAGGAGCAAGCATCTTTTAATTTCATGGCTGCAGTCACCATCTGCAGTGCTTTTGGAGCCCAAAAAGTCTCTCATTGCTTCCACTGTTTTCCCATCTATTTGCCATGAACAGATAGGCCCAGATGCCATGATCTTAGCTTTCTGAATGTTGAGCTTTAAGCCAACATTTTCACTCTCCTCTTTCACTTTCATCAAGAGGCTCTTTAGTTCTTCTTTGCTTTCTGCCATAAGGGTGGTGTCATCTGCATATCTGAGGTTATTCCAGTTTGTGCTTCATCCAGTCCAGCATTTCTCATCATGTACTCTGAATGTAAGTTAAATAAGCAGGGTGACAATATACAGCCTTGACATAACCCTTCCCCAGGAAAAGAGACTGATTTGGAACCAGTCTTTATTGACTATGCTTTGCAGTAGTCAATAAAGCAGAAGTAGATGTATTTCTGGAACTCTCTTCCTTTTTTGATGATTCAATGGGTGTTGGCAATTTGACCTCTGGTTCCCCTGGCTTTTCTAAATCCACCTTGAACATCTGAAAGTTCTTGGTTCACGTACTGTTGAAGACTGGCTTGGAGAATTTTGAGCATTATTTTGCTAGCGTGTGAGATGAGTGCAATTGTGTGGTAGTTTGAGCATTCTATGGCATTGTCTTTCTTTGGGATTGGAATGAAAACTGACCTTTTCCAGTCCTGTGGCCACTGCTGAGTTTTCCAGATTTGCTAGCGTATTGAGTGCAGCACTTTCACAGCATCATCTTTTAGGATTTGAAATAGCTCAACTGGAATTCCATCACCTCCACTAAGGCTCCTAAGTAAAGCTTCCTAAGGCTCACTTGACTTCACATTCCAGAATATCTGGCTCTAGGTGAGTGATCACACCATCGTGATTAGCTGGGTCATGAAGATCTTTTTTGCATAGTTCTTCTGTGTATTCTCACCACCTCTTCTTAATATCTTCTTCTATTAAGTCCATACCATTTCTTTCCTTTATTGTGCCCATCTTTACCTGAAATTTCCCCTTGGTATCTCTAACTTTCTTGAAGAGATATCTAGTCTTTCCCATTCTATTGTTTTCCTCTATTTCTTTGCATTGATCACTGAAGAAAGCTTTCTTATCTCTCCTTGCTATTCTTTGGAACTCTGCATTCAAATGGGTATATCTTTCCTTTTCTCCTTTGTCTTTAGCTTCTTTTCTTTTCACAGCTATTTGTAAGGCCTCCTCAGAAGACCATTTTGCCTTTTTGCATTTCTTTTTCTTGGGGATGATCTTGATCACTGCCTCCTGTACAATGTCACGAACCTCCATCCACAGTTCTTCAGGCACTCTGTCTATCAGATCTAATCCCTTGAATCTATTTGTCACTTCACTGTATAATTATAAGGAATTCAGTTTAGGTCATACCTAAATGGTCTAGTGAATTTTCCCTACTTTCTTTAATTTAAGTTCATGATTGAACCACAGTCCATTACTGGTCTTGTTTTTCCTGACTGTATAGAGCTTCTCCATCTTTGGCTACAAAGAATATAATCAATCTGATTTCATTATTGACCATCTAGTGATGTCAACGTGTAGAGTCTTCTCTTGTGTTGTTGGAAAAGGGTGTTTGCTATGACCAGTGACTTCTCATGGCAAAACTCTGTTAGCCTTTGCCCTACTTTATTCTGTACTTCAAAGCTAAATTTGCCTGTTACTCCAGATGTTTCTTGACTTCCTACTTTTGCATTCCAGTCTGCTATAATGAAAAGGACATCATTTTGGGATGTTAGTTCTAAAAGATCTTGTGGGTCTTCATAGAACCATTCAACTTCAGCTTCTTCAGCATTACTGTTTGGGGCGTAGACTTGGATTACTGTGATATTGAATGGTTTACCTCGGGAATGAATAGAGATCATTCTGTCATTTTTGAGAATGCAGCCAAGTACTGCATTTTGGACTCTTTTGTTGACTATGATGACTATTTCATTTCCTCTAAGGGATTCTTCCCCACAGTAGTAGATATAGTGGTCATCTGAGTTAAATTCACCCATCCCAGTCCGTTTTAGTTTGCTGATTCCTAAAATGTTGATGTTCACTCTTGCCATCTCCTGTTTGACCACTTCCAATTTGCCTTGATTCATGGACATAACATTCCAGTTTCCTATGCAATATTGCTCTTTACAGCACTGGACTTTACTTCCATCACCAGTCACATCCACAACTGGGTGTTGTCTTTGCATTGGCTCCATCTTTTCAAACTTTCTGGAGTAATTTCTCCACTGATCTCCAGTAGCATATTGGGCACCTACTGACCTGGGGAGTTCATCTTTCAGAGTCCTATCTTTTTGCCTTTTCATAATGTTCATGGGGTTCTCAAGGCAAGAATACTGAAGTGTTTGCCATTCCCTTCTCCAATGGACAATGTTTCATCAGAACTCTCCACCATGACCTGGCCATCTTGGGTGGCCCTACATGGCATGGCTCATAGTTTCATTGAGTTAGACAAGGCTGTGGTCCGTGTGATCAGATTGGTTAGTTTTCTGTGACTGTGGTTTTCAGTCTGTCTGCTCTCTGCTGGAGAAAGATAAGAGGCCTATGGAAGCTTCCTGATGGGAGACTCTGACTGAGTCAGAAACTGGGTCTTGTAAAATGGTAGCCACTTTGAAAGAAAGTTTGGTATTTTCTTACAAAAGTAAATATATTCTTAGCATAAAATTCAGCAGTTGTGTTCCTTGATATATACCTACAGGAGTTGAAAATTTGATTTTGGTAAATCATTATGTAAACTGGATCACAATAAACTGTGGAAAATTCTGAAAGAGATGGGAATACCAGACCACCTGACCTGCCTCTTGGGAAAGAAACCTATATGCAGGTCAGGAAGCAACAGGTAGAACTGGACATGGAACAACAGAATGGTTCCAAATAGGAAAAGGAGTACGTCAAGGCTGTATATTGTCACCCTGCTTATTTAATCTATATGCAGAGTACATCATGAGAAACGCTGGGCTGGAAGAAGCACAAGCTGGAATCAAGATTGCTGGGAGAAATATCAATAACCTCAGATATGCAGATGACACCACCCTTATGGCAGAAAGTGAAGAGGAACTAAAAAGCCTCTTCATGAAAGTGAAAGAGGAGAGTGAAAAAGTTGGCTTAAAGCTCAACATTAAAAAAAACAAAGATCATGGCATCTGGTCCCATCACTTCATTGGGAAATAGATGGGGAAATAGTGGAAACAGTGGCAGACTATTTTTTGGGCACCAAAATCACTGCAGATGGTGACTGCAGCCATGAAATTAAAAGATGCTTACTCCTTGGAAGGAAAGTTATGACCAACCTAGATAGCATATTCGGAGAAGGCAATGGCACCCCACTCCAGTACTCTTGCCTGGAAAATCCCGTGGATGGAGGAGACTGGTAGGCTGCAGTCTATGGGGTCGCTAAGAGTCGGACACGATTGAGTGACTTCATTTTGACTTTTCACTTTCAGGCATTGGAGAAGGAAATGGCAACCCACTTCAGAATTCTTGCCTGGAGAATCCCAGGGATAGGAGAGCTTGGTGGGTTGCCCTCTATGGGGTAGCACAGAGTCGGACACGCCTGAAGCGACTTGGCAGCAGCAACAGCATCAGATAGCATATTCAAAAGCAGAGACATTACTTTGCCAACAAAGGTCCGTCTAGTCAAGGCAATGGTTTTTCCAGTAGTCATGTATGGAGGTGAGAGTTGGACTGTGAAGAAGGCTGAGTGCTGAAGAAGTGATGCTTTTGAACTGTGGTGTTGGAGAAGACTCTTGAGAGTCCCTTGGACTGCAAGGAGATGCAACCAGTCCATTCTGAAGGAGATCAGCCCTGGGATTTCTTTGGAAGGAATGATGCTAAAGCTGAAACTCCAGTACTTTGGCCACCTCATTTGAAGAGTTGACTCACTGGAAAAGACTCTGATGCTGGGAGGTATTGGGGGCAGGAGGAGAAGGGGATGACAGAGGATGAGATGGCTGATTGGCATCACTGACTCGATGGACGTGAGTCTGAGTGAACTCCGGGAGTTGGTGAGGGACAGGGAGGCCTGGCGTGCTGCGATTCATGGGGTCGCAAATAGTTGGACACGACTGAGTGACTGATCTGAACTGAACTGATGTAAACTGGATTTTGGAGGTGATGATGTGTCAATGACGGTCCATCAGTTCAGTTCAGTTCAGTTCAGTCGCTCAGTCGTGTCCAACTCTTTGCGACCCCATGAATCACAGCACGCCAGGCTTGCCTGTCCATGACCAACTCCCGAAGTTCACTCAGACTCCCCTCCATCGAGTCAGTGATGCCATCCAGCCATGTCATCCTCTCTCGTCCCCTTCTCCTCCTGCCCCCAATCCCTTCCAGCATCAGAGTCTTTTCCAATGAGTCAACTCTTCGCATGAGGTGGCCAAAGTACTGGAGTTTCAGCTTTAGCATCATTCCTTCCAAAGAACACCCAGGGCTGATCTCCTTCAGAATGGACTGGTTAAATCTCCTTGCAGTCAATGGGACTCTCAAGAGTCTTCTCCAACACCACAGTTCAAAAGCATCAATTCTTCGGCGCTCAGCCTTCTTCACAGTCCAACTCTCACATCCATATGTGACCACAGGAAAAACCATAGCCTTGACTAGACGGACCTTTGTTGGCAAAGTAGTGTCTCTGCTTTTCAATATGCTATCTAGGTTGGTCATAACTTTCCTTCCAAGGAGTAAGCGTCTTTTAATTTCATGGCTGCAGTCACCATCTGCAGTGATTTTGGAGCCCAGAAAAATAAAGTCTGACACTGTTTCCACTGTTCCCCCATCTATTTTCCATGAAGTGATAGGACCAGATGCCATGATCTTCGTTTTCTGAATGTTGAGCTTTAAGCCAACTTTTTCACTCTCCTCTTTCACTTTCATGAAGAGGCTTTTTAGTTCCTCTTTACTTTCTGCCATAAGGGTGGTGTCATCTGCATATCTGAGATTATTGATATTTCTCCCAGCAATCTTGATTCCAGCTTGTGCTTCTTCCAGCCCAGCGTTTCTCATGATGTACTCTGCATTTAGGTTAAATAAGCAGGGTGACAATATACAGCCTTGACGTACTCCTTTTCCTATTTGGAACCAGTTTGTTGTTTCATGTCCAGTTCTAACTGTTGCTTTCTGACCTGCATACAGATTTCTCAAAAGGCAGATCAGGTGGTCTGGTATTCCCATCTCTTTCAGAATTTTCCACAGTTTATTGTGATCCACACAATCAAAGGCTTTGGCATAGTCAATAAAGCAGAAATAGATGTTTTTCTGGAACTCTCTTGCTTTTTCCATGATCCAGCGAATGTTGGCAATTTGATCTCTGGTTCCTCTGCCTTTTCTAAAACCAGCCTGAACATCAGCAAGTTCACGGTTCACATATTGCTGAAGCTTAGCTTGGAGAATTTTGAGCATTACTTTACTAGCGTGTGAGATGAGTGCAATTGTGCAGTAGTTTGAGCATTCTTTAGTATTGCCTTTCTTTGGGATTGGAATGAAAACCGACCTTTTCCAATCCTGTGGCCACTGCTGAGTTTTCCAAATTTGCTGGCATATTGAGTGCAGCACTTTCACAGCATCATCTTTCAGGATTTGAAATAGCTCCACTAGAATTCCATCACCTCTACTAGCTTTGTTCCTAGTGATGCTTTCTAAGGCCCATTGACTTCACATTCCAGGATGTCTGGCCCATGAGTTGTAAGGAATGAACCACTTTTTGGTTGTGGTGACCCAAGGTAGAAAAAGCAGATAAAACCAAGAAGGATCTTGGAATGCAGAAATGTAAAAACCAGACCCTTATCGTCCTTCCCTCCCCACGTTGTAACTATTAACAGATTTCAGGTTCTCTTGAGCAGTATAACCTGTCTCCCTTACTACGCCATATGAAGAAGATATTTGCCTTACTCTCCCCCAACCCCCACCCAGTATATGTGCCTCACCCAATCAGCAAAAAACCCATAAGACCCCTATCCCACTCCTTGTGCCCTGGGGATAAAAGTGGACTAAGAACCCTTGTTCAATGTTGGTTCTCCCTTGAGCTGGCTCACTGTTCTAACAGCATCTCCCACTCTAATCAACTTTATTTCCCTCTCATTCTGTCTCATGTCTGGTAATTCCTTTCCAACTGTGCCCAGACCATGACAGTGGGGATGTTGATAATGGGAGAACCTAAAACTGCATTAAAAATGAAGTCTTTAAAAGAGAATAAGTAGTGTAACAGAGAGTCAAGAAGAATGCTAGGTTTTAGAAATGTGATATTCAGGTTGCAACTTGAATGATGAGAAAGATATGAAGATCTAGGGGAAAAGATTTCTAAACACAGATATCTGAAAATTCAGTAGTCCAGAAGAAGGAATAAATCTGGTCTATTTATGGGATGGAAACAAGTTGGTATGTCTGGTACTTTTTATTTATTATTTATTATTATTTATTTACTTATTATTTACTTATTATTTATTTATTTATTTACTTTATTTATTTATTTATTTACTTATTATTTACTTTATTTATTTATTTACTTATTATTTATTTATTTACTTTATTATTACTTATTATTTATTTACTTATTATTTATTTACTTATTTACTTATTATTTATTTACTTTTTATTTATTATTTATTATTATTTATTTATTATTATTTATTATTTATTCCTCAAAAGTTTTAAAGAAATCATTCATAGAGCTAAGGTAGAATTCATTTTGAAAGATAAGAATTTAATAGTTATTTTCAGTTTCTTACTTTGTTATGAATCTATTTTGGTGTGGGGGGGGGTGGTAAGTAACTTTTAAGCTATGTCCTGGAAAACCTGTTATTTCATTGAAGTATAAAGGAACATTTGTGTATTTCATTTCCACCATTTCCTTAAATGAACTCTCTCCTCAGTTGTAATATATGTTCTTTTATTTCTCAGTTAATGTTTTCTGAACAGTCTTCTTTCATCCATTTTGTTATTTTTGTCTCAGAGAATCAGCTCTTGGATGCACTAATTTATCAGTTTCATTTTTTAAATGTATTGTTTTCTCTTTGTAATCTCTTGGGGTTTTAAGTGTTTTTATTTGTCCTAGTCTTAATTTCTTGATTTGAATGCAATAGAAAACACATCTTTTTTTTCAATACATATGCATTTTCATTTTCTCTACTTACTCCAAGCTGTATGTATGCCTCCTAACGCAATATATATAGAAAGTTCGTGGACTGCTTGAATGATAGTTGTGTGCCAGTAGTTCCATTGTGTTTGATTCTTTGTGACCTAGATTCCTCCATCCATGGGATTCTCCAGGCAAGAGTACTGGAGTGTGTTGCTATTTCCTTCACCAAGGGATCTTCCTAACCCAGGGATTGAACCTGGGTCTCCTACATTGCAGGCAGATTCTTTAATGTCTGAGCCACCAGGGAAGCTTGAATGATAGGGAGAAGGTTAAAGTTAAACGGAAGGAAAACAGTTCTCTAATTTAAAATATCCTTTGAGAGTGCTTGGTATAAAGTTGGGTGGTGATGGAACACAAGAATGAATCCTGCACTCTATGGATTATAGATGGAAATCAAGACATGGATAATGAACAAGAATTTGTAATCTGGTTGTCCATTCTCAGGGTCTGTATATTCATTTCCCATCCCACACCACACCTTGTATTGGTGAACCATGAAAAATATATGCAGTTTCCTTGTTTAGGAGCATTAAACTAGTGCTTCCCTTAGGCAACTGTGGTGGATGAAGCAGGGTCACTTTCACCCGAGGCAGAGCTGGGCTGAAAAGATTAGCTGCCTTTCTGCACTTTGAGGTTTTTTTTCTGTGCCTGTCATAGAGGAGATGGAATTTGGGGCTTCCACAGGGTTTTCCTCTCTAAATTCAGGTGAATTTAAAGTGAAAGTTTAGTCACTCAGTTGTGTCCGACTCTTTGTGACCCCATGGGCTGTAGCCCACCAGGCTCCTCTGCCCATGGGATTTTCCAGGCAAGAGTACTGGAGTGGGTTGCCATTTCCTTCTCCAGAGGATCTTCCTTACCCATGGGTTGAACCCAGGTCCCCCACATTGTAGGCAGATGCTTTACCATCCGAGCCACCAGGGAAGTCTTACTAAATACAGTCTGCTGCTGCTGCTGCTAAGTCACTTCAGTCGTGTCCGACTCTTTGCGACCCCATAGACGGCAGCCCACAAGGCTCCCCAGTCCCTGGGATTCTCCAGGCAAGAACACTGGAGTGGGTTGCCATTTCCTTCTCCAATGCATGAAAGTGAAAAGTGAAAGTCAAGTCGCTCAGTCGTATCCGACTCTTGGCGACCCCATGGACTGCAGCCTACTAGGCTTCTCCGTCCATAGGAATTTCCAGGCAAAAGTACTGGAGTGGGGTGCCATTGCCTTCTCCGAAATACAGTCAAATGGGTCTTAAACGTCAAAGTTGGCTACCTCTTTCAGGGAGCACCCTCTGACCATCATTGCTCTCAATGGGGCTGGAGATGCACGCAGAAATTTCACTTTATTCCTCAAGTGCGTGTTACTTAAAGGAAGGAAGGAAGTTCTGATGTCTAACATGAACATTCTTTGGTGATTACTGGGGATTTGTTTGCTCAGCATCCAGTTCAACCTCTTACTAATGTGCTTCACTGTTCTTCTGAGGCTGGCAAGCTAAAATCTACATTTCTCAGATTCCTTAGCAGCTATGTTCCAGTATAATTTTGATTTAGGCTTCTATAATCAAACGGACATGTATAAGATCTCATTGAGGTCAAAGAATGTTACATTTATAAAACAAGGGTGAGAGTAATACCTACTTCATTGGACTTGAAGTCATATAGAGATACGTGTGTGTGTGTGTATATATATATATATATATATATATATAAAATAGTATATATATAACTACTATATACATATAATGGTATAAACTATATATACTGTATAGCATATTATGAATACATATATATTTATACATATATGTCACATATATGTATTAATAGTACATATATATGTATATAATGGAGTGCCTGGGATCACAGTAAGCAGTTAAGTATTATTAGCTAATATTATATCAATATTTGTAAACATCTCAGAGTGATCTAAAATATAGCCAAGGTAGGAACCATTAATTTTACTTTTTTATGCATTCATTTTTTATATTATTTTTCATTATGGTTTATCACAGAATATTGAATATAGTTCCCTGTGCTATATATTAGGATCTTATTTCTTATCCATTCCAAATGTAATACTACCAACCCCAGACTCCCATTTCATCCCTCTCCCATCCCCTCTCCCCCTTGGCAACCACAAGTCTCTTCTCTATGTCTATGAGTCTGTTTTTGTTGTATAGATAGGTTTATTTTTGCCGTATTTTAGATTCCATATATAAGAGATATCAAATTGAAAGGTTGTTGATGAACCACAAAAGGCCAGGATTCTAGGCCTCTGGAGGAGAAGAATTCAATCTGGGGCCAGTGACAAGGCATGATTGCTCAAAGCTTTTGTGTAAGTGTAAGCTTTTGTGTAAGCTCTTTAAGTTTTATTAAAGTATAAAAGAGATGGAGAAATCTTCTGACATAGACATCAGAAGGGGGCAAAAATAGTGCCCCCTCTAGTCTTTAGCTGGATGTTATATAGCTACTGCTGCTGCTGCTGCTGCTAAGTCACTTCAGTCGTGTCCAACTCTGTGCGACCCCATAGATGGCAGCCCACCAGGCTCCCCCATCCCTGGGATTCTCCAGGCAAGAACACTGGAGTGGGTTGCCATTTCCTTCTCCAATGAATGAAAGTGAAAAGTCAAAGTGAAGTTGCTCCATAGTGTCCAACTCTTAGCAACCCCGTGGATGGCAGCCCACCGGGCTCCTCCGTCCATGGGATTTTCCAGGCAAGAGTACTGACAGTCTGCTAATTAGAGAAAGGGAATGTCTCAAAACTCAGAGACTGGCACCAGGCCCCTCACCCACAACATGTATTTTGAGACGACATTGGCACAAGGTGAGTTGTCCCAGGCCATAAAATGATTGACATGTATCTTGAAGAAAGGCAGGTTTCCAAGCAAATACAGTCTCATTAACATTGCTTAAGAGAACATTTGCATAAGTAAAACATACTGACTTGTCAAGTCGGTTCTGAGCCTAGGTAAGCCAACTTGAAGACAGAGACTAGGGTATGTAGCTCATTAACATAGCTTAAGACAGACATTTCCACAAGAAAAATGCATTGGTTAGCTCAAGGTTTGAGAAAAGTTAAGTTCAGGTGGAACCAGGTGTCCTCACAGCAACACAGAATTTTAAAAGAAACCTCTTTTTAAATTTGTATAGAGAAGGGGGAAAAATCTTAACACTTGTAGTTTGTTTCCTCCTGCTGCTTAAGAGAGAGAGAAAAAATGTCTGACACTTGCAGCCTATTTCCTCCATTTGGAGAGCCCTGGCCTTCCTGCCTGTTATCCTCTCAAAATGGTATTTGTCTTTCTCTTTCTAACTTACTTAACTTAGTATTGTTAGGTAGTTAGAATAGCAAAAAGGAGTACAAAATGGTGGCGGCTAAAAGACAAGAAAGGGAAAAGCCCACCAAAATAGAACAAAGGAAGGTCCAAGGACCAGAGTGAGGACCTCAGGTATAACAAACAGCACTCCTGGCTGACCCAATTTACATGGGGAAGACCCAGGGAGAGGAAAAAACATATAAAAAGAAGAGCCAATGGGCCGGGGCTCTCTCACAGGCATGCACTCTCTCTTCTCTTTGCATCTTTTGGGTCGGCATGCCCTCACACTTCGAGGATGTGTTTTCCTTTATTTTCTAAATAAAACTGAGCTGTAACACGGAGCTGTAACACTGATCTGTCTGAGAGCTGTAACACTGATCTATCCAAGAGCTGAGACATGGTCTGTCCAAGAGCTGTGACACGTCGAGGGCTTTAACGTCCGTCGCTTCAAATTTTTGTTGTGACAAGACAGAACCAAGGAAATTACACACTCCTGGCCCTTTGGTTCCTCTTTTTATATGTTTTTTCCTCCCTCTGGGCCTGTCCTATGTAAATTGGGTCAGCCAGAAGTGCTGTTTGTTCTACCTGAGGTCCTCACTTTAGTCCTCAGACCTTCCTTTGTTCTATTTTCATGGGGTTTTCCCTTCTTTGTCATTTAGCCACTGCCATTCTGGACTCCTTTTTCCTATTCTAACTACCTAACATTCCCCCTTCAAGAGATGGGAGGCCCAGTTCTTTGGGAATAGGGGCATCAAGGTCTTTCTGGCTACTTCCTGCTGAAGTGGGATAGCGAGGGGCGTTGGGGCTCCCCCTCTTGCTAGTCTCAGGCCTCAGAGTCTTTATAGCAGTGTCAATCTAAGGGTGAGTGATATTTTCCATGGTCAGCTGTAGTTTTATATATCTTTGTTGAACTGGCACTGCATGTTGTAGCTTGTTGACCTGAGCAGAGACAAAATGGATTAGACAATTGATAATACATGGAGCAATTATAAGCAACATCAATACAGTATAATAAGGACTAGTAGGGGCATTAGCCAACTCCAAATTTCCATCACCAGGATGCCTCAAATCCCTTCTTGTTCAGGGATCAGAAGATCTATCTCCTGTCTGTTTTGGAGTACAACCCCTGCCAAGCTATGTTGGCTCTTTAGAGCTGTCCTGAAAAATATTATCCCCAGAAACTTGATTTTGGGGGTTTTCATTAGGATGGCACTCATTTGTAGTTCTTAATAGGTATCTGAGATCTCCCAGGGACTCACAGGTGTATTGAGTGTCCTCTTGTTTTCTTCCGTGGCTTGACTCATGAGTAGTGAATCCAGGAGTTATGACCCGATACCTTGACTGCTGTGGGGGTAGAAAGTATTACAGGGTAGGGACCCTTCCATGTGGGCTGGATTTGAGCCTTTGGGGACCCACCTTTCCAGACTTTAATTAGGACTTGAGTCCCTGGAGCATATAGTGGTGATTCCTTAGAATCTTTTGGGTCCTGGTTGACATCCCACAAGCATATACCCTGTTGGAATTGACCAATGGCCATGGTATAAGACTGGATGGTCTGAGCCTCTGGATCTAGGAAGAGGTCATTGACATAAACAAAAGGTCTGTTCCTTAGGGGCAATATGGGTGCCAAGGAACGCTATTGGTAAAGCCTCCTTCCATCCCAGGGAGGTCTGGGTTATCTTTTTCATCACTGATTTTAATAATTGGTTGGCTCTTTCTACTTTTCCTAAAGACTAAAGCCCCCAGGCACAATGGAGATAATAAGTAATGCCCAATGCTTTAGAGACCTCTTGGGTGACCTTAGAAGTAAATGATGCCCCATTGTCACTTTGAAATGACCTGGGCAGACCAAATCTCGGAATGATTTCATGAAGCAGTTTTTTTACCACCTCCTCAGCCTTCTCAGTCCAGGTGGGAAAGCCTTCAATCCATCCTATGAATGTATCTATCATGACTAATAGGTATTTATACCCTTGAGAAGCTGGCATCTGGGTGAAGTCCATCTGCCAGTCCTCTCCTGGGTAGGTCCCACATCTCTGGACAGGCTGGGCCTTCTGGGGTCTTCGAGATTCTTGGGGATTATTTAATTGCCAAGTGGGACAAGAGGAGACCACTTGCCTTATAGTCATTTGGAGGCCTGTTCCTCTGAAGGACCTTTCTCTGAAGGAATCTCTGGAGGGCCTTTTCTTCTAAATGAGTGGTGGCATGTAAGGAGTTAACCAACTTCCATTGGAGGTTCCCAGGCAGAAAAAGGAGCCCCTTCTTTTGGAACCATCCCATATGATCTTTTTGAAAGCCCTCACTCTTAGCTTTAAGAGTCTCACCTTCAGTATATGAAGGAGTTTCTGGCAAATTAGTCTGTGGAACTAAGGTGGCAACCCCTATTAAGTCATTGTTCTGTAATGCTGCTTTCTTTGCTGCCTGACTGGCTGCTTGGTTCCCTCATGCCACTTCCGTGCTACCTTTTTGGTGTTCTTTACAGTGGGAGACTGAAACCTCAGCAGGCAGATGGACTGCCTCCAAGAGTCTGAGGATTTGATCACCAAATTTGACTGGGGACCCTCGGGTGGTCAAGTGGCCTCTTTGTTTCCAAATAGCAGCGTGTGCAGGTAGCACCAGAAAGGCATACTTGGAGCCAGTGTAAATGGCTACTCTTTTTCATTTGCCTAGCTCTAAAGCTCGAGTCAGGGCTATAAGCTCAGCTAATTGGGCTGAAGTACCTGGTGGCAAAGGCTTAGCCTCAGTGGTCTCAAAATTGGAGATTACTGCATATCTGGCTCTTCTTTTTCCATCCAAGACAAAACTGCTTCCATTAGTGTACCAGATTTCCTCAGGATTGGTCAGAGGATCTTCCAACAATCCCTTTTGGGGTTTTGTCCAGTGGTCCAAGGTTTCTAGGCAAGAGTGAAAGGGGGAAAAGCCCTGCCGGGGGTAGGCAGGAGGGTGGCTGGGTTAAGAACATCACAAGGGGATGTAATGAGGCCTGGATTTTCAATCAGCACTACTTGATATCTGAGAATTCTTTGATCAGACATCCATAAATGGCCTCTCCCATTTAGGAGTTGTTTCACTTGGTGGCTGGTAAAAATAATTAGTTTGCCCTCAAAAGAGAGTTTTAAAGCATCTTCTATCAGGATTGCAATAGCTGCAAAGTTTCAAAGGCAGGGAGAGATTTCTTCCAAATAAGGGAGGAGGACAGTCAGGGACCACTAGAAACTGGTGGCAAAATATTTGTCCATCCCAGCAACAAAGTGCTCAGGTGAATCTTTTTGTAATTGTTTTTCCTGTAGCATCCCAAATAGTACAGGTTTGGGAGGAGAAGGCTCCAGAGTAGGAGGTCAGGACAGAGTAGGTGGCCCCTGCGTCAACAAAGAAATTCTCAGACCTACCTGCCACATCCAGTTGCACCCTAGGCTCCAGCCCTGTAGTGGTTATCTGTGACAGGTGGGTTGGCTGGAGTGGACCACTGCTTCAGTTCTATTGAACCATCATGAGGGAAGGCTTGGTGCTAGACCTTGAGGCTCTTGGGTCCCGAGGGCAGAGTGCTGCCCAATGTCCCAATTGATGGCATTTGTAGCAAGCCGATTTAGAAGACTTGTCATGGTTTGAATACTCTTTGGCCCAATGCCCCGCCTGTCTACAGATTAGGCATTTGCCTCATGCCTTGTCCTTCAAGGACTCAGGATTTGCCATAGGGCTTTCCTGGAGAGCAGCCAGCATCTGGACATGCCTTGTCTCTTTCCTTTTCTCCCTCTCCTGGGCCTTGGCCTTCTGTTCTGTGTTATAAAAGGTATTGGTGGCTGTTTGGACCATCTCATCTAAAGAGGCAGCAGGGTCCTGCTGCTATAGTTGTAACTTTATCCTGATGTCTAATGCACATTGGGACAGGAAGTCCAGATTGGTAATCTTCTGGAGGGCCTCTTTCAGCCTTTCCAAAAAGGCAATGGGGTTCTCGTTGGGCTCCTGAGTTATTGCTGAGACTGGGCATAGTCCACAAGTAATAGGCTTCCTTCTATTTCCATGGGTGGACTTCCTTAGGGGTGAGTCTTTTTGAGACTTATCCTACCCAGTACTGTTGCAACCTAAGAGTCAGGCATCCCTGGGTCAGGGTGCAGATCCCCAGGCAAGCTGAGGTGTGACAGTCTCCTGGAGATCAAATCCCCAGGCAGGGGATTGAGGAAATCACTCAGTCATCTCCAACTCTTTGCAACCCCATGGACTGCAGCCTACCAGGCTCCTCCATCCATGGGATTCTCCAGGCAAGAATACTGGAGTGGGTTGCCATTTCCTTCTCCAGGGGATCTTCCTGACCCAGGGATTGAACCCAGGTCTCCCACATTGCAGGCAGATGCTTTAACCTCTGAGCCACCAGGGAAGGTGGTGGTCTTTTCAAATCTGAGACTGAGCCACGTGAGCTTTCTGCTGAGTTCGTTTTTTGCTGTACTGGTTTCCAGCACGCTGGGCTTCTTGTCATTTCCCCTGTGCTGGGTTTTCTTCGTGTTGCGCTTCCACTGCAAGAGCTTTCCCCAAGTTGGGCTCCTGCTGTGCTTGGCCTCCTCCTTGCTGGGGCCACGCCAAGGCTGTTTCAGCCAGGTTAAATCAGAGTCACGGCACCATAGATGTTAGGGGAGTGTAATTTCCTCGGTTCTATCTCGTCACAACAAAAATTTGAAGCGATGGACATTAAAGCCCTTGGTGCATCACAGCTCTTGGACAGTGTTACAGCTCTGTGTTACAGCTCAGTTTTATTTAGAAAATAAAGGAAAATACATCCTCAAGGAGTGAGGGCATGCTGACCCAAAAGACGTGAAGGGGAGACAGAGACCGCATGCCCATGTGTGCAAGAGAGAGCCCCAGTCCTTTGGCTCCTGTTTTGTATGTTTTTTCCTTCCCCTGGGCCTGCCCTATGTAAATTGGGTCAGCCAGGAGTGCTCTTTGTTCTACCTGAGGTCCTCACTCCAGTCTTTGGACTTTCCTTTGTTCTATTTTTGCAGGCTTTTCCCTTCCTTGTCTTTTAGCCACTGCCACTCTGGACTCCTTTTTCCTATTCTAACTACCTAACAGTGTGATAATCTCTAGCTGCATGCATATTGCAGCAAATGCACTATTGCATTCCTTTTTTATGGCTGAGTAACATTCCACTGTATATGTACCACATATTCTTTATCCATTCATCTGTCAATGGACATTTAGGTTGCTTCCATGTTTTGGCTGTTGTGAACAGTTCTTCTGTGACCATAGATGTGCATGTACATTTTTGAATTAAAGTTTTGTCCAGGTTTATTTTCAGGTGTGGGGATTGCTGGACCGTATGGTAATTCTATATTTAACTTTCAGAGGAACCTCCATACTGTTTTCCATAATGGCCATACCAGCTTGCATTTTCACCAACAGTATAGGAGGGGAAATCACTGATTTAGGGTCTTATAACTATGGTAGAGTACATCATGAAAAATGCTGGGCTGGATGAAGAACAAGCTGGAATCAAGATTATCAGCAGAAATATCAATAACTTCAGATATGCAGAAGACACCCTCATTTATGGCAGACACTGAAGAAGAACTAAAGAGCCTCTTGATGAAAGTCAAAGAGGAGAGTGAAAAAGTTGGCTTAAAACTCAACATTCAGAAAACTAAGATCATGGCATCTGGTCCCATCACTTCATGGGAAATAGATGGGGGAACAGTGAAACAGTGGCAGACTTTATTTTTCTGGGCTCCAAAATCACTGCAGATGGTGACTGCAGCCATGAAATTAAAAGACGCTTACTCCTTGGAAGGAAAGTTATGAGTAACCTAGATAGCATATTCAAAAGCAGAGACATTACTTTGCCAACAAAGGTTCGTCTAGTCAAGGCTATGGTTTTTCCTGTGGTCATGTATGGATGTGAGATTTGGACTGTGAAGAAGGCTGAGTGCCGAAGAATTGATGCTTTTGAACTGTGGTGTTGGAGAAGACTCTTGAGAGTCCCTTGGACTGCAAGGAGATCCAACCAGTCCATTCTGAAGGAGATCAGCCCTGGGATTTCTTTGGAAGGAATGATGCTAAAGCTGAAACTCCAGTACTTTGGCCACCTCATGTGAAGAGTTGACTCATTGGAAAAGACTGTGATGCTGGGAGGGATTGGGGGCGGGAGGAGAAGGGGACGACAGAGGATGAGATGGTTGGATGGCATCACTGACTCAACGGAAGTGAGTCCGAGTGAACTCCGGGAGTTGGTGATGGACAGGGAGGCCTGGCGTGCTGCGATTCATGGGGTTGCAAAGAGTCGGACACGACTGAGTGACTGATCTGATCTGATAGTACCAACTAATTACAGAACTCTCTCTGCTCAAAAAAAAAGTGTTCTCACGGAAGGATCCAGTGTGTCTTATGTGTGTCTCTAAAACCCTCAGGAACATGCTGTATGTGAACCTGGAAATCTGATTCTATGGACAAAAGATGTATTTTCTGCCTGTGAAAGTTCCAGACTGAAAGTTACTGAAATAACTCTTTGGTTGTTGGTGTGCTGTTGTTTTTTTTTTTTTTTTCTATTCAGTGCAACAAGTTCCTTAGTGTAATCAGTGCATTTTGTGAAAGAAACACTCTTCTTCCAACTCCTTGTTAGGAGGTCACCTCAGAGTACATTTTCACCTAACCAGGGTAGTTACAGGTATAGTACTAACTAATCACAGAACTCTCTGCTCAAACAACCGTTCTCTAGAAGGATCCAGTGTGTCTTGTCTGTGTCTCTACATGCTTCAGAAATATGCTACGTGTGAAGGATCATAAGAGACTACTATCAACAATTATATGCCAATAAAATGGACAACGTGGAAGAAATGGACAAATTCTTAGAAAAGTACAACTTTCCAAAACTGGACCAGGAAGAAATAGAAAATCTTAACAGACCCATCACAAGCACGGAAATTGAAACTGTAATCAAAAATCTTCCAGCAAACAAAAGCCCAGGTCCAGACGGCTTCACAGCTGAATTCTACCAAAAATTTAGAGAAGAGCTAACACCTATCCTGCTCAAACTCTTCCAGAAAATTGCAGAGGAAGGTAAACTTCCAAATTCATTCTATGAGGCCACCATCACCCTAATACCAAAACCTGACAAAGATCCCACAAAAAAAGAAAACTACAGGCCAATATCACTGATGAACATAGATGCAAAAATCCTTAACAAAATTCTAGCAAGCAGAATCCAACAACACATTAAAAAGATCATACACCATGACCAAGTGGGCTTTATCTCAGGGATGCAAGGATTCTTCAATATCCGCAAATCAATCAGTGTTATACACCACATTAACAAATTGAAAAATAAAAGCCATATGATTATCTCAATAGATGCAGAGAAAGCCTTTGACAAAATTCAACATCCATTTATGATAAGAACTCTCCAGAAAGCAGGAATAGAAGGAACATACCTCAACATAATAAAAGCTATATATGACAAACCCACAGCAAACATTATCCTCAATGGTGAAAAATTGAAAGCATTTCCTCTAAAGTCAGGAACAAGACAAGGGTGCCCACTTTCACCATTACTATTCAACATAGTTTTGGAAGTTTTGGCCACAGCAATCAGAGCAGAAAAAGAAATAAAAGGAATCCAAATTGGAAAAGAAGAAGTAAAACTCTCACTATTTGCAGATGACATGATCTTCTACATAGAAAACCCTAAAGACTCAACCAGAAAATTACTAGAACTAATCAATGATTATAGTAAAGCTGCAGGATATAAAATCAACACACAGAAATCCCTTGCATTCCTATACACTAATAATGAGAAAACAGAAAGAGAAATTAAGGAAACAATTCCATTCACCATTGCAACGGAAAGAATAAAATACTTAGGAATATATCTACCTAAAGAAACTAAAGACCTATATATAGAAAACTATAAAACACTGGTGAAAGAAATCAAAGAGGACACTAATAAATGGGGAAATATACCATGTTCGTGGATTGGAAGAATCAATATAGTGAAAATGAGTATACTACCCAAAGCAATTTATAGATTCAATGCAATCCCTATCAAGCTACCAATGGTATTCTTCACAGAGCTAGAACAAATAATTTCACAATTTGTATGGAAATACAAAAAACCTCGAATAGCCAAAGCTATCTTGAGAAAGAAGAATGGAACTGGAGGAATCAACCTTCCTGACTTCAGGCTGTATTACAAAGCCACAGTTATCAAGACAGTATGGTACTGGCACAAAGACAGAAATATTGATCAATGGAACAAAATAGAAAGCCCAGAGATAAATCCATGCACATATGGACACCTTATCTTTGACAAAGGTGGCAAGAATATACAATGGATTAAAGACAATCTCTTTAACAAGTGGTGCTGGGAAAACTGGTCAACCACTTGTAAAAGAATGAAACTAGAACACTTTCTAACACCATACACAAAAATAAACTCAAAATGGGTTAAAGATCTCAACATAAGACCAGAAACTATAAAACTCCTAGAGGAGAACATAGGCAAAACACTCTCCGACATACATCACAGCAGGATCCTCTATGACCGACCTCCCAGAATATTGGAAATAAAAGCAAAAATAAACAAATGGGACCTAATTAAACTTAAAAGCTTCTGCATAACAAAGGAAACTATTAGCAAGGTGAAAAGGCAGCCTTCAGAATGGGAGAAAATAATAGCAAATGAAGCAACTGACAAACAACTAATCTCAAAAATACGCAAGCAACTCCTACAGCTCAACTCCAGAAAAATAAATGACCCAATCAAAAAATGGGCCAAAGAACTAAATAGACATTTCTCCAAAGAAGACATACAGATGGCTAACAAACACATGAAAAGATGCTCAACATCACTCATTATCAGAGAAATGTAAATCAAAACCACTATGAGGTACCATTTCACGCAAGTCAGAATGGCTGAGATCCAAAAGTCTACAAGCAATAAATGCTGGAGAGGGTGTGGAGAAAAGGGAACCCTCTTACACTGTTAGTGGGAATGCAAACTAGTACAGCCACTATGGAGAACAGTGTGGAGATTCCTTAAAAAACTGGAAATAGAACTGCCTTATGATCCAGCAATCCCACTGCTGGGCATACACACTGAGGAAACCAGAAGGGAAAGAGACACGTGTACCCCAATGTTCATTGCAGCACTGTTTATAATAGCCAGGACATGGAAGCAACCTAGATGCCCATCAGCAGAATAATGGATAAGAAAGCTGTGGTACATACACACAACGGAGTATTACTCAGCTATTAAAAAGAATACATTTGAATCAGTTCTAATGAGGTGGATGAAACTGGAACCTTTTATACAGAGTGAAGTAAGCCAGAAAGAAAAACACCAATACAGTATACTAACGCATATATATGGAATTTAGAAAGATGGTAACAATAACCCTGTGTATGAGACAGCAAAAGTGACACTGATGTATAGATCAGTCTTATGGACTCTGTGGGAGAGGGAGAGGGTGGGGAGATTTGGGAGAACGGCATTGAAACATGTATAATATCATGTATGAAACAAGTCGCCAGTCTAGGTTAGATGCACGATACTGGATGCTTGGGGCTGGTGCACTGGGACCACCCAGAGGGAGGGTATGGGGAGGGAGGAGGGAGGAGGGAGGAGGGTTCAGGATGGGGAACACAGGTATACCTTTGGCGGATTCATTTCGATATTTGGCAAAACTAATACAATATTGTAAAGCTTAAAAATAAAATTAAAAAATAAATAAATAAAAATGCCATATATGGCTGCAAAAAAATAAATAAATAAATAAAAAAGAAAAGAAAAGAAATATGCTATGTGTGAACCTGGAAATCCGAGCCTCTTGGCTAAAGCTGTATTTTCTGCCTGTGAAAAGTTGGTGATTTTAGACTGAAAATTACTTGAAAAACACTTTGATTGCTTTTCTTTTATTCAGTTCAACAACTTATTTAGTTTAACCCTTGAATTTTCTGAAAGAAACATGCTGCTTAAATATGCTTGTTGGGAGGTCTTCTCAGAGTACATTTTCACCTAACCAGGTTAGTATAGGTATAGTACTCCCTAGTCACAAAACTCTCTGCTCAGACAATCATTCATGTAGAAGGATCCAGTGTGTCCTCTGTGTGTCTCTAAAGTCCTGAGGAACTTGCTGTGTGTGAACCTGGAAATCCAAACCCATTGGCAAAAGCTGTATTTTCTACCTCTGAAAACTAGATATTTTCAGATTGAAAGTTACTTGAGGAGGAACAAAATGGTGGAGGAGTAGGTGGATGAGGAATACATCTCTCCACGGATACATCAGGAATACACCTTCAGACACAGAAGTGCTTGCAGAACACCAGCTGAGAGCAGGCAGGAGTACCTGACCAGTGGAGAAGACAATATAGAATCATGCAAAACTCTGTAGAATGAAGGCAGTAGGTGGAAAAAAAGGAGAGTTAGTAGGACTGGACCTGCCGTCGGCAGGTTAGGGAAAAGAAGCAGGTTCCAATCCTCACACTGGAGCAATTGTTTGGAATAGAGGAGAAGCATATGAGGCTCACAGTGAAGCAACTGATTTGTGACAGTCTAAATAGAATGAGAACCACACAGACAATCCTTGCTGCAGTCATATGTACCCTGGATAAGGACATGGGCCCCCTGAAAGACACAGCAGCTGGGAGCTGGAGTGCAGGGATTGTGGAGCAATCCCAGGGCACAGTCTGCTGTTGACTGTGGAGATGACCCACAAAGATGTGGGGGAGGAGATTGTGCTGGGAAATACCTGTGGGGGAAAACCAGGCATCCATGGAAGCAAGGCAGTACTGCTGAATCGCATGTAGGGTGTGGAGCCATCACTGTAACATCTTTCTCCCCACATGCCAGGACTAGCAGCTGAACAGTAGAAAGGTTGGCCCTTCAAGCACCTTGACATACTGAACACCAGGGTAGAATCCCATTCAGCAGTGCCCCTTTATGTTCCTGTTGTGTTGAGCAACAGAGAAGACCCCAGCCAGGGGCGACCTCTAAATGCCTGCATAGGCAGAGCAACAGAAGACTAGACAAAGAGGCCTTCTGGTTGCCAGCTGCCAGAGTCTAGAAAAAGACTGTAATAGGGCCATAGTTCCTGTGGCCAAGGCAGTCCATGTTCCTGAAACACTTGGTGAAGTCAGGGTCCCCACAACCCAAGCAGCTGTGCCACTCAATTCTCACTAGGGCAGATATGCCACAGGCTAGGAAAAGCCCTAAGAGTGCCAGATCTCCTGTAACAATAGCCGCTGGTAGTCAGCATTGCCAGGATCCCTGTGATCTAAGTAACTGCACCACCTCTATGCATGATTTGCACTGGGACAGAGATGCTAGAGGCTAGAAAGAGCTCTGCATCTATGCATGCCACGTCACTCTGGTCATATACAACTGTTTATGATCCTGTGGACTGTGACCTGCCAGGCTTCTCTGTCCATGGGATTCTCCAGGCAAGAATAGTGAACGGGTTGCTATACCCTTCTAGAGCACCATATTTCCTGCTGCCCTAGCCACCAGCTCCCGTGAGTACCTGGTGCTGCCAGTGCCCCTATGATCCAAGCAGCTGCACCAGCTCCACAAGTGGCCCTCGTTGGGGCACACCCAAGGCTTCCAGAACAGCCTCAGGAGCAAACCCCTGTGAATGATCCATGTGCAGAGGTGGTGATAAAACCACAGTTGAAACCCAGGGGCAGTGTGGTAAAAGAAGAGGACCTAAACTTCCCACCAGCTGTACAAGCTTTAGATTAAATCCACATGATCAACTAGGCAGACTCTGTGTCTATGGAATATATGAAAGGACAATGAGAGTTCTAACAAAAGAAAACGCACTAGTTCTGACAGTGTGGACCTTGGAGGCTAGAACACACAGGAGTAGGAACAGATTAGAGTCTGAGTTGCCCGCACAGCAGGTCCAGAGACCAGCCCAGTGTTGGAGGGCATCCTAAGGAAATGAGGTGGACTGCGACTCTCAGTGAGGAAAGGACACTGACAGCAGAGACTCAAGAAAGACATTTATTATTCTTACATTTTGACATGTTCTTCAGTTCCTTCATTCTTGGGGGCTCCAAAATCACTGCAGATGGTGACTGCAGCCACGAAATTAAAAGACATTTACTCCTTGGAAGGAAAGTTATGACCAACCTAGATAGCATATTCAAAAGCAGAGACATTACTTTGCCAACAAAGGTCCATCTAGCCAAGGCTATGGTTTCCCCAGTGGTCGTGTATGGATGTGACAGTTGGACTGTGAAGAAGGCTGAGCGCTGAAGAATTGATGCTTTTGAACTGGTGTTGGAGAAGACTCTTGAGAGTCCCTTGGACTGCAAGGAGATCCAACCAGTCCATCCTGAAGGAGATCAGCCCTGGGATTTCTTTGGAAGGAATGATGCTATAGCTGAAACTCCAGTGCTTTGGCCACCTCATGCAAAGAGTTGACTCATTGGAAAAGACTGTGATGCTGGGAGGGATTGGGGGCAGGAGGAGAAGGGGACGACAGAGGATAAGATGGCTGGATGGCATCACTGACTCGATGGATGTGAGTCTGAGTGAACTCCGGGATTTGGTGATGGACAGAGAGGTCTGGGGTGCTGCGATTCATGGGGTCGCAAAGAGTCGGACACAACTGAGCGACTGAACTGAACTGAACTCAGTTGCTTCTGGATTTTTTTTCCTTTTTTCCCCTCTGTTGTTGTAGTTGTCAGTTTCATTCAGTCAGTTCAGTTCAAGGACAAGGTGGATAAGCTTATTGTGAGGCAAATTAGGGTGGCCGGTGTAGGCATGTGGTGGTGTGGGATAGGGATGGGCAAGTAGGTGTGTGGCAGCTCAGGTTGAAGACAGATGGGCACATGTGTGGGGGGATGGTTGGAATGAGGCATGAAGTCATGTCATAGGGCAGGTTGGGGCGTGGCGGGTAAATGGGTAGTGGAGCAGGTTGGGATGAGGCATGTCGGAGTGTGGTGGGATGGGTTGGGGTGAGGCTGTTAGATATGTGGCAGGATTGGAAGAGGCGGCTGGCATGAGTTGGAGTGATTTGGCAAGAGGCGGGTAGGTGTATGGCAGGGCGGTTACCAGCAAGGCAGGTATATGTGTCAAGGGGTACACTGAGGCAAGGCAGGTACACATTTTAAGGGGTGGGTTGTGATAAGGGGCTAGGCATGTGGAGGGCCGAGTTGAGACAAGGCAGACAGGCGTGTGCTCAGGCAGTAAGGTAAGTAAAGTAGACCTGTAGCAGGTCGGCTTGGAGTGAGACAGTTTGCTTGCAGTGGTACTTGTTGGGCAGGCTGAATATGCATGTGGAGGGGCAGTTTCATGTGGTGAGGGCGAACAAGTGGTTGGGCATGTTGGTTCAAAACAGTCAAGCATATGGCGGGGTGGCTTATGGTGAGGTAGTTAGGCATGTGCCAGGCGGGTTGGGGTACAGTGGTTAGGCCTGTGGCAGGGTGTGTTGGGTGAGTTGGGTAGGTGTGTGGAGGGATGAGTCCATATGAGTTGGGTACACATCTCATGTATACCCAACAGATGGGTATACATGAGATGTGTACCCAACACATCTCTTGGACCTGTTCAAGCAAGCTGTGTGACTGTCTGACAAAGGAATTGGGCAAGATGGATAGGTGTGTGACAAGGCAGGTTGGGCTGAAAATGGTGCATAGCAAGGCAGCTTGAGTGAGGCAGTCAGATGTGTAATTGAGTAGGCTGGGGCAAGGCAGATAGGCTTGTGGATCTGGGTAGTCATGTTACAGGGCAGGTTAGTGTGGTGTCTGTAGGCGTGTGATGGGTGGGTTAAAGAGAGGAGGGTAGGTGTGTGGCAGGGAAGATTGTTGAGTGGTTCAACAGCATGTGGTTGGGCAGGTTGAGACAATGTGGGTAGGCATATGGAGGTGCATGTTTGGCGTGGCTCTAGGTGTGAAGCAGTGTGGTTTAGGGTGAAGCTGGTAGACATGTGGTGGAATGGGTTAAGGACAGGTGGCTATTAGTTTGACAGGGCGAGTTGTGAGGTGTAGTGAAATGAAGCAGTGAGGTGTAGCAGTGAAGTTGTGTAATCTGGGGCAAAGTGGCTAGCTGTTCATGTTGCAGGGCTGGTTGGGGCAACATATGTAGGAAGTGTGATGCAGTGGGTTGGGACAAGGCAGGCTGGTGTTCAGCAAGGAGGATTGGGATAAGGCAAGTGGCACGTCGCAGGGCTGGTTGAAATGAGGTGGGTAGGGGTGTGGTGGTGTGAGTTGGTGTGAGGTAGTTGGCATGGGTGGGACAATTTGAAGTGAGGTGGGTACTCATCTTGCAGGTGGGTTGGGGTGAGTTGGGTAGGTGTGTGGTGGGATGATTTCAGTGAAGCATGTAAGCATAGGCAGGGCAGGTTAGGTTAGATGAGTAGGCAGGTCGTAGGTAGGGTTTGGGCAACATGGATAACCATTTCAAAGTCCTCGTAGGGGTGAGATAGGTAGGGGTGTGGCAAGGCAGGTTAGAGTGAAGCTGCGTGGTGGCATGCACTGGGGCAGGGTAGGTAGGTGCCGGGGTCCAGCCCCGGTGGATCCAGGGAATTCGAAGCGGGGACAGCGTCGGCGAGGATCAGGAAACAATTGCTTAAAATAAGGATAGCTCAATGAGAAAATTTAGTGGAGAAAAGAGGCTGAATAATTCAGCCAGAAGGTGAGAGAAAGAACGACATGGAGAGACCAAGTTTCAGTGAACAAGGCCCAAATATGAAAAACAAATAAAGAGATGTTGTATTACATCTTTAATTGCTTCCCCTGTGCTGGGAGCAGGAGCTCCGCCCGTGGCAGGTAGGCACGTGGTGGGCCAGGGTGTGGCATGGTGTTTAGGCATGAGATGAAGCAGGGTGAGGTGAGAAAGGTAGATGTGTTGTTGTATTTCTTGCATTAAGGGGTGTAAGCATGTGGCAAGGATGGTAGGGACAAACTGTAAGTGTGTGGCAGTATGGGTTGGAGTGAGCACAGCATGTAGATAAGTGGCTCATTGAGGCAAGGCAGGTAGGTGTATGTTGCATGAATGGGGTGAGGTGGATAGGCACATGGTAGGATGGGTTGGGGCAAAGCAGGCAGACGTGAGGCTGTCCAGGTTGGTGTGAAGCAGCAAGGTAAGCAGTGGAGCAATTGGGTGCAAAATTGGTGGACATGTGGCAGAGCAGGTTGGGACAAGGCAGGTGAATGTGAGTCAGAGCAGGTTTACAAGAGGCAGGTAGCCCTCTGGTGAAGTGGGTTGAACAAGTCAGGAAGGTGTGTGGCTTGGCAGGTTAGTGTGAGGAGGGTAGTCATGTATTTTGTTGGGTTTGGACAAAGCATGAAGGTATGTGGTGGGGAGGCTTAAAGTGGTAGGAATAGGAATGTGCCAGGGCAGATTTGGGAGAAGCAGGTATGCATTTGGCAAAGCAAGTTTGATGCGAGGCAATTAGACATGTGGTGAGATGGATTGAGTCGGGCAGGTAGGTGTGTGGCAAGGCAGGTTTGTCAAGGCATTTAGATTTGTGGTGAGTTGGGTTTGTGCAAGACATGTAAACATGTGGAGGGTTGTAGTGGGGCGAGGCTGTAGGTGTGTGGCAAGATGAGTTGAACAATGTTAGTAAGCATTTGTAGCTTTGGCTTGAGGCAAGATAAATAGGCGTATTGTGGGTGGGTTGTGGTGAATTGGTTAGTTGCATGGCAGGGCAGGTTGAGGTTGGTAAGCATGTGACATGGCGGGCAAAAGTATGTCAGGTAAGCGTGTGGAGGGGCATGTTGGGTTGAGGCTCATAGGTATATGGTGAGACAGATTGGAGTATGGAAGGTAGTCATGTGGCAGGGCAGGTAGGGGTGAGGCAGGTAGGTGTGAAGTGGAGCGAGGAGGTATGTGGAGGTGTGGATTGGGACAAGACAGGTATGGATTGGGTTGATGTGTGGAAGGGCAGTTGGGGTGAGGTGGAAGACTGGGGAGGGGCAGATTAGGGTGGCATGTGTAGGCGTGTAGTAGGTCGAGATTGAGCAAGGCACAAAGAGGTGTCCTGGGGTGGCTTGAAATGGCGGAGGTATCTTTGTTGCAGGGTGGGGAGAAGATCTAAGTGTAGGTAGAGTGAGAAATGCAAAAAAGCAAAATGGCTGTCTGAGGAGGCCTTACAAATAGCTGTGAAAATAAGGGAAGCGAAAAGCAAAGGAGAAAAGGAAAGATATACCCATTTGATGCAGAGTTCTAAAGAATAGCAAGGAGAGATAAGAAAGCCTTCCTCAGCGATCAATGCAAAGAAATAGAGGAAAACAACAGAATGGGAAAGACTAGAGATCTCTTATAGATATCAAGGGAACATATCATGCAAAGATGGGCTCTATAAAGGACAGAAATGGTAGGGACCTAACAGAAGTAGAAGATATGAAGAAGAGGTGAAGTAAGCCAGAAAGAAACACACCAATACAGTATACTAATGCATATATATGGAATTTAGAAAGATGGTACGATAACATCGTTTTCTTGTCTTGTATGTGAGACAGCAAAAGAGATACAGATGTATTGAACAGTCTTTTGGACTCTGTGGGAGAGGGCCAAGGCAGGATGATATGGGAGAAGGGCATTGAAACATGTAAATTATCATATGTGAAATGAATCACCAGTCCAGGATCTATGCATGATACAGGGTGCTTGGGGCTGGTGCACTGGGATGACCCAGAGGGATGGAATGGGGAGGGAGATGGGAGGGGGGTTCAGGATAGGGAACACGTGTACACCCATGGCAGATTCAAGTCAATGTATGGCAAAACCAATACAATATTGTAAAATAAATAAATAAATAAACATAAAAAATAAATAAAATTGCTACCAAAAGAAAGTAAATAAATAATTTTATAAAATTAAAAAAAAAAGAAGAGGTGGCAAGAATACACAGAAGAACTGTACAAAAAAAATCTTCATGACCCAGATAATGAAGGTGTGATCACTCACCTAGAACCAGACATCCTGGAATGTGAAGTCAAGTGGGCCTTAGGAAGCATCACTACGAACAAAGCTAGTGGAGGTTATGGAATTCCAATTGAGCTATTTCAAATCCTAAAAGATGATGCTGTGAAAGTGCTGCACTCAATATGCCAGCAAATTGGGAAAACTCAGCAGTGGCCACAGGACTGGAAAAGGTCAGTTTTCATTCCAATCCCTAAGAAAGGCAATGCCAAAGAATGCTCAGACTACCGCACAATTGCACTCATCTCACACGCTAGTAAAGTAATGCTCAAAATTCTTCAAGCCAGGCTTCAGCAATAACATGAACCATGAACTTCCAGATGTTCAAGCTGGATTTAAAAAAGGCAGAGGAACCAGAGATCAAATTGCCAATATCCACTGGATCATGGAAAAAGCAAGAGAGTTCCAGAAAAACATCTATTTCTGCTTTATTGACTATGCCAAAGCCTTTGACTGTGTGGTTCACAATAAACTGTGGAAAATTCTGAAAGAAATGGGAATACCAGACCACCTGACCTGCCTCTTGAGAAACCTGTATGCAGGTCAGGAAGCAATAGTTAGAACTGGACATGGAACAACAGACTGGTTCCCAATTGGGAAAGGACTACATCAAAGCTGTATATTGTCACCCTGCTTATTTAACTTACATGCAGAGTACATCATGTGAAATGCCAGGCTGGATATAGCACAAGCTAGAATCAAGATTGCCGGGAGAAATATCAATAACCTCAGGTATGCAGACGACACCACACTTATGGCAGAAAGGGAAGAAGAACTAATGAGCCTCTTGATGAAAGTGAAAGAGGAGAGTGAAAAAGTTGGCTTAAAGCTCAACATTCAGAAAACGAAGATCATGGTATCTAGTCCCATCACCTCATGGCAAATAGATGGGAACAGTGGAAACAGTGAGAGACTTTACTTTGGGGGGCTCCAAAATCACTGAGGTTGGTGATTGCAGCCATGAAATTAAAAGACGCTTACACCTTGGAAGGAAAGTTATGACCAACCTAGATAGCATATTAAAAAGCAGAGACATTACTTTGCCAACAAAGGTCCGTCTAGTCAAGGCTATGGTTTTTCCAGTGGTCATGTATATATAGAAAGCTGAGCACTGAAGAATTGATGCTTTTGAACTGTGGTGTTGGAGAAGACTCTTGAGAGTCCCTTGGACTGCAAGGAGATCCAACCAGTCCATCCTAAAGGAGATCAGTCCTGAGTGTTCATTGGAAGGACTGATGTTGCAGCTGAAACTCCAATACTTTGGCCACCTGATGTGAAGAGCTGACTCATTGGAAAAGACCCTGATGCTGGGAAACATTGAGGGCAGGAGGAGAAGGGGATGACAGAGGATGAGATGGTTGGATGGCATCACTGACTCAATGGAGTTGGCGATGGACAGGGAGGCCTGGCGTGCTGCGGTTCATGGGGTCACAAAGAGTCGGACAGAACTGAGCGACTGAACTGAACTGACTGAAGGTCACCACGTGTTTGGAGTGGCATCACTGCCAGAGATCCAGGTCCAAAAATGGAATGGCACCAGAAAACAGGCTAACTACAACATGTTAAAAGATCCTTCTCTGTAGAAAGAGCCAAGGACTCACAGTGCTGTGTTTGGATGCCCCAGGCTAAGAGTTGGCATGGGTGGGTTTTTATGGGCTCTACTGATGGAACTGTGAGAGTGATCTTGGTACCCAGCAGTGAGTGGTGACATGAAGTGAGAACTTAATTTCCTGCCCAGGAATTGAACCTGGATAGCCTGGGTGAAAACTAGAAGACTGAGCCACCAGATCAGCAAGGGCTAGAGGCTAGAAGCTATTTTTCTGGGCTCTTTCCTCCAGTGAAAAATGCATTTATTATGGAGGCAAAAACTGTAAATGCAGGTTCAAAGTTTATTATTAGAGGCACAGCACAACAACAAGTGGGGCAGCACACAGAGGAATGGTTTCTTAAGGTGGAAGCAAGGGAGAAATGCATACTCAAAGAGAAAGGGTATAGGTGTACCCCCTAGAGAGGGGGAGCACAATAAAGAAGTGGTTAAATCATTTATATATGACAGTTCTTCAGATCTTTGTTTATCTTCTGCCAATTATCTGGCTTCTTTTTCCACATCTGACCTACCCCAGAACCCTTCCCAACATGCACACACAACTGTTTTCCAAGATGGATTTCCAGTTGAGAGGCCTATGGAATCACATATTAACATCACATATTATGGGGCAGTACACCATTCTTTTGGAGAAGGCAATGGCACCCCACTCCAGTACTCTTGCCTGGAAAATCCCATGGATGGAAGAGCCTGGTAGGCTGCAGTCCATGGGGTCACTAAGAGTCAGACACGATTGAGTGACTTCACTTTCACTTTTCACTTTCATGCATTGGAGAAGGAAATGGCAACCCACTCCAGTGTTCTTGCCTGGAGAATCCCAGGGACGGGGGAGCCTGGTGGGCTGCCGTCTCTGGGGTTGCACAGAGTCGGACATGACTGAAGCGACTTAGCAGCAGCAGCACACCATTCTTTTTGACCCCAAGGAGCCTTTCTGCACATGTGAAATGTCTCTCTTGCCCCAAGGATGGTAAATATATAACCTCTTGATTTTTTACTCAAACAGGTTTAGCTCCTCTATGTTCCTGCCATAACTGTCACCTTAGGGTGTCCACAGGAGACAAAACTTGGCTTTTTATCCTGTTTCAGTTGTTAGTTCCATTTAGAAGAGCAAACAGGAGGCTGGTTGTAGATATCTAACCTGGAGCCCACCTATTGTCTATTTCGAGAAATGCAAACAGGTGGCTAGCTGTAAGTGTCTGGCCTGAAGCCCATCTTTTTCTTGCCTCAAGAAATGTAAACAGGAGACCAGTTATAAATGCCTGTCTCCTGCCTCAGTGGGAACAGCTGAGCCATGGCCAGGTTCCAAATGGACTCTCAGAGTCCCTCAGGAATGACCCAAGAAAGCTGCCCAGTCCATGCAGCATGCTATCGATGCTGGGAGAGCCACCTTTCATCCAGGTCTGGAGACCTCACTCCTGTAGTGATCAGCACATCCAGTAGTGGGTAGAAAAGGAAAACCAATGAAACATGATTCTGCTCATTGGCTATGGCAACGGTCTAGAATGGTGCAGAGGTTGAAACCCTTATCTGATGAGATCCCGGGAGTATTTATCATTCTGTTTCTCTGTTCCAGGCAAGTCATTTTCAAATTTGGCTCTGAGACAATTGTCTGGAACACTTGTATGAAATGCAGATTCCTGGACTCCACCTCCAAAGATTCTGATTCAAGAGTTGTGGAGTGTGCCAAAGAATTTATTTCTCAGTGTTCCATGTGGTTCAGAGGAGGGGCTCCAAGGACCAGTGTCTGGGAACAATCACCCTAGCCCACACCATCTCCTTATACAACCAATCACTGAGAAAGGGCTGCACTGCAAATGTAACACCCAGAGTGTCCCCGATCTCCCGCTTTGACCTGCTGCCCATTATGGGACATATATCTCTGAGCTCTGCCCTCCGTGAGCTCCATAGCTGTCCTTTTCACATATGCACTTCACATCCATTCAGTTCAGCCAGTGTTTATTGGGCGCTTCCTATAGGATAGGCACAGAACCAGGTGCTGCTGTGGGGAACAGAGAAGAGAAGGCTGGGCCTCACCCTCAAGGGGCTCACAGTCTAGTGGAAGAGACACAGGTACTGAAAATACAAGGGAGCATGAGATGAACTCTGTAACAGAGGCAAAACCAGTGGGAAGGCAGGGAACCCAGGCAGATCAAATGCTTGGTGCAGCAGGTGATGCTCTGGTCAGTCCATGGGAGATAAGCAGGATTCGCACAGGTGGAACTGAGCAGAGAAGGAAATTTCAGGCAGGAGAGAAGGTACAGAGGTGGGAAAGAACACTGAATGTTTAAAAGATAGAGGAAGAATGTATGCCTTGACTGAAATAGAGGATACTAATGGGGTAACAGGGAGCTAAAGCTGGAGAAATGTTTTGAGGGCAGATGGCAGAGGAGATCAACTTTGATCTGTAGGTGATGGTAAGTCACCCAAGGTTTCTGAGCCAAGGAGCAACATGATTTCATTTCCTCAATTCTCAGTGCTATAACATGTAATTAACTCTACTTCTGTTAACTTCACTCCATGGCCTTACACCCTCTCTTGGTCTCAAAGCAGAAGCTCTGTGGCTACACATACCTTTAGGACTGTACAAAGTTATGATGCAGTAGCCTTAGGCTAGGTAAATTTTTAGCTCACTTACCAGCTTTACACTATGTCCACAGAACAGGAGGGGCAGCCTTCTAGAATCATTTGAGAGTAAGGGTCAGGGCACAAGGAAGGTACTCAACGAACTTTTGTTGCCTAAGCATGGCATGGATAAGCTGCGGAAAAAAATGGGAGCACAAAGAGAAAATGGTAGAGAGATGCAGGTGACAAAATTAGTGTCATCTAAACCAAACCGTTTCCTAGGAGGCTTCTGCTACAACCCACTTCATTGGGTGGGGAGACTCTGCAGTCTGGCTCACTGGGATCAGTAGGTGGTTCTTCTAAGAGCTCTACATCTAGCAGATTCTCCACTGACACCTTCACTAGGATCCTGCTTAACTATGCAGTGAGGAGGGAGAATGGTGCCCACCCCTACCTGGGCTACCCCAGCCTGTAAAGGAATGTGAAGCCACTGCTGTCCAGGTGGACATGGCGATGCTGGTCAGCGAGGGCTCCCCCAGAACCTCCACACTAACCGAAGTGGGTGTCTGGGTGGAGACAGGTGAAGTCACAGCTGGGTTACCCAGGAGAAACGCTCCCGGGGAGTTGGCATGCACCTCTGAGCCCGACCCGGCGGGTCCCCCGCCACTGTTGTTGATGGTCCACAGGCATGGGTATGGGCTGCAGAAACAGAGAGAGAGAGAGAGAGAATGGTGATGATGCTCCTAGACAGGAGTGCAGTCTGAGAGCGACGCGAGTTAGAAACAGAGGATCTAATCAGGGCTTTATTTCCAGCTCTGACACACACTGGTCCCATTTCCGCAGAGAAGCAGCAAGATGTAGTAGAATAAGCATACAATTAGGTGTCCTGAGACCTGCATTTTGATGCTGGCCCTGCCTCTAGCAAGTTGTTCAGTTTTAACACAGCATTTTATTTCTCTAGGCTTCCTTTGCCGTCTGTGTAAATGGGCAGGGGAGTTGAAAGGATATTTGGGCAGTATCATCTGTGAGTAAGATCTCTCACTGGCCAAGAGAAGTGATGTGGCCTAATAACCAGGACAGAAATCTAGGTTTAAATCCTAGCATTACAGCTTATTAGCTCTGTGACTGTAAACAAATTATTTAATAGATAAGCCTCAGTTTCCTTATCTTCAAGATTTGGAGTGATAATTAAACATATCTTACCAAATATTTTTATGAGGATTGAATAAGAAAATGACTACATGAAATCCAAAATATAGCACTCAGTAAATGGTGGTTGTATAATTAATTCTTCCATTCCAGGTTTCTACCTATCAATTCTGGTCCCTGGTAGAAAGGCGGGGAACTGGACCACTTTCTTAGACTTTTCTATCCTACATCACTGGGTCACGAACTTGACTGTACATTGAAATCACTTAGCAAATTAAAAACATTTCTGACACTTGGGTTCTACCCCAAGAGATCTGATGTAATTAGTCTGGCATGAAGTATCAGAATTTTTTAAAGCTTTCCTATTGACTGTGATGTGAAGCCAATTTTGCACCTTAACATAGAACCTGGATTAAAATGACAGCAGTCAACAGGCAAAATAACTTCCAGTATTTTCATCATCAGTTTTCAGAGTCCCTACTTTGCTTGATAATAGGCTCATTACCCAATGACAGTACTGAAAACATTTTGCTTTTCTCTAGCAAAATATTTAGTCAGCAATGAGTTAAACATGCCACCGATGAAACTAGAGGTAGAAATGCACTCTGCCATATTTCAGATTCCACAGACCTCATTGGACCATATGAAGCCTGCAGAAACCTAGATAGGCCATGGGGGTTGTTGGTTTTTTTAGCCAGCTCAGCTTGCTGGGATTCTGACCCCAATTCCCCAGTTTTCAAAAGAAATTCTTCTACAGTAACAGTCAGAGCCCCTTTCTGAGGCTTCCTGGGCTGATTAAAAAACCATGGGCTCTGAGTTACTTTATTTACTGTCTTAGCTTCAGGCAGTTCTTAATGCCTCTGAGATTTAGTTTCTCCATCAGGAAAATAGGAATTTCAAAAGCAGCCTCATGGATGTCTTTGAATCCTATAAATGACTTACATAAAGGATCTAGTACAGAACTTGGCACATAGTAATTTGTCTAATAGCTTCAAGGACACTCTTTCCCTCACTTCCAATACAGCACCAATAAATGCATTTCCCTGAGGTCCTCTACTCAAGCACTGCCAACAGAAATAAAATGTGAGCCACAAATACGAGGCTAAATTTTCAAGAAGCCACACTTGAGGAAAGAATAAAAAGAAACAAATGAACTTATTATTAATACTATTTTATGTAACCAAAAATATTTAAAATATTATCATTTTTACATGCATCAGTATAAAAAATTATTAAGAATTTATTCTTTATTATCTACTGTCTTTAACATTCTGTGTGTTACAGCCCATCTAGTTTGGACCAGTTGCATTGCAAGAGTCCAGGAGCCAAAGCAGTTGGGGGCTGTTGCCTTAAGAGCACAGCACTAGATCCTCAAGGGCCATAGCAACATCAACATCAAAATCAAGATCACAGTTTACAGCAACATCAGCAACACCTGGAAGCTTGTTAAAAATGCAGAATCTTGGGCCCTATCCCAGACCTATTAATCAGATTGTGCATTTGAGCAACATCCCAGGTGATTCTAATGCACATTAAAGAGTGAGCAGCATTGATGTGAATCAACGTTCTATGACCCTCAAACTTTTTTAGATCTGCAACTCATAAGTCATCTAACATCTACCCCCCAAAAAGATAGGACATCTTTTAATTTTGAATTGCTTTTTGGACCTTCTCAAAAGTCTGCCTAATTATGTTGAACTTAACAAGACATATATATTGATACAATGTTATTGCTTACAGTACATATTATGCTCTTTTTAATTTTGGTGTTCACCATAACTCTACAGAGTAGCTCATATTATTGCCATGTTACAGATAAGAAAGTTTAAGCTTAGTGAGGCTAAGAAAATTTCCTAAAGTCACAGAGTCAATAAGAAGTGAAACCGGGACTGAAGGCCACATTTGTCAGATTCCAGGCCCCTTTCCTTTCTACTCATCACACCGATTTCCAACAGTCAGAACTGAATGCTGGTCTCTGGTATAAGAGTTATGCCATGGGTCCTACAAGATCCTCTCAGCCCTATTGCCTGGGTTGAGGCCGGGGGGCCCAAAATCTGTCTACCTGTTAGAATGAGTAGCTTGTGAGGATATAGACAATCAAGGGTCTTGAGGTTTCAGTGCATATTTACACTTTTCCCTTTAAATTCCCTGATGCTACCACCATTGTTCACAGTACTTCTTCCTGATTGAGACAAACAATCCCAGGCCACAATATCTTTTCCCTCTTAAAAAAATACCAAAGTTACAAATGAAAAGAGTACAGGACTGAGTAGGTGCTTTCTCATCACACTTTTTCCAGGGGCGAAGAGTTGACCTTGTTATTTTCACTTCTTAGTGGCTTAGAAGTCAGGACAAAAGCTTAGACCAAGGCATTCCAGGAAAAATATATGAATTCGAGGTCCCATGCCAAAAAGTAAACCTCCAAGGACAATGAGCAAGTTGATTGTGTTGGTCTTACCTAGGCCCTGGATTGACTGGTCCGCTGGTGTGGGGTACAGACAGGATGCTGGCGTGGGGTGTGGAGGATAAGGAAGTCCAATTGTCAGCTCCAGAGAAAACTTGCAGATTATTGCTGGAGCTTTCTATCAAATTCACTTTGGGGAAATAACAACAGTTCAATTTATGAAGCATGGAAAATATAAAGATGGTGACCAATGACATTATCCTAGGTCAAAATACAACCATGGCTTGTGCCACATGTGCCAACAGTGTGTTGATACTTTCTGAAGGAAACACGAGGGAGGAACTTAGGTTTATTGAAGTTTATTGAACGTCAACCATATGTCATGTACTGAAAGTGAAAGTTTCTCAGTCATGTCCAACTCTTTGCGACCCAATGAACTATACAGTCCATGGAATTCTTCAGGCCAAAATACTGGAGTGGCTAGTGTTTCCCTTCTCCAGGGGATCTTCCCAACCCAGGAGTCAAACTCAGGTCTCCTGTATTGCAGGCAGATTCTTTACCAGCTGGGTCATGTACTGTTCATCTTTTAATCTTTATAACAACTTCTCACCTCCATTTTATAGATGAGGCTCAGACAAGTGGAATGATTTTCCCTTTTTGACACAGATCTAACTCAGGTCACCATGCTTACATCCCCTTTAAAATGGGCCATGTCATCATCCCCTCAAAACAAGCCTAAGGCCACCAGTGCTTCAGATGAAATTCTGAGGATCAGGACCTATTTTTCTCAGCAACCCCAGGGAGATTTAAACATTTCAGGAATAGTGTCTTCTATGTATTTGAATCTTCATTTGCACAAATAGTGCATATATAATAGAGAGGAAGAAGGGAAAGAAGATGGGAAGGAAGGAGGGGAAAGATAGGAAGAGGATTTCATGTACATCCCTGGCCAAGTCACTCCTTTTCATGGTGTGGCCTTCAGCCTCAACTCCTGCATCCACCATATTGCCTCCCTCCTTCTCCACTCTTCCCAAACCATTCCCAGGTAACCTAGGTTCTCTCCTCCTTCTGTACCTTTGCTCATACCACTCTCTCACATGGAATGCCCTTCATTTCTGCCTGTGTCCCATGTCATCCATCTTTCACCCCTGCCCACTCCAACCTTTATCCTTTTCTATTCATTCTTCAAATCTCAACTTAAGCATTAAGCCCTCTGGTAAATCTAGTTGCCCTTTTCTTTCATTCCCATAGCACCGTGGCTTGTGTGCTTTATAGAATGTTTCTCTAACTTTAATGTGCATAAGAATCACCTGGGGATTTTGTTAAACTGCAAACTCTTTCAGAAGGAGAACCTGAGAGTCTACATTTCTAACAAGTTCCTAGGGAATGCTACAGGTCTGAGGACCACATTAAAGTTCTCACTATACTGTATTAGGATTAATTACATATATTTTCATAACCCTAAGATCCTCCAGGGAATAAATTAAACCTTAATCACCTTCCTTACCCCCCTGCTTACAAGAGTGCCTGGTGCATAGCAAATACTCAGATGTGTTTTGTGTGCTGACCCCAGGAAAGAATCAAGAAGTAAATGAGAACCCTGCTCAGTTTATGATATCATTAAGCTCCATTTTCTCCCTTCCTGGAAGCAGCTTGCTTCAAGGTTCCTGGGAGTAGCCAGCTATGGGGCACAGGGACAGGTAGCTGATGATCAGCAAAGTCATCTGCAGGTACAGAGCTCAGGATGTCCCTGAGGCTGGTATCCTAACACACTCCTCTATCTCCCATACCATGAACTTTACTTGTTTCCTTTAGTGTTAGTGTCCCCATATGAGAATAGAATCTCTGTGAGATGATTGGTTCTGTAATCTATTTTGTTCATGGACAAAACCTGGCACAAAGTCAACCCTTGATAAATATTTGCCAAATCAGACCAAAGCCTGGATGTAGGGTGAGCTAGCTTCCCAAAACTTCCTAATGGCTCTCCAATACTGGGCCCAATATTTTCTGGACTGAGCCATGTACTACAACTGTAGAAAAGAGTCATGTGAGGGCAATGAGCTGAGCGTCTCAGAACTCCATGACTTAACTTGGCTTTTAGAGTGCAGCCTGAAACTGCTTAGTACACCAGTGCCCTGGGAGGAGGACTTTCACACCCATTAGAAATTGGGAGACTGGTTGTCTCCCAGCTTTCATAATTATTTGAAATAATTATAAAACACTAATAATGCTATAATGATATAGTCAACTATTAGTATATAAAACATCAAAATTTTAATATATAACAATATTACATATATTAGATAAAATGGATTCTATCTTCAGATATTTACTTCTACTAGTTGTTTATCTACTTCTTACCACCATCCACACCCCCAAGGGTATTGTTAGCAGAATCACACACCTGAGGGAGAATGATTTCTATGCATGTATGCAGAAGGGTAGGGAGCCTGCCGGTGGTGTCCTCGGATGCCAGGATAGTGCTCACAGCCATGGTGGGTGTGGGGAGCAGACAGAGGCAAAGGAGTAGTATACTGGTAATTGGTGTTTCCTGCTGTGCACACTCCATCCGGATTGGAAAAGATCCAGCCTCCCACTGGAAGAGATAAGAGGAAGACACAGAGGAAGACTCTGTGAACTTCCACACCGAAAATCAGGTTACCAGCCACTTCGCATAGTTATATTTCTGAGTGAATGGCAATGTCTACCTGTGTGGAGTTAGATACTACCACCTCCGCTGCTACTTCCCTTCCATGTTAGCAGCAAAGTTGGCTTCTTTGGAGATGGATGACAGGTCCTATCAAGTTTGGAAAATCTCTTAAGAAATGCTGGAATCACAGCTATATAAAATATTATTTGAATGTATTGTTAATAGAAAATACAAAAGTTAAGTTGCTTCTGACTTAATTGGATTAAAAGTCAGTCCACAAAGGAGATGTCAGATGATATATTAATCATTGATTAATAGCTACTAGGGAATGTTTAATTTGGTTACCCAGAAAGAATGGAGCCCTCCCTGTTTCTGCCAAATGATAAATTATCTTTAGTTCTCACTCCAAGCAAGAGGAGACATGATGCCTCCCATCACCACCCAACAAAGAGGATTCTGAAGGCAAAGAGAGAGGGAGATGGCTAGCACAACTTGATAAGAATCTTGCAAAACATTTTGGAAAACTGCAAAATATTTCACAGAAATGTGTTTGTGAAAGACCATCTCAATTGATGCAGAAAAACCATATGACAAAATTTAACACCCTATCATAATAAAAGCGTTCAATAAAGAATACAGGAAAATTGCCTCAACATAATAAAGGCCATATAGAACAAGCCCACAGTTAACACCATGCTGCTGCTGCTGCTAAGTCGCTTCAGTCCTGTCTGACTCTGTGCGACCCCATAGATGGCAGCCCACCAGACTCCCCTATCCCTGGGATTCTCCAGGCAAGAACCCTGGAGTGGGTTGCCATTTCACCACCATACTCAATGGTAAAAAACTGAAAGCTTTTCCTCCAAGATCATGAGCAGAACAAGAATATCCACTCTTACCATTTCCATTCAGCATCGTACTAGAAGTCCTAGTCAGAGCAATTAGGAATAAAGAAAAAGAAACAAAGAAAAGGCATCCAAATTGGAAACAAAGAAAATTATCTCTGTTCATAGATGACACAATCTTGTATGTATAAAATTCTAAATATTCCATAAAAAACTTTTATAATAAACAAATTCAGCAGTTGCAGGATACAAAATCAACACACAAAAATCAGTTGCATTTCTATACACTAACAATGAACAATCCAAAAAGTAACTAAGAAAACAATCCAATTTAGAATAGCACCACAATTAATAAAGCACTTTGGAACAAAATATACCTACAGGGAAAAGACTCGTACACTGAAAACTATAAAATATAGATGAAAGAAATTAAAGAAGATATAAATAAATGGAAAGACATCCTATGTTCATGGATTGAAAGGCTTAATATTATTAAAATGTTCATACTACCAAAAGAAATCTCTATCAAAATCCATAAGACACTTCTATCAGAAACGTAAAGCAATACTAAAATTCATATAGATTCTCAAAGAACTCCAAATAGAACAATCTTGAGAAATAAAAATAAAGCTGGAGGCCTCACAGTTCCTGATTTCAAAACACATTACAAACCTACAATACTGTAAATAGTATGTGCTCAGTTGCCCATTTGTGTCTGATTCTTTGCAACCCCATGGACTGTAGCCTGCCAGGCTCCTCTGTCCATGGAATTTTCCAGGCAAGAATACTGGAGTCGGTTGCCATTTCCTACTTCAGGGGATCTTCCTGACCAGGGATCGAACCCAGTCTCCTGTGTCTCCTGCACTGGCAGGCAGATAGCTTACCACTGAACTACCTGGGAAGCCCCCTAATTAGTATGGTGCTGGTATAAAGACATATAGACCAATGGAAGAAAAGAGAGCCTATAGATAAACACCACTTATATAGTCAAATAATCTTCAACAAGGGTGCCAAGAAAGGATAGTCTCTTCAACGAACAGTATTAGGAAAACTGGATATCCACATGCAAAAGCAATAAATTAAACTCATATTACACCATATAAAAATTTTAACTTTAAATGAATAAATGTAAGACCTATAAAACTCCTAGAAGAAATGCAGGGGAAAACTTCATGAAATTGGATTTGGCGATGATTTCTTAGATATGACACCAAAAGCATGGACAAGAAAAGCAAAAATAGACAAACTATTTCAAACTTTAAAACTTCTGCACAGCAAAAGAAACAACTAACAGAGTGAAAGGGAAATCTATAGGATGGAAGAGAATATTGGCAAACTATAAAACTATAAAAGGGCTTAGCATCTAGAATATGTAAAGATCTCTTATAACTCAACAATAAAACAACAAAAATCCTAATTAAAACAAGCAAAGGACTTGAACAGACATTTCTTCAAAGATATACAAAAAGCCAATATGTATATGAAAAGATGTTCAACATCACTATTCATTAGCAAAATGCAAAACACAAATCGAAACAAGATATCACCTCGTACTATTAGGATGGCCATTATCCAAAAAAGATTAGGAAATAATAAGTGTTGGCGAGAATGTGGAGAAATTAGAACCCCTGTGAACTGTTCATGGGGATGTAAAATGGTGCAACTGGCATGGAAAACACTATGGAGTTTCCTTAAAAAATTAAAAATAGAAGTACTGCATGATCCACCAATTCCATTTCTGGCTATATACCCAGGAGAATTAAAGACATTTGCAGATTCATATTCATTGCAGCATTATTCACAGTTGCCAAGAGGTGTAAGTAAGCTAAATGACCATCAGCAGATTATGGGATAGGCAAATTTGGTATATACATGCAAGTGAATATTATTTCAGCCTTAAAAAGAAGGAAATCCTATCGTATGGTACTATATGGGTGAGCCTTGAGGAACATTAGGATAAACAGAAGCAGCCAGTCATAAAATATATATATATATATATTGCATTATTCCTCATACTAGGTATCTAAAGTCTATGGATATAGAGGTATAGAGTAGAACGGTGGTGGCCAAGGGTTTTGTTGGGAGGGAGGTGTGAAGAGATGAAGTTTGGTGAGTACATGTAGTTTTAACATGCAGGAATTGGGGTGGAGGGGGCAAGCAGGTGGTTCTGGGAATCTTTTGCACCAAAATGTGCATGTGATTTACAATATTGTACTATACATACAACTCTAGTGAAGGTGCATTTTATACTGTGGTTTTAAGCCACAATAAAAAATGTAGTTAGTATTATGAGGAAAAGGCTTTACTTCAAGTGAATTCACGGGAAAGGACAGAGAGGCCGTAGAACAAGAAACACATTCTTTCGCCAACCAGCTCTCAACTGAGGGGCCCACAGATAAAGATTCAGACAGGACCAGAAATGTTCCTTAAGAATATCGACTAGGGATTGTCACCAGGGCTTTTGTGATATGGAACTAGAACTTTTATTAAAACCATTTGCTTAATACTTCTTAAGTATAAGTAAACAAATTATACAGAATTCATATTACAAAATGTAGGTCAGTCATTCTTAATAAATCATTTTGTTATCTTCATTTTCTCTTTGTTGTATAGACATGTGGCTCAAGGGATCACTATCTGAATGACAGAATCAAGATTCAGGTGCTCAGTAAGCAAAGCCAGGAAGAACTAGACTTCTGTTGTGAAGTTTGCCACATACAAGGATGTTTACCGAGAAGGTTGCAACACATGAACTTGAAACAGTGTGGTTCCACATGTGATCCCATCCTATACAAAATAGCTTTTCATTCCAGGTCAGTTAAAAAGTGCTTTCCTTGGATAAATTGTTAGAAATGTACCATCTCCCACAACTGAATCAGGAAGAAATAGAAAATATGAACAAACTGATTACCAATAATGAAATTTAATCAGTAATCAAAAAACTCCCAACAAACAAAAGTTGAATTCTACCAAATGTTTTAAGAAGTAAACATCTATCCTTCTCAAACTATCCCAAAAACTGAAGAGGAAGGAATGCTTCTGAATGCATTCCATGAGGCCAGCATCACCGTGATACCAAAACCAGACAACAGCACCACAAAAAGAAAGTCACAAAACAAAACAAAAGATAACATTGCACCACTATTTACAATAGCCAAGGAAATGAAGCAAATCAAGTGACCACCAAGAGATAAATGAATAAATAAGGTGTGTGTATATATATATATATATACATACACACACACACACACACACAGTGGAATATTATTCAGCCATAAAAAATAATCATGCCATTTTCAAAATCATGGATGGACTTAGAGGGTATTATACTAAGTGAAATAAGTCAGGTAAAAAAGATAAATACCATATGATTTCACTTATATGCAGAATCTAAAAAACAAGCCACATGAACAAACATAACAAAACAGAACAGACTCATAGAGAACAAACAAGTAGTTACCAGACTGTGGGGAGGAAATAAATAGGTGAGGGAGATTAAGAGGTACAAAATTCCAGTCACAAATGAGTCATGAGGATGAAATGTGCAGTATGGGGAATATAGTCAATAAGATTGTAATAACTTTTTATGGTGACAGATGGTAACTAGACAAAGAAAAAAAAAGACTCCTAAGAAAAGGGTTTTTTTAAGTTATTTTCTGAGAGTTGTTTCTCTTTATGTGGCTATACTGCCACTTCTGCAATGAAAAATGCATCGAACTTTAGGGGAAGGAGGGAGTAAAGAATTTCATAGCTGGAAAACTGTAGAAGGGATCTTAGCAAACCATTATACTCTGAATTAAAGGGTATCTCAGACACTGATGCTACTGACCTTGGATTACTGCTGCAGCTTTAGAGGGCTTGCTCCACTGTGGAGCCTCCTCTCTGTTCTGAGACATGGAGAGGGTGGCACCCTATCAGGTACATCCAGTCTACCTGCAGAATTCCAGGTATATGACTCCACTAATACTGTAGTTTTCCAGTCAACAAATACAGAAGTTTCCTCATGTGCAAAGCTGTGGCCTTCCTGAGGCGTGGCAATGGTGATAAACTCAAAAACCAGAAAGTACTAAGAACAAGGAAACCCCAAAGCAGGAGTGGAGTGTCAGGGTAGAACCTATAGCCAGAATGCACTTTTATGAGCTCTTTGGCCTCCCTGACACAAAAATGGGAGTCAAAGAAATTCACTGTTTCCATTTTTGTCTCCTGCCTTGGATTTGTATACACTCCCCCAGGAGCAGTGGTTCTCTCTGGGAGTTCTTGAAAGGGCATATACTTGTCTTGAGTGGGAGAAATAACCGTTGGCTCTTGATAGAATATTGGGAACAAGCCTGAAGCAGTCATGACAGGTAAAAAGTCTGAGTGTGGTGGAGATGCTCCTAGTGTAGCCCCAGGCCCCTCCTATCCAGGGTTCACCCAACTCACAGTGAGAATAGGTCACATGCTGGCTCTCAGACATAGCTTCTGGAATATCCTTGAGGTGGTTCCTGAAAGAGCAATGAAAGTGCACCATAGCTGTCCAGCTTACCATTCATATCCAGCATCAAGTACACCCAAGATTGTCTTTGGAGAGCAATAAATTTCTCAAAATAAGAAAATCAAACACTTTTTTCCCCTCAAACTACTATCTTTGCCCCATTCTCCTTCTCCTACTTTATGTTCTTATGCAATTGCTCTTTGAATTGCAACTTTATAGTCAATCCAATTTACCTTATTTACACCTATCACTATGTAGCTTGATCTTACTGATTTGTGGTCAGTGTTTCTGCTTGCTAAAATTCAAGCAATGATTACAGCAGCTAAGATTTGCATAGGACTTCAGGGCACAGTCGCATCTGTGATATGCTAGGTCCACCAATTATCCTGTGATAGAATATTACTACATGCTTTCGCAGATTTAGAAAGTGGGTCCCAGAAAAGCAAATTGACTTATGCAAGTCAGGAAATGGTAAAGCTAGGACTCAAAGCCAGGATCTCTCTCTCTCAAAGTCCTAAATATTTTTATTATATGACTTTTCTTATCTGAAAAAAGGTATTTCTTCTACATCATCAAAATTAAGTCAAATATTGACAGGACAGACCCCTGTGACACACTATTATAAATACCTGTCCATTAGTCTAGAGCCTTTATGATGAAAAAGAAAGATTAGACAGTTATAGGAATTAGTGTAAAGATTTGAAACAGAAACAACAAAATCTCAACACTTCAAAGGAAATCATTCACAACCCCCAGAAGTCTTTGACTTAAAGACATGAGCCTCTCACCTTTATGAATTACTCACCTTTCCTAGGTGAAATCTAGCTTTAAAAAATTTATTGAAATCGTACTACTCAGATAACTGTGGTAAAGGAAGATTGAATTATTTAAAATTTAAATCACTTAGTTTTTTTTTTAATATGATTATATTAGTTTTAAGAATCTACCGTAAGATAGGGCAGATAAAACATGGCCAGTTCCAGGTCCTCCTGTTGTTTAGCTGCTAAGTCGTGTCCAACTCCTTGTGACCCCATGGACTGTAGCCCACGAGGCTCCTCTGTGCATGGGATTTCCCAGGCAAGAATACTGGAGTTGGTTGTCATTTCCTTCTCCAAGGGATCTTCCTGACTCAGGGATCAAATCACATTTCCTGCATTGGCAGGCGAATTATTTAACACTGAGCCACCTGGGAAGCCCCAGGTTCTCCTGGACCCCTATTATAAAGGACAAGTAATTATAAATTTGTTTTATCTTGCTGATTTTGTTGGACACTGAATTAAATATTAAAAACATGTTTCTATCAAAGGTAATGCAAATGCCACTAGTTAGTTCCTTCCAAGATTATTATAAACTTCATATTTGCAAAGATCATAAGATTTCCCTGAAATTTCTCTACTCACCTTTCCTTGGCATCCAAGAAGGCCTTGGCAAAAGGGTTGTACTTGATTTTGAGAGCTGTTATCTTGCATTTACAAAGACAAGTAGTGTTAGTGAAAGGAGAATATGCGTGGGGAACAGAACACTTTATCTTCACCCGTGAATTTCTGTAAAACCAGAATAATTCTCCTCTTTTTTTCTCCTCTCCATGTTTCATTGCTTCTTTCTGCACAAAATCACTATTGCACTGTCCAACAAGCAACGTTTTATTGTCACATATGGTGAAAATGGCAAATGCAGTATAAAGTGAGCAAAGAAACGACAAAGCAACAAAATTGCACAAACCTGAGGTGCTAAATCTAGCATTTATTCTATTATTCATTTTTTTCAATAGTAATTGAACACCCACCATCTGTCAGTTACTTTTCTTGTCACTGGGACACAAAGGAGAGGATACTGATGAACACCTGTCTCTAGACTCTCGAGTACAGACTAGAATCAACTCCCTGACCTCTTAAATAATCACTTACCCTTTGGGCCGTGTTTACACACACACACACACACACACACACAAACTATCAATTCCACCTATTGTCACCCTTTATCTCCCCTGGGCTTAGCCTACTTCATTTTCCTTAGAGCCATCTGACCAAATATATATTTATCATTTTTATCTCTTCTCACCAGGATATAAGTGCCTTGAGTACAGTGCAGTATTACCAGCATGTAGGAAAACATCCAGCCTGTAGTAATACCCAACAAATATTTGCTGAATAAAAGAAGATTTTTGGCTCCCTCATCCACCCCTGTACCCATTCTCAGGGTGAATTTACATTGGCAGAGATACGTTGTCAGGAGACAGAGGCTCCGAGGTTAGAGTTTCCCAGGTTTGATTCCCTTGGGGCATGTCCAAGACCAGAATTACAGCATCAGGCTAGTAGCCTGTTGAAAACATAGCCTTAGCCTTGCTACTAGTTCAGAGGGAAACCTCCAGCATGTGTCCAGGAAAATCTGAGCACTTAGCCAGAGGGCAACCAGATGACAGGTTCCACCTGCCATGGACTAAGAGAGCAGGCAGCATGTCAGTGGATAAGGGACATTGTCCAGAGAACAGAGGAGGTCAGGATGTAGCCCCCAACTCCTCCCCACTTTCTGAAGTTGCAAAAGCCCACTCAACCTTCATAAACCCAGAGGCCATCCTACAGAGAGTAAAAGGGGATGAAAGGCAATCTGAGAAACAAAATGCATCAGCCTATAAAAACAGAACAGTTTTTGAGGGCCTGTTTAAATTTTCAGATATTTGGTTAATTTTTCTTTCCACTGACCTGCTAAAGGGCTCGGCTGAGAGGCCAGATTAGTTATAGAAAAGAAATTACATTTCCCTGCACATCATCTGTAGGCACTAAGGCAGTAGTTTCCAAACCTGGATGATCATCAGAATCCTTTAAGAAGGCTCTTAAAACCAGATTCTGGGTATTCTCCCTGGAGATTCTGACTCAGTTAGCTGGATGGGAGCCTAAAAATCTTAAGCTTCCAAATAAAGAAATGCAAATTAAAGCCACAGTAAGATACCATTTTTTCTACCCTGTTGAATTATCAAAGCTGAAAATGTAGGTAATCACCAATGTTGAGATTGGTGTGGGAATTATAAATGGATATGCTCTTTGGAGGGAGGCAATGGGGCTTTGTCTATCACAGTTCTAAACATACACTCTCCTTAACAGAAAAATTCCATTTCTGAGTGCTTAATATTCTTTGCAGTGTTATTTATCATAGAAAATAAAACAACTGGAAATGACCTAAACATCATTTAGGTGGGAAACTGATTGCCTGAAATACAGTGTATCCTCTGCAATAATTTCAGAAAAGGAGATAAATCCTAATCCAATTTACATAGAAAGATATTCATAATGTACTCTTAAATACAGGGGGTGGGGAGAAATTTCATACTAATATGAACATGAGCCAATTTGTGTGAGGAAATCTATACACTGTGCATATTTATAAATGAACAGACTATGCGTGGGAAAAAAGCACACTCTAAGCTATTATTTGTAGTGTCCCTGGGGTGTAGGATTCACAAAATAGGGAAAGAGTAAATTTTTACCTCTAACTTTTCATTTCATTGTATATACTTCCATACTAGTTGTTTATCATGTGAAGTTTTTTTAAATAAACATGTATAATTACCATTAAAAAAATTTTTTTAAGGGTGGAGGAGGGATGAACTGGGAATTTAGGCTTAAATGCAAACTATTAAATACATAGAATGGAAAAACACCAAGATCCTTCTGTATAGAATGGGGAACTATATTCAATATTCTGAGATAAACCATAAAAAAAGAATACGTATATATCTATGTATAACTGAATCACTTTGCTGTACAGCAGAAAATAAAAACATTGTAAATCAACTATACTTCAATTTTTAATCTTTCAAAGTTTAAGCAAAAAGAATCCAACCGATCAGGTATCCTGGTGACCAGCAGTCCTGGAAACTCCTATAGTATGTGGATGAACCAAAAAAATTTTGCTCCCACAGAGTTTACGGAGGCCAAATGCTGGCTCCTCAGCTGTAACCCATCAGAGTGGCCCAAGTTAGGCAGGAAAAGATCTACATATGGCCCCAAAAGAGCTAACAAGTGGGACAGATAGTATAACACAAACCCAAAGAGGGTGCACGATTGGATTAATTCCCACAGACTTGCTTTAGAGCAGGAGAGATGCCTAGCTCTGTCAGGTCAAGGGCCTGGAAACAAAGACTCCTGCATTTCTGCTGGTTTTATTACAACGCACCACTGTGCCTTACTGGCACCAGGAGAAGAAACACTGGTGGAGCTTTGGCAAGCAGGGAGAAGGAGGTGGAAAGTGATTACCACACTGTTCAACTTTGTCTCTACCGAGTCTTTCTGAGTATATCTGAATGTTAGCAAACCTACCTTTCATCCAAGTTTGGTCATAGCAATAAAAGCACCACTCCCTAGTCCCACTACACTCCCCCAGGTGACATTTACACATACATACACACACACACTCACCTCCTCGTTCTGATAGGCAGTCACAGCTATGAACTGGGTTTCAGGGAAGGAGCAGTTCATCACCATTCGATGGGCATCTCCAACACGCACTATGTGAACCTGGGGTTCATATTTATGCAGAGAATTCAACATTATCTGTTTAGGTGGAAGAAGAGAGAGGACACACAAAGCCTGAGGCATCACAGGTTACAGATGACCCAGCACCTCTGATTAGTCCTAAGGTTAACATTTAGGGCCACACACATTGATCCCCAGTCATCTGAGCTGCCACTGTCTCTCTGAGAAATTATTGAAGGGAGATTTTTTAGAAACTCTTAAGGAGAATAACTTTGGAGCTGCTTATATGAGCGTGACTAAGTACATACACACATAAGAGGGTGAAGAGTGGGTTGCCAGAGAAGAGCTGGTCTAAAGAGTATTCAGTTTTCTGCCAAAATCCTGGCTTCCTTTTTTTTTCCCTCCTATTTTCAGCACAACGGTATGAATTTTGCTCTGTTAAAACATACTGTTTTTCTTCCTATGAGAAAGTGTGTTAGTGTTAGTAGCTCAGTCATGTCTGAATCTTTGCAACCAATCTAGCCCACCAACCTCCTCTGTCCATGGAATTCTCCAGGCAATAATACTGGAAAGGGTTGTCATTCCCTTCTCCAGGGGATCTTCCTGATCCAGGGATCAAACCTGGGTCTTCTGAATCACAGGCAGATTCTTTACCATCTGAGCCACCAGGGAAGCCCCCTAGTAAGAAATCCTAATTGTCTCAAAATCCTGACAAAGGGCTGAATTACCTAAAAAGTAATGATAGCTGACATCTGCTGGTTATATAACATCCACTCTTTGTGATTCAAATCAAAGGTTTATTCAAAGTCTCCTGTTGTGAAAACTGGGAGAGAATAATAGTTTACTTTTCAATTTCCTGATTCAATAAAGAACTGGAAACTTCTGAATATTGCAGAGACTTAGGAAGATGACTTACCATTCTTAAAACAAGAACCCCTACATCCCAGCTGGATTAGCACAGAGATCAGAGAAGGGGTAAAATGTCTAAGGGCTTATGAGACTGACCAAAGTGAAATCTGGGGGAATAAGACCTCTTCTCCCAACTGTGTCTAATCCCCCCAAACAGTCTACATTTTATAAAGCAAATAACAACCTTGCACAGCACACTAGTATGCACAATCCTACCAGAGAAAACAAAAGAGTAAAAAGCCTCAAAATCTTGTTTACTCTAATTGGAGACCTTAAATAAAACCCTCCTTATTTAAGGTTTGTTTGGATTCTTTTTCTGAAAACCCAAAGCTGATTCAATATTCTATTGATAATTATCATAATGCCCAAGTGGAGGGAGCAATTATTTCATTTAGGAGCAGCTTTTTATCAAGATGCCACTTACACCAGAAAAAAAAAAGGGAGAGGGAATAACAAAACCCTGGTACCCACAAACATCTCCCTCCCAGGCTTGGTAAAAAGCACCGCACACAAGGCAAAACTCTGAAAGGCCCCTGATGATTAAGTAAACTACTGCACTCTCTCACTCTCTCTTAACATCAGGAAGTCCATTAAAAACTGAAAGCACCAATTAAGAGCTGTTTATTCCTGTTCACATTTGGACTCCGGGGAATAATTGGCTTCTGTGAGAGAAGGGGTCGGTGAGGACCCCCTAATTGCCTAAATGCACCCTCGATATTTCTTGATGAGTGTTGTGGGGCAGCCGGGTGGCCAGGCTACCGAGCATACCTGCCCACCTCCGTTGAGCTTATTGGTCAGCTTCACTTTGCTGAAGGAGATGGGTGCCTTCATCCAGTGGGCACCGAAGTTGGGGGAGTCTGGGTGGATGTAGACACAGCTGTGGCTGGAGACCTCTGGCTTGCCTGCAGGCACCCATTCTCCATTGACGTACTTCCAGCGATGACTGTCCGTTGGGACAAAGTCCAGAAGGAGTGAGTACATGGCATTGGGGTCCAGCCCTGTGATGCTAATCTTTAGGACTGGGAACATCCGTCTAAAAGAAAAGGCAGAAATTGAGCCACAAGAAGGATATTAGAATGTTAGGAACATTCTAATATGTCCAGTCCTCTCTCTGCTCAGAGGAGACTGTCCTTGGACGGCTCTGGTGATGCAGAAAATGCACAGGGGAAGCCAAATAAAGAGGGGCCAGGCCAGCAGCCTCAAACTCAGTCAAGCCTCTTTTTACCAATGTATTTTATATTGAGGTTTTACTTTTAAATGTTATGCTCTGTTTTCAAGTCTGAAAATCACTGATCTAGTCGTTCGACTAGAATGAAATTCCTCCTGAAACTTGAGGTATTATAGACAGGCGGGTGCCAGGTCTTCACAGAGCTTCCTTAAAAGGTTTTTTCTCAGCATACATCAGGTTTTCACACTATTGCCACAGAGCAGACCTTCTCTGTAACAGAAAACAGTTCTAAATAATAGTAACAGTGTTAATACAGAAAACATGGTTTGTGGTAAAGGCAGTGAAGCGGACCCTTAACTCTACATATTTAGACCAGTTCCTTCCCTGCAGGAGTTGTTAGAGGCTTTAATGCACCTGTGTGCACTTTGAGACGGGTGAGGGATTCCGCATTCTGCACTTGTGTACCAGTGCAACCATCTTCTCACTGAGCATCTTGTGGGAATTTGTGTTCAAGAAATACACTTTGAGGACTTCCCTGGTGGTCCAGTGGTTAAGAATCTGCCTGCCGATGCAGGGGACATGGGTTCAGTCCCTGGCCTGGGAAGATTCCACGTGCTATAGGACAACTAGGCCCTTGAGCCACAATTACTGAAGCCTGCATGCTATAGAGCCCTCAAACCGCAACCAGAGAGTAGACCCAACTCACCACAACTAGAGAAAATGTGCACCCAGCAACAAAGACCCAGTGCAGCCAAAAACAAATGAATACTTTTTTTTTAAAGGAAGATGTATACATTAAGACATGATGATCTGGATTTCTTGGTCCTTCTCCCACCCTCTGGGGTGTTCCCAGGTGGTTCAGTGCTAAAGAATCTGCCTGCCAATGCAGGAGACGTGGGTTTGATCCCTGGGTTGGGAAGATCCCCTGGAGAAGAAAATGGCAACCTACTCCAATATTCTTGCCTGGGAAATCCCATGGCCAGAGGAGCCTAGTTGGCTACAGTCCACAGGGCCCTAAAAGAGTCGGACATGATGTAGAGATTAAACAGCTGCAGCAGCAGCTCCTACGCTCTAAGAAAATACCAGCAAGCTTACTGTCACAAATATGTGGAGAAGCCATCTTACCTGGCTTCTGATTCTCTTTAGCTTATTTTTCCTTCACCAAGCTTTCTAAGTTGCTCAAATCTCCTCAAAAGACCTAGTTTCCATACAGACACCCCTACCACCTCCTGATTGCCCCAGAAGCTATCTTTTTTGTCAATACATCTTTGAAAATCTGAGTCCCCAAGTTGAGAAGCTAACAAATTAGGGTCCAAAAACTTGCTACTCAAAGTGGTTCATGACTCAGCAGCAGAAGTAATCAGAAATGCGGCAGCTCAGACCTAACTCCAGACATACACAATCAAAATCTGTGCTTTTCAAAATCTCCAGTTAAGTCACCAGAACTTTAAAGCTTAAAATGTACTGGTCTAGGGTATCTTTAGCTTTTAAGATAGCAACTAAGGAGACATCCAAGGCAGTAAGGGGAGTCACTTGGAGGATTTGTGCTTCTATTAAGGTTGGGAAGAGAATAAAAAGGGGAAAACTGAGTATGTCCATTGCTAAAAGAAGGAGTCCAAGGATGCCAGGTATGGAAACATTAAAAGCATAATGGGTATAGATGAGGGACTGGAGGGTCACCAAGAGAATCCTCCTGTACCCAGTAGTGCCTAGTTTTGAAATAACGTACAATAAGGACTGTCACATATGGAAAGTGAAGAAATTGAGCAACAGATAATAAGGGCTGGATCTAGAGATGGACTCAAGCCATCCAGGCTCCTCAGTCTTCTGAGCTTAAATTGCATGGGCTCCCTGAATACTCTGGACAGACAGGATATTTTTCCCCTTGGCTCGTCCACCTCATCAATACTTCCTTCCAACTCTTTGCTGGGTCCTTTTCCAACTTAGTCCTCCAGCTGTGTATGAATAACGGGGATCTGTTTTCAGCAGCCGCTCTTTTCTAAATGCCCTGCCTTAGAGACTACTTCAAAACTTATGACAGAAGACAAAGAACCTGGGGGAGTTTACACCAACCAAGGTTTATACCCTGGAATGGCTCCTAGCAAGCATTTAATAGATAGTAAATAGATAGTACCTTTGAGTACTAGAGGCTGGGTGAGTGAGATAATGAAAATGAAGCTTGGTAAGTTTAAGTAAACCAACTTAAGTCCATGTATTCAGGAAGAGTGCAAGTTAACACCTAACAAACTGAACTATAACCTACATTTGAAATCATTCCTCATACTCACTAGATGGCTATAATAATAATAATAATAATAAAAGGTGAATAACAGCAAGCATAGAGAAATTGGAACACTCATACATTGCTGGTGGAATACACAATGGACCAGCCACTCTGGAAAAAAAGTGAGTCTTGTAATTCCTCTAACAAATTAAAATACAGAGTTACCATATGACCCTGTAATTCCATGCCTAGGTGTTATGTGCATGAGTAACGAAAACATACACCCATGTAAAAACTTATATACAGACATTCATAGTGGCATTATTCATTACAGTTGAAAATCGGGAACAACCCACATGTCCAATATGAGTGAATAAATAAAATGAAGTATATTTATACAGTGAAATGCTACTTGTCAATAAAAATGCTACAACACAGATGAAACATGAAGACATTATGGTATACTTTAAACAAGTTTTTTGGATTGTACAGTATGTAAATTATCAAAATAAAGCTGTTAACAAAAAAAGTAAATAAAGAAAAAGAAGTAAAGAAGCATCCTGGTTCTTAGAAGAACACATGTAAAACATGGTAGGACCATTTGTTGCTTTAATCTCTAATACTTCATTTGCTGAGAATTTTATCATTATTTTTCTTTTTTATCACTACAGAAATGAACTGAGATGCTATGTATTTTTATCTTCTTTATACCAATGATGTCATAAATGTCACCAATGTGAATAAATGTCAACTTGCCCAAAGTCTTATAACTAGCACCCTGCCTCCAAGCCAAGTTCAGCACCTCCTGCTCTCCTCTGCCTCTTTCTCTAGCCTCGCAAGGACTGGGATGTGCTATCTCTTTACTTGGGGGCAACACTCATGACCAGGCTGTTTTCAGGGATGAGCTGCACTTCTTTGATCTTTTCTCCCTTTTCTTCCAAGGTAAATCTTTTCTCCCTTTTATTCCATCTCTGTGGCTAACCACAGAGACGGCCAAGAATCTTTGAGAAGCTGAGAAATATGTAAACCAATCCGTATATCAGAGAGAGAGAAGCAAATGTAGTAGGGAATACAAGCTCTGCCCAAAACCATGCTTGAGGAACCACACATGCTTAGGCTTGGCCATGAACTCTGTATTGTTTAGCTATGAGGCTAGTTTCTCAGTTTTTATTTCTCTTACAGGGGATCTTGAGAGCCAGCACTGCTGAAAGAGGCTGTGAGGACTGAGATCTATCGGAAGAAAGAGGGCAGACAAGGCAGATTTCCTAGGTGGGGAAACAGCAGAGATGGTTAAAGGCAAAAATCAGGAAGTAAACCCCTTCTCTTTCCCACCACAGAATTTTAATAATCATAAAGCATTCATCAGCGTTTTGGAGCGTGTGTGTATGCAGACACATGGGGCATGGATGTTTAGACTTATATGAAGATGAGAGAAGGAGCAAGAAATCAAAGTAGCCTGGTTAGAGGCTGCTAAGTCTCTTCAGTCGTGTCCAACTCTGTGCGACCCTAGAGACGGCAGCCCACGAGGCTCCCCCGTCCCTGGGATTCTCCAGGCAAGAACACTGGAGTGGGTTGCCATTTCCTTCTCCAATGCAGGAAAGTGAAAAGTGAGAGTGAAGTCGCTCAGTCGTGTCTGACCCTTAGCAACCCCATGGACTGCAGCCCACCAGGCTCCTCCGTCCATGGGATTTTCCAGGCAAGAGTACTGGAGTGGGTTGCCATTGCCTTCTCCATGGTTAGAGGCAGATCACACAAAAACATATGATCCTCATAAACTGCAATTGTAAGCTTCAGAGAAAAATCTCCATAGACTACAGGGACATGGAAAATTTTTTCCTGATGTACAACATTGGTTTTCTCTGTTCTTGCACCACTATACCTTCAGGGCCCTCGTTGCATCCCACTATGAGCATTAGCTCATCGTACCAACATCTCTAAATCACTGGGAAGTTCAATTTAGTGATCCTAACATTTTATGATAACAAATAGATACACCAATTACATCAGAAATTCTTCCAATTTATTAAAATCTTCTCAAGGCAAATTTAATCTGAATGAAATCAAATTATTCAACTTCATGGAAATACACATGAAATATAGCTTTTCCCCCTAAGGCAAATATGTTACTGTAGAGAAAACAAAAGTTACAAGAGATTTCACTTATTTGCCACTGAAATCTGAAATAAATCTTTTTGTGCAACCTAAAATACAAGTTCCTAGCTTAAAGGATGGAGATGAAAGGAAGTATTTACAAGCCGATGCACTAGAGATGATTCAAATGATTCTAAGGAGGTATTATAATTGTTATTGTTATGTCTGAAAGGCTATTGAATATCAATAACTAAGCATTTTCAATAAAAAAGGAGGGGAAGAAAAGAGAGCAGAGAGAAAAGAAACGGTAAAACAGCATGAGGAAGGGACAGGAGAAGGAGAATGAAGAACCATCATAATCCCAGTTTCTGAGGCTAATTCACTGTTTTTCAGGGAAAATCTCTACTACTTCTGATCAATGTCAGAAGCAAGCCTCCTATTTATGCATATAAATAGATGTCCATTTGAAAATGAGTCCTTTAATTCATCATCCCATCTATGCTATTTTAAAACTTGCTATTACACAGGACAATTATGCTCAGGAGTACAGGAGATATCTGATTAACCCCATCAAAATTTAGAAAAGTCAGAAAGTTAACTGACTACAGGGACAGGAGGGTAACATGAATGAAAAGGGCCAAGACTAGGTATTAACTACCAGGAATGTTCTCTCCAGGGAAGGGCCACAGTTCCATCTGCCTTAGGCTCAGGAGTTAGTATGAAAGGTAAGGATGGGGCATCTGGAGGAGACATTTGGGTCTACTGACAGAGGAAAATAGGTCGAAAGCAGTGATACAAGGTTAGGAGAAAAAAGAGGGAACAGAGAGATGAAGAGGAGAATAAAGAAGACAGCAAAACAAGAAAGATGTGCCTACATCAAGAACAGGAAAGTGTTGCTAACAGTTTATTCTGAGAAACTAAACAGACTGCAAGTAATTCCAGATCACACTCATTCGTTACCAACTGCATTAATTTCTTAGAGATTTGTCTTCCCTTCTTTATCTGAAATACAAAGGGAACTATCTCCTGGCAAAATCTTGACCACGAGGGGTTCAGAGATCCTAAGAAAAGATTTAAGTCACTGAGGAGGTAAAATGTCAGCAGGACCTCCACAGAAAATAAGAATAATCACATTGACCATAATTAGACTTTTTCTACAGAGAATAATTTTCACATAGTTAATGAGTTTAAATACGTGAAGACTTCTCAACTTTAAATATGGAGAAAATTATATAGGTGCAAAAAAGCAAGAGAAAGCTCTTCTAAAATTGTAAAAGAACATATCAATATGACATAGTATTAAGTTGAATTTTATAATGGTTTTCAAAATTTTTATTTATTCCTCATTCAAATATATGGACTATATTTTTACTTGATTATTATACTTATTTTAATATCATATATGACCACTTTGACAGCCAAATAAATAGTATGAGGCTAAGTATTAGTGTAACTAAAAGAATAATAAACAGAATGGTCTACCTGTCATCAGATATCATAAAACTTTTAAAATTGTATCATCACTCATCTTTAAAAGGAAAGAAAGTATATCCAGTTTTAGGAATTAGGGATAATTCTTTGAAATTACAAACATGTTTTCTATTTCTTTTTACAGAATATAATGTGTCAATACAGATCAAAAGTAAGAATAGGTGAAATTATAATTAAAATTATTTAAAATAACAAATTCTATATATGAAATAAATATGGGACCCATTTAGAGAGAGAAAATATAAGTATCAAGCAAGATTGATATTCCTGCTACTATTAGTAATCACAATTTATTGAAAGGCCATTATCTCTAGAACAATTTTTATTTACAAAGCACTGTAATGTCACACAACAACACTCTAGTTCATAATTTTACCAGATAGAATGGTTCATTCTCTATGCCATGCATTTTATTCAGAAATGGAAAAGTGAGAAGTCAGGAATGAAAGTGTTTTTCACAAGGACAAAAGCCTGCCAGAATTTCAGCTAGCTTGGATTTTTCTCTCATTGGAAAACAGAATTTCTCTCAAAGGTCACAATCTTTGAGATTGTGCTGAAGCTAACCATATTGAAAATACCTTTCAATGTACTTTTTTGACCATGTGAACAGAAAGATCAGTATCACATTAATATTGGGAGCTGTTTGGCAAAGCTTGGGAGCAATACTTTCTAAATATTTTTATCTCCTTTACTAAACAGAAACCCCTAATATTACCTTAGACAGTCACTTGGCGGAAATAGATTTAATATAATCCAAGAAATGCCAACAGAGACTCCATTTCAGTTAATCCCTAATTTGTTGCAATGAAAACACAGAAGGCATCTTCTCTTTTCTCAGTCAGTATATTATGGTTTCATTAACTATTACTGCAATGGCTTTCATACTGTCACAGACACACACAGTTTCAAATGAACACTCACCACAAACACACAGGAAGAAGCAAGTGTAGTAATAGGAAGTGAGATTAAATTTGCCTTTTAGCCTCTGAATCTTCAGCTTGTCAGAAATGTCTCGCAAGTTTGCTATACTTCAGACAAAATCACCCAGCTTCCAGATAAAGTTGCCTTTTATTTTATCTTATCTGAATGGAATTGGGGTTCAAAGAATAGTTATCTGCTCCAGGATGTACATTCAAAAATTAACATTATTTTCTGACATTTGAGTGCATTTCCCAAACCCACGGGACATGCCCCCCTTTACAGTAATTTCAAAGTATTTCTTCATTTAAAATGCAGGCAAAACAGGTGGCTTCATCCTCCACTTCTCTAACGATCTCAGAGAAATTAATTAAGTTGGCTGGGGGAAAGCCGTAGGAGACTGTCCTCGGGAGTGTTTAATCAGACCCCGCTACCTCTGAGTGAAGAGCTGTAGCCTTTTCTATGTTCGAGGGGCCTTGCCTCCCTTGCCAAGCCCCGCCAGCCCAAGTAGAGCCACAGATAATCTCACCTGCCGTTCTTGGTCACGATCATTTCGTTAGTGACTTCCTTGAACCTCTGCCAGAGAGGGGCATCCTCCAGAATGATCTGAAGTTGCTTCTCTGTAGGGTCGCCTTTTTCCCTCCCTGCCTGAAGCTCACTTTCCACCACATTGAGCAGACGAGAAACAGTTCCATCACAGGTCTTCTGAGTGTCCAACTCACTCATGGCCACAGGCCCCTCTCAAACTTTGCTGAGAAACGGTAGTTACTTTGCCGGCTTCCACCTCTTTCCTCCTGTCACTTGCCTGCTTTTCAAATCCAGCTGGACAGTGCCTGGGAAGCTGGGGAAGAGATGCCTAGTCTCTTGCCTAAGCTCCTAGCATGACACCCTGAAAGTCTACAAATTATACCACCAACCTGTTAAGCTTTAGTTGGGGGTGGGTGGGAGGGGAGAGGTGGGGAAGAAAAAGCCCTCTCTTGATTACTCACAGGATCAGGTGGGAGAAAGCCTGGCTTTCCCATTGGCTGCTGTGTATAGAGTAGATATTTAAGAAGGGTACTCCATCCAAATTATCAGGCTTTTATCTTGCTGTACCTGAAGAGGTCTAATCGGTGTATTGAGGACCATTTTCCAGTTAATTAAAATTGTTGTGGGCCCAGACTGTAACAATCAGGCAAATCACATTTGTGTATAAATCATGGCTTGTGGTATCTATAGGGAAAAAGAAGGATCGAAAACCTTGATGCCAATACAGGATTTCCTGACACAGTTGAGAACCAAACCACTGGCTCTGAATAGAATAGAATATATGGAAGGCCAAGGGCATTGTGCCAAGGAATATGACAACTGTACCACAGAAGAAAGGAAGATGCTCTGTGTGCCATCCACTCCAGGGTCAGAAATCAGGAGAAAAGAGCTAAGGACTTCATTCTCCCAGGATATCCCCTACTGGCCATCTCTCTCCTGAAGGATCCTACAGACCTCTCAAGGTGTAGTCTCCTGCTCATCTCAAGGTCCCTCATTGCCTCCCACAAGCAGAAGAGCTCTGAACCTTGCTCCTCCTCCCTAGTATCCACAGCCCGAATATTTCTGATTTCCAATCCTAGCCAGGAGGAGAAAAAATCCTTCTAGCACCATATTAATCTAAGGAAACACTCTGTCCCCAGTGATTGAAAAATAAGCTTTTTACCTTATTGTGCAGTTGTAATCTTAAATCCAGAAAGGCATTCTGGCTTTCCCCTTCAATGGTTTGTGGCCTATCTGGCATTCTGAGGTGAATCCTCACTTTCCCTGAGGAGATACTACTGGTAGAAAACACTTCTTTTACCCACGACACACAGTGCACACAGTATACATGGGGAGGGCAGAGACAGCGCTACCTCCCCACCTGCGAGTAGATCCTGACACTTGTGGGTTTTCCTCTTGCTACAACAGAAAGCTGTAGAAAATGAAAACAAAAGAAAAATAAAAGCAAAAACATAAGATAAAGTCAGAGTAAGGATGGTATTCAAACAGTATGCTGTGCCTACTAAGTGCCAGATACTGATGAAGCCTTACATCCAACAATGAATGAAACAGAAATGGCCCTGCCTTCATGGAATTAAAAGTCTGACAGAGAAGATGAATAATATAAACAACTGAGACATTTACTCCTTGGCAGAAAATTTATGACCAACCTAGACAGATTATTAAAAAGCAGAGACATTACTTTGCCAACAAAGATCCATATAATCAAGATTGTGGTTTTTCCAGTAGTCGTGTATGGATGTGACAGTTGGAATATAAAGAAAGCTGAGCACTGAAGAATTGATGCTTTTGAATTGTAGTGTTGGAGAAGACTCTTGAGAGTCCCTTGGACTGCAAGGAGATCCACCCAGTCCATCCTAAAGGAAATCAGTCCTGAATATTCATTGGAAGGATTGATGCTGAAGCTGAAACTCCAATACTTTGGCCACCTGATGCGAAGAACTGACTCATTTGAAAAGACCCTGAGGCTGGGAAAGATTGAAGGCAGGAAGAGAAGGGGACGACAGAGGATGAGATGGTTGGATGGCATCACCAACTCAATGGACATGAGTTTGAGTAAACTCTGGCAGTTGCTAATGGACAGGGAGGCCTGGTGTGCTGCAGTCTGTGGGGTCACAAAGAGTTGGACACGACTGAGCAACTGAACGGAACTGAACTGAGTAATTACCAGTACTGATAAGTATATGAAGACTATGTTAAGGGGTGAGATGGTCAAGAAAAATGTGTATAAGGCAGGGTGGGGAGGATCCTAATTAGGTGGGGTTGTATGGAGAGTCTCCTCTGAGGAGGAGACATTTCAGGTGAGAACAAAAAAGATGACAAGGATTTAGTTAGAGAAGAGTTGGAGGAAGAGTTTCAGGCAGAGGAGGCATATATGAGAAGTGGAGCTTGGGCCAGTTAAAGAACCATGAGGAGGCCAGTATGGCTAGAACATGGTGGTACAGAGATCAGAGTGAGATGTGCTTTAAGAGGGGCCTTATAAATCTTAAAAAGGAATTTGGATTTTATTCCACATGAGATACAAAACTATTAGTGTGTATTAAAGCAGGAAGATACTATGTTTTGCTTTGTGCTTTTTTAAATCTGGACAACTTATAGAGAATAGAGTAGTAAAAGTCAAGAATTGAAGAAAAGAGGAAAATTAGAGGGTTGTTATAGTGGTTCAGGCAAGAGATGGTGGTGGCTTATCCTAGGGTGGTGGCAGTGGCCACAAAGACAGGTGGTTGGACTCTAGATTCATTTTAGAAATAGATACGGCAGAACCTCAGAGGGACTGGGTGTGGGGTGAGGGAGGGAGGGAGTGAGGAATCAAGTGTCTGTGGTGAATGGCTAGCAGGTAAGAGGGCCATTTACTGAGATGGGGAAGGATGCAGGGAGAGGAGTCTGCAGAGGTACGGCTTTAGTTTGAGGAATCAAAATTTTCATTTTCATGTAATTAATATTGAGAAAATTGTGAATAATAATTGTGAATAAGTCTGAATAATATGCCCATGCCCTAACCCCCAGAACCTGTGAATATGGTACCTCACATATGATAAAAAAGAACTTTGCTGCTCAACATTGTATGTCATCATGGAAAAGCAGGTTAAACCAATAACAAGTTACCATTATGTGCCCATTAGCAGGAACAAAACACTGACAACATCAAAGGCTAATGAGGTGGCTGAGCAATAGGAGTTCTCGTTCATTGCTGGTGGGTATGCAAAATGATACAGCCACTTCAGAAGACAGTTTGATGGTTGCTTACAAAACTGGACATACTCTTACCACATGATCTAACAATCCACGGTGCTACGCAAATAAGTTGAAAACTTACGTCCACAAAAAAACCTGCACACAGATGTTAACAGCAGCTTTGTTTATAATTGACAAAACTTGGAAGCAACCAGGAAGTTGTTCTATAATTGAAAGGGTTAATAAATGGTACACCCAACAATGATTATTCAGTGCTAAAAAGAAATGAGCTATCAAGCCATGAAAATACATGGAGGAAATTTAAATGTATATTGTTAAGTGAAAAAAGCCAATCCCAAAAGGCTACATATTGTGTAATTCCAACTATATGACATTCTGAAAAACACAAAACTATGGAGACAATTGGAGAAGGTAATGGCACCCCACTCCAGTACTCTTGCCTGGAAAATCCCATGGATGGAGGAGCCTGGTGGGCTGCAGTCCATGGGGTCGCTAGAGTCGGACACAACTGAGCGACTTCAGTTTCACTTTTCATTTTCATGCATTGGAGAAGGAAATGGCAACCCAGTCCAGTGTTCTTGCCTGGAGAATCCCAGGGACAGTGGAGCCGGATGGGCTGCCGTCTATGGGGTCTCACGGAGTCAGACACGACTGAAGTGACTTAGCAGCAGCAGCAGCAGCATGGAGACAATAAAAAAAACAGTTGTTGCCAGGGACTGGGAGAAAGAGGGATGAATAGACAGAACATAGAGGAATTTTATTTTTTTTAAGTTCTTTTTTTTTTAAACTTTACAATATTGTATTGGTTTTGCCATACATTGACATGAATCCTCCATGGGTGTACACGTGTTCCCCATCCTAAATCCCACCTCCCACCTCCCTCCCCATCCCATCCCTCTGGGTCATCCCAGTGCACCAGCCCTGAGCATCCTGTATCCTGCATTGAATCTGGACTGGTGATTCATTTCACATATGATAATATACACGTTTCAATGCCATTCTTCCAAATCATCCCACCCTCGTCCTCTCCCACAGAGTCCAAAAGACTGTTCTATACATCTGTGTCTCTTTTGCTGTCTCGCATACAGGGTTATCGTTACCATCTCATAAAGGAATTTTAAAGCAGTGAAAACACTCTGTGTGATTTCATAGTAATGAACACCTGTCATTATATACTTATCCAAACCCATAGGACATACATCACCAAAAGGGTACAATACCAGAATGTAAATGATGGACTTTGGGTGATAACGATTTGTCAGCATAGGTTCATCAGTGTGACTCTGGCCCAGAATATTGACAGCTGGGGAGGCTATGCATGTATAAAGTTAGAAAGTATATGAGAAATCTCAGTACTTTCTGCTCAGTATTCCTATAAGCCTAAAACTGTTCTAAAAACTAATTGGTGGGGGGGAGGAGGCTTTACAGATATGACTCAGTTAAAAATTTGAGATGGGGGGATTATCCTGGATTATCTAGGTAGGTTCAAGGTAATCACAAGGGTCTTCATAAGAAGGAAACAAAAGGATCAGAGTCAGAGAAAAAATATGTAGGCACAGAAGCAGAGGTCAGAGAGAAGGGTATCTTACTGAGCTGCTGGCTTTGAAAATGGAGGCAGGGGTCACAAGCCAAGCAAGTTGTAAAAAGAAAAGGAAATGGATTTTCCCCATTTCCCCAACAGCCTCCAGAAAGAACTCTCACCAATACCTGGATTTTAGTCTAGTGAAGCTGATTTAAGACTCCTGACCTCCAAAACTGTAAGATAATAAATTTGTGTTACTTTAAGTCATTAAGTATATGGTAACTGTTATAGCAGCAATAAGAAACTAGTTCAAAGATGACAAGACTTCTAAGCAAAGATTTCAAGAAGAAACTATTTAAAACTATGGCACAAGTGTGGCTCTGATCTTCCTAGCAGCCAGTACAAGCAGGGGGAAATACAATCTGACATACATTGCACTGTGTTCCTAAAATAAAAAACAAGCCATTTGCCCAAGGGAAACTTCTCCTATGAGTTTTTAGAAGAAAACCCTGTGTGATATGCTGAATAACGTTTCCTCAAAAGGTCCATAAATGCCAGTAGGATGAGGATCCCTACCGTCAAAGTATGTAACAATCTAAAAGAGAGAAAAGGCATGTTGTTGTCCTGTCACCCCATTGTGTCCAACTCTTTCTGACCCCATGGACTGCAGCATACAGTTTTCCCTGTCCTTCACCATCTCCCGGAACTTGCCCAAACTCATGTGCATTGAGTCGGTGATGCCATCCAGCATCTCATCCTCTGTCGTCCCCTTCTCCTCCTGCCTTCAATCTTCCCCAGCATCAGGATCTTTTCAAATGAGTCAGCTCTTCACATCAGGTGGCCAAAGTATTGGAGTTTCAGCTTCACCTTCAGTCCTTCCAATGAACACTCAGGACTGATTTCCTCTAGGATGGACTGGGTGGATCTCCTTGCAGTCCAAGGGACTCTCAAAAGTCTTCTCCAACACCACAGTTTGAAAGCATCAATTCTTTGATGCTCGGCCTTCTTTATGATCCAACTCTCACATCCATACATGACTACTGGAAAAACCATAGCTTTGACTATTACAGACCTTTGTTGGCAAAGGAATGTCTCTGCTTTTTAATATGCTGTCTAGGTTTGTCATAGCTTTTCTTCCAAGGAGCAAACATCTTTTAATTTCATGACTGCAGTCATATACCCTGGGAACTACAATACAGAGATGTATGAAGTGTACCCACAAGGAAGAAAAGAAATAAAGAGTGTTATTTTTCTTATCCATTACATCCAAATCAGTGTGCTCCTAAAAACTAGGTTAACACACAAATATCTTCAACCAGTATGCCCAGTAAAGAATGATCCTTGGAAAACAGTACATGCAGTGGTTATGGGGTGAAACTAGCAGTCAAAAATGGTTTACACTCTCTTGGCTTTGAGTCTAGCCTATCTAGACAATGACTCCATTTTCCAGACTATCACCTCTAAGGTCTGTGTTATATTAGACAGTTTAGATTGAACCACATGAAACTGCTGCTATTCAACCCTTGTTTTATTTGAAAAAAAAAAAGTTTCATATAGTTCAACTAATTATTGGATTTGAAACTAATATAAAATGCTTTCCCTGAAACAGCTATATATTGGGCTGTCCAAAAAGTTTGTTTGGATTTTCCCATGCCATCTTATGCAAAAATCCAAATGAACTTTTTGGCCAACCCAATAATATCATTTTACTTGAATGATCTTTCTTTAGTTACTAAGTATCTTGCTACAGATAATTTTGAAAAATTAAGTAAAGAAAAACTATCTATAATTGCAGCACCAAGAGATGACCTCTGCTAACAAGTTTGATGAAGACACTTTTATTTATAATACATGCATACTTCTTTTAAAATGGAATTTTTAAAGGCTCTTGATTAAGCATGGCAGATTAAACACATTCTTTTATATATGCTCCTCAAACCGCTCTAAAATGGCACTAAGGTAATATGAAATGTAAACCCACAAAGTTGAGGAGTGCAACAGAGCAAACAACAGCAGAAAAGAGATGCCACCAAGATTTTGGGAACTGCCAAAAAAATGGCTGAGTTACTGATGAGGCAGATCAGAGAAAGTTGAAATATAAAAAGCTTCAGGGGAAGAGACAAGAAGCAAGCCAGTTGTACCACAGAACCCTGAAATGCCTCAGGGATTTGATACACCATACACCTCTGAAAAGAAGTTGTTCAGTTGCTCAGTCATGTCCAACCTTTTGTGATCCCATGGACCACAGCAAGCCATGTCCTTCCCTATCCTTCACTATCCTTCCCTGTCCTTCACTATCTCCCAGAGTTTGCTCAAGCTCATGTCCATTGAGTCAGTGATGTCATCCAACCAACTCATCCTCTGTCAATCTTTCCCAGCATCTTTTCCAGTGCATCAGCTCTTTGCATCAGGTGGCCAAAGTATTAGAGCTTCAGCTTTAGCATCAGTCCTTCCAATGAATATTCAGGGTTGATTTCCTCTAGGATTGACTGATTTGATCTCCTTGCAGTCCAAGGGACTCTCAAGACTCTTCTCTAGCACCACAGTTCAAAAGCATCAAGGCGCTCAGTCTTGTTTATGGCCCAACTCTGTTTCTGGCTAGGATCAAATAGGAAAATATCTTGAAATTTTGTTTACAAAAACCATTAATTTTTTTTTTAGCTTTCTCAAACTGAAGTTTTATTTACAGATTATTATTGTTTTTCAGCTGTTCTTGGAGTACACAATTTGCTCAACAATCCCAAATTTGATGAAGAAACGACTAACATGAAAGGTGGCAAAGGGCCTTTGAGAAGTAAGTTGACATGAAATCTGTGGTAAAAAAAAACCATTAACTTTTGAGATCTTCATTTCTTAGCCAGACAACTGTACCTCCCCGTTGCAGGAGAAAACAAGAGAATGACTTTCAGAAGAGAGGGGATTTGGAAGGATTTGTACTCAGAGACAATTGCTGGTGGAGGCAGGGGTGAGGAACATTCTGAAAACAGAGTGTTATGACACACTCCTTAGGTAATAGACTTAGTGATTCCTCAGTGAAATGACCCATCCTCAATTATCACCAACCTCAATCAAATGGGAAAACCAAACTTTGCAAAACTGCCCATGAACATAGGAATTGCATCAGCATTGACAGGCATACTTCAGTGGTTCAGTTCCAAACCCCCAAACAAAATGAATACTGTGATAAAATGAGTCACATAAATGTTTTTTGTTTCTCAGTGCATATGAAAATTATTGTTATGCTGTACTATAGCCTATTAAGTATGCAACAGCATTGTGTCTAGAAACATAATGTACATACCTTAATTAACTTATATGCAGAGTACATCATGAGAAATGCTGGGCTGGAGGAAGCACAAACTGGAATCAAGATTGCCAGGAGAAATATCAATAACCTGAGATATGCAGATGACACCACACTTATGACAGAAAGGGAAGAAGAACTAAAGAGCTTCTTGATAAAAGTGAAAGAGGAGAGTGAAAAAGTTGGCTTAAAGCTCAACATTCAGAAAACAAAGATCATGGCATCTGGTCCCATCACTTCATGGCAAGTCGATGGGGAAACAGTGGCTGACTTTATTTTTCTGGGCTCCAAAATCACTGCAGATGGTGATTGCAGCCATGATATTAAAAGACACTTACTCCTGGGAAGGAAAGTTATGACCAACCTAGATAGCATATTCAAAAGCAGAGACATTTGCCAACAAAGGTCCATCTAGTCAAGGCTATGGTTTTTCCAGTGGTCATGTATGGATGTGAGAGTTGGACTGTGAAGAAAACTGAGCACCGAAGAATTGATGCTTTTGAACTGTGGTGTTGGAGAAGAGTCTTGAGAGTCTCTTGGACTGCAAGGAGATCCAAACAGTCCATCCTAAAGGAGATCAGTCCTAGATGTTCATTGGAAGGACTAATGTTGAAGCTGAAGCTCCAATACTTTGGCCACCTGATGTGAAGAGCTGACTCATTGGAAAAGACCCTGATGCTGGGAAACATTGAGGGCAGGAGAAGAAGGGGACGACAGAGGATGAGATGGTTGGATGGCATCACTGACTCGATGGACATGGGTTTGGGTGGACTCCGGGAGTTGGTGATGGACAGGGAGGCCTGGCATGCTGCAGTTCATGGGGTCGCAAAGAGTTGGACACGACTGAGCGACTGAACTGTACTGAACCGAACAGTATTTTATTGCTGAAAATGCTAATCATCATCTGAACCTTCAGAAAGTTATAATCCTTTTATGATAGTTACAACATCAAAGAACACTGATCAGAGATCACCATAAAAAATATAATAATAATGTAAAAGCTTGAAATACTATGAGAATGACCAAAATGTAATGCAGAGACATGAAGTGAGCAAATGCTTTTGGAAAAATGGCACTGATAGTCTTCCTCAATGCTGATTTGCCACAAACCTTCAATTTGTAGAAAACACTATTTCTGTGAAGCACAATAAAGTTAAGTGCCTGTATGTGCCTCAAAATAAGAGATTATCAGACATCAGACAGGGAAGTCAGAGATCAAAGCAAAAAGTACATTTAAAAAGGAATTTTGAGTAAACAGAGACCACGTAGGGAGCAAAATATAACAAAAGAAAACTATTTTCCACCTAAACATAAGATAAAATATTGCATTCATAAAATAAGACAAGGAAATGGAAGGAAGGAAGGAAGAAAAGAAGGAGATAGGAATCACAATAAGAGAGGACGGGAGGAGGAAACAAAGGAATAAAGAAAAAGGGGATGCAGAAAGGAAGAGAAGGAAGAACTGGAGGACAACATAGAGGTCTTGGGAATTAAAGACATCAAAATGTATATTTAAAATTCAATAAGAGCTTGGAAGTCAGAGTTTGTGAAATTTCTAAGAAAGTAAAAGAGTGACAATGAATTCCAAAAAGAAAGAACAGTGAACATAAAAGTGCAGAAATTCTTCAAGAAATAATACAGGAGATGTTCTTAGAATTGAAGAACATAAGTTTCCATATTGAAAAGTCCATGAAGGGCACAGAATAATGAATAAAAAATATTTATCTGCTCCAAGACACATACATCATCATGAAATCTTCTAGAGAAAAAGCAATTTGTTACAATAAATAACAAATTATAATGCTATCAACCTTCTCAATAACAACCTGAAAGCTACAAGAAAATTAAACAATGCTCTCAGAACTGTGATGGAAAATTACTATTCATTCAGAATTCTATACCCATTCAAAATACGTGGTTTGAGAGTAAAGACATTTCAGACCTACAAGGTATTTAAAAATTTACCTACCATGCACTTTTTCTCAGAAGTTGCTAGAGAACGTCCTTAAGTGAAACAAAAGAGTAAAATAAGAAAAGAGAGCAAAATACGAAAACTGGGAAACAGGAGACTGAACACAAGATAAAAACAAAGGAAAGCCCCTGGAATGATAAGTGTATAGACAAATGACAATTTACAGACAAATGTCAGTGGTAGGCTAGGCTTTATGAAGAGATCAGAAACTGAGAACATTTGGATAAATCAAAGTTTGTTTGCCTAACAGTTATGGAAGGCAGTGAGCACACAGAGCAGAGAAGTCAGCAACATTCCCCAGAGTACACAGAATGCAAATTTCTGTGTCCTAAAAAGTCCTCACCAGTAAACATATTGTTGACTGATGAATTTGAGTAAGTATGCCGACACACCTGCTCCCAAGACTAAATGCTCCCACATATACATCTATATTTTCTTCCAGTAGTCACGTATGGATGTGAGAGTTAAACTATAAAGAAAGCTGAGGGCCAAAGAATTGATGTTTTTGTACTATGGCATTGGAGAAGACTCTTGAGAGTCACTTGGACTGCAAGGAGATCCACCCAGTCCATCCTAGAGGAAATCAGTCCTGAATATTCATTGGAAAGACTGATGCTGGAGTTGAAACTCCGATACTTTGGCCACCTGATGCGAAAAACTGACTCATTTGAAAAGACCCTGATGCTGGGAAAGATTGAAGACAGGAGGAGAAGAGGACAACAGAGGATGAGATGGTTGGATGGCATCACCGACTCCATGGATATGAGTTTGAGTAAGCTCCAGGAGTTGGTGATGGACAGGGAAGCCAGGCATCCATCGGATCACAAAGAGTCGAACATGACTGAGCTACTGAACTGAACTGATACATCTAAATTTGAAAAAGTGCTACGCATGTATCAAGAACCGCCAGTAACCCCAGAATTCTTTAAGTTGTGCAATATTACAATAGCCAATGAGAAGTATAGCTCGTATTTGAGCCTAAGGACAGGTTATAATCTTAACCATTATGTTTTACTGACCGTTTATTATGGACCAGGCACTGTATTATGTTTTTATATACATGATTCATATCATAGTCATAACTTTGTAAAAAATCATTGCCACTCTCTTTTTTTAAAATGAGGCAGGTACTCCAATTCCGAGAGATTATGAATCCTCCCAATGTCACATAATAAGTAAATGGAAAAGTCATTTCAGTCTAGGTCATTCTCATTTTGAGTACAATTTATAGTCTAAATAGATAGACTTCATTTTAGCCCATCTATCTCCAGGAATTCATTCATTCAGCAATTTAATGATCAAATCAGGAGATGATAATTATCTCCATATTATAGGTGAAAAAACTCGGTAAGGGAGGAAAAATTATTTATCCAATCAGAAATGAACCAGGGAAAGAGTTAGAAAAGAAATGACCCTCCCACCCCCAAAATACAGTGCAAAAATAAGTGCATTTTTCAGGATCCAGAAAGAAAGACCTCATGAGTGGTCCTATATCCCCTTGCTGGGCTGAAAGGTTACCAGGGAACTAGCAGGTAGGATTCCCCACTTCACCCTCCCCTTGCTCCACTGAACATCCTTCAATCACAAAAATTCTTTTTCTACATTGGGTTGCCATGGAACTTCTTGTTTTAAAGAAAGGTGAGAAAAATGGTCTCATAACACAATTTGTAAAGTTTAAAAATAAAATAAAATTTAAAATTAAAAAAAAATACATTTCAAAATCCCTGGTATAAATGATGCCAAAGGTGTTTCCCAGCTCTAGCAATCTAGCATTCCTTTGATATATATTGGTGGTACTACTATAATTGTTGCTATTTTACCTACTAGCAAGGGACCAATTGGTTCATGTATTAAAAAAAAAAGGGGGGGGTCAAAAATCCCTCATGGAAATCTTGTCTTCCTCAGATATAATATACTATTCTGACTTTCCATGGCAGTGTGTTACCACTTTCTGATGTTCTAAGGGCCTCACATTGGGGTCCTTGGCACATTTTATAAGTAGAGATGTTAATCAAGCTTCTTAAAAAACAAATCATTCATTTTATTCTCCCTTCAGTTGTCTTAACAGCACAATGCCTTCCTAAAGTACAGAGTTAAATCTTATATAATATGTAATTCACTATCAAATTTTCAATAGTTCAAATAGACCTTCATATCTACATTTTAGGATTAAATTGCTAAGTTGTTTTGCCTCCAATATCATGTCCTTACCGCCTTTATCCATAAAGTTAGTAGCCAGCCCATAGTAGATCCTCTATACTTACTGTTTGATTTATTGCTTAAGGTCAGGTTGCAATAAGGTAAAAATTCATATTTATTAAGAAAAACCATTGTGTTTATTTAATAACAAACTTTAAGGGGAATCACAATATATTTTTTATTAAAGTATCAGTTCAGTTCAGTCACTCAGTCGTGTCCGACTCTTTGCGACCCCAGGGACTGCAGCACGCCAGGCCTCCTTGTCCATCACCAACTCCTGGAGTTCACCCAAACCCATGTCCATTGAGTTGGTGATGCCATCCAGCCATCTCATCCTCTATCATCCTCTTCTCTTCCCGCCTTCAATCTTCCCCAGCCTCAGGATCTTTTCAAATGAGTCAGCTCTTCACATGAGGTAGACAAAGTATCCAGGTTCGATGCACGATACTGGATGCTTGGGGCTAGTGCACTGGGACGGCCCAGAGGGATGGTATGGGGAGGGAGGAGGGTGGAAGGTTCAGGATGGGGAACACATGTATACCTGTGGTGGATTCATTTTGATATTTGGCAAAACTAATACAATTTTGTAAAGTTTAAAAATAAAATAAAATTTTAAAAAAAAGTATTGGAGTTTCAGCTTTAACATCAGTCCTTTCAATGAACACTCAGAACTGATTTCCTCTAGAATGGATGGGTTGGATCTCCTTGCAGTCCAAGGGACTCTCAAGAGTCTTCTCCAATGCCACAGTTCAAAAGCATCAATTCTTTGGCACTTAGCTTTATTTATAGTCCAACTCTCACTGGAAAAATCTGGAAAAATCATAGCTTTGACTACACGGACTTTGGTTGGCAAAGGAATGTGTCTGCTTTTTAATATGCTGTCTAAGTTCTTCATAATTTTCCTTCCAAGGAGCAAGCATCTTTAAATTTCATGGCTGCAATCACCATCTGCAGTGATTCTGGAGCCCAAGAAAATAAAGTCTGACATTGTTTCCACTGTTTCCCCATCTATTTGCCATGAAGTGATGGGACTGGATGCCATGATCTTTGATTTCTGAATATTGAGCTTTAAGCCAACTTTTTCACTTTTCCTCTTTCACTTTCATCAACAGGCTCTTTAGTTCGTCTTCCCTTTCTTCCATAAGGGTGGTGTTATCTGCATATCTGAGGTTATTGCTACTTCTCCCAGCAATCTTGATTCCAGCTTGTGCTTCATCCAGCCCAGAATTTTGCATGATGTACTCTGCATAGAATTTAAATAAGCAGGGTGACAATATAAGCAAGGTGACACACTCCTTTTCCTATTTGGAACCAGTCTGTTGTTCCATGTCAAGTTCTCACTGTTGCTTCCTGACCTGCATACAGGTTTCTCAAGAGGCAGGTCAGGTGGTCTGGTATTCCCATCTCTTTCAGAATTTTCCACAGTTTATTGTGATCCACACAGTCAAAGGCTTTGGCATAGTCAATAAAGCAGAAATAGATATTATATTAAAGTGTAGTTGATTTTAAATATTTTATTAATGTCAAGTGAACAGCATAGTGATTCAGTATTTTTATAGATTGTATTCCATTAAGAGTTATTGCAAGATAATAGATATACTTCCCAATTTTATGCAATATATCTTTGTGATGCTAGTGGTAAAGAACCTGCCTGCTAATGCAAGAGACATAAGAGATACAGGTTTGGTCCCTGCCTTGGGGAGATCTTCTGGAGGAGGACATGGCAACCCACTCCAGTATCCTTTCCTAGAGAATTCCATGGGCAGAAGAGCCTGGCAGGGTGCAGTCCAAAGAGTCACAAAAAGTCGGACAGGACTGAAGCAACTTAGCACAGCACACGCAGCACAGTCTGTATTTCTTACTCCCATCCCCATAACATGCCTCTCCCCCTCCCCCCCACCCAATAGAAACCACCTGTTTGTTTTTTTAATTTATCTATTTTTAAATTGAAAGATAACTTCTTTACAGTATTGTGTTGGTTCCTACAAAACATCAACATGAATCAGTCATACGTTTACCTATGTCTCCTCCTACTTGAACCTCCCTCCCATCACCTGCCCCATCCCACCCCTCTAAGTTGTTACAGAGCCACTTGGTGTTCCCTGAGTCATACAGCAAATTCCCATTGGTTAGCAGTTTTACATATGCTATTGTAAGTTTCCATGTTACTCTCTCCATGCATTTCACCCTCTCCTTCCTCCCATCATCCCAACATGTCCATAAGTCTGTTTTCTACATCTATGTCTCCACTGCTGCCCTGCAAATAATTTCATTAGTACCATCTTTCTAGGTTCCATATATATGCATGAGCATACGATATTTATCTTTCTCTTTCTGACTTACTTCACGTGATATATATATATAATAGGCTCTAGGTTCATCCACCTCATTAGAACTGACTCAAATGCATTCCTTTTTATGGCTGAGTAATATTTCATGTAAATATGCACCACAGCCTCTTTATCCACTCATCTGTCAATGGACATCTAGATTTCTTCCATGTTCTAGCTATTGTAAATAATGCTGCAGTGAACATTGGGGTACCTGTGTCTCTTTCAATTTTGGTTTCCTCAGGGTATATGTTTAGTGGGATTTCTGGGTCAAATGGTGTCTTTATTCCTAGTTTTTTAAGGAAACTCCATACCGTCTTCCATAGTGGCTATATGAATTTATCTTCCCACCAACACTGCAAGAGAGTTCCCTTTTCTCCACACTCTATCCAGCATTTGTTTGTAGACTTTTTGACGATTTTTTTACACCAGCCATTTTGTCTGGTGTAAGGTGTTATCTCATAGTTTTGATTTGCATTTCTCTAATAATGAATGATGTTGAGTATCTTTTCATATATTTGTTAGCCATCTGTATGTCTTCTTTGGAAAAATGGCTGTATAGGTCTTTTCCCCATTTTTTGATTGGATTGTTTGTTTTTCTGGTATTGACTTGCATGCGCTGCTTGAATATTTTGGAAATTAATCCTTTGTCAGTTGTTTCATTTGCTATTATGAGGGTTGTTTTTTTACCTTGTTTATAGTTTCCTTTGATGTGTAAAAGCTTTTAAGTTTAATTAGGTCCCACTTGTTTATTTTTATTTTTATTTCCATAACCCTAGGAGGTGGGTCATAGAGGATCTTGCTTTAATTTATATCATCAAGTGTTCTGCCTATGTTTGCCTCTGAAGTTTTATAGTTTTGGGTCTTACATTTAGGTCTTTAATCAATTTTGAGTTTATCATTGTGCGTGGTTTTAGAAAGTGTACCAATTTCATTCTTTTACATGTAGCTGTTCAGTTTTCCTAGCAGCACTTATATTGAAGAGGATATTTTTACCCCAATGTATATTCTTGCCTCCTTTGTCAAAAATAAGTTACCTATAGCTTTGTGGGTTTATTTCTGGGCTTTCTATCTTGTTCCAATGGTCTATATTTCTGTTTTTGTGCCAGTTCCATGCTGTCTTGATGACTGTAGCTCTGTAGTATAGTTTGAAGTCAAGAAGATTGATTCCTCCAGCTTCATTCTTTTTTTCTCAAGATTCCTTTGGTTATTTGGGGTCTTTTGTGTTTCCATATGAATTGTGAAATTTTCATTCTAGTCCTGTGAAAAATGCCACTGGTAGTTTGATAGGGTGGAGAAGGAAATGGCAACCCACTCCAGTGTTCTTGCCTGGAGAATCCCAGGGACAGAGGAGCCTGGTGGGCTGCCGTCTATGGGGTCGCACAGAGTCAGACATGACTGAAGAGACTTAGCAGCAGCAGCAGCAGCAGCAGTTTGATAGGGATCACATTGAACTTGTAGATTGCATTTGGTAGTATAGTCATTTTCACAATATTGATTCTTCCAACCCAAGAACATAGAATATCTCTCCATCTGTTTGTGTCATCTTTTATTTCTTTCATCAGTGTCTTATAATTTTCTGCATACAGTTCTTTTGTCTCCTTAGGTAGGTTTATTCCTAGATATTTTATTCTTTTTGTTGCAATGGTGAATGGAATTGATTCCTTAATCTCTCTTTCTCATTTTTCATTGTTAGTATATAGGAATGCAAGTGACTTCTGTGTATTGATTTTGTATTCTGCGACTTAGCTAAATTCAATGATTAGCTCTAGTAATTTTCTGATAGTATCTTTAGGGTTTTCTATGTATAGTATCATGGCATCTGCAAACAGTGAGAGCTTTACTTCTTTTCCAAACTGGATTCCTTTTATTTCTTTTTCTTCTCTGACTGCCGTAGCTAGGACTTCCAAAACTGTGCTGAATAACAGTGATAAGAGTAGGCACTCTTGTCTTGTTCCTGATCTTAGAGGTAATGCTTTCAGTTTTCAACCATTGAGACTAAGGTTTGCTATGGGTTTATCTTATATGGCCTTTACTATGTTAAGGTAGGTTCCTTCTATGTCCATTTTTTGAAGAGTTTTTGTCATAAATGGATACTGAATTTTGTCAAAGGCTTTTTCTGCATGTGTAGAGATTACCATACGGTTTTTCGTTTTCAATTTGTTAATATGGTGTATCACACTGATTGATTTGCATATATTGAAGAATCCTTGCTTCTCTGGGGTAAACCCAATTTAATCATGGTGTATGAACTTTTTTAATGTGTTGTTGAATTCTGTTTGTTAGAATTTTGTTGAGGATTTTTGCAACTACGTTCATCAGGGATATTGGTCTGTAATTTTCCTTTTTTGTGTGTTGTCTTTGCCTGGTTTTAGTATCAGGATGATGGTGGCCTCATAGAATGAGTTTGGAAGCATTCCTTCCTCTGCAATTTTTTGAGAGTTTTAGAAGGATAGGAATTAGCTCTTCACTAAATGTTTGACAGAATTCTTCTGTGAAGCCACCTGGCCTTGGGCTTTTGTTTTTGGGGGAGATTTTTTTATCACAGCCTCAATTTCAGTGCTTGTAATTGGGTTGTTCATAATTTCTATTTCTTCATGGTTCAGTCATGGGAGGTTGAACTTTTCTAAGAATCTGTCCATTTCTTCCAGGTTGTCCATATTATTCCCATATAGTTGCTCAAAATAGTCTGTTATAATCCTTGTGGCTTCCCTCATAGTTCAGTCAGTAAAGAATCTGCCTGCAATGCAGGAGAACTCGGTTTGATTCTTGGGTTGGGAAGATCCCCTGGAGAAGGAAATGGCAACCCACTCCAGTATTCTTGCCTGGAGAATCCCATGGAGAGAGAAGCCTGGCAGGCTACAGTCTATGGGGTCACAAGAGTCATGCACGACGGACCAATTAAGCACACATACACACACATACACAAATCTTTGTATTTCTGCATTGTCTGTTGTAACCTCTTCTTTTTTCATTTCTAATTTTGATGATTTGACTCTTCTCTCTTTTTTCTAGATGAGGCTGGCTAAAGGTTTGCCAATTTTGTTTATCTTTTCAAAGAACTAGCTTTTCATTTTATTATTGTTTCTTTCATTTCTTTTTCATTTATTTCTGCTCTTATTTTTATGATTCTTTCCTTCTGCTAACTTTGACAGGGAGGGGGAGGGGTTGTTCTTTTTCCAGTCATAGTAGGTGTAAAGTTAGACTATTTATTCAATGTTTTTCTTGTTTCTTGAGGTAGAATTGTATTGCTATATAATTCCCTCTTAGAACAGCTTTTTCTGCATTCCATAGATTTTGAGTTATCATGTTTTCATGGTCATTTGTTTCTAGGATTTTTTTTTTTTCCCTTTTGATTTCTTCAGTAACCTGTTCATTATTTAGAAATGGATTGTTTAATATCCATGTGTTTGTGTTTTTACAGTTTTTTTCTTATAATTGATATCTAGTCTCTCAGTGTTGCAGTCAGAAAAGATGCTTGATACAATTTCAATTTTCTTAAATTTACCAAGATTTGATTTGTGACCCAAGATGTGGTCTATCCTGGAGAACGTTCCATGTGCACTTGAGAAAAACGTGTATTCTTCTGCACTAGGATGGAATGTCCTGAAAATATCAATGAGATTCATCTGGTCTGTGTCATTTAAGGCTTGTGTTTCCTTATTAATTTTCTGTTTTGATGATCTGTCCATTGGTGTAAGTGGGGTGTTAAAAGTCCTCTACTATTATTGTGTTATTGTCAATTTCTCCTTTACTGTATGTTAAGTGTTTGTCTTATGTATTCAGGTATTTCTATGTTGGATACATAAATATTTATAATTGCTATGTCTTCCCCTTGGATTGATCCCCTTGATCATTATGTAGTGTCCTTCCTTATCTCTTGTAATATTCTTTATTTTAAGGCCTATTTTGTCTGATTTGAGAATTGATACTCCAGCTTTCTTTTGCTTTCCATTTGCATGGAATATATTTTTCCATCCTCTCACTTTCAGCCTGTACATGTGTTTAGGTTTGAAGTGGGTTTCCTTTTTTTTTTTTTTTTTTTAATTTTAGTTGGAGGCTAATTATTTTATAATATTGTAGTGGTTTTGCCATACATTGACATGAATCAGCCATAGGTGTACATGTGTCCCCATCCTGAAACCCCACCCACCTCCCTCCCATTCTCATCCCTCTGGGTCATCCCAGTGCACCAGCCCTGAGAACCCTGTCCCATGCATCAAACCTGGACTGGTGATCTGTTTCATATATGATAATATACATGTTTCAATGCTATTCTCTCAGATCATGCCACCCTCGCCTTCTCTCACAGAGTCCAAAAGACTGTTCTATACATCTGTGTCTCTTTTGCTGTCTCGCATATAGGGTTATCTTTACCATCTTTCTAAATTCCATATATATGCATTAGTATACTGTATTGGTGTTTTTCTTTCTGGCTTACTTCACTCTGTATAACAGGCTCCAGTTTCATCCACCTCATTAGAACTGATTCAAATGTGTTCTTTTTAATGACTGAGTAATATCCCATTGTATATATGTACCACTGCTTTCTTATCCATTCACCTGCTGATGGACATCTAGGTTGCTTCCATGTCCTGGCTATTGTAAACAGTGCTGCGATGAACATTGGGGTACATGTGTCTCTTTCAATTCTGGTTTCCTCACTGTGCATGCCCAGCAGTGGGATTGCTGGGTCGTATGGCAGTTCTATTTCCAGTTTTTTAAGGAATCTCCACACTGTTCTGCATAGTGGCTGTACTAGTTTGCATTCCCACCAACAGTGTAAGAGGGTTCTGTTTTCTCCATACCCTCTCTAGCATTTGTTGTTTGTAGATTTTTGGATCGCAGCCATTCTGACTGTGTGAGACGGAACTTCATTGTGGTTTTGATTCGCATTTCTCTGATAATAAGTGATGTTGAGCATCTTTTCATGTGCTTGTTAGCCATCTGTATGTCTCCTTTGGAGAACTGTCTGTTTATTTCTTTGGCCCATTTTTTGATTGGGTCATTTGTTTTTCTGGAATTGAGCTGCAGGAGTTGCTTGTATATTTTTGAGATTAATTCTTTGTCCATTGCTTCGTTTGCTATTATTTTCTCCCATTCTGAAGGCTGTCTTTTCACCTTGCTTATAGTTTCCCTTGTTGTGCAAAAGCTTTTAACTTTAATCAGGTCCCATTTGTTTATTTTTGCTTTTATTTCCAATACACTGGGAGGTGGGTCATAGAGGATCCTGCTTTGATTTATGTCAGAGAGTGTTTTGCCTATGTTTTCCTCTAGGAGTTTTACAGTTTCTGGTCTTATGTTTAGATCTTTAATCCATTTTGAGTTTATTTTTGTGTATGGTGTTAGAAAGTGTTCTAGTTTCATTCTTTTACAAGTGGTTGACCAGTTTTTCCAAGTACTGCATTTCGGACTCTGTTTTTGACCATGATGGCTACTCCATTTCTTCTAAGGGATTCCTGCCCACAGTAGTAGATATAATGGTCATCTGAGTTAAATTCACCCATTCCAGTCCATTTTAGTTCGCTGATTCCTAGAATGCCGACGTTCACTCTTGCCATCTCCTGTTTGATTTCATGGACCTGACATTCCAGGTTCCTATGCAATATTACTCTTTACAGCATCGGACCTTGCTTCTATCACCAGTCACATCCACGACTGGGGATTGTTTTTGCTTTGGCTCCATCCCATCATTCTTTCTGGAGTTATTTCTCCACTGATCTCCAATAGCATATTGGGCACCTACTGACCCGGGGAGTTCCCCTTTCAGTATCCTATCACTTTGCCTTTTCATACTGTTCATGGGGTTCTCAAGGCAAGAATACTGAAGTGGTTTGCCATTCCCTTCTCCAGTGGACCACATTCTGTCAGACCTCTCCACCATGACCCTCCCATCTTGGGTGGCCCCACACAGCATGGCTTAGTTTCATTGAGTTAGACAAGACTGTGATCCGTGTGATCAGATTGGTTAGTTTTCTGTGATTATGGTTTCTGTGCGTCTGCCCTCTGATGCCCTCTTGCAACACCTATCATCTTACTTGGGTTTCTCCTAACCTGGACATGGGGTATCTCTTCACAGCTGCTCCAGCAAAGCACAGCCGCTGCTCCTTACCTTGGATGATGGGTATCTCTTCACAGCCACCACTCCTGACCTTGAAGGTGGAGTAGCTCCTCTAGGCCCTCCTGCACCCATGCAGCCGCCTCTCCCTGGACGCGGGGTACCTCCTCTTGGCAGCCGCCCTCACACGCTAGTAAAGTAATCTCAAAATTCTCCAAGCCAGTCTTCAGCAGTATGTGAACTGTGAACTTCCAGATGTTCAAGCTGGTTTTAGAAAAGGCAGAGGAACCAGAGATCAAATTGCCAACATCCGCTGAATCATCAAAAAAGCAAGAGATTTACAGAAACACATCTATTTCTGCTTTATTGACTATGCCAAAGTCTTTGACTGTGTGGATCACAATAAACTGTGGAAAATTCTGAAAGAGATGGGAATACCAGACCACCTGACCTGCCTCTTGAGAAACCTATATGCAGGTCAGGAAGCAACAGTTAAAACAGGACATGGAACAACAGACTGGTTCCAAATAGGAAAAGGAGTACGTCAAGGCTGTATATTGTCACCCTGCTTATTTAACTTCTATGCAGAGTACATCATGAGAAACGCTGGGCTGAAAGAAGCACAAGCTGGAATCAAGATTGCCGGGAGAAATCTCAATAACCTCAGATATGCAGATGACACCACCCTTATGACAGAAAGTGAAGAAGAAATAAAAAGCCTCTTGATGAAAGTGAAAGAGGAGAGTGAAAAAGTTGGCTTAAAGCTCAACATTCGGAAAATTAAGATCACGGGATCTGGTCCCATCACTTCATGGGAAATAGATGGGGAAATAGTGGAAACAGTGTCGGATTTTTTTTTTTTTTTTTTGGGGGGGGGGTGCTCCAAAATCACTGCAGATGGTGATTGCAGCCATGAAATTAAAAGACTCTTACTCCTTGGAAGAAAAGTTATGACCAACCTAGATATCATATTGAAAAGCAAAGCTATTACTTTGCCAACAAAGGTCCATCTAGTCAAGACTATGGTTTTTCCAGTGGTCATGTATGGATGTAAGAGTTGGACTGTGAAGAAAGCTGAGCACCGAAGAATTGATGGTTTTGAACTGTGGTGTTGGAGAAGACTCTTGAGAGTCCCTTGGACTGCAAGGATATCCAACCAAGCCATCATAAAGGAGATCGGTCCTGGGTGTTCATTGGAAGGACTAATGCTGAAGCTGAAACTCCCAATACTTTGGCCACCTCATGCAAAGAGTTGACTCATTGGAAAAGACCCTGAGGCTTGGAGGGATTGGGGGCAGGAGGAGAAGGGGACAACAGATGATGAGGTGACTGGATGGCATCACCGACTTGATGAACATGAGTTTGAGTGAACTCCAGGAGTTGGTGATGGACAGGGAGGCCTGGTGTGCTGTGATTCATGGGGTCGCAAAGAGTCAGACACGACTGAATGACTGAACTGAACTGAACTGACCAGTTTTCCCAGCACCACTTGTTAAAGAGATTGTCTTTTCTCCATTGTATATTCTTGCCTCCTTTGTCAAAGATAAGGTGTCCATAGGTGTGTGGATTTATTTCTGGGCATTCTATTTTGTTCCATTTATCTATATTTCTGTCTTTGTGCCAGTACCATACTGTCTTGATGACTGTGGGTTTGTAGTAGAGCCTGAAGTCAGGCAGGTTGATTCCTCCAGTTCCATTCTTCTTTCTCAAGATTACTTTGCCTATTCGAGGTTTTTTGTATTTCCATACAAATTGTGAAATTATTTGTTCTAGTTCTGTGAAAAATACCATTGGTAGCTTGATAGCGATTGCATTGAATCTATAGATTGCATTGGGTGGTATACTCATTTTCACTATATTGATTCTTCCAATCCATGAACATGGTATATTTCTCCATCTATTTGTGTCCTCTTTGATTTCTTTCATCAGTGTTTTATAGTTTTCTATATATAGGTCTTTTGTTTCTTTAGGTAAATATATTCCTAAGTATTTTATTCTTTCCATTGCAATGGTGAATGGAATTGTTTCCTTAATTTCTCTTTCTGTTTTCTCATTGTTAGTGTATAGGAATGCAAGGGATTTCTGTGTGTTAATTTTATGTCCTGAAACTTTACTATATTCATTGATTAGTTCTAGTAATTTTCTGGTGGAGTCTTTAGTGTTTTCTATGTAGAGGGTCATGTCATCTGCAAACAATGAGAGTTTTACTGCTTCTTTTCAATCTGGATTCCTTTTCTTTTTCTGCTCTGATTGCTGTGGCCAAAACTTCCAAAACTATGTTGAATAGTAATGGTGAGAGTGGGCACCCTTGTCTTGTTCCTGACTTTAGGGAAATGCTTTCAGTTTTTCACCATTGAGGATAATGTTTGCTTTGGGTTTGTCATATATAGCTTTTATTATGATGAGGTATGTTCCTTCTATTCCTGCTTTCTGGAGGGTTTTTATCATAAATGGATGTTGAATTTTGTCAAAGGCTTTCTCTGCATCTATTGAGATAATCATATGTTTTTTATCTTTAATTTGTTAATGTGGTGTATAGTTTGATTGATTTGTGGATATTGAAGAATCCTTGCATCCCTGGGATAAAGCCCACTTGGTCATGATGTGTGATCTTTTTAGTATGTTGTTGGATTCTGCTTGCTAGAATTTTGTTAAGGATTTTTGCATCTCTCTTCATCAGTGATATTGGCCTGTAGTTTTCTTTTTTTATGGCATCTTTGTCTGGTTTTGGTATGAGGGTGATGGTGGCCTCATAGAATAAGTATAGAAGTTTACCTTCCTCTGCAATTTTCTCAAAGAGTTTGAGTAGGATAGGTGTTAGCTCTTGCCTAAATTTTTGGTAGAATTCAGCTGTGAAGCCATCTTGACTTTTGTTTGCTGGAAGATTTCTGATTACAGTTTCAATTTCCATGCTTGTGATGGGTCTGTTAAGATTTTCTATTTCTTCCTGGTTCAGTTTTGGAAAGTTATACTGTTCTAAGAATTTGTCTGTTTCTTCCAAGTTGTCCATTTTATTGGCATATAATTGCTGATAGTAGTCTCTTATGATCCTTTATATTTCTGTGTTATCTGTTGTGATTTCTCCATTTTCATTTCTAATTTTGTTGATTTGATTCTTCTCTCTTTTTTTCTTGATGAGTCTGGCCAATGGTTTGTCAATTTTATTTATCTTCTCAAAGAACCAGTTTTTGGCTTTGTTGATTTTTGACATGGTCTCTTTTGTTTCCTTTGCATTTATTTCTGCCCTAATTTGTAAGATTTCTTTCCTTCTACTAACCATGGGCTTCTTCATTTCTTCCTTTTCTAGTTGCTTTAGGTGTAGAGTTAGGTTATTTATTTGACTTTTTTCTTGTTTCTTGGGGTAAGCCTGTATTGCTATGAACCTTCCCCTTACCACTGCTTTTACAGTGTCTCATAGGTTTTGGGTTGTTGTGTTTTCATTTTCTTTCATTTCTATGCATATTTTTATTTCTTTTTTGATTTCTTCTGTGATTTGTTGGTTATTCAGAAGCGTGTTGTTTAGCCTCCATATGTTGGAATTTTTAATAGTTCTTTTCCTGTAACTTAGATCTAATCTTACTGTATTGTGGTCAGAATAGATGATTGGAATAATTTCAATATTTTTGAGTTTACTAAGGCTAGATTTATGGCCCAGGATGTGATCTAACCTGGAGAAGGTTCCGTGTGCACTTGAGAAAAAGGTGAAATTCATTATTTGGGGGTGAAATGTCCTATAAATATCAATTAGGTCTAGCTGGTCCATTGTGTCATTTAAAGTTTGTGTTTCCTTGTTAATTTTCTGTTTAGTTGATCTATCCATAGGTGTGAGTGGGGTATTAAAGTCTCCCACTATTATTGTATTATTATTAATTTTCCTTTTCATACTTATTAGCATTTGCCTTACATATTGTGGTGCTCCTATGTTGGGTGCATATATATTTATAATTGTTATATCTTCTTCTTGGACTGATCCTTTGATCATTATGTAATATCCTTCTTTGTCTCTTTTCACAGACTTTATTTTAAAGTCTATTTTATCTGATATGAGTATTGCTACTCCTGCTTTTTCTTGGTCTCCATTTGCCTGAAATATCTTTTTCCAGCCCTTCACTTTCAGTCTGTTTGTGTCCCCTGTTTTGAAGTGAGTCTCTTGTAGACAGCATTTATAGGGGTCTTGTTTTTGTATCCATTCAGCCAGTCTTTGTCTTTTGGTTGGGGCATTCAACCTATTTACATTTAAAGTAATTATTGATAAGTATGGTCCCGTTGCCATTTACTTTGTTGTTTTGAGTTCAAGTTTATACACTCTTTCTGTGTTTCCTGTCTAGAGAAGATCCTTCAGTATTTGTTGAAGAGCTGGTTTGGTGGTGCTGAATTCTCTCAGCTTTTGCTTGTCTGTAAAGCTTTTGAATTCTCCTTCATATCTGAATGGGATCCTTGCTGGGTACAGTAATCTGGGTTGTAGGTTTTTCTCTTTTATCACTTTAAGTATGTCCTGCCATTCCCTTCTGGCCTGAAGAGTTTCTATTGAAAGATAAGCTGTTATCCTTATGGGAATTCCCTTGTGGGTTATTTGTTGTTTTCCCCTTGCTGCTCTTAATATTTGTTCTTCGTGTTTGATTTTTGTTAATTTGATTAATATGTGCCTTAGGGTGTTTCTACTTGGGTTTATCCTGTTTGGGACTCTCTGGGTTTCTTGGACTTGTGTGACTATTTCCTTCCCCATTTTAGGGACGTTTTCAACTATTATCTCCTCGAGTATTTTCTCATGGCCTTTCTTTTTGTCTTCTTCTTCTGGGACTCCTATGATTTGAATGTTGGGGCATTTCACATTGTCCCAGAGGTCCCTGAGGTTGTCCTCATTTCTTTTAATTCTTTTTTCTTTTTCTTTTTTCTTTTCTTTCTTTCTTTCTTTTTTTTTTTTTTTTTTTTTTTTTTTTTTTGCTCTCTGCTTCATTTATTTCTACCATTCTATCTTCTACCTCACTTATCCTATCTTCTGCCTCCGTTATTCTACTGTTGTTTCCCTTCAGAGTGTTTTTGATCTCATTTATTGCATTATTCATTATTAATTGACTCTTTTTTATTTCTTCTAGGTCCTTGTTAAACATTTCTTGCATCTTCTCAATCCTTGTCTCCAGGCTATTTATCTGTAACTCCATTTGTTTTCAAGATTTTGGATCATTTTTATTATTATTATTCTAAATTATTTTTCAGGTAGACTCTCTATCTCTTCCTCTTTTGTTTGGTTTGGTGGGCATTTATCTTGTTCCTTTACCTGCTGAGTATTTCTCTCCCTTTTCATCTTGTTTAGATTGCTGTGTTTGGGGTGGCCTTTCTGTATTCTGGCAGTTTGTGGTTCCTCTTTATTGTGGAGGTTCCTTCCTGTGTGTGGGGTGGGACGAGTGTCAAGGTTTTCTGGTTAGGGAAGCTTGTGTTGGTGGGTGGAGCTGGATTTCTTCTCTCTGGAGTGCAATGAAGTGTCCAGTAGTGAATTTTGAGATGTCTATATATAGACAGCCTGTATATTGAAGAGCAGCCTGTATATTGAAGGGCAGCCTGTATATTGAAGCTCAGGGCTATCATTGCTGGAGAATTTGAGTGGTATGTCTTTCTCTGGAACTTATTGGCTCTTGGGTGGTGCTTGGTTTCAGTGTAGGTATGGAGGCTTTTGGATGATCTCTTATCAATTAATGTTCCCTGAAGTCAGGAGTTCTCTGGTGTTCTCAGGTTTGGGGCTTAAGCCTCATGCCTCTGGTTTTCAGTCTCATTCTTACAATAGCCTCAAGACTTCTCCATCCATACAGCACTGATAATAAAACTTCTAAGTTAATGGTGAAAAGATTCTCCACAATGAGGGACACCCTGAGAGGTTCACAGAGAAGAGGTTTTACATGGAGAAGAGAACAGGGAGGAGGGAGATAGAGGTGACCAGGAGGAGAAGAGGGGGAATCAAAAGGGGAGAGATAGATCTAGGCAGTGCTGTTTCCTAAGTGATCTCCACAGCCCAGAACACCCACAGAGATTCACAGAGTTGGGTTGAGAAGAGAAGGGGGAGGGAGGAGATAGAGGTGACCTCCTTTTGAAGACAATGGGCTGCTTTTCTCGGTGCCTGATGTCCTCTGCCAGCGTTCAGAAGTTGTTTTGTGGAGTTTGCTCAGCGTTCAAATGTTCTTTCGATGAATTTGTGGAGGAGAAAGTGGTCTCCCTGACCTAATTCTCTGCCATCTTCCCATCCCCCTGAAGTGGGTGTCTTATAGACAGCATATATTTGGGTCTTGTTTTTGTATCCATTTAGCCAGTCTATTGGAGAATTTAATCCATTTACATTTAAAGTAATGATTGATATAAATCTTCCTATTGCCATTTTCTTTTTTTATTTTTATTTTATTTAACTTTACAATATTGTATTGGTTTTGCCATATATCAAAATGAATCTGCCACAGGTATACATGTGTTCCCCATCCTGAACCCTCCTCCCTCCCCATACCATCCCCTCAGGTCGTCCCAGTGCACCAGCCCCAAGCATCCAGTATCGTGCATTGAACCTGGACTGGCGACTCGTTTCATATATGATATTATGCATATTTCAATGCCATTCTCCCAAATCATCCCACCCTCTCCCTCTCCCACAGAGTCCAAAAGACTGTTCTATACATCACTGCCATTTTCTTAATTGTTTGGGGTTTGTTTCTGTAGGCTTTTTTCCTATTGCATTTCCTGACTACATAAGTCCCTTTAACATTTGTTGTAAAGCTGGTTTGGTGGTACTAAATTCTCTTAACTTTTGCTTGTCTGTAAACCTTTTGATTTCTCCATCAATTTTGAAGGAGATCTTTGCTGGGTATAGTAATCTTGGTTGTAGATTGTTCCCCTTCAGTATTTTAAATATATCCTGTCATTGACTTCTGGCCTGCAGAGTTTCTGCTGAAAGATCAGCTGTTAAATATACGGGGTTTTCCTTATATGTTACTTGTTGCTTTTCCCTTCCTGCTTTTAATATTCTTTCTTTGTGTTTAATCTTTGTTCAAACTGATTTTAGAAAAGGCAGAGGAACCAGAGATCAAATTGCCAACATCTGCTGGATCATCGAAAAAGCAACAGAGTTCCAGAAATACACCTATTTCTGCTTTATTGACTATGCCAAAACCTTTGACTGTGTGGATCACAATAAACTGGAAAATTCTGAAAGAGATGGGAATACCAGACCACCTGACCTGCTTCTTGAGAAACCTATATGCAGGTGAGGAGGCAATAGTTAGAACTGGACATGGAACAACAGACTGGTTCCAAATAGGAAAAGGAGTACACCAAGGCTGTATATTGTCACCCTATTCATTTAACTTACATGCAGAGTACATCATGAGAAACGCTGGGCTGGAAGAAGCACAAGCTGGAATTAAGATTGCCAGGAGAAGTAACAATAACCTCAGATATGCAGATGACACCACCCTTATGGCAGAAAGTGAAGAGGAACTAAAAAGCCTCTTGATGAAAATGAAAGAGGAGAGTAAGAAGTTGGCTTAAAGCTCAACATTCAGAAAACTAAGATCATGGCATCTGGCCCCATCACTTCATGGGAAATAGATGGGGAAACAGTGGAAATAGTGTCAGATTTTATTTGGGGGGGGGGGGGTGCTCCAAAATCACTGCAGATGGTGATTGCAGCCATGAAATTAAAAGACGCTTACTCCTTGGAAGGAAATTTATGACCAACCTAGATGGTATATTCAAAAGCAGAGACATTACTTTGCCAATAAAGTTTCATCTAGTCAAGGTTATGGTTTTTCCAGTGGTCATGTATGGATGTGAGAGTTGGACTGTGAAGAAAGCTGAGCGCCAAATCAAAGAATTGATGCTTTTGAACTATGGTGTTGGAGAAGACTCTTGAGTGTTCCTTGGACTGCAAGGAGATCCAACCAGTCCACTCTAAATGAGATCAGTCCTGGGTGTTCTTTGGAAGGAATGATGCTAAAGCTGAAACTCCAGTACTCTGGCCATCTCATGCAAAGAGTTGACTCATTGGAAAAGACCCTGATGCTGGGAGGGATTGGGTGCAGGAGGAGAAGGGGACGACAGAGGATGAGATGCTGGATGGCATCACCGACTCGACGGACGTGAGTTTGAGTGAACTCTGGGAGTTGGTGATGGACAGGGAGGCCTGGCGTGCTGCAATTCATGGGGTTGCAAAGATCAGACACAACTGAGAGACTGTTTGATTAGCATGCGTCATGGCACGTTTCTCCTTGGGTTGATCCTTTATGGGACTCTCTGTTCTTTTAGGGTTGATTGACTATTTCTTTTCCCATGTAGGGGAAATTTTCAACAATAATCTCTTCAAAAAATTTCTCACACCTTTTCTTTTTTTTCTTCTTCTTCTGGGACCCCTATAATTTGATGTTGTTGTGTTTAATACTGTCCCAGATGTCCTTGAGACTATCCTCAGTTCTTTTCATTCTTTTTCTTTTATTCTGCTCTTCAGAAGTTATTTCCACCATCTAGCTTCCAGCTCGCTTATCCATTCTTCTGCCTCAGATTCTGCTATTGATTCCTTCTAGAATATTTTTAATTTCAGTAATTGCCTTGTCTCTGTTTGTTTATTCTTTATGTCTTCTAGGACTTTGTTAATTGACTCTTGCATTTTCTCCATTCTAGTTTTGAAGTTTTGGATCATCTTTATTATCATTATTCTGAATTCTTTTTCAGGTAGTTTGCCTATGTCATCTTCATTTACTTGGATTTGTCTGTTTCTAGATTGTTCCTTCACTTGTGCAGTATTTCCATGACTTTTCATTTTCTTTTTAACTTATTGTGTTTGAGGTCTTCTATTCCAGGGCTTCCCTGATAGCTCAGTTGATAAAGAATCCATCTGTAACATGAGAGACCTGTGTTCAATCCCTGGTCTGGTTAGGGAGATCCCCTGGAGAAGGGAACAGCTAACCACTCCAGTATTCTGGCCTAGAGAATTTCATGGACTGTATAGTCCATTGGGTCACAAAGAGTCGGACACAACTGAGCAACTTTCACTTCACTTTTCACTTCACTCTAAGGCTTTGAGGTTGAATTATTTCTTCCTTTTGGCTTCTGCCCTCATAAATTTGGTCCAGTGTATTGTGTAAGCTGTATAGGTGTGACTTGTGCTTGAGATCTGATGGGAAAAGGTGAGTTTGTTTTTGGTTTTTGTTTTTCTTTTTTCCTCTGATGGGCAGGGCTCTGTGAGGTGGTAATCCTGTCTTCTGATGATTGGGTTTATTTTGTCTTGTTTGTTGTTTGGATGAGGCGTCCTGCACATGGTGCTGCTGGCAGTTGGATGATGCCAGGTCTTGTGTACAAGTGGTTGCCTTTATGGGACTTGTCTTCTATTGATTCTCCCTAGGGTTTAGGAGTTCTCTGGTAGCCTAGGGTCTTGGAGTCAGGGCTCCCACACCAAAGCCTCAGGGATTGCTCTCTGGCCAGAGAATGGAGATTCCACAGGTGGTTTTTTTATGGTATTAAAACAAATACACAAATATGAGAAACAAATGACGCACCCCAGACAAACGGCAATTACAGAATCAGGCCAATAATAACTAAAATAATGGACTATACACATATACATATACACCCATAAACCAAACCAAAACAGACAAAAAAATAATAATAACATACAATAGATTGACCTGGTGAACAAAGGAAACCAAAAATGATGTCCACCAGTTAAAAACAAAACTAACTACAGCACAAATTGGAAAACAAAACTAAAGCAAGATGCGACCTGGGGGATAAAGCAATGAAAACAAAACAAACTAACAAACACGGTGAGGAAAAGAGAAAAAAGAAAGAATAGAAACACAAAGTTAAATAGAGGTATATAAAGAAGATATACATATATTAAAGATTAATTACAATGGAAAAAGAACAGAAGGAAAAGCAAACAAAAAATAAATGTAGAAACAGTAATAGATTTTTAAAATGCAAAAATTAAAATTTTTAAAAAAAGAAGAAGAAAAAAAGGAAGGAAAACCCCACAGAACCACAAAAGGCCCAACATAGAGACAGAAGTATATAAAAGAAACAGAAAGTGTGATTTTTTAAAAAAATTCTCAAAAACTTAAATATATTTAATAGTACTAATAAAATCAACAACTGCAACAACATAAAGGGAAAAGGGGGAGGAGGGAAAGAAAAAGAAAAAAATCCAGAGGCAACTATAGAACATGTCAAAATATAAGAATAATAAACGTCTTTCTTGAGTCTCTGCTGTCAGCATCCTTCCCCTCGCTGGGAGTCACAGTCTACCTCGCTTCCCTAGGATATCCTCCAACACTGGGCTGGTCTCTGGACCTGCTGTGGGGGCAGCTCAGACTCTAATCTGGTCCTACTCTTGGGTGTTCTTGCCTCCAAGGTCCACACTGTCAGAACTAGTGCATTTTCTTTTGTGGGAACTCTCATTGTCCTTTAATATATTCCATAGACACAGAGTCTGCCTAATTGATTATGTGGATTTAATCTGTAGCTTGTACAGCTGGTCGGGAAGGTTTTGGGTCCTCTTCCTTAAGCATACTGCCCCTAGGTTTCAACTGTGGTTTTATCTCCTCTTCTGTGAGTCATCCACAGGGATTTGTTCCCGAGGCTGCCCTGGAGGCCTTGGGTGTGCACCCCAGTGAGGGCCAGGTGTGGAAGTGCCACAGCTGCCTGGGTCGCAGAAGCCCTGGCAGCACCAGGTATTCAGGGGAGCTGGTGGCAAGGGCAGCGGGAAATATGGTGCTCTAGAAGGGTACAGCAACCCACTCCGCTATTCTTGCCTGGAGAATCCCATGCACAGAGAAGCCTGGCAGGCCACAGTCCACAGGGTCACAAAGGGTCAGAAATGCCTGAAGCAACACTACACGCACAAGTGCAGGATTTTTTCTAGCCTCTGGCAGCTCTGTCCCTCTGGGGATCATGCATAGAAGTGGCGTGGTTACTTGGATCACAGACTCTGGCAACACCAGCTACACAGGAGTGCCGGTGACTATTGTCACAGGATATATGGTGCTATTAGGGCTTTTTCTAGCCTGTGCAGCTCTGCCCCAGTGAGGGTTAAACATGAAGGTGGTGCAGCTGCTTGGGTCGTGGAGACTCTGGCAGTGCCACATGTGCAGGGACACCAACTACCTCAGCTGCAGGAGCTATAGCCCTAACAGAATCTTTCTAGCCTCTGGCAGCTGGAGATCAGAAGGCCTTTTTGGCTGGTCCTTCTCTGTTGCTCAGTACATCAGGCACTTAAAGAGGCCCCTGGCTGGGGTCCTACTCTGTTGCTTGGAGGTCAGGTGCTTAAAGGTCCAGCCTCTCTATTGTTCAGCTATCAGTGCTGGCATGTGGGGAGAGAGAGGTTGCAGTGATGACTCCATCCCCTACACATGCCTCAGCAGTATCGCCTTGCTTCCGTGGCTGCCTGGTTTTCCTCCACAGGCATTGCTCACCACAGTCCCCTCTCTCATAGTCCCTTGGGCCATCTCCTCACAGTCAGCAGCAGACCTCATCCTGGGATTCTTCCACAATCCCTACACTCCAGCTCCCAGCCACTGTGCCTTCTAGGGGACCCGTGTCCCTGTCCATGGTATGTCTGGTGGTGGCAAGGATTGTCTGTGTGATTCTCATTCCATTAGGATTGTTGCAGCTCACCTGCTTCACTCTCAGCCTCAAATGTTTCTCCTCTGTCCCAAACAATTGCCCCAATGGGGGGATCAGACCTCTGCTTCAGTTCCCCTATCTGCCAAGGGCAGGTCCAGTCCTACTAACTCTCCTCTTTTTCCCCCTACTTCCTTCATTCTACCAAGTTTTGTGTGGTTCTATATATTCTTTTCTGGTGATCAGGTACTCCTGCCTGCTCTCAGCAGGTATTCTGCAAACTCTTTTGTTTCTGAAGGTGTATTCCTGATTATCCATGGAGAGAGATGTATTCCACGTTCACCTACACCTCCACCATCTTGTGTTCATCACTAGCTTGTTTTTTATATGTTTTATTTCTGTTTTTCTATACATTCATTTCTATTATTTTTTAGATTCCATATATAAATGATATCCTGCAATATGTGTCTTTCTCTGATATATTTCACTAGTATAATATTCTCTGGGCTTCTCTGGTGGCTCAGCAGTAAAGAATCCACCTGTAATGCAATAGACACAGCTTTGATCCCTGAGTCAGGAAAATCCCCTAGAAAAGGAATGACAACCCACTCCAGTACTCTTGTCTGGGAAATCCCATGGGAAGAGGAGCCAGGCAGGCTAGAGCCCATGGGGTTGCAAAGAGTTAGACACAACTTAGCGACTAAACAATAATAGCAACATAATATTCTCTGGGTCCATCCACAGTACTGCAAATGGCAGGATTTCATTCTTTTTATGGATGAGTAATATTCCACTATGTGTACATATGTATGTATATGTGTGTGTGTGTGTGTGTTATCTTTATATATTAATATCTCCATTCATCTGTTGATGGACAGTTGGTTTACTTCTATATTTTGGCTATAGTAAACAGAGATGCTATGAATATTGAGGTGCATATTTCCTTTCAAATTAGTGTTTCCTTTTTTTCTGTATATATAACCAGTATGGAATTGCTGGATCATATGGTAATTCAATTTTCAGTTTTTTAGAAACTCTCATACTTTTTTCCATAATGCTGCACCAGTTTATAGTCTCACTAATAGTATACAAGTGTCCCCTTTGGTCCACATCCTTGTCAACATTTATTTATAGACTTTTTTATAACAGACATTCTAACAGGTGTGAGGCGGTATCCTATTTTGATTTGCTGTTCTCTGATTATTCACAATGTTGATGATCTTTTCATGTGCCTATTGGCCATGTCTTCTTTAGAAAAATGTCTGCTCAGATCTTCTGCCATTTTTTTTGGGGGGGGTGGTAATCTTTTTGATGTGGAGTTATATGAGCTGTTTATATATTTTGCAAATATTTTCTCCCATTCTGTAGGTTGTCTTTTTGTTTTGTTGATGGCTTCCTTTGCTGTGCAGAAGCTTTTATGTTTAATTAAGTCACATTTGTTTACTTTGCCTTGAAGACAGTTCCCCCAAAATATTGCTACAATATTGCTATGTTGAAGAGTGTTCTTTGTTCTTTTCTATGAGTTTTATGGTTTAAGGTCTTACATTTAGGTCTTTAATCCACTTTGAGTTTATTTTTGTATATTATATAAGGAAATACTGGGCTTCCCTGGTACCTCAGCTGGTAAAGAATCCACCTGCAATGCAGGAGACCCCAGTTTAATCCCTGGGTTGGGAAGATCCCCTGGAGGAGGGCATGGCAACCCACTCCAGTATTCTTGCCCAGAGAATCCCCATGGAGAAAGGAGCCTGGTGGTCTACAGTCCATGGGGTCACAAACAGTCCATGGGGTGACAGCACATAAGGAAATACTATAAACTCATTGTTTTAGATGTTGCTTTCTAATTTTCCCAGCATCACTTACTGAAGAGACTGTCTTTTTTCCATTGTATATTCTTCCTCCCTTTGTTATAGATTAATTGACCATAGGTACATGGGTTTGTTCCTGGGTTCTCTATTCTGTTCCATTGATATATGTGTCTGTTTTTGCTCCAGTACCATGGTGTTTTGATTCCCATAACTTTGTGATATAATCTGATGTCTGGGAGGCTTATACTTCCAGCTTTATTCTTTTTTTCTCAAGATTCTTTGGACAATTTAGAGTCTTTTTCAGTTTGGGGTTCCACAGAATTTTAGGATTATTTGTTCTACTTCTATGAAAAACGTCATGGGGTATTTTGATAGGGATTGCATTGTCTGTAGATTGCTTTGGGTAAGTATGGCCATCTTAACAATATTAATTCTTTCAGTCCAAGAGTAGGAGGTATTTTTCCATTAATTTGTATCTTCAATTTATTTCATCAATTTTTTATGGTTTTTAGAATATAGGTCTTTTACTTCTTTGGTTAAGTTTGTGTGTTAGTTGCTTAGCCATGTTTGACTTTTTGTGACCCCATGGACTATAGCCCACCAGGCTCCTCTGTCCATGGGATTCTCCAGGCAAGAATACTGGAGTGGATTGCCATTTCCTTCTCCAGGGAATCTTCCTAACCCAGGGATCAAACCCAGGTCTCCTGCATTGCAGTCAGATTCTTTACCATCTGAGCTAAGGAAGTCCCTGGTTAAGTTTATTCCTGGGTATTTCAGTCTTTCTGATGTGATTTTAAATGAGATTTAAAAATCTATTCTCTGATGGCTCATTATCAGTGAATAGAAAAGCAGTATATAAATCTGTATATAAATCCAGTATCCTGAAATTTTGCTGAATTGGTTTATTAGTTTAATAGTTTTGGGGTGTGGATTTTGGGGTTTTCTATATAAAGTATCAAGTCTACTGCAAAAGCAACAGTTTTACTTCTTCCTTTTCAATTTGGATGTCTTTTCCTTCTTTTTCTTTAGTACTGTAACTAGGACTTCCAATACTATGTTAAATAGAATTGGTGAGAGTAGGCATCCTTGTCTTGTTCCTGAATTTAGAGAAAAGGCTTTCAGCTTTTCACCACTGAACACGATGTTAGCTGTGGGTTTGTCACAAATGGCCTTTATTATGTTGAGATACAGCAACCCACTCCAAATATTTCTGCCTGGACAGAGGAGCCTGGAGGTTTACAGTCCATGGAGATACAAAAAGTCAGACACAACTCAGTGACTAAACAACAACAACAATTTTCCTTTTATATTCACTTTCTGGAGAGTTTTTATCGTGGATGTTGAATCTTGTCAAATGCTTTCTCTGTGTCAATTGAAATGATCATGTGATTTTTATTCTTCCTTTTGTTAATGTGGTACATGTGTGTGTGGTTAGTAGTTCAGTTGTATTCAACTCCCTGCAGCCCCATGGACTATAGCCCACCAGGGTCCTCTGTCCATGAAAATTTCTAGGTGAGAATACTGGAGTGGGTTGCCATTTCCTCCTCTAAGGGATCTTCCCAACCCAGGGGTCGAACCCACATCTCCTGTGTCTCCTGCACCGGCAGGCAGATTCTTTATCACTGAGCCACCTGGGAAGCCCAATGTGGTGCGTAACATTGATTGATTTGTGAATGTTGAATCATCCTTGTGTCCCTGAAATAGATCCAATTTGATCATGGTATATGACTCTTTTTATATATTGTTGAATTTGGTTTGTTAATATCTTTTTTGGGGGGCGGGGGGCAGGTAGGGGAGAGCTGTGCTGGGTCTTCATTGATTTTGCACAGGCTTACATCAGCTGTGGCTAGCACTGATTACTCTTCATTGTGGTACATGGGCTTCTCACTGTGGTGGCTTCTTATTCCGGAGCACAAGCTTCAGTAGTTGTAGCATGGGTGCTTCAGTAGTTGTGGCTTGCAGGCTCTAGAGCACAGGCTCAGTAGTTGTGGTACAGGGGCTTAGTCACTCCATAGCATGCGGAATCTTCCCACACCAGGGATCAAACCCGTTGTCCCCTTCATTGGCAGCTGGATTCCTACCACTGAGCCACCAGGGAAGTCCCTACTAATATCTTCTTGAGTATTTTTACATCTATATTTATCAAAGATATTGACCTATAATTTTTTTTGTAGGGTGTTTGTCTGGTTTTGATATTATAGTAATGGTGTTCTCACAGAATGAATTTGGGAGTGTTCCCTTCTCTTCAAATTTTTGGAATAGTTTGAGAAGAATAGGTATTAGTTCTTTATATGTTTGGTATTATTCCGCAATGAAACCATCCAGCCCTGGACTTTTGTTTCCTTAGAGTTTTTATTACAAATTCAATTCTACTAATAGTGATCAGTCTGTTCAAATGGTTTCTTCTTGGCTCAGTCTTGGCACGTTGTATACTCAAGTAATATCAAGGAGTCAAACCTGTGAAACATTAGACTAGAGAGGAAATGACAAAGGGCTTTGGATGTTAAGTATTTCCCACAAGGAAACAATTTTAGATGGCAAATGGACTAACATCAATTATTATATTAGTTACAGCAAAGAACTTTAACTAGCATGTGAAACCCAGGCCATTCCTAGGACAAGTAAGACTAAAAGGAGTGGTGTGGTTTAAACTAAAATACTAATAAAGAAATAGTGAAGGTAAAACTTGAACATTACAAAGGTGGTAAGAAGATTGACGATTAGCAAAATCTGCTGCATGTGACTAGGAGCCACTCTGTAACTTTAAGCAGGTTACACAACCTGAGATTGACACTTCTGGAAGAGTGCTTTAGTAGTCATGTGGAAGCTGGACAGGAAAGTGATGGGATTTCAGGCAGGCAGGGAGAATGCTGCAGAAATCTCAGGTTGGGTGGTGAAGGAGAACAGGGTAGATGCCATGGAGGAGAGGACACAGTAGATGTGATAGCTATTTAGAAGGCACATGATACCAAGCATCTGGCTGGATGACTGGGCAGATGACAGGGCCATTCTCAATATATCAAATACAAAAGGAGAAAAGTTGGGAGGAATGGTGTTCATGTTCACCACTAGCAGGGTGTTAATTTTCAAGAACAGCCAGCAGTTCACAGACCGTTTGTGAATACACACTCAGACACCAACTTGAATATTCAAAACTCGGAACTTGGGAAAGCAGATGCCCAGTTCAGTGACTTCCAGCCTTAAATGCTGCCGAAGGAATTAAGAGGGCTAAATGTTCCTCTTCTTCCTGATGACATAAAGGAGTTCTATCTCACAGGTGCAGCAGATGGCTTGCTGGAGGTGAGGGGCTATTAATTAAGGTGTGTAGTCTAACTGACATCCGATAGCACTCTTGTGTCCTCTGGCACACAGAGGTTCATGTCTCAGACATAAAGGGCAGAAATTGAATGCCATGCAATCTGAGCACATGAGCATGACCTCCCCTGAACATTGTCAGCATCCTTGGGCACAAACCAGGTAGAATCCATGTCTGCACATTCAGTCCCTGAAGTGTACAGAAACCTAACACCTTTCTCCACCCACCTCCAGTGCCACCAGGAAATTAACACTCCCCCAGATATTGGGTCATAATTAAACTGAACAAAAAGACAGCTGCTCCTACTTTTCTTTTTTAATCACCAACATGCAGCCCTAGGGATTACTAGCTTTTGGGTGATTTAAGGAAGATTACTCTTTCATTAATGTCTGAAGTCATTTCCAAATCAATCATAAGAGCCTTTTAAGATACCTTTCCATAACAACAGCTCATCCTTTTCCATGTGTGAAAGGTTAGATTTTATAAAGTCACTAACAACCTATTTGTCAGACCCCTACATATCTGATTTTTCACTGAAAACTTCACTCAAAAATTAATTGGGTCCTGAGTTTTTAGGTGTCCATGAGAATGTCATTCTAAATTCTCAGTTGAGTTTCTAACAATAATGAGAAGGAACAGCACTGGGATAGGAATATGACTGTTCTCCATGTGGACAAAGTAAAAAGACCCTTGACTTCCCCATAGATACCCACTGTGCATCTGCCATGCCCTCATGCAGCCAAACCAAGGAACATAAACACTCTAACATGAATGAAGGACAGGCACATCAGAGACTAGGGAAATGGAAATGCACATGTCAATCCAGAGGCATCAAAAGACATTTTAAACATAGTGTGGGAATAAACAAAATACATCTATAAGCCAAAGTGACCCACTTGTGACCATATATGCCTATTTATACTTTCATTCCTTCAGCAAATATTTCTTAAGTGTCTATTCTCTGTTAGGTGGTATGCTAAGTGCTAGAGAAAGGGCAGCTAAAAGAAACACAGCCCATGCTCTTGTGGAACTGTTACGGTCTGCTAAGGACAATGGCACTGAGTCAAGGAGGTCAGGGCAGGGCACCCTTGGAAAGCAAAGCTTGCTCTGAAATACAGAAGGTAAGGAAGAAATAACTTGGCTAACAGGAGGAACACAGGCAGATGAAACAGCATGTGCAAAGACCACATGACAAGAGAGAACATGACAAAAAGAGAAACAAATGGAGGCAAAATGAAGTTGAAATGGTAGATAGAAGCCAGACCATACAGGACAATATACAGTCTTATAGGTCAAAATATGAAGTATTCAGTAATCCTAAAAACAACGGGAAAATGCCCTTTTGAAAGACCATTCTGCACTATTGATACTATGTGTACAATAGATAACTAATAAGAACATACTGTATAGCACAGGAAACTCTTTCATGCACCATGGTGACCTGAATGGGAAGGAAGTCTAAATCAGAGGGAATATATGTATAGCTGATTCACTCTGTTGTACAGTAGAAACTAACACAACATTGTAAAACAACTATATCCCAATAAAAATTTTTTTTTTTAAAAATCACTCTGGTTACAATAAAGAGACTATTAGAAGAATGCTAGAATAGATGTGAACAGACGAATTAGTAGACAGCTCCATTAGTAACTGAGGGCTTCCTTCATAGCTCAGTCTGTAAAGAATCTGCCTGCAATGCAGGAGACCCGGGTTCAATTCCTGGGTTGGGAAGATCCCCTGGAGGAGGGCATAGTAACCCACTCTGGTATTCTTGCCTGGAGAATTCCATGGACAAAGGAGCCTGGCAGGCTACAGTCCATGAGTCAGTCACAAGAGTTGGATACAACTTAGCGACTAAACCACCACTAACTTGGACTATGTGTATTATTTCTCAGAATCACAAACATCACATTTACTCCCCTGCCACAGTCATTTCTGTTTGTGACCCCGTGGACTGTAACATGCCAGGCCTCCCTGTCCTTCACCATCTCCCAGACTTTGCTCAAACTCATGTCCATTGAGTTGGTGATGCCATTCAACCATCTCATCCTCTGTCGTCCCCTTCTCCTCCTGCCTTCAAACTTTCCCAGAATCAGTCTTTTCCAATGAGTCAGCTCTTTGCATCAGGTGGCCATAGTATTGGAGCTTCAGCTTCAGCATCAGTCTTTCCAATGAATATTCAGGGTTGATTTCCTTTAGGATTGACTGGTTTTATCTGCTTGCTGTCCAAGGGACTCTGAAGCATCTTCTCCAGCACTACAGTTCAAAGACATCACTTCTTCAGTGCTCAGCCTTTTTTATCATCCAGCTCTCACTCCCCTGCTATATAGTAATGATTTGAATCTAAAATGGTATCCTTTAATTTTCAAGGAGTACCTCCAGTTCTGGGACTTAAGGATTTGTGACACCAACCTGTGTTTTCTTCAATGACTACCATTCTTTTTTTTTTTTTCCCCATTCTTTCTATAATTATAGAATCTCCATTTATAGCCAGTTAGCTAGCTTCATTTTTCTACCCTAAGGACCTCACATGTTTTTATTCTCACCTTATTCGGAAACCCAAGATTTTGTGAATCATTTCCAGCTGTATCACAGCTTTTGTGAAGTGTGCTGATAGAACTGTATCCAGTGTTTTGGTACAAAAAAAATCCATGGGAAGACTTTCTCTGTTTTGTTTATACCCACCAATACCCATAAGGACTCCAAAGTTCCTCTCAAGGTTGCAATAGGCAAGTTGAAGCCCATGATCATAAACACAATTTGGGTTGCTTTATACTCTGTGCTTAGTCTTCTACCACTTTTCTGACCATTCTTAAGATCTGGTTGGATTTTCCTGCACTTTATATCAGCTCAGAATTTTACTTTTTAGGTGAACTTTACCTCATCTATAAATTTCTTAATTTTATATGTAATCACTCTTGAGGAATATTTAAGAGAATACTAAAATAGAAGCAACCTCAACTTTGATCGTCAATGGACCTCATTATTTGACATATTCCCTTATTTCTTACTTTAATTCCCAAAATACAATGATAATTTATAACAGAAGAGTTTTACTTGCTTGTTTGGAAAATAAAACATTTCTATATAGAAACTTATGAGTGGTTTTTGGAAGTATCCTCTATCAGTTGGTTAGCTTATCTACCCCCTAAATCAAGTTCTTTGATGTTCTATCTAGAGGCCAACATTCTCTCCCTTTTTGCTAAATTAGGTTTAGGATAAGTATACTCCAGAAAACAGAAGTATGACTTCCATGAAATAGTTCAGAAGAAAATAAATTAAAAGTAGGTTTTTAATTAATTACCCATTTATGTGTATATATATGTCTAATGAGAATTTTAAATTTATATATATATATATATATATAACTAAAAATGTTTTTAAAATGTACAGTTCAAGCATTTTATCTAAGTTACTAAATATTATGGTATCTTCTAATACTAAATTCCCAAGCAAAAGAATTCTAAGGCCCAACAACTACTCTTTTTATGAGGAAGAATGAAAACAAATTTTACCTTGCATATATGGATATATTCACAACACACAAGTTTGTTGTTGTTGTTGCATGCAGCTTTGAAATAACTTGAGAAAAGATGCCAAATGAAAAAATAAACGTTGAGGGTGAGCAAAAAGTCAACAACAACAAAAAAACACAGGGAAGGAAGCTAAATAAGGTCATTATTCTTATTAGTCAAAAGCTTAAGCACCATAAAAAGCATGAAAAGGTCATTTGTGACTATGATAGAATCACAGAAGTTAACAGGAAGACCTTTTTGCTTCCATTCATAGCAAACCAAATAATCTGAACTAGCCTTCATCCTGAGGACAAATAGAAAATCTGAACAAAATGTAATTATCTACTTGAAAGCATTAGAGAGCCAACAAAATGGTAAGGATTTATAAAGTCAAGATAGGAAAGAAGACAGAGACTGGAAAAGTGATATAACTGTTTGGGGTGCTTTTTCTAGGAAGGTTTTGCTGATTCCAAAGGGGTCTAGCAAACACTTCTGAAGGCTTCCTGAATCTAGGTCAGGGCAGGGAGACTAGGACACAGGGAAGAGATCCTCCTTTTCTTGGGTTTGGCCTTGAAGATCTGTGCACTGGGAAACAGAGTAAACCAGGAGTAACTTATCTATCAATCACCTTGAAATTACCCTGAGTGCTAGTATTCCCAGCTACTCGACAGAAGCGAATATAAATTATCTCTGGAAGATATAGGCTTCAAATTATTTCCACAGAGCTTTCTGTAAAGCTCTTCCTAGCATGCAATAGTCAGGCAAATAAGGGAAACGCGACGACATGAACAAAACCCATAAAACCCAAGACACTAGAAAGGGAACTATCGGGACCTTCAAATAATAGATGCACGGATTCCACAGATACATGCTGACCATTTTCAGGGAGATAAAAGATAGTATGGGGATTTTTCAGCAGAAAACTGGAAACTATTTAAGTACTAAATAGAAACTTTAAAACTAAAAATACAACTGAAATTAAGAATTCAGAGTAGATAAGTTCAACATAGGAGAGCTGAAGAGCAAATGAACTGGAAGAAGTCATAAGATAATATCTAGAATTAAATGTGAAGAAACAAAAGAACTAAAAGCACACAGAAAACAGGGTAAGAGACATAAAGTGAAACTATCACATTGATTACAGTCCCAGAAGGAAAGGAGAAAAATAATGGAAGAGATAAAAGCTAATATTTTTCCAAAACTAATGAAAGACATTGAGCTAACAGTTCATGAAGCCCTAAAAATTCTAAAAACATAAAAAGAAATGAACATCTAAGAATGTCATAGTAAAATACTGAGTACAGAGAGCGGGTAGAAAAAATAGATTACCTTCAAAGACGTACTGACTATCATAAAACTGACTTCTTAATGAACACAATGAAAGTAACAGACAATGAAAATTCTAAGAAGGTTGGCAGAGTAAAAAGCACCAGGAATCTGCCTCCCCACCTAGACAACTACATTTGGCAGAATGGGTCTGATATAACTATTTTGGAATTCTGGGGTCTGTTGAAGGCTTGCAACTTTGAGGAGAAGGCGTGGACAATAAATTGTGGTCAATTTCAGCTCTAAGCTCAGTAGCACCTACCCATCACCCATCCCCACCCAACTGGAAGGCAGCCGTGCAGTGTTCCTGAAACAGTCTGCACACAGCTTATGGAAGCTAGGGTAGTAAAAAGGACTTAAATGTGGATTTGAGCAGACAGAAGAATCAGTGAATTGAATGTAGGACAATGGAAATTATCAAGGCTGGGGCAGGAAGAAAAAAGATTGAAGAAAAGTGACCAGAGTCTAAGGAACATTTGGGATACCAGCAAGTGGGCCAGCATATGCATTGTGGGTTTCTCAGAAGGAAAAAAGACAGACAAAGGGAAAGAGAAAATATTTGAAAAAATAATGACTGAAATCTTCCCAAATTTCATGAAATACATGAAACATCCAAGCCCAAAAACTCCAAGTAAAGTGAATTCAAAGAAACCCACACCAACACACAGGATAATCAAACTTTCAAAAGCCAAAACAAAGAGCAAATATTGAAAGCAGCAAGAGAGAAGCTAATCATCACAAGGGATTCTCAATAAGATCCTCAATGAGATTTCTCATCTGAAACTGGGAAGGCCAAAAGACAGTAGGCCAAGATAGTTAAAGTACTAAAAGAAAAAACTGCCATCTGAGAATCATGTTCAGAAAAACTGTCCTTCAAAAGTGAGGAAGAAATCAAAATACCCACAGATAAACAAAACCCGAGAGAGTTCATAACTATTAGACCTGCCTACAAAAAGTGCTCAAAGGAGTCCTGCAAGGAGACCTGGAAAGATACTAGACAACACCTCAAACCCATATGGAAAAATAAAGATCTCAATAAAAGTAAATACCTAGGCAATTATAAAAGGTAGTTTTATTGTAACAACAGTTTGTAATTGTACTTATTTTCTACACGACTTTAGAGACTAATTCATTTAAAGAAAAAAAGCAATTATCAACAAAGTATAAAAGACTATATTATTATGACTTTGGTTTGTAACTCCAAATTTTGTTTTCTACAAAATTTAGGAGAGTAATACATTTTAAAAAATTATTAGTTTATGTTTTCAGGTACACAAAAATATGGCACTGACAACCAAAAGAAGTGTGGGTAAGAACTATAAAGAAATACAGTTTTTATTTGTTATTGAAGGTAAGCTGCTACACACTCAAATTAGAATATATTCAAATTTATACCTTTAGGATGTTAAACATAATTTCCATGGGTAACCACAAATAAAATGGCCCAGAATAAGCACCAAAGGAAATTAAGAAGATACTTAAATATTTCACTCCAAAAAATATCAGTTAAACACAAAAGAAGATGAACATGCAGAAAATGAGGGACAATAAAGCTATAGAGCATATAGAAAAGAAATAGTACAATGACAGATGTAAGTCTTCCCTGATAAACAATTACAAATACTTTAAATGTAAATCTACTAAACTTTCCAATCAAAAGACAAAATTTTGTAGAATGGATTAAAAAAAAAAAAAGCATGATTCAACTACATGCTATCTACAAGAGATTCACCTGAAAGCCCAAGTCACAAACAAGTCAAAAGCAAAAAGATGAAAAACGGTACTTCATGCAAATGGTAATAAGAAGAAAGCAGAAATGGCTATACTCAAAACAGACAAAACAGACTTTAAAGCAAAAAGACAAAGAATTACACTATATATTAATGAAAGATTTAATACAGCAAGAGATGTAACAACCATAAACATTTATGCACATAATGACAGAATGAATATCTATGAAGCAAAAACTGACAGAATTAAAAAAAAGAATAAACAGTTCTACTATAATAGTTGGGGATTTTAATATCTCACTCAGTAATGAACAGAACCACCAGCCAGAAGATAAGGAAATAGAGGACTTAACACAATAAACTAATGAGATCTAACAGACGTATACAGAACACCAACCAACAACAGCATAAACATTCTTCTCAAATGCACAGGACATTTTCCAAGATAGTCCATATATTAGGCCACGAATTAAGTCTCAGTAGATTTTAAAAGACAGATATCATACATAAGATCTTCTCTGACCGGAACAGGATTAAGTTAGAAATCAACAGCATAAAGAAAACTGGAAAATTCACAGATTGTGGAAATTAAGCCAAAAAAGTCATTAGGAAATATAAAGAAGAGGCTTGTGGACACAGTGGAAGGAGAGGGTGAGACGAATTGAGAGAGTAGCACTGAAACAAATATATTACTATATGTAACATAGTCAGTGGGAATTTGCTGTATGACGTAGGGAGCTCAAATCTGGTGCTCTGTGACAGCCTAAAGGGGTGGGGTGGGGAGGGAGGTAGGAGGAAGGTTCAAGAGGAAGGGGACGTATGTATACCTATGGCTGACTCATGTTGCTATATGGCAGAAACCAACACAGTATTGCAAAGCAATTATCCTCTAATTAAAAACAATTTTTTAAAAAGAAAGAAAATAGTTGAACAAAAATGAAAACACAACATACCAAAACTTATGGGATGCAGCAAAGGCAATCCTGGAGGAAATATATAGCTATATAAATGCTTACATTAAAAAATGAAAAAGATCTAAAACCAACAGCCTAACTTTACAACTTAAGGACTAGGGGAAAAAGAACTAAACTCAAAGCTAGCTAGTAGTAAAGTAATAAAGTAAACTTAATATAATAAAGGTTAGAGCAGAGATAAACAGAGAATAGAAAAACAATAGAAAAAAATCAATGAAACAAAAACAACAGGTCAATAGATCTACAAAAGACTGACAAAAAGATCAACAACAAATAAAGATCAATAAGATCAACAAATCTTTAGTTAGATGAACTATGAAAAAAAGAGAGACAACTCAAAATATTAAAATGAGATATGAAAGTAGGAGCATTACTACCAATTCTACAGAAATAAAAAGGATTAAGAGAGTACTATGAACAATTATTGGATAACCTAGTTTAAATGAACACATTCCTAGAAACACAACACTTGGTATTTGTCTACCAAGATTAAGTCACAAACCAATACAAAATCTGAATAGACCTATAACTAGTAAGGATGTTGAATCAGTAATCAAAAACATTCCCACAAAAAAAAACCCTGGACATGATACAGACACTACAATTCTACCAAACATTTAAAGAAAAACTAATCCTTCACAGACTTTTCCCAAAACTTGAAGAGGAAGGAAGACTTCCTAAATTATTCTATGATGCCAAACATACTATTTAAAAAAACTAGAGACCAATATTCCTTATGAACATTGATGCAGAAGTGCTCAAAACAAGCAAAACAAAAAAAGCCCCAGGAAACCAAATTCAACATCATACTGAAACACAAACACAGGAATACTGTGCAGCCATAAAAAAGGAAATCCTGCCATTTATGACAGCATGGGTGGATAAGTGAAGTCAGACAGAAAAAGACAAATACCATATGGTCTCACTTACATGTGGAATCTTAAAAATAAAACTCAGAAAAAGATTCTGATTTATACTTACTATTTATAGATTTATAGATAGGGATTGGAAGATGGGAAAATTGGATGAAGGTGGGTAAAAGTTACAAACTTCCAATTAGAAGATAAATAAGTGTTGGGGATATAATGTACAACACGATAACTATAGTTAAAACTCTGTATATCTGAAAGTTAAGAAAAGTAAATCCTAGAAGTTCTCATCACAAAGGAAAAAAAATATTTTTCTTTTTCTTTTTTTGTATATATATGAGATTATAGATGTTAACTTATTGTGGCAATCAATTCAAGATGTATATAAGTCATTATGCTATATGCCTTAAACTTATACAGTGCTGTTATGTCAATTATATCTCAATAAAATTGAAAGAAAAAACTCTGAAGAAACCAAGGAAGTGACACTATAACATCAGAATACTGGTCCCCTTTTTGAAGGAGAGATATAGGAAATGATACCTGGAAAGGAGCATAAGGGAACTTTGGGGTGATGGCAAGCAATGTTCTATTTCTTGACCTGGGTGGTAGTTAGACAATCATTCTGTAATAATTCATTGAGCTAAACATTTTTGTCTCATATTTTGTTTCTCCACATGTATTTTATTTTTTAATGCTTTAAATAAGCTATTTTTAAAAAGCTAATTGAATGGATAATTAAATTCAATTATAATTTACACCATCTCACTCAATTTATATAAGTAGGCAAAATTAGTAAGGTTAGAATTTAAATAATACTATTAACCAATTTGACCTGGTACCTATAGAGTACTCCACACAACCAGTGTTAAATGCAATTCTTTTCAAATATACATGGAACATCCATCAAGACAGACTATATGCTGGGCCATAAAACAAGTCCCAATATACTTAAACACATTAAGATAATGTAGACTATATTCTCTGACTACAACAGAATTAAATTATAAATCAAGAAAATCCCCAAATACCTGAATATTAAACACACTTGTATATAACCAATGGACCAAAGAAAAAAAATCAGAGAAATAAAAAATATATTGGACTGAAAATGAAAACACAATATATCAAAATTTGTGAGATGTAGCTAAAATAATCTTTAAAGAGAAATTTACAGTATTAAATTATATTATGAGAAAGATCTAAAGTCAACTATTTAAATGTCTTAACTTTGAAAAAGCCAGAAAAGTAATATAAACCCAAAGTAAGTATAAGAAAGGAAAGAAGAAATGTAAGAAATTAATTAAATAGAAAACAGACAACAACGAAACTGAAGCTGGTTCTTTTATTATAAAATACAACACATCACAAAAGTGCACATGCAGGGGCTTCCCTGGTGGTCCAGTGGTTAAGAATCCACCTTCCAACGCAGGGGACACAGGTTCAATCCCTGCCTGGGAAACTAAGATCCCACATGCCGTGAAGCCCATGTGCCTCAACTACGAAGCCAGCACAGTGCACCTAGAGAGAAGCCTGTGCACTCCCATGGAAGATCCCGCCCGCATGCTGCAATGATGAACCTGTGTGCCGCAACTAAGATCCAGTGCAGCCAAAAAAATAAATATTCTTTTAAAGAGCACATACACGAAAAATACAAAGTGTGATGATTTACTCATGAACACCCTGTAAGGACCACTTGATCAAGAAATACAATCAACACCCAGGGTCTCCCTACACATTCTGTTTCTTCTCAATCGTTAACCTCTCCATCCTTCTCAAAGCAATCACTATCCAAACTTTTATGCAAATAACTTCCTTGCTTTCATTATAATTTTACCACTTAAGAATACATCCTCAAAATCTAGGATTGAGTTTTACCTGTTTTTATTAACTTCATATAATGATGATATATTATTATTAGATGTGTTTGCTTGCTAGTCACATATTTTCTTAAGTTAAACGTCTGTTCAAATCTTTTTAACTGAGTTGTCTTTTGAAACAATCAATACAATTGATAAACTTCAAGCTAGACTGATCAATATAGACACAAATAATCAGTATCAGCAATGAAAGAACTGACAAGTTCTTTCAATGTCTGTACAAGTCTGTACAAGTGTAATGTCTGTATAAGTGCTACAGACATTAAAAGAATAAGGAAATATTATTATTAAAAACCTTACAGGAATTAATTTGACAACCTGGTTTACACAAAGTAACTAAACTAACTAGGTATACAGGAATAATCCAGAATAACCACTTGAAATTTCTTACATTTCAAAACCTTTAAAACTGTCCTTAGATCTGTATTTATCCTAAGTCATTTGAAAAAAGGATAAGCATATCAGTTTATCTCAAAATACATCTTTAAGTACCTATGACATGTGCTACCATTAAAGGTTCATCTTAAAGACATGGCCTTTTCTCATAGTCATTCAGTCTTCATTTGGCTTAGTGACTCCTGGAAAAACAAACATGAATAAGAGACAGCACAAGATTTATTAAAGATCATAATGCTCTCATTTATTAGAGAAAAAAAAAGTTTTGTGATATTTGGGGGAAAAACAGCTTGCTTAACAGTAAAATTCTTTCTCTTTGAAAGGAGTTAGTAAAAAGAAAACAATATTCATTGTATGAAATAGGATCTCAAGGTAGGAAAAACAACACACAATATATTTTTGACATAAAAATTTAGGTATGCCATCAGCAGCATTCAAAATTAGCTGAATATCTATACAATTATAAAAATTGAATTTTTAACAAAGTGTCTTAAAAGCTTATCATATTAGAACAGGCACAATGTTCTGTAGGCATATAAACTCCCCAGGGGCTTTTAAAAATCCGTCATCTCAACTGCACAATCAGAATGTACAAAGCAGCAAAAGATCATAGTTCAGGTTTTAATTGTTTTTCCTTGTTCAAAGTGGCTAAGTCAAGCAAATATATTGAAAAAGGCAAAGAAAGCACTTTTCATAGCATTAAGACCACAAGATTGCATGTCAACTGTGTTTCTCCTTTAAGACACTAAACAAGTATAAGGTTCATCCACACTTAAGGTGCATTAACCTCTTAAGGTGCAGTTTGGAAGTTCAACAGGCAGAAAGCAACATTCTGCCCAGTTTGAGTCTCCATTTGGTCTCAAAGGATGGCTCCCACGGACGGATCCACAATGATATTAAATCTAGGCAGCCATTTATATCAGGGAATTTTTGCCTATGCTATGTCTGTTTTTTGGTGCTATTTATTAAATGTAATGACCACTGCAGCAATTACCCTCCACTAAAAAAATGTAGTGATATTGTTCTGAATATACACATCAATAGTAGTAGTTATTACGATGCTGTGGATTGTTTATTACAATGCTATGGATTGACCTTTCACTTCAAATAGCCATGCTCCTTCTGCCTAGTGAAGATACTCTTCCCTGCTTTCAGTTCATTCCATCTATAGAAAATGCTTTGTATATTTTCAAGCTCATCATCAGTTTATCAGCTCCAGCTAAAAAAGAACATAATGTTATTCTGTCAGTTTACATCAACAAAGGCACTGATGGTCCCTGGGCTCTGCTCACAAGCCCTGCAGCGAGATCTCTGCTTTGTGAAGCCAAGGGGCAGAAATTTGAGCCAAAAACAGCAAAGCGTAAGCATACCAGGGCCTTAGGAGTGTTATCAAGGCATTCAGGGTAGAACTAGATAACTGAAAAGTAGAACTAAATGCCTTACCCCAAGTAAACTGGGCAACTACACTGCATGGCACTCTCCTCTTCACATGACCAAAACACCCTCAAGGTCTCAGACTTTCATAAAATTATAAATGAGAAGGTACGTTAAAGTCACATGATTTAACTTTCCAACTTTTTAAATAAAAATTGGTTTAAAAAAAATGTAGACTTTTAAATGTAAATTCTTTTGTTAATCTTTTCAACAGCTACACATCAGGTGTAGAGTCTATTCACTTTTTAAAAATGCTAACTGCAAGGAAACTACTGCGTATCTAAAAACTTAAGTCTTGGATTTTAAAATCAAAAGAATGATGCCTACTATCTAGCAAAATGACTTTATAAACCTTAAACACTGATTTTGTTGTTTTTATTTGCTTAAAATGAAGTTTAAGGATGGGTTGTGAACTCTGAAGTATCTGTAATTCTGTAGCTGACTCTAGTCAGAAGTTATCTGAGGAAAGAGATGAGAAGACAAGCCTTGTATAGGCAACCCCATACAAAAAGAATACTGAAGTCACAGGGCTGCAGTTTTATTTTCTAATTCATTCCACCAAGTCTCATCACGTGTGTCATAACATGTGTCACTCTTGTGGAGATACCAAAAGCAGAAGCAGCCAAACCAGTGCCCTCACACCATTTTTTTTTTTAAGGTATGACCCTCTTCTTAATTATCTTTCCTAATGGAAGTATCCAAAAGTAATTTTAGATGCATTTCATGATTATATTTCTTGCTTCTCAGCATATACTGATTAGGGTAGCACTCAGGTGGATAATCCACAATCACCACAGAGGAGTGATGCACAGAAGCTCCAAGCACTGATAATGAGGCCAATGAGAATGCTCAGCCAGATAGAGTGTTTTGCTCCTTCCCAGAGACAAGACAGTCTGTGGAAGAGAAAGAGGAAACCTTGGGCCAGGTCTCAGCAGCCCATAGCCATGGGCACAGCCACGCAGAGAAGTTGGAGAGCCAGAGGCCACCCTGAACACATCAGGCAAAAGCGAAGAACTCTGAGACCGGAGATGGGGGGCAATGAGTTAGAAAACACGCTGGCCCAGCATCAGACTAGCAGTTTCTAAGGGGCGGGGAAACCTAAGAAGCCAGGCCTCCAGGACGGGAGAGCAGTGCTGCTCCCAGCACAGTGGTCACAGACCACCACGGCCAAGGAGGAGCGTTCAGGCCGGCCTCCCAGCCAGCTGCTGGAAGCGCCGCCTTGAACACACACATTTCTTGTCTACAAAAGAGCCACCTCAATGGCTCCCTTCATTCCAAAATGCAAAGATCTAACCCAGCAATGAACAGGTAAGGTAGAAGGCAGAGGAGCAGGGAAACAGACCACGAACAGCCACAGGATCTAAAGCCCTAACTCTCCACTCCTTGTCTCATCCATGGGGTTGCTTTTTAACCGGCACTGTTGCTTGGTAACAGATTTCAGTACATTTGAAATGGGCACCTCCAATCCGGCAGACAAAAACAAGTAGGGAACCAACCAAAAGGTAAGGCAGCAGAAAGAAAAATGTAGGAGTCTGGGAAGATCCTGGAAGGCAAGATCACCCCCGAGCTGCTAAGGTGTTGGAATGGACCTGTCTGAGCAAACTGGCCACAGGACTCAAGAGTAGACAAAGTAGGAGCTTTTATCTAAGAACTGGCGTCCTCTGCCAGTGAGATCTGGTACAGACCCTTTACCCTTTCCGAGGCTGTTTCTTGTCTAATAATAGAGACAAGACTGCTAGTCTATGGTAACTCACTCTAGTATCCTTGCCTAGAATATCCTATGGACAGAGAAGCCTGGTGAGCTACAGTATGTAGGGTCGCAAAGAGCCAGACACAACCCAGCAACTAGCATACACTGCTAGCCTAGCAAAGTTATTGTGAATATTCAGTGAGATGTTGCATGGTGATGTCTATAGTGCCAGACACATACTACAAAATAAATTTTTTTAGATAAATTAATGACCAGAGACATTCACCCTGTCACCTTCAATGGTCATCCATTATTGTCAAGCTTAAATAATAATACCCACCTTTTACTGAGATATTTACCTATGCTGGGCCCCCTGCTAAGCACTTGACATATTTCTCATTGACATCCTGCAATGATCCAGCAGCAATTATCCCCATTATTTTTAAACAGATGAGCAACATGAAGACCAGAGGTTAAGGAGCTTGTTCAACCTGACACTAGCATGTGATTGAGCCACAACTCACCCGGACCTGTTTAACTTTATAGCCCACATTAACTACCACTACATCACACAGGCCAGGTGACCCCTTAACCTCATGTCTCACAAAGTCCAAGTCCAGCCTCTGAAACAGGTACAGAGGGGTCAGCCACAGAGACCCTGTGGCTGTCTGTAGCCTCCAGAGATCCTATGGCTGTCTGTGGCCTCCAGGCTAGTTGAAGCTCACAGTGAGACCAGGTTAGTTTCACATTAGCTTTAAAGAGAAGAAACAATGAAGACTCCTGACTTCCTTCTGGCCCCATTCAGGGTCCTTCTGAGACCTGAGCAGTCTCTTGGAAGCACCTGGCATGTTAAGGTAACCCCAGATAGTGGTATATACTTTCCACTTCTAGCTGAATGAATATTAGGGGTCTCAGCAGAAGACAGGATGCCCTCAACAGCCTAGAAAGGACCCAGTAACATTGGTTCCTCACTCTGGCACCATCAGGCCTGTTCATACCTTCCCCAGATCAGAAGAAAAGTCTTGCCAGTCTGAGGTCTCAGCTACAGCAGAAGAAAGAATTCAGCAATTAGCAAGCAAGGAGACAAGAGGTGGAACACTGCGTTTGGTTTGGAGGCTCCCAGAGCAAGAGCCTGAGTGGACAGGCCAGACCTGGAAGAAGACAAGAAAGGCAAACACAAATAGACTGGCTTTGAAGGAGACTTTGGAGGCCCTGCAATGCCAAGAGCTCTGATGATCAATACAGGACATTCTGATGGTCATGCAGCAAGGAAGGGCAAACGCGCACAAAAGAACTGATGAAGAGGCCACAGATCCAGGAGAAAGCTTCCCACAGGGAGACTAAGCAGGAGAAGATACAATGATGTAGAGGACTGGGCCAGAAAAGGAAGAAGCTTGCTGATGAAAACGGGGAAAATAGTTACAGGAGATATCACCAGAGCCATATCCAGAAATGCGGGTTACAAAGGGGACTGAAGTGGGGGCACCCAGGCTCAGGACTCAGTTCTGCCATCAACTCTGATTTTGGGTTAGGGTTAGTAACTTCTCTGAGCCTTGATTTTTTTGGCCTGCCAAGTGGGTTAACAGTCTCTGCTTCATCACAAGGCTCTTACCAGTACTAGACAAAATCAGGGACACGAAAGCAGTCTGTCTGTGATCAGGCTTCAGGCTGTGATGTGGCCACTTTGCAGCCCCTGGTGTCTTCTCCCACTGTTTCCAGCACAGACTCCAGTGCAAAACACTGGGACTGTTTAAAGGTCACTGGGTGGGCGTGCCTACTTTCTGCTGGCTCCAGGGTTGGGCTCTGTCTTCCCACCTACTCTCCCCTGGCCCCATTCCAGGGGAGAATGGAAAATAAAATCGGTTTAAAAGCAAACATTTACAAATAATGGTGGTGGGGGCGGAACACAGCAGAGAGCAGCATGGTTTTCCACCTCCTACTGGCTCCTGTCCAAAAGGAAACACTAGTATTTACTGCCGCAGCTTTGTTCTCTTTCAATCTCGTTCCAGGAAGTCAAGAGTAAAGATACATTGGGGAGGGAGAAAGAAAGAAATGAAAACCCAAGAAGACGAGTATGCAATGAGCATTAGAAAATACATTCCCACCCAACACTGTAAAGCAACTATATTCCAATAAAAGAAAAAAAAAGGAAAGAAAATACATTCACAGGTGTGGAATCAGAAGACAGCTGTTCAGGTTTAAAAACAACACACATCATCAGAAAGTGCTTTTCTACCTCATTCCACAGCCAGGCTCTTCACAGGCTCATGTTCAAATGTCAGGATGGCAGCTTGTTCCTGGACACCAAAGTAGAAGTATATCCATGTTGTATGGGGCAGGCGTGACACGCTGAGGGACAAATCTACAAAGTCCCATGGATTCCCAAACTCTATTCCTTCCTGTTGCACCTTTGTATCCAATGGGGCCATTGTCACTAACTGGGAATCACTGGCTCCCAAGGCTTATCTGCTGCTGCTAACAAGGTTTTTACCCATAAAAACTCAGTGGAACACCATCCAAAGGTATATGAGGGAGATTCCACTCTGTCAGATACAGAACCATTTCTTGTATCATGTGGCAGACACTTGGGTTTGGGAACACACAGTTGCCTCCAGAACCAATCCTCAAAGGTTCAAAATGCAAGCCACGTGTTGCTTGCAAGATCAAAGGCACATGTCTCTGAGACAGAGGTTTAGAAGATATTTACAACACGGTCCACCCACATCCATCCACGGTGTTTTCCAGAGCTTTGCAAAACTGGCTGTGTTATGCAAGACACACAGTAAAACACTTCTTTACAGCGTCCCTGGGAGAAAAAAACACAAAGAAAAACAGGAGATCATCACCCCAAAGCCTCCTGGAAGTGGTAAAGGCCCTCCTTGAGATTTCCTGGGCACCCAGAGTAGCATGCTGCAGAGCAGAAAGCACCTAGACTATGAGGTCAGACCTACATGGCATCGACTTCAGCGTCAACACCTATTAGCAATGTTTTACTGGGCAAGTTACTTGCCTTACTTGAATTTCAAATTCCTCACCTGTAAAAGGACATGTTCCCACCAATCCTACTGACCAGTTCAGGGATTAATGCACTGAACAGAGGAGGTATTTAATAAACAACAGCTATTTTGACAATCAGAGGAAAAAACAGGAAGAAAGCAGAAACTTTCTGAAACCAAAAAATTAGTCAGAACTGTGTACTTTAATATCAACCAGAAGCACAGACTGCACTAAAAACATTAAATAAAATAAGCACTAGGGCCTTTCTTCCTTCTAAGTAGGCAGCAGAAACTTGTTAAGAGACATCGTGCAGTTCCCTAGCACATGGAGCTCTCTATGAGGACTAAGCACTTGTGACCCTGCTGTATGAGCCCTAACTCAGGCACTTACTCCTTGGAATTCAGTGCAGAGCATGCAAGAAAAGAGTGAGGGCTCAGCAAATTACTATGCTCTCCAAGCAGGCATGTCCATCCCACCTCCACATCTAAGACTTCTCACCCAAGCTCTATTCTCTATGTTCTTGTGCTAAGGACGCTACAGTCACCTGAGGGAGGGAGCATGAGAGAACGCATTCACATGAAAAGACACTGTATTTTACTATCAAGATAATTCTAGGACTGCATTTCTTAAGATACGCTCCACACTGAAGTCAGCAGATCCACGAGAAAGTGTTTTGTGACGAAGATCCTTCGTGGCAGCTCACAAAATACATAACATATTAAAGGACTTGGGAAGTCTATTCACACAGCCTTTAACACAATGAGCTGGTTAACTTCCTGTCTAATCAGTCACTCCCCAGCATCTTCTGGTCACTGTCAGACACAGCCTTGGAAGGCGTTGAAACTTAAGCCTATTCTTCCTCATTCTCAGCTCTCCCACACTTCTCATTTCCTTAACACAGTTAAGGAAAAGCCCCTTTTTAGTTCACAGATTATAAAAGAATGGACATTAAAGAGTGACATGAGAACAGAGTCAGAGATAGAGATCACTGAAAGTGCTAATTTAAGGAGGTCTTGAGGTCAGAAGCTCAAAGTGAGAAGGGGTGAAACTATTCTTAGTTATCATGAGTCCTTTCAGGCCAAGGTGGGGCCAAGTGAGTTGCCCAAGGTCATACTGCTTTCATTAGAAAACTGCAGTCCTCCAGAGTTCTGGCCCTGCTTACTTCCCTTTATGAATTCTTTTCTGAAATGTTCCATCAGTGGGATAGGGCAAGAAAACAAGCATGAACCTTCCATGCTTTGCTCAGTGATTATTAAGGTGATAATCACCTTTAAGAAAATATCCACAAAGTTACAGGTTAAAAAAAGCAATAAGGAATCCATCTATCTATCTATCTATCACAGCAGAATGTTCCCAGCATCAGGAATTGGTAGACCTGGGTCAATGACCATCACTGGTTGTATTATAGGTGGGGCTGGGGATGAGCCTCAGCTTACAAATGTATAAAATCATAAAACAGATGTATAACATCTGCCTATTTGTCTCAAGGATTTTTCGTAACCATATAATAGCATGAGCTCTATAAAACCACCCTAAACTAAAAGGACCTGTGCAAACATATCCTCATCCCCAAATACTTGATGTTACAGTCCTAAGGAGAGTCAGTCTTACCTTGCAAATGGTATGTAGGAAAGACTGTACCTACAATGAAAAACAGACAAAAGATCTAGTCAGATGAAGCGAGTGGAAGGTTACAGAGTGAACTGGGCTTCTGAGCATCTGCAATGTGTGGAGGGTGCACGAACACACACACAAGCACACACACACACACTGTCATGTGTATAACAAGGAAGCAAGTATTATCTGTAATCAAAGTTGGAGGGCAAAAGGCCCATGTGGTGGTAATTGTCACCTCAGCCTCACGGGGTTAATCTTTAACCAAATGAGCCAGCAACATCACCTACAACATACAGATTCCAGATATCCTAGAAGCCCTATTCTTTTTTTTTCTTTTGGAAGCCCTATTCTTAAGGAACACTAAATAAGATCCAGATCAGTTGTCCCCTAATATTTTACAAATCCTCAACAGAATGTACCTTCTACCCAACTGGGACAAATTTTCTGGTCTGTGCCTATTAATTGTAAAAGAAGTGAAAAGAGAATAGGTAAAGGTGGGGAAACACAACCAACCGCTCTAGGGATGAAAGTATAAGCAAGCTATGATTCTTTCTTTTTTTAAACTATGATTCTTTAAGAACCCAAGCCCACAGATTTCTTGGTGGTCTCAGTTAACTCAGCCCCTTCCCCAGGAGGAAACCACACAGGGAGGAAGCTGGCCACACCCTAAAAGACCAGGCCTGGGTGTCAGGCAGGCTGGAAGTCAATCAGCCCTAAGAAGGCGCATACAGTTGAAACACATCAGCATTGTAACAGGGCCATTTGCTTCTGCCCATATGAATGCTAAACCTTTAAAAACTGGCTTCATAATCAGTCGATAAGCAAAGAAAGGCATGGGCATGTGAGGACTGATTTCTGCCTCCAGAAAAAAAACCAAAAATATAAACATAAGCCATTACACCAGGCGCTTTCAATACATTAACACACTGTATGTGTCATATTAAAATCAGGCCATCCTTCTCTGAATCTGACACTCACCATGTACAGAAGCTCACTTACTTGGAACAGAGTAAATTCCAAAGGGAATTTTGAAAGTACATTTATTCAAAAGTCCAAAATTACTAAAAGGAAGAATGGATGTTAAGCACGCAGTCTCAAGATTGAATTCTATCCAGGAAGACTATACTTGATCCCTGGAAGTTTTAAAGCTTTCAGTCCTCCTTTCTTTGCATTAGAGCCAACATTTTTTTCCCAAAGTAGATCTAGTCACATTTTTATGAAACTGTCCTGGCAGACATCATCCTTTGATAAACTGTGGACATATTACGGAAATGTCTCAGGAGCTGTTGTCTCCATATGTGCCTGGGCAGGTGTGAAATGTCCATGAACCTACAGCACCATCCATGGTTTTGAATGTCTCCAGTGGTCCTTTCTCTATGCTTGGGCTCTGGGCCACCATTCTCTGGTCGTGCTACAGCCCACAGCCACACGGTTTTCCATTTCATCAGTCACTGTTTCTGGACAGTGACACTTTTTGTCCTTCTGTTAAATGATTCATCCAACCATAAATATAACACTCATGATTTTGTTTGCCAGTTTCCCTTTTCTTTAATGTCTATTTGACTCACAAGCCTCTTTTCACCAGCCCCTACAATACTTCATTGTCCTTGTCCTTACCGGACGTGAATGGTTGAATAATGCTAGCAACATCTCAAAATCAATCCTGAGCCCAGCAAAAATGCCGCAGTGGGCAAACAGCCTCCCATGACCACTCAAGACCACTAATGCCACCTACTGGCAGTGCGCTGAGTTGACAGGTTTTGGCTCGACAGTGTACTTGACTTGCATCATTAAGGATTTTTCAATTGAAAAGCTTCTGTTTTCCTAATCCTCCTACCCAAATCATGTGGGATTTTATCTCCGTCAGCTGCATTAGTCAGAGACTGATGTGGGAGCGGACGGCTGAAAAGGTTACTTACCACGTCAGGGCCAGAGACTGCAAAATGCAGAAGATGAGAGCAAGCCCTTTGTTGTGCCACTGGAAGAAAAATGATTCGGTTACAGGAATGTGTACGACAAGAGGCACACACCAAAAAGGTTACGGAAAACTAAAAGAAACACTTACCCAAAAGGCAGAACACAGGGTAAGTGCAAAACACAACTAGAGAGAGAATGGAAACGTTAATTAATATAGTGACAATGACAACAGGGAGGGGAAAAACTGTCGTTCTTGACAAACTTACAACAGCACATCAAACTGCGGTAATCAGATTCTGTGATTATCACAGCAACCAAATGCATCCATTATTTCAAAGCATCTAAGCTACCTCAGAACCCATGTTTTGGCAGAACAGTACAAATGAAACTGTCAATAAGGATTCATGTAGATTAAAAAGAGAAGGAGGATCCTCTTCTACTTTCAAATCTTCTCAAAATCTCTGTCCAGCAAATACAAGCACATTTCTGGTCTACCCATCCATCCATCTTTCCATCAAATGTGCGAAAGTAGGTTTAACACACACTTCTTTATAGTCTCTGGAGTAGAAAGGACAAAGTTTAACATGAGATGGCACTCTCAGAGCCCACGAGTCAGTTATCTGTTTGTATGTGTTTACACCTAACACTTTCCCCGAGTCCTTTCTAGTCTTCTTTTTTTCTGGCTGCGCCACACAGCTTGTGGGATCTTAGTTCCCTGACCAGGGACTGGACTCAAGCCATGAGAGTGAAAGCACAAAGTCCTAACCACTGGACTGCCAGGGACTCCCACGCCTTCCCCTCAGCACTGCATCCTTTCTTAGAAAGTTCTTTCTGCAAGAGACTTCTCCAGCTCATCTACCTCCAGGGCTGGCCAACAACAATTAATCCAGCTGTCAGTCACGCTTGTCCCCTCTACCCTGCTGTATCAGTAATTGCTAAATAAATATGATGGAAATAAACTGGTGTCCAGCATTGTACCCAATGCTCTCAAAGAACACAAAATAGTTGCAATGGACTTTTACCTATCTGAACAAATGAGATGTACACAAAACTAAAAACAGAAGTATATGGATCAAGTTACAATACTGTAATACCGGTAATTATAACAGAAGTCCAGAGAATATGGTCTGGAATGATGGGATGGTCCAAGGGAACGAAATGGCCCAAGGAAGAGAGAGGCATTCCCCATTAGGGACAGAAAGACAGGACAAGACTTAAGGCACTGTGGTGACCAGCAGGGAACAGGGGTGCTGAGCCAGAGGGAGACCAGACCCACCGCAGGAAACCTGACAAAACCAACAGGATTCCAAAGTCAGATAATGACAAGGAGAAAAAGAGACCATGTTAGACTGGATACCCACTCTAGAGAATGAACCCTGTATTCCTGAGTAATGCCCTCCAAGCTCTGCTTGTATGTGGCATCACCCGTTACCAGAAGGATGTCACAGCTCTCTTATTACCACATGCCTGCATGCGTGCTGTCACTTCAGTCAAGTCTGACTCTTTGTGACTCTAAGGGCTGTAGCCTGCCAGGCTCCTCTGTCCATGGGATTCCCCAGGTAAGAATACTGGAGTGGGTTGCCATGTCCTCCTCCAGGGGATCTTCCCAACCCAGGGATCAAACTCACGTCTCATGTCTCCTGCATTGGCAGGCAGGTTCTTTACTCCAAGCGCCACCTGGGAAGCCTTTTACCACATAAGTTTGGCTAAATTGACAAGCAACACCTTCTGGGAGGTCTTTATAGAACTGGCAATACCTTAATACCAACTAAAACACAAGTCAAAGGGAAGAGAAAAATTATTAGATAAAGAATGCTCCTGGGACTTCCCTGGTAGTCCTGTGGTTAAGACTCCTCACCCCCAACGCAAGGGGCCCAGGTTCGATCCCTGATGGGGGAACTAGATCCTGCATGCCACAACTAAGACCCAGCACACCAAATAAATAAATAAAAATAAATTTTAAAAAAGGGATACCCCCTTCTGCCACAGCGGGTGCAGACACTGGGTTGTAACTGAAGATGAAAGAGAAAAGGGTAGAAGTCTATAGATTTAAGAGGGAAAAAACTCCAAACAGCAGAAACAAAAACTCTATACAGAGTGAAGTAAGCCAGAAAGAAAAACACCAATACAGTACACTAACATATATATATGGAATTTAGAAAGATGGTAACAATAACCTTGTATACAAGACAGCAAAAGAGACACTGATGTATAGAACAGTCTTTTGGACTCTGTGGGAGAGGGAGAGGGAGCGATGATTTGGGAGAATGGCATTGAAACATGTATAACATCATACATGAAACGAGCTGCCAGTCCAGGTTTGATGCATGATACTGGATGCTTGGGGCTGGTGCACTGGGACGACCCACAGGGATGGTACGGGGAGGGAAGAGGGAAGAGGGTTCAGGATGGGAAACACGTGTATACCTGTGGCAGATTCATGTTGATATACGGCAAAACCAATACAATATTGTAAAGTTAAAAACTAAAATAAAAAATTTTTTAAAATAATAATAATAATTAAACAGGTAACTTCTGTTACCTGACAGGCAGACCTTACCAGCACCAAGACAGTTGCAATCAAACGCGTAGGCTCAAACATTCGCTTCAGCTGTGTCATTGGTCCCATGAGGAAGACAGTGCTAAGAAGCAAACACAGACAAGCCGTTCAGACTGGAACAAAACCACACTGGGGACACCAAGGTGCTGCCTCATCGCCCGCTGCAGCTCACCTGTGGCAATGCGAGCGGGAACAGTGGCCTGCACTCGGAAAGCTCTGGGCCAGGTGCTGTGCTCAGGGCCTTTGTGCCTCATTCTTACTCAATCCATTAACAGTTTATGAAGTGATCACAGAACAGTTACCATACTTATTTTGCAGGTGAAGAAACTTAAATCCAGAAGTACTTCTTACTTATCCAAGGCCATCCAACTAGAAAATGGTACAGGGAGGCTGCAGATGCATGTAGGCCTGACTCCAGAACAACCTCCAAAACCACTAGGCTAGAGGACCCCTCTCTCACAGGTGCTACCTTGGCCTGCTTAACAACCTACCCATGGAGACAAAAAGACTCAGGAAATTGAAAAAAGAAAAAACATATCTTACAGGCTTAGGCAGTTTATGTTAATAAGTAGAGAATTCCATTTTCTTTCATAATCTCCAGAGAATAATTCTAATGATGATACTAGTAGCATCCATGATGTATGGACTATTTGCTAAATGCTAGCGACTTCACTTTCACTTTCCACTTTCACGCATTGGAGAAGGAAATGGCAACCCACTCCAGTGTTCTTGCCTGGAGAATCCCAGGGACGGGGGAGCCTGGTAGGCTGCAGTCCATGGGGTCGCACAGAGTCGGACAGGACTCAAGCAATTTAGCAGCAGCAGCAGCAGCAGCAGCAGCAGATATCACATACATGATTCCATTTCATCCTCTCAACTACTCTGGCAGTTAGGTATCATTACGCTTATTTTGGAGTTGAGAAAATGAAGTTCAGAAAGGTTAATTTACTTATCCAAGATCACACAGCTAGGCATTTAAACAAGCTGGCATTCCAGCCCACATCTATTGGATTACCAAGCTCCAAAGGACAGGTTCAGCATGTCTTCTGCAGGGATGAAATTTGAGAGGTGGCTAATGCTGCTGCTGCTGCTAAGTCGCTTCAGTCGTGTCTGACTCTGTGTGACCCCATAGACGGAAGCCCACCAGGCTCCTCCATCCATGGGATTTTCCAGGCAAGAGTACTGGAGTGGGGTGCCATTGCCATCTCCGGAGGTGGCTAATAAGAAAGAGTAAATACAAATGAATCAGACATGCCTAACACAGCAAGAGCCAGGGCCAGCTGTAAGTCATGCTTCCCAACTCCTCTGACAGAAATGCCACAAGAAGCATCGCTCCAGGAGTAGCTGGTTATAGTCAGTGTTTAACACAGCCAACCAGCAGATGACATGAGCTACTAAGTGTTCTATTAAAAAAAAAAAAAAAAAAAAAAAGCTAAATAAATCTACCTCTCTTTGAAGTGCCATTAAGTTTCCACTTGAATTCAAGGCTGCCAGGTCAAGTGTTTGAGCTGAGTGCACTCTTAAGCCTACACTGAACAAGAAGCAAGAGCCAAAGGCAGCTTTCAAAATTAAATGCAGCACATATATAAAAATATAAAAGATTACAGGTAAAATCACAAACTCCTAGACACACGCTGAAATAATTCAGTCCCTTTATTATCTCCCCAAGCAATGCCATGAAGGGTCAGTTCCATTAGGATTTGTTAAATAGGTCTTTTGGACTAACACACCTATATATTTCTGCTCAATCTAGACTCTACATTATAACCTGTGCTGCCTACCCAAAGCAAAACTCCCCAAAAGATAGTCTTTGAGAGAGCTTTAGAGCCAGATTAGACACCTCCAAGGTCCAGCATTATACTATCATAAGAATTAATAAACGAAGCTTCAGGAAGGTGTCCAGTGCATTATACTTAATCATTTGGTTAGCATTTCCAGCCAGAAAAAGACCTACATTGGGGGACATGTAGAGACAAGTAAGACAGAAGTGCAGCCCATGTCAAGTGGTTTACACGCCTGCAACAAGTCAGTGTAATAAAACGCTATCTGTGTTGTCACATAAATATATATGGGATAGACAGAGCCCATTTTAAAGGAGGAGGTCAGTGATTCTGAAGGGGAAAATGGAAGTAAGAGAAGTTTCATAGAAGAGGTGACTTTTGAGTCAGGTACTGACAAATAAGCAAGTACCCGTCAAATATGGGGCGCACAAGGGCCAGGACCCCAGGCAGAGAATAGTCCCAGCAAAGACCAAAAACGTTTGGGGTCAATGCAAGTTGAGCCTGGTTGAGGAGGAGGGCTGGAAGGGTCTGCCCCACGTGCATGCTGAGGGGTTTGGATTTCACCTGTTGAGAGGGAATGGGGGGGCCACTAAGGGGGCAAGTTGGGCTACAAGAGGAGTGACTCCACAGTCCTGTGGGAAATGGCCCGGCGAGGGGTCCATAAAAGAGGCAGGGAAGCCCAACAGGAGACTCACACAGTCTTCAGAGGAGCAGTGACAGATGCCAGAGCTCTGAGCAGCTCAAATAGCACCTTCTCCACAGAAAGTCCTCTTGGCTCCCCAAGTCGGGTCAGATCAGCTCAGCCCACCTGCCCCTCTCCCAGGCATCACTCTCTCCATATCCTGTATGTCTGTCTGCCTGGCCAACCAGTAAGGATCCAAACCCTGTTTGTCTGTGAATCTGCTGAGCGCAGCACAAGGTGGGAGCATGTAAGTCACTCAGCGAGGAGCAGAGCAGTAAGACTAGAGCAATGGAGAAGGTGGTGTTGGAGATGGTGGAGTTGTAAATCTTGAAGAAGTCATTCAACTGCTCTGCACCATGTAAAATTACAGTGGTAATTTTTACAAGTGGTTCTTGCCTCCTCCCGGGGGTACTTCAAAGATGAAGTAAGATAGAAATACATGCTGAAGTTAAAAATACATATGTATATATAGAAGTGGTAGGATATAAAAGTGATGTGTTTTAATGACTTCTTTACTCTCCAAATCCTTATAATTACTGAAGCATTCTCCTTCACCTCCCTCTAAACACAATCTACATCCATTTCCCCATCTAATAATTGGCTAAGGTTAGATTTAAAAAAAAACAAAACTGTTACCTCCCAAGAGATGCGATGTTACCAAAGGTATAAAACACTGCGAACAGATATAGTCCCTTCCTGGGCACCCAGAGCAAAAGAGTTCCCTGTAAGACAAGACACAGGGCATTTGCACATGAGGAACCCCTTCTACCACAGCCACAGAACCAGGAGTTCACAGAGGAACCTGTTCCCTCCCCGCACACCTTAGCTCCCTCTCCACCCCTGTTACCTACCTCCCCCTCCTCTTATCCATGCATTTCAGTGAAAAATAAAAGAGAAAAGGGGGTTGATGAAAGTACAAAGAGGAGAGAAGGCAGGCTGCGGGAAAGACTGGAGGAGGGGAGAGAGGTCTTACCAGAAGTGAGCAGAGAATTCCTGCAGCAAAACAGGCAATGAAGCCTTTTATTCTGGTGCCCGAGCTTAATGAAGTTGCCTCAACAACCTAAAATAGTTAAAAAATAAAATAAAAAAACTAATTACATACATGTGTATGCATATTTAATCACCAAAACAAAGGATACACATAATTAAATTTAGAATTTGTACTGAGGAATGCAGGAACACAGACTCCTAATTGGTCATGTCTACAACAGCCCTCATGAGTCACTGAATCCAGCTCCTTATCCATCCCATGAATCTCGTCTCCTGTAGCTAGAGGCTACCAACTTCTGGCTGAATATCTGCAGAGGTGAAAACTCTCTGCCTTAAGCACAATGCACTTCACAAACAGAAAGGCGAGACTGCAGAAGATCCTAGAGTAGCCTGAGCCCTTACGGCAGCCCAGACATGAGGAGGACACCTGGAAAGGCATGAGCTCTGCCTGTAGAGGCCCAGGAAAAGGGGAAGAGACAGGGGTGGCACTCAGGCAGTGGGGTCCATGGGGCACCATCTCCTAATTCAACCAGTCAAGTTTTGTCACTCACTGCTTTTGCTGGCCCTTCCAGGACCCAGGAGGAGTCTGACTCTCACCCTAATCAGGATTCTTATCCAAGTCTATTTACTCTTGGTAGAAACTGTTCTTCAGGGTGTTGGCATCAGCCAAGCCACCCTCATGTGAGACGGATCCTAGTTAATTAATGACTGTCCTACTCATCCCTCTCTGCCATCACGATTGATCCTTCCCAAGAGCAAAGTTCAGAAGGGGCCAAGATTTCCAGAAAAGCTCTGCTAAAACAAGGGAGCCTATGAGTAGCTCTTGAGGCTATTTTTCCCCATGTCAAAGATGACAGTCAGGTGTCTGCACCAGAGACATGAGGCCTGTTCACCTCATGCACTGGCCACAGCTGTTCCAAGTTGCACAGGTAGCTGCCAGGGAGACCAAAGGCCTTTCCTCCAGCCCAGCTGAGGCAGGGCAGCCAGGCCCCACGTATATTCATTCACCCAGGCCTCGCCTCAGGTGGACAGCACAGTCTCCACCAGGCCATGTGGGAAGAGCTTACAGACTCCACATCCCATTACCTAATGGAAGAAGGCAGTGTGGTAGAGGCTGCGAAAGTCACTAGATGGGCACCGCCTTGACTGCTCCCAGCTTAGGAGCCTGTTCTCAACCCTGTCTCCAAACTTCCTGTCAAACCAGAAGCCAGAAGAACAGGACCAGAGGCTCCCCCAGGCATGGCAAGTTTGCTACAGCATGGCTTCCTCTCCACTCACAAGAAAAGTATTTAGGGCAGCTTATCAAAAGGGGCTCTCCTGTCCCATCTATTCACACATATTGAAAGTGGGCTCATGACACTGCAAACCCCTTCACACACACACACACGTACACAAACACACAAAGAGCCCCTGCAGACACACACGGCCACAGAATGCACGAACAGCATGATCAGAGATGGTGACGTGCAAGGGGAGCAGGAGTCAGGAGCTGACAGCAGAGCCACCTGATTCCACACTCTCCCCCGAAATGAGCCTTGTGATGCTCTGTTACCAGGCTTTACTGGCATCCCAGAAAATCAGGTTAGACCCTTTTTCAACCTCCTACCAAGGACAGAGGAAAAAAATCAAAAGCTACCACTCTTGCTACTCATGCAAGCACCAAAGAAGGTGCTTGTCAAGGTGGAAAAAGGAACAGAGCTCCGTGAGAAGAAAAAAAAAAAGTGTGGTAGCGAGATTGGATAGGATTGCTTGGCATCTAGAGACATTTTAAGAGTCATCTGTTTTTTAAAGAAGATAAGCCACAATAGTTTCAAAAGGATGATGAGATGCCAGCTCTTGTAAAAATTAAAATCATTTGTTATAGGAAGCAGTTCTGGTTTCGGCCTTCAGAAAGGAAAGTAACGCGTTGGTTCTACACGTCTCTCAAGCTGACTACCATCCAGATGTCACCCTATTTGGCAAAATGGGGGAGGGGCCATAATTTTTCATCCATGTAATGGCAGGTTCTTTCACACCCGTGCTTGGTCACAGGCCAGAGGAAGCTGTTGCTGTTGTTCCACTTCCAACTAGACCCAGCGAAAACGAAACACTTCTTTTTGTCTGTTTGTGAAGATCAACCGTGTGGATGCAAAATAACTCCCTAAATTCATGGTTTCTAGAAACTGCTAGTGCACTTTTTGGAAATTAGAGTAGTTGGAATAGCACCTGGATAGAAGCTGTAGGCAAACAGCTCCCAGGCTGTCTGACTGGTAGTTATGCACAAAGGTCCCTTTGACTCTAGGATGTGGAGAGAAGAGGGGCTCTTGCCAAAATAAGAAAAGCTGATAATCATTCAGGAAAACAGGACTGGTAACTAGACGAAGGTGAGAAAGGAACACTGCTTCATTCCTGTGCTTTCAAACCAGGTACCATTCAGACCTTCCTCGTCCCTACAATCCTGTAGAGAAAACGCAAAGCCTCTATTTTCAGAAAGCCCACAGAAAATAAAGGTTGAAGTTGGATTTATGAAGGCCAGGTTATCAGTTAGAAAACTCATCAAGAAGCCATCTGTGACTAGACATTACCAGGCAAGTTTTATAATTCTGCAGTTTCATGTATAGGAGAAACAGAACTAATCATACTTCTATTGTTTGCATTAAAAGAATGACATTTTTTTTTAAGCACTCATTTCTGGTGACATCTGACAGCTTTTATAATTGAATGTAAACTCTTTAAAAACCTGTATGCAGGTCAGGAAGCAACAGTTAGAACCGGACATGGAACAACAGACTAGTTCCAAATAGGAAAAGGAGTACATCAAGGCTGTATATTGTCACCCTGCTTATTTTACTTATATGCAGAGTACATCATGAGAAACGCTGGGCTAGAGGAAGCACAAGCTAGAATCAAGATTGCCAGAAGAAATATCAATAACCTCAATATGCAGATGACACCACTCTTACTGCAGAAAATGAAGAACTAAAAAGCCTCTTGATGAAAGTGAACGAGGAGAGTGAAAAAGTTGGCTTAAAGCTCAACATTCAGAAAACGAAGATCATGGCATCCGGTCCCATCACTGCATGGCAAATAGATGGGAAAACAGTGGAAACAGTGGCTGACTTTATTTTTCTGGGCTCCAAAATCACTGCAGATGGTGACTGCAGCCATGAAATTAAAAGACGCTTACTCCTTGGAAGGAAAGTTATGACCAACCTAGAGAGCTTATTAAAAAGCAGAGACATTACTTTGCCAACAAAGGTCCATCTAGTCAAGACTACGGTTTTTCCAGTGGTCATGTATGGATGTGAGAGTAGGACTATAAAGAAAGCTGAGTGCCGAAGGAACTGATGCTTTTGAACTGTGTGTGGTGTTGGAGAAGACTCTTGAGAGTCCCTTAGACTGCAAGGAGATCCAATCAGTCCATCCTAAAGGAGATCAGTCCTGGGTGTTCATCGGAAGGACTGATGCTGAAGCTGAAACTCCAATACTTTGGCCACCTGATGCGAAGAGCTGACTCATTGGAAAAGACCCTGATACTGGGAAAGATTAAGGGCAGGAAGAGAAGGGGACAGCAGAGGATGAGATGGTTGGATGGCATCACCAACTCAATGCACATGGGTTTGGGTGGACTTCGTGAGTTGGTGATGGACAGGGAGGCCTGGCATGCTGCAGTTCATGGGGTCACAAAGAGTTGGACACGACTGAGCGACTGAAGTGAACTAAAAGAGACTTTAAGGTCACCAAGTCTAACTTCACACACACACACACACACACACACACACACACAGAAATTTCACCAGCATTCTTAAGCCTTAAAAGCATAGGAAATGTGAGACAAGTCAGGACCAACATTTTCAAGGCAGCCTGGACCTAATAAGTAAAAACTAAGCCAAAAGCAATCCTGAGAGTGATTCAGCTAGATGCAAAATGCTTCCTGGGAGCGGGGACTCAGAAAGTACCACACAGTGATGTATGTAATCAGGAATCTCACACTCAGGAAAGAGGAAACTGACAGCAGTGTTTTAGAGCAAGAGAGAAGCACCTCGTCTTCCTAAAACAGACTTTACATGCCTGAGCTTACAACTCTTTAAAGCCCTTCATTGTATCCAACATAGGCATTCACTATCTTAGGTAAAAACAAACTCAGCATTTATATTTTCAATCTGTACTACCATCATTCACTCTTGAGGGTCTGTCTACCACTTCATGATGGTTTTCCAAATCAAAATAACTGCATAATTCCCACTGTCCCCCCAAGAATTCTCAGGAAAAGAAAACATCTCCCTTTTGAACCCCAGCTGCTTTAAAACTTTATTGACAGTCTGTGCAGCAAAAACTTAAGATAAGCATGACTGTCAACCATCTAAATTTTCTTAGGCCTAGTCTGAGGTTGGGCTTAAGGGTTCATATTAGAAGCCAGAAATCAAGAACAGGAACTAATGAAATTACTTCTGAGCCTTGACCAATTAATAAAGGCAATCGATTTAAAAGAAGCCAGAGGCTGCTATGAACTGTCCAAAAAATGTTAAACCCCAATTCCTATAACACTCAACATCTATAGTGTTACTTCTTCAAGGTGAAGATTCAGACAGCAAATTTTAGGGTTCTGAGATTTCAAGGAGGGGTGGAGGTATCAGGGTCACTCAACATAAAATCAGCAACTGCAAAACCAATTGAAAGCAGCATGCTGAGATAACCACTAAAGACACTGATGAAAATCTGAGGAAAAACTTAGGTACAGAGCTGAAAGAAGCTATATTATCTTGTGCAGCGGCTTCTTTTTATAATTGAGGAAACCAAAGCCCATGGAATACAAAAAAGAATAAAGAGAAATGTTATTTTGTCATCTACAAAGGAAAAAAGAATAACAAAAGCTCAAAGCATTTGAAATAGGCAATAAACATACTGTGTAGCTCTAGAACATAGTGGGTAATACTGCCCACGTTTCAGCTCGACCAAACCTTTCTAATAAGCTAAACACACAAGCAGGCGGCCTCAAGAGGTTTTGGGCGTCGATGAAGTCTAAGACGCCTACGTGCCGGCAGAGAAACAAGATGTGGTCCCAAAGCTCCAGGAATTCACGGTTTTCCTGGAGACAATTTACAGCAGCAGTGTACACAAACGTCGGGTGGGCATGTAACACCCCACAACTTAAACCGAGCCGGGGCTACCAGGGCGCGGCCACAAGCCCCGTCGCGCAGTGGGCATCGAGCAGGGACCCTCACCAGGGCCTAGCCCAGGCAATCTATACGAAGACTCCCTCCGCCGGGTTCTCAGAGGCCTCAGCCTAGCTCGGCGCTAAAGCCTCTTCCCTGGCCAGCAGGAACGGGGTCGCCGACGGCCACCCTTCCTTTCGCAGATGTTTCTCAGTTTTGCTCCAGCGTGGCCCTCCCTTTGTGAGGGGATGGGGCGCGGAAGGTTGACAGGGTGAAGCACAAAAAAAGTAAACAGGTGCCAACCGCCCTATGCAGAGTGCCTGGGCCCTGGCACTTGGGGTGGACAGTGAGGGGAACGCGAAGGTCTTGAGCCTGCGAGGGAGGAGAAAGGGGCAGAGGCAGAGTTGCTTTCCAAGAAACCCTAGAAGTCCAGCATGCTTTTCTCACCAGCCAGCAACAAGAGCCGGCGGAGCTGGGGGGCGGGCTTGGTGCTCTCCGAGGCCCCCGACGGACCTACCACCGCTGCAGGGGAGCAGCAGCCGCGGGGCGGAGGTGAGTGCGACCAGGAGGGTGGGGCGCCAAGGTGCACTCACCTCAGACAGGCCGCCCCGATCCTCAGAGTCCTGCCCGCTCAGCACCTTCTTCAGCTTGTCCATGGCGGGACGGGTCCACCCGGCTGCCCCTCCAGCCGCCTGTTGCGCTGGCTAAGTCGCAGGTTCTTCCGGGTGCTGCCCCAGCCGTCGCCAACCACAGCGCGCCCCGCCCAGGTACTTGCCCACCTGGCTCCGACCCACGCAGGCGCCCAGCGAGGCCACCGCCCACAGCCCGCCTACGCCCCGCCCTCTTTCTCCGGCTGATTTTGGTCTGGGAAGGCGGGGTGGGCAGGAAGAGCTGGATTTAAGGTCTGCCGAGCTAGGAGAAGTCGCGGTTCTGCGTCCAGCGCTGCATTACACACTGCAAGCGGCAGCCCTCCCTTCCGGGGGCCCTCCATAGGTTCAGTGAACAAACGCGGAGTCCCTAGCACATGAAAGACACTGCAAAAACAAGACTGACGCCTGGAACCCATCTTCCTGTGCCCCACACTCCCTCTGGTGTGGGTGCAAACTTATAAACAAATGCTGTGAGGAATCTGCATTCATGTCCTACTTACAGTGTAAACAACTGTTTAAAAATCACTTGAGGCCAACTGGAGTAAATTTAATAAGCTTTATGGAAAAGTTAACAAAAACACTACTGTAATTCCAACTGGAAATGCATCCAGAAGACTGATTTTGGCAGAAAGGAGTAGAACTTGCTTGAGGGAGTGCAATCTATATTAGATTGTTTTGTGTTTTTTGGTGTTGACTAAAAAATTAGTCACAACCTGAAAGTAGAGAGTTATTTTATTTCGTGGGAATGTTAACGACTCTGAGCCTGGAAGACTGAGCCTGGGAAATAGTGTCTCAGTAACCCTGAGAAAACTGTTCTGAGGAGGCAGGAAAGGGAGTCAGGCTATATACACGTTTGTAACAAAGCGGGCAGGCAGTCTGAACATCAAAGATTATTGTTAAGTAGTAAGGAAAGCCAGATGTCAAGCTAAGAAATTTAGTGTTCTATGTACGGGAAGATGCAAGCCTCTGGGCTCACTGAACTCATTCCTTTTACATGTACCTTCAGTACTTTGGCCACCTCATGCGAAGAGTTAACTCATTGGAAAAGACTCTGATGCTGGGAGGGATTGGGGGCAAGAGGAGAAGGGGACGACAGAGGATGAGATGGCTGGATGGCATCACTGACTCGATGGACGTGAGTCTGAGTGAACTCTGGGAGTTGGTGATGGACAGGGAGGCCTGGCGTGCTGCGATTCATAGGGTCGCAAAGAGTCGGACACGACTGAGCGACTGATCTCTCTCTCTCTCTCTCTCTCTCTCTCTCTCTCTCTCTCTCTCTCTCAGCTATCTGGGGGGCTTTCCAGGTGGCGCTAGTGGTAAAGAAATCGCCTACAGGTGCTGGAGACATAAGAGATGCAATTTGATCCCTGGGTTGGGAAGATCCCCTGGAGGAGGGCATGGCAACCCACTCCAGTATTCTTGCCTGGAGAATCCCATGGACAGAGGAGCCTGGCAGGCTGCAGTCCATAGGATCACAAAGAGTCAGACACGACTAAAGCCTTTCAGCCGCCACCGCCAACTATATGGGGCCAAATCCTGTTTCTAGATTGTTTACCTTCTTAATTTCTTGTTCACCCTAAGGGGTGGCAGATGTAGCAGATGGCTTCTTCTTGCATTCCCCCACCCCCAGCTCCTCAGCAATCTGTGTGGGGTGGGGGAGAGGGCGTGGGGTGTTGGTGGCATCTGCTGGTTTGCAGGCATTGTGTTCCATTTTGGGAGCCTTCATTCACATTTGGAGGCCTGAAATCACTGATGGCTGTGACATTTCTTGCTCACCATATGGCAGAAAATATTTCATTTCACCTTGGTTTGTTGTACTGAAACCAGACTCCAGTGCTAATGATTCTATGTTAGAGAATCCATGTTACCTTCAGATGGTGCATAGACAGGACATGGTCTCACATCTCAAACTGCTTGCTGGGAAATGTCTGGAAAACTAATTTCAAGTGTAAAAAGGCTTAGAAAAAAGAAATCCACAGGGAGAGTACCAGGAGTACCCACTAGAGAATATTCCTATACCCTCTTTCTCCACCATGAACACACACACACAGGAGAACATTCATGAAAGAGTAGGAATGCTGTGTCTGAATGGAGAGAATTTAGATGTTACCAAGAACTTGACCTTTAGAAAGTATTGTAAATCAACTAAGCAAAGGGATTTGCACAGGACCCTATACAAATCAGTCAAATAGCTGTAATTACATGTTTATGTGATTTCATCTTTATGGATAGGCTGTGCTTTATAATTTTAGTTTACACCTGAGATCTTGAACAACAAATGCTACTGCTCTTGCCTGGATGCTCTTTACCCTCGTTTCACTCAAGTAAATTCCTACACGTCTTTCAAGACTCTTCAAATATAAGGACACAGTGAGAAGTCCATCCATAGTGGAGTTAGGAAGAAATGGGTGTTAAACGTCTTACCGTCACTTACTAGCTGTGTAACATTGAGCAATTTACTTAACCTTTCTCATGCATAAAATGGACACAAATGACCACCTCTGCAAGTGATTGTGGGCAGTAAACATGGCAGTTTATAGAAAGTCTGGAACATGGCAGGCATTCAGTTAGCAACTCATGGGAGCCAGCATTACTCTGCCTCATCCTATAAGCCTGCTCTAGGCCATACTAACATGGCAGTTGCTCTTTCCTCTGTGTTCCCGGAGCCCCTTAAGCATACTGTAAATACTTACCTTTATTACACGCCTGTCTCCTCTACATTGGGAGACCCTCACAGTGCCACTCATCTCTTTATTCCCTGAACCCAGAGAAGACCCACAAAACAGGTGCTCAGTAAATTCACATTTAGTGAGTGAATGAATGAATGAGAAACTTGCCTCTGTCTTTTGCAATTCAGTGAATTTAACAGCCAGATTGGCAGATATGGTGACATTTAAATGGCCATGCTATGTAACTCAGCAGAGAAAGCCTATTTTTGTTAGCAAAGTGAGACCCACTGGTCTGCCCTCCACCTCCACCTCCACTCTGCATTCATGAGAGTCAGTGAGATTTTGATAAGAAAGACCATACTTGTAATCTCACCTCATGCCTAAAATTAGTATTTCTCTTTCGACTGGGTAGGGATAGACTGCTCTTAGCCCAGGCTGGCAAGGGAGCCTGAAAACCACAAATACACGCACACATGCATTAAAGAACACAGGACACTGTGGTTATTTGGGATCTCTCAACACTGTGACACCCCGTTCTCGTGGTTAACACTGCTCAGGTCCCAGGGAGCTGCTTATCCATGTTTTCTAGCCAGTGTCCTTGAAACAGAAGGCAACATCTGTGAAGTTCCTAGGTTGTGCCACTACCTGTGCAGACAGAGACTGCTTCGCCAGTGAATACAAACAATGGAAGAGCTTAGGCAACGGAAGAAAGCTAAGTCCACTTGTCAGATCCCTCCACTAAGATTCCTTGAATGCAATAGATTCTTGTATAAGAACATACCATCTCCCAGCACTACGAAATAACCATTTTCTTGTTTTTCTGCATGCTCTAATTTAAGATCCCAGAGGTACCCATAAATTAATTCAGTATTTGCAGCAGTTCACATGGAGGCTGGCAAGTATTTTGCAAAATTAAACAATTCATATTACTCTTTAATATGAATACACATAAAGTATGTGAAACATGACTCTAACTTGATATTGAACACTTGAATCATAAATAACTTTATTTAATAAAACTTCATTACGTTTTCAAAATGTCAAGTAAAAAGTTTCAACTTTATTTAAATACTTGATATTCAATTCTTAATGTTTATTAATCATAAATTATATTTCTTCCCTTTAACTTTTGATTTTGAACATTTTAGAAAAATTACTCTTGAAAACATAAAAAAGTGACAATTTTATTTGAAAATTGAATTTATGTTGTTATAATATATTCCAATGGCTTTTAAAATAGTATTTAGACATATGGACTTCCATTTGTACAGTTTCTCAGGCCCTGAAAATCTTAGGGGAACACTTACTGGAAGTGGTCCAGTCAAAGGACTTTTGAGTTGTCTGAGGGGAAATGCTAGATGGGTTCAGATATAAAAGTACAAAGACTTTCTGTTTCATTTTTAGTTTCTTTATTTTATATTATAATTGATTTACAATGTTGTATTACTTTCACATATACAACAAAGTGGTTCAGTTATGTATATATAATATTCTTTTTCAAATTCTTTTCCTATATAGGTTATGACAGAATATTGAGTAGAGTTCCCTGTGCTGATAGAGTTAAAGCTTAGGGCCCTTTAAGGAGGAAGTGAACATTCTGGCTCATGATTTCCTCAAGCCTTGTGCAACAATGTACCCAGCCTCAGAACTGGCCTTTCTTTAGATCAGGAACTAAGGAACTAATGATCACACACACAAGGTCTTGCTCATGGAAATGCTTTTCTTAGGCTCTATATTAATGATTGTAACTGTAACAGATCTTGCCTGGGAACCTGTTTCTCAAGACTTGTACCCCTGATTACATAGCAACAGTATATCTTTCCCAGAGACCTTTCCTAGAATCCTTCCTCCCTGGCTAATCTTGTGCCAAAGTTATCTCAAAATGTATGCTTTGGGTAATGGTCTGGTGAAAGTCTTATGCCTTAAGGTATTCTTTTTATCTATTCTCAGCAACCAGCTGAGACGTAAATAAGGCCCTGCTTAAAATAGGGAGGTGGGTTCTCTGCTACCCACTTCTGATGTCTATGTCAGAAGCTTTTTCTGTCACTTTTACTTTAAAGGAAAATCTACACAAAACTCTGAGTGACTGAGACTGTTTTTGGTTTCAGAGTTAAAGCTTCTCCTTTGGAGACCACAAATCCGGTGGCAGTGTTCACCATTCACTGCTAAGCTATCATCTTGGGGGCTCATCCAGGATCTTCAAAGCAAGGTAAGAATACTCAGAGCTGGAACTCTTTTACTGTTTTACTGTAAAGGCTCTATTTTGCTAACTCAAAAGCATATGGACTGAAGTTCTTTTGCCCAATCAGCTTTTCCTGGTCTCTCCGACCATTTTGTAACTGCTTGGGGAATTTGAAGCTACTAACCTAGTGTGCCAATCACTTCAGTACTCTTGCCTTGAGATCCATATGAGCAGTATGAAAAGGCAAAAAGATAGGACACTGAAAGATTAACTCCCCAAATCAGTAGGTGCCCAATATGCTATTGAAGAAGAGTGGAGAAATAACTCCAGAAACAATGAAGAGACAGAACTAAAGCAAAAACAACACCCAATTGGGGATGTGACTGGTGATGGAAGTAAAGTCTGATGTGTAAAGAGCAATATATAGGAACCTGGAGTGTTAGGTCCATGAATCAGTGTAAATTGGAAGTGGTCAAACAGGAGATGGCAAAAGTGAACATCAACATGTTACAAATAGTGAACTAAAATGGACCAGACTGGGCAAATTTAATTCAGATGACCATTATATCTAAATACTGTGGGCAAGAATCCCTTAGAAGAAATGGAGTAACCCTCATAATCAACAAAAGAGTCTGAAATGTAGTACTTCAGTGCAACATCAAGAAAGACAGAATGAACCCTGTTCGTTTCCAAGGCAAACCATTCAATGTTATAGCAATCCAAGTCTATGCCCCAACCACTAATGCTGAAGAAGCTGAAGTTGAACGGTTCTTTGATGACCTACAAGACCTTCTAGAACTAACACCAAAAAGAAGTCCTTTAAGTCATACGGGACTGTAATGCAAAAGTAGGAAGTCAAGAGATACGTGGAGTAAAAGGCAAGTTTGGCCTTGGAGTACAAAATGAAGCAAGGCAAAGGCTAACAGAGGTTTACGAAGAGAACGCCTTGGTCATAGCAAACACCCTCCTCCAACAACACAAGAGATGACTCTACACGTGGACATCACCATATGGTCAATATCAGATTGATTATATGTTTTGCAGCCAAAGATGGAGAAGCTCAATATAGTCTGCAAAAACAAGACTGGGAGCTGACTGTGGCTCAGATCATGAACTCTTTATTGCCAAAATCAACTTAAATTGAAGAAAGTAAGGAAAACCATTAGAACATTCAGGTATGACCTAAATCGAACCCCTTATGATTACACAGTGACAGTGACAAATAGCTTCAAAGGATTAGATCCGATAGAGTGCCTGAAGAACTATGGACGGCAGTTAGTGACATTGTACAGGAGGCAATGATCAAGACCATCCCCAAGAAAAAGAAATGCAAAAAGCCAAAACGGTTGTCTGAGGAGGCCTTACAAACAACTGATGAAAGAAGAGAAGAGAAAGGCACAGGAGAAAAGGAGAGATAAACCCATCTGAATGCAGAGTTCCAAAGAATAGCATGGAAAGATAAGAAAGCCTTCCTCAATGATCAATGAAAGAAATACAGGAAAACAGCTTCTATTGTTTGGGAAAGATTAGAGATCTCTTCAGGAAAATTAGAGATACTAAGGGAACATTTCATACAAGCTCACAGTAACGGATAGAAATGGTATGGGCCTAACAGAAGCAGAAGATATTAAGAAGATTTGGCAAGAATACACAGAAGAACTATACAAAAAAGGTCTTAATAACCCAAATAACCACAGTGGTGTGATCACTCACCTAGAACCAGACATCCTGGAAAGCAAAGTCAAGTGGGCCTCAGGAAGCATCACTACAAACAAAGCTAGTGAAGATGTTGGAATTCCAGTTGAGCTATTTCAAATCCTAAAAGACGATGCAATGAAAGTGCTGCAATCAATATGCCAGCAAATTTGGAAAACTCAGCAGTGACCACAAGACTGAAAAAGGTCGATTATCTCACAAGCTAACAAAATAATGCGCAAAATTTCCAAGCCAGGCTTCAACAGAACTTTCAGATGTTCAAGCTGCATTTAGAAAAGGCAGAGGAACCAGAGAGATCAAACTGCCAATATCCACTGGATTATAGAGAAAGCGAGAGAGTTCCAGAAAAACATCTACTTCTGCTTTATTGACTACACCAAAGCCTTTGACTGTGTGGATAACAACAAACTGTGGGAAATTCTTAAAGAGATGGGAATACCAGACCATCTTACCTGCCTCCTGAGAAGTCTGTATGCAGGTCAAGTAGCAACAGCTAGAACTGGATGTGGAACAATGGACTGGCTTCAAATTGGGAAAGGAGTATGTTAAGGCTGTATATTGTCACCCTGCTTATTGCAGAGTACATCATGCGAAATGCCAGGCTGGATGAAGCACAAGCTGGAATCAAGATTGCCAGGAGAAATATCAATAACCTCAGATATGCAGATGACACCATCCTTATGGCAGAAAGTGAAGAGGAACTAAAGAGCCTCTTGATGAAAGTGAAAGAGGAGAGTGAAAAAGCTGGCTTAAAACTCAACATTCAAAAGATGAAGATCATAGCATCCAGTCCCATCACTTCATGTCAAATAGATGGGGAAACAATGGAAACAGTGACAGACTTGCTTCTCTTGGACTCCAGAATCTTTGCAGATGGTAACTGCAGCCATGGAATTAAATGACACTTGCCCCTTGGAAGAAAAGCTATGATCAACCTAGACAGTGTATTAAAAAGCAGAGACATCACTTTGCTGACAAAGTCAGTCTAGTCAAAGTGATGGTTTTTCCAGTAGTCATGTATGGATGTGAGAGTTGGATCATAAAGAAAGCTGAGCACTGAAGAATAGATGCTTTTGAATTGTGGAGATCACACCAGTCAATCCTAAAGGAAATAAGTCCTGAATACTCATTGGAAGGACTGATGGTGAAGCTGAAGCTCCAATACTATGGCCACCTGATGGGAAGAAGTGACTTATTGGAAAAGACCCTGATGCTGGGAAAGATTGAAGGCAGGAGGAGAAGGGATCAACAGAGGGTGAGATGGTTGGATGGCATCACCGACTCGATGGACACGGTCGCAAGGAGTTGGACGCGACTGAGCAACTGAACTGACTGAACTGAATCTAGTGTGCCAGTTTATAGACTTTCAGGGGACCTTCAATCCATGCTTCTATTGTGTTTTTCTAGCCAGACCCCCATTTCAAGTTTTACAGACACTGCAGGCACAGACACATTAGGGAGCTAGCTAGAACTCTAGCTCCAGGGACATCTCTCAGACTGGAAATCACCATCCTGACTTCAGAGACCCAGAGGCGAGTTCTTGTCACCACTATGCCTCTGGACTACATGGACAGAGACATTGCTGGTGAGCATGAGATTCCTGAGGATATAGATTGGGGCACCTCAGTTTGGGGCAAATTGGAAAAGCAGCACACTTCTTCCCTTGGTAATGCTAGCTCTTAGCAGACCAGAGAATGCCTGGTGGCTCTGGTCTCAGCTCCTTAGATAATCTTTCCGTACAATCTGCAGGACAGGAATAGAAAGGCTGACCTTGACACTCCATGAACAGGATAGACTATCTTTTCACCGCTGGCCAAGTCTTCATTGCCTCCTTGGAAATTCCATAGACTGGCATGGCTTTTCTCAGAAGAGACGTTTGGGTTTCACATTTGTCCCTTTGGACTTACCACTTTTCCTGCAACAGGGCACGAACACACACAGTACTCATGGTCACCTTGCGACTTTGGCATGGGGCGCATTCCAGAAGACTATCCTGTGGCACCCTGGATGGCGTCTGAGAAAAAGGGGAAACGAAATGAAGGCTTTGATGGTAAGGGACTAGACATCAATGTGGAATGCTACCAGGTCCGCTCCTGGTGCATCTCCACCCCTCCCTGACGGTGGAACGAGTAGGATCAAAGAGAACAGATAGTACACCCGAGCCAATAGGAGACGAGTTAAATCCAATCAGGGAAGGGACACTTAGGTGGAAAACTTGTCTCCACCACCATCTAGAACAGAGAGATACACCTCTGGTAGAAAAAAAAAGGGTGTCAGGTGCCACTTTTTCTCTCTTACAAATGGGAGCTTCACACCATTTCAGTCCCATCCCTTTAGACTGTATCTTGAAAAGCCTGGGAGGTAACTAAAGAAGTGGTGTAAAGTCACCAGGGGAAGCCACTTTGGGTTTCAACTCTGACCCATTGGTGTATAGAAAAGTCACTCAGAACACATAGCACTGTCTCATATCATAAGAGCACAAATGAACACAGTAATGAGAGGGGTACCCGCTCTTCAGGATTTGACCATAGGAGCCTTGGAGCAAGCTACACTGCTCCACCCAGCATGTGATATGAGACAAAAAGGAAGCCGTGGGGTGATCATTTTTGACAGGGACTGGCAACGGGTTTGGGACATAGCCAGGGACTTTCCCAACCAGTCCTCACCTTTCCCTCAGAGCAAGCTGAGAGAAAGATGGGCACCTGCACCAGATGAATGGGCAGACTCTGACCGGCCAGTGCAAGGGAGAGGCTAGATATTCTACCCATCACCCAGCAGAGACCTGGGGGAGGGGTGCTTCCACAGTAAGAAAGAACAGTCGCTGAACATCATCTCTTTCTTTGTCTTACAGATGGGAACATCACAAAGTGCCAGTGCTGCTGCTGCTAAGTCGCTTCAGTCGTGTCCGACTCTGTGCAACCCCAGAGGCGGCAGCCCACCAGGCTCCCCCATCCCTGGGATTCTCCAGGCAAGAACACTGGAGTGGGTTGCCATTTCCTTCTCCAATGCATGAAAGTGAAAAGTGAAAGTGAAGTCGCTCAGTCATAAGCGATTCTGAGGGACCCCATGGACTACAGCCTGTCAGGCTCCTCCATCCATGGGATTTTCCAGGCAAGAGTACTGGAGTGGGGTGCCACTGCCTTCTCCGAAAGGGCCAGTATTACCCACTAAATCTGGGATAAGTTTGATAATTGTAATCATCTTATTCATGTGGTTTGTTCCTTGTATCTGTAATTGTATAATGAATTTTGTATCTAAGCAGCTTGAGACTTTTAAGTTACAATGGTTCAAGCTCCTACAATTGCCACAGCCTCCTCCAACTGTTACTTGGGGCCTCTAGATCAGAGACCCTGAGGGTAAGGAGAATATGTTGCCTTAACAATTTAGGGTCTGTGCCACTTACCAACAGGAAGAAATTATATATGATTTCTCCACCCCTTTCCCTGACAACCATATTCTCCTAAAAGAAAAAGGAGGGAATGAGAGAGTTAAAGCTTAGGGCCCTTTAAGAAGAAGGTGAACATTCTTGCTCATGTTTCCCTTAAGCCTTGTGCAACAATGTATCTTGCCCAAGATCTGGCCTTTCTTTAGGTCTGGAAAATGATCACACACACACAGCACAGTATATTATTCATGGAAATGCTTTTCTTCAGTTCAGTTCAGTCACTCAGTCATGTCCGACTCTTTGTGACCCCGTGGACTACACCAGGCCAGGCTTCCCTGTCCATCACCAACTCCCAGAGCTTGCTCAAACTCATGTTCATCGAGCCGTTGTTGCCATACAACTATCTCATCCTCTGTCGTCCCCTTCTCCTGCCTTCAGTCTTCACCAGCATCAGGTTCTTTTCCCATGAGTCATATCTTCCTATCAGGTGGAGAAAATATTGGAGCTTCAACACCAGTCCTTCAAATGAATATTCAGGACTGATTTCTTTTAGGATTGACTGATTTGACCCCCTTGCAGTCCAAGGGACTCTCAAGAGTCTTCTCCAACACATCAAAAGCATCATTCTTCGGTGTTAGGTTTCTTTATTATCCAACTCTCACATCCATACATGATTACTGGAAAAACCATGGCTTTGACTAGACGGACATTTGTTGGCAAAATAATGTCTCTGCTTTTTAATATGCTGTCTAGGTTGATCATAGCTTTTCTTCCAAGGGGCAAGCATCTTTTATTTTCACAGCTGCAGTCACCAGCCACAGTGATTTTGGAGTCCAAGAAAATAGTCTGTCACTGTTTCCCCATCTATTTGCCATGAAGTGATAGGACTGGACACCATGATCTTAGTTTTCTGAATGTTGAGCTTTAAGCCAGCTTTTTCACTCACCTCTTTCACTTTCATCAAGAGGCTCTTTAGTTCTTCTTTACTTTCTGCCATAAGGGTGATGCCATCTGCACATCTGAGGTTATTGGTATTTCTCCTGGCAATCTTGATTCCAGCTCGTGCTTTATCCAGCCCAGTGTTTCTCATGATGTACTCTATGTATAAGCTAAATAAGCAGGGTGACAATATACAGCCTTGACGTATTCCTTTCCCAATTTGGAACCAGTCTGTTGTTCCATGTCCAGTTCTAACTGTTGCTTCTTGACCTGCATACAGATTTCTCAGGAGGCAGGTAAGGTGGTCTGGTATTCCTACCTTACCTGATTTTTCTTAGGCTCTATGTTAATGATTATAACTGTAACAAATATTACCTGGGAACCTGTTTCTCAAGACTTGTACCCCTGATTACATAGCAACAGTATACCTTGCCCAGAGACGTTGCCCAGAACCCTTTCTCCCTGGCTAAGTTTGTGCCAAAAATTATCTCAGGATGTATGCCTTGGGAAAGGGTCTGGTGGAACTCTTACAACCTTGAGGTGTTCTTTTTATCTATTCTCAGCAGCCAGTTAAGAAATATGTAAGGCCCCGCTTAAACTAGTGAGGTGGATACTCACCTAACCCCTTCTGATGTCTATGTCAGAAGCTTTTTCTGTCACTTTCACTTTAAATAAAAATCTACACAAAGTTATGAGTGACTGAGACTGTCTTTGGTCCCAGAGTTAAAGCTTCTCCTTTGGAGACCACGAATCCAGCTGCACCGTTCATCATTCACCACTATGTTATCCGTGCTATGCAGTATCGTTGATGGTTATCTCTTTTTTTCCCAAAAAACTTTTTTTTATTTTGTATTGGGATATAGGTGATTAACAGTGTTGTGGTAGCTTCAAGTGAATGGGGAAGAGATTCACCATCCACATACATGTATTCATTCTCTCTCAAACACCCCTCCCACCCAGGCTGGCACACAACATTGAGCAGAGTTCCGTGTGCTATATCATAGGTCCTTTTAGTTACCCATTTTAAATATAGCAGTGTATACATGACTCTCCCAAAGTCCCTAACTATCCTTTCTTAGCAACGATAAGTTCATTTTCTAAGTCTGCGAGTCTCTCTGTTTTGGAAGTAAGTTCATATGTATCATTTTTTCTTAGATTTCATGTATAAGGGATGTCATGTGATATTTCTCCTTCTCTGTCTAACTTACTTGACTCAGTATGACACTCTCTATATCCATCCATGTTGCTTCAAATGGCATCATTCATTCTTTAATGGCTGAGTAATATTCCATTGTATATATGAACCACATCTTCATTATCCATTCCTCTGTCAATGGGCATTTAGATTGCTTCCATGTCTTGGTTATTGTAAATAGTCAGGCAATGAACATTGGCGTGCATGTATCTTTTCAATCATGCTTTCTCCAGATATATGCCCAGGAGTGGGATTGCAGAGTCATATGGTAGCTCTATTTTTCACTTTTTAAGTAACCTCCATACTGTTCTCCATAGTGGCTATACCAATTTACATTCCCAGCTATAGTGTAGAAGAGTTCCCTTCTCTTTACACCCACTCCAGCATTTCTTTTTTGTGGATTTTTTGATGATAGCCATTCTATCTAAGAAATTTCTGTTTTAAAATGGGGAATGGGGGGAAACCTGCTATTAAGGCTTCAGTGTACAAGCTTTATTTCAAGCAGTGATAAAATTACTTGAAGCAGGATATTATAACTCTTATGATCCAGACAGCCTCATCTAGAGCAAAGCTCTTAACAGAATCTCATCCTGAGGCAGACAGGCTAGGTACCCATCTCCAGCAGGACTGGAGCAGGGGACCTTACCCCAGAAAAAGCCTGGTCAGTCTGTTGTTGTTGTTTAGCCCCTAAGTCATGTTCAACTCTGTGACCCCATGGACTGCAGGATACTAGCCTTCCCTATCCTTCACTATCTCCTGGAATTTGCTCAAACTCATGTCCATTGAGTCAGTGATGCCATCCAACCATCTCATCATCTGTCCTCTTCTTCTCCTGCTGCCCTCAATCTTTCCCAGCATCAGGGTCTTTCCCAAGGAGTCTGTTCTTCACAACAGGTGGCCAAAGTAATGGAGCTTCAGCTTCAGCATCAGTCCTTCCAACTCCAAATTCAGAGTTGATCGCCTTTAGGATGGACTGGTTTAATCTCCTTGCTGTCTAAGGGACTCTCAAGAGTCTTCTCTAGCCCCACAATTTGAAAGCATCAGCGCTTCCACGCTCAGCCTTCTTTATGGCCCAACCCTTACATCCATACATGACTACTGGAAAAATGATAGTTTTGACTTTTTGACCTTTGTCAGCAAAGTGATGTCTCTTCTTAATAGTCTGTTTGTCATAGCTTTTTTTTTTAACCAAGAAGCAAGTATCTTATTTTCATGGCTGCAGTCACTGTCTGCAGTGATTTTGGAGTCCAAGAAAATAAAGTCCTTCACTGTTTCCATTGTTTCCCCATCTATTTGCCATGAAGTGATGAGACTGGATGCCATGATCCTAGTTTTCTGAAGGTTGAGTTTTAAGAAAGCTTTTTCACTTTCATTAAGAAGCTCTTTGGTTGCTCTTCACTTTCTGCCATAAGGGTGGTATTATCTGTATATTTGAGGTTGTTTATATTTCTCCCAGAAATCTTGATTCCAGTTTGTGATTCATCTAGCCTGGCAGTTCACATGATGTACTCTGCGTATTAGTTAAATAAGCAAGGTGACAATATACAGCCTTGATATACTTCTTTCCCAATTATTAACCAGTCTCCTGTTCCATGTCTGGTTATAACTGTTGCTTCTTGATCTGCATACAGATTTCTCAGGAGGCAGTTTAGGTGGCCTGGTATTCCCATCTCTTTAAGAATTTTCCATAGTTTGTTGTGATCCACATAGTCAAAGGCTTTTGTTTAGTCAATGAAAAAGAAGTAGTTGTTTTTCTGAAATTCTCCTACCTTTTCTATGATCCAGTGGATGTTGGAAATGTCAGGTTCCTCTGCCTTTTCTAAACCCAGGTTGTACATCTGTAAGTTCTCAGTTTAAGTACTGTTGATGCCTAGCTTGAAGGATGTTGAGCATTACCTTGCTAGCACATAAAATGAGCACAAATGTGTGGTACTTTGAACTTTCATTGGCACTCCCCTCCTTTGGAATTGGAATGAAAACTCACCTTTTTCAGTCCTGTGGACACTGCTGAGTTTTCCAAATTTGCTGACATCTTGAGTGCAGCACTTTTACAGCATCATCTTTTAGGATTTGAAATAGCTCAGCTGGGACTCCATCATCTCCACTAACTTTGTTCATAATGATGCTTCCTGAGGCCCACTTGACTTCTCATTCCAGGATATCTGGGTTTAAATGAGTGATCACCATTGTGTTTATCTAGGTCATGATGATCTTTTTTGTATAGTTCTGTGTATTCTTCCCACCTCTTCTTAGAATCTTCTGCTTCTGTTAGGTCCATACCATTTCTGTAGTTTACTGTGTCTAACTTTTCATGAAATGTTCCCTTGGTATCTAATTTTCTTGAAGAGGTCTCAGGTCTTTCCCATTCTCTTGTTTTCCTGTATCTCTTTGCATTGACCAATGAGGAAGGCTTTCTTATCTCTCATTGCTATTCTTTGGAACTCTGCATTCAAATGGGTATCTTTCCTTTTATCCTGTGCCTTTTGCTTCTCTTCTTTTCTCAGCTGTTTGTAAAGCCTCCTCAGACAACCTTTTTGCATTTTGCCTTTTTGCATTTCTTTTTCTCAGGAATGGTGTTGATCACCACCTGTAAAAGTCATGAACCTCCATCCATAGGTCTTCAGGAAGTCTATCAGATCCAGTCCTTTGAATCTATTTATCATTTCCACTGTGTAGTCGTAAAAGGTTCGATTTAGGTCATATCTGAATGTTCTAGTGGTTTCCCCTACTTCCTTCAATTTAAGTCTGAATTTGGCAATAAGGTGTTCTTGATGTGAGCCACAGTCAGCACCTGGTCTTGTTTTTGCTGACTGTAAAAGAGCTTCTCCATCTTCCACTGCAAAGAATATAATCAATCTGATTTCAGTATTGACCATCTGGTAATGACCATGTGTAGAGTCTTCTCTTGCATTGTTTGAAGAGGATATTTGCTATGACCAGTGCTTTCTCTTGGCAAAACTCTGTTAGCCTTTCCTTGCTTCATGTTGTACTCCAAGGCCAAACTTGCTGTTACTCCAGGTACCTCCTGACTTCCTATTGTTGCATACAGTCCCCTATGATTTAAAGGACATCTTTTCTGGTGTTAGTTCTAGAAGGTCTTGTAGGTATCATAGAACAGTTCAACTTCAGCTTCTTCAGCATTAGTGGTTAGGGCACAGATTTGGATTACTGTGATATTGAATAGTTTGCCTTAGAAATGAGCCAAGATCATTCCGTCATTTTTAAGATTGCAGCAAAGTACTGCATTTCGGACACTTTTCTTGACCATGAGGGCTACTTCATTTCTTCTAAGTGATTCTTGCCCACAGTAGTAGATATAAAGGTCATCTGAATTAAATTCACCCTTTTCCATCCATTTCAGTTCAGTGATTTCTTAAATACCAATATTCACTGTTGTCATCTCCTGTTTGAACACACATACTTTCCTATTAGTGTCCAGAAGTCTGGAGAAGGTGGAGGCATGCATGGACAGTTTGGCCTCAGGCCAAATAATAGGGAGGAAATACAGCCCCACCCATCAACAGATAAGTGGATTAAAGATTTACCATCTCTTTAAGAATTTTCCAGTTTGTTGTTATCAAAGGGTCACAACACAAAGGAATACCAAACCACCTGACCTGCCTCCTGAGAAAGCTATATGCATGTCAAGAAATAAGTTAGAACCGGACATGGGTTATGTCCCAGTTAGAACTGGGATATGGCAAAAAACCACCACAATATTGTAAAGTAATTAGCCTCCAATTAAATTAATTTTAAAAAGAAAACAAAAAGAACTGGACATGGAAAAATAGACTGGTTCCAAATTGGGAAATGAGTATGTAAAAGCTGTATATTGTCACCCTGCTTATTTAACTTATATGCAGAGTACATCATGAGAAATGCCAGGATGGATGAAGCACAAGCTGGAATCAAGATTACCAGGAGAAATATCAATAACCTCAGATATGCAGATGACAGCATCCTTATGGCCAAAAGCGAAAAAGAACTAAAGAGCCTCTTGATGGAAGTGAAAGAGGTGAGTGAAAAAGTTGGCTTAAAACTCAACATTCAGAAAACTAAGATCATGGCATCCAGTCCCATTACTTCGTGGCAAATAGATGGGGAAACAATAGAAACAGTGACAGACTTTATTTTCTTGGGCTCCAAAATCTTTGAACATGGTGACTGCAGCCATGAAATTAAGAAACACTTGCCTCTTGGAAGAAAAGTTATGACCAACCTAGACAGCATATTAAAAAGCAGAGACATTACTTTGCTAATAAAGGTCCATCTAGTCAAGGCTGTGGTTTTTCCAGTAGTCATGTATGGATGTCAGAATTGGACTGCAAAGAAAGCTGAGTGCCGAAGAATTGCTGCTTTTGAACTGTGGTGTTGGAGAAGAGTCTTGAGAGTCTTCTGAACACCAAGGAAATCCAACCAGTCAATCCTAAATGAAATCAGTCCTGAATATTCATTGGAAGGACTGATGCTGAAGCTGAAACTCCCATCAAATCACCTGATGTGATGAACTGATTCATTGAAAAAGATCTCAATGCTGGGAAAGATTGAAAGCAGGAAGAGAAGGGGACAACAGAGAACAAGATTGTTGGATGGCATCACCAACTCTATGAACATGAGTTTGAGTATGCTCTGGGAGTAGGTGATGGACAGGGAAGCCAGGCATGTGACAGTCCATGGGGGTCACAAAGAGTCGGACACAACTGAGCAACTGAACTGACTGAGCATGCCCCGCCCATCATTATAAGACCCAGTTTCCCCCTCAGTCAGGCTCTCCCATCAGGAAGCTTCCATAAGCCTCTTATCCTTATACATCAGAGGGCAGACAGAATGAAAACCACAGTCACAGAAAACTAACCAAACTGATGACAGCCTTGTCTAACTAATGAAAATACGAGCCATGCCATGTAGGATCACCCAAGATGGACAGGTATGGTGGAGGGTTCTGACAAAGAGTGGTCCACTGGAGAAGGGAATGGCAAACCACTTCAGTATTTTTGCCTTGAGAACCCCATGAACAGTATGAAAAGGCAAAAAGATAGGACACTGAAAGATGAACTCCTCAGATCAGTAGGTGCCCAATATGCTACTGGAGAAGAGCAGAGAAATAACTCCAGGAAGAATGAAGACATGGAGCCTAAGTGAAAACAACACCCAGTTGTGTATATGACTGGTGATGGAAGTAAAGTCTGATGCTATAAAGAACAATACTGCATAGGAACCTGGAATGTTTTGCCCATGAATCAAGGTAAATTGTAAGCAGTCAAACAGGAGATGGCAAGAATGAACATTGACATTTCAGGAATTGGTGAACTAAATGGACCAAAAAGGGCAAATTTAATTCAAATGACCATTATATCTAATACTGTGGCAAGAATCTCTTAGAAGAAATGGAATTGCCCTCATAGTAAACAAAAAAGTCAGAAATGCAGTACTTTCGTGCAATCTCAAAAATGACAGAATGGTATCTGTTCATTTCCAAGGCAAACCATTCACTATCACAGTAATCCAAATCTATGCCCCAACTACTAATGCTGAAGAACCTGAAGTTGAATGGTTCTATGATGACCTACAAGACCTTCTAGAACTAACACCAAAAAATCCTGTCCTTCATCACAGAGGACTGGAATGCAAAATTACAAGTCAAGAGATACCTAGAGTAAAAGGCAAGTTTGGCCGTGGAGTACAAAATGAAGCAGGGCAAAGGCTAACAGATTTTTGCCAAGAGAATGCACTGGTTATAGCTAACACCTTCTTCCAACAACACAAGAGATGACTCTACACATGGACATCACCAGATGGTCAATACTGAAATCAGATTAATTATATTTTTTTGCAGTGGAAGATGGAGAAGCTCTATACAGTCAGCAAAATCAAGACCAGGAGCTGACTGTGGCTCATATCATGAACTCCTTATTCCCAAATTTAGACTTAAATTGAAGAAAGTAAGGGAAACCACTAGAGCATTCAGGTATGACCTAATCAAACCCCTTACAATTATGCAGTGGAAGTGATAAATAGATTCAAAGGATTAGATCTGATAGAAAAGAGTGCCTGAAGAACTATGGATGGCGGTTCATGACATTGTACAGGAGGCAGTGATCAAGACCATCCCCAAGAGAAAGAAATGCAAAAAGGCAAAATGGTTGTCTGAGGAGGCCTTACAAACAAGTGAGAAAAGAAGAGAAGTGAAAGGCACAGGAGAAAAGGAAAGCTATATCCATCTGAACGCAGAGTTCCAAAGAATAGCAAGTAGAGATAAGAAAGCTTTCCTCAGATCAATCCAAAGAAATACAGGAAAATAATAGAATGGGAATGGCTAGAGATCTCTTCAAGAAAATTAGAGATACTAAGGGAACATCTCATGCAAAGATGGGCACAGTAAAGGACAGAAACATTATGGACCTAACAGAAGCAGAAGATACTAAGAAGAGGTGGCAAGAATACACAGAAGAACTATACAAAAAATATCTTCAAGATGCAGATAGGCACAATGGTGTGATCACTCACCTAGAGCCAGGTGGAATGAGAAGTTAAGACAGCCTCAGAGACATCATTATGAACAAAGCTAATGGAGGTGATGGAGTTCCAGCTGAGCTATTTCAAATCCTAAAGGATAATGCTATGAAAGTGCTGCACTCAATATGTCAGCAAATTTGGAAAACTCAGCAGTGTCCAGGACTAGAAAAGGTCAGTTTTCATTCCAATCCCAACGAAAGGCAATGCCAAAGAATGCTCAAACTACAATTGCAGTCATATCACACGCTAGCAAAGTAATGCTCAAAATTCTCAAAGCAAGGCTTTAATAGCACGTGAAGGGCAGAGACATTACTTTATCAACAAAGGTCTGTCAAGGCTATGGTTTTTCCAGTAGTCATGTATGGATGTGAGAGTTGTACTATAAAGAAAGCTGAGCGATGAAGAATTGATTCTTTTGAACTGTGGTGTTGGAGAATACTCTTGAGAATCCCTTGGACTGCAAGGAGATCCAACCAGTCCATCCTAAAGAGATCAGTCCTGAGTGTTCATTGGAAGGACTGATGCTGAAGCTGAAATTTCAATACTTTGGCCACCTGATGTAAAGAGCTGACTCATTTGAAAAGACCCTGATGCTGGGAAAGATTGAGGGCAGGAGGAGAAGGGGATGACAGAGGATGAGATGGCTGGATGGCATCACTGACTCAATGAACATGAATTTGGGTAAACTCCGGGAGTTGGTGATGGACAGGGAGGCCGGGTGTCTGCAGTTCATGGGGTTGCAAAGAGTCGGAAAGGACTGAGTGACTGAACTGAACAGAGAACTTCCAGATGTTTAAGTTGGATTTAGAAAAGGCAGGGGAGCCATAGGTCAAATTGCCAACATCCATTGGATCATAGAGAAAGCAAGAGAGTTCCAGGAAAAACATCTACTTCTGCTTTACTAACTACACCAAAGCCTTTGACTGTGTGGATCACAACAAACTGTGGAAAAATCTTAAAAAGATGGGAATACTAGACCACCTTACCTGCCTCCTGAGAAATCTGTATGCAGGTCAAAAGCAACAGTTAGAACCGGACATGAAAAAACAGACTGGTTCCAAATTGGGAAAGGAGTATGTCAAGACTATACATTGTCACCCTGTTTATTTAACTTATATGCAGAGTACATCATGCAAAATGCCAGGATGAAACACAAGCTGGAATCAAGAGTGCAGCGAGAAATATCAATAACCTCAGATGTTCAGATGACCCCACCCTTATGGGAGAAAGTAAAGAGGAACTAAAAAGCCTCTTGATGAAAGTGAAAGAAGAGAGTGAAAAGGCTGGCTTAAAACTCAACATTCTGTGGGAGAAGACGAGGGTGGGATAATTTAAGAAATCCATTGAAACATGTATATTACCATATGTGAAATAGATCACCAGTCCAGGTTTGATACCTGAGACAGGGTGCTCAGGGCCGGAACATTGGGATGACTCTGAGGCATGGGATGGGGAGGGATGTGGGAGGGGGCTTCAGAATGGGCAACACATGTACACCCATGGCTGATTCATGTCAATGTATGGCAAAAACCACTACAATATTGTAAAGTAATTAGCCTCCAATTAAAATAAATTAATTTATTTTCTTAAAAACCTCAACATTCAAAAAATGAAGATCATGGCACCCAGTCCCATCATTTTATGGCAAATAGATGGGAAAACAATGGAAACAGTGACAGACTTTATTTTCTTGGGCTCCAAAATCTTTGCAGATTGTGACTTCAGCCATGAAATTAAAAGGCATTTGCTCCTTGGAAGAAAAGCTGTGACCAACCTAGACAGCATATTAAAAAGCCAGAGACATTACTTTGCTGACAAAGTTCTATCTAGTCAAAGCTATGGTTTTTCCAGTAGTCATTTATAGATGTGAGAATTGGACCATAAAGAAAGCTGAGTGCCTAAGAATTGATGCTTTTGAACCATGGTGTTGGAGAAGGCTCTTGGGAGTCCCTTGGACTGGAGGAGATTAAACCAGTTAGTCCTAAAGGACATCAATCCTGAATGTTCATTGGAATGACTGATGGTGAAGCTGAAACTCCAATACTATGGTCCCCTGATGCAAAAAAACACTCATTTGTAAAGACCCTGATGCTGAGAACGATTGAAGGCAGGAGGAGAAGAAGCCGATGGAGGATGAGATGGTTGGATGGCAGCACTGACTCCATGGACATGAGTTTGAGCAAGCTCCGGGTGTTGGTGGTGGAGGGGGGAGCCTGGCATGCTGCAGTCCATGGGGTGGCAGGGAGTTGGACATGACTGAGCAACTCAGCTGAACTGAACAGACTTTTCCTTGACTCGTGGACCTAACATTTCAGGTTTCCGTGCAATGGTATTCTTTACAGCATCAGATTTTACATTCTCCACCTGAAACATCCACAACTGGGTTCTATTTCCACTTTGACTCAGCCTCTTCATTCTTTCTGTAGCTATTTCTCCACTTTTGCCCGTAACATATTGGACACCTACTGACCCGGGCCGGGGGGGAGGTGCTCATATTCCAATTTCATATCATTTTGCCTTTCCAAACTCCTTGTGGGGTTCTCAAGGCAAGAATCTGAAATGGCTTGCCATCCCCTTCTCCTGTGGACCATGTTTTGTCAGAACTCTCCACCATGACCCATCTAACTTCAGTAACCCTGCACAGCATGGCTCATAGTTTCATTAAGTTTCACAAGGCTGTTATCCATGTGGTCATTTAGGTTTGTTGTCTTTTGTTTCATTCTGAAGGCCAAGGGATTGTAGTTATTTGATATTCTGTCTTCTCTCTAATGAATGAGGATAAGAAGTTTGTGCACCTTCCTGATGTGAGGGACTCTCTGTGGGGAAAACTGGGTCTTCCTCTGTTGGGCACAGCCATGATCAGTAAATCTTTATACCAATTTTCTGCTTATTGGTGTGGCTGTGATCCCTCGCTGTAGTTTGGCCCAAGGCAGCCCAGTCCTGGAATCTGCAGTCGCTATGATAGGGCCACAGGCTATGGTAAGGCGATTGGCAACCTCTTTCAAGAGGACCTATGCCAACATGCTGTGCCTCCCAGGATGACTGCTGCCAGTGCCCCCAACCCTGTGGCAGGCCCACATCTCTGCAAGAGATGTCATAGGCAAGTCTACCTCAGTCTCCTGTGCACTCACTGTTCCTTTCCCCTGGGTTCTGATGTTCACAGGGTTTTGTTTGGGCCCTCCAAGAGTCTCTGTTTCCCTCAGTTTTGTGAAAGTTCCATAATCAACCTCCACTGAGCTTCAGACCTGGGGATTCCCAGTCTCTTGGCTGGATCCCAGGTTGAGAAGTCTGATGTGGGGTCTAGGACCTTCCCAACAGTGCGAGAACTTCTATGGTATAATTGTTCTCCAGTTTGTGGGTTGCCCACTTGATGGCTCTGTGGTAGGGCTAATGGCGAACTCCTCCAAGAGGTCAGTCTCTTCCCTCAAAAATCCCTCCATCCTCTCCAAGGCAGCCTCCCTGTTCCACATTGATTAGCCTCACTGCCTTCAATCCTTTCACATTTATTGAGCACCTATTACATACATAGACAACTTACTAAAAAGCAGAGACATCACTTTGCCAACAAAGGTTCGATAGTCAAAGCTATTGCTTTTCTAGTAGTCATGTACCGATGTGAGAGTTGGACCATAAAGAAGGCTGTCCACCAAGAAGAGATGCTTTCACATTGTGGTGCTGGAGAAGACTCTTGTGAGTCCCTTGGACAGCAAGGAGTTCAAACCAGTCAGTCCTAAAGGAAATCAACCCTGAATATTCACTGGAAGGACTGATGCTGAAGCTGAAGTTCCAATATTTGGCCACCTGATGCAAAGAGCCCACTCACTAGAAACGATCCTGATGCTGGCAGAAAGTAAGGGCAGGAGGAAAAGAGGCCGACAGAGGATGAGATGGTTGGATGGCATCACTGACTCAGTGCACATGAGTTTGAGGAAACTCCAGGAGATAGTGAAGAACAGGGAAGCCTGGTGTGCTGCAGTCCATGGGATTGCAGAGTTGGACACAACTGAGTGACTGAACAACAGGACTATATACCACACACACAGTCAGGTGCTTGACATACAAATGCAAAATTAAAGAAACATTATCCCTGCCTTCAGAGAACGTTAGAGACCAAACTCCTCTCCTACTGGAAAGAAGAAGGAAGCACTTTGAGTTAATTGCAGGACCCATAAGAAAGAGGAGGGAGACAGAATATTACAATCTGTACAATAGCCCTATATTACTAGCTCTCCCACAGTGCAAGCAATGGTCATGTAATACTTGAGGAACACTGTTTTAAAATACAAGATATCTTAAAATATCTTAAAAATAACTTCCTCCCCCACCTTGTTTTCATGGTTGCTGATTCATTTTTTAATTCATTTGTTATTTATTTTAAAAACATTTATAGAGTGCTATGTGCCAATTAAGAAATATGCAGTTCCTCGTCTCAAAGAGGATGAAGTTACATGTGATGAGGTTTTGACCATTTTAACAGGGAAATTAAAAAAGTCTTTAACAACAAAACACAATATATGTATGCACTTACAAGATATTTACTATGCAGTATACAACAAAGTGTCATGTATATGTGGTGGTATAATATCCATACTTTCTGGGGAGAACTTGTTTTCTCTATAATTACTTATAATTTTCTGAAATGATAGTGATAGAAAAGGTAGATATTTTAAAATATTCTTAGCAAATGTTTGTGGCCATCCACAACAGTGCCTTGACCTGAATTGTATGTTTGTTGTTGCTTAGTCACTAAGTCACGTCCAATTCTTTTGTGACCCCACAAGGGCTGTAACCCTCAAGGATACTCTGTTCATGATTTCCAAGGCAAAAATAGTTGAGTGGGTTACCATTTCCTTTTCTAGGGGATCTTCCTGACCCAGGGATTGAACCTGAGTCTCCTGCATTGCAGGTGGATTCTTTACCACTGAGCCACCTGGGAAGATCATATGAGGATCATATGAATTATATACATGATATTGTAGTAAAGTGGTCATGTGATTAGCTGTCATACTGTGAAAACTAGGAAAACTTAGGAAATCTGTAAGTCTGAGAACCACTGGTTTCATGTATCACATTTATAACCAGTTCCTCTCTACCTTTATTTACTTCTCCCAACCATAAAATGAATGTTTCAACAGGCTGGGTTTTCTGTTTGCTCTCTTCATACATTCATCTTTGGAAAGTTTATTCCTTTCAGGATTTCAACAACACATGTCTACAGTACTTTACAATTTATAAAGTTCTTTGTGTAAAGTAGTCCCTAGTGTCAGAAGGATATGTTTTTAAATCTGGATTCCTGTATTTATTAGTTTTGTAATCATGTATTACCAAACTCAGGTTTGACTATTTGCCACTCAAAAGTCAATATTCAATAGATAAGTGTTGGTTGGAAAGATTACTTTATTCAGGAGGCTGGCTACCTGGGGAGAAGGTGGACTTGAGAGGGTAACAGGAAGGAAGGCCAGGGGTCTCCAAATGGAGGAAATAGGTTACAAGTGTCAGACTTTTTTTTTTTTTTTAATCTCCCTCTCAAGCAGCAAGAGGAAAAAAACTACTAGTATTAAATTCTTTTCCATTCTCTATAAAAATTTTAAAAAAGGTTTCTCTTAAAATTCTATCTGCCATGATGAGGCGTAGTGCCACCTGAACTTAACTTTTCTCAAACCTTGAGCTAACCAATGTGTTTTTCTTATGGAAATGTTTTTCTTAAGCTATGTTAAAGAACTATGTATTTACCCTAGACTCTTTCCTCAAGTCAGTTCCACTCTTTCTTCAAGTCGGTTCCACTTATTGGTAAGACTCAGAACCAATAATTCAGTTCAATCACTCAGTCATGTCGGATTCTTTGCGACCCCATGGACTCCAATGCACCAGGCCTCCCTGTCCATCACCAACTCCCCGAATTTACACCAACTCATGTCCATTGAGTCGGTGATGCCATCCAACCATATCATTCTTTGTCATCCCCTTCTCCTCCTACCTTCAATCTTTCCCAGCCTCAGGGTCTTTTAAAATGAGTCAGCTCTTCACATCAGGTGGCCAAAGTATTGGAGTTTCAGCTTCAGCATCAGTCCTTCCAATGAATATTCAGGACTGATTTCCTCTAGGATGGACTGGTTGGATCTCCTTGCAGTCCAAGTGACTCTCAAGAGTCTTCTCCAACACCACAGTTCAAAAGCATCAATTTTTCGGCACTCAGCTTCCTTTATAGTCCAGCTCTCACATCCATACATGACTACTGGAAAAACCATAGCCTTGACTAGACGGACCTTTGTTGGCAAAGTAATGTGTCTCTGCTTTTTAATATGTTATCTAGGTTGGTCATAACTTTTCTTCCAAGGAGTAAGCGTCTTTTAATTTCATGTCTGCAGTCACCATCTGCAGTGATTTTGGAGACCAAGAAAATAAAGCCTATCACTGCTTCCACTGTTTCCCCATCTATTTGCCATGAAATGATGGGACTGGATGCCATGATCTTAGTTTTCTGAATGTTGAGCTTTAAGCCAACTTTTTCACTCACCTCTTTCACTTTCATCAAGAGGCTCTTTAATTCTTCTTCACTTTCTGCCGTAAGGGTGGTATCATCTGCATATCTGAGGTTATTGATATTTCTCCCAGCAATCTTGATTCCAGCTTGTGCTTAATCCAGCCCAATATTTCTCATGATGTACTCTGGAAATAAGTTAAATAAATAGGATGACAATATACAGCCTTGACATACTCCTTTCCCGATTTGGAACCAGTCTGTTGTTCCATGTCCAATTCTAACTGTTGCTTCCTGACCCTCATACATGTTTCTCAGGAGGCAGGTCAGGTGGTCGGTATTCCCATTGCTTTAAGAAGTTTCCATAGTTTATTGTGATCCACACAGTCGAAGGCTTTACTATAGTCAATGAAGCAGAAGTAGATGTTTTTCTGGAATGCCCTTGCTTTTTTGATGATCCAACAGATGTTGGCAATTTGATCTCTGATTTCTCTGCCTTTTCTAAAACCAGCTTGAACATCTGGAAGTTCACAGTTCACATACTGTTGAAGTCTAGCTTGGAGAATTTGGAGCATTACTTCGCTAGCGTGCGAGATGAGTACAATTGTGCAATACTTTGAACATTTTTTTTGGCATTGCTTTTCTTTGAGATTGTAATGAAAACTGACTTTTCCAGTCCTGTGGCCACTGCTGAGTTTTCCCAATTTGCTGGCATATTGAGTGCAGCACTTTCACAGCATCATCTTTTAGGGTTTGAATAGCTCAACTGGAATTCCATCACATCCACTAGCTTTGTTCATATAATGCTTCCTAAGGCCCACTTGACCTCACACTCCAGGATGTCTGGCTCTAGGTGAGCCAGACACCATCGTGATTTTCTGGGTCATTAAGATCTTTTTGTTGGAGAAGGCAATGGCAACCCACTCCAGTACTCTTGCCTGGAAAATCCCATGGACTGAGGAGCCTGGTGGTCTGCAGTCCATGGGGTCGCTAAGAGTCGGACAGGACTGAGAGACTTCACTTTCACGCATTGGAGAAGGAAATGGCAACCTGCTCCAGTGTTCTTGCCTGGAGAATCCCAGGGATGGGGGAGCCTGGTGGGCTGCCATCTATGGGGTCGCACAGAGTCGGACACAACTGAAGCTACTTAGCAGCAAGATCTTTTTGTATAGTCCTTCTGTGTATTCTTACCACCTCTTCTTAATATCTTCTACTTCCACACCATTTCTTTCCTTTTTTGTGAACATCTTTGCATGAAATGTTCCATTGGTATCTGTAATTTTCTTGAAAAGATCTCTAGTCTTTCCCAAACTATTGTTTTCCTCTACTTCTTTGCATTGATATCTTAGGAAGGCTTTCTTACTCTCCTTTCTATTTCTTGGAACTCTGCATTCAGATGGATATATCTTTCCTTTTCTCCTTTGCCATTAACTTGTCTTCTTTGCTTAGCTATTTTTAAGGCCTCCTCTGACAACCATTTTGCCTTTTTGCATTTTTTCTTCTTGGGGATGGTTTTGATCACTGCCTCCTGTACAGTGTTATGAACCTCTGTCCATAGTTCTTTAGGCACTCTATCTATCATATCTAATCCCTAGATTCTATTTGTTACTTCCACTGTATAATTGTAAGATATTTGATTTATGTTGTAACTGAATGGCATGGTGGTTCTCCCTACTTTCTTCAGTTTAAGTCTGAATTTGGCAACAAGGTTTTTTTGATCTGAGCCACAGTCAGCTCCAGGTCTTGTTTTTACTGACTGTATAGAGCTTCTCCACCTTTGGCTGCAAAGAATATAATCAATCTGATTTCAGTATTGACCATCTGGTGATATCCATGTGTAGAGTCATCTTTTGCATTGTTGGAAGAAGTTGTTTGCCATGACAGGTGCATTCTTTTGGCAAAACTCTGTTAGCTTTTGCCCTGCTTCATTTTCCTCTGAAGCCAAATTTGCCTGTTATTCCAGGTGTCTCTTGACTTCCTACTTTTGTAATCCTATCCCCTATGATGAAAAGGACAACTTTTTTTGGTGTTAGTTCTAGAAGGTCTTCTAGGTATTATAGAACTGTTCAACTTCATTCTTCAGCATTAGTGGTGGGGGCATAGGCTTGGGTTACTGTGATATTGAATGGTTTGCCTTGGAAATGAACAGAGATCATTCCATCATTTTTGAGACTGCACCAAAGTACTGCATTATGGACTGTTTTGTTGACTATGAGGGCTGCTCCATTTCTTCTAAGGGATTCTTGCCCACAGTAGTAGATATAATGGTCATCTGAATTAAATTAGCCCATTCTGGTCTTTAGCTCACTGATTCCTAAAATGTCAATGTTCACTCTTGCCATCTCCTGTTTGACCACTTCCAGTTTACCTTTATTCATGGACCTGACATTCCAGGTTCCTGTGCAGTATTGATCTTTATAGAATTGAACTTTACTTCCACCACCAGACACATCCACAACTGGGCATTGTTTTTGCCTTGACTCAGCCTCTTCATTCCTTCTGGAGCTATTTCTCTACTCTTCTCCAGTAGCATATTGGGTACCTACCAACCTGGGGAGTTCATCTTTCAGTGTCAAATCTTTTGCCTTTTCATACTGTTTGTGTGGTTCTCAAGGCAAGAATGCTGAAGCGGTTTGCCATTCCTGTCTCCAGTCAACCACTTTTTGTCAGAACTCTCCATCAAGACCCGTCCATCTTGGGTGATCCTACATGGCATGGCTCATAGTTTCATTGAGTTAGACAATGAATCATGTGATCATTTTGATTAGTTTTCTGTGATTGTGATTTTTATTCTGTCTGCCCTCTGATGGATGAGAATAAGAGGCTTGTGGAAGCTTTCTGATGGGAGGAATTGGCTTTAGGGAAAAATGGGTCTTGTTCTGGTGGGGGGGTTCAGTTCACTTCAGTTCAGTTGCTCAGTCATGTCCGACTCTTTGTGACCCCATGGACTGCAGAACACCAGGCCTCCCTGTCCATCACCAATGCCCGGAGTTTACTCAAATCAAGTCCATCAAGTTGGTGATGCCATCCAGCCATCTCATCCTTTGTTGTCCCCTTCTCCTCCTACATTCAATATTTCCCAGCATCAGGGTCTTTTCAAATGAGTCAGCTCTTCACATCAGGTGGCCAAAGTATTGGAGTTTCAGCTTCAGCATCAGTCCTTCCGATGAATATTCAGGACTGATTTCCTCTAGGATGGACTGGTTGGATCTCCTTGTAGTCCAAGGGACTCTCAAGAATCTTGTCCAACACCACAGTTCAAAAGCATCAATTCTTTGGTGCTCAGCTTTCTTTATAGCTGAGCTATAGCTATAGCTCTCACATCCATATATAACTACTGGGAAAACCATAGCCTTGACTAGACGGACCTTTGTTGGCAAAGTAATGTGTCTCTGCTTTTTAATATGCTATCTAGGTTGGTCATAACTTTTCTTCCAAGGATTAAGCATCTTTTAATTTCATGGCTGAAGTCACAATCTGCAAAGATTTTGGAGCTCAAGAAAATAAAGTCTGTCACTGTTTCCATTGTTTCCCCATCTATTTGCCATGAAGTGATGGACCAGATGCCATGATCTTAGTTTTCTGAATGTTGAGCTTTAAGCCAACTTTCTCACTTTCCTCTTTCACTTTCATCAAGAGGCTCTTTAGTTATTCTTCACTTTCTGCCATAAGGGTGGTGTCCCAGTGTAAGAATCCCATGATCAGTATGAAAAGGTTGGGGGTGGGAGCATGCTCAGTAAATCTTTAATCCAATTTTCTGCTGATGGGTGGGGCTGTATTCTGACCCTGTACACCATACACTAAAATAAACTCAAAATGGATTAAAGACCTAAATCTAAGACCAGAGTCTATAAAATTTATAAAACAGTAAAATTTATAAAACAGTCTCTGACATAAATCCCAGGAATAACCTTGATGACTCACCTCCTAAAATAATGGGGGAAAAAAACCCCAAAATAAACAAATGGGATCTAATTAAACTTAAAAGCTTCAGCAAAGAAAACCATAAACAAGACAAAAAGACAACCCTCAAAATAGAAGAAAATAATTGCAAATGAAGCAACTGACAAAGGATTAATCTCCAAAATACACAAGCAGCTTATATAGCTCAACCAGAAAAACAAACAACCCAATCAAAAAATGGGCAAAAGACCTAAACAGACATTTCTCCAAAGAAGACATACAGATGGCTAATAAACAGGTGAAAAGATGCTCAGCATGGCTCATTCTTAGAGAAAGGCAAGTCAAAACAACAAAGAGGTGTCACCTCACACTGGTCAGAATGGTCATCATCAAAAAAACCTACAAACAATAAATGCTGGAGAGGATCTGGAAAAAAAAGAACCCTCTTACACTGTTGGTGGGAATGCAAATTTGTATAGCCACTGTGGAAAATAGTATGGAGATTTCTTTTAAAAACTAGGAATAAAACTACCATATGATCTAACAATCCCACTACTGGGCATATACCCTGAGAAAACCATAATTGAAAAAGACACATGTATCTCAATGTTCATTGCAGCACTATTTACAATAACCAGGCCATGGAAACAACCTAGATGTCCATTGACAGATGAATGAAAGAAATTGTGGTGTGTATATATATATATATATATATATATATATATATATATATATATGAATATTGAAAGTGAAAGTGAAGTTGCTCAGTCATGTCCGACTCTTTGTGACCCCATGGACTTAGCCTCCTCCGTCCATGGGATTTTCCAGGAAAGAATACTGGAGTGGAATATTACTCAGCCATAAAAAGGAATGCATTTGAATCACTTCTAATGAGATGGATGAATCTAGAGTCTATTATACAGAATGAAGTAAGTCAGAAAGAGCAAAATAAATGTCGTGTGTTAATGCATATATACATGGAATCTTGAAAGATGGTACTGATGAACCTACTTGCAGGGCAGCAGTGGAGATGCAGACATACAGAACAGACTTGGGGACACAGTGGGGGTAGGAGATGGTGGAACCCATTGAGAAAGTAGCATCAAAATTTATGCTTTACCACATGTAAAATAGATAGCCAGTGGGAATTGGCTGTATGACACAGAGAACTCAAACCCAATTCTCTGTGACAACCTGGAAGAGTGGGATGTGATGGGAGGTGCAAAGGAGGCTCAAGAGGAAGGGCACATATGTATACCTATGGCTGATTCATGTTGATATATGGTAGAAACCAATAATAATTTACAATAATACTGTAAAGCAATTACCCTCCAATTAAAAATAAATAAATTTTTTTAAAAAAGAAATTTGAAATACTCTTGCTACTTGGAAGAACAGCTATGACCAACTTAGCATATTAGAAAACAGAGACATTACTTTGCCAACAAAGGTCCGTCTAGTTGAGGCTATGGTTTTCCCAGTAGTCATGTATGGATGTGAGAACTGGACTATAAAGAAAGCTGAGCGCTGAAAAATTGATGATTTTGACCTGTGGTGTTGGAGAAGACTCTTGAGAGTCCCTTGGACTGCAAGGAGATCCAACCAGTCCATCCTAAAGGAAATCAGTCCTGAATATTCGTTGGAAGGACTGATGCTGAAGCTGAAACTCCAATACTTTGGCCACCTGATGTGAAGAACTGACTCATTTGAAAAGACCCTGATGCTGGGAAAGATGGAAGGTGGGAGGAGAAGGGGATGACAGAGAATGAGATGGCTGGATGGCATCACTGACTCAATGGACATAAGTTTGAGTAAATGCTGGGAGTTGTCATGGACAGGGAGGCCTGGCGTGTTGCAGTCCATAGGGTCACAAACAGTTGGACACACTGACCGACTGAACTGAACTGAAAAAAAGAAAACATTGTACAGGAAGCAGTGATAAAATCATCCCCAAGAAGAAGAAATGCAAAAAGGCAAAATGGTTGTCTGAGGAGGCCTTACAAATAGCTGAGAAAAGAAAACAAGTGAAAGAAAAGGGAGAAAAGGAAAGATTATCTGAATGCAGAGTTCCAAAGAATATCAAGGAGAGATCAGAAAGCTTTCCTAAGCTATCAATGCAAAGAAATAAAGGAAAACAATAGGTTGGGAAAGATTAGAGATCTCTTCAAGAAAACTGGAGATATCAAGGGAACGTTTCGTGCAAAGATGGGCACAATAAAGGACAGAAACAGTATGCTGCTGCTGCTGCTGCTAAGTCACTTCAGTCGTGTCCAACTCTGTGCGACCCAATAGACGGCAGCCCACCAGGCTCCCCCGTCCCTGGGAATCTCCAGGCAAGAACACTGGAGTGGGTTGCCATTTCCTTCTCCAATGCATGAAAGTGAAAAGTGAAAGTGAAGTCTCTCAGTCATGTCTGACTCTTAGCAACCCCACGGACTGCAGCCTACCAGGCTCCTATGTCCATGGGATTTTCCAGGCAAGAGTACTGGAGTGGGGTGCCATTGCCTTCTCTGAGAAACAGTATGGACCTACAGAAATAGAAGATAATAAGAAGAGGTGGCAAGAATACACAGAAGAACTATACAAAAAAGAAAAAAAAAGACTATTAGAAGAAGAATGAGGGCATTCTTAGTACTTTTATATGAAACTATTTCCAAGATATACTGTCAGGAGAAAAAAAAAATCAGGTCCAACAGTGTGCGTGTGTGTACTAAATTGCTTTAGCCTTTCCGACTCTTTGCGACCCTATGTACTATAATCCTCCAGGTTCCTCTGTTCATGGGATTCTCCAGGCAAGAATACTGGTGTGGTTTGCCGTGCCCTCCTCCAGAAGATCTTTCCAACCCAGGGAGTGAACTGATGGTTCTCACATCTCCTGCACTGGACAGTGGGTTCTTTACCATTAGCATTACCTGAGAAAGCCGTTCAAAGAGTGCTGGAGAAGATAAATAGATGATGAATACATAAATAGATATATATGTATATATATGCATGTGTGTGTGCTAAGTCACTTCAGTCGTGTGTAACTGTTTGTGACCCTATGGACCATAGCACACCAGGCTTCTCTGTCCGTGGGGTTCTCCAGGCAAGAACACTGGAGTGGGTTGCCATGCCCTCCTCTAGAGAATCTTTCCAAACCAGGGATCAAACGCTTGTCTCTTACATCTCCTGCATCGCCAGACAGGTTCTGTACCACTAGATCCACCTGGGAAACCTATATATATATTTTTTTGTTTGTTTGTTTAGTTGTGTCTGACTCTTTTGCAACCCCATGGACTGTAGCCTACCTGGTTCCTGCTGTCCATGGGATTTCCCAGGCAAGAATACTAAGAATACTGGAGTGAGTTGCCATTTCTTTCTCCAGGGGATCTTCCCAACTCAGGAATCAAACCTGAATCTCTTAAGTCTCCTCATTGGCAGGCAGATTCTTTACCGCTGAGCCATAAGGGAAGCCTATATATGTTTATTGGAGAATGAAATGGCAACCCACTCCAGTATTCTTGCCTGGAGAATCCCATGGACAGAGGAGCCTGGCAGGCTACAGTCTATGGAGTCATAAAAGTCTAACACAACTGAACGACTAAGCACATATATGTGTATAGATAGATAGATGTAAACATAGACTATGTATATATAGTAATATACTTGCTTTTATATACATGAAATATCCTGCAAAAGAGAAAAGGAAAGATATACCCATCTGAATGCAGAGTTCCAAAGAATAGCAAGGAGAGATAAGAAAGCCTTCCTCAGTGATCAATGCAAAGAAATAGAGAAAAACAAGAGAATGGGAAAGAGATCTCTTCAAGAAAATTAGAGATACCAAGGGAATATTTCATGCAAAGATGGGCTCAATAAAGGACAGAAATGATATGGACCTAACAGAAGCAGAAGATTTAAGAAGAGGTGGCAAGAATACACAGAAGAACTGTACAAAAAAGATCTTCATGACCCAGATAATTATGAAGGTGTGATCACTCACCTAGAGCCAGACATCCTGAAATGTGAAGTCAGGTGGGCCTTAGGAAGCATCACTACGAACAAAGCTAGTGGAGGTGATGGAATTCCAGTTGAGCTATTTAACATCCTGCCATGGGCAGAGAACATATCTCTGTATATCTTTCATTGACTTTTCAATTATGAAACTTTTGAATATGTCTACTATTCAAAAATAAATACAGACAAAAAAGGTCACATAGTATATGATTCCATTTTTTAAAAGAAAGAATCTTGAGATTATTCTGGTTTATCTCAGTTCAGTCCAGTTCAGTGGCTCAGTTGGGTCCGACTCTTAGAAGCCCCATGGACTGCAGCAAGCCAGGCTTCCCTGTCCATCACCAATTCCTAGAGCTTGCTCAAACTCATGTCCATCTAGTCGGGGATGCCATCCAACCATCTCATCCTCTGTCATCCCTTCTCCTGCCTTCAATCTTTCCCAGCATCAGGGTCTTTTTCAATGAGTCAGTTCTTCACATCAAGTGGCCAAAGTGTTGGAGCTTCAGCTTCTGGTTTATCTAGGTGGGTCCTAAGTGCAATCACATCCCCAGAAGAAGGAGGCAGAAGATTTGACAAAAGCCACAAACCAAGGAATGCTGGAGGCCACCAGAAGCTATTAGAGGCAAAGAAAGGATTCTCCCCTAGAGCCTCCAGAGGGATCATAGCCCAGCCAACACCTTGATTGGTACATTTCTGGCCTCCAGACATGTGAAAAAATACATTTCTTTCTTTTTAAAAAACTTTTTATTTTGCATTGGGTATAGCCAGTTAACAATGTTGGGATACTTTCAGATGAACAGCAAAGGGACTCAGCCATACATATACATGTATCCAGTCTCCCCAAAACTCCTCTCCCATCCAAGCTGCCACATGACATTGAGCAGAGTTCCATGTGCTATACAATAGGCTGTTGTTGCTTATCCATTTTTAATACAGCAGAGTATACTTTTCCATCCTAAACTCCCTAACTATCCCTTCCCCGCTGGCAACCATAAATTCATTCTTTAAGTCTGTGAGTCTCTTGCTATTTTGTAAGTTCATTTGTATCGTTTCACATATAAGGCATTTCATACAATATTTCTCCTTCTCTCACTAACTTAATTCACTCAGTATGACAATCTCTAGGTCCATCCATGTTGCTGCATATGGCATTATTTCATTCTTTCTAATGTCTGAATAATATTCCATTGTGTATATGTACCACATCTTCTTTATCCATTCCTCTGTCAGTGGACATTTAGGCTGTTTTCATGTCTTGGCTATTGTAAACAGTGCTACAATGAGCACTGTGGTGCATGTGTCTTTTCAGATTATGTTTTTCTCCAGATACATGCCCAGGGGTGGGATTGCAGGGTCATATGGTAGCTCTGTTTTTAGTTTTTTTAAGGAACCTCCATACTGTTCTCCATAGTGGCTCTACAAATTTAAATTCCCACCAATGGTGTAAGAGGGATCCTTTCTACGTGTGAGAGAATAAATTTCTACCGTTTTAAGCCATCAAATTTGTAATAATTTGTTACAGCAACCCCAGGAAACTAACGCACGTGGGTCCTCACCACCTACACCCTTCCTTCATGGTCTCATTTCTTCCCTTTCTCTGACATGCGAGGCCCCAAGCTTAAGAGACAATAGTTCCTGAACTCATTGCATTTGCCACCTTGTCTTTCTGAAAAACTTCTGCTCCGGCTCATCCTTTTCCCCTTCTTTCTCCCAACACACAGTACTCCCAAGTCACCTGATTCTTACCTCTATTTTAACACTTGGCGTAATATGCTCTAATTTGCTGTTCCTCCTATCTACGTAAGAGTCCATACAGGGCATGGAACCTATGTTATTTGCCTTCACATCTCCAGCACCAAGCACAGTGCCAGGACACAAAGGAAGTGCTAATGAAGGAATAAATTTAGCATCAAGGCCCTACTGCATCATTGTCCATTTTGCTTGCTATGGACAGCCAATTCTCCTGATTCTCCACTGCACAATGCAGAGGCTACCAGCTCCTCAGGCTGCATGATGCACTCCTGCACAGACTCTCTGTACACCTGTCCTGCTAGGGTTGACAAGCAGGTAGCATTTTTAAATTATTATTAATTAATTAATTTAGGTTGCACTGGCTCTTCTTTGCTGTGCTCAGACTTTCTCTAGTTGTGGCATGAGAGAGCTACTCTTAATTGTGGTGAGTGGGCTTCTCTTGTTGCAGAGCACAGGCTTTAGTTACTGTGGGCTCAGTAGTTGTGGTACAGGGGCTTGGGTTCTCTGTGGCTTGTGGAATCTTCCCAAACCAGAGATCCAACCTGTGTCTCCTGCATTGGCAGGCGGATTCTTATCCAATATGTCATGAGGGAAAACAATAGAATGGGAAAGACTAGAGATCTCTTCAAGAAAATTAGAGATACCAAGGGAACACTTCATGTAAAGATGGGCTCAATAAAGGACAGAAATGGTATGGACCTAACAGAAGCAGAAGATATTAAGAAGAGGTGGCAAGAATATACAGAAGAACTGTACACAAAAGATCTTCATGACCCAGATAATATAATCACAATGATCACTCACCTAGATCACTCACCTAGAGCCAGACATCCTGGAATATGAAGTCAGGTGGGCCTTAGGAAGCATCACTATGAACAAAGCTAGTGGAGGTGATGGAATTCCAGTTGAGTTATTTCAAACCCTAAAAGTCAATGCACAATACTGGATGCTTGGGGCTGGTGCACTGGGACGACCCAGAGGGATGGTATGGGGAGGGAGGAGGGTTCAGGATGGGGAACACATGTATACCTGTGGCAGATTCATTTTGATATATGGCAAAACTAATACAATATTGTAAAGTTAAAAAAAAAAAAAAAAGATGATGCTGTGAAAGTGCTGGACTCAATATGCCAGCAAATTTGGAAAACTCAGCACTGGCCACAGGACTGGAAAAGGTCAGTTTTCATTCCAATCCCAAAGAAAGACAATGCCAAAGAATGCTCAAACTACTGCACAATTGCACTCATCTCACACACTAGTAAAGTAATGCTCAAAATTCTCCAAGCCAGGCTTCAGCAATATGTTAACTGTGAACTTCCAGATGTTCAAGCTGGTTTTAGAAAAGGCAGAGGAACCAGAGATCAAATTGCCAACATCATCAAAAAAGCAAGAGAGTTCCAGAGATCAAATTGCCAACATCATCAAAAAAGCAACAGAGTTCCAGAAAAACATCTATTTCTGCTTTATTGACTATGCCAAAGCCTTTGACTGTGTGGATCATAATAAACCGGAAAATTCTGAAAGAGATGGGAATACCAGACCACCTGCCCTGCCTCTTGAGAAACCTGTATGCAGGTCAGGAAGCAACAATTAGAACTGGACATGGAACAACAGGCTGGTTCCAAATAGGAAAAGGAGTACATCAAGGCTGTATATTGTCACCTTGCTTAGTTAACTTGTACACAGAGTACATTGTGAGAAATGCTGAGCTGGATGAAGCACAAGCTGGAATCAAGATTGCTGGGAGAAATATCAATAACCTCAGATATGCAGATGACACCACCCTTACGGCAGAAAGTGAAGAGGAACTAAAGAGCCTCTTGATGAAAATGAAAGAGGAGAGTGAAAAATTTGGGTTAAAGCTCAACATTCAGAAAATGAAGATCATGGCATCTGGTCCCATCACTTCATGGCAAATAGATGGGGAAACAGTGGAAACAGTGGCTGACTTTATTACTGGGGTCTCCAAAATCACTGCAGATGGTGACTGCAGCCATCAAATTAGCTTACTCCTTGGAAGGAAAGTTTTGACCAACCTAGACAGCATATTAAAAAGCAGAGATATTACTTTGTCAACAAAGGTCTATCTAGTCAAGGCTATGATTTTTCCAGTAGTCATGTATGGATGTGAGAGTTGGACTATAAAGAAAGCTGAGTGCCAAAGAATTGATGCTTTTGAACTGTGGTGTTGGAGAAGACTCTTGAGAGTCCCTTGGACTGCAAGGAGATCCAATCAGTCCATCCTAAAGATCAGTCCTGGGTGTTCATTGGAAGGAATGATATTGAAGCTGAAACTCCAATACTTTGGCCACTGATACGAAGAGCTGACTTATTTGAAAAGACCCTGAGGCTGGGAAAGATTGAAGGAGGGAGAAGGGGATGACAGGGGATGAGATGGCTGGATGGCATCTCCGACCCAAAGGACATGAGTTTGAGTGAACTCTGGGAGTTGGTGATGGACAGGGAGGCCTTGGCATGCTCTGGTTCATGGGGTCACAAAGAGTTGGACACGACTGAGTGACTGAACTGAACTGATACCATGAGGGAAGTCCAGCGGGCAGCTTTTCTTTTTTGAAACTTCATACCTATTTATTTGTTACAGTTAGTCTTATAATGTACTCAAATAATCAAACAATATAGTGATATGAAACTGTTGCAAATTTTAAGTGTATTATATACTTACATAATATATGGCACTTTAATCATAAAATGTTTAAAAGTAAATATCACACATATACATAAAACACAAGATTCAAATATGAGATGGAAAATATAAAAATGAAGCAGTTTTTGTAAAATCCCAGCAGATGATAAAGTCAACTTGAACAGAAGCAGCCTCTTTGTAAAACTGAGTAGTTCTTTCATGTATATTGCACATCAGCAATAAATTAGATATTATAGCAAAATTGAAAATATCTTGGCTATATTCTAGAGGTGACTTGGGGAGCAAAAAATTGCATCTTTTTCTGGGTAGTTCTTTGTAAGCTTCCTGAAAAGAAGTCCGTAGATACTTATATTATTTTCAGTTCAGTTCAGTTCAGTTCAGTCTCTCAGTCGTGTCCGACTCTTTGCAACCCCATGAATCACAGCACACCAGGCCTCCCTGTCCATCACCAACTCCCAGAGTTCACTCAAACTCATGTCCATCGAGTCGGTGATGCCATCAGCCATGTCATCCTCTGTCGTCCCCTTCTCTTCCTGCCCCTCAAATTCTCCCTACGTATACTAAATATCTCCTAGTTGTTTCCTTCTAGCTTTTTCTATATCTTATCTCCTTTCATAAGTTTAAATCACTTCGGTACAATGAAAAACTATTCTTAAATTTAGAATTCAGAGGTTTTGTGAAATTTGTGTCAATATTTTTTCTTCTTTTAATTTGTCCTAATATTTATGGCTATTTATAGAGAAAGATTTTACTCTTTATCTATATGATACCAAGTACTTTAGATTTATTTCTCTTTAAGGTATACAAATAAATATAAAATAATCAAATATCTGGTTCTATATTTATACAATTTTGGTAGTAATTTTTGCCCAGATATAAGCTCTGTTTAAAAAAAAAAAAAAGAAAGAATAAAATAAATGAAAGAAAGTATCTCTCCCTCTATAGTTTTTGAAAACCTGTGGATAGTTACTACCATCACTATGAATAATGCATTTTAGAAATACCATTAAAGAAGAAGTAATTCCAATCATCCTCTGGCCTTTATAATGGTAATTCTAGTCACTGTAATGTGTATAATTTTCTTCAGTTTTGAATCCACCTCCTCACTGTATTTACTTTGTAATACATCTCTAAATGCAGCTATTGAACTTTTATGGAGCTTACTTATTTATGAAAAATTCTGTGGCTTAAAACACTTTTCTTGTAATTGATACTCGGAATAAAATTAGACGTAAAATGTAATCAAGTTGTAAAATGTTTTAAAATGGTTGCATTCACTTTTTTATATGCTTATCCCCCAAATTTATCTTTCAAGTGACATCAGTTCTAGAAATCAGGATCCTTTTGTAGATCTCTCTAATTAATAGTGTTTAATTTTTTAAAAACTACCTTAATCTATAAAAAGCATGTGATTTTTGTTTGTTTTCCTTTGCATAACATCAATCCCTATCCTCACCTGTAAAGGTGGAAAATATAATGGAGAGTAAATATATTTCTGCTCATTTTCCCTTGAGGGAAAGTGGCAAAAAGCCTTTGTTTTCCATCAGGGCTGAACTAGAGAGATCCTAGAAACTGTCACAAACATATAACAATGTAGAGGCCCAAGAGACATAGGGAGGTTTCGGCAGAAAATCGAGACAATGAATATAAGGTGGATGGGAGACAGTTCTAAGTGTGCAAACCAGAGCAGCTTTTCAGCTGTTTCAGAATTGGATTCTTTTTTTGTGTGGAAAAAAAAAATCCAATTCATTTGGAAAGAACGTGATGGAAGAGAGTAATGAAAACACTCCAACCCACTACATAAAAACAGAGGACCCTCACTGGCAACTTTTGACTAAGAAACTAAGTGGTTAACAGTTGCACTTATGTCTACAGTCTTGTGTAATAAAATAATTGCAAATTAGCTCTTAGCATACCACTTTTCCTATATTAAATTTTTTATTCTTTTTATCATTTAAAAAATATATTTACTTTTAATTGAAGGATAATTGCTTTACAGTATTGTATTGGTTTCTACCAAACATCAACATGAATCTGCCGTAGGTTTACCCATGTTCCCTCCCACTTGAACATCCCTCCCACCTCCCTCCTCATTCCACCTTCTAGGTTGTTACTGAGCCCCAGTTTGAGTTCCCCGAGTCATACAGCAAATTCCCATTGGCTATCTATTTCACATTTGGTAATGTATATTTCCATGTTACTCTCTTCATACATCCCACCGTCTCCTTCTTCCCCACCACCCCAGCCGTGTCCATAAGTCTGTTCTCAATGTCCATGTCTCCACTGCTGCTCCAGCAAGCATCTTTTTTTTTTTTTAACTTTACAATATTGTATTAGTTTTGCCAAATATCAAAATGAATCCGCCACAGGTATACATGTGTTCCCCATCCTGAACCCTCCTCCCTCCTCCCTCCCCATACCATTCCTCTGGGTCGTCCCAGTGCACCAGCCCCAAGCATCCAGTATCGGGCATCGAACCTGGACTGGCGACTCATTTCATACATGATATTATACATGTTTCAATGCCATTCTCCCAAATCTTCCCACCCTCTCCCTCTCCCACAGAGTCCATAAGACTGTTCTATACATCAGTGTCTCTTTTGCTGTCTCGTACACAGGGTTATTGTTACCATCTTTCTAAATTCCATATATATGCATTAGTATACTGTATTGGTGTTTTTCTTTCTGGCTTACTTCACTCTGTATAATCGGCTCCAGTTTCATCCACCTCATTAGAACTGATTCAAATGTATTCTTTTTAATGGCTGAGTAATACTCCATTGTGTATATGTACCGCCGCTTTCTTATCCATTCATCTGCTGATGGACATCTAGGTTGCTTCCATGTCCTGGCTATTATAAACAGTGCTGCGGTGAACATTGGGGTACATGTGTCTCTTTCCCTTCTGGTTTCCTCAGTGTGTATGCCCAGCAGTGGGATTGCTGGATCATAAGGCAGTTTTATTTCCAGTTTTTTAAGGAATCTCCACACTGTTCTCCATAGTGGCTGTATTAGGCATCTTTTAAATGAAATTTCATGTGTGCCTTGTTGCATTTCACCCTCCCCTTAGCAACAGCTAAAAGAAAAACAGCCCTTAGAGGGTCTCTAAGAAAACTGTATTCAGGGTGCTCTACAAAGGTAGCCTTGAGGAAATGAAAAACGAGACAGATCTCTGAGTGATAATGCATGATATTAAGACAGAAACTATCAGACCTGAGATATGCATTCCTGGTGATTTCAAAGAGAAAGACCTAAAAGACGTTAAGATACTGAGATTGAATGTTTTAATATATTGGGAAAGGAGAAAGGGGGAGAGGGAAGCAAAGCCAGTTCCTCAGACTGATTCATCCTAAATGCCAAAAAAAAAGTCTGAGGCAATGTTGGTAAAGCCCATTTAATCATAGAGCAAGTAAGATGTGGTTTGGGTACATGAATTCTGCCTAAAGCAGCTACGTCCCCATCATACTTGTGAGAACATGGGGCCACTGATTGTGCAAATCCTGAACTTTATTCTTTTGCTCTGGTTTCTTGCTTACCAAGCAGCCTTCTCCATTATAATCTGCTGTGCCCAGGGAGCTGTCTACCCTCTAAGTGGACAGAAGTCAGACCTTGAAACTGTGAAACTGAAAGGCTGGACTGGAGCCGGAGAGGTGCTCCTCAGGGTTATGTCTCCCTGTGGGGATTTGTCTGGGCAGCCAGGCTTCTTCTCTCCATCTGATGGGTATTCTTGCCTTTCTTGAATCCTTCACATGAAATAAATAAGTGAAGTAGGCAAGCCAATGAGTATAGCGATTCTTATTTTATTTTGAGACTATAATTGTCATAGAGCCTCTCTCCGTAGGCCCACATGCAGAAAAGTTGCCTTCAATTCCAGGGGAGTTATGTAGAGCAGAAGTTCAGCCACTGACTGTGGGTGCATGGTTGAGAACCCAGGCTCAGCAGGGAAATGGACATCAGTTTTCTTTTTCACAAGCCCTATATTGCTTTGCTTTGATTTTAGTGGTGGTGTTCACATTTTTCAAAGTCCCTTTGGGGAGACATATGATCATTTAAAGGAGGAAAAAGAACTAAAGAGTAATTGTTTACCATCTTATCAACCCTCTTCAGGGATACTTACTGTCCAGTAGTCCCTTGATCAATTACAACACAGCTGGCTGATAAAGGAACAGTTATATGGGCAGGACAAAGAAACAATTTCAGTTCAGGAGTGCACAGAATTGGGCCAAATAAAAACAATAAAATAAAATTGTTTTATTTAACAATAAAAACTCTCCTCATGTCTTCGGGGGAGTGAGTTTGCAATACATGAATTTGGAGGGTTTTAACAAGGGCTGTTGATGCCCCGGAGAAGGCAATGGCACCCCACTCCAGTACTCTTGTCTGAAAAATCCCATGGATGGAGGAGCCTGGTAGGCTGCAGTCCATGGGGTTGCTAAGAGTCAGACACGACTGAGCAACTTCACTTTCATGCATTGGAGAAGGAAATGGCAACCCACTCCAGTGTTCTTGCCTGGAGAATTCCAGGGACGGGGAGCATGGTGGGCTGCCGTCTATGGGGTCACACAGAGTCGGACACGACTGAAGTGACTTGGCAGCAGCAGCAGTTGATGCCCCATCTCATATTCTTTGGCCCACCTGAATCCACCTATGCCAGTGGCAGACATCCTGGCTTACAGACAGCATCTCTGCCTAAGCCCTTTCTTGCTTGTTTGTGTGTGTGTGTTTGTGTGTGTGTGTGGTTGTGTATGTGTGTGCATATGTGCTAAGGTGTGGCACTTAAGGGGGGACCTATTATCTGGAGCCAGGCCCAGGAAGTTGGGATGATAAATGCACAGGACCTTCTCCTGTGCTAGGACAATCTAAGACATGTCCCACAAAGCATCTCAGAAGTATCCAGCAAGAGGAAATCTACTCATTCATTACACCTCATTTTGCCTGGCCTCCCTTATCTCCCTTTCTCCATCTTCTCACTTATTTGTTCTTCCTGAGATCACCTCCCAACTACCTGCATCTTAGCGCTGGTTTCAGGCTATGCTTTGGAGAAAACCCAAACCAAGACAGGGGTGGTATTTGCTGTAATGGACTTTTATTTCTATCTCTGACAAAGTCAAATCCCATACCCACAGAGACAGCTGTCACTGTAACACTAGTCCAGCCCTCACAGTCAAACAGGTGTTCTTCTGCCAGTGCCCTAAATAACCCTGAATAGGAAAATCCACAGCCCCAAAGATGTGTACTGAGATGACACCAGCACAGGCAGATTTCCCAGATGCATCACCTGATCTAATAGTTACAGTGCAACTCAGCAAAGCCCCAAAGCAATAACAGGCCTCACATCTATAGGAGTATCACATTTTAGGGACAGCTAAGTTCACACTCCTAGGAAAGATTAGGGAAAGCCTTTGATGTTCTCTAAATGCCTGAGGGAAGCTATGTAGTTAAGCATGTAAGGAAAGAAACTAGATAATTCCTGGTTTCTGGAGCCAGTGTTATCTGGAAACTTATTTTGGTAGACTTAGTCATTCTTTACAAAATTACTGTGAGAAATGTCTGATAAGCAAGTAAGTATAAAGCATGAGGCTTTCTTTTAATTGCTTCATTTACAATAACACTGATTGCTCCACTGGTTGTATCCTCTCCTGAATCACCAGTCTGATTACTGGACTATTCACATAGACATAAACATGACTGTCTCCACAAGACCACAGCTACCAACCCATTTCTGTAAAAGCAGTTTTGCTGAAAGCTCTGTCATCGCCATATTTGATCTTCACAGTCCATGCTGGCTTGTGCCATCATCACTCCCCCAAAACTATCAAAACCAGCTATACCTCCATGCTTCCATTAGAAACCCCTGTCCTCTTACTATCAATAGTTCCCTTGACAGCATTCCACACAGATGATAGCTCCTTCCTTTAAACATTCTGCTCTTCCCTTGACTTCCACCACTCTTCCCTGATTTCTACCGACTTACTGGCTGTTCTTTCCCCCTCTCTGAAGGCCTTCTTAATTTCCTTTAAAAATTCTCAAAGTGATCTCGTTCATTGCTATGACTTTAAATGTTATCTATATTGGTGATAACACCCCTGATTTCCAGCTCGGACAACTTTTGAGCTACAGATTTCATTACTCATTAAAATACGCATTAAGAATTTCCATTTGGACTTCTCTTAGGCATTCCATATCTCAAGTGTTCAAACAGAAATTTCATTCCTCTAAACTTGTCCCTCCTTTCTGTCCCCATCACATGTCATAGCACTAATATCTCCCTACTCAGTCAAGACAAAAACTTAAACATCCGCCTTAATTCCCCCATTTTGTTCTTTAGAAAACCCAATAAATTCAACTTTGTGTCCATTTTTCTTAATATGCACTGGTGGTATTGCAGAAACTGGCTGTGGAGAAACCAAGCAACACTCGGAAAGTTGGAGAACTCAAGTTTATTAAGCCAGCGGGCCCATAGGACTCCAAGTTCTGAGCCCAGACTGTTGGGTATACAGCTCTATTAAAGGATCCCAATTACAGGTTTGCATTCTATAGCTTCTGTTGGATACTTTAGACATGCAGGATGGGGAGGGTCGGGGAACTGCCTGACCTTCACAGACAAGCATGGCTAATCAAGATTACAGGGGCTGAGCAGTTGCAAAGCAGGGGCAAGATAAGCTTCAGTTCTTAACATTGTTGTAAGTTTCCATTTCCCTGAAACTACATGATCAACGTGATAATGCAAGGAGCAAGCTGAGTTACAGAAATAGAAGGTGTATATTAGACTTCATTTTGATTTTTATAGGTCCCTCCACAGTGTAAGTCTAGTTCAAATGGCATCAACCCCTCACCTGTCTTACTGCTACAGCCTCCTTAATTGATTCTCTGCTTTGCCTCTTCACACCTTCAGCCAATCCCAATGTCACAGCTAAAGTAAGTGTAAAATATAAATCAGATCACTTGCGTCTATACTTTTCATTGTTTCTCACTGCATTGAAATCTATCCTCCTTAAACATGAACTGTAAACTCCTAAATGATCTGGACTTAATTTTTTAACCTCACTTTGTGTTCAAACAACCCAGGTCTCTCCACTTCCATGAATTTGCCAGTCTTTCTTACCTGGAGGACTCTTATACTGTTCCTCTCTTAAAAAGCTCTTCCCACCCCCAAACAAATCACATAGCTAAATTATCTTCATCCTTCAGGTTTTAGCTTAAATGCCAAATCCTCAGAATAGTTTCCAGACTCTATTATAATAAGCATAATGATATCTCACTGAAGTTTTCATTTGTATTTGCCTAATAACTGATGTTTTTTTTTTAATTTTGGCTATCCTGGGTCTTTGTTGTGGTGCATGGGCTTTCTCTAGTTTGAGGCATGGGGGCTTCTTGTTGTGGCACTCAGACTTTTCTAGTTGCAACACAAGAGCTTCATTGCCCCACAGCATGTGGGATCTTAGTACCCACATTCCCTGCATTGGAAGGTGGATTCTTAACCACTGGACCATTAGGAAGTCCCATAACTGATTTTTTTTAGCATCATTTCATATACTTATTTACCACCCATACGTTTTTGGTTGGAGCATTTATCTTATTATTGAGTTGAGTTCTTTATATATTCTGGATATAAGTCCTTTGATCAGATAATTGTCTTACAAATATTTTCTCCAGTATGTGGGTTATCTATTGATATTCTCAACAATGTCTTTCAAAGAGTAGTTTTTCATTTTAATGAAGGTCATTTTATCATTTTTTTCTGTTTATGTTCAGTGCTTTTTGTGTTTTATTGAAGAAGTCTTTGCCCACGTAAAGTCACAAAGATTTTTGTTTACTTTCACAATTTTAGATTTACATTGATGTCTATGATTTAATTTCTGTACGTGGTATGAGATAAGGTTAAGTATTTTTTCGCCTGTGTATGTCTTATTGTTCCAGAGTCATTTGTTGAAAAGACTTCATTTCATATAAGACAGATAAATAACAAAGACCTACTGTATAGCACAGGGAAGAATATGAAAGACAGTGTGTGTGTGTGTGTGTGTGTGAGAGAGAGAGAGAGAGAGAAATGGAGCATTTTCTGTCATATCAATAAACAAGGATGTCAGGGACATCACGGATCCTAGCCCCCAAGTGTGAATTTCTGAGCCCAGGAAGGACAATGCCTGCTACCCAGCCCTACAGAGCTGCCACCAGAAGCTGCTGCCATTCCCTAGGATGTGAAAAATCAAACCACAGGGTGCTGGCCCAAGATAACTGAAAGGAAGGATTTCAGTAGACCCAGACACTTGCATCTTCCCATACATAGAGAAACACTGAATTTGTTAACTTGAGATATCTGTTTTTCCTTAATTAACAATAATCTTTTTATCTTCAGACTACCTCCCCCTTTTGCAAGCTTCTATATATCCTGACTTCTCCCCCTACCTCTTCAGAACAGTTCTCTCAAGGTTACATGAGATGCTGTCTCCTGGTCTTGAAGTCCTAAAAATTCCCACCAAATAAAACATACTCTCAACTTCTAGGTTGTGACTACTTTTTAAAGTCAACAGTTTGTTGACCCATGAAGGGACCCAGAGCAGATTCCCCTCCTCTACCTGAACTCTACAAGGATCTGGAGCCTTGGTACCATCAGAGACCACTTGTGCCCCCTGCTGCTGCTGCTGCTAAGTCACTTCAGTCCTGTCCGACTCTGTGCAACCCCATAGACGGCAGCCCACCAGGCTCGCCCGTCCCTGGGATTCTCCAGGCAAGAACATTGGAGTGGGTTGCCATTTCCTTCTCCAATGCATGAAAGTGAAAAGGGAAAGTGAAGTCGCTCAGTCGTGTCCAACTCTTGGGCCAAAAAGGACACCCTACTGTTCCCCAACATTAAAAGCCAAATAATTCTGTTCTATTTACCCCAATTTTAAGTTATATATTTAAGGGGCTCAAAAATTTTACACTATTTGACTATTTGAGACAGTTAGGCCAAAGGGCCTGAACTTCTTGGCTCAACCTCTGGGGATTCCAGAGCTTTTTATGTAAAGTAAAATGGACAGGGAACAAAAATAAAACACCTCTTAGAGACCAAAACTTGTTGATGGGATCCTAATAAAACTAAAGTTAAAGGTTTAAAGTTAACAGAATTTTGATAAAAGTATATAAATCGGTATATTTAAATGGGCTTAGTAACTACACTGCGGGATAGACATGTTTCACGGGGCACTAGTTCCCCAGCATGTATTCCTGGTGATCGCTTGAGCCTGGTGAGCTGCCGTGTATGGGGTCGCACAGAATCAGACACAACTGAAGCAACTTAGCAGCAGCACCAGCAGTTATACTAATCGTTATTTTAATTTGTTGTTTCCAAATTGTGTATGCCATTGTCTCTCTGCTACGCTTCGTCAACATTACTAGCTACATTCAGATCAGTCGCTCAGTCGTGTCCGACTCTTTGCAACCCCATGAATCGCAGCACACCAGGCTTCCCTGTCCATCACCAACTCCTGGAGTTCACTCAGACTCACGTCCATCGAATCGGTGATACCATCCAGCCACCTCATCCTCTGTCGTCCCCTTCTCCTCCTGCCCCCAATTCCTCCCAGCATCAGAGTCTTTTCCAATGAGTCAACTCCGCATGAGGTGGCCAAAGTACTGGAGTTTCAGCTTTAGCTTCATTCCTTCCAAAGAAATCCCAGAGCTGATCTCCTTCAGAATGGACTGGTTGGATCTCCTTGCAGTCCAAGGGACTCTCAAGAGTCTTCTCCAACATCACAGTTCAAAAGCATCAATTCTTCGGTGCTCAGCCTTCTTCACAGTCCAACTCTCACATCTATACATGACCACAGGAAAAACCATAGCCTTAACTAGACGAAACTTTGTCGGCAAAGTAGTCTCTGCTTTTGAATATGCTATCTAGGTTGGACATAACTTTCCTTCCAAGGAGTAAGCGTCTTTTAATTTCATGGCTGCAGTCACCATCTACAGTGATTTTGGAGCCCAGAAAAATAAAGTCTGACAGTGTTTCCACTGTTTCCCCATCTATTTCCCATCAAGTGATGGGACCGGATGCCATGATCTTCATTTTCTGAATGTTGAGCTTTAAGCCAACTTTTTCACTCTCCACTTTCACTTTCATCAAGAGGCTTTTTAGTTCCTCTTCACTTTCTGCCATAAGGGTGGTGTCATCTGCATATCTGAGGTTATTGATATTTCTCCCGGAAATCTTGATTCCAGCTTGTTCTTCTTGCAGTCCAGCATTTCTCATGATGTACTCTGCATATAAGTTAAATAAGCAGGGTGACAATATACAGCCTTGACATACTCCTTTTCCTATTTGGAACCAGCCTGTTGTTCCATGTCCAGTTCTAACTGTTGCTTCCTGACCTGCATACAAATTTCTCAAGAGGCAGATCAGGTGGTCTGGTATTCCCATCTCTTTCAGAATTTTCCACAGTTTATTGTGATGCACACAGTCAAAGGCTTTGGCATAGTCAATAAAGCAGAAATAGATGCTCTTCTGGAACTCTCTTGCTTTTTTGATGATCCAGTGGATGTTGGCAATTTGATCTCTGGCTCCTCTGCCTTTTCTAAAACCAGCTTCAACATCAGGCAGTTCACGTTTCACGTATTGCTGAAGCCTGACTTGGAGAATTTTGAGCATTACTTTACTAGCATGTGAGATGAGTGCAATTGTGCGGTAGTTTGAGCATTCTTTGGCATTGCCTTTCTTTGGGATTGGAATGAAAACTGACCTTTTCCAGTCCTGTGGCCAGTGCTGAGTTTTCCAAATTTGCTGGCATATTGAGTGCAGCACTTTCACAGCATCATCTTTCAGGATTTGGAATAGCTCAACTGGAATTCCATTACCTCTACTAGCTTTGTTCGTAGTGATGCTTTCTAAGGCCCACTTGACTTCACATTCCAGGATGTCTGGCTCTAGGTCAGTGATCACACCATCATGATTATCTGAGTCGTGAAGATCTTTTTTGTACAGTTCTTCTGTTTATTCTTGCCATCTCTTCTTAATATCTTCTGCTTCTGTTAGGTCCATACCATTTCTGTCCTTTATCGAGCCCATCTTTGCATGGAACGTTCCTTTGGTATCTCTGATTTTCTTGAAGAGATCCCTAGTCTTTCCCATTCTGTTGTTTTCCTCTATTTCTTTGCATTGATCGCTGAGGAAGGCTTTCTTATCTCTTCTTGCTATTCTTTGGAACTCTGTATTCAGATGCTTATATCTTTCCTTTTCTCCTTTGCTTTTCAGTTCTCTTCTTTTCACAGCTATTTGTAAGGCCTCCCCAGACAGCCATTTTGCTTTTTTGCATTTATTTTCCATGGGGATGGTCTTGATCCCTGTCTCCTGTACAATGTCACGAACCTCATTCCATAGTTCATCAGGCACTCTATCTATCAGATCTAGGCCCTTAAATCTATTTCTCACTTCCACTGTATAATCATAAGGGATTTGATTAGGTCATACCTGAATGGTCTAGTGGTTTTCCCTACTTTCTTCAATTTATGTCTGAATTTGGCAATAAGGAGCTATGTTACTTATATCTATTTTATAAGATCATTGTCTCTTACAGTATATAATCACATCACCAATAAATGTAATGGTGACTAGGCAACTTGAAACAACTAACAGAGATATAGTTCTGTATGACATCAATAATTATAATAGTGTGATTCTAGGTATGGGGAAAAGCAATAAGCGAAATATCTCCTGGATCCTAACAGGTAAGAAGATAGAAGATCCAGAGAATCTTTTGTTACCTATCAATGGGCTTAATCTGGAAATTAACACCTGGAGTGACATATTAACAAGAACTTTCACCTGAACTAAAAGAGCCTCCCAGTACTGTGGGACAAAAAATGGTCATGAAATATCTCCCAAATACTGATCAAATTTCTGACTATGGAGAGGGACTGTGAAACGGAGTGTTTCCTGCAGTAAGGATAAACAAGAATGCCACAGCCTCAGGGATATTGGCCCTTCAAATGTGAATTTCTGAACCCAGGAAGAACAATGCCTACTTTCTGGCAGCTGCCACGAACTGCCGCCACTCCCTACTGTGAGTAAGGAACTAAAAAGATGTGAAAAATCAAATCGCAGGATGCTGGCCCCCGATAGCTGAGGTGCATATGAAAGGAAGGTTTTCAGTAGGCCCAGACGCTTGCATCTTCCCATATGTAGAAAAGCACTAAACTCCTTGAGATATGTTTTTCCTTAATTAACAATACTCTTTTGATGTTCAGACTACCTGCTCCTTGTTGCAAGCTTCTATATAACCTGACTCCTTCCCTCACCTCTTTAGAACAGTTCTCTCAAGGTTATTTGAGATGCTGTCTCCTGGGCTTGAAGATCTAAAAATTCTCACCAAATAAAACATAACCCTCAACTTCTAGGTTGTGACTACTTTTTAAAGTTGATATATATATACCAACTTTCTGGTCACTTTGTTGTACAACACAACATAGTAAATCAACTGTACTTCAATAAAATTTTTTTAAATATCACAAAAAAAGACTATCATTTCTCCATTTAATTTTGTTTGCATTTTGTTCAAGGTAGATTTGTAGGTCTCTTTCTTGATTTACTATTATGTTCCATTGATCTGTATGTCTGTTACAGGGAAGAGCCAATTTTGACTCCATGTTGGATCTGTTTCTTTAAGCTTTGTTTTTGTTCACCAAAAGGATACTGTTCATACAGTGGCCTACCTCAGGGAACCCTGCTCTTCTGCCTAAATGTTAAGCCAACATGCCTTTGTTCAGGAACCTGTCTACCTGTGGATGGATGGAAGAAGGAAGAAATTAACACATCCCTTCCCCAGAGCTAGTCATTCCAGGAAATATTTGCAAGAGTAAATGGCCTTTTTACTTTACTTCTTCACCTTCCCACTCTCTGTTCTGTAATAGAACCTGGCACCTAGACCCAGATAAGATAGCAATTTTAAGACACTGCCATCTTCTCGGTCTGCCAGCTTTCCAAATAAAGTCTCATTCCTTGCCTCAACATCTCATCTATAGACTTATTGGTCTGTCGTGTGGTGAGCAGAGCAAGCTTGGACTCCATGACATGTCTATTCTAAAAAATTGTCATATAGTCTTGACTACTGTACCTCTAGGCTAAGTTTTGAAGTCAGGTATTTTGAGTCCTCCAACTTTATTCTTTTTCCAAATTGTTTTGGCTATTCTAGATTCTTTGGAATTTCACATATTTTAGAATCCTATCTTATAAATGTCTAATGTAAAAAAGCACTAGGAATTTGAATGGGATTACATTGATTCTGTAAGCCAATCTGGGGAATATTCCATAGGCCATATTCATATCTTAAGTCTTTCATTCTATGACCATGGTATTTGCTCCCTTTACTTCTTTCATCAGAGGTTATTCGGGTATTTCCCAGATTTCTGTTACTGGTTTTTGCTAGTTTGGTATGGTCAGAAAACATAATCCACATGACTTGAAGTGTTTTACGTATTGGTTGAGGTTTGTTTTATGGCCTAGAATATTCATTACCTTGGTGATTGTTCTGGATGCACTTGAAAATGATGTGAATTCTACTGTTGTGTAAATTTCATGCCCATTTCCCAGTGGTAGCAGACTTCATTTTTTGTTATCCATGTGGTATCCCAGGGCCAGGTTTTTCTGTTCCTCCTGAGATCAGAGGTTACTTGCTTATACTCCTTCTCCAGCAATAATGGTTGGGTCCTGAAGGCAGAGCATTTCCTATTTCTTCTCCCAGAAGCAGATGGGTTTTGCTTTTATTCCTTTCCCAGAAATACTGGATTTTTCTGGGGCCTTGGAGGTGATATTTGTTGCTCTTCCCCCAGCAGCTTAAGTCTTTTGCATCCTTCAAAAGAAGGGTCTAGGGTAAATGGGCAGGTTTCATACGTATCCCTCAGCAGTGGTCTCCTGCATGCCTGAACTATTGACAGGGACTTTCTGGTCCCTTGTCCTGCCCATTTGCTGTAAGCACTGGGGTAGGCCCTTGAGTGTATGATGTCTCTTTTTTGAGACTCTTGGCTCTTCCAAATAGATACACTAGCCCATAATTAGCCTTTCAGAATTTGTTAAAATCTTAGTTGATTTCTTACCTGCTTGTACAGTGGCCACCTCTTTCTCTCATGCTCTAAGATGGAACAATTGGTATGGTCCATCTCTTGAGGGCTTATCACTTTGTGATACAGTTGACTTTTCTTTGCAAACTTACTTGTCTGATGTGCTCATGAAAAACTGTAATTATATAGATTGTTGTTGTTGTTCAGTTGCTCACTCATGTCTGACTCTTTGTGACTCCACGGACTGCAGCACACAGGCCTCCCTGTCCTTCACTATCTCCCAGAGTTTGCTCAAACTCATGTCCATTGAGTCAGTGATGCCATCTAACCATCTCATACTCTGTCGTCCCCTTCTCCTCCTGCCTTCAATTCTTCCCAGCACCTTCAATCTTAGTACATAAATTATCCAGCTTTTTCTCCTGGTTAAGATAGGCATTCCCTAAAAAACTGTCATATAGTCTTGACTACTGTACCTCTTGAGGCTTTCTACATCCTCTTCCAGGTAGAACTGGCATTCCCTTGAGGCTTTCTACGTCCTCTTCCAGGTAGAACTGGCATTCCCTTGAGGCTTTCTACATCCTCTTCCAGGTAGAACTGGCATTCCCTTGAGGCTTTCTACATCCTCTTCCAGGTAGAACTCTACCTCTACACCAAAGGTGATTTTGTCAATCTCTTAAAACAGTATTATTTCCATCATTGAAATTATTAAAATTTATAATTATTTTTACTTTGTCTCCTCCATTAGTCTTTAACTCCATGAAGACATAAGTAGCACAGTCATCCCTTGGTATCCAGAGGATTGATTCCAGGCCTCCTTCCCCCTACCAACATCAGAGGATGGTTCAAGTCCCTTATACAAAATGGTGTTTAGTTCAGTCATTTAGTTGTGTCCAACTCTTTGCGACCCTGTGAATTGCAGCAGGCCAGGCTTCCCTGTCCATCACCAACTCCCGGAGTTTACCCAAACTCGTGTCCATTGGGTTGGTGATGCCATCCAGCCATCTCATCCTCTGTCGTCCCCCTCACCACCTGCCTTCAATTTTTCCCAGCATCACGGCATTTTCCAATGAGTCAGCTTTTCTCATCAGGTGGCCAAAGTACTGGAGCTTCACCTTCAGCATCAGTCCTTCCAATGAACACCCAAGACTGATCTCCTTTAGAATGGTTTGATCTCCTTGCAGTCCAAGGGATTCTCAAGAGTCTTCTCCAACACCACACTTCAAAAGCATCACTTCTTTGGTGCACAGCTTTCTTCATAGTCCAACTCTCACATCCATACATGACTGCTGGAAAAACCATAGCCTTGACTAGATGGACCTTTGTTGGCAAAGTAATGTCTCTGCTTTTTTTTTTTTTTTTTTTCCTGTTTTTTAATATGCTGTCTAGGTTGGTCATAACTTTCCTTCCAAGGAGTAAGCATCTTTTAATTTCATGGCTGTTATCACCATGTGCAGTGATTTTGGAGCCCAGAAAATTTTGGAGCCCAGAAAAACAAAGTCTGACACTGTTTCCCCATCTATTTGCCATGAAGTAATGAGACCAGATGCCATGATCTTAGTTTTCTGAATGTTGAGCTTTAAGCCAGCTTTTTCACTCCCCTCTTTCACTTTCATCAAGAGGCTCTTTAGCTCTTCTTCACTTTCTGCCATGAGGGTGGTATCATCTGCATATCTGAGGTTATTGATATTTCTCCTGGCAATCTTGATTCCAGCTTGTGCTTCATCCAGCTCAGCATTTCTCATGATGTACTCTGCATATAAGTTAAATAAGCAGGGTGACAATATACAGCCTTAGCGTACTCCTTTTCCTATTTGGAACCAGTCTGTTGTTCCATGTCCAGTTCTAACTGTTGCTTCCTGACCTGCATACAGATTTCTCAAGAGGCAGGTCAGGTGGTCTGGTATTCCCATCTCTTTCAGAATTTTCCAGTTTATTGTGACCCACACAGTCAAAGGCTTTGGCATAGTCAATAAAGCAGAAATAGATGTTTTTCTGGAACTCTCTTGCTTTTTCCATGATCCAGCGGATGTTGGCAATTTGATCTCTGGTTCCTCTGCTTTTTCTAAAGCTTGAACATCTGGAAGTTCACGGTTCATGTATTGCTGAAGCCTGGCTTGGAGAATTTTGAGCATGACTTTACTAAAGTGTGAGATGAGTGCAATTGTGTGGTAGTTTGAGTGTTCTTTGGCATTGCCTTTCTTTGGGATTGGAATGAAAACTGACCTTTTCCAGTCCTGTGGCCAGTGCTGAGTTTTCCAAATTTGCTGACATATTGAGTGCAGCACTTTCACAGCATCATCTTTCAGGATTTGGAATAGCTCAACTGAATTCTATCACCTCCACTAGCTTTGTTTGTAGTGATGCTTCCTAAGGCCCATTTGCCTTCATATTCCAAAATGGTGTATTTACATATAATCTACACATATCTTCCCATACACTTTAAGTCATCTCTAAATACTTATAATATGTAAAGGCTATGTAGATAGTTTTAAGTACAACGTAAATGCTACGTAAATAGCTGGCAGGTACACAACAAATTCAAGGTTTGCTTTTTGGAAATTCTTTTTCAGTATTTTTGATCCATGGTTGGCTGTATCTGCAGATGTCGAACCAGCAGAGGGCTGACTGAGTATCTTCTTCATTATTGTGATCCCTGTATCTAGCACCATATAGGACATATAGTACTTGAAATGGAATGATACATTACCACAAACATTTATAGCATGGTACTTCCCTGATGATCTAGTGGTTAAGACTCTGCCTTGCATTGCGGGAGCCACAGACAGGTTTGATCCCTGGTCGGGAAACTGAGACCTCACAGGTCTTAGAGCTACTAAGGCCGCATGCCACAGCTACTAAAGCCCACACACTCCGAAGCCCAAGTGCCACAGAACTAAGACCCAACGCAGTCAAATAAATAAATATATAAAAAATATATATATATAAAGCACAAACAAGAAAGATACACCAAACCATTTTTAATTAAGTTTCAAGAAAAATCAAATCAGATGAAATAGCAAAACACAGATCGGCAATTACTTATTGTTTATTCTCCTCTTACAAAAAGACACTTGGAACAATAAATATAAAATGGTATTGGTCTTGTTAAGCAATGGGCAAATACAAGTTTTCTTGGTATTCTCCAAGGAATAAGCTAGTGAGGTTTTTATAAGTTTATCCATTCACCTCATCCTACCCACCTCCCACCCTCTATAAAAAGATCAATTCTACAATTTTTAATAATGGATTCTCAAAATAAGTAATCTAAGACTTATTTTGTGACTAAGATATCTGAATTAAGTTAAAAATATATGTATAATATGTTGTTACCCAGAAACCTCAACTAATTCAACTCATGAATATTCTTACGCTTTCCATTTTTTATAATTTTTATAGCTAAAGAGTCTGTTCTATTCAAATCTGCATGGCAAATAAACAGAAAGCAGAGTACAAAACATACACTTTTCTGTCCTCGGAGGAAACACTAAGTACAGATATATTTAATATACAGTGAGTATGTCATGTGTTTTCTTATAGCCAAAAAAATCCTGATTCTTTTACACCTTGAAGATTGATGAAGCAGAACACAAATACACAAATTATCTGTGACTAAATTTAGCTAATAAAATAAGCAAAAAAAAAAAAAAAAATACACACAACACTACACCAGAGTAGGAGCAATGATGAATATCCAATTGTATTTGTTTCACTAAAATTTATCTTCAGGCCAATACCTGAAGAGTTTTTCTAATAGTTAAAATTAAATATTCTTCTTTAATGACTTATGCATCAAGTGGAAATATGTACAATAGACATTTCAAACTAGAAAAAGTGGGGGGGAGGGTAATTCTTTTCCCCTGCCCTATAAATAAAATATTTTTTAAAATCCATTTAAAATAATTTCTTACTTGGTGCTTTATAACTACTTTCTACTTTATGGAGATCATTTAGAAAGGCAGAAAAGAATATAAAATATTTAAAGGTCATCAAAATAACCAAATGGATTTTTAATTTACCTCTGTGTACTTTCCGTACTACTGAGGTTTTGTCCTAATTAATTACACTTTCCTGGATCCCCTGTAATGTTAAAAACATGAATCTTAAAAAAAACGAAAAACTGGCTTTCAGACTTTAAAATAAGCCTCCTCGTCCTTCACAGCTATCCTTCAAATATTTTAAGCAGAAAATTAATCTGATTGTTTTAGGGTTTGATGTAATGTTTGCTTAAAATAATCCACTTTAATTCAAACTTTTTAGGACTAATATCAAATTCAATATCCAATGGAAGATGGAAGTAAAATACATGTCAGTACAAATAGTAACAAATACAGAAAAAGCACCTAAAGATGGAAGGAGACAGCTCTGACACCCTAGCTGTTAGTGGCAAACCACGTTCATGTGTTTTCATTGACATAACACCTTACGTTATCCAAAAATATAGTTTATTTGGTTCTGTATCTTTCTTTAAACTTCAAAAGCCAATTTAAAATTTAAGGGGTAATTTTTTTTTTTTTTTAATTCCTGGGCACAGATCAATTTCCTAGGAGGTAAAAAACAAGGTAAAGAGCCACTAAACTGTATCAATGTGCATGATTAGGAATCCAATGAAAGCCACAAGGTGCGATGATTGAGTGATTTAAAACAACTTCTCCTCATGGTAGAAGATAGCGTTTCATGATAGATGCAGGTTGTGCTCACTCCTTCAGAGACATACACACATCACCTTCTTCTTAGTGAGACTCTGCTTCATTACAATTTAGAAATCTGAACTTAATTCCAGAGAATATAAATTCCTGGAATATGAATTTGAAGACAGGGTACAAACAGCAGTTGAGTGGAATCTGCCTGCAACAATCCTTTATTTTTTCTTTTCCTTTAAGGTTACAGAAAATCTGCACATAGACAAGGCAATTAATTCTCAAAATAAAAATACCCCCCTCCAAATAGCCAATCAGATTCCACAGTAAGTATATGTTATAACACATTCTATTCCACAGGTGTACATTCTTTTGAGTCTGCAGGGTTAGGATCAATTCTTTCTGGAAATATTAGCTTCTCACAAACTGCCTCCTTTATCGGTAAATACTGTGATATTTCATTAGGTTCCGTGAAGAGGGAAGGTGAAACATGCTAGGAAATACATAAATAATATTAGTATATATGAAGTTACTACAATGATAATTTTGGAAATGCTTTGGTTCAAGCATTCCTAAAGCATGGCAATTTTAAAATGAGGTACTATATATATATATATATATATATATATATATATATAAAAGGAACATCATTAGATACTCCTAATAATATCTCTTGTTACTGACTCATTTAGTCTGTTACTAGAGGGTTTCCTCAAAAATCATAGGGAGATGTCTTTTACAATGCACCATTAAATGTTCTAAGAATTCAATACATCTTATTCCAATTCCCTTTTCCTGTTACTTTTGTATCCTGAAAGCACCAGTCTTCAGTTAGATGCCAACATGTAGTCTCCAATAGACTCTAAGTAACTTTTCTAACTCATATATTCTATTTGGTTGGCCGAAAGGTTTATTCAGATTTTTCCATAATATCTTAACATCAAAACTCAAACAAACCTTTTGGCCAACCCAATACATACAGATAGAAATAAGCACTAAGGGTGAATTTAAAAATATCAACTTAGCAGGAAAGTATCACTTTTTAAACAAGCCATTATTAACTCCTGTAGACTTGCAGAAGCCCTTTACAAACTCCAGGGGAGCAAAAAAAGGAGGGGGGTATTATGTCCCCCAAAATAAGTACTGGAAAGAACATCCTATTGCAGGTCCACCACGAACCAGTTGTAAGAGCTACAGTAAGTCACACCTCTGGCTCTCAGTTTTTCCAGAATACAAGTGGAAACTGGGTTGGATGATGACTAATATACCTAACAACTCTAACTGTAATTGAGGTGACTACCAGAAAAAATACACTTCAGCAGGATTTACCTACCTATTAGGTAAATGAATGGATTTAGGGATACAGGTTTGGTAGATGGGTGGGACATGGGAGGATACCATACCTAAAGTAAAACATTAAAACTTAACTTTTAAAAATTGATATTTAAATACTGTACCATTAAATTAGCAATTTTGCTCTCTCGTGATGTATATTCTCGTAACATGTAGGTCTTGTCAGCCTATATTTAAAAATAAAAAATCGCAATAAATTTATTTATATTGATTTACAAAATCCTTTCTATTAAATAGAATTGCCTGCATTTAAGAACAGATTGTAAAAGTAGCATTAAGTCTGATGAGACCATCTAATTCTACAGTGAGATAACTAATTCAAGAATTCTGAATTATTAATTCCAATCTGTATAAACTACAGTAATATCAGATATATATATATGTAAACATATTTAATAATTGTCATGTAAGAGAAACATAAGCAAAGGTTTTACTCTGAAAGAAAATGTATATATTTGTAATGAAATATGTAAGAGATTTAAATATCATGTCAAGTTTAGAACCACACCTTTTCCTTAAGTTATACTAGCATCTACCTACATAACTGTGGCTACCCTTATATTCAAAAAAAAAAAAAAAGCTTAAACAAGTTTTATTCTTTCCTATTTCTAAAAATTTGTTAAATTGCTTATTTATAGTCACTTTTTCTATACTTCAATTTTCCCATTTAAGACGTTTTAAAGGGAGGTTTTAGAAAGCAATTTATTACAATTTGGTTTTTGGTAAAACATTATTTAATAAGAGAAAAAAAATCACAAGATTACATTCCCTGAAAGTTTCAGTCTTCTATATCAACAAAAAGATTGATGCTCATTGTAAAAAAAATCAAATAATATAAACATAAGAGTATAAATTATCAATAATCACAACTTCTATAGATAACACTATCCTCAACATTTAGAAATCTCTACAGAAAATCTTATATTCATACTTGCACCTTAAAAGTCAATATCAATTTGTACATCTCTTCAAATCAACCACTAATTCTAATGGTTATATATTTTCTACTATATGAATTGTAAAAAATTAAAAATAGAAACCTCAATTAAATACAGTTTGGAGACTAAAATGGGAAGCTCTCACATACTGCAACCATAGCAAAGCCCAACAAAAAAAAGAAAGACTCCTCTTAGTTTCTGGCAAGGAATCATCCAATGGAAAACCATGGACTCTGTTTCCTATAGCCCTCCCACCTTCCTTTTCCAGTCTATACAAGTATTCTCCTTCCCTTGCCATGCAGGGACTTGCACATGGCTCACCATGGTTACAGATCCCAAACTGCAATTTTCTGCTGATCCTGAATAAATCCAATTTTGCTGGAGAAATATCTGGCAGTCTATTTGTTGCAGGTTAACAGGATATGAATGGCCATTTAATCAATACTCATTCAATGGTTATTAAAGCACTTTCCTTCTTTCCTTTGGGGCTTCCCTGGTAGCTCAGACGGTAAAGCGTCTGACTAGAATGCCAGAGGCCCGGGTTCGATCCCTGGGTCGGGAAGATCCCCTGAAGAAGGAAATGGCAACCCACTCCAGTATTCTTACCTGGAAGATCCTTGAACTGTTACAAACAATAGCATTTCCATGAATACATATATATATATATATATATATATATATATATATATACACACACACACACACACAACACACAACTCTATACATCTGCCTAATTAAAATTTGTGGGTTACTGTATATAAGAATCTTTTTGAGGATAAACCCTGAAAAGAAATCAACATTTCTGAGCTAAAGTGCAAGCATATCTAGAAATGCAAATTTCATTTTTTTCTGAGGGAGTAAAATGTAGCCTATTTTTAGTACTTTGCTATCACTTTTGAAAAGAAAAAGATCCAGGAACTTTCCTGGTGATCTAGTTGTTAAGACTCCAAGCTTCTACCACTGAAGGTAGCCAGGGTGGGGGTTTCAATCCTTGGTTGGGGAGCTATCCCAGAGGCCACACAGTGTGGCCGTAAAAAAAAAAAAAAAAAAGGAAAATACCAATCCAATTCTATCTTACTGGGTTCAAATCCCAGTTCTGCCACCTGTTACTTGTATGAAAAAAAGTGAAAGTCACATTCGACTCTTTGCAACCCCATGGACTGTATAGTCCGTGGAATTCTCCAGGCCAGAATACTGGAGTGGGTAGCCTTTCCCTTCTCCAGGGGATCTTCCCAACCCAGGGATGGAACCCAGGTCTCCCACATCGCAGGCAGATTCTTTACCAGCTGAGCCACAAGGGAAGCCCAAGTATACAGGAGTGGGTAGCCTATCCCTTCTCCAGCGGATCTTCTCAACCCACGAATAGAACTGGGTTCTCTGCATTGGACATGGATTCTTTACCAACTGAGCTATCAGAGAAGCCCTATTAATTGTATAACAGGCAATTTAGTTAATTTCTCTTTGCCTTAGTTGCCTCAGCTATAAAGCAGAGATAATAATATTGATTTTATAGGATTGTTAGAAAAGTTAACTATTACTACAACTACCATGACTGATACTGATACTGATACTCTTCTCTCATTTGTCATTCTGGTGGTCTCTTCTTTTATTTATCATTCTGTATGATCACAAATCTGATGTCAAAAATTCGTTAAAAAAGGATAGGCTGCTATAAGCTACTAGAAGAATTTTTATTACTCAATTAAGCCTCCCTATACTTTCTTCACTTATTAAGAATCTTGTAGGTTAACAATTCCTTGAAATAGAACACAGAATTTCCAAGCATTAAAACAACTATTAAAATGATGGGATGACACAAATTTCTGGAGGCTATGTGATTAATATTTCTAATATCAGGACATCACATAAACAACACATACTATTTAAAAAAAGTAAGAATTAAGGGATAGTTTTCTTAAACAGAGTAAATACAGTTCTTTTAAAAAAGCATTAGGCTCCCCTTAATGGAAATGTCTTTTAGAAAAACATTTTCAGCTACTAGAACTTTTGGAAAAGAAGCTGTAATGTTTTGATAACTGTGCAGTCAACAGTGAATGTGAAACACTCAATCTTAAAGGTTAGATGGATAACCATATAATATAAAGCACTGTTGAATTTCAAACTCTCAGACTGACAATGTAACAACATGAACAAGCCCAATATTAACTAGTATATTCACTAAAGAAGAAGAGATACCTCATGGTAAAGTCTTGTGTCATTCATTCTAATAAGGACCCCATCAATTCTCAAGAAAAATCGCAGCAGCAAGAAAAAGCTAGAAGGCATTACTCTCTGGAAAAGAAAAAAGTATATCAATATTTTAATGAAAATTAAATATTTTATTAATTTGCTAAAAGAAAAAAAAATTTAAGGCATAAAATCTCTCAACTAGAGGTTCTTTGCCCTAGTTCCAACCAAAGCTGAAAACCTGTTTTTTTATTATGTAACATAACATAAACAGCTTCCTATAATAGAAAAATATTTTTTCTAGGTCAAAAATAATGAGGTTAAACACTTAAAACATACCTAAATAATATGAAAATTATAATGTACACTATAAAAAAATTGACACTTATAGTAAATGTCAATATCAGTAATATAAAAATGAGAAAACAACCTAGTTCTTTGTTGCTACTCATCTTTCATTAACTGTACATAAAGACAGAAGGCCTTTAATGGTATGGTCTAATTCAACGCAACCAATTGAGTATTTACTATTTTATACTGCCAAGGTCTGGTTTATGAGATCATTATAACATGTTCTTAACATCTTTGACCTGTGTCACATCTATACATTTCTGTTTTCCAGTATTACCACCGAAGAAAGTCAGAATAAGTGGAGTGTGGGTCCTGGTGTCAGGAAGGGAGAGAATGGATAGGGTGTGGGGTCTTCAGGTCTTTAAACCTCATAGGAATGCTGTCAGAAACAAGGTTACCTTTGTTTCTCCCCTTCAATCTACAACCTGCAAAACATCCACAACTCAGCAGAAGTATATCTGTGCCCAACTCAATAGGTCACTGGAGAATTCCACATATCTATACATCTATTGGAGAAGGCAATGGCAACCCACTCCAGTACTCTTGCCTGGAAAATCCCATGGGCGGAGGAGCCTGGTGGGCTGCGTCCATGGGGTCGCACAGGGTCAGACACGACTGAAGCAACTTAGCAGCAGCAGCAGCTGCATACATCTACTGGTGGGTGTACTGGAACATATGAAAGAGGGAGAACCAAAGGAACAGTGGAGTCCGTGCCTGCAATCCCAGCCTTATGCACGGCTGAGTCCACAGCTTCAGAAACCCCAGCAGCACGGGAAGCAGCACACATGACTTTGGTGTCCTGAATATGGGAGCACCTGTGGGCACAGGCAACTGGGAAGCAGTAACAGTGGGGCCTAGGACTCTGTCCCTCCAGCGGCTGACATACGCAAAGACCTGCCCCACATTCTGCAATGGCAGAGCCCAAGACACTTACAACACCCAACATGGTGGAGGTGACTGTACAACCCTGCTCCCCTCCAATTATCATCCTCCTCCCAGAGCAGAGCCTATGTCTCAGGGGATCCCAGACATGAGGGAAAGCCCACCATCCCCATGACACAGCAGCTCCAACAGAAGCAAAGCAGCAGCTAATCCAGAGGCACAAGAAGAGCCAAAGAAGGCACAGAGCCATACCTCTTACAAAGCACAGAAAGCGCCACTTCTCAAATATAGCAGAAGCAGCACAGCCAAGAGAAACCGAAACCTGTGCTACAGTGTCACCTGAAAGTGAAAGGGAAGGCGCTCAGTCGTGTCCGACTCTGTGCGACCCCATGGACTGTAGCCCACCAAGCTCCTCTGTCCATGGGATTTTCCAGGCAAGAATACTGGAGTGGGTTACCATTTCCTTCTCCAGAAGATCTTCCCGACATAGGGATTGAACCCAGGTCTCTTGCATTATAGGCAGACACTTTACCATCTGAGCCACCAGGGAAGTCAAGAGGGACAGAAGTCAATAGTGCCACCTAACAGACAACAAAAGAAAGCACTCTCACTTTTAACCTGTTATTTAAATGCACCAGCAGAGGAGCACTTCCATCAAGCACCATGAAGAACCATAGTAATACTAAACCACAAAAAGAAAACGACAAATCTCCAGAAACCAAACTTAAAGTCACAGAATATTTCAATCTAACTGATAAGAGAATTCAAAGTAGCTATTGTGAAAAAACTTAATGAGATTTAAGAAAACTCAGAGGAGGAACCTTTAACATGGCAGAGGAATAGGACAGGGAGATGACCTTCTCCCCCACAAATATATCAAAAAACTCATCTGCACGTGGAACAGTTCCCATAGAACATCTTCTGAATGTGGACAGAGAACCCCAGAGTTTCAGAAAGGCAAACCAATCTCCTCAGAAAGTAGGGCAAAAGATAAAAACAAAAAGGGAGACAAAGGAGTTCCGGGCGAGGACCTGAGCCCCTGGGAGGGAGTTATGAAGGAGGAAAAGTTTCTGCACACTAGGAAACCCCCTCACAGGTGGGGTCAGGGGGAAGCTTCAGAACCTCAGAGGGGAACACAGCAAGCCAGGTGCTCTGAAGGCAAACTGGAGAAAATTCACCATAGAGATTGCACTGGTTGGCACTTCCCAGCCAAGAAGCAGCTCACACTCGCATCTCCCAGCATTTGAGTAGGGGCTGGGTGCAGAGGCTCAGCCCTTGGGGCTTGGTCCTCAGGGAAAGGATCAGGGTTGACTGCCATGAAGATACTCTGGGGGCACTAACATGACACGGCAGAGGCAGACCTGGGAAAATGCCAGAGAAGCAAAAGATCATTCCCATGGGAAGACTAATGCTTCGCTCTAGCTCTGCACGCTCACAGAAAAAAGGACACAATCCTAGTGAATGCCAAATGGGGGCAAGATGGCAGTGGTCTATGGCCCCAGAGGCAGAGAGGCAAACGCCAGAAGTGGAAGGTAGAGGGCCAATAAGGTCCCGACCCCAGAGACTGCAACTACCACCAAGTTGTGAGCGGCTAAGGGTTGCTACCCACATCTTCCTGGGAGCCTGAGCAGCACGACTCTGCCAAGGACCAGGACCAACTCCCCTGGGAAGGTGCACAACTTGCCTCAGACTGGGGACCTCCCACAGGGACCAAGCAAGGACTAGCTGTGGTGAGCACTCCTCACACACCCTAACAACATCTGCTGTACCCCTCCCCCATCCCAGCACAACTGAGCAAGTGAGCCCTAACAAGCTCCTATTTTCACACCCTCGTTTCTAGGTGGACAGACACTGGAGACAGACTTACAAGCAGTTTTTGTTCAGTCGCTAAGTCGTGTCCTACTCTTTGCAGCCCCATGGTCTGCAGCATGCCAGGCTTCCCTGTCCTTCATTGTCTCCCGGAATTTGCTCAAACTCACGTCCATTGATTCAGTAATGCCATCCAACAATTTCATTCTGTGGCTCCCTTCTCCTGTCCTCAATCCTTCCCAGCATCAGGGTCTTTTCCAATGAGTCAGCTCTTCACATCAGGCAGCTAAAATCTTAGAGCTTCAGCTTCAGCTTCAGCCCTTCCAAGGGATATTCAGGGTTGATTTTCTTTAGGATTGGCTGGTTTGATCTCCTTGCTGTCCACAGGATTCTCAAGAGTGTTCTCCAGTACCACAGTTTGAAAGCATCAATCCTTTGGCATTCAGCCTTCCTTACAGTCCAATTCTCACATCTTTACATGGCTGCTGAAAAAACCATACCTTTGACTATACTTAATATGCTGTCTAGGTTTGTCATAGCTTTTCTTCCAAGGAGCAAGCGTCTTTTAATTTCATAGCTGCAGTCACCGTCCACAGTGATTTTGGAGCCAAGGAAATAAAGTCTGTCACTATTTCCATTTTTTGTCCACCTATTTCCCATGAAGTGATGAGACCGAATGCCATGATCTCAGTTTTTTTAATGTTGAGTGTTAAGCCAGCTTTTTCACTCTCCTTTTTCACCTTCATCAAGAGGTTCTTTAGTTCCTCTTCATTTTCTGCCATTGGGATAGTATCATCTGCATATCTAAGGTTGCTGATATTTTCCCCAGCAACCTTGATTCCAATTTGTGATTCACCTAGCCCAGCATTTTACATGATATACTCTGTATATAAGTTAAATAAGCAGGGTGACAAAACATAGCCTTGACATACTACTTTCCCAATTTTGAACCAGTCCATTGTTCCATGTTCCAGTTCTAACTGCATAAAGGTTTCTCAGGAGGTAGGTAAGGTGGTCCAGCACTCCCATCTCTTTGAGAATTTTCCACAGTTTGTTATGATCCACAAGGTCAAAGGTTTTTTGCAGAGTCAATAAAACAGAAGTAGATGTTTTTCTGGGATTCCCTTGCTTTCTCTATGATCCAGTGGATGTTGGTAATCTGATCTCTGGTCCCTCTGCCTTTTCTAAATCCAACTTTTACATATGGAAATTCTCAGTTCACATACTATAAGCCTAGCTTGAAGGATTTTGAGCATTACCTTGCTAGTATGTGAAATGAGCTCAAAAGTACACTAGCTGGAATATTCTTTGGCATTGCCCTTCTTTGGGATCAGAATGAAAACTGACCTTTTCCAGAGGTAAGGCACCTTATAAGGAGAGGTGGGCTCCAAACTAAAGCAGAACTCCAGTGGCTGTATAAGCAAAGGGAAGAGGGAGAAACTGCCCCGGCAGTGGCAGGTGCAATGGTTTACATTTCCACTCTAAGCCTGAGACCATAAGCTTTAGAGGCAACTGTAGATTTTGAGAACAAGTACAAACTGGAGCAAGGGAAGATGCCCACAACAGGTCAAGACCTTTCTAGAAATACTGGAGGACTTTCTGGGTAGGCAAATCAACTGGAGCAGGAAAATGGAAGAATCATTTGGACATTCCTCTCAGTACCACTCTCTCTCTATATATATATATGTTTTTTCCCCCCTTTTAAAAAAGTATTTTATCATATTGTCCTAATATGGTTATTTATTAATTCTTTAGTTTTTATTTTTATAACCTACTTATTCCATAAAAAAACACTCCATTTTTAAAATAAATTCCATGTTTCTGACTTTTGTTTTTTTATTTTTTGTTTTTAATTTTGTATCTTTAAGAGTCTAATTTTTAGTATCAATTTTCACTTAGGGGGTTGATTATTAGCTTGAGTGCTGTCTTTTGACTCTTCTTCATAGCCTTTCTTCACCCCCTTTTCTTCATCTTTCTTCTCCTTTTTCCTATGTCAGTGTGTGAATCTCTTTGGGTGTTCTTGGCTGTTGAGAGCTGTTTCACCATTAGTCTAGGCATTTTGTCTTCTGTGCTATGTGGACTGTGAAATCTTGATGCTATTGTAAGGGATCGGACCTGAATCCCAGATGCAGGAGACTTGACTCCTGGGACTTTGGATCACCAAAACTCCTGACCCCATGGACATGAATAGGTGAGAGCCCTCCCAAAGGCCTCCATCTCAACACTAAGACCAAGCCCCACCTAAAACCCAGCAAGTTCCAGTGCTGGACACCTCATGCCAATCCTTCAGCAAAAGAGGGGCACAACCCTGGAACATTAGCAGACAGGCTGCCCAAAGCCATACTGATCCCATAGACACCCCAAAACACATCACTGAACACAGCATTAAAAAAAAATAATAAAAAAGAAATGAGGATAATCTGAGACTTCTGGGACAACATTTAGCACCCCAATATTCGAATCATAGGGGTCCCAGAAGAAGACAAAAGGAAAGGGCAAGAGAAAATATTTAAGGATATTTTAGTTGAAAACATCCCTAAAATGGGAAAGGATATAGCCACCCAAGTCCGGAAAGCCCAGAGAGTTCCATACAGGATAAGTGAAAGTGAAAGTGAAGTTGTGTCTGACTCTTTGCAACCCCATGAACTGTAGCCTACCAGGCTCCTCCATCCATGGAATTTTCCAGGCAAGAGTACTGGAGTGGGTTGCCATTTCCTTCTCCACCATACAGGTTAAACCCAAGGAGAAACATGCCAAGACCCATATTAATCGAACTAACAAAAATTAAACACAAAGAACAAATATTAAAAGCAGCAAGGGAAAAGCAACAAATAACATATGGGGATACCCATAAGACTAACAGCTGATTTTTCAACAGAAACTCTGCAGGCCAGAAGGGAATAGCAGGGTATACTTAAAGTGATGAAAGGGAATAATCTACAACCAAGATTACTCTATTCAGCAAGGATCTCATTCAGATTCGAAGAAGAAATCAAAAGCTTTATAGACAAGCTAAAGTTAAGAGAATTCAGCACCACCAAACCAGCTCTTCAACAAATGCTAAAGGAACTTCTCTAGATAGGAAACACAAAAAGAAAAGGCCTAAAAAACAAACCCAAAACAATAAAGTAAATAGTAACAGGATCATACATATTAATAATTACCTTAAATGTAAATGGGCTAAGTGTTCTAGCCAAAAGACAACAGATGGCTGAGCAGATACAAAAATAAGACTACTATATATGCTGTCTACAAGAGACCCACCTCAGACCTAGGGATAAACACAGACTGAAAGTGAAGGGCTGGAAAAAGATATTCCATGAAATAGGAAATCAAAAGATAGCAGGAGTAGCAATACTCAGATAAAATAGACTTTAAAATAAAGACTGTTACAAGAGACAAAAGACACTACATAATAATCAAGGGATCAATCCAAAAAGAAAATGTAACAATTACAAACATATATGCACATAGGAGCACCTAAATACATATGGCAGATGCTAACAACTAATTATTAAAGGGGAAATCAACAGTAACACAGTAACAGTGGGGGGCTTTAATACCCCTCTCACACCAATGGACAGATCATAGGCAGAAAATAGGGGAAAACAAGCTTTAAACAATACACTGGACCAGTTGGACCTAATTGGTATCTACAGGGCATTTCATCCAAAAACAATAGAACAATTTCACTTTTTCCTCAAGTGCACATGGAACATTCTCCAAGATAGAATACATCTTGGGCCATAAATCAAACCTTGGTTTAAAAAAAATAAAAACTGGAATTGAGAGAGTTATTTCTTTGGTAGGTTGATAAGGAGTCTGGGGCTCCTGAGAAGGAGGAAGGGGTCCAGGGCCCTCAAGGAGGAGAAAGTTTTTCTTTTCTACACTGCTTTGTCTTAGTAACATAAGACTTTTTATCTTAAACTCTGAGTTGTTACAACAACAGTCTTTAAGACTAACTTTGTTTAAGCCCAGATCTAAACAAAACAATTCATCTTGCTCAAGGGTATGTTTTTCCTTAAACTCTGTACTAATGATTATATAACAACAATGTATCTTGCTCCAGGACACCTTCTTCTTATCAAGAACCTTCTGACTAATCTTGTTATCTTAAAACCTAGTTGTGGGAGTGGGTCTGGCAAGACTTTTCTATTGTTACTTCTAAACTTGTTAATTTAAGGTTTTGTTGTGGAGATGAGTCTGGTAAAAGTGTGTAAGGCCTTGACAAGCCTAGTGAGTGGGGCACTCTCCATTCCCTTCCTGATGTCAGTCTCAGAAGCTTTCTCTGTCCTTTCTCACTGTAATAAAACTTCTGTGAACAAAAGCTCTGAGTGATCAAGCTTGGTCCTTGGTTCTGAAGTTAAATCTTCTTCAGATATCATGGATCCAACATCATTCACCATAAGCTATCAAAATCATCTCAAGCATTTTTTTCTGACCACAACACTATAAGACTAGATATCAACTACAGAAAAAAAAAAAAAAAAACTAGGAAAAGCATAAACATATGGAGGCTAAACGATATGCTTTTGAATAACCAACACGTCACTGAAGAAATAAATAAAATCATAGTAGGCCTAGAAACAAATGATACTGAAAACACAACAACTCAAAACCTATGGGATGAAACAAAAGCAGTGCTAGAGGGAAGTTTATAGCAATACAAGCCTACTTCAAGAAACAAGAGAGACATCAAACAAACAACCTAACCTTACACCTAAAGCAACTAGAAAAAGAAGAATGAAAAAAACTCAGTTAGAAGGAAAGAAATCATAAAGATCAGAGGAGAAATAAATCAAAAAGAAATGAAGGAGATGATAGCAAAGATCAATAAGACTAAAAGCTGGCTCTTTGACAAGATAATTGAAATTGACAAATGGTTAGCTGGACTCATCAAGAAAAACAGAAAGAAGACTCAAATCATTAAAATTAGAAATGAAAAAGGTAAAATTACAACACAGAAATACAAAAGGATCATAAAATATTACTATCAGCATCTATATGTTAATATAATGGGTAACTTGGAAGAAATAAACAAATTTTTCAAGTTCAGTTCATTTGCTCAATCCGGTCCAACTCTTTGCAACCCCATAGACTTTAGCACACCTGGCTTCTATGTCCATCACCAACTCCCAGAGATTGCTCAAATTCATGTCCATTGAGTCGGTGATGCCATCCAACCATTTCATCCTCTGTCGTACCCTTCTCCTCCTGCCTTCAATCTTTCCCAGCATTAGGGTCTTTTCAGTGACTGGGTTCTTTGCATCAGGTGGGCAAGTATTAGTTTCAACTTCAGCATCAGTCCTTCCAATGAATATTCAGGACTGATTTTGTTCAGGATCAACTGATTTGATCTCCTAGCAGTCCAAGGGACTCTCAAGAGTCTTCTCCAACACCACAGTTCAAAAGCATCAATTTTTTGGCACTCAGCTTTCTTTACAGTCCAACTCTCATATCCAAACATGACTACTGGAAAAACCATAGCTGTGACTAGATGGACCTCTGTCGGCAAAGAAATGCATCTGATTTTTAATATGCTGTCTATGTGGGTCATGACTTTTCTTCCAAGGAGCAAGCATCTTTTAATTTCATGGTTGCAGTCACCATCTGACCAATTTTGGAGCCCCCCAAAATTAAGTTTGTCACTGTTTCCATTGTTTCCCCATCTATTTCCCATGAAGTGATGGGACTGGATGCCATGATCTTATTATTTTTTTAATGTTGAGTTTTAAGCTAGCTTGTTCACTCTCCTCTTTCGGTTTCATCAAGAGACTCTTTAGTTCTTCACTTTCTGCTGTAAGGGTGGTGTCATCTGCAAATCTGAAGTTTATTGACATTTCTCCCAGCAATCTTGATTCCAGCTTGTGCTTCATTCACCCCGGCATTTCACATGATGTACTCTGCATATAAGTTAAATAAGCAGGGTGACAATATACAGCCTTGATGTACTCCTTTCTCAATTTGGAACCAAAGAATATAATCAATTTGATTTTGGTACTGACCATCTGGTGATGTCCATGTGGAGAGTCATCTCGTGTGTTGTTGGAAGCCGGTCTTAGCTATAACCAGTGCATTCTCTTGGCAAAATTCTGTTAGCCTTTGCCCTGCTTCATTTCGTACTCCAAAGCCAAACCTGCCAGTTACTCGAGGTATCTCTTGACTTCCTACGTTTTCATTCCAGTCCCCTATGACAAAAAGGAAATCTTTTTTTGGTGTTACTTCTAGAAGGTCTTCAAAGAACCATTCAACTTCAGCTTCTTTGGCCTTAGTGTTGAGGCACAGACTTGTATTACTGTGATATTGAATTGTTTGCCTTGAAAATGAACAGAGCTCTTTCTGGCATTCTTGAGGTTGCACCCAAGTACTGCATTTCAGATAGTACAAACTCTTAGAAAAGTATATATAACCCTTCAAAACAGAACCAGAAAGAAATACAAAATAGGAACAAACCAATCACAAACATGGAAATTGAAATTCTAATCAAAAATCTTCCAACAAACAGAAGCTCAGGGCCAGATGGCTTGACAGGTGAATTCTACCAAAAGTTTAGAGAAGAGCTAACACCTATTCTACTCAAATTCTTTCAGAAAACTGCAGAGAAAGGTAAACTCCCAAACTCACTCTACGAAGCCACCATCACTCTGATACAGAAACCAGACAAAGATGCCCAAAAAAAGAGAAAACTATCAGCCAGTATCACTGATGAACATAAATGCAAAAATCCTTAATAAAATTCTAGCAAACACAATCCAACAACATAATAAAAAGAACATAAAACAAGAGATGACAAGAGTGTATGTAGACATTCTAGGAATCAGCGAACTAAAACGGACTGGAATGGGTGAATTTAACTCAGATGACCATTATATCTACTACTGCAGGCAGGAATCCCTCAGAAGAAATGGAGTAGTCATCATGGTCAACAAAAGAGTCCGAAATGCAGTACTTGAATGCAATCTCAAAAACGACAGAATGATCTCTGTTCGTTTCCAAGGCAAACCATTCAATATCACAGTAATTCAAGTCTATGCCTCAACCAGTAACGCTGAAGAACCTGAAGCTGAACAGTTCTATAAAGACCTAAAAGACCTTTTAGATCTAACACCCAAAAAAGATGTCCTTTTCATTATAGGGGACTGGAATGCAAAAGTAGGAAGTCAAGAAACAACTGGAATAACAGGCAAATTTGGCCTTGGAATACGGAATGAAGCAGGGCAAAGACTAATAGAATTTTGCCGGATAATGCACTGGTCATAGCAAACAACCTCCTCCAAAAACACAAGAGAAGACTCTACACATGGACATCACCAGATGGTCAACACCGAAATCAGATTGATTATATTTCTTGCAGCTAAAGATGGAGAAACTCTATACAGTCAACAAAAACAAGACCAGGAGCTGACTGTGGCTCAGATCATGAACTCCTTATTACCAAATTCAGACTTAAATTGAAGAAAGTAGGGAAAACTACTAGACCATTCAGATATGACCTAAATCAAATCCCTTATGATTATACAGTGAAAGTGAGAAATAGATTTAAGGGCCTAGATCTGATAGATAGAGTGCCTGATGAACTATGGAATGAGGTTCGTGACATTGTACAGGAGACAGGGATCAAGACCATCCCCATGGAAAATAAATGCAAAAAAGCAAAATGGCTTTCTGGGGAGGCCTTACAAATAGCTGTGAAAAGAACAGAAGTGAAAAACAAAGGAGAAAAGGAAAGATATAAGCATCTGAATGCAGAGTTCCAAAGAATAGCAAGAAGAGATAAGAAAGCCTTCCTCAGTGATCAATGCAAAGAAATAGAGGAAAACAACAGAATGAGAAAGACTAGAGATCTCTTCAAGAAAATTAGAGATACCAAGGGGACATTTCATGCAAAAATGGGCTCGATAAAGGACAGAAATGGTATGGACCTAACAGAAGCAGAAGATATTAAGAAGAGATGGCAAGAATAAACAGAAGAACTGTACAAAAAAGATCTTCACGACCCAGATAATCACGATGGTGTGATCACTCATCTAGAGCCAGACATCCTGGAATGTGAAGTCAAGTGGGCCTTAGAAAGCATCACTACGAACAAAGCTAGTGGAGGTAATGGAATTCCAGTTGACCTATTCCAAATCCTGAAAGATGATGCTGTGAAAATGCTGCACTCAATATGCCAGCAAATTTGGAAAACTCAGCACTGGCCACAGGACTGGAAAAGGTCAGTTTTCATTCCAATCCCAAAGAAAGGCAATGCCAAAGAATGCTCAAACTACCACACAATTGCACTCATCTCACATGCTAGTAAAGTCATGCTCAAAATTCTCCAAGCCAGGCTTCAGCAATATGTGAACCGTGAACTTCCAGATGTTCAAACTGGTTTTAGAAAAGGGAGAGGAACCAGAGATCAAATTGCCAACATCCGCTGGATCATGGAAAAAGCAAGAGAGTTCCAGAAAAACATCTATTTCTGCTTTATTGACTATGCCAAAGCCTTTGACTGTATGGATCACAATAAACTGTGGACAATTCTGAAAGAGATGGGAATACCAGAACACTCGATCTGCCTCTTGAGAAATCTGTATGCAGGTCAGGAAGCAACAGTTAGAACTGGACATGGAACAACACACCGGTTCCAAACAGGAAAAGGAGTACATCAAGGCTGTATATTATCACCCTGCTTGTTTAACTTATATGCAGAGTACATCATGAGAAACGCTGGACTGGAAGAAACACAAGCTGGAATCAAGACTGCCGGGAGAAATATCAATCACCTCAGATATGCAGATGACACCACCCTTACGGCAGAAAGTGAAGAGGTCTCAAAAGCCTCTTAATGAAAGTGAAAGTGGAGAGTGAAAAAGTTGGCTTAAAGCTCAACATTCAGAAAATGAAGATCATGGCATCCGGTCCCATTACTTCATGGGAAACAGATGGGGAAACAGTGGAAACAGTGTCAGACTTTACTTTTTTGGGGCTCCAAAATCACTGCAGATGGTGACTGCAGCCATGAAATTAAAGACGCTTACTCCTTGGAAGGAAAGTTATGACCAACCTAGATAGCATATTGAAAAGCAGAGACATTAATTTGCCAACAAAGGTCCGTCTAGTCAAGGCTATGGTTTTTCCTTTGGTCATGTATGGATGTGAGAGTTGGACTGTGAAGAAGGCTGAGGACCGAAGAATTGATACTTTTGAACTGTGGTGTTGGAGAAGACTCTTGAGAGTCCCTTGGACTGCAAGGAGATCCAACCAGTCCATTCTGAAGGAGATCAGCCCTGGGATTTCTTTGGAGGGAATGATGCTAAAGCTGAAACTCCAGTACTTTGGCCACCTCATGTGAAGAGTTGACTCATTGGAAAAGACTGTGATGCTGGGAGGGATTGGGGGCAGGAGGAGAAGGGGACGACACAGGATGAGATGGCTGGATGGCATCACTGACTTGATGGACGTGAGTCTGAATGAACTCCGGGAGTTGGTGATGGACAGGGAGGCCTGGCGTGCTTCGATTCATAGGGTCGCGAAGAGTCGGACACGACTGAGTGACTGAACTGAACTGAAGAACATACATCATAATCAAGTGGGCTTTAGCCCAGGGATGGACGGATTCTTCAATATCAACCAATATGATACATCATATTAACAAACTGAAAGATAATAACCACATAATTAGTTCAACAGATGCAGATAAATTCTTTGACAAAATTCAACACTCATTTATGATGAAAACTCTCCAGAAAGTATGCACAGGGGAGCATAAGTCAACATAATAAAGGCCATATAAGACAAATCCATAGCAAATATTGTTCACAATGGTGAAAAACTGAAATCATTTCCTCTAAAATGAGGAACAAAACAAGGTTTCCCACTGTTGCCACCATTATTCAACAGAATTTTGGAAGTCCTAACCAGAGCAATCAGAGAAGAAAAAGAAATAAAAGGAATCGAGATGGGCAAGAAGCAAAACTCTCACTGTTTACATATGTCATGATTTTCTTCATAGAAAACCCTAAAGATGCCACTAGAAAATTCAGAAAAACATCTACTTCTGCTTAATTGACTACACTAAAGACGTTGACTATGTGGATCACAACAAACTGTGGAAAATGCTTAAAGAGATGGGAATACCAGACCGCCTTGACTTCCTCATAAGAAACCCGTATGCAGGTCAAGAAGCAACAGTTAGAACTGGACATGGAACAATAGACTGGTTCAAAATTGGGAAAGGAGTATGTCAAGGCTGTATACTGTCATCATGCTTATTTAACTTATATGCAGAGTACATCATGCTAAATGCCAGGCTGGATGAAGCTCAAGCTGGATCAAGATTGCTGGGAGAAATATCAATAATCTCAGACATGCAGATAATACCACCCTAATGGCAGAAAGCAAAGAGGAACTAAAGAACCTCTTGTGAAGGTGAAAAAGGAGAGTGAAAAAGCTGGCTTAAAAGTCAACATTCAAAATACTAAAATCATGACATCTGGTCATGGCAAATAGAGGGGCAAAAAATGGAAACAGTGGCAGACTTTATCATCTTCAGCTCCAAAATGACTAGACAGTGACTGCAGCTATGAAATTAAAAGACACTAGCTCCTTGCGAAAAAAAAAAAAAAAAACCACGACAAACCTAGACAGTGTATTAAAAAGAAGATACATTACTTTGCCTACAAAGGTCCATCTAGTCAAAGCTATAGCTTTTCCAGTATTCATGTACAGATGTGAGCTTTGGACCATAAAGAAGACTAAGAGCCAAAGAAATGATACTTTCCAACTGTAGTGCTGGAGAAGTCTTGAGAGTTCCTTGGACTGCAAGGAGATCAAACTAGTCAATTCTAAAGGAAATCAACCCTGAATCCTCACTGTAAGGACTGATGCTGAAGCTGAAGCTCCAATACTTTGACCACCTGATGCAAAGAGCGAACTCACTGTAAATGATCCTGATGCTGGGAAAGATTGAGGGCAAGAGGAGAAGGAGGTGACAGAGGATGAGATGGCTGAATGTCATCACTGACTCAATGAACATGAGTTTTAGCAAACTCCAGGAGATAGTGAAGGACAAGGAAGTCTGGCATGCTGCAGTCCATGGGGTTGAAAAGAGTCAGACATGACTGAGCAACTGAACAACAACAAAAATCAATGAATACAGTAGTTGTAGGATCAAAATTAAAGACACAGAAATCTCTTGCACTCCAATATACTAACAATGAAAAATCAGGAAGAGAAATTAAGGAAACAATCCCATTTACCACTGTAACAAAAAAAATAAAACACTTAGGGATAAATTTACCTAAAGAGACAAAACACCTATATTCAGAAAACTATAGGACACTGATGAAAGAAATTGAAGATGACACAAACAGATGGAATAATATACCATGTTCTTGGATTGGAATAACTAATAATGTGAAAATGACTATACTACCAAATGCAACCTATAGATTCAACACAATCCCTATCAAACCACCAATGATATTTTTCACAGAATTAGAACAAACAATTTCACAATTTGTATGGAGAGACAAAAGACCCCAAACAGCCAAAGTAATCTTGAAAAAGAAGAATGAAAGCTGGAGGAATCAACCTTCCTGACTTTAGACTATACTACAAAGCTACACTCATCAAGACAGTATGGAAGTGGCACAAAAATAGAAATATAGACCAATGGAACAAGATAGAAAGCCTGGAGACAAATTCATGCACATATGAACACCTTATCTTTGACAAAGGAGGCAAAAATATACAATAGAGAAAAGACAGTTTCTTCAATAAATGGTGCTAGGAAATCTGGGAAGCTACGTGTAAAAGAATGAAATTAGAACACTTTCTAACACCAATAACAAAAATAAACTCGAAATGGATTAAAGACCTAAATGTTGACCAGAAACTATAGAACTCTTAGAGGAAACCACGCAGAACACCCTTAAAACATAAATCACAGAAGGAACCTATATGACCCACCTCTCAGAGTAGTGAAATAAAAACAAAAATAAACAAACGGGACCTAATTAAACTTAAAAGCTTTTGCACAATGAAGGAAAACTATAAGCAAAGTGAAAACCCAGTGCTCAGAATGAGAGAAAACAGCAGCAACTGAAACAACTGACAAAGGATAAACCTCAAAAAGCTCAAGCAGTTCATGTAGCTGAGTATCAGAAAAACAAACAACCCAATCAAAAAGTGGGCAGAAAACCTAGACATTTCTCCAAAGAAGACATGAAGATGGCTAATAAAGAGATGAAAAAAATGCTCAACATCACTCATTCTTCAGTTAGTTCAGTCACTCAGTCGTCTCCGACTCTTTGTGACCCCATGAATCGCAGCACGCCAGGCCTCCCTGTCCATCACCAACTCCCGGAGTTCACTCAAACTCATGTCCATCAAGTTGGTGATGCCATCCAGGCAACTCATCCTCTGTCGTCCCCTTTTCCTCCTGCCCCCAATCCCTCCCAGCATCAGTCTTTTCCAATGAGTCAACTCTTCACATGAGGTGGCCGAAGTACTGGAGTTTCAGCTTTAGCATCATTCCTTCCAAAGAAATCCCAGGGCTGATCTCCTTTATGATGGACTGGTTGGATCTCTTTGCAGTCCAAGGGACTCTCAAGAGTCTTCTCCAACACCACAGTTCAAAAGCATCAATTCTTCGGTTCTCAGCTTTCTTCACAGTCCAACTCTCACATCCATACATGATCACTGGAAAAACCATAGCCTTGACTAGACGGACCTTAGTTCTCATTCTTAGAGAAACGCAAATCAAAACTACCCAGAGGTATATCACCTCACACCAGTCAGAATGGTCATCATCAAAAAATCTACAAATAATAAATATTGGAGAGGATATGGAGAAAAGGGAACCCTCTTGCACTGTTGGTGGGAATATAAATTCTACCAAAAATTTAGAGAAGAACTAACACCTATCCTACTCAAACTCTTTCAGAAAATTGCAGAGGAAGGTAAACTTCCAAACTCATTCTATGAAGCCACCATCACCCTAATGCCAAAATCAGACAAAGATGCCACAGAAAAAGAAAACTACATGCCAATATCACTGATGAACATAGATGCAAAAATCCTTAACAAAATTCTAGCAAACAGAATCCAACAACATATTAAAAAGATCATGACCAAGTGGGCATTATCCCAGGGATGCAAGGATTCTTCAGTATTCACAAGTCAATCAATCTGACACACCACATTAACAAATTGAAAGATAAAAACCATATGATTATCTCAATAGATGCAGAGAAAGCCTTTGACAAAATTCAACATCCATTTATGATAATAACCCTCCAGAAAGCAGGCATAGAGGGAACATACCTCAACATAATAAATGCTATATATGACAAACCCACAGCAAACATTATCCTCAATGGTGAAAAATTGAAAACATTTCCCTTAAAGTCAGGAACAAGACAAGGGTGCCCACTCTCACCACTACTATTCAACATAGTTTTGGAAGTTTTGGCCACAGCAATCAGAGCAGAAAAAGAAACAAAAGGTATCCAGATTGGAAAAGAAGAAGTAAAACTCTCACTGTTTGCACATAACATGATCCTCTACATAGAAAACCCTAAACACTCCACCAGAAATTACTAGAGCTAATCAATGAATATAATAAAGTTTCAGGATATGAATTCAGTACACAGAAATCCCTTGCATTCCTATACAATAACAATGAGAAAACAGAAAGAGAAATTAAGGAAACAATTCCATTTACCATTGCAACAAAAAGAATAAAATACTTAGGAATATATCTACCTAAAGAAACAAAAGACCTATATATAGAAAACCATAAAACATTGGTGAAAGAAATCAAAGAGGACACAAATAGATGGAGAAATATACCATGCTCATGGACTGGAAGAATCAATATAGTGAAAATGAGTTTACTACCCAAAGCAATCTATAGATTCAATGCAATCCCTATTCAATTGCATTGAATCCCTATCAAGCTACCAACAGTATTTTTCACAGAACTAGAACAAATAATTTCACAATTTGTATGGAAATACAAAAAACTTCGAATAGCCAAAGCAATCTTGAGAAAGAAGAATGGAACTGGAGGAATCAACCTGCTTGACTTCAGGCTCTACTACAAAGCCACAGTCATCAAGACAGTATGGTACTGGCACAAAGACAGAAATATAGATCAATGGAACAAATTGGAAAGACCAGAGATTAACAGGGAAACACAAACTTTAAATGATACAATAGACCAGTTAGACCTAATTGATATCTATAAGACATTTCACACCAAAACAATGAATTTCACCTTTTTCTCAAGCACACACGGAACCTTCTTCAGGATAGATCACATCGTGGGCCATAAATCTAGCCTTGGTAAATTCAAAAAAACTGAAATCATTCCAAGCATCTTTTCTGACTACAATGCAGTAAGATTAGATCTCAATTACAGGAGAAAAACTATTAAAAATTCCAACATATGGAGGCTGAACAACACGCTGCTGAATAACCAACAAATTACAGAAGAAATCAAACTATGCATAGAAGGCAATGAAAATGAAAACACAACAACCCAAAACCTGTGGGACACTGTAAAAGCAGTGCTAAGGGAAAGTTCATAGCAATACAGGCATACCTCAAGAAACAAGAAAAAAGTCAAATAAATAACCTAACTTTACACCTAAAGCAACTAGAAAAGGAAGAAATGAAGAACCCCAGGGTTAGTAGAAGGAAAGATATCTTAAAAATTAGGGCAGAAATAAATGCAAAAGGAACAAAAGAGACCATAGCAAAAATCAACAAAGTCAAAAGCTGGTTCTTTGAAGGGATAAATAAAATTGACAAACCATTAGCCAGACTCATCAAGAAACAAAAGGAGAAATATCAAATCAATAAAATTAGAAATGAAAAAGGAGAGAACACAACAGACAACACAGAAATATAAAGGATCATAAGAGACTACTATCAGCAATTATATGTCAATAAAATGGACAACGTGGAAGAAATGGACAAATTCTTAGAAAAGTACAACTTTCCAAAACTGAACCAGGAAGAAATAGAAAATCTTAACAGACCCATCACAAGCACGGAAATTCAAACTGTAATCAGAAATCTTCCAGCCAACAAAAGCCCAGGTCCAGACAGCTTCACAGCTGAATTCTACCAAAAATTTAGAGAAGAGCTAACACCTATCCTACTCAAACTCTTCCAGAAAACTGCAGAGGAAGGTAAACTTCCAAACTCATTCTATACAGCCACCATCACCCTCATACCAAAACCTGACAAAGATGCCACAAAAAAAGAAAACTACAGGCCAATATCACTGATGAACATAGATGCAAAAATCCTTAACAAAATTCTAGCAAACAGAATCCAAAAACACATTAAAAAGATCATACATCATGACCAAGTGGGCTTTATCCCAGGGATGCAAGGATTCTTCAATATCCGCAAATCAGTCAATGTAATACCACATTAACAAATTGAAAAATAAAAGCCATATGATTATCTCAATAGATGCAGAGAAGGCCTTTGACAAAATTCAACATCCATTTATCATAAACTCTCCAGAAAGCAAGAATAAAAGGAACATACCTCAACATAATAAAAGCTATATATGATAAACACGCAGCAAACATTATCCTCAATGGTGAAAAACTGAAAACATTTCCCCTAAAGTCAGGAACAAGACAAGGGTGCCCACTCTCACCACTACTATTCAACATAGTTTTGGAAGTTTTGGCCACAGCAATCAGAGCAGAAAAAGAAATAAGAGGAATCCAGATTGGAAAAGAAGGAGTAAAACTCTGTTTGCAGATGACGTGATCCTCTACACAGAAAACCCTAAACACTCCACCAGAAAATTACTAGAGCTAATCAATGAATATAGTAAAGTTGCAGGATATAAAATCAACACACAGAAATCCCTTGCATTTCTATACAATAACAACGAGAAAACAGAAAGAGAAATTAAGGAAACAATTCCATTCACCATTGCAACAAAAAGAATAAAATACTTAGGAATATATCTACCTAAAGAAACAAAAGACCTATATATTGAAAACTATAAAACACTGGTGAAAGAAATCAAAGAGGACACTAACAGATGGAGAAATATACCATGTTCATGGATTGGAAGAATCAATATAGTGAAAATGAGTATACTACCCAAAACAATCTATAGATTCAATGCAATCCCTATCAAGCTACCAACAGTATTTTTCACAGAGCTAGAACAAATAATTTCACAATTTGTATGGAAATACAAAAAACCTCGAATAGCCAAAGCAATCTTGAGAAAGAAGAATGGAACTGGAGGAATCAACCTTCCTGACTTCAGGCTCTACTACAAAGCCACAGTCATCAAGACAGTATGGTACTGGCACAAAGACAGAAATATAGATCAATGGAACAAAATAGAAAGCCCAGAGATAAACCCATGCACCTATGGACACCTTATCTTTGACAAAGGAGGCAAGAATATACAACAGAGAAAAGACAATCTCTTTAACAAGTGGTGCTGGGAAAACTGGTCAACCACTTGTAAAACAATGAAACTAGAACACTTTCTAACACCATACACAAAAATAAACTCAAAATGGATTAAAGATCTAAACCAAAATCTATAAAACTCCTAGAGGGGAACATAAGCAAAACACTCTCTGACATAAATCACAGCAGGATCCTCTATGACCCACCTCCCAGAATATTGGAAATAAAAGCAAAAATAAACAAATGGGACCTATTAAACTTAAAAGCTTCTGCACAACAAAGGAAACTATAAGCAAGGTGAAAAGACAGCCTTCAGAATAGGAGAAAATAATAGCAAATGAAGCAACGGACAAAGAATTAATCTCAAAAATATACAAGCAACTCCTGCAGCTCAATTCCAGGAAAATAAACGACCCAATCAAAAAATGGGCCAAAGATCTAAACAGACATTTCTCCAAAGAAGACATACAGATGGCTAACAAACACATGAAAAGATGCTCAACATCACTCATTATCAGAGAAATGCAAATCAAAACCACAATGAGGTACCATTTCACGCCAGTCAGAACGGCTGCTATCCAAAAGTCTACAAGCAGTAAATGCTGGAGAGGGTGTGGAGAAAAGGGAACCCTCTCTCACTGTTGGTGGGAATGCAAACTAGTACAAGCACTATCGAGAACAGTGTGGAGATTCCTTAAAAAACTAGAAATAGAACTGCCATACGACCCAGCAATCCCATTGCTGGGCATATACACCGAGGAAACGAGAATTGAAAGAGACACATGTACCCCAATGTTCATCACAGCACTGTTTATAATAGCCAGGGCATGGAAGCAGCCTAGATGTCCATCAATAGACGAATGGATAAGAAAGCTGTGGTACATATACACAATAGAATATTACTCAGCTGTTAAAAAGAATGCATTTGAATCAGTTCTAATGAGGTGGATGAAACAGGAGCCTATTATACAGAGCCAAGTTTAAGTCAGAAAGGAAAACACCAATACAGTATATTAACACACATATATGGAATTGTAAAAATGTTAACAATGACCCCAAAAGAGACACAGATGTAAAGAACAGACTTTTGGACTCTGTGGGAGAGGGTGAGGGTGGAATGATTTGAGAGAATAGCACTGAAACATGTATATTACCATATGTGAAATAGATCACCAGTCCTGTTTTGATGCATGAGACAGGGTGCTCAGGGCTGGTGCACTGGGATGACCCTGAGGGATGGGATGGGGAGGGACGTGGGCGGGGGGTTCAGGATGGGGGACACATGTATACCCATGGCTGATTCATGTGAATATATGGCAAAAACCACCACAATATTGTAAAGTAATTAGCCTCCAAGTAAAATAATTTTTTTTTAAAAAAGTAGATAATTAGAGAAAACAAAAACATAAAAAGGGAAGAGGAAAAGGACAGAACTTCCACAGATTAAAGAAAGTAAGATGTTATCAGCAGGAAAAGCACTATCATCTCTATGAGAGGTTTCATACAAACTTCAGGGTAACCACACAGAGCAGAGATACAGAACAAAGAAAGAGGAAACTAAGAAAAATATCATAGGAAATCCCCAGAACATAAAAGAAACAGGGCAAGACTAAATCCTCATCTATCAATAATCATGTTGCTGTTGTTGTTTAGTTACTAAGTTTTGTCTGACTCTTTGCGACCCTATAGACTATTGCCCGCCAGCCTCCTCTGTCCATGGGATTTCCCAAGCAAGAATACTGCAGTAAGTTGCCATTTCCTTCTCGAGATCTTCCTGACCCAGGGATCAAACATGCATCTCCTGCATTGGCAGGTAAATTCCTTACTGCTGAGCATTATGCCAAGTAAAAAAAGTGAAAGTGTTAGCTGCTCAGCCCTGTCCTACTCTTTGTGACCCCACGGAGTGTAGCCCATCAGGGTCCTCTGTCCATGGAATTCTCTAGGCAAGAATACTGGAGTGGATTGCCATTCCCTTCTCCAGGGGATCTTCCCGAACCAGGGATCAAACCCATGTCTCCTGCTTTGCAGGCAGATTCTTTACCATCTGAGCTACCAGGAAAGCCTAAGCAAAATAAGTCAAATGGAAAAAGACAAAAACTGTATGATTTCACTCATATGTATAATATAAAAAACTAACAAACACACAAAATAAGTGAATAAACCAAACAAAGAAACACACAGATATGGAGAACAGAGTAGTAGATAGAGGGGGAAGCGTAGTGGGGAGGGCAAAATGGTTAAAGGAGGTCAACCATATGGTGACAAATGAAAAGTAAATTTTTGGTGGTGAGCACATTGTAGGGTATGCAGAAGTAGAAATATAATATTTCTACAAAATAACTAAACTTGTATAATGTTGTAAATCCATGTTACTGCAATAAAAAATTTAAAAATTTTTAAAAGATTGACATGAATTGGTACATGACAAATATATACTGATTCATTATAGAATTTTGTCTAATCATCAAAGAACGCAAATCAAAACCACAGTGAGATACCACTTCACATCTGTCAGAATAACTATCATTTAAAAAGAACACAAATAACAAATGCTGGCAAGGATGCGGAGAAAAGAGAACCCTCATGTACTGTTGCCGGGAATGTAAACTGGTGCAGCTATTGTTGAAAAGAGTATGGAGGTTTCTCAAAAATTAAAAATAGAACTACCATATGACCAAAAAATTCTACTCCTAGGTATATACCTGAAAAAAACAAACACTAATTTGAAAAGATACATGCACTCCAATGTTCATAGAAGCATTATTTAAAATTGCCAAGAATATGGATACAATCTAAAGTGTCCTAAGATGAGTGGATAAAGAAGATATGGATATGATGGAATGCTATTCAGCCATAAAAAAAGAACGAAATTTTGCCATTTGAAGTAACAAGGATAGACTTGGAGGGCATTATGCTAAGTGAAATATATCAGACAGAGAAAAGGCAAATACTACATGATATCACTTACATGTGGAATTTTAAAAACACAACAAAGTAGTGAATATAACAAAAAGGAAGCAGACTCGCTGACACAGAGAACAAACAAGTGGTTACCAGTACAGAGAAGGAATGGAGGAGGGGCAACACAGGGATAAGGTATCAAGACATGCAAACTATTAGGTATAAAGTAAGCAACAAGGATATGTCATACAACATGGGGATTATAACCAATATTTTATAATGACTATAAATGAAGCATAATCTTTAAAAACTGTGAATCATTATATTGTATATCTGTATACTGTACATCAACTAGACTTTCAATAAAATTTTTTTAAATAAAAAAGAGAATTGCATCTACTTTTGAATATGGAAGTTTTATAATAAAGGATTATTTTAAAAAGAGTAAATATATTTGACCATTTACTAAACAAATACTATTGTCTACTAAGTGTCAGGTTCTTATTATAGTAGGCCTTCAGTTCAGTTCCGTCGCTCAGTTGTGTCTGACTCTTTGCGACCCCATGAATCGCAGCACGCCAGGCCTCCCTGTCCATCACCATCTCCCAGAGTTAGCAGGCCTTGGAGGTATATAAATGAAGTACAATCTCAATTTCTAAGAAGTTTATCAAAAAGGAAAACAGACAAAATGATGTGGTAGCTGCTGTAACAGAGGTACATACAAGGTTCAATAAGTGCTCAAATAAAGAAGTAGTTAAGTCTGCTGGAGAAAGTCAGAGAAGAGCTGATCATGAAATGAAAAGCTGGAGTGGGAAGGAGAATTCTAGAAAGAGGAAATAGCACGTACAATAAAAATACAAGTACTGAAGCATGAAATAGTTCCAGATAAGCACAGGGTAATGCTAATGAAAGAAACAACAAGATAACCCAGGAAACAAAAGTAGCTTCACCGCCTGGAGAGTCACCAGTGGCAGGCCAAGCTCTCCTGCCCTAGGACCTTTCAACATCCTAGGCCAAGCTCTCCTGCCCTAGGACCTTTCAACATCCTGTTCCCTATCCTGGAGTTGTTCTCTTGGTTAATGCTTACTTGTCCTTCAAAACTCAGAATAAATGTCAATGCCTCTCCCACTGTCCCATAATCACAGAGATTTTTCTTGTTATTGTTTCTCATAGTTCTCCATTACAAATGAGCAGATCTGTAACTATATTCATTTATGTGCTTACTTGCTTAAAGTCTATCTCTTCTCCACTTGACTGCAGGTTCTAAGACAATGGGAATAACTGCTTCATTCATCACAATGTCTCTACTGCCTAAAAAAGTTGCTAGCACACAGCAGGTGCTAACTACTGACTGAATGAAATGGAGGCCAGAAGCTATTTGGTGGAGAAAAACCTCTGAGTCAAACTGTATTCTGCAGATTAACAACAGACTTTCAAAAGCAAGGCTTACAGGAATGAGGAGCTGAAGAAAGACCCTGACTTACGATAACTTGATATTACAATTGGTTGAGAAGCACATCATTATCTGGCAGAGTGCTGTTGGATTCATTTGCAACATTTTTTAAATTTCAAAATTATTAACAATCATCCAGGCACAACACATGAAGCAAGTTGAAGTATCACTTCAGCATGGTACAATGGAGAATCTAAGGGATCCAAGTTCTATCTCCAATTCTACAATTCAACTATATATTTTAAGATAGGAGTTTTCTCCAAAGAGACATCTGAAAATTTGAGGGTATTTTTTCACTGTCACAAAAATGAGCAGCCAATACTAACATTTAGCAGTTAAAGACCAGACACATTAATGTTTGATAGTGCCCAGGTCAATCCTTTACAACAAAGTCCAATTCTGCTTCCCACAAAACTGCCAAATAATCTCACCTGGCATTCATGTAGGTGAAAAAAAAATAAACTTATAATTAATTATCTGACCTTTGGAGAAGGCAATGGCACCCCACTCCAGTACTCCTGCCTGGAAAATCCCATGGACGGAGGAGCCTAGTAGGCTGCAGTCCATGGGGTCGCTAAGAGCCGGACACAACTGCACAACTTCACTTTCACTTTTCACTTTCATGCATTGGAGAAGGAAATGGCAACCAACTCCAGTGTTCTTGCCTGGAGAATCACAGGGACGGGTGGGCTGCCGTCTCTGAGGTCACACAGAGTCAGACACGACTGAAGCGACTTAGCAGCAGCAGAACCTTATTCTATTTTATACTATTTAAACATAAAATCACTCAATTTCCAAGGAAGGCAATTACCTTGTAAATCAAGGGAATATTACACTTGGATCTGACACTTCACTAAGAGTTGTCCACCATTTTGAAAAATTACATCACTGCTGGGTGTTATCTGAGTCACTGACTGACACTTGGCATATCTGTCAGTCTACACTTGCAGCTGTCATATTCACAGTGACTCATATGCAAATGTAAGTATCTGACTACTTATGCAGTTATACTGTGCACTTACATAGAGAAATACTCATTTTATTCTAAATCAATTTCAAAGTTTCCTTTTATCTTATAAATAGGGCATTATGTTGATTTCTTAGAAAGAAGGTGGCTTATATTATCTATGAATTTCTTTCAGGATAGCAAAAGGTTAAAGTACTTGGTTTAGGAAAAAAAAATGAAGCAATGGGTCTGATAAGGTTGAGAACCATCAAGTTACCAAACCACCCAAAGTCATCTCTTTCACCTACAAAAACAGGGGATGTAAAGAAACAGTCTCTTGGTCCCTATGTCTGTAAAATATAACAATGCTATGGGACTACATGTCCAACAAAATTTACCTCTGCACAGGCACTGTAGAATTCTTTGTACACAAAGGTGAAAGCTATGTCTCTGCCCACTACACTTGGACTCGAAATAAAACATGGAAGGAGGGGCTTCCCTGGTAGTCCAGTGGTTAAGACTCCACACTTCCAATGCAGGGATGCAGGGGGTATGGGTTTGATCCCTGGTGATGGAACTAACAAATGGCTCAGTGGTAAAGAATCTACCTGCCAATGCAGGAGATGCAAGAGACACAGGATCAATCCCTGGGTGGGGAATATCCCTCGGAGAAGGAAATGGCAACCCACTCCAGCATTCTTGCCTGAAAATTTCCATGGACAGAGAAGCCTGGCAGGCTACAGTCCATGGAGTTGCAAAGAATGGAACATGACAAAGCACACACATACAATGCAGGGAACTAAGATCCTACATGCTGCATGGTGCAGCCAAAAAAAACAAACAAAAACAAAACATGGAAGCAGAAGGTAGACAATGTTCACTCCTGACTCAGAATGGAATTAACCATTAGCTGTAAAAGCCATTACATAACATGACAGCACTGCCAGTATTTGGCAGATTGTTGTTGCTGTTCAGTCACTAAGTCATATCCAAACCTTTGTGATCCATGGGGTCCTCGGGCACACCTGGCTCCTGTGACCTCCACTATCTCCCAGAGTTTGCTTAAATTTAGGTCCACTGAGTTGATGATGATATCTAATTATCTCATCCTCTGCTGCCCCCTCTCCTTTTGCCTTCAATCTTTCCCAGCATCAGGATCTTTTCCAATGAGGCAGCTCTTTTGCAGATAGGAAACTAATTTTCTTTGAAAGCTAGAAACTGACAGCACAAAAAAAGAGCTTCTCTTGACAAAAAAGATCTCTGTGACAGCACAGTCCCACAAGCTGAAAGCCCTAACAAGGACAGTAGGTTAAGACACAAAATTCTAAACTAAAAACAAACACTGCTGAGAGAAACTAATTTAGAAACACAAAAGAAGATTAATTTCTGCAACATCTCCTAATTATGTATAGGTAATGCCAGCCACACAAAGCTATCAAAACTCGTAATAAACTCAATGAAACAAATCCAAAACATTCCAGGACTCATGGTGCACAGAGCTCTAAATCCACTCTTTGCCACTGGGGAAATGCACGACAATGAAATTATGATTTTTTTTAATAAAAACTGTCCATGTTTAGAATTGAAAATTTAAGTGAAAACACTTTAAAATCTGAAATGGTTAAATAAATTAAGAGTAACCTAAAAGGCTCAATCCAATAACATCGAGATTCTAAAGTATGTTACTTTGTTTATATAAGTATCTTCCACATTTCTTTCAGAATGTTTTATAGTTATTATGGAAACTGAAAAAACAAACACTCATAACCAACTAGATTTGTGATTCTAAAACAGTAACTATTTAGTAGTTTTTCAGCCAAGGTTAAAACACCAAACAAAAGCAATGAACTGTATTACCAATGATGCTAAGAACATTTTGAAAGTGAGATATCTATATGTTCCACACCCCCAATCAAACGTCTGCTGCTGCTGCTGCTGCTAAGTCACTTCAGTCGTGTCCGACTCTGTGCGACCCCACAGATGGCAGCACACCAGGCTCCCCCGTCCCTGGGATTCTCCAGGCAAGAACACTGGAGTGGGTTGCCATTTCCTTCTCCAATGCATAAAAGTGAAAAGTGAAAGTGAAGTCGCTCAGTCGTGTCCAACCCTCAGCGACCCCATGGACTGCAGCCTACCAGGCTCCTTCGTCCATGGGATTTTCCAGGCAAGAGTACCGGAGTGGGGTGCCATTGCCTTCTCTGATCAAATGTCTAACAATAAGAAAAGACCTATGATACTTCTTAAAATATATGCTTTTTTTTTAGAAGTTCTTTGGAAAACTTTGAGAAACTGAAAATAATCTTTGATGGTCCACATTTTATTTGACAGATATTGGGAAAAATGTAGATTTTAAGTCAGGAAAAAACTCTATGGAAAAAGGCCAATTAAGTGAGCTCAAAGTGGAAAGAACTTAGCAAGGACTTTGGAAATGATATTTAATTTTATTTATTTAATCATCATACTTAATTTTCTGATATTAGCCTGAACATGACAGCCTGAAGAAATTAACTCAGAAAATACATCAATGTCACTGTGTTCAACTGCTAGATGCCTCTCTAGTCTAGCTGGAGAAACTTACACACTTCAAGCTCAGATCAAGGGCCACTTCCTCTGAAGAGCCTTCCCTGGCCTGTCCCCTCTGTTTCTGCATCTGTCTGTCCACCTTTCCATCAACAGACATGTGGCGAGTGCTTGATATGCTGTCAAACAAGAAATATCCTTTGTCCTACAGTTTAAAAAGCAACTAAATTTCCAACATAACTAGGCATTCTGATTAAATTCCAGGTTTAGGAATCACTGGCATGGAGGCAGATTTATCTAACGCTGTTCCCCTTTCCTCTGATCACTAGGGAAGAAGCATCTCTCTTTCCTAAAGCTAGTCCTTATACTCATGATGTAGATTCTAGAAGATTATGAACAAGGCAGAGACAAACTCATCCACTGTATGACTTATGTAGGGCAAGTAACTTAATATCTGCAAAAACAAGGGTAAGTATTCACTGCATAGAATTTTCATGAGGATTAAATGAGGTAATACTGATAATTATCTAGCATGCTATCTGTGAGATAATACAGAATCATACATTAGTCTCTACCCCTGTTTCCCAAAACAGGACTTTGAAACCCTTGTAAATTCCCAACTGATAAGAGAAGTACAAGCAAATACTTTTTGTTCTACTGAGATGACTCTGGATGGGCTCCTAGATGGAAGCTGGTCCCCAGAAAGGCCAAGCCATGATTGTAAGCTTGGAGTTTTCAGAACCCCTTCATTCTCCAGAGAAGGAGAGAAAGGCTGGAAATGGAATTAATAATTGATTATGCCTTTAAGAACAAGTCTCCATAAAAATGTGATTCAGAGAGGATCATGGATTCAGGCTTAGGATCCTCCCAGACTTCACCCTATGTATCTCTTCATTTGTATTCTTTAACATAACCTTAATAAACTGGTAATTGGATGCAATCTCAAAAACGACAGAATGATCTCCGCTTCCGTGACAAACCTTTCAATATCACGGTAATCCAAGTCTATGCCCCAAGCAGTAATGCTAAAGAAGCTGAAGTTGAACAGTTCTATGAAGACCTTCAAGACCTTCTAGAACTAACACCTAAAAAAGATGTCCTTTTCATTACAGGGGACTGGAATGCAAAAGTAGGAAGTCAAGAAACACCTGGAGCAACAGACAAATTTGGCCTTGGAGTACAGAATGAAGCAGGGCAAAGACTAATAGAGTTTGGCCAAGACAATGCACTGGTCATAGCAAACACCCTCTTCCAACAACACAAGAGAAGACTCTACACATGGACATCACCAGATGGTCAACACCGAAATCATATTGATTATATTCTTTGCAGCCAAAGATGGAAAAGAAGCTCTATACAGTCAGAAAAATCAAGACCGGGAGCTGACTGTGGCTCAGATCATGAACTCCTTATTCCCAAATTCAGACTTAAACTGAAGAAAGTGGGGAAAACCACTAAACCATTCAGGTATGACCTAAATCAAATCCCTTATGATTATACAGTGGAAGTGTGAAATAGATATAAGGGACTAGATCTCATAGACAGAGTGCCTGATGAACTATGGATGGAGGTTCGTGACATTGTACAAGGGATCAAGACAGGGATCAAGACCATCCCCAAGAAAAAGAAAGGAAAAAAGCAAAATAGCTGCCTGAGGCAGGGCTTACAAATAGCTATGAAAAGAAGATAAGTGAAAAGCAAAGGAGAAAAGGAAAGATATTCCCATCTGAATGCAGAGTTCCAAAGAATAGCAAGGAGAGATAAGAATGCCTTCCTCAGCAATCAATGCAAAGAAATAGAGGAAAACAACAGAATGGGAAAGACTAGAGATCTCTGCAAGAAAATTAGAGATACCAAGGGAACATTTCATGCAAAGATGGGCTCAATAAAGGACAGAAATGGTATGGACAGAACAGAAGCAGAAGATATTAAGAATAGGTGGCAAGAATACAAGAAACTGTACAAAAAAGATCTTCATGACCCGGATAATTATGACGGTGTGATCGATCACTCACCTAGAGCCAGACATCCTGGAATGCAAAGTCAAGTGGGCCTTAGGATGCATCACTACAAACAAAACTAGTGGAGGTGATGGAATTCCAGTTGAGCTATTCCAAATCCTGAAAGATGATGCTGTGAAAGTGCTGCACTCAATATGCCAGCAAATTTGGAAAACTCAGCAGTGGCCACAGGACCAGAAAAAGTCAGTTTTCATTTCAATCCCAAAGAAAGGCAATGCCAAAGAATGCTCAAACTACTGCACAATTAGACTCATCTCACACGCTAGTAAAGTAATGCTCAAAATTCTCCAAGCCAGACTTCAACAATACACGAACCATGAACTACCAGATGTTCAAGCTAGCTTTAGAAAAGGCATAGGAACCAGAGATCAAACTGCCAACATCCGTTGGATCATGGAAAAAGCAAGAGAGTTCCAGAAAAACATCTATTTCTGCTTTATTGACTATGCCAAAGACTTTGACTGTGTGGATCATAATAAACTGTGGAAAATTCTGAAAGAGATGGGAATACCAGACCACCTGATCTGCCTCTTGAGAAATCTGTATGCAGGTCAGAAAGCAACAGTTTGAACTGAACATGGAACAACAGACTTGTTCTAATAGCAAAGGGAGTCCGTCAAGGCTGTATATTGTCACCCTGCTTATTTAACTTACATGCAGAGTACATCATGAGAAACGCTGGGCTAGATGAAGCACAAGCTGGAATCAAGATTGCTCAGAGAAACATCAATAACCTCAGATATGCAGATTACATCACCCTTATGGCAGAAAGTGAAGAACTAAAGAGCCTCTAGATGTAAGTGAAAGAGGAGAGTGAAAAAGTTGGCTTAAAAACTCAACATTCAGAAAACTAAGATCATGGCATCTGGTCCCATCACTTCATGGGAAATAGATGGGGAAACTGTGGAGGACTTTATTTTGGGGGGCTCCAAAACCACTGCAGATGGTGACTGCAGCCATGAAATTAAAAGACGCTTACCCCTTGGAAGGAAAACTATGACCTACCTAGACAGCATATTAAAAAGCAGACATTACATGCCAACAAAGGTCCGTCTAGTCAAGCTATGGTTTTTCCAGTAGTCATGTATGGATGTGAGAGTTGGACTATAAAGAAAGCTGAACACCAAAGAATTGATGCTTTTGAACTGTGGTGTTGGAGACTCTTTAAAGTCGCTTGGACTGCAAGTAGATCCAACCAGTCCAACCTAGAGGAAATCAGTCCTGAATATTCATTGGAAGGACTGATGCTGAAGCTGAAATTTCAATACTTTGGCCACCTGATGCAAAGAGCTGACTCATCTGAAAAGACCCTGATCCTGAGAAAGATGGAAGGCAGAAGGAGAAGGGGGATACGGAGGATAAGATGTTGCCATCCAACTCAATGGACATGACCAAGTCAATGGACATGAGTTTGAGTAAACTCCTGGAGTTGGTAATGGGCAGGGAGGCCTGGCATGCTGCAGTCCATGGGGTCACAAAGATTCGGACATGACTAAGCAACTGAATTGAACTAATAAACTGGTGAACATTAGTGTTTCCCTGAGTTATAAGTTCTAGCAAATAATCATGGAGAAGGAAATGGCAACCCACTCCAGTATTCTTGCCCAGAGAATCCCAGGGACGCTGGAGTCTGGTGGGCTGCCATCTATGGGGTCGCACAGAGTCGGACACAACTGAAGTGACTTAGCAGCAGCAGCAGCAGCAAATAATCAAATCCATGGAGAATTTCATGGGAACCTCCAATTTGTAGCCAAATCCAACAGGGGTTGTGGATAACCCAAGGTTCTACTGTTTGCAACTGGCATCTGAAGGAGGGAAGGCACTCTCATGGGACCACTTAACCTGTGGGACCTGACGCTATTTCCAGGTAGATAATATCAGAACTGGGTTAAATTATAGGACATCCAGCTGATGTCACAAACTGCTTGGTGTTAGGATAAAAACTCACATATCTGGTGTCAGAAGCATTATGGGTAAATAGTAGTGTGAGACTAAAGGAAAATACAGGAGAAAACTGGAGTTTTTACAATCAGTTTCACATACAGCAAAGGCTCAAAGCCCTCCCCTTCCTCCCATACTCATCCTCAGAAACCTCATTCTATCCATTTTCACCCCTTACTCTACAAGTCCAGTGACTCTTTTCTGCCCCTTAAACATGCTAATGTTTTCCCCATATTTAAGAAAAACAAAACACACACACACACACACACACACACACTCCTTTGTCAACCTCATGTTCTCTCTTAGCCATGTCTGTTTCTCCCCCTAATCCAGTAAGTTTTAAGAAAGTAATCTACACTTTGTCTCCACCTCCACATCTTTCATTTACCCCCTAACTATTTAACTTGCATGGACCTTGTCAAGATGAATAACAATACCTAACTGCTAAAACCAATAAACAAATGTTTTAGTCTAGTGGACACCCTGCTATTCTAAGTTTACTGAGATCTCTTTTCAGCATGACACTGACCTCCATACCATCCTTCTTGAAAAGCTCTACTCCCTTCACTTTCCAGGCATCATTTTCCTGCTTTCCCACCTACATTCATATTTACCAGGCTAGTCTTTGCTTTTAGGCTAGTCAGGCTAGTCTTTGGAAGAAAACTTCACTTGTCCATCCCCTATTACCTCTAAGCCAGAAATTATGACATTTATTTTATTTACAGCAATATCTATTACATTCTTAGAAAGAGATCAACCCAGAAAAGAAATTCACTATTCTAATGAAATCCTTCCAGACATTCTTAAGATGGAACCCTATCACATAACTTTTTAAAAGTTACATGAGGTAAGAAAAAAATACTTTAAGATGTTGTTACTCTTCAGTTTGAGACTTACTATTTATTCTGGTACACACATCATACATTTATGCCCATAGCCTCTCCAACTCCTTCAACTGCAAAAAAAATACATGTGCTCCCCACATACCTACCCACTGGGATACAAATGCACACCCAGATATGCAAACTCATAATAAAAATTCAACACAGTCAATTCTGTAGGTAGGCAGACAAGTGGAAAGGTACATGACTAGATGAGCTGAAGAATGGACAAATCTAAATTACAAGAGATAAACTGGGAAAAAGTTACAGGTGAACAAGAAACAACCAATTAATGCTAGAATAATGAAATATGTTAAATGATACAAAGAAAACTTTGTCACTAGTTAGTGTCACAACCTTAGATTAACTTTTGGGGCCTCATCTAGAGAGGCTAGGCTAAATGATTCTCTAAAAATTCATTACAATTCTCAAATCCTATGATTCTACAGAAAACTCAGCTTTAAAACACATTTATTGCTGCTTTTGACTTACTGTTTTCATTCCTTATTATTATTTAAATCACAATATCAGTATCATGCTCCAAAAACAATGTTTGATGCTGGGCCTTTGTTTCTGGCAGTCCTTATGATAAGTGCTATAATGGAGGGGTTTAAAAAAAAGTATTTAAAGAAGTAGGTGGGAGGCGGTCCTAAGATGGTAGAGGAATAGGACGGGGAGACCACTTTCTCCCCCACAAATTCATCGACAGAACATCTGAACGCTGAGCAAATTCCACAAAACAACTTCTGAATGCTGGCAGAGGACATTAAGCACCCAGAAAGGCAGCCCATTGTCTTGGAGAGGAGGTAGGACAAAATAAAAAAGACAAAAAGAAAGACAAAAGAGGTAGGGACAGAGATCCATCCTGGGAAGGGAGTCTTAAAAAAGAGATGTTCCCAAACACCAGGAAACACTCTCTCCTGCGGGCCTGTGGCGAGCCTTGGAATCTCACAGGGCAAAATAATCGGAAGGAAAAACAAATAAATAATCAAAACCCACAGATTACGTGCCTAACAGCAACTCCAGCAGAGCAGCAGCCCAGAGGCTCACATCCGCCACTAGCAAACAGGGGCTGGACAGGGAGGCGCGGGCTGCATTGCTAAGGATAAGGACTGGACCTGAATGCCCCGAGGGCAATCTGAGGGAACTAGCTTGAGATAGCAACCCAGACTGTGGGATAGCTATGGACCTAACAGAAGCAGAAGATATTAAGAAAAGGTGGCAAGAATACACAGAAGAACTGTACAAAAAAGATCTTCATGACCCAGATAACCACAATGGTGTGATCACTCACCTAGAGCCAGACATCCTGGAATGGGAAGTCAAGTGGGCCTTAGAAAGCATCACTACGAACAAAGCTAGTGGAGGTAATGGAATTCCAGTTCTCAGCAGTGGCCACTGGACTGGAAAGGTCAGTTTTCATTCCAATCCCAAAGAAAGGCAATGCCAAAGAATGCTCAAACTACCACACAATTGCACTCATCTCACACGCTAGTAAAGTCATGCTCAATATTCTCCAAGCCAGGCTTCAGCAATACATGAACTGTGGACTTCCAGATATTCAAGCTGGTTTTAGAAAAGGCAGAAGAACCAGAGATCAAATTGCCAACATCCGCTGGATCATGGAAAAAGCAAGAGAGTTCCAGAAAAACATCTATTTCTGCTTTATTGACTATGCCAAAGCCTTTGACTGTGTGGATCACAATAAACTGTGGAAAATTCTGAAAGAGATAGGAATACCAGATCACCAGACCTGCCTCTTGAGAAACCTGTATGTAGGTCAGGAAGCAACAGTTAGAATTGGACATGGAACAACACACTGGTTCCAAATAGGAAAAGGAGTACGTCAAGGCTGTATATTGTCACCCTGCATATGCAGCGTACATTATGAGAAACGCTGGGCTGGAAGAAGCACAAGCTGGAATCAAGATTGCCGGGAGAAATATCAATAACCTCAGATATGCAGATGACACCACCCTTATGGCAGAAAGTGAAGAGGAACTCAAAAGCCTCTTGATGAAAGTGAAAGAGGAGAGTGAAAAAGTTGGCTTAAAGCTCAACATTCAGAAAACTAAGATCATGGCATCTGGTCCCATCACTTCATGGGAAATAGATGGGGAAACAGTGGAAACACTGTCAGACTTTATTTTTTGGGGTGCCAAAATCACTGCAGATGGTGATTGCAGCCATGAAAGTAAAAGACGCTTACTCCTTGGAAGGAAATTATAACCAACCTAGATAGCATATTCAAAAGCAGAGACATTACTTTGCCAACAAAGGTCCATCTAGTCAAGGCTATGGTTTTTCCAGTGGTCATGTATGGATGTGAGAGTTGGTCTGTGAAGAAAGCTGAGAGCTGAAAAATTGATGCTTTTGAACTGTGGTGTTGGAGAAGACTCTTGAAAGTCCCTTGGACTGCAAGGGGATCCAACCAGTCCATTCTAAAGGAGATTAGTCCTGGGTGTTCATTGAAAGGACTGATGCTAAAGCTGAAACTCCATTTCTTTGGCCACCTCATGCAAGAGTTGACTCATTGGAAAAGACTCTGATGCTGGGAGGGATTGAGGGCAGGAGAAGAAGGGGACGACAGAGGATGAGATGGCTGGATGGCATCACTGACTCAATGGACATGAGTTTGGGTGAACTCCAGGAGTTAGTGATGGACAGGGAGGCCTGGCGTGCTGCGATTCATGGGTTCGCAAAGTGTCGGACACAACTGAGGGACTAAACTGAACTGAAGACCCTGCCAGGCCCGCTCAGAACAAAGGACCGAGCAGAACTAGCCGGCTGCGGACCGGCCCATCCCCCGCCAGAGATAGGCAGGCGAGGGCAGCCAGAGCTGGAAGGGGGCAATCGCGGCCCCAGAGAGGTATCATCTACCAAACTGCAAGCAGACATCGTTGCCAACCAAGACTTCTTGGGATTCTGGATGGTCGACATCCGCCAGGAGGGTCGCAGCCAGAGATCAGCTCCCCAGAAGAGACACATGGCACACCTGAGAAGGCGCGCCTGTTATACACCCAGAATACCGAGCGCCAGGGACAGGGTATGCATTAAGTCGCAGCCTTCAACTGGGGGTGACTGCACTCGCCAAGCACCTGGTCACCTGAGCTGCTCAGACCTGGGAAGGGCACAAAATGCCAAAAGGCCCAACCAAGTCTGCACCTTTGTAGAGTACCCGAGAACCTGAACCTGAGCAGCTTAGACCTGGGGACTGCATGCAACCCTGGGCCTGCCTCAGACAGTTCCCCATCAGAGCAACCTAGAGCCTGAACAGTGTAGATTGGGAAAGCACACACGCTGTGAGCAGGGGCAAAACCAGTGCGGCCAAGACATTGCAAGCACTCCCCACACACCCCAGTGATATTTGTTTGTAGTGTTCCTCCCTCCCCAAAGCACAACTGAACAAGTGAGCCTAAAAAAAGTGACCACCACCACCCCCCTTGTGTCAGGGTGGAAATTAGACACTGAAGAGACCAGTAAACAGAAGAAGCTAAAATAAACAGAGGGAACCGCTTTGGAAGTGACAGGTGCAACAGATTAAAACCCTGTAGTTAGCACCAACTACATAGAAAAGGGCCTATAGATCTTGAGAAGTATAAGCTGGATCAAGGAACTATCTGAAAATGAACTGACCCCACACTGTCCACAACAGCTCCAGAGAAAGTCCTAAATATATTTTTACTACTACCATTTTTTAAATTGAAAAAAAAAAAAAATTTTATTTTAAGTCCCTTATTACTCCTTTAGTTTTCATTTTTATAACCTACTATTACGTTGCCAAAAAAAAGACCCTATTTTTAAAGCAAACTTCATATATATATATATATATATTTTATAATTTTTGTGACTTTGTCGTGTTTTTTTTTAATATTGTATTTTTGAGAATCTAACCTCTACTCTAGATATTTAATTTTTGCTTCTTGGTATTTGTTATCAACTTTGTACCTATAAGAACCCAATCTTCAGTACCCATTTTTACTTGGGAGCGAGATCACCGGCCTGATTGCTCTCTCCACCTTTTGACTCTCCTTTTTCTCCACCAGGTCACCTCTATCTCCTCCCTCCCCCTTCTCTTCTCTACCCACATCTGTGAATCTCTTTGTGTGTTCCAGGCTGCAGAAAACACTTAGGGAACTGATTACTGGCTGGATCTGTCTCTCTCCTTTTGATTCCCCCTTTAGCCCTCTGGCCACCTCTGTCTCCTTCCTCCCTCTTCTCTTCTCTGTGTAACACTGTGAACATCTCTGAGGGATCCAGACTGTGGAGGGTACATAGGGAAGTGATTACTGGCGAGCTTGTTCTTGCCCCTTTTGATTCCCCCTGTTCTCCTCCTGGTCACCTCTATCTCCCTCCTCCCTCTTTTTTTCTCCATGTAACTCTGTGAACCTCTCCAGGTGTCCCTCACTGTGGAGAAACTTTTCATCATTAACCTAAATGTTTTATCATTGGTGCCACATAGATGGAGAAGTCTTGAGGCTACTGTAAGAATAAGACTGAAAACCAGAGGCAGGAGGCTTAAGTCCAAATCCTGAGAACACCATAGAACTCCTGAATACCAGGAACATTAATCGATAGGAGCTCATCAAACGCCTCCATGCCTACACTGAAACCAAGCACCACCCAACGGCCAAAAAGCTCCACAGCAAGACATACCATGCAAATTCTCCAGAAACACAGGAACATAGCCCTGAGCTTCAATATACAAGCTGCCCAAAGTCACACCAAACCCACTGACAACTCAAACTCATTACTGCACACTTCACTGCACCCCAGAGAAGAAATCCAGCTCCACCCACCAGAACACCGACACAAGCTTCCCTAACCAGGAAATCCTCACAAGCCACCCGTCCAACCCAACCCACAGCGAGGAAACTCCACAGTAAAAAGGAACCACAAACTGCCAGAATACAGAAAGGCCACCCCAAACACAGCAATATAAACAAGATGAAAAGGCAGAGAAATACCTAGCAGGTAAAGGAACAGGATAAATGCCCACCAAACCAAACAAAAGAGGAAGAGTTAGGGAATCTACCTGATCAAGAATTCCAAATAATGATAGTGAAAATGATCAAAAATCTTGAAAACAAATTGGAGTTACAGATAAATAGCCTGGAGACAAGAATCAAGAAGATACAAGAAAGGTTTAAAGGTGGCTCAGACAGTAAAGCATCTGCCTGCAATGCAGGAGACCTGGGTTTTCGATCCCTGGGTCAGGAAGATCCCCTGGAGAAGAAAATGGCAACCCACTCCAATACTCTTGTCTGGAAAATTCCATGGATGAAGGAGCCTGGTATGCTACAGTCCATGGGATGGCAAAGAGTCAGACATGACTGAGCAACTTCACTGGTTCACTAGAAAAAATAAAAAAGAGTCAATATATAATGAATAATGCAATAAATGAGATCATAAACACTCTGGAGGGAACCAACAGTAGAATAACGGAGGCAGAAGATAGGATAAGTGAGGTAGAAGATAGAATGGCAGAAATAAATGAAATAGAGAAGAAAAAAGATTTCAAAGAAATGAGGACAACCTCAGAGACCTCTGGGACAATGATAAACGCTCCAACATTCGAATCATAGGAGTCCAGAAGACAACAAAAATAAAGACCATGAGAAAATACTTGAGGAGGTAATAGTTGAAAACTTCCCTAAAATGGGAAAGGAAATAATCACCCAAGTCCAAGAAACCCAGAGAGTCCCAAACAGGATAAATCCAAGCCGAAACACCCCAAGACACATATTAATCAAATTAACAAAGATCAAACACAAAGAACAAATATTAAAAGCTGCAAAGGAAAAACAACAAATAACACACAAGGGGATGCCCATAAGGATAACAGCTGATCTTTCAACAGAAACTCTTCAGGCCAGGAGGGAATGGCAAGACATACTTAAAGTGATGAAAGAAAATAACCTACACCCCAGATTAATGTACCCAGCAAGGATCTCATTCAAATATGAAGGAAAAATCAAAAACTTTACAGACAAGCAAAAGCTGAGAGAATTCAGCACCACCAAACCAGCTCTCCAACAAATGCTAAAGGATCTTCTCTAGACAGGAGACACAGAAAGAGCGTATAAACTCGAACCAAAAACAATAAAGTAAATGGCAAGGGGATCATACTTATCAATAATTATCTTAAATGTAAATGGGTTGAATGCCCCAACCAAAAGAAAAAGACTGGCTGAATGGATACAAAAACAAGACCCCTATATATGTTGTCTACAAGAGACCCACCTTGAAACAAGGGACACATACAGACTGAAAGTGAAGGGCTGGAAAAAGATATTCCATGCGAATAGAGACCAAAAGAAAGCAGGAGTAGCAATACTCATATCAGATAAAATAGACTTTAAAACAAAGGCTGTGAAAAGACACAAAAATGGGTACTACATAATGATGAAAGGATCAATCCAAGAAGAAGATATAAAAATTATAAATATATATGCACCCAACATAGGAGCACCACAATATGTAAGACTAATGCTAACAAGTATGAAAGGGGAAATTAACAATAACACAATAATAGTGGGAGACTATCACACCTATGGATAGATCAACTAAACAGAAAATTAACAAGAAAACACAAACTTTAAATGATACAATAGACCAGTTAGACCTAATTGATACCTATAGGACATTTCACTCCAAAACAATGAATTTCACCTTTTTCTCAAGTGCACACGGAACCTTCTTCAGAATAGACCACATCCTGGGCCATAAATCTAGCCTTGGTAAATTCAAAAAAGTTGAAATCATTCCAAGCATCTTTTCTGACCACAATGCAGTAAGATTAGATCTCAATTACAGGAGAAAAACTATTAAAAATTCCAGCATATGGAGGCTGAACAACATACTGCTGAATAAGCAACAAATCACAGAAGAAATCAAAATATGCATAGAAACAAACGAAAATGAAAACACAACAACCCAAAACCTATGGGACACTGTAAAAGCAGTGCTAAGGGGAAGGTTCATAGCAATACAGGCTTACCTCAAGAAACAAGAAAAAAGTCAAATAAATAACCTAACTCTACACCTAAAGTAACTAGAAAAGAAAGAAATGAAGAACACCAGGGTTAGTAGAAGGAAAGCGATCTTAAAAATTAGAGCAGAAATAAATGCAAAAGGAACAAAAGAGACCATAGCAAAAATCAACAAAGCCAAAAGCTGGTTCTTTGAGAAGATAAATAAAACTGACAAACCTTTAGCTAGACTCATTAAGAAACAAAGGGAGAAATATCAAATCAACAAAATTAGAAATGAAAATGGAGAGATCACAACAGACAACACAGAAATACAAAGGATTGTAAAAGACTATTAACAGCAATTATATGCCATAAAATGGACAACTTGGAAGAAATGGACAAATTCTTAGAAAAGTACAACTTTTCAAAACTGAACCAGGAAGAAACAGAAAATCTTAACAGACCATCACAAGCACAGAAATCAAACCTGTAATCAGAAATCTTCCAGCCAACAAAAGTCAAGGACCAAACAATTTCACAGCTGAATTCTACCAAAAATTTAGAGAAGAGCTAACTCTTCCAGAAAATTGCAGAGGAAGGTAAACTTCCAAACTCATTCTATGAGGCCACCATCACCCTAATACCAAAACCAGACAAAGATGCCACAAAAAAAAGAAAACTACAGGCCAGTATCACTGATGAAACTGAAGCAAGCCACTCAGTCGTGTCCAACTCTTTGCAATCCCATGGACTGTAGCCTACCAGGCTCCTCAGTCCATGGAATTTTCCAGGCAAGAGTACTGGAGTGTGTTGCCATTTCCTTCTCCAGGGGATCTTCCCCACCCAGGGATCGAACCCGGGTCTCCTGCACTGCAGGCAGATGCTTTACCGTATGAGCCACCAGGGAACATGGATGCAAAAGTCCTTAACAAAATCCTAGCAAACAGAATCCACCAACATAGTAAAAAGATTACACATCATGACCAAGTGGGCTTTATCCCAGGGATGCAAGGATTCTTCAATATCCACAAATCAATCAATGAAATACACCACATTAACAAATTGAAAAATAAAAACCACATGATTATCTCAATATATACAGAGAAAGCCTTTGACAAAATTCAACATCCATTTATGATAAAAACCCTGCAGAAAGCAGGAATAGAAGGAACATACCTCAACATAATAAAAGCTATATATGATAAACCCACAGCAAATATTATCCTCAATGGTGAAAAATTGAAAGCATTTCCCCTAAAGTCAGGAACAAGACAAGGGTGCCCACTCTCACCACTACAATTCAACATAGTTTTGGAAGTTTTGGCCACAGCAATCAGAGCAGAAAAAGAAACAAAAGGTATCCAGATTGGAAAAGAAGAAGTAAAACTCTCACTGTTTGCACATAACATGATCCTCTACATAGAATACCCTAAAGACTCCACCAGAAAATTACTAGAGCTAATCAATGAATATAGTAAAGTTGCAGGATATAAAATCAACACACAGAAATCCCTTGCATTTCTATACAATAACAATGAGAAAACAGAAAGAGAAATTAAGGAAACAATTCCATTCACCATTTCAATGAAAAGAATACTTAGGAATATATTTACCTAAAGAAACAAAAGACCTATATATAGAAAACTATAAAACACTGGTGAAAGAAATCAAAGAGGACACTAACAGATGGAGAAATATACCGTGTCCATGGATCAGAAGAATCAATATAGTGAAAATGAGTATATTACCCAAAGCAATCTATAGATTCAATGCAATCCCTATCAAGCTACCAATGGTTATTTTTCACAGAGCTAGAACAAATAATTTCACAATTTGTATGGAAATACAAAAACTTCAAATAGCCAAAGCAATCTTGAGAAAGAAGAATGGAACTGGAGGAATCAACCCTCCTGACTTCAGTCTCTACTATAAAGCCACAGTCATCAAGACAGTATGGTACTGGCACAAAGACAGAAATATAGACCAATGGAACAAAATAGAAAGCCCAGAGATAAATCCATGCATCTATGGACACCTTATCTTTGACAAAGGAGGCAAGAATATACAACAGAGAAAAGACAATCTCTTTAACAAGTGGTGCTGGGAAAACTGGTCAACCACTTGCAAGAGAATGAAACTAGAACACTTTCTAACACCATACACAAAAATAACTCGAAATGGATTAAAGATCTAAATGTAAGACCAGAAACTATAAAACTCCTAGAGGAAAACATAGGCAAAACACTCTCTGACATAAACCACAGCAGGATCCTCTATGACTCACCTCCCAGAATATTGGAAATAAAAGCAAAAATAAATAAAAGGGACCTAATTAAAATTAAAAGCTTCTGCACAAGAAGGGAAACTATAAACATTTTAATTCAGAAATGTAAAAGTTAAGATATATGACTTCCCTGGTGGTACAGTAGATAGGAATCCACCTGCCAAAGCAGAGGACATGGGGTTGATCCCTAGCTGAGGAGATTTCACACACCATGGAGCAACTAAAGCCCATGTGCCCAAAAGACCCCAAATGGCCAGAGCAATCTTGAGAAAGAATAATGGAAATAGAGGAATCAACCTTTCTGACTTCAGACTATACTACAAAGCTACAGTCATCAAGACAGTATGGTACTGACACAAAGACAGAAAATATAAATCAAAATAGAAAGGTTGGAGATAAATCCATGCATCTATGGACACCTAATCTTTGATAAAGAATTAAAAAATATAAAATGGAGAAAAGACAGTCTCTTCAACAAGTGGTACTGGGAAAACTGGTCAACTACATGTAAAAAAATAAAAGTAGAACACTTTCTGACACCACACACAAAAATATACTCGAAATGGATTAAAGACCTAAATGTGGACCAGAGACTATAAAACTCTTAGAGGAAAACATAGAACCATCTCCAACATAAATCACAGCAAGATCCTCTGTGACCCACCTCCCAAAGTAATGAAAATAATAACAAAAATTAACAAATGGGACCTAACATAAAAGCTTTTGCACAACAAAGAAAACTATAAACAAAGTGAAAAGACAGCCCTCATAATGGGAGAAAACAATAGCAAACGAAACTGACAAAGAATTAATTTCCAAAATATACAAGCAGCTCATGTAGCTCAATACCAGAAAAACAAACAACCCAATCAAAAAGTGGGCAAAAGACCTAAACAGACATTTCTCCAAAGAAGACAGATAGCTAATAAACATCACTCATGTTCAACATCACTCATTATTAGAGAAATGTAAATCAAAACCACAATAAGGTATTATCTCACACCAGTTAGAATTACTGTTGCTGTTTTTCAGTCACTAAGTCATATCCAACTCTTTGTGATCCCATTGACTGCAGCACGACAGGCTCTTCTATACTTCACTATTTCCCTGAATTTGCTCAAACTCATCTCCATTGAGTCAGTGATGCCATCCAACCATCTCATCCTCTGTTACCTCCTTCTCCTCTTGCCCTCAATCTTTTCCAGCATTAGGGTCCTTTCCAATGAGTCAGCTCTTTGCATCAGGTGGCCAAAGTATTGGAGCTTCAGCATCAGCCCTTCCAATGAATATTCAGGGTTGATTTCCTTTAGGATTGACTGGCTTGATCTCCCTGCTGTCCAAGGAACTCTCAAGAGTCTTCTCCAGCACCACAATTCAAAAATGTTAATTCTTTGGCACTCAGCCTTCTTTTTGGTCCAGTTAATTTTATGTTCCAGCCATCATCAAAAAGTCTACAAACAATAAATGCTGGAGAGGGTGTGCTGCTGCTGCTAAGTCACTTCAGTCGTGTCCGACTCTGTGCGACCCCAGAGACGGCAGCCCACCAGGCTCCCCCATCCCTGGGATTCTCCAGGCAAGAACACTGGAGTGGGTTGCTATTTCCTTCTCCAATGCATAGAAGTGAAAAGTGAGAGTGAAGTCACTGAGTCTTGTCTGACTCTTAGTGACCCCATGGACTGTGGCCCACCAAGTTCCTCCGTCCATGGGATTTTCCAGGCAAGAGTGCCGGAGTGGGGTCCCATTGCCTTCTCCGGGAGAGGGTATAGAGAAAAGGGAATCCTCTTACACTGTTGGTGGGAATGCAAACTGGTACATCCACTATGGAGAACAGTGTGGAGATTCCTTAAAAAACCAAGAATGGAACTGCCATATGACCCAGCAACCCCACTGCGGGGCATATACCCCGAGGAAACCAGAAGTGAAAGAGACACATGTACCCCGGTGTTCACTGCAGCACTATTTACAATAGCTAGGACATGGAAGCAACCTAGACATCCATCAGCAGATGAATGGATAAGGAAGTTGTGGTACACAGACACAATGGAATATTACTCAGCTATAAAAAGGAACACATTTGAGTCAGTTCTAATGAGGTGGATGAACCTAGAGCCTATTATACAGAGTGAAGTAAGTCAGAAGAAGAAAGACAAATATTGTATATTAATGCATATATATGGAATTTAGAAAGATGGTACCAACGATCCTACATGCAGGGCAGCAAAGGAAACAGAGAGGTAAAGACCAGACTTTTGGCCTCAGTAAGAGAAGGAGTGGGTGGGATGATTTGAGAGAATAGCATTAAAACATATATAGTGCCATATATAAAACGTATAAGCAATGCAAGTTTGATGAATGAAGCAGGGTACCCAACGTCAGTGCCCTGGGAATAGGGTGGGGAGGGAAGTGGAAGCAGGGTTCAAAATGGGGGGAGGCGGGGGGGACACATGCAGCCGACACTATGGCCAACTCATGCTGATGTATGGCAAAAATCATCAAAATACTGTAAAGTAATTATCCTCCAATTAAAATAAATACATTAGTTTTGTTGTTTAAAAAAGCCCTTGTGCCACAACTACTAAGCCTGCACTCTAGAGCCCACAAGCTGCGACCACTGAAGCCCGTACGCCTGAAGCCTGCACTCTGCAGCAAGAGAAGCCACCATGCACCACAGCAGAGAGCAGCCCTCACTCACCAGAAAAGCCACAGAAAAGCCTGTGTGAAGCAACAAAAATGCAGCACAGCCAAAAACAAATAGATGATAAAAAAGAAACTTCATTAACAAAAGGAAATTAAGCTATAATTTTCATTCAAATTAAACAATAAACAAACCACAAAGTAACTAGAAGGGCCTACAAAAAAAAATGCTTTGCTAAACTACAAAAAAAAAAATGCTTTGCTAAAGTCTTAGCGATATGCTAAGACTTGTGAATTTTATAATGGATGTTAATAAGATGTATCCTAGACTCAAGTGAAACTCTACATGACATCATGTTAACACTGTGATTTGAAGTGAGTCATATTTCTAACCAATAGCAAAAATGAAAGAAGTTAATTTTAAACAAATTCACAATACTCACAATTTTCACACTCAGGCTTGAAACTCCATGATCATGAAGTTCATCCTCAAATAGGAGAACTTCTTCGAAAAACTTAATCTGTTCTCTGGCTTTCAATTTCTCTGTATCTATATGATCTGTTGTAGGTACAACCTGAAAGAAAAAATTTAAGAATGGGCACATAAAAAAAAATTAAACAGTTTTCCTACCAATGTTTTCTGCATACCCAGAGCATGGTTCTAAATTTTGATTTTATAGGTAGACACACAACATGAGATATATTCCTTGTCCCTGAAAAACAGAAAATGTCCAATATTATAGCTTCACAACACATACAGTCAAAATTCATCATCTCATTCAAATCATGAAATAGGACACAGTAAAATCAACTGCTCTATTGTGACTATGAGAAAATTAACTATCTGAAAATTAGTCAATGTGAAGAATAAACTACTACTATCATAGAAGTTCAAAGCAGTTTGGTGCTATAAAAGTCTACTTATAAGACATTTTTTGCAACTTAAAAAAAATCTTTCCTATAAGAATGATGTTACATAGTTTAGATCTATCTCCAAGTCTACAAACAAAAGTGTTTTAAATATTGAGATAAATAAGAACTTTAGAGAAATTTTAAGGGAAACTCCTAGCATTCCAAAGAGCTTTAGAAGATACTGGCTATATTTTTTTCTAAGTATTATTTTACAGCTACAAGACACAAACATATAAAACCCAACAAAAGCACCAACAATCTCAAGGTGGGTCACGTCAGTAATTCACTAAATCCAAGTATCTCCTAACGTAACATGAAAGTATGTTTTGTGGTACTATTCAATACTACATTCATTTTTACTATAAAATGTTCAGCTTTTCAACTCTTTAAAAAAGCTGTATCATGAATAAACACAACAAAGCAATGCCTGCCAAACTATAAGTATTTGGTATATGGTAGCTATTATTGTACTTTACTTAGAAGCTGTGAATAGGTCATTTTTTTTTCATTCAAGGACAGAATTAAGAAATTTAGAGTAGCTTCAGAAAACTGGATAAGAATTAGAAAAATATGACAATGGATGTCTAAGTGATTACACAGACTTTGTAGGAAAATGGTTTTAGCTCCCTGTTAAGTAATGCAGAGGAGGAAAGGGTGCTATGAAAGAATCTGGCAGTTTGATTCCCAAGAGGTGAAAAAAATGTCCATAGTTCTTCCATGTTTACTTAGAGATGATATTTTAGCTCTCTACAATTTTATTTCAACATCCAGCAGACATGAGACCACAATGGAGGTGAAACTAAAGGGGGCGGAAGGACGGTGAGGGGTAGGGATAGGATTTAGGGCATATGACCAGTGCCTTGCATCACCTGCATGTTTGTGATCTATTTAAGACAAAGGTCCGTGCCTCTAGGACCGCCTAAGAGCATAAAACTTTAGTTAGTATTAAATAAATACAACTTTTAATTCCTTACTTTTTATTTAGTTTTAGTTCAAAGGAACACATTTGAAAGATCCTCCTTATAGATACATCTGATTTCCAAAAATTAACCATTACATCTCGTTAGTAAATGGCCATTTCACTAATATTTCAAATAAGCCTTCAGTAAGTGATTGGTGAACATGAATCCATCCGTTTGCCAAGTGAGTTCTCATAAAATGTTTGAAACAGAAAGACAAAAAATAATTAGATAACACGTGGATTAGGGAAATTCATTATATTTAGCTTAGCTATATACTATTTTCTTCATTAATAAGGAAAAATATGTTTAAAACTTTATATATCTCAGCCTTTTTTCTTCCTCAACTCCACTTATCTCCTCTCTAAACTCAAGCATCTGAAGAGGTAAAACAGTTAAACTTAAGAGATACTGAACATTTCTGGCTTCTGGCATTGTCAAAATAAATAATCTAGACAAACTTTCTTGCTGAAAGTGAAAGGTAAAAGTGAAAGTCGCTCACTTGTGTCAGACTCTTTGTGAGCCTATCAACTACACAGTCCATGGAATTCTCCAGGCCAGATTACTGGAGTGGGTAGCCTTTCCCTTCTCCAGGGGATCTTCCCAACCTAGGGATCAAACCCAGGTCTCCCACATTGCAGGCGGATTCTTTACCAGCTAAGCCACAAGGGAAGCCCAAGAGTAGTAGAGTGGGTAGCCTATCCCTTCTCCAGCGGATCTTCCTGACCCAGGAATCGAATTGGGGTCTCCTGCATTGCAGGCAGATTCTTAACCAACTGAGCTATTAGGGAAGCCCAAGTAAGCTAAAGGCAATTTAAAAAGCGGGATGAAAAAAAAAAAAAAAAAAACTTCTTAAAAGCATTATACAGCCAATGAAGTGAAGAAGGACTGGACTGAGATCTGGAAGAGGACTGGAGTCCAGAAAAGTGACACTGTTCAGTCTTCACCAGGAGCAGAGGCCTTGGAGAATTCCTTGCCCTGCTCCCAGTTTTGCAAAGACATCTCAAAGTACTACAGTGGATCCACAACTTCTTATATTACAGGCCCACTAAGCTAAAGGCAAAGGAGAAAAGGAAAGATATACCCATTTGAATGCAGAATTCCAAAGAATAGCAAGGAGAGATAAGAAAGCCTTCCTCAGTGATCAATGCAAAGAAACAGAGGAAAACAATGGGAAAGACTAGAGATCTCTTCAAGAAAATTAGAGATACCAAGGGAACATTTCATGCAAAGATGGGCACAATAAAAGAAATGGCATGGACACAACAGAAGCTGAAGATACTAAGAAGACGTGGCAAGAATACACTGAAGTGAAGTGAAGTGAAGTCGTTCAGTCGTGTCCGACTCTTTGCGACCCCATGGACTGTAGCCTACCAGGCTCCTCCGTCCATGGGATTTTCCAGGCAAGAATACTGGAGTGGGTTGCCATTTCCTTCTTCAGAATACACTGAAGAACTATACAAAAAAGATCTTCATGACCCAAACATCCAGGATGGTGTGATCACTCACCTAGAGCCAGACATCCTAGAATGTGAAGTCAAGTGGGCCTTAGGAAGCATCACTACGAACAAAGCTAGCAGAGGTGATGGAATTCCAGTTCAGCTATTTCAAATCCTCAAAGATGATGCTGTTAAGGTGCTGCACTCAATATGCCAGCAAATGTGGAAAACTCAGCAGTGGCCACAGGACTGGAAAAGGTCAGTTTTCATTCCAATCCCAAAAAGCAATGGCAAAGAATGTTCAAACTATAGCACAGTTGCATTCATCTCACACGTTAGCAAAGTAATGCTCAAAATTTTGCAAGACAGGCTTTAATAGTACATGAACCATGAACTTCCAGATGTTCAAGCTGGATTTAGAAAAGGCAGAGGAACCAGAAATCAAATTGCCAATATCCACTGGATCATAGACAAAGCAAGAGAATTTCAGAAGAACATCTACTTCCGCTTTATTGACTAAGCGAAAACCTTTGACTGTGTGGATCACAACGAAGTGTGGAAAATTCTTAAAGTGATGGGAATATCAAACCACCTTACCTGCCTCCTGAGAAATCTGTATGCAGGTCAAGAAGCAACAGTTTGAACTGGACATGGAAAACAGACTGGTTCCAAATCAGGAAAGGAGTACATCAAGGCTGTATATTGTCACCCTGCTTATTTAACTTATATGCAGAGTACATCAAGTGAAATTCCGGCTGAATGAAGCACAAGCTGGAATCAAGATTGCTGGGAGAAATATCAATAACCTCAGATATGCAGATGACACCACCCTTATGGCAAAAAGTGAAGAGGAACTAATGAGCCTCTTGATGAAAGTGAAAGAGGAGAGTGAAAAAGTTGGCTTAAAACAACATTTAGAAAACTAAGATCACGGCATCCAGTCCTATCACTTTATGGCAAGTAGAAAGGGAAACAGTGGAAACATGAGAGACTTTATTTTTGGGGGCTCCAAAATCACTGCAGATGGTGACTGCTGCCATGAAATTAAAAGATGCTTACTCATTGAAAGAAAAGCTATGACCAACCTAGACAGAACATTAAAAAGCAGAGACATCACTTTGCCAACAAAGGTCTATATACTCAAAGCTATGGTTTTTACAGTAGTCATGTATGGATGTGAGAGTTGGACTATAAAGAAAGTTGAGTGCCGAAGAATTGATGCTTTTGAACTGTAGTGTTGAAGAAGACTCTTGAGAGTCCCTTGGACTGCAAGAAGATCAAACCGGTCCATCCTAAAGGAAATCAGTCCTGGATATTCATTGGAAGGACTGATGCTGAAGCTGAAACTCCAATACTTTGGCCACCTGATGCGAAGAACTGACTCATTGGAAAAGACTGATGCTGGGAAAGACTGAGGGCAGGAGGAGAAGGGGACGACAGAGGATGAGATGGCTGGATGGCATCACCGACTCGATGGACATGGGTTTGAGCAAGCTCTGGGAGTTGGTGATGGACAGGGAGGCCTGGTGTGTTTCAGTCCATGGGGTCACAAAGAGCTGGACACAACTGAGCAACTGAAGTGAACTGAACTGAAACCTCAAGCTCTGATCCCATAAAAGAGGTTAGCAAACTAAGACTTCAGGCCAATGTGGTTTGCTACTTAGTTTTGTATGAATGCAAGCTAAGAATCATTTTCACATTTTTTCAAATGACTGTGGGGAAAATTTTTTTTAATATTTCATGAATAAAAAACTATATGAAATGCAAATTTCCATGTCCATAAAAAACATTTGTTGAAACACAGCTGTGCCTACTTGTTTGCATATTGTCTATGGCTGCTTTCAACTACAACAGCACAGCTGAGTAACTGCAACATAACTCTATGGTCCTCAAAGCCTGTAATATTTACTATCTGATCCTTTACATAAACAGATTGCAGACCTATGGCCTTGACTATGAATGCCCTTAGTAGCTTATGAGAAATAAACAAAAATCCTCTGTGGAGGAAAATATCATCATCCTAGGATTCAAAGAAAATAAGGTATATTAGGAGTCAGTTCAGTTCAGCCGCTCAGTCGTGTCCGACTCTTTGCGACCCCATGAATCGCAGCACACCAGGCCTCCCTGTCCATCACCAACTCCCGGAGTTCACTCAGACTCACGTCCATCAAGTCAGTGATGCCATCCAGCCATCTCATCCTCTGTCGTCCCCTTCTCTTCCTGCCCCCAATCCCTCCCAGCATCAGAGTCTTTTCCAATGAGTCAACTCTTCACATGAGGTGGCCAAAGTACTGGAGTTTCAGCTTTAGCATCATTCCCTCCAAAGAAATCCCAGGGCTGATCTCCTTTAGAATGGACTGGCTGGATCTCCTTGCAATCCAAGGGACTCTCAAGAGTCTTCTCCAACACCACAGTTCAAAAGCATCAGTTCTTCAGTGCTCAGCTTTCTTCACAGTCCAACTATGACATCCATACATGACCACGGGAAAAACCATAGCCTTGACTAGACAGACCTTTGTTGGCAAAGTAATGTCTCTGCTTTTGAATATGCTATCTAGGTTGGACATAACTTTCCTTCCAAGGAGTAAGCGTCTTTAATTTCATGGCTGCAGTCACCATCTGCAGTGATTTGTTGGTACTGATTTATTAGGAGTCTAGACACCGTAAATCAGAACCAACAGAAATAAGACAATAAAAGACACTAGAGACTCTAAATGCTGAAAATAACGAGGCCCAAGCTATAAACAACAAGGTACACTAGTTTTATTTCAAGGAAATAAAATTAAGGTTGAACATATCAAAAGAAACTAGGACATACTTTTCAAACAGAATTGTGATCAGGCAAATCCTGCTGGGGGTGCAGGGGGTGATGACAATCTTCTATTTCTTTTACTCTGTGGTTACATTAAACTGTATTTTCATATTTCATGAACTTTTATAAGTTATTTCACAATTTTCAAAGGCTTAAAAATGTACAAATATTCAAGCTAAAAATATTCTTGATACCTTGCAAGAAAAGTAAGTCTTGGTCACATCTTTCAAGTGAACGTCTCTCTATCTCTCACATCAGATGAAGGTTTATAATAGGGAAATTACTTGATATAAATACTTTCATATTTATCATATAAAGTTAATTAATAGCAAATGTTAAGAACCCAATGTTAAATTTCCTTTTCAAAAATTATTGAAAATAGTGTGTGTGTGTATGTACATCCCATTAGGAAATACCATGAAACTGCTATGTTTTATGGTGATTTCTTTCTTTAAAAAGAAAAAGAGATACAACTCCCATACTATAATTCACTGGTTTTTAGTATGTTCACAAGACTGTGTAGACATCCCTATTACCTAATTCCAGAACATATCATCACCCCAAAAAGAAACTGTCATACCCACTAGCAGTCTCTCTCCATTCCCCACTTCCCACAGTTCCTGGAAGCCACTACTCTAATTTTTTTTTATAGATTTGTTTTGCAAATCCTTCTGGAATCATATACGTGTAACTTTGTGTCTGGCTTCTTTCACTTGGCATAGCATTTCCAAGGTATGTATCACTGTTTTGTTTCTTTTTCAAGACTAAATAATATTTCACTGTCTAGATATACCAGTTTTGCTTATCCAATGATGAACATCTGGGTAGTTTTCACATTTTAGCTATTATGAGTAATGCAGCTATGAATATTTGCATATAAGTTTTTATGTGGATATATAGTTTTCTCTCTTGAGTGTATACCTAGGAGTGAAATTGCTGGGTTACATGATAACTGTGTTTAACTTTATTTAATTGCTGGTGAGAAAAAATGAGTAACAAGAAATCTACCATGTAAATCATTTATAAGTGTACAGTTCAATAGTGTTAATTATATTCACATTGTTGTCAGACAGATCTCTAAAACTTTTTCATCTTGCAAAACTAAAACAGTATCAGAATTGTTAACCTACACTTCTGTGGTAAACAACTATAAAGAAGCCTACAGTATTTATATATGTTCTTCTTGCCTTTTATCTTACAAACTCCACTCATTTCCAATGTTTGTGTCAGCACGTTACCCCCACCCTCCCACTTAATTTACTTTTAAAGCTCAAAATATTAAAGATTATATACAAATGGCCAAAAAGCATATGAAAAGATGCTCAGCATCACAAGTCATTAGGGAAATGCAAATCAAAACCTCTCACACACTGCTGGTAGAATGTGAAACGTATAGCTGCTATGGAAAATCGTACAGAGGTTCCTCAGAAAATTAAAAATAGAATTATTACCATGTGATCTAGCAATTCCACTTCTGGGTATACACTCGAAGAAATGAAAGCGGAATTCTGAAGAGATATTTGCACACCTATGTTCATAGCAGCACTATTCACCATAGTCAAGAGGAAGTGAATGGAAGAACAAAATGTGTATACATGCAATGGAATATCATCCAGCCCTAAAAAGGATGCGAAGTCTGACACATGCCACAACATGGATAAGCCTTGAGGACATTATGCTAAGTGACACAAGCCAGCCACAAAAAGGCAATGTATGGTTCCACTTACATGAGGTATCTAAAGTAGTCAAATTCACAATAACAGAAAGGAGAATGGCAGTTGCCAGGTGCTGAAGAAGGAAGAAATGGAGAAATTCATGTTCAATAGGTATAGATTTTCAGTTTTTAAAAAGGAAGTTCTGGAGATTGGTGGCACAACAGCATGAATATACTTTAACACTAATTAATATGCTTGAAAATAACTAAGATAGTAGTTTTATGTTATATACATTTTTATCAAAAGGAAAAAAGAAAAAGAAAATTTAAGATACTGAATCATACTAAAATAACTGGGCAAATGTTCCAATGTGCTTTAAAAAAAAAAAAAAACTTTTTAAAATGCATGCACACTAAGCATGTTTTATTCCTAAAACACAGTATCAATAGAAGAGGCAACCTTGTACTTCTATCTTCCTGTATATCCAATTTATTTATTTAATAAGTGAAAGTTGCTCAGTCATGTCCAACTCCTTGCAACCCCATGACTATATAGTCCATGGATTTCTCCAGGCCAGAATACTTGAGTCGGTAGCCTTTCCCTTCTCCAGGGGATCTTCCCAACCTAGGGATCAAACCCAGGTCTCCCACATTGCAGGCGGATTCTTTATCAGCTGAGCCACAAGGGAAGCCCAAGAATACTGGAGTGGGTAGCCCATCCCTTCTCCAGTGGATCTTCCTGACCCAGGAATCAAACTGGGGTCTCCTGCATTGCAGGCAGATTCTTTACCAACTGAGCTATCAAGGAAGCCCATTTATTTTATAGGAAAGAAAAAAAAAAAACAGCCAAATGTTGATAGGTTACTATGGGCCAGGTACATATTATGCATTTGACCTGTTTTCTCATAATATCCTCATACCATAATCTAAGAGAAGTGCCCATGGTAGCCCAGACAACAAATGACAAGGCTGGGTATGAATCCAGCAAGGTCAGTATTACTCCGTGACTGGCTCTCTCTCCTATTACACCATGATACAACTGAGGGTAATGGGTTAAACAATCTGAAGAGTGAGAAAACATTAAATATACACACACACCAGAAGCCACCAGCAACTAAAAAGCAAAAATTTAAGGGCAAAGGAAAGGCTTCATTCTAATGCCTCATTCTCTGATATTCTTACTATACATATAAAATACCTTCTCCTACACTGGCATACACTTCCTATATATACTAGGGCTTCTGAATAAGTGTTCTGAGGAACAGCTGAAGGATTAAATAATTAAAAATCTCAAATAATATTACAGGTCAAAAATATATATATTATAGGTCAAAAAATCCTTAGGTATTAAAAGAAAGTTAAATGTAAAATATGTTCCTATGAAAGTGATCTTCCGCATGTAACAAATGTGCTTAACAATAAGCTCTAGCATCAGTGTTACCCTACTAAGAGATACACACTTAAAGATCTTGAACCCATTTCTCTTCATCTACAAAATGAGAATAATGCCTATCTAACAAGATTATTTTGAGAGTTAAGCAACAAAGTCCTAACAATTTTACCTGGAAAATAGTCACTATTTTTTAAGGCAACAAAGGAACACATTTATCAACTCTATTTAGATCATAAAGCAAGAGATAAATACTATTTAGACAATGTATCTACTTTTATTTTTGGTATTTCAATAATATTAACTTGACATTTGAAATATGATACTATAATAATAGCAGCTGCTATTAAGATCTAATTGTGTTAACAGACACTGTGCTATAAACACTTAATACATATATTCTTTACTACATCACAACTGGTATTATCCTTAGTTTACCAAAGGCTTGAAAGTGAAAATGAAAGGTGCTCAGTTGTGTCCAACTCTTTGTGATCTCCTGGAATTCTCCAGGCCAGAATACTGGATCTTCCCAACCCAGGGAGGGAACCCAGGTCTCCCACATCGCAGGCAGATTCTTTACCAGCTGAGCCACAAGGGAAGCCCAAGAATACTGGAGTGGGTAGCCTATCCCTTCTCCGGCGGATCTTCCTGACTCAAAAATCGAACTGGGGTCTCCTGCATTGCAGGCAGATCCTTTACCAATTGAGCTATCTATCAGGGAAGCCCAAAGGCTTAGCAAAGATTAAATTGCTTTTCCAAGCTGTTAAGTACTGGTGCTGAGATTTGAACTAAGGTCTGCCAAAGCCTCAGCTCCTGACCACTAATGAGTGGTTGATCATACTGACATTTGTCAGCAACACCTTAGGACAAATCAGATGACAGGGTGAAGTGCCAATGAAGAGCACTGAGCATATGCCTTTCACCTCCTACTGCTCTCACACTCCTGTCTCCCACAAAGAAAGTCATCAGTATTGCATAAGGGAAAACAAATTCTCATTTCCTCACTTTCTGCAATGAAACAGCAAACGGTCTACACACTTTGAAAAGTTTTTCAATCAGGAATGAAAAGAGGGAATATTAATCTATAAAGTATTAACAGACTAGAATAACCTTCCTCCCCCATTAGACTGTAGTGGAGGGATTATTTGTCTGTACTCTGCTGTATCCATGACTCTATGTAGCTAAGCTCCCAATACGAGGCCTGCCGGTTCCACATTCCTAGTGTCATTTACCATGAAGTGAATCTCTTCTTAAGCAGGTCTTATACAGATGCAGTTTAAAATCAATACAGAGTTTCAGAATTCACTGAAAACTCCCACAGATAATTTTATATCAAAATTCTGCTATAAGGTAGATATTTCTGTTTATCCAATTTACTTATAAAATAGAATCAGACAGATTAAATAACTTGCCTAAAGTCATACCTGATTCACACACAGTGCAGAGAGAAAAATAATCCCAGTTGTCTGACCAAAATTCCTCCCTGCCCACATATCCGTTTATCTGTAAAACTGCAAGCTACTAGCAAGCAGGGTTTGTCTAAAACACCTAATACAGTACACCAAGGACAATACATTTTAATGCTTCTTGATATTACATAATAACATTAAGGCAATCTGCCAACTACTACAACCATATTTTTAATAAAAATTGTTCCACTATGGCCTTCTTTTATTTTGTGCTGATAATCAATGAGCAAAATTCCCTCACAATAGGTTCTAAAGCCTCCCACAATACAAAGTAAGTAGGATGAAAGTAGCAGCATAAAATAACCCATTACTAGGAAGCTTTAATATTGAGACTATCCAAAGCAATCAATGATTTATAAAAGCAAAAAATAAGATTTACCTTTAACTTAAGTGATTCTCCAAGTAATGTTCCCTTATAATCCGTTGTATAGGTCCAATCATACGGTTTAATAACCTCTTTAGAGTGTTCGCCCTCCGTCCTCAAATACCAAAATGAGAAGGATCAGATTCAGTGAGGTAGAATATAGAACATCTGTATTCATTTTGTTGTTTAGCTGATAAGTCATGTCCAACTCTTTTGTGACCCCCTGGACTGTAGTATTCACGCATCACACCAAATTACATTCTATACATAATATAAAGTATCCTATTAATAAACACATATACTTGTCAAAATTCACTAATATAAGATCTTTCTTAGCTTTTCTGTACATGTATTGTTATTTAACCTGTTATTCATGAATTGATAATGTAGTCTCCCCAGTTAATCTGTATACTGCCTAAGGACATGGTTTTAAAGGTTTATACTTTTTTCAAAGAACCTAATACATAACAGGAACAAAATAAATAACTCTCGATTTGATTACAAAATAAAATACATTTTTCATTTTTCTTGATTTCAATCCTCCTTAGATTTTCAATGCAAATCATAAGCAAACATTTTTCTTCAAAAACAGGAACATTAAAGTATACAGTGTAATGTGTCTTCACTAAAGAACACTGAAAGCTCAAAAAACTAAAGCTTCCATAGCTCACCTCAACTATCATTCAATTTAACTCAAGAAGTACTAAAAAGGGGGTAATTGATCTCTTTTATCAATGAGAAAAATGAACTCTAGATTCAACTATCAAATTTAATAATAACACTAGCCCTTCATTCTAATAAAATATCACAACTGAATACTTTTTCAACTCTTTTCTATTTCAACCCCTAACTGCCCAGGTTCTCACCTGCTTTCCTGCCACTCTTCAGCACAGGCTACTTTAAGCATTCCTTGGTAGTTGTTCACACATCTTAATGCATCTGTAGCATTGAACTCAATTCCAAAGCCAGAGCCATGCTGGATTCTTAAAACATTGTCTCCAAACATCATTTCGGGGAGAGACGGCATATGCAATTCATCAGCTAACCTATGCGTAATCAAAAGGCAGGAGGATTATTTTATATCACTGTTGGCACTCTTGTTTCCTTCTGATCTCCACAGAATACCTTCTACTCCTAAGTGAGTTAAATAATATGATTTAATAAGATGATACAGTTGTGAAGTCTATAAATGCTTTCATCATCCATTGTCTTTGTGTATACCTTTTTGGCCTGTACTAGGTAGTGGGCTAAATAACAAGATAAGTAATAAACAAATGTACAAAAAATACATAATATAATGTCAGCTAGTAATAAGTGATACACGAAAATTGAAGCAAAGCAATGGAAGGGTACCATTTAAGGTAGGATGATCAAAGTCTGAGATAATTGAATCTGAGCCTCAAAACTATCCTGTGAGCTAAGAAAGGCTCAGAGAACTTAAGTAGCTAACTGAAATCACAGAGCTAGTAAGTGGTAAAACTAGGCCTCTTTCCATTATACTGGCCTGCTTTATAAAAACTTGGACCTCACCTGGCTAGTCTTATTACACAAGAAAGTTATATTAGACCTACTATGAGGCCAAGATCACAAATTATTAACTCACAGATATGTTACGACTAGCCTACACAGAATACTTTTTTAATATTTGAAATAACTGGCGAAATTATCGAGTTGCCAATAAAAATGGAGAGATTTTTGAGAAATCTGGACTTTCGGTTTCTCTTTGGAAAATAAAAAGGAAGATTTGGCCAATACTGCACCTGTATTTCCACATGACACCAACTGGCTGGAACAGAGTAGAGGCTTCTCTCTTTACGTGGGGTATGAGCTTGCTGGTTCACCAGTCCCCTTGACTCTTTAGAAAGCTGAGTTTGTAAGCCCTGTTTTAAAGATTTTTAAGTGGCTACTAGTTACTTCTGGAAAAAGTAACTCTACGTATAGGTTTTTTGTTGTTGTTGTTTAGTTGTTATGTCTGACTCTTTTGCCTACCAGAGTCCTCTGTCTCTGGCATTTCCCAGACAACAATACTGGAGTGGGTTGCCACTTCCTTCTCCAGGGGATCTTTCTGACCCAGGGATTGAATCTGTGTCTCTTGCATTGGTAGGTGAATCCTTTACCATTGAGCCACCAGGGAAGCCCTTTATGTATAGGTTACCATGCCTTATAACCCTATCACCTCAGTTACAAACAGGACATTCAGTTTAGGGATGGAAGTTCAGCTTCTCAAACAACGGCAATTATCTATGGGCTGGCAGGAACCCCTGAATTTTAGCCTGAGAACTCTGCCCAATACAGTCATGCTGAATTGAATAACGGCCAATTAAATTTATTCTGATCCCTCTTTTCATAAGTTTGGATGACAGTTAAATAAAGCACAAACCAAGAGATATGGCATGACACAGAACCATGAGGTAGAGAGGAGGGGAGAGTGAACACTTTAAGTAACAGCCAGAGAAGCAGACAGAGCAAAGGAGAAACTGAAAAATAAGGATAATAAGATTAGAAACATCTATAGTTGTTTTGGTCATAAGAACTGTTCATTTTCTGAGCTAAATCCTGTGTTTAATTATTTCTTCATGTACTATTAAATTCTCATCACTCAAGGCAACCGAGGTGGACAGGGATGGGAAGGGGGCTGAGGGGTGGGGCAGGGATTCTCTTTTCCTTGCAACCTGAAAGCATAACTAACACAGAGGCTCCATGGAAGCAATTTTCTAATTATCTTTTATATCAATTTTTAAATTTTATTGCTTTCAGAAAATTTTCAAAAAGTATTAGGTACTTTGTTCACAAACAAAAACTTTAAAATGTTATTTCATCTTTTCCTACTGATCAAAGATCATCATATTTAACAAACTTGTTAAGACAAGGTCCTCAAGTTCGAGGGTTTATACCTCTAGCTGCTCTAGAATGTAGGTATCTGCCCCTGAAACACCCTGATCCCTTTTTATTTTGTTTTAACCTATCAAAGGCTGGAAAAAGCAAACAAGCACACATCTTTAAACTGCATAATGAATAAAAAGAGAACAGGAAAAATAATAATAATTCATTTATTAGGGCAAAGAGACTGTAGGGATCTTTTCTCCTTCCTTACATTTCTAATACAGTTATAAAGTATGCAATAGAGTCCAAAGTTTAAAAATGCTTTGAATGAAGTTCTAATGGATCCTGAACAAAGCACAGGATTTTAGTGCAAGTGGTATATGACAGCTACTTTAGCAGATCAGGTTTTCTTTTTTTTTCCTTTTTTAAGACTTCCAGATTTTTGAAAGCTATATAGCTATACAGGTTAGGTAAGGTGAAACAATATATTACAGAATGTATTTTTACATAAAGCTAACAAAGATCTATGTATATCCCAAGACCACAATTATCCTCTTTCCAGTTGCTTTAAATCTATTCCCAATTAGACATACCAATCAAATATTGTAAAAACTATGCATAAACAAATTATTTAAACTTTTAATGTAAAAAATATTGATAGTAGAAACATCTATTTCATTCCTGGATCATCAAAGCCTCACCACTTTTAAGAATGAAGATGGGTTCTAATTTTACCATGACTGCCCAGAAGAGAAGTTAATGTACCACAGCCCCATGTTTCCATAGGCTTCCTATCTCTGCTGAATTTTCTGTTCTCACATAACAATTATATTAATTTTGGCTATGAAACAAAGAAAAAAACACTAAAAAATTAAAGCTGCTATTTCTTATAGGAAAACACCTTTGCCAGTAAAATTCTCAACTTGTTGCAAGCTTTAAAAGGTGATAATGAAAAAAGCAAATACACCCACTGAGGGAAACCAGCACTTGCTCACTTAGATTTTCAGAAGAACTATGTCAATTTACATTCCACCCTGGGGCAAAAATTAAGAAAAAAAAGTACCAAGAATTTAATCAAATTTATATTCTTTGACTCAAAATATCAGCTTTGGGAAATCTGTAATAAAGAAATAATCCCTAATGCAGGGAAGAAAAAACTACGTACATTAATACTCATAATCATCTCATTTATAACAATAAAGAAACAATCTAATGATAAGGAAATAAATAGTTATGTAAACTGTTGTCTGGGTTTCCCAGATGGTGCAGTGGTAAAGAATCCACCTGCCAATGCAGGAGATGTAAGAGACACGGGTTCGATCCCTGGGTCAGGAAGATTCCCCTGGGGTAGAAATGGCAATCCACTCCAATATTCTTGCCTGGAAAATTCCTTGAACAGAGGAGCCTGGCAGGTTACAGTCCAGGGAGTCACAAGACAGACATGACCAAGCGACTGAGCACACAAACAACTGTCTATCCAAATGATAAAACATTACAGAATCATTAAAAATATTTAAAAGGAGAATATAATAATGTTGAAAAATGCTTATGATACAACAGTAAGGAAAAAAATCAGGCTCACTGTTTATTCATCAGATCTCTGTGTTTATGTATATAAGCACATACCAGTGATCTAACATTTTAAGTTGCACATCTTTAGGGTGATACCTGATACCATTAATTTTCATCATAAATTTAAGTAAAATTTATTCTTTTGTTATTAGGAAATAGAAAATAACAAATACTAGAAAGATCAATACTCCCATGCAAATGCCATAGACATGACAGACAGCGAAAATATTATTTTAAAAAAAGAGAGAAAAGAAAATATGGTTTATATATACAACGGAATATTATGCAGCCTTTAAAAGTAGAAAACTCTGCAATCTGTGACGGCATGTATGAACCTAAGAACATTATGCTAAGTAAAACAAACCAGTCATAGAAAGACAGACACTACATGATTCCACTTATTCATAGAATCAAAGAGTGAAATGATAGTTGCCAAGGGTTGGAGGAAGGGAAAAACAAGTTGCTAATCAATAGATGTAAAATTTCAGGCAAGCAAGATGAATAACTTCTAGAGATCTGCTATACAACACTGTCCCTATAGCCAATAATAATGCATTCTAAATTTATTAATTTGTCAGGAGGGTAGAATTCATATTAAGTGTTTTTACCACAATAAAACAAAATTTTTAAAAAAAGAAAATATTAAATACTTAAAAGACTAAATAGGATGGATTATAATCAGAATAAACATTTCATAAAAAGATTAGATATAAATAACCTGCAACCACTGCAAAGTGCATATGAAATATAAACTAACATAAGATGTGATTCTGTGGATTTTCCCAACATATCTGAAAAAATCTGGTAGTCCTCTGAAATACTCCAGTTATATATATGTCAAAAAAAATACCTGCCAATAACTTACATTTCTTCAAACATCCTAAATTCAGAGTATCTTGAATACAGGCCAAACAGAGTACTTTAACCCCATTTTTAATGGCAAATTTTACTCTTTGTAACATACAGGTAATCCCAGGGACAGCGGAGCCTGGTGGGCATAGACTATGGGGTCGCACAGAGTTGGACATGACTGAAGTGACTTAGCAGCAGCAGCAGCAGCATGCCTATTTATAAGGTCAAAGAAAAGTCAGCAGTGGCCACAGGACTGGAAAAGGTCAGTTTTCATTCCAGTCCCAAAGAAGGGCAATGCCAAAGAATGTTCAAACTACCATACAACTTCACTCATTTCACATGCTAGCAAATGCTCAAAATCCTCCAAGCTAGGTTTCAATAGTACATGAACCAAGAACTTCCAGATGTGTAAGTTGGATTTAGAAAAGGCAGAGGAACCAGACATCAAATTGCCAACATCCACTGGATCACAGAGAAAGCAAGGGAATTCCAGAAAAATATCTGCTTCATTGACTGTGCTAAAGCCTTTGACTGTGTGGATCACAACAAACTGGAAAACTCTTGAAGAGTTGGGAATACCAGACCACCTTACCTGCCTCCTGAGAAACCTGAATGCAGGTCAAGAAGCAACAGTTAGAACCCAACATGGAACAACAGACTGGCTCAAAATCAGGAAAGGAGTACATCAAGGCTGTATATTGTCACCCTGCTTAGTGCTAGTTAGTGCTAATGAAAGTCTCTCAGTTGTCTCTGACTCTTTGCAGTCCATGGAATTCTCCAGGTCAGAATACTGGAGTTCCCAACCCAGGGATCGAACCCAGGGTCTCCGACATCGCAGGTGGATTCTTTACCAGCTGAGCCACCAGGGAAGCCCCTGCTTCTAAATTTATATGTACAGTATATCATGAAAAATGCCAGGCTGGATGATTGCCTGAATCAATAACCTCATACAGGCAGATGACACCACCCGGATGGCAGAAAGCAAAAAGGAACTAAAGAGCCTCTTGATGAAGGTGAAAAAGGAGAGTGAAAAAGCTGCTTAAAACTCAACATTCAAAAAACTAAGATCATGGCATCCAGTCCCATCACTTCATGGCAAATAGATGGGGAAACAATGGAAACAATGACAGACTTTATTTTCCTGGACTCCAAAATCACTGCAAATGGTGACTGAAGCCAGGAAATTAAGACACTTGCTCCTTCAAAGAAAAGCTATGACAAGTCTAGACAGCATATTAAAAAGCAGAGACATCACTTTGCCAACAAAGGTCCGTCTAGTCAAAGCTATGGTTTTTCCAGTAGTCATGTATGTTGGACCATAAAGAAGGCTGAGCACCAAAGAATTGATGCTTTTGAACTATGGTGCTGGCGAAGACTTTCAAGAGACCCTTGGACTTCAAGGAGATCAAACCAATCAATCCTAAAGGAAATCAATCCTGAATATTCATTAGAAGGACTGATGCTGAAGCTGAAGCTCCAATACTTTGGCCACCTGACGCAAAGAGCCTACTCACTGGAAAAGACCCTGATGCTGGGAAAAATTGAGGGCAGGAGGAGAAGAGGACGACAGAGAACAAGATGGTTGGATGGCATCACCGACTCAATGGAGACAAGTTTGAGCAAACTCTGGGAGTTAGTGAAGGACAGGGAAGCCTGGCATGCTGCAGTCCATGGGGGTCACAAAGAGTCAGATTCACTGAGCAACTGAACAACAAATTTATAAGGCCAAGAAGACAGGAAGCCTTTATAGGATTAAGATGCCTTAACTCATTAAAGGAAATTTCACTAATTCAAAGAAAAGTGAAAGCGTTAGTTGCTCAGTTGTGTCTGACTCTTTGTGACCTTGTGGACTGTAACCCACCAGGTTCCTCTGTCCATGGAATTCTCCAGGCAAAAATACTGGAGTGGGTTACCATTTCCTTCTCCAGGGGATCTTCCCAACCCAGAGATAGAACCCGGGTCTCTTACTGCAGGCAGATTCTTTACCATCTGAGCCATTATTAATTCAAAATTTTCCTAATTCACTTAAATATTAATATACAATAACCAGCGACAATCAGCTCAGTGGTTGTCCAGAGCACTTCTCAAAGCCAAACACGCATCAGAAAAAAAAGGTTAGAGTCACTGTTTGGTGGTCTGCTGCCGGTCCAATCCACGGCAGCTTTCTGAATCTGGGGGAAACCATTACATCTGAGATGTATGCTCAGCAAACTGATGAGGTACACTGAAAATTGCAAAGGGTGCAGCCAGCACTGGTCAACACGAAGGACCCAATTCTTCTCCACAGCAATGCCTGACTGCAGGTTGCACAATCAATGCTTCAAAAGTTGAATGAATTGGGCTACCAAGTTTTGCCTCATCCTCCATATTCACCTGACCTCTCACCAACTGATGACCACTTCTCCAAGCATCTCAACTTTTTGCAGGGAAAACGCTTCCACAACAAGTAGGAGGCAGAAAATGCTACCAAGAGTTCATTGCTGAATCCCAAAGCACAGATTTTTAAACTACAGAAATAAACAAACATTTCTCATAGGTAAAAATGTGATGACTGTAATGGTTCCTATTTTGATTAATAAAGATGTGCTTTATTAGTTACAACGATTTAAAATTCACAATCCGAAATCACAATTAGATTTGCACCAGCACTGAACTGAATATATACCACAATTTTATATATATATGGTGCAATATGTAGCAGAAAGTTATACAACAGAGGAAAACTCAGAGAATAACTCAACCTGTGGTGGGATGAAACAAAATTTTTCTTAGTGACTCTAAAAGAAAGTTACCTTTTTACTAATTATGATACTAAACATCCTTTCAAACTCTCTTCTGGTCACTTTCCTCTGCCTAAATCTGTCATTGCTCCCTAGAGTTTCACCTCATGACCTTTTTCTTTTCTTCTGGATGATTTCTAGACAATCTTAATGCACTCTCAAGCCTCCAGGTACCAACTGATGATTCCCAAACATAAACCCATAAATAAATCATCTTTTTTAAGCTCCAAGATAAGTGCCTAAGACATCTCCACTTTATAAACTACACTCAATTCATCTTTCAACAAACTAAACTCATCCTCCATCCAACACCTGCCCCCAACTGCTCTTCCTCCTGTATTTCTCACCATATCCAATGGCAAAACTTTCCATTACCCAAGCCAGAAATCTTGCCAAGGGTATAGATTCTTCCTTTTACCCTTACTCCTCCTATTAAGTGACCATCAAATCACTTAATCTCTAAAACCTCTCCTCTCCTCTCTACCCTTCTAACTGATCTCTTTCCCCGGTCCTGCAGCCCTCCAATCCAACTGCCACATCATGTTCAGATTCTTTGTTCAGATCCTTCAGAGTGTACATCTGATAATGTCGTCCCTTAGTATAAAATAACACCTGCTGGTAGTCAGATAAAATCCAACAAAACTCCTTAGCCTGGCATAAAAGTTCTCTCCGTGGTATCTTCGCTGCTCCGGAGCCTATCTGCCACTGGCTTCTCACTGCAGTTCTTCCCTTCTAATACCTCATGCTCTAATCACACAGGAACTGTTCTTCATGCCTCCCACTCTCTCTGACTCCCCTGGCTTTGTAAGTCCCCCTGGACCTCCCCATACCTTGTCAAGATTCAGCTCGGGCATCACAATGCATCACGGTTGTCACTCTCACTGGCCCTGCGGCGCTACACACGAGCCCAGCCCCACCCCATCCCACCGTCTTTAGTAAGATCCATTTCAGGCACCTCAATTTCCTGGATGCCTTGTTCCCCACCTCAAAAAAAAAAAAAAAAAATTCCCAAATAACCCTGCAGGTACACCTCTATCAATTCACACTGTACAACTGTGTCTTTCACAAGACTGTGAATTCCTCGAAGAAGAGGCTTTCATCTTCTGTATCTCAAGCGCCTGGCATGGCACCTGACATGTTAAAAACCAAGCATATATACCACCCCCGTTATTAACCCTCAAGAAAATAGGTCACAGCCACCCAGAAATAATCTAAAGGTGGCGCCGGCTTTGGCAGGTAGAGACCTACGGGAGGGGGCAGTCCACCAGAACAGTCATACTCTACTCAAACCCCGGCGGAGTGACTGTTTCACGAAGCCAGAGCCTGGCGAACCCGAACCGAAGGACAGGAAGTAGTGACAGGAATATTTCCTGGTGTTGTCAATTCAAAGGTCCCGTCCAGAGGGACACGAGCCTCCGCCCTAGAGGAGGGCTGGGGCTTCGCAGGCCTCGCTCTGCCTCCCGCCCAGGCCGAGCTCCAAGGCCCGCAACCCCGATCCCAGCCCTAGAGCCTCACTTCTCCACATCCGCCGACTTCATGATGTGGGTCTTGGATGCCGTTAGCTTCCAGGGCCCGAAGGAGAAGTCCTGGTGGCTACTCTGGAAGCCGTGGATCATCATGGCCGCGGCAAGGCCAGCGTGGGCCACACGGAACAGGTTGGAGCACCGGCGGCAGCGGTAGCGGCGGCAGATACCGGTCCCTCCTCCTCCCTCCAGCCCAGCAGCCTAGCCGTTACCATGCCCGGCCCCGCCCCACCCCGCCCCCTGCCGGCGACACGGACGCAAGCCCTCCTTTCCGCCTCCTTCTCCGTCCCTCGACTTTTTGCTTCCGGGACCAGTTGCCGAGGTTGTGTGACCCACGTCTTACGTCACGACGCACCTGAAAAAGGTGGGGAGAAAATGCCGAGGGGCGAGGCTTCGGCCGCAGGGGAAGTGGTTAGGGGCGTGCACATCATTGGATGACATCATCTTGGCCCCTTCGGGGGAAGCCCAGTTTGGAGAATCCGACGTGATCCCTGTAGACCTTGCAAAGCAGTGAACTACCTTGCGTGTTACTGATTTGGTGTAGAGGAAATGCCCAATAATTTTCCGTTGAGGACAAAGTTTTAAAATCACTTAGAGTTTAGGAGGTTCAGCATCAAGTCCGGCAAGACAAGTGGACCTTTAAAATTTCATCCTTCAGACATTTCAAGACTGTCCTGATCTAGCTATTACCTAAGCTTCTGTTACAGTGGAAATAACACTGGAGATCTGGTGCTACATCCACCGTTGCAATGCTGTTCTGTGCATGCTGGGCAATTGTTGTTTAGTCGCTAAGTGTTGTCCCACTCTTTTAGGACCCTATGGAGTGTATGTAGCCTGCCTGGCTCCTCTGTCCATGAGATTTCCCAGGCAAGAATACTGGAGTGGGTTGCCATTTCCTTCAGGAGATCTTCCTGACCCAGGGATTGAACCCTCGTCTGCTGCTTTGCAGGTGGATTCTTTACCCCTGAGCCGCCAGGGAAGCCCAATCCTTGGTAAACCACTTAACTAATGATTTGGTTTCAGCTGCCTCAAAATGATATGCTTTTATGTTAGAGGATCTCCCAAATCTTTCTTTCCGGCTTCATTTCCAGCAACTCCTCTCAGGTCTACTCACCTGCACTCCTCCCTACTACTGAGACTTTACTCTTACTGTTCTATATGCGTGAAACTGTCATACTCAAACCTGTCCCACTTCAGAGTCAACCTGGAACTTTTCTAAAAGTATAGATTCCCCAGTCCCTGTATTGTAGAATCCAAAGTCACAAACACACCTCAGAGAACACTCAAAACAGTGGAGTACAGTTTATTACACCAGCATGTCCAAGGGGAATAGGTTCCCAACAAGAACCCAAATGATTTCGGAGGACTTGATTTTATACCCACCCCCCACATGACTGGATACATATCAGTAATTAGTTTTACAACATGCAGGTGTGGAAGAATTAACACTTACAAGATGCAAGTGCAGGCACTATCATTAATCTAACTGAGACAACCTGATCTTTCCTTCCAATCTTTGTTTGCTGTCTGTAGGAAGGGGTTTCCTGGTTTTTCTTCAATGATGGTAAACAGGGTTCAAGCCCAGTTCACATCCTGCCTTAAGATGGTTGACAGTCTTCAAGATGGAATCCGTCTTGCTCTCCTCCCAGGGGCCCCAACACCTGTGCTTTTCGCTAGATTGGAATGATCATCCTTGGAATGATACATCTCCTTCAAAAGGATTTTCCTGAACCCTGGAGCTGGATTTAATCATTTCTTTCTTTGAGCCAACATGTTGATTTGTCAACTTCTCTCACTTCAGTTACCACTGTTAATTCATTAATCCAAATGTCAAAATTTGAGCACCCGCTATTTGCCAAGGGTTTATTTTATTACAAAACAGCACTCACCCCCTCACTTACAACAGAAATTGACAATGGAATTCTAAGATATGATTTCAGTGATTCATGGAAAGACTCACTGCCCCTCAAAATATGTTATCCATCTGTCACATTTTATCTAAAATTTTAATTGCTTTTCAATATGGCAACAGGCCATTGATTGGCTTAGTTGGTCATTTACATCTTAGTATAAATGATTTTTATATCATTTTCTATGAGCTGGCTTTGAGGTAGCCTTGATAGAGAAGTACCAGGCCACCCTATCCAAAGCTGAGTCAGTGCTTTTCCACCTGTTCTCCTAAAACATTTATTCCCTTCCAAAATTTTCCTAGAAAAGATATGATGAAGATTTCTTATTAGAAGGGTATGTTAATTTAAATCTAAAATCTAAAAATTAAACCAATTATCTCAATGGCCTCCAATTCAGAAATGTGTTAGGGGACTTTAAAATTCTTTGAGGATATAAGAAAATGAATCTTTAAAAGTACAATATCAAGCACTCACACATTAGGAAAAGAGATATTTAGGCATTAACAGGGTATTTTTCAGTGTCTATTCAAGAATCATCATGCAAGACTTCCCTGGTGGTCCAGTGGTTAACACTCCATTCTCCCAATACAATGTGCATGGATTTGATCCCTGGTTGAGGAACTAAAATCCCACATGCTAAATGGCTAGGCCAAAAACCAAAGAGAGCCAGAGCCATCATGCAACAACTGTCTACTTTATAAAGCTGGTTCTTAGGATGGAATAATTCCTGGGACTTGATGGGGATGATGGGGAGGGTGGATTTATTTTCAACCAAATTGACAAAGTATGTTAGAGTCACCAAATCAAATCATCTACAAGTTTATCAAGATTCAGTTCTGAGAACAGTCAACTGGTTATTATAGAAATTAACTCATTCCACAAACATTTTTGGGCACCTATTATGATGCCAGAAAGTTTTAGGTACAAGGACAGAGCAGTGGATAAAAAAAGGCAACATCTCTTTCATCTTGGAGTTCTAATGGAAAAATCAAAGACAGGTAATAAGTAAATACAAAATTTATAATTTCAGATATGGATAAATTCTGTGCAGAATGTTGAGCGAATTAAGTGGAAATGCATGTATGTGTGTGTTTGTGTGTGTGTGTTTGGGAGGTGGGGAGACTATGTAGATGAAGTGATCAGAAGAACCCTATCGATGGAGGTAACGTTCAAGCATAGACTTGCTGATAATAAAGAAGATCCATGAGAAAATCTGACGGAACATTCCAAGCATCAGGTATTCAGGTCTAGAGGAGGCAATGGACTTGTCACATTTTAGGAAGAGCAAGAAGGCCAGTGTGACTGGAGTAAAAGGAAACTGGGAAGAGTCCAGAGAGCCAAGTAAGTTCTCCACCACATAGATAATTTGTAAGCTATATCATGTTCTCTCTTGGCAAGCTTATCAAATTAATGTATATGTCTTTAAAAAACAAAAACAAAAAGTTTTGTTAAGCAGAGGCTCATTGTCTCTAAATAGCCTGTACCATTTATGAAGGTCTATTGTTTAGAGCTTGTTGCTGTTGTTGTTCAGTCGCTAAGTGGTATCCATCTCTTTTGTGACTCCATGGACTGTAGCCTGCCAGGCTCCTCTGTCCATGGGATTTCCCAGGCAAGAATACCGGGGTACACTGCCATTTCTTTCTCCAAGTGATCTTCCCTACCCAAAAATCGATCAAACTCATGTCTCCTGCATTGCAGGTGGCTTCTTAACCACTGAGCCATTTGTTTGAAGTAAAATCTACTTCCTTGTTACTTATGTTGTTTGAAGTTGGTCTTCCCGTATGGTTCACCATGGAACAAGCATATTCCCCCTTCCTCATGACTGCTCTTATTTCAAAACAGCTTTCTTCTCTTTCATTCATCCATTTACTTATATTGTCCACCTTTCCATTCATTCACCTATCTGCTTATTTTTTCAATGAATATTTATATTTCTTGGATCTGAAGCACAGTACTGGGAGAAAGATATTACAATGAAAAATATGAGTAAGCTATGGCATTCCCCAGCTTCAAGGAACTTTGTTCTCTGTGACACATGCTAAGGCATTGTCTCTCAGTCACTCAGTCATGTTTGACTCTTGGCAACTCCAAGGACTGCAGCATGCCAGGCTTCCCTGTCCATCGCTGACTCCCAGAGCTTACTCAAACTCATGTCCTTCGAGTTGGTGATGCCATCCAACCATCTCATCCTCTGTCATCCCCTTCTCCTCCCACCTTCAAACTTTTCCAGCATCAGGGTCTTTTCAGGTGAGTCAGTTCTTCATTTCAGGTGGCCAAAGTATTGGAGTTTCAGGTTCCGCATCAGTCCTTCCAATGAATATTCAGGACTGATTTCCTTTAGGATTGACTGATTTGATCTCCTTGTAGTCCAAAAGACTCTCAAGGTTCTTCTCCAGCACCACAGTTCAACAGCGTCTATTTTTCAGCACTCAGCTTTCTTTATAGTCCAACTCTCACATCCATACATAACTACTGGACAAACCATAGCTTTGACTAGACAGACCTTTGTTGACAAAGTAATGTCTCTGCTTTTTAATATGCTGTTTAGGTTGGTCATAACTTTTCTTCCAAGGAGCAAGTGTCTTAATTTCATGACTGCAGTCACCATCTGCAGCAATTTTGGAGCCCCAAATAATAAAGTCTGTCACTGTCTCCATTGTTTCCCCATCTATTTGCCATGAAGTAATGGAAGTGGATGTCATGATCTTAGTTTTCTGAATGTTGCATTTTAAGCCAACTTTTTTACTCTCCTCTTTCACCTTCATCAAGAGGCTCTATTTAGTTCTCTCTTGCTTTCTGCCATAAGGGTGGTATCATCTGCAAATCTGAGGTTATTGATATTTCTCCTGGCAATCTTAATTCCATCTTGTGCTTAATCCAGCCCAGCATTTCATGTTATATACTCTGCATATAAGTTAAATAAGCAGGGTGACAATATGCAACCTTGATGTACTGCTTTCCCGATTTGGAACTAGTCTGTTGTTCCATGTCCAGTTCTAACTGTTGCTGCCTACAGATTTCTCAGGAGGCAGGTAAGGTGGTCTGATATTCCCATCTCTTGAAAAATTTTTCCACAGTTTGTTGTGATCCACGCAGTCAAAGGCTTTGGTGTAGTCAATAAAGCAGAAATAGATGTTTTTCTGGAACTCTCTTGCTTTTTTGATGATCCAGGGGATATTGGCAATTTGACTCCAGTTCCTCTGCCTTTTCTAAATCCAGCTTGAACATCTGGAAGTTCACAGTTCAAGTACTGTTGAAGCCTGGCTTGGAGAATTTTGAGCATTACTTCGCTAGCATGTGAGATGAGTGCAATTGTGCAGTAGTTTGAATATTCTTTGGCATTGCCCTTCTTTGGGATTGGAATGAAAATTGACCTTTTCCAGTCCTGTGGCCACTGCTTTGTTTTCCAAATTTGCTGGCATATTGAGTACAGCACTTTAACAGCATCATCTTTTAGGTTTTGAAATAGCTCAGCTGGAATTCCGTCACCTCCACTAGCTTTGTTCATAGTGATGGTTCCTAAAGCCCACTTGACTTCACACTCCTGGATATGTGGCTCTAGGTGAGTGATCACACCATTGTGGTTATTCAGGTCATTAATATCTTTTTTGTACATTTCTGTGTATTCTTGCCACCTCTTCTTAATATCTTCTGTTTCTATGAGGTCCATACTGTTTCTGTCATTTATTGTGCCCCCCTTTGCTTGAAATGTTCCCTTGGTATCTCTGATTTTCTTGAGAAGATCTCTAGTCTTTCCCATTCTGTTATTTTCTTCTATTTATTTGCATTGTTCACTTAAAAAGGCTTTCTTATCTCTCCTTGCTATTCTCTGGAACTCTGTGTTTAGATGGGTATATCTTTCCTCTTCTCCTTTGCCTTTTACTTGTCTTCTTTTTTAGCTGTTTGTAAGGCCTCCTCTGATAACCATATTGCCTTTCTTCTTCTTGGGGATGGTTTTGATCACTGCCTCCTATACACTGTCCATAGTTCTTCAAGCACTCTATCAGATCTAATCCCTTGAATCTACTTGTCACTTCCACTGTATAAGAGATGTGATTTAGGTTATATATGAATGGCCTTGGGGTTTTCCCTACTTTCTTCAATTTAAGTCTGAATTTGTAATAAGGAGTTCATGATCTGAGCCACAGTCAGCTCCAGGTCTTATTTTTGCTGACTGTATAGTGCTTTTCCATCTTCAACTACAAAGAATATAATCAATCTGATTTCAGTATTGACCATGTGGTGATGTCCATGTGTAGAGTCTTCTCTTGTGTTGTTGGAAGAGGGTGTTTGCTATAATCAGTGCATTCTCCTGGCAAACCTCTATTAGCCTTTGTCCTGCTTCATTTTGTACTGAAGGCAAATCTTGCCTGTTACTCCAGGTATCTCTTGACTTCCTACTTTTGCACCCTAATCTCCTATGATGAAAAGAACATCTTCTTTGGTGTTAATTCTAAAAGATCTTGTAGATCTTCATAGAAACATTCAACTTCAGTTTCTTTGGCATTACTGGCTGGGGCATTGACTTGGAATACTGTGATATTGAATGGTTTGCCTCAGAAATGAACAGAGATCATGCTCTTTTTTGACAATGCACCCAAGTACTGCATTTCACTCTTTTGTTGACTCTGAGGGTTACTCCATTTCTTCTAAGGGATTCTTGCCCATAGTAGTAGATATGATGGTCATCTGAATAAAATTTGCATTTTAAGCCAACTTTTTTGGCTACAATTTGCCCATTTCTCTCCATTTTAGTTCACTGATTCCTAAAATGTCGACATCCATTCTTGCCATCTCCTGTTTGACCATTTCCAAGATACCTTGACTCATGGACCTAACATTCCAGTTTCCTGTGCAGTATTACTTTTTACAGCATCGGACTTTACTTCCACCACCAGAAACAACTGGGAGTTGCTTCCACGTTGACTCGGTCTCTTTGCTCCTTCTGTAGCTCAGCCTCTTTATTTCTTCTGGAGCTACTTCTCCACTCTTCTTGAGTAGCTTATTGGACACCTACCAACCTGAGAGCTTCATCTTTCAGTATCATATGTTTTTGCCTTTTCATACAGTTCATGGGGTTCTCAAGGCAAGAATGCTGAAGTGGTTTGCCATTCCCTTCTCCAGTGGACCACCTGCCCTAGGGACCCATCATCATCTGTCCCTGCCCAAGATCTGTGGATCAGTTCATTCTGATGACTTGATAAGTACAATAGGCAATGAAGGGTACAAAAGAGGCAATGTCTTCATAGCCTATTGTACTTATCATATTCACATTGCCTCTGTCAATTAAGTGCACCTATTTGGCTTTTCCTATCTTGGACATCCCTACACCTCTATAGGAGAAGGCAATGGCACCCCACTTCAGTACTCTTGCCTGGAAAATCCCATGGATGGAGAAGCCTGGAAGGCTGCAGTCCATGGGGTCGCTGAGGGTCGGACAAGACTGAGCGACTTCACTTTCACTTTTCACTTTCATGCATTGGAGAAGGAAATGGCAACCCACTCCAGTGTTCCTACCTGCAGAATTCCGGGGACAGGGGAGCCTGGTGGGCTCCCGTCTACGGGGTCGCACAGAGTCGGACACGACTGAAGTGACTTAGCAACACCCCTATAGAAATCAGGGAGTCTATTTAAATGAAACATCTTCCACATCCATCTCTAAAGTACAGAGGTCAACCATCAGAGCACTTTCCAAGGATGGGGGTTCTCTTCACCATTGCAGTTCTTGGTAAAAAAAACACATCTGCTAGTCTTCCCAGGGGACATAATTAGGAGGTGGATGAGCAGGTGACATGTGAGAAACCCACTCCAACATTCTTATCACTCTGTATCTTTGGTTTACTTCTACATTAAACCACGAAAAATCTCTATCTCTAGTTCTGTCATCCTCAGTCATGGCTGAGTTCAGGTTTTAGTCACCCTACTGAACAAACAAGCAGGAGGCTAATTACTTTACAATATTGTGGTGGTTTTTGCCATACATTGACATGAATCAGCCATGGTTGTACCAGTGTTCCCCATCCTGAACCCCCTCCCACCTCCCTCCCCATCCCATCCCTCTGGGTTGTCCTAGTGCAGTGGCTTTGAGGGCCCAGTTTCATGCATCGAACCTGGACTGGTGATCTATTTCACATATGGTAATATACATGTTTCAATGCTATTCCTTCAAATCATCCCACCCTCACCTTCTCCCACAAAGTCCACATAGAAGTGATATCAAATGGCATTTGTCTTTCTCTTTCTGACTTACTTTACTTAGTATGATAATCTCTAGGTCCATCTATGTTCTTGCAAATGGCATTATTTCATTCTTTTTATGATTGAGTAGTATTCATTGTACATTTTTACCATGTCTTTTTTATCCATTTCTCTGTCAATGGACATTTAGTTGCTTCCATGTCTTGGCTATTGTGACTAGTGTTACTGTGACTACACAGGTGCATGTATCTTTTCCAATTATAGTTTTCTCCACATTTATGCCCAGGAGTGGAATTGCTGGATCATATGGCAACTCTATTTTTAGTTTTTTAAGGAACCTCCATATTGTTTTCCATTCTGGCTGCGCCAATTTACATTCCCAACAGTGTAGAAGCATTCCCTTTTCTACACAGCCTCCCCAGCATCTGTTATTTGTAGACTTTTTATGATGTCCATTCTGACCAGTCTGAGGTAGTACCTCATTATAGTTTTTTTTAATTAACGTATTTGGCTGCACTGGGTCTTAGCTGCAGCATGGGGCATCTTTCACTGCAGCACACAGACTCTAGTTGTGGTGCAGAGGTCTGGAGCGCACATGCTCAGTAGCTGCAGCACAGATTTAGTTGCTCTATGGCGTGTGGGATTTCAGTTTCCTGACCAGGGATCAAAGCCACATCTCCTACATTGCACGGTGGGTTCTTAACCATTGGATCACCAGGGAAGTCCTCCCCTCTTAATTTCAATTTCCATTTCTCTAAAAATTAGTAACCAACATACTTTATTCTTATTCAAAAACCAATTGGATTTTTTTGTTGCTTGTTTTGACTGTGCTATCAATAAGCAGTTAATGAAAGTTTAATCTCATTATGAAAAATAATTTTATAACATTTAAAAAAAGATTTCTGACAACCCAATTATTCTAAGATCTCAACATTAAAACCATATTTCTAGTAAAACAAAATAATTTGGAAGGCCTTTTAAAATTGGTTTTGCTTTCCCAAAGCAAACTCTGATAGGAGGAATGGGACCCAGGAACCTTCAAAGTGTCAGGAAAAGCCAGCTTAGAACTAAACTTTTCTTCCAGAATCTCTATGGTAAATCACCTATGTGCACATAAAGAGAATCTGTAACACATATGAGAGAACTGGGCTGGGTCTAAATAAATAAGATAATAGAGTGAAAAATATTCTATTCTGTCCAATTTCTTGTGAGTCACAATCAGAAGGATGAACAATAAAATAATTGCTTTTGTATCTTAGTGGTCTAATTCTACCTTCCAAATGAACCACACTGAAATAAACCATAGATATACAGGGCTGTTTTTACACAACTTTTGTGACCTTGATGTCACAAACTCTCCTTTCTACTTCCTTAAGTCCATCTGTTGCCTTCTTAGTTCTCTTTTTCCCAGTTCCAAACTCCCAAATTCCCATTGATCTATCCATTAAGTTGAAGATATTTTCAAAAGTCCTCAAGAGTGACCCCTTCAAGGGCAGGGACCTCTGTCTTACTCATATTTATGTCCTTGGAGCCTGTCTGAGACAGTCATTTCAACAGACCACTCAAGGAAATAGACAGATGATCCAAGGCTTGGTAAGTGGTAGGAAGGGCAGACAGGGGATTATATGGACCTACAGAGTCAACACAAGGATTCGGATGAATTCCAGAGAGAGTTGATGTGAGAAAGCAGAGGAGGACAAATAGGCCCCCTCAGGAGAAGCCCAACATAGGCAAGCAGAGATACTCTTGTTCAGGGGCAGAAGGGGTAGGGGTGGGGGGCGGGGGACCTCATACCACAAAGAGAAGGAAGATGCAGTTCAGGCAGAAGATCCAGGCACAATCTGAGGACCGAGAGCAGGACTCTAGTTCCTTAGGAGTAAGAGAGGAAGGCAGAACCACATCCGCCAAAAAGTATTTTGCCAGCAGGGAATTACATCCAAGTATCTGGCATAGAGGGAGAAAGCGGGTCTCGATTACTCCAGGCAGAGACTAAGTCATGGAGAAACAAAGGAAGTACTTAGTTCCTGAGCTGTGAGTGCTCTTTCCTTGGTCTCATGTGTATCATTACATCAGGTTCCTTGGAGCTTGAAAAACTCAGGTGAATCTCTGTTCCAAAGAGTCCAATTGAAACAGTGTTACTTTCAACATCCCCTGGAATTCCCCTGTCCACAATTGCTGCTGCTGCTGCTAAGTCACTTCAGTCGTGTCCGACTCTGTGTGACCCCATAGATGGTAGCCCACCAGGCTCCCCCTTCCCTGGGATTCTCCAGGCAAGAACTAGTCATGTGAAAATATTCACATAAGATATATATATAAGGGATGCCAAGTTCTGTTCTGCAGAAAAGAAGGAATAGAATAAGAGCATCCAGACTTTGGGGAGCTCAAAAACGAGGGAAGGACATACTAGGGATGAGAATATAAATATTTCAGCAGAGTTAGGGGTAGTGAGAGAGGACGTAGAAGACGTATGGGATCTGAAAAGCTGAGGGAAGAGCAGAAGCAATTGCATCCAAATATTTTTTTGAAAAAGAAATTTTGCCTGTTTTCATCATGGCATGACATAGAAATAAAACTAACTCATTAGTAAAGGAGAAATAAAAGCCAGCCATTGCAAGTGCTCCGAGGATTTCAGAGAACTACATTAGCTAACTTAAATTGGAGAGTAAATAAAGACATCCAGATTATACTGGGCTCTCTTATTACATCAACAAAGAAATGATTAGTTTTTACTAATAGAGCTGGAGCTAATTGATTTCTGCATAACCATAATTCAGTTTAATAAATATTTTCTAATAAAAGCTCAATTAACAAATCAACTTGATTACAATATCACATTAAGTCTCCCAGTCTCTATCCTATTAACTTCCCGCCTTAGAAATGTCTTTCTTTTTTTCTCCTGAAAAGCACATCTGGTATGAAAACTTCTGGAAATTCCAGTGGTTGTCCCCAAAATAGATGGCAGGGCGTTTGAAACCAAGGGTGTTTACTTAAGCTAGGCTATAAACTAGTTTAACGTTTGACTATAAACTAGATTTGTCAAGAAGTAAGCCTTTTTGCTTCTTAATAATAAAATATTTGAGGGCTAAATGAGGTGGAGTTCTGAGAAAGTTATGTTAAAAACTGTGTGGTATAATGTAAAGAACACAAGATTTAGAATCTATAGACCTGTTAGTTTTCTGGATCTGCTGTGTCCTTGCTGTTTGACAGCTTTAAATCATGTTTTTGAATCTTTTTTTCTATAATATAGTAGCAATAACAATAAGAATGGTAGTATATAACTTCCCTTAGCTTCTTCATGAATATTATGGCCATTCATAGACCATTCATTCCTATGCAAATATCAGTTATTATAATGGTTAAAATGCTCAAGCATACAGCTCCATATTCTTGATTGTGAAGCAAATGTGGAAAGTTACAGAGGACTATTGCTGCTAAGTCACTTCAGTCGTGTCCGACTCTGTGCGACCCCAGAGACGGCAGCCCACCAGGCTCCCCTGTCCCTGGGATTCTCCAGGCAAGAACGCTGGAGTGGGTTGCCATTTCCTTCTCCAATGCAGGAAAGTGAAAAGTGAAAGTGAAGTCACTCAGTCGTGTCCAACTCTTTGCAACCCCACGGATTGCAGCCCACCAGGCTCCTCCGCCCATGGGATTTTCCAGGCAAGAGTACTGGAGTCGGGTGCCATTGCCTTCTCCAACAGAAGACTATTACTTGACACCTAACCTAGAGTTCTAGAAATTTCCAATGATTTTAGCTCTTTATTCTCCTACAAGTCTAAGAATCCAAAGCCAGTTCAGATGATAAATTAGGTAAAGACTGGGTCCTTGGTGGAAGCATCTTCTCAGAATATTTGATGACCACTTTGTTCAGGTCCATGCCTGTATGATCAGGTCACCCAAAATGACTGTTCTTTTGCTTTCTGTACATCCCCTGCTCGACTAGCAACTACTTCACCTACATGCTACTCACCTGACTGATGTTCCTACACACTTGCCCCTGGCCCTAGCTAGTGACTGTTCTAATCTTTAGATCAGAACATCTCTACCATGATAGCTTATCAAAGAGAGGCATGCCCCTCAGCTAGTTTTCCTGGTAATTAATAAGCCAGTAAAAGTGAAAGTGAAGTCACTCAGTCATGTCCAACTCTTTGCGACCCCATGGACTACACCCCACCAGGTTCCTCCATCCATGGGATTCTCCAGGCAAGAATACTGGAGTGGGTTGCCATTTCCTTTTCCAAATCAATAAGCCAAAGTGAAAGTGAAGTCGCTCAGTCGTGTCTGACTCTTTGTGACCCCATGAGCAGTAGCCTGCACCAGGCTCCTCCGTCCATGGGATTTTCTAGGCAAGAGTACTGGAGTGGGTTGCCATTTCCTTCTCCAGGGAATCTTCCCAACCCAGGGATCAAACCCAGGTCTCTCACATTGTAGACAGACACTTTACTGTCTGAGCCACCAGGGAAGTCGACCTGATACCAATTCACCCTAATCCCACCAGGAAGTGAAGACTGCCACCATGTTCCACCTTCCACCTGCCACACAAAGTAAGGCATCACTCCAGAACCTTGCTTCAGACATGTAAGATCCCCCATCTATTATCCCCCTGATGTCTCATCACTGACTCCAGGCTCTTTCTTCAGTGTCAAGGATGGGCAAGTACAGATCTTACAGATCTGCAGGGTGGAGGCCAAGAATGCCACATAGCATACAACAATCCTAAGTTGGCCAGCTTGCAAAGATAGTATTTCTGTTCATTCCAACATTTACAAGCTTGGTTTGTGCTGGACTAGGGATAGAGATGCTTGTTCCTTGGAAGAAAAGCTATGACCAACTTAGACAGCATATTAAAAAGCAGAGACATTACTTTGTCAACAAAGATCTGTATAGTCAAAGCTATGGTTTTTCCAGTAGTCATGTATGGATGTGAGAGTTGGACCATAAAGAAACCTGAGCACCAAAGAATTGATGGTTTTGAACTGTGGGGTTGGAGAAGACTCTTGAGAGTTCCTTGGACTAAGGAGATCAAACCTGTCAATCCTAAAGGAAATCAATCCTGAATATTCATTGGAAGGACTGATGCTGAAGCTGAAGCTCCAATACTTTGGCCACCTGAAGCGAAGAACTGACTCATTAGAAAAGACCCTGATGCTGGGAATGATTGAAGGCAGGAGGAGAAGTGGACGAGAGAGGATGAGATGGTTGGATGGCATCACCGACTTGATGGACATGAGTTTGAGCAGGCTCCGGGAGTTAGTGAAGGACAGGGAAGGCTGGCATGCTGCAGTCCAAGGGATCACGAAGAGTCAGACACAAGTGAGCAACTGAACTGAACTGAACTGGGGGATAGAGACCAGTGATATGGTTAACATCACCCAGGAACTTCAGTTATTGACAGAAGGGAGGGCTTGAGTATATCAAAAAGGGGAGAAGGAGAAATTGCTTCATTCAAGGGACAGCCACTCAGTACATGATGTGGCATCTGTATTTTAGGCACTGCTCTAGATTAACATTGAGATTAAAAACATCATTTTTACCGTAGGAAGCAGATAGTGTATATGGGAAAGTGACACATCTCCATTTTTTAAAAGACACTTAGCACTACCAGCCCCGGTGGTAGCCATCTCCTACCCAGCATCATAGTGCCCTCAAGAGTTAAATGGAGATGCTCAACACTGGGTTTTGGGGCAACAGAAAAATAAGGCACGTGTTACCCAGAGGCTTCTGGAAGATCCTCGTCCATGACATCAAGGAGCTGGAAGCACTGCCAATATGCAACAGTGCCAGGAGACGGCATATTGCATATTGAGTGCAGCACTTTCCACAGCATCATCTTTCAGGATCTGGAATAGCTCAACTGGAATCTATCACTGCTGGGAGCCAGAGTGAGGAGCTCCATCCATGACAAAGGTCATGAGGAAGGAGGCTCGGCATACGCAAAGGCGGGATCAAGCCTCAGGAGTCCCCCTGGAAATTCTTGAGCATCTACCCCCAAAACCAGAGTCTGCCTACTTTCTGTTTTGTGCTTTTACCTACACCTCTGACTTTATGGGGGGCTGTCCCCCACTACCTCTCTCTGAAAAAAGAGTTAGCTTACAGCTCCAGTTAATAATTCCTGGGTGTGACAGTGTTTAACCTACAAACTCCTTTGGAAATCCTTAGCCTTAGCCTTAGCCTGCCTGAATAGGTTTTTCCGGACCACGTGTGATTGTTCAGAGCCTCCCAACTGTGAGAGGCAGGAGATGTTCTAAACTGTCTAAACACAGATTCCTTTGAGTAGTTAAAAGATTGATTAGAAATTATATTGTTTTTTTTTTTTTAAACTTTACAATATTGTATTAGTTCTGCCAAATATCGAAATGAATCCGCCACAGGTATACCCGTGTTCCCCATCCTCAACCCTCCACCCTCCTCCCTCCCCTCCCCTCCCTCTTGGGCCAATGTTTGCTGCTAAGTCTCCATACTCCTTACCTACTGTGTCCTTGGCAGTGTATTGATTGATATAATGGGTGTATAGAAATGTAAGTAGTAGCCTCAATGTTTGTAACCTTGGACCCTTGAGTTAATTCTTTTCTTGATTGAGCCCACCTCACCTTTGCCCTATAGGATTGCAGCTTTGTCCAGTGCTTTTTTGGAGGCTGGTGCCTGACTTTGGAATAATCACCTTTAGAGAAAGATAAGTTTCTTAAAATGTTAACAGGCCTCCTGGCCAGAAGATGATGTAATTCACCTGAACTTTTGCATATGATAAGTTTGAAAGCCTGGCTTCGATTAGGACCAGGAACTGCTGTCCTTGCATGACTCCACCCCTTCCCCCAGTATCCTCTATGCACAACTTAAGGTATAAAAACTACTTTGGAAAATAAAGTGCGGGCCTTGTTCACCGAAACTTGGTCTCTCCATGTAGCTCTCTCTCCCAAATTCTGGCTGAGTCTCCATCTGGAGCGCGGAACTCGCCATGCTTGCTAATTATGCCTGGGCTTCTAAGATCCGACTGGGGAGGCCTCAGTGTCTCCTCTCCTTTGGGAGAACGGAAGGATGCCTTCGGCCTACGTAAGTGGTGCAAACTTCTTGTCTTGGAGTTTTATTGGTCTCCCGCGTAAACCAAGCTACTCAGCCTCTTTTGTCCACTGAGTTTTCTTACTGAGCTATCCTCATCCTATTACTCTTTATATCTTTGATAAAATATTTAAATAAATAGGTCGCCGACGCCGTCCCCGCTTCGAATACCCTGGATCAGCCGGGGCTGGTCCCCGGCACAACAGCTTTTATTGTTCTGAAATTCCTGATGTTTCCTTCAAAATTGGCAGAGCCATCTTGGAAAGCACAGCCCAGCTGGCTGTGAGAGTCACTAAACCCAATGCCAGACTGCACAGGGAAGAAAGCAAATAAACAACTCATGAACATTCTTTATTTGTGGTAAATAGAACCTTGAAAACTTTGGAGGAAAAAAAGACATGGAGATAATATGCTTATGTGAGCTCCATGAGGCAGACTTTACTTCCCCCTAATAAATCAGCCACTAAGAGGATGTTTTTTGGGGCTCCAAAATCACTGCAGATGGTGACTGCAGCCATGAAATTAAAAGACGCTTACTCCTTGGAAGGAAAGTTATGACCAACCTAGATAGCATATTGAAAAGCAGAGACATTACTTTGCCAACAAAGGTCCGTCTAGTCAAGGCTATGGTTTTTCCAGTGGTCATGTATGGATGTGAGAGTTGGACTGTGAAGAAAGGTGAGCACCGAGGAATTGATGCTTTTGAACTGTGGTGTTGGAGAAGACTCTTGAGAGTCCCTTGGATTGCAAGGAGATCCAGCCAGTCCATTCTGAAGGAGATCAGCCCTGGGTGTTCTTTGGAAGGAATGATGCTAAAGCTGAAACTCCAGTACTTTGGCCACCTCATTTGAAGAGCTGACTCATTGGAAAAGACTCTGATGCTGGGAGGGATTGGGGGCAGGAGGAGAAGGGGATCACAGAGGATGAGATGACTGGATCACTGACTTGATGGACATGAGTCTGAGTGAACTCAGAGATGGTGATGGACAGGGAGGCCTGGCGTTCTGCGATTCATGGGGTCACAAAGAGTCGGACATGACTAAGCGACTGAACTGAACTGAGGAGGATGTTTAGAAGATGTGTGAAAGAAGGGCTGAACAAGATAAATGCCTTGAGAGTTCAGAGAAGGAAAGTCTGCCCAATGGTCAGGAAAGGCATAAATGGACAGCCCTTTTGTTAGGACTTGAAGGACAACGTGGGATTCAAATAACAGAGAAGGAAAAGTTACCCCAAATGCTGAATCATCATGTCCAGTGACCAAGAGTTAGGAATGTCCAAGAGAATGAGAAAAGGGGCAGTAAAAATGGGCAGTGATGGACTCTTCTGCACAATGTCAGGGACACACTCCCATCCAGTCTTCACATGCAACAGCTCTGTGAGTTATGTATTTGTAATTATTGCCCATTCTACAGATGAGGAAGCTGAGAATAAGAGTTAAATAACCCACCTCCCTATATCATACAGTACTACAGCAGATAAGAAAAAGAATAAAAATATGACAGGTATTTGATATAGCCTATGTATATTCTTTAAATCAAATTAAATTCAACTCAGACCCTTACCGAAAAGAAAAGGACTCCTCACCCCAGTCCCATTCACTACTATCCCTAGGATAATACAGAGATATAAGGTTCTAGACTTTAGAAAGGGGAAAATGCTTGAGGAGGCCTCTGATCTTGTCCCACATACTCACCTTGATATGCCCACAGCCCCAGTCTGCAGGTTTCCAGAATCTCTGCTGTCTGTATTCAGCCTCCTAGGCGTTCCATCCCTTTAAGAATTGGCTTCCTCCTCAGGCTTCAGGAGAGGCAGGATGAAGTGGGGCTGGGGGCAGGATGGGGGTGGGGGGTTCCTGCCCCTAACTGATACTGACACCCTTTGTGACCCTGTGGAGTCTAGCCCACCAAGCTCCTCTGTCCATAGGGTTCTCCAGGCAAGAATACTGGAGTGGGTAGCCATTCCTTTCTCCAAGGGGTATTCCCAACTCAGGGATTGAATCTGGGTCTCCTGCATTACAGGCATATTCTTTACCACTGAACCATCATCAAAGCCCCAATTTTCAGTATCCTTTCCAGTTTGGAGAAGTCCCTGGATCCTTATGCCTGTCTCCACCTACCCTCTCCCACCAAATGCTGCGAATCTCCCTTGAAACTAGGAGCTCAAAACCTTGGCTGCCGTTTTCAAACAGAGAAAGGAAAATGCTGAGAGCACAGATAGCTTTTTCTTTTGGACAAATCCATAGTAGTCAAAAGAAAAAGGAAATGCAAATTAATATCTCAATAAACTGATGTATCACAAATAGCTAACATTTTTAACATTTGCTGCATGGCATGGACTACACCAAGCCCTCTATGAAGGAGGTGGATACAATCATTATTGAAGAAGAACGATTATTTTCATCGTTGAAGAAGCCAGAGCTTAGAGAAATCAAATATCTCACTTAAGATCACAAGTCTCCTAAGTGGTAGAATCAAAACTCAACTTCAAGAATGTCTAGCTGGAAAACCTAAGTTCTCTTCACTGCACCATAAAAGAGAAGCAATCATTCCCCTTCAGAGTCCAGAGCAGAGGGTTTTTTTTCTTCCTTTCTCTTAAAAAAAAAAAAACAAACATGCATAATTACAGACTCTGTATTAAATAACAAATCTGAGAAGAAACTTATTCGCAGTCGCATAAAAAACTCAAATCAAATTTCGTGTTAATCACCTTCTAGAACTTTGCATTTGCATACTTAATTTTTACATATTTACCATAATATCATAAATAGAATTTTATAGTCTACATTTTCAATTGCCATTATACAGCTCCAGTCTCATTGTTTTAATATATTCTATACACTTTATATATTATAGATAAATACATCAACTTTATTTTATTTAATATATACAAGCATAAAATATTTCTTGTATTTTTTGTTATTTTTAAATAATATAATCTTGTTATTTCTTTCTCTTACAATACCCTTAGCTTCTTCCTATGCTCACCTCTCTCCACAAACAAAAACTATTGCAGTTTAGTGTGTATTGCCCATACATTTCCCCATAGTCATACAATCACATAATAATGCAGGTATTGGGGGATTGTGTTGTTGTTTAGTGGTCATGTCTGCCTCTTTTGTGTCCTCCTGGACTGGGGGACTGGCCACTGATTATTTTATAGACATCTTACAATACATAGTTTTATACTCTTCTGTGCTGTGCTGTTCTGTGCTTAGTCGCTTTGTCATGTCTGACCCTTTGCAACCCCATGAACTGTAGCCCACCAGACTCCCCTGTCCATGGGGATTCTCCAGGCAAGAATACTGGAGTGACATTGAAACATGTATAATATCATGTATGAAACGAGTCACCAGTCCAGGTTCGATGCACAACACTGGATGCTTGGAGCTGGTGCACTGGGATGACCCAGAGGGATGGTATGGGGAGGGAGGAGGGAGGAGGGTTCAGGATGGGGAACACGTGTATACCTGTGGCGGATTCATTTTGATATTTGGCAAAACTAATACAATATTGTAAAGTTTAAAAATAAAATAAAATTAAAAAAAAATAAATTCTTTCTGGTTGAATAAAAAAAAAAAAAAAAAGAATACTGGAGTGGGTTGCCATGCCCGCCTCCAGGGAATCTTCCCAACCCAGGGATCAAACCCAGGTCTCCCACATTGCAGGCAGATTATTTACCATCTAAGCCACCAGAGAAGCCCAAGAATACTGAAGTGGGTAGCCTATTCCTTCTATAGGGGATCTCTCCAACCCAGGAAGTGAACCAAGGACTCCTGCATTGCAGGCAGATTCCTTACCAGCTGAGCTACCAGGGAAGCCCCTTTATACTCTTCTACTTCTGTGAAATGTGTATTTTTACATGTAGTTTTATTTTTTTAATGCTGTACATTGTGAAAGTCTTTCCAGCTCAGTTGATATTACTCTAATTGTATCTTAGATCAAACCCCTTATGATTATACAGTGGAAGTGACAAATAGATTCAAGGGATTAGATCTGATAGACAGCCTGCAAGAACTATGGACGAGGTTCATAATGTTGTATGGGAGGTGGTGATCAAAACCATCCGCAAGAAAAAGAAATGCAAAAAGGCAAAATGGTTGTCTGAGGAGGTCTTACAAATAACTGAGAAAAGAAAAGAAGTGAAAGAGAAAGGAGAAAAGGAAAGATATACCCATTCTCAGAGTTCCAGAGAATAGCAAGGAGAGATAAGAAAATCTTTTCAAGTGAACAATGCAAATAAATCGAAGAAAACAATAGAATGGGAAAGACTAGAGATCTTTTCAGGAAAATTAGAAATACAAAAGGAATATTTCATGCTAAGATGGCACAATAAAAGGCAGAAATGGTATGGACCTAACAGAAGCAGAAGATATTAAGAGGAGGTGGTAAGAATACACAGAAGAACTATATTAAAAATATCTTAATGATCCAGATAACCACAATAGTGTGATCACTCACCTAGAGCCAGACATCCTGGAGTGCGAAGTCAAGCAGGCCTTAGAAAGCATTACTGAAAAGAAAGCTAGTGGATGTGATGGAATTCCAGCTGAGCTATTTCAAATCCTAAAAGATGATTCTATGCTGCATTCAATATGTCAGCAAATTTGGAAAACTCAGCAGTGGCCACAGGACTGGAAAAGTTCAGTTTTCATTCCAATTCCAAAGAAAGACAATGCTAAAGAATATTCAAACCACTGCACAGTTGTACTCATTTCACATGCTAGCAAGGTAATGCTCAAAATCTTCCATGCTAGGATTCAACAGTATATGAACTGAGAAATTTCAGTGTACAAGTTGGATTTAGAACAGGAAGAGGAACCAGAGATCAAATTGCCAATATTCATTGGATCATAGAAAAAACAAATTTCAGAAAACATCTACTTCTGCTTCATTGACTACCCTAAAGCCTTTCACTGTGTGGATCACAACAAACTATGGAAAATTTTTAAAGAGATAGGAATACCAAACCACCTTACCTGCTACCTGGGAAACCTGTATGCAGGTCAAGAAGCAACAGTTAGAACCAGACATGGAACAATGGACTGGTCCCAAATTGGGGAAGGAGTACATCAGGTCTATATATTGTCACTCTGTTTATTTAACTTATACGCAGTATACATCATGTGAAATGCTGGGCTGAATGAAGCCCAAGTTGGACTCAAGATTTCCAGGAGAAATATCAATAATCTCAGATTTGCTGATGACACCACCCTAATGGCAGAAAGTGAAGAGGAACTAAAGAGCCTCTTGATGAAGGTGAAGGAGGAGAGTGGAAAAAGCTGGCTTAAAACTCAACATTCAAAAAACTAAGTCATGGCAACCAGTCCCATCACTTCATGGGAAATAGATGGGCAAAAAGTGGAAACCATGACAGACTTTATTTTCTTGGGCTCCAAAATCACTGTACATGGTGACTTCATTGTGGATGGTGAGTTCCAAGATGCTTGCTCCTTGGAAGAAAGGCTATGACAAACCTAGACAGGTATTAAAAAGCAGAGACATCACTCTGCCAACAAAGGTCTGTATAGTCAAAGCTATGGTTTCTCCAGTAGTCATGTATGGATGTAAGAGTTGGACCATAAAGAAGGCTGAGAGCTGAAGAATTGATGCTTTCAAACTGTGGTGTTAGAGAAGACTCTTGAGAGTCCTTGTACTGCAAGGATATCAAATCAGTCAATCCTAAAGTAAATCTGCCCTGAATATTCATTGGAAGGACTGAAGCTGAAGCTGAAACTCTAATACTTTGGCCACTTAGTGCGAAGAGCCAACTCATTGGAAAAGACCCTGATGCTGGGAGAGATTGAAGGCAGAAGAGAAGGAGACGACAGAGGATAAGATGATTGGATGGCATCACCGACTCAATGGAGATGAGTTTGAGTAAACTCAGGGAGTTGATGAAGGACAGGGAAGACTGGTGTGCTGCAGTCCATGGTATTGCAAAGAGTCAGCATGACTGAGCAACCGAACAACAACAGTGCTTTCTTGTTGACTAATATAAGCCATAGTAGAGTCATTCTGGGAGAAGGCAATGGCACCCACTCCAGGATTGTTGCCCGGAAAATCCCATGGACGGAGGAGCCTGGTGGGCTGCAGTCCATGGGGTCGCTAAGAGTCAGACACAACTGAGTGACTTCACTTTCACTTTCCACCTTCATGCATTGGAGAAGGAAATAGCAATCCACTCCAGTGTTCTTGCCTGGAGAATCCCATGGATGGAGAAGCCTGGTAGGCTGCAGTCCATGGGGTCGCACAGAATCGGACACAACTGAAGCGACTTAGCAGCAGCAGCAGCAGAGTCATTCTACAGTTCATTCAGCCTTTCCTCTTTAGATGGGCATTATCCTTTTTGTCACAGCCGACAGCAGTGTAATAAACTTTCTTGAGTGTGTATAGTCTCCTGTACCAGTGCTTTTGTTTCTTTGGGCTAGATGACTGGATTTCTGGGTCAGAGTCCCAGATGACTGAATTTCTGGGTCATATGTTATTTTAATTTCACAGATATTGCCAGATTGCTTTTCAAATTGTTTAACAAATGTACACTTTTAGCAGCAGTGCTCTAGATTCAAATGCTAGTCTGAGGACAACCACACCTCCAGAAATGTCCATTTAGTAGTCTCTCCATGTACTTTAATAGGTTCATTAATAGGTTTGCTTCCCTGCAGGATCTACCATAAGGGAGGAATAAGGGGCAGGGATTAAGAAAATCATTCAGTGGGGATTCCCTTTCACAAAGGGTCTCCACTTTAGACATTACATGTTATAAAGAGTAATATGTAACAAAGGTACCCTGATAGGACTAAAAAAGAAAATATTTATAATTTAACCTTAAATTTATATTTTGTTATCGATAATCCTCACTGGCAATATTTATATTTTAATAAATTTTTGTCATCAGCACAATTATATGGTAGAACACTGCCATCTGTGATGGAACATTTTAAATTCAGTTAAGTCTATACCTTAGGTATGATGTGTGGTCATTATTCAAATGATAAATTAGAGGAATTTTTCAATATTATTTTTCTGTAAAAAAAAACTACCCTTTTTATAAATCAAAAATATTTCAATGTGCTAATGTTTCAATGAACAATGCAAAGAAATAGAGGAAAACAACAGAGAAAGTAAGACTAGAGATCTTTTCAAGAAAATTGGAAATATCAAAGGAACATTTCATCCAAAGATGGGCACAATAAAGGGCAGAAACAGTAAAGACCTATTAGAAGGAGAAGAGATCAAGAAGAGATGGAAAGAATACACAGAAGAACTGTAAAATTAAGACCTTAAAGACCTGGATAACCACAATGCTGTAGTCTCTCACTCAGCCAGACATTCTGGAATGTGAAGTCAAGAGGACTTTAGGAAGCATTGCTGTCAATAAAGCTAGTGAAGGTGATGGAATTTAAAATCCAAAGAGATGATGCTATTAAAGTGCTGCACTCAATATGTCAGCAAACGTGGAAAAACCAGCAGCTGCCACAGGACTGGAAAAGGTCAATCCTCACCTCAGCTCCCAAGAAGGGTAGTACTAAAGAATGTTCAAAACACAGGACAGTTGCACTCGTCTCCCATGCTAGTAAGGTTATGCTCAAAATCCTCTAAGCTTCAGCATTATGTGAACCAAGAACTTCCAGATGTTCAAGCTGGGTTTAGAAAAGGCAGAGGAACCAGAGATCAAATTGCCAGCATTCACTGGATCACAGAGAAATCATGGGAATTCCAGAAAATCATCTTCCTCTGTTTCAATTTTTGGGTTTCAAAATCACTGCAGATGGTGATTGCAGCCATGAAATGAAAAGACGCTTATTCCTTGGAAGGAACGTTATGACCAACCTAGACAGCATATTAAAAAGCAGAGACATTACTTTGCCAACAATGATCCATCTAGTCAAGGCTATAGTTTTTCCAGTAGTCATATATGGATCTGAGAGTTGGACTATAAAGAAAGCTAAGCACAAAAGCATTGATGCTTTTGAACTGTGGTGTTGGAGAAGACTCTTGAGAGTCCCTTGGACTGCAAGGAGATCCAACCAGTCCATCCTAAAGGAGATCAGCCCTGGAAGCACTGATGTTGAAGCTGAAACTCCAATACTTTGGCCACCTGATGCAAAGAGCTGACTCATTTGAAAAGACCCTGATGCTGGAAAAGATTGAGGGCAGGAGGAGAAGGGGACGATAGAGGATGATATAGTTGGATGGCATCACCGACAAAATGGACATGAGTTTGGGTGGACTCCGGGAGTTGGTGATGGACAGGAAGGCCTGGCACGCTGTGATTCATGGGGTCGCAAAGAGTCAGATGCGACTGAGTGGCTGAACTGAACTGAACTGAACTGAAAGCCTTTAACTACATTGATCATAACGAACTGTGGAAAATTCTTAAAGAGATAGAGATGGGAATACCAGACCATCTTACCTGTTTCCTGAGAAACCTGTATGTGGGTCAAGAAGCAAAAGTTAGAATCCTGTATGGAATACTGACTGGTTCAGAATTGAGAAAAGAGTACAACAAGGCTGTTTATTGTCACCCTGTTTATTCAACTCATACACAAAGCACATTGTGGGAAATGCCAGGCTGGATGAGTTAAAAGCTGGAATAAGATTGCCAGGAGAAATATCAACAACCTCAGCTATGCAGATGATACCACTCTAATGGCAGAAAGCAAAGAGGAACTAAAGAGTTTCTTGACGAGGGTGAAGAAGGAGAGTGAAAAAGTCAGCTTAAATCTCAACATTCCAAAAACTAAGATCATGGTATCTGGTCCCATCACTTCATGGCAAATGGAAGGGGAAAAGTTGGAAGCATTGACAGATTTCCTCTTCTTGGGCTCTAAAATCACTGTGGATGGTGACTGCAGCCATGAAATTAGTATCTGATTGCTTCTTGACAGGAAAGCTATGACAAATCTAGATAATGTGTTAAAAAGCAAAGATATCACTTTGCTGACAAAGGTCCATACAGTCAGGGCTATGGTCATTTCAGCAGTCACATATGGATGTGAGAGCTGGACAATAAGGAAGGCAGAGCACTGAAGAATTGATGCTTTCAAGCTGTGGTACTGGAGAAGATTTTTGAGAGTCCCTTGGAAAACAAGGAATAGGAAAAGGAGTATGTCAAGGATGTATATTGTCACCCTGCTTATTTAACTTCTATGCAGAGTACATCATGAGAAACGCTGGGCTGGAAGAAGCACAAGCTGGAATCAAGATTGCCGGGAGAAATATCAATCACCTCAGATATGCAGATGACACCACCCTTATGGCAGAAAGTGAAGAGGAACTAAAAGGCCTCTTGATGAAAGTGAAAGTGGAGAGTGAAAAAGTTGGCTTAAAGCTCAACATTCAGAAAACGAAGATCATGGCATCTGGTCCCATCACTTCATGGGAAATAGATGGGGGAACAGTGGAAACACTGTCAGACTTTAATTTTGGGGGTTCCAAAATCACTGCAGATGGTGACTGCAGCCATGAAATTAAAAGACGCTTACTCCTTGGAAGGAAAGTTATGACCAACCTAGATAGCATATTCAAAAGCAGAGACATTATTTTGCCAACAAAGGTCCAGAAAGTCTAGTCAAGGCTATGGTTTTTCCTGTGGTCATGTATGGATGTGAGAGTTGGACTGTGAAGAAAGCTGAGTGCCGAAGAATTGATGCTTTTGAACTGTGGTGTTGGAGAAGACTCTTGAGAGTCCCTTGGACTGCAAGGAGATCCAACCAGTCCATTCTGAAGGAGATCAGCCCTGGGTGTTCTTTGGAAGGAATGATGCTAAAGCTGAAACTCCAGTACTTTGGCCACCTCATTCAAAGAGTTGACTCATTGGAAAAGACTCTGATGCTGGGAGGGATTGGGGGCAGGAGGAGAAGGGGACGACAGAGGATGAGATGGCTGGATGGCATCACTGACTCAATGGACATGAGTCTGAGTGAACTCTGGGAGTTGGTGATGGACAGGGAGGCCTGGTGTGCTGCGATTCATGGGGTCGCAAAGAGTCGGACATGACTAAGCGACTGAACTGAACTGAACTGGAAAACAAAGTTATCAAACCAGTCAATCTTAAAGGAAATCAACCCGGAATATTCTTTGAAAGGACTGATGCTGAAGCTGAAGCTCCAGTACTTTGGCCACTTGATTTATACAGCTGACTCATTGGGAAAGACCATGATGCTAGGAAAGATTGAAGGCAGAAGGAGAAGAGGGTGATAGAGGGTGATGGGATGGTTGGATGGCATCACTGATTCACTGGATATGAACTTGGGCAAACTCTGGGAGACTGTGAGGGACATAATAGTCTGGTGTGCTGTAATCCATGGGGTCAAGAAGAGTTGGACAAGACTTGGTGACTGAACAACAACAATTTTCCTGGATAGAGAAACAAATTAGCACAATACTTGGAGAAGATAAATAAAACTATTTATTTACTAAAAATAACTACTGAATATAGCATATGTTTTATAAGCCTGTACTGGCATTTCTTCATCTTTTCTTCTCTTTTCTATTCTTGACGCCCTCCCTCCCAATCTCCTTCCCAGCCTCTCCCTCTCTCCTTTGTTCCCTCTCTCCCTTCTTCCCTCTCTCCCTGTCCCTTTCTCTCCCTTCCCTCTAACTTCTGACCCTCCCAACATCCCTGTCATTTACAAACACCCGGAGAAGGCAATGGCACCCCACTCCAGTACTCTTCCCTGGGAAATCCCATGGACGGAGGAGCCTGGTAGGTTGCTGAGAGTCGGGCACGACTGAGTGACTTCACTTTCACTTTTCACTTTCATGCATTGGAGAAGGAAATGGCAACCCACTTCAGTGTTCTTGCCTGGAGAATCTCAGGGACAGAGGAGCCTGGTGGGCTTCCGTCTATGGGGTCGCACAGAGTCGGACACGACTGACGCGACTTAGCAGCAGGAGCAGCAGCAGCAGATCTAGCTCCAAGCCCGCCAGGTCTTAGGCAGGGGTTACTGCAGATCCATCATTGGCCACTAGGGGTCCTCTGCTCCCCTGGCCTGAATGAAGAGAAACACCTTTACTCTTTTCCAATTTTCTTAATAGAAATAAGTCTCACAGGTATTTTCAAAAGATTGTCCCAGAACAAACCAAGGGAAATTAAAAAGTATAAAGAAAAGATGCTTCAAACAGTAAATGTGGTTTCTGAGTTTAAGTTGTCTAAAACCTACTCTTCTCTGCTTTGCTTGCTCAGTTGTGTCTTACCCTGTGCAACCCCCACAGTAGCCTGCCAGGCTGCTCTGTCCGTGGAATTTTCCAGGCAAGAATACAGGAGCAGGCTGCCATTTCCTCGTCCAGGGGATCTTCCCGACCCAGGGATCAAAGCCAAATCTCTTGTGTCCCCTGCATTGGCAGGCAGATTTTTTACAAATATACCACCCAGGAAGCCCCAAAACCTACTCCTAGCTGTCTGATTGAGACAACTGATTGGACACAGGCTTCATTCCTCTCCTTCCATAGTGAGAAAACAGACCAAAGGTAAAATTAAATTGACCATGATGTGAAAGTTAGCAGGCAGCTTACTGCCTCCAACACTTCACTCTTACCAATCTCTCTTAGCATGAACTTAGGAGGATCCTCTCTGCTCCTGCTTCTTCATCCTGGCGAGATTTTCCTCTGGAGCAATCCTGATCTCTGACTCTCCCTCCAGTGGCCCAGAGGGAACATCACTGGTCTTGCACCTGCCTCACAGGTGTTTCTTTAGCTCTTCAGAGGTCACTAGGACTGTCAGTATGGGACGTCTTGGTCCCTTCAACTGCTTCCCTTGCTAGCCTCTGACTTGACTCTTCATCCCCATCTCACTGTGAAGTCACCACTATCAGCAAGCTGGGGGGCAGAGTCAGGATCAGAACCCAGGTCTTTTGACTCCCAACATGTGGACTGCCATTTACACTATAATAAAAATCTCTTTCAAAGGGCCGTATGTGGAGGTGACATATATATGTGTGTGTCATACATACACACACACAGATATATATATGACAGTGACAATAAAAATAAAAAGGTAAGCATTTAACATTCTAGCAACACTATTGAATCTTGAGGCTTTTTTATTTTGTTTGGTTTTTGTTGGCCACAAAGACCTTAATTTCCCAACCAAGGATGGAACCCATGTCCCCTGCAGTGGAAGAACAGAGTCTTAACTACTAGACCACCAAGGAAGTTCCAATCTTGAGTTCTAAAACTGAACAAATTAAGTGTGCAGAATAAAATACATCTATGCCTTCACAGCTAGGAAATGGCAACCCACTCCATTGATCTTGCCTGGAGAATTCCAGGGATGGGGGAGCCTAATGGGCTGCCATCTATGGGGTCGCACAGAGTCGGACACGACTGAATCAACTTAGCAGCAGCAGCATGCCTTCTCAGCTAGTTCATACATTCATTGGGAAAAAAATAATTTTCTCCACCCTGCAGTGTACTGGTTTTCAAAGGCTCGTGTTTTAATCTGAGAGGATGCTTTCAGTGTACTAAGGATTTATGTTCCATTGCTACTGCTGCTGCTAAGTCACTTCGTGCTAGCCAAAGCCAATTTTTACGAGGCAACTTGGAATTAGCACTGCAACAAACTGACAGTAAGCGGATAAAAACCTATTCAGGGTAAAAATAATAAGGCAGGTGGGAAAATGTTGGTAATGTTCCTAACTTTGTCTCCTCTTCTTTGGGGCCTTTTTTCTCAGCTGGCAATCAGCGAAATGAGTAATTATTGCTTTCAGTTTAGCATAGCCAATTTTTTGTCCTCTTTTCCCCTGCTCAGCATCTATCCCCCATCATAATAGTTATACCAGAATATTTCTATATGGGGTTTTGTGCTTCTTATTGCATATTGCATCTCATTTTTTATGTGATATTAAGATCAATCAGTTGTCCGTCAACCATTCCCTAATGACTGGGCCCTGAAAGCACCGACTGTCCTGCCGCCAGCCCCGCTTCTTCTGAGATGCCTTTTGCGCCACTCCAATTAGGATAATAGTCCCCTCTGCTTTAGGAGCCCCCTTTTCTTTCTCTCCCTTAGTCCCTCCAGGCACCCAGCCATTTTCCCAGATGTGTGCCCTCCCCTCCCATCCCTCCCACCCTTGTAGCCAGCCCAGCTGGTTTTGTAAGATACTAGGTTGGTGCACAGTGATTTATTTCTTATAAAACAGGCCCAGCACTACTGGTTCTATTTAGTGGACACAGATAATGTTACAGGTTTTAAAGTGATTAAATGTGCAGACTATGCAAACCAAAAAAAAAGAAATTAAATAAAATTCTATCCTTTCTTGGGTATTTATTTGCTGGAATTTTACTACTAAGAAAAACTTCTCTCACCTACTCTTGGGTTAAACTGAAATACAATTCTTACAGAAGAGTGGAATCAGTGTTTGATTTCTTCCTCTTATTTGTTAATTTTTCAGAGGAATGAGTTGGCTATGTAGAAATCACCAATGGTGACCAATAGATTAAAAAAAAAATCTACAAACTCAGACTTTTATATGTTTGGCTATGTTCCATTCCATTGCAATTATTTTTCTTTCTGATGCTCAAACTGTCTCTCTAGATTGACTCTTGTATTTTTTTGAAGCGGCTTTATCAATCTTTGATAGCTCTTTTCCTGTTTAAGATGTTCCAGACCCATTTTATACATTATCTGATCCAGAACAGTAAGTTGTCATTTCTGCAAACAGCCTTCATTTCAGTTCAGTTCAGTCACTCAGTCGTGATGGATTCTTTCTTTTCTGTCCATCACCAACTCCCAAAGCTTGCTCATACTCAAGTCCATTGAGTCAGTGATGCCATCCAACCATCTCATTCTCGTCGTCCCCTTCTCCTCCCGCCTTCAATCGTTCCCAGCATCAGGGTCTTTTCCAGTGAGTCAGCTCTTCACATCAGGGGGCCAAAGTATTGGAGTTTCAGCTTCAGCATCAGTCTTTCCAATGAATATTCAGGACTGATTTCCTTTAGGACTGACTGGTTGGATCTCCTTGCAGTCCAAGGGACTCTCAAGAGTCTTCTCCAACACCACAGTTCAAAAGCAGCAATTCTTTGATGGTCAGCTATCTTTATAGTCCAACTCTCACATCCATACATAACTACTGGAAGAGCCATAGCTTTGACTATATGGATCTTTATTGGCAAAGTGATGTCTTTGTTTTTTAATATGCTGTCTACGTTGGTCATAACTTTTCTCCCAAGGAGCAAGCATCTTTTAATTTCATGGCTGCGATCAGCATCCACAGTGATTCTGAGCCAAAGAAAATAAAGTCTGTCACTGTTTCCATTTTTTGCCCATCTATTTGCCATGAAGTGATGGGACCATATGTCAGGATCTTAACTAATTTTTTGAATGTTGAGTTTTAACCCAGCTTTTTCACTCTTATCTTTCACTTTCATCAAGAGGTTCTTTAGTTCTTCTTTACTTTCTGCCATAAGGAAGGTGTCATCTGCATATCTGAGGTTATTGATGTTTCTCCAAGCAATCTTGATTCCAGTTTGTGATTCCTTCAACCCACTTTTGCATGATGATGTATTCTGCATATAAGTTAAATAAGCAGGATGACAGTATACAGCCTTGATGTACTCTTTTCCCAATTTGGAACCAGTCTGTTGTTCCATGTCCAGTTCTAATTGTTGCTTCTTGACCTGCATACAGATTTCTCAGGAAGCAGGTAAGGTGGTCTGGTATTCCCATCTCTTCAAGAATTTTCTACCATTTGTTGTGATCCACACAGTGAACAGCTTTAGGGTAGTCAATGAAAGAAGTTGATGCTTTTCTGGAATTCTCTTGCTTTTCCTATGATCCAATGAATGTTGGCAATTTGATCTCTGGTTCCTCTGCCTTTTCTAAATCAAGCTTGTACACCTGGAAGTTCTGGTTCACATACTGTTGAAGCCTAGCTTGGAGAATTTTGAGCATTACTTTGCTAACATATGAGATGAGTGCAGTTGTACGGTGGTTTGAGCATTCTTTGGCATTGCCATCTTTGGGATTGGAATGAAAACTGACATTTTCCAGTCCTGTGGCTACTGCTGAGTCTTCCAAATTTGCTGGCATATTGAGTGCAGCATAGCATCATCTTTTAGGATTTGAAATAGTTCAATTGGAATTCCATCACCTCCACTAGCTTTGTTCATAGTGATGTTTCCTAAGGCCTGCTTGACTTTGCAGTCCTGGATGTCTGGCTCTAAGTGGTTGATCACACCATGAACAATATGAAGAGTATGAAAAGGCAAAGAGCCTTAGTTCTCCTTAATGATGAATGGAATTCTGAGACCACGTCTGGTTGCTAGTGGTATTCATTACTCAAAAGTGCTCATTGCTTCTGGGTTGTCGTTTCTTTTTGCCTTTTGAATAAGAAGAGCTAGAAAATACACACCATTTACAAGGAAAAAGTTATAAATTCATGCTAACATTCCCACTTCAAGTTGCTCTTTTACGGTTTTTGCTTAACTTTTTCAAGTTTTTACTTAATCTCTTTTTTTTCATCACTAAAAAATCTCAGGTTTCATAATATAAACATAATTACTTATTTGCTTTTTCCTACACAATAGGTATAATTGTTTCAAACAATACTAAATTACTATTGACAGAATATGATTAAAGTAGGTTAAATTTTTATAAGATTCTTTTTATCCTTAGAGCTTATCCCACTAGGGAAGTACAGTCAAAATATTCTAAACTCACTTGAAACTTTTTCTCTACTTTGTTGTGGTAGAATTTGAAGGAAGAGGGCTTCACAAAGGTGTCCTGCCATAATCCCTAAGCCTTTGAATATGATAAGATATCATGTCCGTGATTATGTTGTTATATGGCACAGGAGACTTTAAAATAGGAATATTATCCAGGTAACCTGACCTAATCAATAAAGGACAGAAATGGTATGGACCTAACAGAAGCAGAAGACATTAAGAAGAGGTGGTAAGAATACACAGAAGAACTGTACAAAAAAGATCTTCACAACCAAGATAATCACAAAGGTGTGATCACTCACACTCACCTAGGGCCAGACATCCTGGAATGTGAAGTCAGGTGGGCATTAGGAAGCACAAAGCTAGTGGAGTCCATGGAATTCCAGTTGAGCTATTTCAAATTCTAAAAGATGATTCTGTGAAAGTGCTACACTCAATATGCCAGCAAATTTGGAAAATTCAGCAATGGCCACAGGACTGGAAAAGGTCAGTTTTCATTCCAATCCCAAAGAAAGGCAATGCCAAAGAATGCTCAAACTACCACACAATTGCATTCATCTCACACGCTAGTAAAGTTATGTTCAAAATTCTCCAAGCCAGGCTTCAGCAATACGTGAACCGTGAACTTCCAGATGTTCAAACTGGTTTTAGAAAAGGCAGAGGAACCAGAGATCAAATTGCCAACATCCGCTGGATCATGGAAAAAGCAAGAGAGTTCCAGAAAAACATCTATTTCTGCTTTCTTGACTATGCCAAAGCCTTTGACTGTGTGGATCACAATAAACTGTGGAAAATTCTGAAAGAGATGGGAATACCAGACCACCTGACCTGCCTCTTGAGAAACCTATATGCAGGTCAGGAAGCAACAGTTAGAACTGGGCATGGAACAACAGACTGGTTCCAAATTGGGAAAGGAGTACGTCAAGGCTGTATATTGTCACCCTGCTTATTTAACTTATATGCAGAGTACATCATGAGAAACGCTGAGCTGGAAAAGCACAAGCTGGAATCAAGATTGCTGGGAGAAATATCAATAACCTCAGATATGCAGATGACACCACCTTTATGGCATAAAGTGAAGAAGAATTAAAGAGCCTCTGGATGAAAGTGGAGAGTGAAAAAGTTGGCTTAAAGCTCAACATTCAGAAAACTAAGATCATGGCATCCGGTCCCATCACTTCATGGCAAATACATGGGGAAACAGTGGAAACAGGGGCTGACTTTATTTTTCTGGGCTCCAAAATCACAGGAGATGGTGACTGTAGCCATGAAATTGAAAGATGCTTGCTCCTTGGAAGGAAAGTTATGACCAACGTAGACAGCATATTGAAAAGCAGAGACATTTCTTTGCCAACAAAGGTCCATCTAGTGAAGGCTATGGTTTTTCCAGTAGTCATGTATGGATGTGAGAGTTGGACTATAAAAAAAGCTGAGCTCAGAAGAATTGATGTTTTTGAACTGTGGTGTTGGAGAAGACTCTTGAGAGTCCCTTGGACTGCAGGGAGATCCAACTAGTCCATCCTAAAGGAGATTAGTCCTGGGTATTCATTGGAAGGACTGATGTTGAAGGTGAAACTCCAATACTTTGGCCACCTGATGCAGAGAACTGACTCATTTGAAAAGACCCTGATGCTGGGAAAGATTGAGGGCAGGAGGAGAAGGGGACGACAGAGGATGAGATGGTTGGATGGCCTCACTGACACAATGGACATGAGTTTGAGTGAACTCCGGGAGTTGGTGATGAACAGGGAGGCCTGGTGTGCTGCGGTTCATGGGGTCACAAAGAGTCGGACACGACTGAGCGACTGAACTGAACTGAACTGACCTAATCAAATGTGCCCTGAAAAGCAATGAGCTGTGTGTGGCAGAATGTGGGTTTACGAGGATACCAGAGAGATTCAGAGTGTGAGGAGGACTTGACGTGCCTTGGTTGACTTTAAAGATGCAGGATGCAGGCAGCCTCTGCAAATGAAGTGTGGCACTTGGTCCACAGCCAGAAAGGAAATGGGGACGTTAGTCCCCAAACTATAAGGAACTGAATTCTGCCAAAACCTGAATGAGCTTGGAAGCAAATTTTTTCCCAAAGCCTCTAATAGATACCAGCTTAGCTAACATCTTGATCTTGACATTGTGAGCCCATGAGCATAGAAACCAGCTGATCCACCTGCGTTTCTTCCTAAACTGTGAGATAATATATAGGTGTTGTTTTAAGTTGCTAAATGTGTGGTAATCTGTTATGCAGTGATTTGTTGAAGGAAGAGCACTTCACAAAGGTGTCCTGCCATAATCCCTTAATCTCTGAATATGATAAGATATCATGTCTGTGATTATGCTGTTATATGGCACAGTTGACTTTAAAATAGGGATACTATTATCCCTTTAAAATAGGCCTCTCTGTAATGGTTTATGGAGATTTTCCTCATTCTTTTGTACTGCCAAATCATAACTTATTCAATCAGTCCCCCTATGGACAGACATCCAGAACATTTTGATGTTTAAATAGAATATTTTAAAGGCAACATTTTGTATTTTGGCTAGATTTCTTGAAGCGCAACTGTTTTTGGCTAGGTTCCTTGAAGTGGGACTGTTGTAGATCAAAGAGTAAAGTGTATGTAATTGAAGGTCTCTCCCCAACCCCAATACCAAATACATGGTATCTTTTCCAACACCAAAAATTCTCTGATTTTCTGGCTCCCGACTGGGTATCTGAGAATTCAATTCAGTGCTGACAGTAACCCCTGGAATTAGCCCAGATCCCACCAGTGAAGGGTTCAGCCCCACAGGACTGCCTTCCCTTCAGATGGCAGACATAAATGAGGTGTCCAAGCCACCTACAGTTCTGTCTAGTGATTACAAATTCAGGGGTTTCCATGATTCTCCTTCAGGTTTGATACTTTGCTATAATACCTCACAGAACTCAGGAAAGTGTTTTCTTACCATTACTGCTTTCTTATTATTACAAAGGATACACTGAAGAACAGCCTGGTGGAAGAGATGGGTAGGGCAAAATAAGGGGATGAGGGAAGAAGAGCTTCCACGCCCTCTGTAGCTGCGTGTGAGGACGCCTGTTTCCCTGGAACCTTCCTGTCAAGTGTAGTATCAAACTTTTGAATATCCATCAATCTGATAAGTGAAATACAGTATGTTAGTGTAGTTTCTAAAAACTATTGAATATTTACTGAAGTGTGAGAAATGGAATATTTCCTGCCATATTGGAAAACAAAGGATGTCACAGTCATCAGCATTGCAGCCCTCCAGTACTCTTGCCTGGAAAATCCATGGACAGAGGAGCCTGGTGGGCTGCAGTCCATGGGGTCACTAAGATTTGGACACAACTGAGTGACTTCACTTTCACTTTTCACTTTCATCTATTGGAGAAGGCAATGACACCCCACTCCAGTACTCTTGCCTGGAAAATCCATGGACGGAGGAGCCTGGTAGGCTGCAGTCCATGGGGTCACTAAGATTTGGACACAACTGAGTGACTTCACTTTCACTTTTCACTTTCATCTATTGGAGAAGGCAATGACACCCCACTCCAGTACTCTTGCCTGGAAAATCCATGGACGGAGGAGCCTGGTAGGCTGCAGTCCATGGGGTCACTAAGATTTGGACACAACTGAGTGACTTCACTTTCACTTTTCACTTTCATCTATTGGAGAAGGAAATGGCAACCCACTCCAGTGCTCTAGCCTAGAGAATCCCAGGGACGGCAGAGCCTGGTGGGCTGCCGTCTATGGAGTCGCACAGAGTTGGACAGAAGCAACTTAGCAGCAGCAGCAGCAGCAGCAACATGAGGTAGTGAGCCCTGAGAGAACTCAGGAAGGAAAGAATACCTACCATATAGCAGACATTGGACTGCAGCCACTCCCCAAGGTGAGCCCTGAGGAAACTCAGGATGTGAGAATACCACATACTGGCTCCAGGTAGGTGAAAGGGAGTCACTCAGTCATGTCCGACTCTTTGTGACCCCCTGGACTGTACAGTCCATGGAATTCTCCAGGCCAGAATACTGGAGTGGATAGCCTTTCCCTTCTCCTGGGGATCTTCCCAACCCAGGGATTGAACCCAGGTCTCCCACACTGCAGGTGGGTTCGTCACCAGCTGAGCCACCAGGGAAGCCCAAGAATACTGGAGTGGGTAGCCTATCGCTTCTCCAGTGGATCTTCCCAACCCAGGGATCAAGCCCAGGTCTCCTCACTGCAGGCGGATGCTTCACCAGCTGAGGCCCCAGGGAAGCCTGAGGTGCATATCAAAGGAGTGATTTCAGTGGACCCAGACTTTTGTCTTCCCATACAAAGAAAAGTGCTAAATTTCTTAACTTGACAAATCTGGTTTCCTTTAATTAACAATAATCTTTTGATGTTCCAACCTACCTACCCTTTGTGGTAAAACTTCTGTATAACCTAACTCCCCCTCACCTTCTAGGATCAGTTCTCTCACGGTTACTTGAGATGCTGCTTCCTGGGCTTGAAGTCCTAAAACTTACCATCAAATAAAACATAACTGTCAACTTTCAGTTTGTGAACTTTTTAAGTCATCAAGTGTAATAGTGCACACAGCAGAAGTATGAAAAGTGAAGTGAAAGTGTTAGTCACTAAGTCGTGTCTGACTTTTTGCACCCCCATGGACTGTAGCCCATCAGACCCCTCTGTTCATGCAATTCTTCAGGCAAAAATACTGGAGTGGGTAGCCACTCCCTTCTCCATGAGATCTTCCTGACGCAGGGATCAAACCTGGGTCTCCTGCATTGTAGGCAGATTCTTTACTATCTGAGCTACCAGAGAAGCCCTACAAGAAATATGCAGCTCAATAAATTTTCACAGTGAACACATTTGTACAACCAACACCCAGCTCAAAAAATATAAAGTTGCCTGCTCTATCCCCCTCCACACTCCTTTCCAATCACTACCTACCTCATTGCACTAATTAACCCAAATTATAAAAGCAGAGATTAGTTTTACCTCTTTTTGTACTTTTAAAAACGGGAATCATATAATATAGCTCCTTAGGGTCTTTTTTTTTTTTTTTAAAGAACTTAACATTCTGCTTGTGAGATTCACCCATACTGTCATGTAAAACAAGGAATGTTGCCTGAAATGCAGTTCTACAAGGATCAAGTCGTTAGCCACTGCAGTTAGCCATTGATCCGCTATACGCACTGAAAAGAGTTTAGGATGAAAAATATGATGAAGCATTCTGTGTTGTAGATATGTGGGCTGCTGGATATTTAACATGCATATCTAGGGAAGAATTTCAATGACCCTGGATTTTTGCATCTTCATGTATATAGAAAAGGGCTTCCCCTGTAGCTCAGCTGGTAAAGAATCTGCCTGCAATGCAGGAGACCCCAGTTTGATTCCTGTGTTGGGAAGTTCCCCTGGTGAAGGGATAGTCTACCCATTTCAGTATTCATGGGCTTTCCTGGCAGCTCAGATGGTAAAGATTCCATCTGCAATGCAGGAGACCTGGGTTCAATCCCTGGGTTGGAAAGATCCCCTAGAGGAGGGCATGGCAACCCACTTCCATTGGCAACCCATTCTTGCCTGGAGAATCCCCATGAACAGAGGAGCCTGGCAGGCTATAGTCCATGGGGTCACAAAGAGTAGGACAAGACTAAGCGACTAAGTACAGAATATATATAGAAAAACAGTAAAGTCATTAACTTGAGATATGTGTTTCTTGGGATGAGCAGTCATTTCTTGCCTGACTACATGTATTTCCCAGCCAAAAAATTCATAAGTACTGGGTCCTTACCAGTTGCTCACAGCTCTCTGAGAGGTTTTCTTCTGGTCTATAGTCCTCAGCCAGGTTTGTCAACTACAAATTGGCACTTGCCCTGGGTGCTTGCCATCTACCTCTACAAGGATCAAATCATGTGCTGCTGCAGCTGCTGAACTTCAACACTCCCTGAAAGGAGTTCAGAGTGGAAAGGAGCAGAAATGATGTACTCTGTGCTCAGGGTGGGTGGGGAGGGAAGGTGGGGCAAGTGGCGGGAGTTGGGGGGGTGGTGGTGGTGAAGTGGGCACAGAACTGACAGGACAGGTCTTCAGATACTCAGGTATTTTCAGGAGTCGATTTTATGACCCCAATTTTTTATTTCCTCTTGTTTAGAAAAACACGAAAATCCTTCATGGTAATGACTGTTCCCTGTGACTAGTAAAAGGTTCATGAGAATAGCAGAAAATTATGGAAAATTATGTGTTCGATGGCATATATTCTCCCTTCCCCCAAATCTCGTATATACTAATATTCCCCCCTGCTTCTTTGGAGCAGTTTCTCAGAGCTATCTGAGGTGCTGTCTCCTGGTCTGCGGTCCTCATTTTGCCCCCAAAAAAGCTTCACTTGCAACTCTCATCTTGTGCAACTTTTTTTCAGTCAACAGGTTTCTAAATAAAACTGAAACTCACAGCTCTCACGTTGTGCATGTTTTATTTTATCCAACTGCTATATAAAGTTGTAAGTCATTCATTCCTTCTCATCACTGAACTGTATTCCATTGTGGAAATATTTTATAATTTATTTATGCATTCTATTATTGATGGGTCTCTAGGTCGTTTCTGCTACTGCTGCTGCTGCTAAGTCGATTCAGTCGTGTCCGACTCGGTGAGACCCCATAGACGGCAGCCCACCAGGCTCTCCCGTCCCTGGGAATCTCCAGGCAAGAACACTGGAGTGGGTTGCCATTTCCTTCTCCAATGCATGAAGGTGAAAAGCGAAAGTGAAGTCTCTCAGTCGTGTCCGACTCTCAGCGACCCCATGGACTGCAGCCTACCAGGCTCCTCCATCCATGGGATTCTCCAGGCAAGAGTACTGGAGTGGGGTGCCATTGCAAGGTAGTTTCTAGTTCGGGGCTATTATAAACACTGCTGCTCTGAACATTCTGATACATGTCCTTCATGAAATATTTGTATACATTTCTCCCTGAAGGGGAATTTCCAAGTCATAAAATATATTTGTTTAGGTTTAGTAGACAATGATTCACATTTTTGCAAAGAGGCTGTTCCAGTTTACACACCCAACAGCAGTGTGTCCAAGTGTTGGTTGCTCCACATTCTCATCAACACTTGGTTCTAGAGCAGTTTTAATTTACACTTAAGTTATTAAGAGTGAAACTGAGCATATTTTCCTATGTTTATGGGGCATTTCACATTTCTTTTTCTGTGAACTGTCTTCATCACTTGCTCATTTTAATTGTTTGGTATTCTGCTTCTGAATTTTTAACAGCTCTCCACTGATTAGAGATATTAGCCTGGCTGGTTATTATCTGTTTGACACCTCCCAACTGACTGTCTGAATGGATGCCTGGGAGGCTAAACCTTACATATTCCATCACCCTCACCCCCTTGATAGTTGGCTTCTGGTTGGGTGTGGCCAGTGGGAGGCAATGGCAGGAAAAAGGAGGGTGGGATGAGAGAGGTTGAGCTATTTTCCTTTTCATCTTCCTAGTTCAACAGTGGCTATATTTCCCTTTGAAACCATTGAGGTGTCATTTCAGGGTCTCCAAAGAGCTCCAGTACTATAGTCCCTTATGTCTCAGTGCAGAAAAGAATTCAGCGAGAGGCAAAGTGATTTATTAGGACACTTGTGAGGCTTACAAGTGGGTGGGCAAGGGGGTGCCATGCCCTGAGAACTTACTGGGTTACAGTTTTATAATCAAAGGAAAGGTGGGGAGGGGGAGAAGACTTTCTCTGTCTTTCTTGAGTAGATGTCATGCTTCCATCATCAGCTCCCCCTCCAAGTTGGGCAGGGGAGTTCTCTTGTTCCTATGGTAAAGTTGCTGCTACTGCTGCTGCTGCTAAGTCACTTCAGTCGTGTCCGACTCTGTGCGACCCCATAGACGGCAGCCCATCAGGCTCCGCCATCCCTGGGATTCTCCAGGCAAGAACACTGGAGCGGGTTGCCATTTCCTTCTCCAATGCATGAAAGTGAAAAGTGAAAGTGAAGTCGCTCAGTCCCGTCCGACTCTTAGCGACCCCATGGACTGCAGCCTACCAGGCTCCTCCGTCCACAGGATTTTCCAGGCAAGAGTACTGGAGTGGGGTGCCAATGGTCAAGCTAGGTCCACAAATGATTATTTTTTATGTGTGCAGAGAGAATGTCCTAATTTACTGAGCTCATTGGGCAGTACATTGGTCTTATGCCACCCTTGTTTTGGGAGCATGTCTCAGCCTGTTGCATGATTTTGGTGCTATATAAGCCTGCTTGGTTTTGTGATTAAGCAAACCTGCTCTATTGAGTAATCATTAACTTACAGGGGTCTCCCATATTTTTCTACTTACAATCCCCTAGTGAGATTAAGTATTTAATCGCCTACTTTGTCCCTTTACTCTATCCCTATTACCTTGATAAAACTCTCATGGGTAATTCCTTCTCAATAGTTCAGCCCCCAGTGGACTCTGCTCACATTATTTCGTCCTTGCCTCTTCAGCCCTAGGGGAACTGAGGATGTCCTGATGCTCCTGCCTCTGGGAAGGTCACACCCCTGGTTTGTTCCCTGCTCAGAGCTCTGTATATAATCCCTTCATTAAAATATCTTTATTTAAGCAATTTGGGAGTGAATTCTCATTCCTGCCAGGATCCTGATGGTCACCTATTGGTTTTTATGTGACATGAGTTGCAAATATTTTTTCCCCAGTTTGTCATTCTTTTCTTTGACTTTGCTTATGGTGATTTTTCACACACACAAAACATTTTTTAAATTCTGTAATAAAACTTATCTTTTTTATTATTATTACTTCTGGATATGGTGTCATAGGAAAGTTTTTCCTATTATATATAATTATAAAGGAATTAATCCTCATTTTCTTCTAGAATTTATTTGGATTTCATTTCTGACATTTAGATTTCTGATCTATTTAGGATTGACCCTTTGCGTAAACTCTTGAATTATCTCCTGGGCAAAAACTTTATTGGTTTGGTATATGCTATTTTGGGGGGAGAGTTATAATAATAGTAAGAATTATTGTAATCTTTTATATTCCTATTCAGTTCTTATAGTTTAAGACAGCTTCTAATATAGCAATAATAATGATAATAAAATAGATGGTAATAGCTAAACCTAACAAACTAGTTTTAACTCGCTAGAACTTACAAAGGCATCTTACAAACATATCATTTAATCCTTAGCACGACTCTGTGAAATAGGTCTTATTATCAAACCCATTTTTCACGGGAGGAAAATAAGGCTGAGGGAGAGTAAAAGGGAGTAACTTGCCCTGATACTCAGTCACTGAATGCTGGTGATGGGGTTTCAACCTAAGCAGTCTAACTCCACAGTTTTCAGGTTTTAAAGCACTATGTGTATGACAACGCTTAACTCCCAGGAGAAATCCTCAAGGTACTTTATTACTATTTCCATATTGCAATGGAGAAAATTGAAGTGAGGAAACATTAACTAAATTACCCAACATTCGCATTTTGTAAATGGGAGCCCAGATTTGGAGCTGAGAGACCTGGGCTTTTTTACCCCCTACACCTCTGCCTCTCACACCTGTGCAGAATCAGGTCCAGCAGAACCCTTCAGATTCAAGTGGGGTGGGAGTGGTGGCTGGGTAGGGGGAGAGGGGCGGCAAGCTGAAGAGGGTGCAAACAGTCAATCCTGGTTATCTTGAGCAATTGCCAAAGACTCTCTGGCTGGATCTTAAAGGTCATTCACTGACCAGCAATCTAGGATTCCACTCTTACCTGTAACCAGAGTGATGACTGATAACATCTTAATAGGGACTTCCTATGGAAAACTAATGAAATGTGTGGCAGAAAAAACTGTTACTTAGCAAAATGGGGGAAATTTGTCTGAAAGCACCAAAAGACCTCAGCACTTTAAATCAGGGTATTCAAGGTGGACGCAGGGTATTCTTAGTAAGAGGGTCCAGAAAATTGATTTGGAATAGAGCTGGGATATATGTATATTATGTGTCTGTGTGTATTGCTATGTGTTCATGTATATGCATATTGGCATATGTTTATACATATAAATATACAAACATATCCACATATATTAGCATATACATGAAATTAGCATGTACATGATGAAATGTTTCATCAGTTTTTTTTTAATATTCTAAAATTTTCTTTTTTAAAACTCCACCTTTGGGGGAAAAAAAAGAAAAAAAAAAAAAACTCCACCTTTAAACATCTTCGAAATCATGACATATCTTACATCAGTGACATCTTGGATTTGATGAAATACTTTATATCCACACCTGAATAAAAACAGTTGCCCTGATAGGTCCCACTTTATTTTTTAAATTCATTTATTTATTTCTGACTGTGCTGGTCTTTGTTGCTGTGTGGGGGCTTTCCCTAGTTGCAGTGTGCAGGCTTCTCATTTTGGTGGCTTGTTTTGTTGCCGAGCAGAGTCTGGGGTATGAGGGCCTCGGTAGATGTTGTTCAAGGGCTCAGTTCCCCCTGGGCATGTGGGATCTTACCAGACCAGAGATCAAGCCAGTGTCCCCTGCATTGCAAGGTGGATTGTGGATTCTTAACCACTGGACCACCAGGGAAGCCCTAGGTCCCACTTTTAATTCCCACTAAAATTCAATTAGTATCCTGAAACTAATTGACTTTTGAGGCTGACCCACAATTATACACCAGAGTGTTTGATCACATACTCTCCTGGATGACATTTTTACAACTACTCATTTTCAGTTTCAGCTTTTTTACCTTGCTTCCTTCTTCATTAAGAAAATTGAATCACTCAGAAAAAAATGTCTATGGACTCTCACCATCACTTCCCACCACTTCCACTTCAGGCATTGCCTAAGTCAATCCCTCCACCTATGCCCTGGATCCCATCCCTCCTGCCACTCAAGGATGTTTCTTGAGCAATTCTACCTCTATCTCCTATATCAGTTTTTTTCATTCTACCTGATTGATTATTCCTATCAATATAAAATATGCTCTTTCTGCTCTATTTAAGAAAGAAACAGGAAAAAAAAAACTTTTCTTGAATTCATTTCCCATATCAAGCAACACGATATCTTTGCTTTAAAACTCTTCAAATGAGTTTCTATACTCATCTAATTTCTCTTCTCCATTTTTCTTGAACTGACTTCATTCAGGCTTTGGCCCACACACTCCTCCAAAATGCTTTTGTCAAGGTCAAGAGGAATCTCTATGAAATGCACAGATGAATTCTCAAGGCTTCTCGTCCTTGACCTGTGTTCTATTGATTGCTTGACACGTGCTTCCTTTCCTTGTCTTTCAAGACATCTCCTATCTCAGACTCCCTGAACAGGTCCCCCTATTTCTCAGCCCCTCAGCGTTGCAGTGTTCAGTCCTAGGTCCTCTTCTCTTCTATATTGTCACTCACATCCTCAGTGTAATGGGTTGAATTGTGTTTCCCAAAAGGTATGTCAAAGTCCATTACTTCAGGATGTAACTTTATTTGGAAATAGGGTTATTTCAGATGTAATCAGTTAAGATGACGATGAAGTTCTGCTAGAATATGGTGGGTCCTTAATTCAATATAACCATCATCCTTTAAGGAAAAAAAAGAGACATAGAGATAGAGATAACATGGGAGAGAGCATAATGTGATGACATCAGGAGAGACTGAAATGCTGCAGCTGCAAGCCAAGGAATGTCAAGGAGGGCCAGCAAACTCCCAGAAGCTAGGAAGAGGCAAGGAGTTATTCTCCTCTACAGGGGTCAGAAAGAACATGGCCTTGCTGACATTTTGTTCAGGAATACCTAACCTCTAAAACCGTGAGTCAACAATTACTTTTTGTTTTAAATCACCCAATTTGTGGCACTTTATCACAACAGACCTAGGAAACTAACATACCCAATCTTGTAACCCAAAAAACCATCTATATGTGAAGATTTCCAAATTTATGTCTGTGGCTCACATTTCTCTTTAATTGTTTATTTCACATCCCCATTTGGAAAACCAACAGACATCTCAAACTCAATGTGTCCAAACTGTGTTTCTGGCCTCCATCATTTACCTTCACTTCTAGGCTTCTCCATCTCCACTGATGGCAACTCCATCCTTCCTGCTGCTCAGCATAATAGCCCTGGAGTTAACCTTGACACTTTTTTCTTTTATTAAACCCTACATCCAATAGATAAAGAATTCATACTACCTCTCTTATAAAATGGGGTTCCCTGGTGGCTCAGACAGTAAAGAATCTGCCTACCAATGCAGGAGACCTGGGTTCAATCCCTGGATTGGAAAGATCCCCTGGAGAAGGTAACGGCAACCCACTTCAATATTCTTGCCTGGAGAATTTCATGGACAGAGGAGCCTCGTGGGCTACACGTAGTCCATGGGGTCACAAAAAGTCAGACACAACTGAGCAACTTTCACTTACTACTTATAAAATACAGCCAGAATCCAACTCTTTCTTACTTCCTTAGCTGATAGCATCATGGTCCAAGACACTGATCCTCTGTTCAGATTTCTCCCAATTTCATTCCTAGTAGAAGTCAAAGTCCTCACCATGAGCTGTGATGTCCTATAAAAACACCTCCTTCTCTTTTATTTCTTTCTTGTCTGACCCTGTCTGCTACTGCTCCCCTGGCTTGCTCAACTTACAATTCTCTGCTAGTCCCAAATGAGCTTGTTTTTGCTGGTAAAATAACCCACTATTTCATTTTTAAGGTCAACAGATGTATACTCTTCCTGCTCATCAGACAATAGCAATAACACTTCTTTTAGAGCACATACAAACATGCACACAGACACAAACATGTTTACGAAAATGGAATCTTACTGCTTGTATATTTTCTGGAAGTTTTAAATTTACTATATCACAGGCGACTTCCCATGTCAGCAAAGATAGATTTATTTCATTATTTTTGTCTTGTGTATTCTACTACATGGATAGCTAGAGATACTTTTATTGGCTTGTGGAAATGATTGTTACCTAAAGTTTTATTCTAGCAAAATATCATCAATCTTAAATTGAGATATTTGGCAAAGAGATTGTCCCAGTTTAGCATTATCTGTAAATAAATAAACTGTAAAAAAAAAAGATCATTGGTAAATAATATTACTAACGAACAGATAATTCAGAAAATAAGTATTTTAATATTACAATCTAATAAAGGTTATACTAGAGAAGGCTCACTTATTTTGAAACTATATACTATATATTAACCAGAAATCATTTTTACCATTTACTAAACTGGTTTGGGACTGGACTATCAGAGCTCTTTGGATGCTTCTCTGTTCTACTGCACCCAGAGATAGACACTGTGGATACAGGTCCGACTGAAAGATGCTGAAGCGACAGAGGCAGCACGGTGGAACATAGTTCATATAATATTTATTGAGTGGCTGGGAAGTCCAAGGTCAAGGTATCAGAAGATCTGTGTCTATGAGGATCTGCTTTCTGGTTTGCATATGATTATCTTTTTGTATCTTGGCTAGGTGGAGAGTAGAGAGAGAGAGAAGCCAAGTTCTCTTGTGTCTCTTCTTATAGAGGCACTAATCCCATTCATAAGTGTTCCATCCTCTTGACCTAACTACCTTTCAAAGGCACTACATCCAAATACAATAATATTGAGGGTTGTTGTTGTTCAGTCACTAACTCGTGTCAACGCTTTTGTGACTTCATGGATTGTAGCCCTTCAGCCTCCTCTGTTATGGGATTTCCCACATAAGAATATTGGAGCAGGTTGCCATTTCCTGCTCCAATACTGGGGATTAGGCTCCCACAAATGAATTTTGGGGAACAAAAACATTCAGTCCATAGCAGTATGTGTGAGTGTGTATGCATTTGGATGGCTTCACTCACAGGTAGACACCACCTAGAATAAAACCCGCCCCTGTGAAAATGATTTCTGGGGACACGTGCTATCTGTTCCTTTCCTGGCTTTCAGTTTGCTGGAGCTATTTCATCAGCCATATTGTGTTCACGTCTACTTTTGTAAGACTCCAACGTTTCTGTAAGCATACACAATTCAAAGGCAGAAAAGAAAACTACTTATGTATAAGATATCACAAAAGAAGAAGTAAGCTGTAGGTTTGAAGGCTTGTTCCCCAACTTATGGGTCCTACTTCTATGCATCAGGATGACCTGGGGGTATCAGACAAGATACGGAATCCTGGAGTTCAATCCTAGAACTGCCATATTTGTTACAGGAACATTTCTCAAATCTAACACACCATTTTACACAAATAACAAATATTTGATAACAACCTTTTAGTATCCTGAAATGAAATTTATAATAACATAATCTACTTACATATAGAATTTTGAAACTTTAAAATGATACTCTTAATGTTAACAAGAGGGCTTCCCTAGTGGCTCAGCTGGTAAAGAATCTGCCTGCAATGCAGGAGACCTGGGTTCAATCCCTGGACTTGGACGATCCCCTGGAGAAGGGAACAGCTACCCATTCCAGCACTCTGGCCTGGAAAATTCCATGAACTGTATAGTCCATCAGGTCATAAAGAGTTGGACACAACTGAGCGACTTCCACTTTCACTGTTAACAATGATAATGAGTGATTATATCATATTTCTATCCATAACTTTCCTCACCCAGAGAAAAGCCAAAGCATCTATAAGATGCTGTACCATCTGGCCTCCTATTTCCTCTCTGAACTCAGTTTCTATTTTTCTACTTTAGTAGTCTAGCTACACTAGTCTACTAGTAATAGACTAGCTACACTAGTCTCACTTTCCCTTTAACAGCCTAAGGACGTTTGCATCTTTAGGGCCTTTGCACTGAAACACTCCATGCCTGAAACACTCTTTCCCAGATGTCCACTTGGCTGACTCCCTCACTTCAAGTCTTTTTCTCAAGAGATGCCTTCTAACTGAAATTTTCCATAACCAACTTATTCATGCCCATCCCTACTCCTGAGACTTCATTTTCCCTTCTCCACTTTATTCCCTTTCTGAGCACTTATCATTACTGAAAACAGAATATATTTTATTTTTTTATAGTGTCTTCTCCATCCAAAATTGGCTCTATGAACTCAAGGTTTTTTGTCTTTCTTGTTTACTGACTTTATGTCAGTGGGTACTCAGAAAACAGTTGTTGAACGAATGAATGAATGAACAACAAAACTCTACTCATTTCAATATGTTAACCCTACTAGATGACACCATGAAGTGGTCAGACACTTGCAATTATAGATAGGATCACTGTGAATCTGAGGTACAAAAATGCAGAATTGGTCACCTAACTTGCACTGGTAAACCCAATACCATGAGTAGCAGTGATTTTCCAAACTGATGAAGATGTCTTGGTGACATCTGAAGAAATCAAAGTATACTCTTCCCTCAACTTCCACAGTAATGTATGCGTGCATGTGTACTCAGTTGCCTCAGTCGTGTCTGACTCTTTGTAACCCTATGAACTAGAGCCCACCAGGTTCCTCTGTCCATGGAATTCTCCAGGCAAGAATACTGGAGTGGGTTGCTGTGCCCAAGATTCCAAGGAATCTTCCTGCATTTCCTGCAAAGCAGGCTGAGCCATGGGGGAGGCCCATACAGTAATGGCATTTCTGAACAAACTGGTGTATAACAAAACCATGCAAAACAAAAAAGCAAATACACCTTCGTGCTCAGATTAAAATAGTCTGATTCTAGACTCAGAAAACCCACTCCAGTGTTCTTGCCTGGAGAATCCCAGGGACGGAGGAGCCTGGTGAGCTGCCATCTATGGGGTTACACAGAGTTAGACACGACTGAAGTGACTTAGCAGCGGCAGCAGCAGCAGCAGCAGACTCAGAAAATGATGTGAAACAGGTTTTTTTTTTTTTTTAATCATTTGTGGGGCCTTCAAAAGTCACAGGTGAGAGGAATTGTTCTTTTTGCCTAGGATGGTCCCATGTACTGCAAGATGTTTAGTATCCTTGACCCCATTCACTAAATGCCAGGAGTGCCCTCTAATCATTGTGACAACTCCCAAACGCTCCCATGATTTCTAAAATGTCATATTGAGAACCACATATTGAGTTATACGCTTTTTGTTCCAAGTAACAGAGGAATTAAACCCATATGCTAAGTCGCTTCAGTCGTGTCCGACCCTGTGCGACCCCATAGATGCAGCCCACCAGGCTCCCCCATCCCTGGGATTCTCGAGGCAAGAACACTGGAATGGGTTGCCATTTCCTTCTCCAATGCATGAAAGTGAAAAGTCAAAGTGAAGTCGCTCAGTCGTGTTCGACTCTTAGCGACCCCACGGACTGCAGCCCACCAGGCTCCTCCATCCATGGGATTTTCCAGGCAAGAGTACTGGAGTGGGGTGCCATTGCCTTCTCCATTAAACCCATATAGACTTAATTAAAAAATATTTATTGGGTCCCATAAATGATGGGTTCAAGGCTACATCAACTTCAGGGAAGGCCTCATCCAGGATCTAATAGGTTAGTCATGACCTAAATTCTCCTATTTCTTATCCCTTAGCATATGCTCATCAGTACTCTTTCCTAAGTTTTGGTTCCACCCAGTATTCTCAGCAAAATGTCCTTGAGGCTTCGTTCTGACTGGTCTCCATGCCTGAACCAATCATGTGGTTGACAAGGATGGAAGTCCACTCCTGGAGCTGGAGGAGAGGTCAGTCCTTATGTAAACCCCCTGGCTGACCCCAGGAAGAAGCAATGGTTTTCCAAAGGAAATTTGAGGGTATACTGCCAGCAGGAGAGGGACTCGATGCTAAACCGGAAACAGCAGCTACCCACAACTCCTGAAGAGTCTATCTCTGGGAATGCAGCCTGCAACTCAGCAGCTTAACAAATTCCCCAAGGGATTCTTTTGATTTCTAAAAGAGCTTTATTGAGACATAATTTACATACCGTAAATTTCATGCATTTAAAATACAGAATTCACTCTTTTAATATATTCACAGTTTTGCAAGTATCACATGATCAAACTTTAAAACATTTTCATCATCTCCAAAAGATACCTTGAACCCCTTTAGCAGTCACTACTAAACCTCTCCACCTCCAATAACTAATTTCTTTCTCACTTTAGACTTACCTATTTCAGATATTGCATTTGAATGGAATCACACAATATGTGGCCTTTTGTGTCTGGCTTCTTTCACTTAGCATTTCAGCACTTCATTCCTTGTTATGGCTGAATAATATTCCATTGTATGAATAGGCCACATTCTGTCTATATGTTAATCCATTAACAGACATTTGGGTTGCTTCCACTTTTTGTCTATTATGAATAATGCTGCTATGAATGTTCATATATTTTTGTGTGGGTGTGTGTTTTTATTTCTCTTGGTTAGATATCCAGAAGTGAACTTACTGGGTCATATGGTAACTTCATGTTTACCACCCTGAGGAACAAACTGTTTTCTAAAGTGCTTGCATCATTTGACAATCCCATCAGTAATGTACAAGTGTTCTAATTTCTCTATATATTGCACAGTACTTATTGTGTTTCTCATCATAGCCATCCTTGTGAGTCTGAAGGTGGAAGCTTGATGTTTTGATATTCATTTCCCTAATGATTAATGATGTCCAGTAGGTTTTTATGTGCTTATTGACCATTTGTATATCTTCTTCAGAGAAATGTAAGTTCAGACCCTTCACCCATTTAAAAAATGGATATGTTTACCATCTTATTATTGAGTTGTAGAAGTTCTTTATATGTTCTGGATGCATGTCCTTTATTAGATATATGATTTGAAAATAATTTATCCCATCCTGTGAGCTATCTTTTTGTTTTCTTGATGGTGTTCTAGGAAGCATAAAGTTTTAAATTTTTTTTGAAATCCAACATATCAAACTTCTGTCACTTGAACTTTTGGTGTTGTTTAAGAAGTCTCCAAGGGATCCTTATATATCCCAAAGTTTGAGAACCAAGGCCCCTGAAGGCATATTTTATTTTTATTTTTTCATTGATATATTTTAAATGTTTTATTGGGTTAGGCCCTGGTCCTAGAGTGGTAAATAAAACAGGGCTCCTGACATCATGGAATTTATGTCTCCTGCTGCTGCTGCTGCTAAGTCGCTTCAGTCGTGTCCAACTACAGCCCACCAGGCTCTCCGTCCATGGGATTTTCCAGGCAAGAGTACTGGAGTGCGTTGCCATTGCCTTCTCCGTTATGTCTACAAGTGTAGCTATATTATAAACAAATAAACAAATATATATATATATATATATATAAAATAATTGGGATAAATTTTAAATTGTGGCTCTGAGAGAGAGCAGAGGTTAGAAAATGTTATTTAGATTGCTCAGGGAAGACATTTAAACTGAGATGTCAAGGGTAAAAAGAATTTGATGTAAAGAGTGAGGGAATAATACTCCACGTGGAACACACAATATATTTCCCATTTTTGTTCTGTCTAGCTTTATGTAAAGTGCTGTCTTGAAAAGATATTATAAGGACTTCCCTGGAGCTACAGGGGTAAAATATCCACCTTCCAATGCAGGGACGCACATTTGATCCCTGGATGGGGAACTAAGAGCCCACATGCCACTGGGCAACTAAGCCTGTATGTCACAACTTGAGAAGCCTGTGCACTGCAACTAGAGAAATCTGTGCACCACAGTGAAGGCCCAGCACAGCCAAAAATAAAAGTAAATGAAATTCTAGAAAAAAAGAAGTTTCATATCATCGATGAGTCATCATAGGTAGATTCTTCATCCAGCATTTAAGATTCACTTGGATGAGGCTTCTCATTATCTTAGTTCAGAAGTCTTTGGGGAACCCCAAGTGAAACGGCTAATGAAACTGATTTGGAAGAAGAAAATTATTATCTATCTTTTGTTTAAAAATTAATCCTTGCACAAAATCAATGTCATGTTTTTCACATGACTGTAATCTATACAGTGATATATAGTGAAATAATATTTTTTCCATTTTGCTGTGTTTGACTGAATACTGCTAATAGCTCAATATTAGCTTTAGAAGAAGGAAAAAATCTTGAGAGAGCAATTGAAAAAAATGCACTTTTTGGTAGCAGTTTCCATTCTTGAATGCACAGTAAGTTCTCAGTTTATGAGCTATGGGAGGAAAAGCCTTTGTGATAAATAACATATTTGATAATGAGCAGCAGGAGAAAAAAACTGCTTTCAGTTGAAGAGTTCAAAATGAAATAGAGTAAGTCTGGGAAGGACATCTTTTGCATCATGGGTGGATACAGAGCTGAAAGAGCCATAACTGTTTTTGATTCTCATTGTCTCCATGCCAGTCTATGGCATATATTACCAGATCTTTCTTGAATGCCAACTTTCAAAAGGGTTTAGCTCTCTATAGCATTGAGGATTTACTTCCATTATCTTATTTCGTCTTTCTAACTCTACAGATAGGCAGGTGTGAGTAGGCCTATTTTATATATGATGAATAAGCTGAGAGCTGAGATTCGGGAAGGTTAAATGACTCTCAGAGTAACAGCGCTTAGCCAGTGCCTGAGTCAATGCAAATTAAAAAAATAAACGGGGATTTCAGAATAAAAGTCTAAAATACCCTCAAGAACAGACTGCTTTAAGGTCTTTCAAGCATCTGGCTTGCTGGTGACCTAGATTCTGTGTGGAGTTTCAGCTTCCAGTTTTTGACCAAATAAAGCAGCTGTCCCATAGGAATATCCAGGCATCCATGTACCTTTTGTGTCCCTATTATTTCCTTTGTCCCTGAGGACAAGCTGGGTGTTTGGCAGGTGCTAGATAGTAAATTATCATTCTAAAATGGTAACTCAGTGGCCTAATATTAATAAGGAAGCAGCTCCCACAGTGCCAACTTGTAGACAAGGGAATAACTAATACATTTATCAAAGTGGATGGATTTCAGAGTTATTTGAATCCTGTTCTGGGCATAGCATCAGTTTTTGCTGGAGTTTGGTGAACTGGGCTTTATAACTACTTACCTGATTCATTTGCTACCCCTTTCCTCTCCCTTTCGTTTCTTTCTTCCTTCTCTACCTTCATTTTTAAAGCAGTTCTATTGTATGCTTCAACTTTTTATCCTTTTATTAAGACTGCTGCACAGAAGACGCATGAGGCTAGAAATGCTACAGAACATGGGAACTGAGGAAGGGGGGAAAAACCACATATGAGAAGGAACTGTTTTGTCCCCTGAACCGGCAGCACCCTGGGCTGTGTATTGTAATTACTGCTCCCTGGCTTTGGCTCAGAGGTAGAGAGTAGCCATGAAAAGGTCTGTTTACATTCACCCTCCCACTCTAAGGAGTTGTGGGATCCTCAAAGGCTGGTTTCGCGGGTGGATTCACTGTGATATTCCCAGGGTGCGGGACAGTGCCTGGCACCAGGCAGATGCTCAGGCACGTTGGCTGGATGAATGAAAGGTGAGCAGGAAAGGCGACGCCAGGAGTCGTCCGCGGCGAGACTGGAGGAGGAGAATGGGACTGTGCGGAGCCTACGGGAAGAATCCGAAAGTGTAAGTGCAATGCAGAGAGAATGGCAAAGGCGACGTCCTAACAGCTGGAACTGGGACGGAGGAACGGGATTCAGGGAAGGCCCGAGGAGGGACCACAAAGGTTTACGGGCCGAGACGGTAGGGGCGAGACAAAGAGCAGCAGCTGAGGCCGACCGTGGGAAGAAATGGAAAAGTGGCCGGGAGGGAGGGCAAGCGCGAAAGGAAGGGGTGTGAGGGATGGGAAGCTGCGGCGCCGGGGCGGGCAGGGGCGGCGGCGCGCGGAGCCCGGGCGGGGCCGTGGGGGCGCGGGGGATTCGGAGGGCCCGCAGGCGGAGGGGCTCGGGACGGCGGAGAAGGGGCGGGCGGCGCTCGCGCCGCAAAGTTACTCGGTCTGTGTTCTGGCCGGGTACGCGTGCTGGCGGCGCGGCGGCGGGAGGAGCGAAGCGGGGCTCCGCGGGCTGAAACCCGAAACCTCCGGTCCCCGAGCGCGGCCGGGAGGAAGGAAGCTGCTGCCGCGGCGGCGACGGAGGCGGGGAGGCGGCTCGGGCCGACCCGGCCCTGAGCTGCCGCGGCGGCGGCCTCTGGGTGAGTACCCGCCGGGGCGCGGGCGGGAAGTGGGGCGCTGGCAGGGATGGAGCGGGGCCGAGTTCTTTGTGCCGTGCGGGAGGGCGCGGGGGTGCAGGCCAGACGGGGTCTCCGCGCCCCCTTCCCCCACTCCTCCCCGCCCCCACGGCGCTTTTTTTTTTTTTTTTAATCTCCGCGCCCCTTGGAGGTAGGGAGTTATCTTCCTCGCGCACGCCGCTTTGCTTCGAGGATCCGGGGCTCTTTGTGGGAAGATCTTGAAGGCGCGCCCCTCTCCTGCGGCCAGCGGCTTCTGAGAGGCCCTTCCCACTAGCCCGCCTGGCTTCTGCCTCGCTGCCGGAAGCCCCTTTCTCAGACCTCCGGAAAGGGAGGACATCGGTGCGGCCCCGTGCCCCCTGGGCCGAGGGGCTTGAAGGTCCCCTCCGGGACAGATGTGCGGGACGCAGCGGCCTCGACCCTTAGCCGAAATCCGTGAGGACCAGGTGAGCTGCATCCTCGGTCGGGGCTCTGGGCGCTGTCTCCCGAGCTGGACGGAAGGTGCGCCCAGAAGTCGCCCGGCCCACCTGGGCGCCGCCGGGTAGGCGTCTCTGCTCTTCAGGTCTGCCCACGGAGATTCGGTTAGTTTGGGGGTACTTGGCCCGCCTTCTGGGCCAGAGCTTAGCCCTGGTCCAAACCTTTTGACAAAGGTATGTGGGATAAGAATGTCTACTGAATAACTGTGATGTTCTGGGGTCTGCTCTCATAACCACACAGCGGTGCGTTATCAGTTTATCGCACATCTCTGAGACTGGTTTTGTTTTTTTTTTATTGTACTATTCATCCGTTTGTCAGTGCTTTTAAGAGCCCTGAAAGCACCTCCTCCCTGTGAAGGTGGTGTGGTTTTGGAGGGAAATGACTTTGGTTCCTTGATGTTGAGATAATGATGGCATTAGTGTTTGAGGGGAGGCTCGTGGTGGTGGTGGTGGAGGGAGCATCACTGTGCCCCCTCCCCATCCAGCCAACAGTGACTCAGCCCAGCGTCTTTTCCACCTGTGACCTGGACCCAGAAATGAGCTTTGGAGAGCTGCTGCATCGAAAAGTATTAGATGGCTTTCCCTCATAATCCCTCGTGGCTACTGAGATGGGTGAGGAAAGGGATTTCCCAGGCCACCAGCAGAGAGAGGTGGTGGGAAGTACCTCAGATCGCACAACTCTCTTTAACTGGAATTCAGCCACCCATTTCAGTCACTTCTTCCACAGTGCCTCTCTTTTCCTGTCTTAGACTACACTCGTTTTATACTTCTAAGATGCTTCCAAGCACTTTAATACACACTTTTAAATTTCATTCATGTAACAGCCCTCTGAAGTGTTATTCGCAGCTTTTACAGGTGGGGAAACTGAGACTCAAGAAAAGTACTCTGCTCAGCAAGTAAGGAGCCAGGATTGTACTCAGGTCTTTTGACTTAGCAGTACTTTTCACATGGGCTCCAACACAGGTGGGTCCTTGAACTCAGGATTTTCCTTGCCCTACAACTCCACCACCTTGATGGGAAGAATAGGAACTCTTCACAAGGAGGCCTGCTTGGCATTTAGAAACTAAGTCCAAGCCTCAAGTAGTCAAATCATTTTCTTTATGTTGCAGCCCTGTGCAGGGGGAGTCAGAAATGAGGCCTGGCCATGTGTTTAGAGGGTTGGAGTTGTTGCTTGGGTTCTGTGAAAGACAGAATGGGGTGAACTGGAGCTGATCTAAATGCCACCCAAAGGAGGTACAGTTCTGTGATGTAAACTCTGCTGGGACTAGTCAGTAAGCCTGAGTGCAGAATGGCTATGTGGGGGCTGTGTGTAGAACATACCTTCTGTAAAGAGATAGCAGGTGTGACAAGGTTCTAGCACTTTGCTTAATCTGAAATGGGGGAGGCGGGCGGTGGAAAGTTGCAAATTTTTAAGGAAGAAAGCTCCATGTTTTTAAAATTGGCAACTAATTCAAAACAGTTTTCAAAATATGCTGGGCAACCAAATCATGTGTGTAGGCTCGTTGTAGCCTGCAGACTGCCAGCTTGCAACCTTAGGAAGTACTTGCTGTCATTCTGAGAAGCAATAAAGCATAACTGGAGGGCAGAAGTGATGTTTTCTTGCTGTTTTTCTTTGAGATCAACAAACATCAACAAAGATGGAGGTAGTGCTACCTGGAATTTGGAGTAAGGATTGACTTTATGACTCAATACTTCATTCATTCAGCCAGTACTAGTACTGATCTCCTCTGTGATTTTAGTCCTGCACCAAGAGAATACTTTCAACTAGTTTTTGTTAGCCAGTTTAACAAATCTGGAAATAGAGGTGAATATGAATGCATAATATATAGTTTATTGATATTATATTATAAAACACGATGAAGTACTATTTGCATTTCCAACTTTAGGACCAACCTTAGTATATTGGATATGCCTTTAAAAATACATAAATGGGGATCATATATAATTATATGCTCCATGACTTAATTTTTTGACTTAATAATCAGACTTGGATGTCTTCTAATGGCAATAACATAGATATACTTCATTCTTTTTAATGGCTACATAGTATTTTATAGTGTAGATTCACCAGAATTCATTTAAACATTTTCCTATTGAGGGGCTTTGAGATTTTTTTTCCAGCTTCATCTATTATCAATGCTATAGTAAACATATTGAATGGTTTGCCTTGGAAATGAACAGAGATCATTCTGTCCTATGCAATATTGTTCTTTACAGCATCGGACTTTACTTCTATCACCAGTCACATCCACAACTGGGGTTGTTTTGCTTTGGCTGTGTCTCTTTACTTTCTGGAGTTATTTCTCCACTCTTCTCCAGTAGCATATTGGGTACCTACTGACCTGGGGAGTTCATCTTTCAGCATCATATCTTTTTGCCTTTTCATACTATTCATGGAGTTCTCAAGGCAAGAATACCGAACTGGTTTGCCATTTCAGTCCCTTCTCCAGTGGACCACATTTTGGTCTTCATGACCCAGATCTTCACATTACTAAAAGATCTTTGGGACCCAGATAACCACAATGGCATGATCACTCACCTAGCACCAGACATCCTGGGATGCAAAGTCAAGTGGGCCTAAGGAAGCATCATTAGGAACAAAGATAGTGGAATTCTGGTAGAGCTATTTCAAATCCTAAAAGATGATGGTATGAAAGTGCTGTATTTAATATGCCAGCAAAATTGGAAAACTCAGCAGTGGCCACAGGACTGCAAAAGGTCAGTTTTCATTCCAATCCTAAAGAAAGGCAATGCCAAAGAATGTTAAAACTATAGCACAGTTGCACTCATCGCACACGCTAGCAAAGTAATGCTCATAATTCTCCAAGCCAGACTTCAACGGTATGTGAACCAGGAACTTCCAGATGTTCAAGCTGGATTTAGAAAAGGCAGAGGAACCAGAGGTCAAATTGCCAACATCTGTTGGATCATAGAAAAAGCAAGAGAGTTCCAGAAAAGCATCTACTTCTGCTTTATTGACTATGCAAAAGCCTTTGACTGTGTGGGTCACGACAAACTGTGGAAAATTCTAAAAGAGATGAGAATACCAGACCGCCCGACCTGCCTCCTGAGAAACCTGTATGCAGGTCAAGAAGCAACAGTTAGGACTGGACATGGAACAATAGACTGGTTCCAAATCAGGAAAGGAGTACATCAAGGCTGTATATTATCACCCTGCTTATTTAACTTCTGTGCAGAATACATCATGTGAAATGCTGGGTTGGATGAAGCACAAGCTGGAGTCAAGATGGCCAGAAGAAATATCAATAACCTCAGATATGCAAATGACACCACCTTTACGGCAGAAAGTGAAGAACTAAAGAGCCTCTTGATGAAAGTGAAAGAGGAGAGTGAAAAAGTTGGCTTAAAACTCAGCATTCAGAAACCTAAGATCATGGCATCCAGTCCCATCACTTCATGGCAAATAGGTGGGGAAACAAAGGAAACAGTGAGAGACTTTATTTTGGGGGGCTCCAAAATCACTGCAGATGGTGACTGCAGCCATGCAATTAAAAGACTCTCACTACTTGGAAGAAAAGCTATAACCAACCTGTACAGTGTATTAAAATGCAGCGACATTACTTTGTCAACAAAGGTCTGTCTAGTCAAAGCTATAGTTTTTCAAGTAGTCATGTATGGATGTGAGAGTTGGACTATAAAGAAAGCTGAGTGCCAAAGAATTAATGCTTTTGAACTATGGTGCTGGCGAAGACCCTTGAGAGTCCCTTGGACTGCAAGGAGATCCAACCAGTCCATTCCAAAGGAGATCAGTCCTTGGAAGGACTGATGGTGAAGCTGAAACTCCAATACTTTGGCCACCTGATGCGGAGAGCCGACTCATTTGAAAAGACCCTGATGCTGGGAAAGACTGAAAGAAAAAGAAGCGGGTGACAGATGATGAGATGGTTGGATGGCATCACTGTCTCGATGGACATGAGTTTGAGCAAGCTCCGAGGGCTGGTGATGGACAGGAAAGCCTGGCATGCTGCAGTCCATGCGGTCGCAAAGAATCGGACACGACTGAGTGACTGAACTGATAGTGAACATGCTTATACATAAGTCTCTGTGTCTGTAGAGTATTTCTGGATAAAAGTTATTCTTGGAAGTGAAGTTGTTGGGTCAAAGGAAATGTATATTTTAAACATTTATTTAAGCAGAATTCCTTTTGTTTATTGGGATCTGGGGATTATGCAGAAAAAGAGATTGAGTTTGTTTAATTATCTAGGTTTACTTGTTTGGAGATAGATGTATACATAAGGCGTAGGTAGTATTCAAAGGCTATAAATGGTAATACCTCCCTTCTACTCTAGCCTTATATTTTCCTTTTTTGGTACAACTAATTTTGCCACTTTTTTTGTGTTCTTCTACACACATGCATTTATAGGTAAATAAAATATTCAATTTTATTTTCAATTTTCTTCCCCTAAAAAAATTATTATAGTAACATACTAAATACCCCATTCTGCTTATAGAATTTTAAAAATTTAATGTATATCTTGGAGACTATTCCATATCAAAGTTGTGTGCACTTTAAATGCTGATAGATTCTTCTAAGTCCACTCTTATAAAACACATTAATGGATTTATACTTCTTCAGATCCCTTAACAATTTTTCCATTGACTTGTTGGTGATTTCATCAATTTGTGAGGGTCTTTTAAATGTTAATCCTTTTCTTGTTAATAAATCAAGTATCTTGCCTTTTTTGTCTTCCCAGATTTGCTTATTGTACCTTTGGTTGTTTAATGTTTATGAGTTAGAGTTCAGAGAAGGCAATGGCACCCCACTCCAGTGCTCTTGCCTGGAAAATCCCATGGACAGAGGAGGCTGGTAGGCTGCGGTCCCTGGCGTCGCTAAGAGTCGGATGCGACTGAGTGACTTCACTTTCACTTTTCACTTTCATGCAATGGAGAAGGAAATGGCAACCCCCTCCAGTGTTCTTGCCTGAAGAATCCCAGGGACGGGGGAGCCTGGTGGGCTGCTGTCTATGGGGTCGCATAGAGTTGGACACGACTGAAGCGACTTAGCAGCAGTAGCATGAGTTAGTGTTGGTTGCTCAGTCGTGTCTGACTCTTTGTCACCCTATGGACTGTAGCCCACCAGCCTCCTCTGTCCATGGGATTTTTCAGGCAAGAATACTGGAGTGGGTTGCCATTTCCTTCTCCAATGTTTATGTGGTTAAGTCTATAAGACTTTTCACTATTGCTTCAAGTTTTCTGTCATTTAGGAAGCCTTCTCCTATCTCAAAATTAATTTTTCCTAAATTCTCTCTTTCATCTCCATTTTTCTTTGCATTTTCCATCTAAAATTATTGAAAATTATTGTATCTTTTACTTTTCTTCAGTGTCTTTCCTTTCTGACACCAGGGAGGTCAAGGTTTGAATTTGAGATCAAGGTTAAAGATCAAGGTTTGCTGGTGAGCTTCTTTAGCTAATGTAGCATGTCTGTGAGAAACTCACGTCACCTCTTTGGGCCTTCCAGTCCATCATCTGTAAAATAACACATTAGAATGAGTTACTGCCAAAGCTTCTTTCAGCTCTCAAGTGTTGGAGATGAGTGAACCTGATCCCTTCTTGACACCTGTTACCACAACCTTGGTCCAAGCCTTTGTCTCTCACTAGGGATATAGCAGCAACCTCAGACTGCTGTCTCTGCCTCCATGCATGGGCCCTATAGTCCGTTCTTCACCCAGCAGCAGAATAACTCTTCTAAAACATGAATCAGATGCATCATTCCAGGGGCCTCTGTTCCCACATGGAATCTCATCCACGCTCCTTACCACGACCCACAGTGCCCTGTGTAATCTGGCCCCTTGCCGTTTCCACAGTCTGCCTCTTCCCTCACTCCTCTCCAGCTTCCTTGCTAGTCCTCAAGCATTCCAAGCTCATTCTGACTCACTGCCTTTGCAAGGGCTCTTCCCGTGACCTGAAATTCCCTTCCATCATTTTTTGGTCTCTGCTCAAAACCTTAGCTCTTTGGAGAGACTTTGCTGACTCCTCACTCCCAGCTCACCTACCGTTACTCCATTTTGTTTATCCTTATAGCACCCACCACTCTATGGAATTATTTTGTGTATTTTTTTATATTTTTATTTTTTTTATCAAGTTATTTTTTTTCTTTTCATATTTTTCCAGATTGATTGAGATATAATTGACATATAGAACAGTAGAGTTTAAGGTATACAGCATAATGATTTGACTTGCATGCGTCATGAAATGATTATCACAATAAGTTTAGTGAATGTCCATCATCTCATACAGATTCAAAATTAAAGAAATGGAACAATTTTTTTCCTTGTGCTGAGAACTCAGAATTTACTCTTGACAATTTTCATATAAAACATATGGCCATGTTAATTATACTTACTATGTTGGACATTACATCCCTAGTATTTATTAACATTATAACTGGGAATTTCTACTATTGATATTTGTTTGTTTGCTGTCTGTGTCCCCTGTTTGCTGAATGTAAGCTCCAGGAGATGAGAGATTTTTGGCATCTTGCTGGGTGCTATGTGCAGCTGCAAAGTGGAGCTTAGCTCTCAATAGGCATACAGTAAATGGTTTTTCGAGGTGGCTGAGTGAGGAATGAGATGGGGAAGTTAGGATTGTCTCACAACAAGTGGTGGTGTGGTGAGGGAGGGAAGGGGCCTCCTCTGTTCTGCAGGGGCACCTGTCTCAGATACAGTCATCAGAAAAATATGTTCAGAAGGAATACCATTTTAAGCCATAATCTCAGTTTTAGCATTATGAGCTTAGTTTGCTGGGCTTTTAAGATCTTCACAACCAGAGATAATCACTATGGTGTGATCACTCTCCTAGAGCCAGACATCCTGGAATGTGAAGTCAAATGGGCCTTAGGAAGCATCACTATGAACAAAGCTAGTGGAGGTGATTGAATTCCAGTTGAACTGTTTCAAATCCTGAAAGATGATGCTGTGAAAGTGCTGCACTCAATATGCTAGCAAATTTGGAAAACTCAGCAGTGGCCACAGGACTGGAAAAGGTCAGTTTTCATTCCAATCCCAAAGAAAGGCAATGCCAAAAGAATGCTCAAACTACCACACAGTTGCACTCATCTCACATGCTAGCAAAGTAATGCTCAAAATTCTCCAAGCGAGGCTTCAGCAATACGTGCACCGTGAACTTCCAGATGTTCAAGCTGGTTTTAGAAAAGGCAGAGGAACCAGAGATTGAATTGCCAACGAAAAGGAAAGATATAAACATCTGAATGCAGAGTTCCAAAGAATAGCAAGAAGAGATAAGAAAGCCTTCTTCAGCGATCAATGCAAAGAAATAGAGGAAAACAACAGAATGGGAAAGACTAGGGATCTCTTCAAGACAATCAGAGATACCAAGGGAACATTTCATGCAAAGATGGGCTTGATAAAGGACAGAAATGGTATGGACCTAACAGAAGCAGAAGATGTTAAGAAGAGATGGCAAGAATACACAGAAGAACTGTACAAAAAAGATCTTCACGACCCAGATAATCACCATGGTGTGATCACTGACCTAGAGCCAGACATCCTGGAATGTGAAGTCAAGTGGGCCTTAGAAAGCATCACTACAAACAAAGCTAGTGGAGGTGATCGAATTCCGGTTGAGCTATTCCAAATCCTGAAAGCTGATGCTGTGAAAGTGCTACACTCAATATGCCAGCAAATTTGGAAAACTCAGCAGTGGCCACAGGACTGGAAAAGGTCAGTTTTCATTCCAATCCCAAAGAAAGGCAATGCCAAAGAATGCTCAAACTACCGCACAATTGCACTCATCTCACACGCTAGTAAAGGAATGCTCAAAATTCTCCAAGCCAGGCTTCAGCAATATGTGAACCGTGAACTTCCAGATGTTCAAGCTGGTTTTAGAAAAGGCAGAGGAACCAGAGATCAAATTGCCAACATCCACTGGATCATGGAAAAAGCAAGAGAGTTCCAGAAAAACATCTATTTCTGCTTTCTTGACTATGCCAAAGCCTTTGACTGTGTGGATCACAATAAACTGTGGAAAATTCTGAAAGAGATGGGAATACCAGACCACCTGACTTGCCTCTTGAGAAACCTATATGCAGGTCAGGAAGCAACAGTTAGAACTGGGCATGGAACAACAGACTGGTTCCAAGTTGGGAAAGGAGTACGTCAATGCTGTATATTGTCACCCTGTTTATTTAACTTATATGCAAAGTACATCATGAGAAACGCTGGACTGGAAGAAACACAAGCTGGAATCAAGATTGCCGGGAGAAATATCAATAACCTCAGATATGCAGATGACACCACCCTTATGGCAGAAAGTGAAGAGAAACTAAAAAGCCTTTTGATGAAAGTGAAAGCAGAAAGTGAAAAAGTTGGCTTAAAGCTCAACATTCAGAAAACGAAGATCATGGCATCCAGTCCCGTCACTTTATGGCAAATAGATGGGGAAACAGTGGAAACAGTGTCAGACTTTATTTTTCTGGGCTCCAAAATCACTGCAGATGGTGATTACAGCCATGAAATGAAAAGACACTTACTCCTTGGAAGGAAAGTTATGACCAACCTAGACAGCATATTGAAAAGCAGAGACATTACTTTGTCGACAAAGGTCTGTCTAGTCAAGGCTGTGGTTTTTCCAGTGGTCATGTATGGATGTGAGAGTTGGATTGTAAAGAAAGGTGAGCGCCGAAGAATTGGTGCTTTTGAACTGTGGTGTTGGAGCAAACTCTTGAGTCCCTTGGACTGCAAGGAGATCCGTCCAGTCCATCCTAAAGGAAATCAGTCCTGAATATTCATTGGAAGGACTGCTGCTGAAGCTGAAACTCCAATACTTTGGCCACCTGATGTGAAGAGCTGACTCATTTGAAAAACCTGATACTGGGAAGGATTGAAGGCAGGAGGAGAAGGGGACGACAGAGGATGAGATGGTTGGATGGCATCACCGACTCAATGGCAACCCACCGACCTGGGTTTGGGTGAACTCTGGAAGTTGGTGATGGACAAGGAGGCCTGGTGTGCTGCAGTTCATGGGGTCACAAAGAGTCAGACACGACTGAGCGACTGAACTGGAATGAGGATAATGAGTAAAACAAATAATAAAGGGTAAAACCAATTAGCATAGTATAATCATTAGTTATCTTGTGACAGAAGTAATCAACTCAGCTTTATTCTCAACATAGCTTCTGTCTTTTGTCTTCTTGGAGCATGTATGTAAATTTGTTTATGGAGGGAGTTTTATTTTTCTTGATCTGTTCATTTAGTGTCCATAGGAACAAGTAGAATGAACCCAATTTTTCCTATAGAACAGGCTTTCTTAACCTCAGCACCACTGATATATTGTGCTGGATAATTGTTGTGGGTGAGCAAGAGTGCATTATGGGATGTTTAGCAGCATCCTTGGCCTTAGATCCCAGTAGCATCCCCTGATATGTGACAACCAAAGACGTCTCCAGAAATTGCCCGATATCCCTTGAAGTGGAAGTGGAGGCAAAATCACCCCTCCTTGAGAACCACTCTTGTAAAATATTGGGGTAGTAACTGAGTTTGATTATTATCTAGAGTCTTCTAATTAGACATTTTCAGACCCTCCCAGCCATCCTGATTCTATCTTTAGCTTTAAAAGATGAGATTTGCTCTTTCGGGGAAGGGGTTGTTGCCTGGAATATCAGTTCCCCTCATTACAGATGTAGGTAAATTAAAATTGCATGTTTTTCAGTCAGCTGGTCACCTGGGTGCCTGAGAGCCTGACTCAGCTGGAGCTGAGCCTTAGTGGTTACCAAGCAGCGGAGTTCTTGGCTGAGTGCTTTCGTGCTGACTGAGCTGTCAGCCCTGAGCCCCCAGTGGAGTCAGACGTGTTTCCATTTTTCAGTCTTTCTCAACAGACTTTCTCTCCTCTCTTTTATTCACCTAGTGGTCAAATGAAACCTCTTTGGTTTTAATTAAAATTTGAATGGGAAAAGGAGAATTGAGTTTTCTTTTCATGTCTTAAGTAGCTTTCTTAAACATGTCTTAAGTTTATCTCCTGACAGTCACTCCACTAGCTGCTTTTACACATGTGACTTCATATATTCTCCTTGGTAATCATATGAAGTTGGTTAATTCCACTGTTTTGATCTTTTTGGAGAAACTGAGGCTCAGAGAGTTAGAAGATAGCAGGTAGTCACATGAAATTCAAACCGAGGTTTAGTTAACAGTCTGAAAAACATGTCCTTTCTATTGAATATCAGATCAACATGGATATTACTATGAGTAGGGGGGATATAAAATCCCACATTCAAAGTACTGTTGGGAATTCAAAGGGGAAACTGAGGAGGAATTTATAATCCATTTGCAAGGGAAAGCATACTCACCTAAAATAAAAATTTTTCCTAAGACAGGCATGTCTGAAAAGATAATATTAAAGAACTATTGGGTTCTTTAAGATGTAAAGATGTAAAGGGTGATCAGGGTCATTGTGAGGATGGCATGTTCCAGAAAGGCTTCTTGAGACTTTTGCTGCTAAGGTAGATGTAAGCACCTTCAGATGTTGTTCGTATAAATGTCAGCAAGGGCTTATGATAGTGATCACCAAGCTCTGCCGGGCTGTGTGGATCCACCTGCGCTTTTGGTACCACTTCCGTTGGAAAAAAGAAAATGCTTACTTACAGAGAGCTCATGTGAATCAATAACAGTGTAACAGATGGATTCAAATTTTATTGACCACAATAGCATGTTTATTGTGAAGAATTTATTTCTGAAGAATAATAGTTCACATATGTGTGCAACATCATGTATTTGGTCTACAGAGAGTAACGGCCACCCAGAGTTTGGGAATGCATGACTTAGATAATGTGTGATAGGATAGTTGATAGAGGAAATAAAAATAAGAGGGAAGCAAGGTAACCAAGAAATAATCTCTGCCTTGCTATGCAGATCTGTGCAAATATCATCTGCAAATATAGCTATAGTCTCTTCAAGAAATTCATGTTTTTTAGATTTAGCCTTTTGGAAAATTCTAATATAAGTCATTCAGTATATAACATTTATCTGCACTTATCTATTTGTCTTTCTGGTGGCATAAAATCCAATAGGACTTGACAATCTTTTTTAAAAACTCAGCAGTTTCCCTTTTATCATTTAAAAAAATATTAAAGTAAAATGGAAAGCTCTGAGCTATTTCAAGGGCCTTTGTTTTTCTTAATCATTTGGGCCATATAAATACAATTAGCATATCACTTATCTGGCAAAGTGCTGAGAAGTAGAAAATCGACCTTCCCCAAAGGTGCAGAAAGAAATGGCATCTGTCTGACAGAAGCCATACCTGGAGAACTTTGCACTGAAGCCCTTCCTCAGTATATCAGCTTCTACTTTACATAGACCTTTAATAAGCTTGACAAGAAAAGCCACAGGTAAATATTCTCTGTATAGGGAAAAGGACAGCCAAAGTTTGAATAAATTACAGAGAAAGTTTCAAAAGTTTGACCAAAAAGTTCAATCTAGGGGACTTCCCTGGTGGTCCAGTCATTAAGAATCCATCTTGCAATGAAGGGTCACAAATTGGAACCATGGTTGGGGAACTAAGAACCCTCATAGCAGCTAAGCCCTCGTGCCACAACTAGAGAATCTGTGTGCCACAGCGAAGATCCCATGTGCCAAAACTAAGAACCGACTCAGCCAAATAAGTTTGTTGCTGTTCAGTTATTCAGTCTTGTGAGTTTTTGTGACCCCGTGGACTGCAGCACGCCAGGCTTCCTTGTCCTTTACCATCTCCCAAAGTTTGCTCAGACTCATGTCCATTGAATTGACAATGCCATCCAACCATCTCCTCCATCACCCTCTTCTGCCCTCAATCTTTCACAGCATCAGGGTCTTTTTCAAAGAGGTGGCTCTTTATATCAGGTGGCCAAAGTATTGGAGCTTCAGCTTCAGCATCAGTCCTTCCAATGAATATTCAGGACTGATTTCCTTTAAAATTGACTGGTTTGATTTCCTTGAAGTCCAAGAGACTGTCAAGAGTCTTCTCCTTCTCCGACGCCACAGTTCAAAAGCATCAATTCTTTGGTGCTCAGCCTTCTTTATGGTCCAGCTCTCACATCCAGACATGACTACTGGAGAAACCGTAGCTTTGGCTGTATGTATCTTTGGCAGAGTGATGTCTCTGCTTTTTAATATGCTGTATAGGTTTATCATAGCTTTTCTTCCAAGGAGCAAGCAGCTTTTAATATCATGGCTACAGTCACCATCTGCAGTAATTTTTAGAGCCCCCCAAAATAAAGTCTGTCATTGTCTCCATTGTTTCTCCGTCTATTTGCCATGAAGTGATGAGACTGGATGCCATGATCTTAGTTTTCTGAATGTTGAGTTTTAAGCCAACTTTCTCACTCTCTTCTTTCACTTTCATCAAGAGGCTTTTTAGTTCTTCTTTACTTTCTGCCATAAGGGTGGTGTCATCTGCATATCTGAGGCTATTGATATTTCTCCTGGCAATCTTGATTCCAGTCTGTGCTTCATCCAGTCCAGCATTTCTCATGATGTACTCTGCATATAAGTTAAATAAGCAGGGTGGCAATATACAGCCTTGATGTACTCCTTTCCTGATTTGGAACCAGTCTATTGTTCCATGTCCAGTTCTAACTGTTGCTTCTTGACTTGCATTCAGATTTCTCAGGAGGCAGGTCAGGTGGTCTGGTATTCCCATCTCTTGAAGAATTTTCCACAGTTTGTTGTGGTCCACACAGTCAAAGGCTTTGGCATAGTCAATAAACAGATGTTTTTCTGGAACTCTCTTGCTTTTTCGATGATCCAGCGGATCTTGGCAATTCGATCTCTGGTTCCTCTGCCTTTTCTTAATCCAACTTGAACATCTAGAGGTTCACGGTTCATGTACAGCCTTGATGTGCTCCTTTCCCAATTTTGAACCAGTTCGTTGTTCCACGTCCTGTTGTGATTATTGCTTCTTGACCTGCATACAGATTTCTTAGAATGCGGATAAGGTGGTCTTATATTCCCATCTCTTTAAGCCAAATAAATAAATTGATAAAGAGAGTTTTTTTTTTTTTTTTTTAAGTTCAGGTTTTTCTGTAAGATGTTTTAAAAAAAAACCTGAACAGACTTTTTGGCCTACCCAGTATAAAAGGAAATCACATTGCCCTTACCTAGCTTGAGGGAATCACTGTGTTTTCAATCATGTAATAAACACTCACAGGGATAACCCCCTACCTGAGTAACTGGGAAGCTGAGCAATCTTCTCTAAAATTTCTAAAGAGAGCATTCCATTAGCACTGAAATCTGTGGTCAGAATTCCATTTATCTTGGTGTTTAATGACCTTGAGTCATCATGAAAATCATTATGATCTGTATACCTTATTTTCAAATATAGGAAAATGTGTGATAGATTTTCATGAATTTTGCCTAAAGGTTTGAAACAGAGGTTTGACATTTTAAGGTGATAAAACCCCACCAACTCATAAAACTCATGTTTCTAGAATGAGGCATTTCCAAGGATCAGCTTGGGTTTTGGTGCATTTTTAAAGGGGAAATTGTTACTGGAGATCCTGTCTCTCTGGCTCTTTTTGTGTGTGTGTGTGTGCGTTTTTTAAAAAATTGAAGTAAAGCTGATTTACAATATTGTGTTAGTTTCAGGCATATAGCAAAGTGGTTCAGTTATACAGACATGTTTTGCGTCTTCCCTGCAAAAAGTTGTCGAGATGCTCAGAGAAGTGGTAGTCCATTGGTGAGAGATCAGGTGAATATGGTGAATGAGGCAAAAGTTCCTAGCCCGGTTCATTCAACTTTGGAGTGTTGGTTGTGAGACCTGCAGTCGGGCGTTGTGGGGAAGGACGGGGCCCTTCCTGTGACCAGTGCTGGCTGCAGGCATTGCAGTTTTCTGTGCCTCTCATCAATTTGCTGAACAGATGTCATGGTTTCTCTGGCATCAGAAAGTTGTAGTAGATCAGATGGGCAGCAGACCACTGAACAGTGACCATGACCTTTTTTTGGTGCAACTTTGGCTTTGGGAAGTACTTTGGAGCTTCTTAGTTCAATCACTGAGCTGGTCATTGTATACAATCCGCTTTTCATCGCACATCACAATCCAGTAGAGAAATGGTTCATTGTTGTGTAGAATAAGAGAAGACAACCCTTCAAAAATGACAGTTTTTTTGATTTGAGGTCCATTCCCCTCCTCATTTGAGGAGGGCATGGTAATCCACTCCAGTGTTCTTGCCCTGGAGAATCCCATGGACAGAGGAGCCTGGCAGGCTGAAGTGCCTCGGGTCACACAGAGCTGGACATGCTTGAAGCAACTGAGCTTGCGTGTCCAGCTCATGAGACACCCACTTGTTGAGCTCTTTCACCTTTCCAATTTGCTTCGAATACTGAACAACTGTAAAAGGGTTGACATTGAGTTCTTCGGCATCTTCTCAAGTAGCCGTACGAGGATCAGCTTCGATGAGCCTCTCCGTTGTTGTCACCTTCTGATGGCTGGCCACTGTGCTTCTCATCTTCAAGCCTCTTGTCTCCTTTGCAAAACTTCTTGTACCACCTCTGCACTGTACATTCATTAGCAGTTCCTGGGCCAAGTGTGTTGTTGATGTTGTGAGTTTTCTCTGCCGCTTTATAACCCATTTTGAACTCAAATAAGAAAATCCTTCAAATTTGCTTTTTATCTAACATCAGTTCCATAGTCTAAAATAAAGATAAAATCATCAGCAACTGATAAGTCATTAGCAAAAAAATAAAAAAGATAAATGCACATTAAAATGATGTGACTACTATTTAGAATGTATTTCAATATCAAAAGATACATTTTAACAATGCAAAAACCACAATTACTTTTGCATTAAACTGATAGTACACCACATCAAGTCAGGGATCTGTTGACAGGAAAAAGGGGAGGATGGTTATTTACTGGATAATGAATAGTGTTTGCTACATCTGCAAAAATAATTCTCTAAAGGCAGTATAACGGCTTGTGTGCAAAGATGTCCAGTGTTCCACTGTTAATTCACACTTTCATTTATCACATATATCAGCCACCTGTCATTTGCCAGGTGCTGTTCTAGGTGCTGACCCCAAGATTTCTTACTGTCTTGGAGCATACAGTCTGGTGTGAGGGAGAGACATTAACAAGATAAGAAAATAAGTACATACACGTGCAGTAAGGAGGAAAAGTAAAGCAAGGGAATGGGGCCATAAAATGTTAGAGAGAGGTATGAAATGTTAGGTTGTGTGGATTGGGAAGGTTTTGCTGAAAAGGTGACTTGAAGACTGAAAGGAAGTGAGAGCAACCTACAATGATATCTTGGATAAAGGCATTCCAGACATAGGAAGCAGCAAGTGCAAAGGCCCTGAGGTGGACACATGCTTGATATGTTTGATAAATAGTAATGGCAGTTAAAAAGTAATTTTTATTATGAAATTAGACCAGTAGTGGAGAGCCAGATCATGCAGAGCCTATTCTAAGTGACAGGGGAATACTTTTGGGGTTTTGAATAAGCAGTGACTTGTTCATGTGTTTTGACTTCTATTTTAACAGGCTTACTCTGGTTGCTGTGTTGAGGATCGGGACAATGGCGGATGCAGATGCTTTCTCTTTAGTGAGAAAGCGATTTTAATAATGCAGAGAAGACATAACCTGGACCAGAGTGATGGTAGCAGAGATAGAAAGACATAGTTGAATACTAGATACATTCCAAAAGTAGATCCATTAGCCAGTAGATTTGCTAATGGATCAGGCAGGAGATGTGAGAGAAAGTGAGGAGTCAGGAGTGACTTCAGAGTTTCGGGTCTGAGCAACTGGAAGGATGAGGATACCACAACATGAGTTGAAGAGTCATGGAAAGAGCAGATTTGAGAGGCACAGGACTTGAAGTCTGATTTTGGACATGTTAGGCTTGTGGCACCTGTGCCTTTCAAGCAGAGATATTGAGTAACCAGTCAGGAACTCCAGGGAGTGGTATTGGCTTCTCTCTGCCTGAGCACCAGCTCCTGACCAGACCCTCGGTCCATTTGCTCTGGGTATCACCACGGGAACATCTGGCAGCAGCATCAGGTCAACTTGGACCAAGCTTGAGCAGGCCTGACCTGATCTGACCCAGCTATGCCTTTGGGGTTTGCTGGGGTCCCAGCTCCAGGCAGGCTGGCCTTGGCCAGTGTCTGTGGAGGCTTTCCTGAGCCTGCCCTGGGAAAGCTGGCATTTCTCTTCTGCCCCCTGGGGAAGTAGTGTGGTCCAGGCTGGGTGTCCAGCTCAGAAAGCTATTTCTGTATTGAGGTCTTGCTTGACCTTCAGTCTGCTAAGGCCTCCCCAGAGAGCTGTTGTCAACCCGCCACTGCTTTCTGTCTCCTAAAGCGCTTTTCTGTTGTCTTCATCATGACTTCAGCTGGTTGTTTGTGGATTTTCTCGGAGGCTGAAGTGAACCCTCCCCATCTGTGTTGGCCAGCAAACACAAGGATGATGATGCCACTTTCAGTGTTGCTGGGGGAGGCTTGGGAGGGAGGCCAGTGGCCCTTTGAAAAAATTCGACAGTCCATGGCTCAGAGTCCACCTTGGCTTAGTACTGAGTGTTCTCCTCATTCTCTAACACGCATAACAAAAACTGCACCAGAGGAATTTGATGAACAAAAAGTGAGTTTTGATTTACCATGTGATCTGGGGACAGTGCAACATGATGAATTGTTTTACTCAGTGATTTTACCTTGGAAGTCACTGCTGGACTAGTTCCTAGTGAGGAATAATATGGTGCAGACATAGCTTGTATTTCCTCCTCTACTGCAGGAGGAGTTTACTCTATATACTGTCTGAAGTTCTTTTCTTTTTCATCAGTGGTTGAGAAACCGTGAAGATAGCTGACTTCCTTCATTTCATGACTCTCTCAATCCCATGGGGAGAGAAGTTAAAAAGAAGATACCCTGGTATATTTTTTCCAACTTTTTTATTGCTGTAAAATAAATATACCTAACATAAAGTTTATCTTCTGAGCCATTTTTAAGTGTACAGTTCAGTAGTATTTAGGGCTTCCCTGGTGGCTCAGAGGGTTGAGCATCTGCCTGCAATGCAGGAGACCAGGGTTTGATCCCTGGGTCGGGAAGATCCCCTGGAGGAGGAAATGGCTACCCACTCCAGTATTCTTGCCTGGAGAATCCCAAAGATGGAAGAGCCTGGTAGGCTACAGTCCACGGGGTCGCAAAGAGTCAGATACGACTGAGTGACTTCACTTTTCACTTTCTTTCAGTAGTATTTAGTACATTTATATGGTATAGTCATTGTCATCATCTGTCTCCAGAACTCTTCTCACCTTGCAAAACTAAACCCATTAAGCAACTCTCCTATCTCCCTCTTACCAGCCCCTGGCAACCACCATTCTACTTTCCATCTCTATGATTTTGACTACTCTTAAGTACCTCATACAAGTAGAATCATACAATATTTGTCTTTTTGTGGCTGATTTATTTCACTTAGCATAATGTCCTCAAAGTTCATCCATGTCGTAGCATATGTCAAAGTTTCTCTCCTTTTAAAGGCTGAATAATGTTCTTTTATGTGGATATACCATATTATGCTTAGCATTTCACAGTCAGTGGACACTTGGATTTCTTTCACGTTTTAGCTACCATGAATAATGCTGCTATGAACCATGGTGTACAAATATCTCTTTGAGGTCTTTTTTACAATCAGTCACTTTTTCTATTTGTTTGTGTATTTATTTGGGGCTGCAGTGCATGCTCTGTGCAGGCTTTCCCTAGTTGTGGTCTGTGGGCTTCTCCTGGTGGTGGCTTCTCTTGTCACAGAGCGCAGGCTTAGGGCTCGTGGGCTTAGTTGCCCCACGGCATGTGGGATCTTCCCAAACCAGGGATCAAACCCCTGTCCCCTGCATTGGCAGACAGATTCTTAACTACTGGACCACCAGGGGAGTCCCTCTCTTTGAGATCTTGCTTTCAGTTATTTGGGGTATATATCCAGAAGCAGAATTGCTGGGTCATATGGTAATTCTATGTTTAATTTTTTGAGAAATTGCTGTACTGTTTTCCACAGTAGCTGTACCATTTTACATTCCCGTCAACAGTCTACAAGGGTTCCAGATTCTCCACATCCTCACCAGCACTTACTATTTTCTGGGTTTTCTTTGGATGGTAGCCATTCTAATGAGTGTGAGGTGATACCTCATAGTTTTGCTTTGCTTTTCCTAGGGATCAGTGAAGTTGAGCATCTTTTCATGTGCTTATTGGGTAGTCATGTATCTTTTTTGGGTCTGGAGACTTTTGTTGTTGGATTTCAGGAGTTCTTAATATATGCTGAATATTCATTTATAGTCTTATATATGATTTGCAAATATTTTCTCTCAATCTGTGTGTTGCTCTGTCCCTGGTATCTTTTGATATACAAATTTTTAAAATTTTCATAAAGTTCAGTTTGTCAATTTTTTCTTTTGTGCCTGTATCTTTGGCATCACATCCAAGAAATCATTGCTGAATTCAGGGTTGTGACTTGGTATATTTTTGTATCTCTTTAAAGCCTCACTCCCCCATATTTATTTGTTTATTTCTTTCTTTCAATCAAGTTATTAGACCAATAGATCAGTAACACATTTTAGAATTCATAAATCTTTATTAATTCATTCTGCAAGCAGGGAGAGCATTCCAACTCGAGGCAGAAGCCAGAGCAAATTGGAAAGGGCAGCACGTAAGCGTAGATGGCTGGAGCAGAACGCACATAAAGGGGTTGGTGGGTGAAAAGACTGGGATTTAGATGAGGCCACACCATGTTGAATCCTACTGCTGTGGTGAGTAGGTAAATTGAAAGTAGTCTCATAGCCATAGGACCAAGTTGGAGAGCTGTTATCAAATATTCTCTTGAACTGGGCACTTAACCTTTCTGAGCCTCAATATCCCCACTTTATTCATTTAACAAACATATGTGGTGCCAAATTCTATTTTAAGCACTCTACAAATATTAACTCATTGATTTTTGTCCATCAAGCATATGAGGTACTTATTCCTGACCAAGAAATATTATCTCCATTTGACAGAGTGGGGAACTGATGCCCAGAGAGGTCAGATAACATGTCAAGACCATAGAGTCAGTAGCTAGTGGAGCTGGGATGTGAACCCAGGCTCTCTAGTTCAGCTCATGCTCTTAACCGTATGTCGTGCTGCTTCTCTGAAACAGGGAGAAGAATAATTCCTACCTCTAAAAGTTATTCCGGAGATGAAATGATGTATGTAAACTTACATTGTCTGTTGCACATTGTTTTGCCAATACTGATTATTATTAGTTAATAATAACTAAAGAACACTTTGGAAATGGGTAAGATTCTCAAGGGCATAGAGAGAAAGGAACGGATCAAGTACTGAGCCTTGGGAAATGTTTTTGCTGAGAAACAGGAGCTTAGTTTTGGAAAGACATCTGACAGAGTTATGGCTGAAAGTTAGATCTTTGTGGAGAGGGTCATGGTCAGTGAGGAGCCCTAGACTCCAGACTTTCAATCCTTACAAAGGAAATTGTTGAGGTTGGTGATGTTGTTTGATGTATATACAGAGGTGACCAAAGCCAGGTCTTTCCCACTGGCCAACCAAGAATTCAGACAAGGACCACAGGGTCACTGGGGTTCTGACTCTAGCTTCTTTTCCATCTTCTGGTACATGCTGCCAAACAGCCCAGAGTTCAGACCTGCATTACAGGTAAAGTGGGATGTTTTGGAAGAGGAAATTACTAGGTTTGTGGTGCCCTTGTGGGGACAAGAACAAAGCACTGTGCATTGTAACAGACCCTGGGCTGGCTGGGTAGACACATCCCTCTGGGGCTGCAGGGGTCGACTCATCAACCCACCGTCTTTGGAACAACTTTCATGTGTATGCCAGGGAAGGACAGAGGAATGCAGGGAAGGAGACCCAGGGTTCCTGGGATCTCTTTCTGGCTATCAACGAGTTGTGTGGTCTGGTTTGTGGGTGGGATAGGGGTGGGGGTTCACTGTCTAGCTCAGTTACCTTAGTGGAAGACAGGTTGTTAATTTGAATATTTTCCCCAGCTGCACCCCCTCAACTGCTCCAGTTGGTGATTGATGAGTAAAATGCTTTGAGGTGCTGAGTTGAAGATCCCCTGAAAATATGGCCAAAATACCATCACAGTGATTTCACTTAAGTTTATTTGAAGTGGTGTTTGGAAACATTTCTTCACCTGGAGGGTTGTTTATTTGAACCTATCATACATTTGATTTCTTTAGATGAGGGCATGTGGCAGTCCCAGCTTTTAGGCTGCTCAGCTCTTCATAAAAATGGGAGGCCACAGAATGAGCCACTGTCCCAGTTGCGTTTGTTTAAGAATATCAGAAGAGATATCCTAAAAGAAACTGTTTTATCTGGAGAAGACTTTTGAAGAGGTCAGGTGTATCTTGTCATGTCCATTACCCTTGTTAGAGAGGTGCCAAGGGCCTGCCTCCTACTGACTAGCATGATCTCACAGCACTCATCTGAGCCTTGGCCTGTGGCCTGTGGAATCTCAGGCTGTCGCTTTGATGGCCCCATTCGTAATGGGTATTTTAGGGGTGAATGAGGCCTCCTTTTCCTTGTAGTAGCTTGTGGACTGGATCACGGATCTCCTGGGAGGTGAAAAGCTTACTTATGCTTCCATGTGAAGAAACTCCATGATACTAGGGTCCATGGGTCTGTGGCGTGGTCTGTGACAAGAAGAAAAGTTCTCAAGAAGGAGACTGAGGCAGGCAGAGCTGTGCCTGAGGAGTTGGCCTACCCATGAGAAAGGGAAGGTTCCTGGTGTCAGTGTCCAGAGAGGTGGAGTCTTGATGTGCTGTATCAGATCATGGTGTATCAGAGTATCAGTCAGGATTCTTCAAGTTGCAAGTGACAGAAACCTAGTCAAATTGGCATAAGTGAAGGAGAAAATCACTAGGTCATATAACTGAGAAGAACAAGAAGATTCAGAATCGCATATTATTTCACCAGCATTTGTGAATGGACTCATTCATTGGACACGACTGAGCGACTTCACTTTCACTTTTCACTTTCATGCATTGGAGAAGGAGATGGCAACCCACTCCAGTGTTCTTGCCTGGAGAATCCCAGGGATAGGGGAGCCTGGTGGGCTGCCGTCTATGGGGTCACACAGAGTCGGACACGACTGAAGTGACTTAGCAGCAGCAGCAGCAGCATTCAGTGTTCTCCCCGCCTACCTCTTTCTCTCTCCCTTTCGTTCTCATTCTCTTACCCTTTTTCGTCTGTGAGCTGTTTCCTTGTCGTGTCCAAGATGGCCAGCTGCTGCAATGCTAGGCCCACAATGGTAGGCTAGCCCGTCCCCCAGCTGTTCCAGCCAGTGTCCTAGGTCCTGTGACCATGGCCTCAAAATATGGGAAGGTCCTTTCCCAAAGTAAAATCAGGGCGAGCTCTTCAAGTAGAACCACAATATGAAGTGAAGGCTCACTGTGTCCAGATCCTGTCCTAGGCACTTGATATAAATAAACTCACTTGGTCCTCACAATTATTTGGTGAGGAAGATAATGTTCTTTTAAAAATTTCTTTATTTTTTTCTTCTTTTTGGCCGTGCTCAGTCTTCACTGTGGCGCATGGGCTCTTCACTGTAGTGCAGTCTTCTCTAGTTGCGGCCTGTGGACTTCTTGTGTTGTGGAGCACAGGCTGCAGACCTCACAGGCTTCTCTGCTTGTAGCACATGGGCTTAATTGCCCTGCTGCATATGGGTTCTTAGTTCCCCAACCGGGGAACCCACATCCCCTGCATTGGCAGATGGATTCTTAAGCCCCTCAGAAAGATAATATTCTTCCTTACAGGAGCTGAGCTTCAAACCTAGGTAGTCTTTAGAGTCTGTACATTTAACCACCATGCCACGCAACCTCTAACAAGTACAGGGAAACAGCAGGAAAAAAGTCCACTGTAGGTTGATGAAAATCAGAATTCTGGGTAAAAATATGAGATGGAACCAGAACATATCTAAATTTATCCAATTAAATAAAGGGAAGCGAGAGAATCCACCTTTATATTGTAGTAATTCTGTTTTTGCAATGCAAGACATTTCTAGAATTATTTCTTGGGAATTAGCATGCAGGCTGGTCTATAAAACACAATAGATACCTGTCTCAATATCCTATAGTGTTGCCTTGTTTATTTACCCAAAAGGTTATTGACCTCTCCCTCAAGTGACAAGATTTGGCTTTGAATGATTTGAGGTTGTTGTCAGTGATCTAACCCAGCAGATAAGCCACTGTCTCTGGGAATATTCAAGAAAACCAAAGGCAGTTCCCAAAGAGGACTGACTGTGATGCTTGGAGCCATGACAGTAAAGACAAGGACATATCCAGCCTTTCTTGGTGACGTGGCTGAGTGGGCTAGCTCTCTTTCCCAGGAATAATTTCCAATATGTTTATTCAAGTTGTGTTCTAGTCACATTGTTTCTTGGAGTTGCAGCCCAAGGTGATTTATTTGCTCAGGGCAGGACGTAGGGAGAGTGGGAGTCAGAAACATCTCTGTGTCTGGCAGCATCACTGGCCAGGAGAGTGGCGATGTGAGTCACTCTTGAATTTGCTTCCATTCAATATGCCCTGGCTTGTTGAGCCCTGAGTAGGCTGGTCGCCTGCCAGGAAGCCTTCCCTGGCTGGGATATTCCCAATCCTCTGTCTTGTTAAAGTACACCCCTGGGGGATTTGCTGGGGCTTGTGCCAGAGGCTAGGGTTTTGGATTTTCCTGGGTGGGCAGCTCTTTGACTACATTCCCCTTCTGCCTTCTGGGGCGAACTGGACCAGATGATCTCAAGGGCAGCAGCCAACCCTGGGTTCTCTGATTCTGAGTTCACTAGTGTCCCTGCTAATAGGGCCACTGGAGAGGAACCATGTCAAACAGTACTTTTCTCCTTTTTAAAGCTTTTGGATTGGAAGCTTTAACATCCTATTTTTATTTTTTTTAGTGGCTACATTTATTATGCTAACACTCATATTTGATTTAACAATGACAAACGTTTGAAGGTTAGTCATTTATCAACAAATAATTACTGATGTACCTACTATGGCCAGGCACTTGTCCAGGTGTTGGGAAACAGCCGTAACTAAGTCTCTGGCCTGAGTATAAACTAACTTGTTAGGAATATTTTTAGTACAATCATACCTTTAAGAGCTTCCATTTTGCTTAGAGTTTTAATTTCATCTTGGTTTTAAAGCTCCCAAGTTAGCTATTTTTATAAAACTTGGGGTTGATGTTTAACTTTTTAAATTTAAATTTCATTTTTTTTGCTGTTCTTATTTTAGATTCATCCATGTATTTACCATTTTCCATTCTAACAGTTGATTTTTATACCCTACCCCTTATTTCTGGATTCGGTTTCCTTCATGAAATGTATTTTTAAAGGGATCATTCAAATAAGGAGTGATCAGTAAACATTCACTCTCTGTTTGCCTCAAAAGAATATTGTGCCCCCTCTTGAATGGTATTATAGAACCATAAGGCAAGAGTTCTTTTCTTTAGCACTTCTGTGATTATTCCACTGTTTTCTGGCCTCTATTTTCTGTTTTCTTCAAAAGAGGAGTCTGCTGTTTATCTAATTATTACGTCTTTATAGGGAAATTTGCTTTTGCCATTTTCTCTGTATCTTGGTGTCATTTTTCACTGTGATGTTCCTTAATGTAAACTTTTTCTAATTTATCTTTAGAACTCGATATGCTGTTTTGTTCTAAGGACTCATGTGTTTCTCTAATTCTAGAAAATGTTCAATTAAACGTCTAAATAATACATCAACCTTGAGGTAGACAGTGTCTGTTGACCCTAATGTTAGTTGGATGCTTTTGAATCAATTAACAGAAACCTAATTGAAAATAGCTTTAAAAGTAACTTTACAATTTTATTACTTTGCATGATTAGAAGCCAAGGTGAATGTGACTTCAGGATTTGTTGATTAAACAATTCCGGATCAAGCCTTTCTTATTTGCCATGCTCAGCATGTGCCCAGCACCTGTAATAATCCCAAGGTGGCTGTCACAGCTCTGCTGTCTTGGCCATTAAGAAAAGACTTCTCTTCTAGGGTCTTTGTGAGATCAAAGCAGCTTTTCCCAGAAATCCACTGACTTTCAAGAAGAAAGGGAAAACGATAGTTTAGACCACTCAAGATCTAACTTTCAGAACCAGGGATCCGATCAACCTTCTCTGAGTCACCGGGAGGAGGACTGGACACCGAAACAAAGTCAGAGGTCTGCTAGTAAGGAAAAAAAACTGAAGCTGGTTTCTGGGTAGACACCCAAGAGTATCTGCTCCCTTTCAGTCTAATCTCTCCAGAGCCTGCTTCTTTTGAATATATGTTGAATCTGCTTATCCTGTTTTTCATGTGTGTTGACTTTTGTTGGATATTTTTATTTTTTTAAGCTTTTTTTGTTGCCTTCTGAGTAGTTCCCTCAGAACTGTCTTCCAGTTCACCATCTTTCTCTTTAGCTGAATCTGTTGTTCAACATACTCTGAGTATTTAATTTTGGTTGGTTAAAATTCTGATTTCTAGAATTTATATTGGGTTCTTTTTCACAATTATTATTAGTTTTTCATGATGTCATATTTTTTCACTATGGTTTCTACCTCTTTTTCTTTTAAAGATTTTAATTGTGTTTATTTTATGATCTCTTTTATATTTTTCTATTAATTCAAGTTCTTGGAATATCAGTTCCTCTGGTTTTTGTTTTGTGGATTCTCCTTCAGGGCAAATGCTATGCATTTACTTTCATTAAATGTTTATTTTGTGAGTGTGGAAATTCACTGCAGAGCCATTTTGTGTCTACTTCTGCTAGAATTAATTTTTATATGAATTTATTAGCTTGCATAGTACATAATTTATAAATTTGGTACCCTCATCAGCATGGCACATGACTCAATGTATGATTTCTCATGGAAAAAACTTCAGGCTTCACCGAGAGCTTCAGATAAATGACTATTTTTGCCACTGTCCTTTGCTAATAAGAGGATTTTTTTCTAATCCCTTTTTCACGGAGGAACTCACTCCTTATGCAGGGTACTGGTTTCAGTTCTCTGCCTTGTGACCCAGAGTCATCCTCTGACATAAGAAGACCTCAGCCCTAGGGGTTTTGAACTAGGTCTAATGGGCTTTTGGCTACAGTTGTGAGATTACAACACTGGCTTTGAGTTTTCTCTCTGTTTTCTGTTACCTATGGATTTCCCTTTCTTTTTTCAAATTTGGCTTTTTAAAAACTTCTGGATCATATTTAACCCAACATTTCCATGGATTTGGAGCAGGAAAGATGTTCACATTAGCTGAGTTCATCATGTTTCCAGAAATGATTTCCATAATGAGTGAAAAACACTACACTTTGCTCAAGTAAAGTAATTATGCTTATCAAGTACTTCCTGTTCATTCCTTCATTTGCCTTTTTTTATTTAAAACATTTGTGTTTTATTCATGTTTATTCTATTTTATTGAGGTGTAATTGCTGTACGGTATTATGTGTTGTAGGTGTGCAAAATAGTGATTCATGATTTTTAAAGGTTACACTCCGTTCATAGTTATTTTAAGATATTGGCTATATTCCCCATAGTGTACGGTATATCCTTGTAGCTTGTTTTATACCAAATAGTTTGTACCTCTTAATTCCCTACCCCTTTGTATCCCTCCCCTCATTGTGTGTGTTAATCTCTCAGTCGAGTCCAGCTGTTTGCAATCCCATGGACTGTAGCCCACCAGGCTCCCCTGTCCTGGAATTTTCCAGGCAAGAATACTGGAATGGGTTCCCATGCCCTCCTTCAGGGAATCTTACTGACCTAGGGATCAAACCTGGGTCTCCCACATTGCAGGTAGATTCTTTACCATTTGAGCCACAATTTGTACTTTATTGAAGAGCTTAAAAAATAGTGACGGAATCCAGGTGGGTGAACCTATGATGGTGGAAAGACAAGAGTGGAACATACCTGGAAAAGGGCACTTGTGCTGCAGTCTGAGCCGTCTCCACTCTCGTCACCCCGTTCTGCACGGTCAGGAGATAAACACAGGCATTGCTTGTATTTGTGCCCCTCGTTGTACCTTATTTTATACCTAATAGTTTGTACCTCTTAATTAACTCCCTCTCATATGCCTTTGGTAGCTACTAGTTCTCTATATGTCAGCTTCTTTTTTATTATATTCATCAGTTTCATTTTTTAGATTGCACATATAAGTGATAACACACAGTAATTGTCTGGTTTATTTCACTTAGCATAATACTCTCCATGTCCATTCATGTTGTTGCCAATGAAAAAAAGTACTGTGTTTTTATGAAAAGTGTGGTTCATCCTCACTCCCAGGGAACAAACAGTTTAGTGGGAATCAAGAGGAGCATGCTGTTAATTACAAGGCATATTAGGGGGACACTGCTTTGCTTGGCTAAAGTAATTATACCTCATGAAGTACTTCCTGTTCATCCTCTCATTTGCCTTTTATGTTTTGAATTTCTTCATCTTTCTAACTGCATTCTGGGAAATTTCCTTGAGCCTGTTTTTATCTTTATATTTGAATAGTGAATTCATACAGATACCCACAGTAAGTAAGCTAAAACCACAGGGTTCTTCCTCACCTTTCTCTATTCTCTGATTTGTTTCTTCTTTCTCCCATAGTTAGAAATGTGTTTCCCAATGTAAGCATGTATATTCAGTTGCTCTACACTCAAAAAGAATTGTAAACTTAAAACACCATTAACAACATCTAACCTGCTGTGTAAACTTAGTGGTTGTCTTGTCTATACAATATACACCATTAAGAGTTTATAGTCAAAACATTGCATTTAAAAGCTACTTGACTTAATTCTTTTCTTTGTTTGATTGTTATCAATCTAACACATAATTTGGCTTATTTTTTTTTCTGTTTGCAATCAATTATACATTTACTTTGGCTTTATTGACTATGCCAAAGCCTTTGACTGTGTGGATCACAATAAACTGTGGAAAATTCTGAAAGAGATGGGAATACCAGACCACCTGACCTGCCTCTTGAGAAACCTATATGCAGGTCGGGAAGCAACAGTTAGAACTGGACATGGAACAACAGACTGGTTCCAAATAGGAAAAGGAGTACATCAAGGCTGTATATTGTCACCCTGCTTATTTAACTTCTATGCTGAGTACATCATGAGAAACGCTGGGCTGGAAGAAGCACACGCTGCAATTAATATTGCCAGGAGAAATATCCATAACCTCAGATATGCAGATGACACCGCCCTTATGGCAGAAAGTGAAGAGGAACTAAAAAGCCTCTTGATGAAAGTGAAAGTGGAGAGTGAAAAAGTTGGCTTAAAGCTCAGCATTCAGAAAACTAAGATCATGGCATCTGGTCCCATCACTTCATGGGAAATAGATGGGGAAACAGTGGAAACAATGTCAGACTTTTATTTTTGGGGGCTCCAAAATCACTGCAGATGGTAACTGCAGCCATGAAATTAAAAGACGCTTACTCCTTGGAAGGAAAGTTATGACCAACCTAGACAGCATTTTAAAAAGCAGAGACGTTACTTTGCCAACAAGATCCATCTAGTCAAGGCTGTGGTTTTTCCATTGGTCATGTATGGATGTGAGAGTTGGACTGTGAAGAAAGCTGAGCACCGAAGAATTGATGCTTTTGAACTGTGGTGCTGGAGAAGACTCTTGAGAGTGCCTTGGACTGCAAGGAGATCCAACCAGTCCATTCTGAAGGAGATCAGTCCTGGGTGTTCATTGGAAGGACTGATGCTGAAGGTGAAATTCCAGTACTTTGGCCACCTCATGCGAAGAGTTGACTCATTGGAAAAGACTCTGATGCTGGGAGGGATTGGGGGCAGGAGGAGAAGGGGACGACAGAGGATGAGATGGCTGGATGGCATCACCAACTCGATGGACGTGAGTTTGGGTAAACTCCAGGAGTTGGTGATGGACAGGGAGGCCTGGAGTGCTGCAGTTCATGGGGTCGCCAAGAGTCGGACACAACTGAGCGACTGAACTGAATTGAACTGATACATTTACTTTTTATATACATTTTTATTTAACTTAGTATGTAAAATATTTACATGGTTCAAAAATCGAAAGTGTGGGACTTCACTGGTGGCTCAGTGGTAAAGAATGCAGGAGACACTAGTTCAGTCCCTGATATGGAAAGATCCCGCCTGCTGCACACAACTATGGAGCCTGTGCGCTAGAGCCCAGGAGCCCACGTGACCCAACTGCTGAAGTCCGAGCAGCCTAGAGTCTGTGCTCCGCAACAAGAGAAGCCACCTCAGTGAGAAGCCCACACACTGCAACGAAAAGTAGCCCCTGCTTTCTGCAACTAGAGAAAGACACACACAACAACAAAGACCCAGCATAGTCAACAATACGTAAATAAAATAAATTTTTACATAATCTGCCTTTCAAGAAAAAAATCAAAACTGTAAAAACATACTTAGAGAAGTCTACTTCCATCTGTATCTTAGTTTCTGGTTATCTTTCCTACTTTTCTTTTTGCATAATTAAATATGAAGAGTGAAAATGTGTTAAGTTGCTCAGTCGTGTCCAACTCTTTACGGCCCCATGGCTCCTCTGTCCATGGAATTCTCCAGGTGAGAATACTGGAGTGGGTTGCCATTTCCTTCTCCACGGATCTTCCTGACCCAGGGATTGAACTCAGGCCTCCTGCATTGCAGGCAGATTCTTTACTGTCTGAGTCACATATATTTATGTATATTTAATGTGCAAATCTATTATTTCTCCCCTTTTCTCAAACATTTTCTTTTTTTAATAACTGCCTTAATAAAATAACCCTGCATATCTATTATTTTATGTTATGAACTTATATCTTCAGAGTAAATATCTAGAAATGGGATTGCTAGATCAAAGCTTGGGTGCCTATGTAGCTTTGTTAGGTATTACCAGATCCTCCTCCCTTCAGTTTTTACACTTTGCATTCCCATGTGGAGGGTAGGAGAATGCCTGCTTCCCCACAGCCTCCCCAACAGACAGAGTTGCCAAACTTTTGAATTTTTACTGGCCTGAAAGGAAAGAGATAGTACCTCAGTGTAATTTTAGTGTCCATTCCTGTTATTTTGAATGAAAGAGAACATCTTTTCATGCATTTAAGGACAATTAGTGTATCTTTTTCTGTGAACTCTCTGTGTATGCCTTTTTTCAAGTTTATTGAGATATATTTGACACATAATACTGTATAAGTTTCAGATGTACATGATGATTTGATATATGTGCATATTGCAAAACAATTACCACCATAAATTTAGTTAACAGCCATCATCTCATATAGTTGCCATTTTTTAAAAAATGTCTTTTACCCACTTTCTACCTTTTTATTTTTAGGAATTCCTTATGAATTAGAATGATTAGTCCTCTGTGATATACGTTTTAAGTATTTTCTCCCATTTTGTCATTTGTCTAATGGCTCAGAATTTGTTTTCTTTACTGCAGTGTTATCACTTATACAGTTAAGTATAACATGCTTATAGGACCTTTATTTGAGATTTGCTTAGTTGCTCAGTCCTGTCTGACTCTCTGAGACCCTATGGACTGCAGCCTACCAGACTTCTCTGTCCATGGGATTTTCCAGGCGAGAATACTGTAATGGCTTGCATTTCCTTCTCCAGGGGATCTTCTCAACCCAGGGATTGAACCAGTTAATAATTTACTTATAAGAATGAACAAAATTTATAACTCAAGGAATAAAATCCAAAAATAAGCTAACAAAGAAATAGAAGGCATAATTATAAAGTATATTTATCACACAAAACTGGAGTACCTAACATATTGCATAGCTGAATCAAAATTCAGAATATTTTAGCAGCCTGGAAATATGAACCAAAATGCACAAAATGATGTTTTGTACTTAGGCTTAAAAACACTAATTCCATTAGTTCAAGCCTGAGGACACGTGCCTTTACATAAACTCATATGTGTATAAACAAACCTTCGGTTTTAATTGACCACACATTTGTATAAGTCCAACAGTTAACAGATAACAGTTGCTAAAAGAAAATGCACTCTTAGAATGAACTATAGTAGAAGATTATCCTGATGATGGAGAAAATTTTCCCTTTATGCTCACCATTTACCAGATATCCAGAATGATATGTTCAGTTCGGGGGACCACAAATCAATAGGGTCATTGAAATTGGTGAGAAACCGAGGAAGTCTGGCTTAGTAAAGAGTCCAGAAGTCACATCAGGAGCCTGGAGATTTAATCTGGAGAAAAGAAAGCAAGTCATGTGTGAAATATTTGAAGGCTGTCAAGAGTAGGTGGGATGAGAATTAATTGATGCCATTCAAGCTGGCAGGATCTGTGGTTGTGACCTATGAATGAGGCTTGCTGTAAAGGGAGACTTTCTAAACTGACCTTTAGGGCTGCTGGGAAGGGGAAGGACTGCCTTCCTTACCCTACCAGCCCCCTATGGCCAAAGGTGTCTGGACAGAGGGTTCTGGTCAAGTGGAGATCATGGGCTGCTGCTGTGTAGGCAGTCTAGGCACCAGGGTTCTTGCTGTGTGGCTCGTGGAAAGCGATCTTTCCTTCCCTTCTGGTGTCTTCTCTTTGTCAGGAATAAAAGCAGGTGGGGAAAATGATCTGTGGGATTTTTTGGCTAATTAAAGTAGATGAAAATTTTGGAGAAACATTTGTCTGTAGGATTTGATGTTAAAATATGTCAACCTTGAGTTTTTGCCGAAACCTGAGCCAGCATCCTGAGAGCAGGGACTGCCCCTTGTCGAGAATGGTATTTGTGGGCAAAGGCCTCAAACTCTTATCCTCTTATCCATGTATCTTTATTGTTGGCTCCTTGCCCTTTATCCTCACGACTGATGAGAACAGCAGCAATGTCTCGGTATGAATTGTACTTGTTAAAACCCTGCTTAGAGATCGGAGACTGATCCCTATGATAATCTTATCGTCCAACTTTAATGGGCACAGGAATCAAACCAGGAGTGGGATTAACACACAGGTTCTGATTTGGTAATTCAGAGGTGGGCCTGAGATTCTGCATCTTGAGTAAGCACCAGATGATGTTGATGCTGCTGGTTCAGGGTCCACACTGCACTGCAGGGGTCCAGAAGCAACAGTCCACATAAACCATGTGAACTGAATCCAGATCACCTGTCCCGTGCATGTCTAAAATGCAGGCTCCTAGGCTGTACCTCTGTTCTCTGGGACTAGAATCTTTAGGGGTGGAGCCCAAGAATCAGCTCTTTGAGCTGGTACTGCAGGAGATTGTTGAGTACACTAAAGGTTTTTAACCACTGGTCCTGGGGAGAATGGATAGGAGGTTTTAGACTGGGAGAATGCATTGTTCCAGGGGATACAGTGAGTCACATGAAGAGCTGATTGTAGGAAACGGGCTGCCTCTGTAGCGCTTGCATGAGGACGAGGATCCGGGGGGCCTTGGCTTCCCTCTGTAAAGTACACATGCTGTGGTTTGATGACTCCTCTTCTGCCCCCGGGGCTTGTCTTTCCAGTCGTCCAGCATGCTCTGCCCACCCCCTGCTGAGGTACACTGACCATGAGCCTCAACTCCTCCCTCGGCCACAGGAAGGAGCTGAGTAACCTCACCGAGGGGGCCAGTGACCAAGGGGGCAGCGGCGTCACAGAGTTCGTCGCCATCGTCATCATCACCGTTTTTGTCTGCCTGGGCAACCTGGTCATCGTGATCACCTTGTACAGGAAGTCCTATCTCCTTACCCTCAGCAACAAGTTCGTCTTCAGCCTGACCCTGTCCAACTTCCTGCTGTCTGTACTGGTGCTGCCTTTCGTGGTGACCAGCTCCATTCGGAGGGAATGGATCTTCGGTGTGGTCTGGTGCAATTTCTCAGCCCTCCTCTACCTGCTCATCAGCTCAGCCAGCATGCTCACCCTTGGGATCATCGCTGTCGACCGGTAAGCTTGCCTTACAGAGAACTGAAGGATTTAGGAGTGTGGGCCAAGGGGGATCCTCAGAGATCATGCCTTCTGAGCTGCTTCAGTTCCTCTGGAGGGTGCCAGGGGCTGTGCTGGAGAGGGTGAGAAAGCAGAGTTTTTCCTCTTCTTTCATCCCCTCAACCAGAGCACCTCTGATTTTATCTGATCTAGCTTGCATATAGTTTTATTTTTTAAAAGAAGTTCCAATACTTAAAAAAAGTTCTAGAAACCTCTGCTTTTCAGTTGACAGATGAGACAGAAACTGAGAAAGGTGGCGTGGCAAAGGAGGTCCCAAATCCAGTTCTTCCCCAAAGTGCTGCCTGCTTTCTTTTGCTCAGGTTGGGCCAGAGCTGCACCAGGGCAGCCTAAAGAGGAAATATTCTCCATCCTCTGCACTGCAGGGGCCTGTCCCAGATGGAAATGAGAGCAGGGGAGGGAAGACAACTGAGGGAATAAAGACAGTGCTACCCGGAAGAAACAGTGTGTGCCTTACAAAAGCTGAGCTTTCCCTTCCGGTGGCATGGGTGTCTCTAAAAGCAAGAAACAGCCCTCAGCTCTCCCTAGAAGGTTCTTCCAGATAGTGAGCTGGGCTGTCAGATTTGGTTGTGCAAGTCCTACAGGGTTTGACAACAAGTTTCCAACCCGTAGAGTCATCTTCTTTCTTAGGATTTTGCCAGTGGTCACTTTGTTCATCCCAGGCAAGGGTTCAACTGCACAGAAACAGAGGGGAGATTCAGATTCTGTCTGATTTACAGAATTGGGGCGAGAGCTAGCCGTGGAGTCAGGGGAAGCACAGAGGTTGCTCACCAGGGCTGTCATCACTGGGTGACACGAGTCCCCTGGCTCCCTTAGAATCAGGTTTTGAACCAATAAGTGGTGCCTGATGGTCCACCCAAGGTGCAGGCCTCCACTAGGCCCGAGGCCAGACTCCTGCTGGTTCTCTGTAACTGGCGGGTTAGAATGAGGGAAGCCGTCAGCTGACTTCTCCAAGTATGTTCTTTCCCCACCAACAATAGAAATAATACGGAAAATATAGAGTAAAATAAGACATATCATGCAGAGTTGTATATACATTCTATGCAGAGTACCAAAGAATAGCAAGGAGAGATAAGAAAGCCTTCTTAAGTGAACAATGCAAGAAGTAGAGGAAACCAATAGAATGGGAAAGACTAGAGATCTCTTCAAGAAAATGAGAGATAACAAGAGAACATTTCATGCAAAGATGGGCACAATAAAGGACAGAAATAGTATGGACCTAACAGAAGCAGAAGATATTAAGAAAAGGTGGCAGGAATACATAGAAGAACTATACAAAAAAAGTCTTAATGACCTAGATAACCACGATGGTGTGATCACTTTCCTAGAGCCACACATCCTGGAGTTTGAAGTCAAGAGGGCCTTAGGAAACATTACAAACAAAGCTAGTGGAGGTGATAGAATTCCAGCTGACCTATTTCAAAACATAAAAGATGATGCTGTTAAAGTGCTGCACTCAATATGCCAGCAAATTTGGAAAATTCAGCAGTGGCCACAGGACTGGAAAAGGTCAATTTTCATTCCAGTCCCAAAGAAGGGCAATACCAAAGAATGTTCAAACTACCACACAATTGTACTCATTTCACAGGCTAGCAAGGTAATGCTCAAAATCCTTCAAGCTAGGCTTTAACAGTATGTGAACTGACAGTTTCCATATGTACAAGCTGGATTTAGAAAAGGTAGAGGAACCAGAGATTAAATTGCCAACATCTGTTGGATCATAGAAAAAGCAAGAGAATTCCAGAAAAACATCTACTTCTGCTTCATTAACTATGCTAAAGCCTTTCACTGTGTGGATCACAACAAACTGAGGAAAATTCTTAAGGAGATGGGAATACCAGACTACCTTACCTGCCTCCTGAGAAACCTGTATGCAGGTCAGGAAGCAACAGTTAGAACTGGACATGGAATGATGGACCAGTTCAAAACTGGAAAAGGAGTACGTCAAGGCTGTATATTGCACTCTGCTTATTTAACTTTTATGAAGAGTACATCATGCGAAATCCCAGGCTGGATGAAGCTTGAACTGGAATCAGTATTGCCAGGAGAAATATCAATAACCTCAGATATGCAGATGACACTATCCTAATGGCAGAAAGCAAAGAGGAACTAAAGAACCTCTTGATGAAAGTGAAAGTGGAGAGTGAAAAAGCTGGCTTAAAACTCACCATTCAAAAAACTAAGGTCATGGCATCTAGTCCCGTCACTTCATGGCAAATAGATGGGTAAAAAGTCGAAACAGTGACAGACTTTATTTTCTTGGACTCCAAAATCACTTGTGTGTGGTGTCTATAGCCATGAAATTAAAAGACGCTTGCTCCTTGGAAGAAAAGCTATGACAAACCTAGATAGCATATTAAAAAGTGGAGACATGACTTTGCTGACAAAAGTCTGTAAAGTCAAAGCTATGGTTTTTCTAGTAGTCATGTATGGCTGTGAGAGTAAAGAAAGCTGAGTGCTGAAGAATTGATGCTTTTGAAATGTGGTGCTGGAGAAGACTCTTGAAGATCCCTTGGACTGCAAGGAGACCCAACCAGTCAATCCTAAAGGAAATCAGTCCTGAATGTTCATTGGAAGGACTAATGCTGAAGCTGAAACTCCAATACTTTGGCCACCTGAAGCCTCATTGGAAGAGCTGCCTCTTTGGAAAAGACCCTGATGCTCAGAAAGCTTGAAGGCAGGAGGAGAAGGGGATGACAGAGGATGCGATGGTTGGATGGCATCACCGATTCAATGGACGTGAGTTTGAGCAAACTCTAGCAGATTGTTCAGGACAGGGAAGCCTGCCATGCTGCCGTTCATGGGATCGCAGAGAGTCAGACACAACTGAGTGACTGAATAGCAACAAGACATATCCGTAGACATAGACATATCCATAATCCTACTAATAAGAAGCAATCAATCACTGTTTACATTTTTAGCATATTTGCCTCCAGGGATTTTTGGCTGTATGCTATAAATTTAGAAAATAGGCTCAAGCATTGTGGTTTTGTGACCCGCTTTTTCACTTAACGTGTGATTGTGAGCATTTTTCCCATGTGCAAATGTCCTTTGAGAACATGTCTTTAGTGGTTACATGGTATTGCATCCTCTGGATGGACTATAGTTTATTTTTACAGTCCCCTGTTAGCTTTCTATTTTATATAATAGCACGTTTGAAAAAGATGTATGTTTGTGAAATTGTGTTTTCAAAGTAAACACACTTTCAAGATTCTTGATGTGTGAAAGGCAGGCTCCCCTTCAGAAGGCTGTATGGATCTTCACTCCAGTAGCCGCTTATCAGCATCCTAATCAAGACTGATGATCAGCATTACAGACATAAGTGAGATTTTTTTGGCAGTGGGATGGAATGGGATCTGACTATTGTTTGAATTTCTATTTTTTTAAAATCATTACTTTTGGAATATCCCTTTCTGGGTCCTGGGTCCTGGGTCCTGTGGAAGGTGGAGTGGGGGCCAACAGCTCAAGAGCAAAGTGGGGGAGTTTTAAATGCCTCTCACAGAGCTCTCTGTACATAGATGTTCAGTAAATAGTGGCAGCTCTTGAAGGCTGTAAGCTGCTTACTTGGATCTGAGACCTAGATAGGCTAAGAGTGAGACGTTTTTTCACCAGCAAGCATGACAGATTCTCGAATCATGTCATCCAAATGCATCAAACGAGAGAGAATTTGTCTCTTTCAATGCTTTATTCTTTGATGCTGGGAATATTTGCTGGATATCTACTTTGTGAAAGGGTCTGTACTAAATCTCCAGATGGTAGGATACAGCATGACTAAGATGTAGCCTCTGCTGACCAGGAGTCCCTGGGTTTTTGGCAGAGGCTGACCCACAGGTGCTGATGTGAACACAAAGCAGAAATAAGCACTGTCACAGCTCCCACTGCCACTGCTTTTAAAAAAAAAAAAATTATTTATTTGGCTGTGTTGGGTCTTATTTGCTGCTTTCAAAATCTTTAGTTGTGGCACACGAACTCTTTAGTTGTGGTTTGAGGACTCTTAGTGGCAGTCCAGTGGCTAAGACTCTGCCCTCCCCATGCAGGGGGCTTGGATTCAATCCCTGGTCAGAAAACTAGATCACATATCCCGCCGCTGAATCTGATGGTAGGTTCTGGAGCCCATGGGTGGGGAAAAGATGGCATTTGAGCTAAGTTCTAACAGTGAGTCGGATTGCAAGGGCCCCTTCCACTTTTTCTCGTGCTCTTGTCTTTTTTTTCTCCCACCCTACTCCCCGCCCACACACTGTCATATACACAAGAGGCGCATCATTAGGTTTCCTACATAAAAGCCTCCATGTATTCATTTGATAAACAATTTATTGAGTACCTAATGTATGCCTGACACAGTTGGTGCTGGGAATATGCAGCTGAAGAAGCACATGGAGGATTTCACAGTGCAGGGGGAGAGACATGTGGCCAGGTAATTTCAGGACCATATGAGGTATATATAATGCCAGTGTGTTTAACGTACTGTGAGAACACAGAGGAAGGAGCAAGGCAGAAAAAGCATGGTCTGTGTTACATAGCCAGAGATCAGAGGAAGTATACGAACAAATTGACGTCACGGTCACCCCACTACAGCTTTAATCCAGGCACCCCGGACCCTACAAGCTGGGCCCCCGTGACTCAGGGGCAGAACTATAAATTAAGAAAGGACTTCTGCCTCACTATGATAACAAGTCACCAAGGCCTGGTTGTCTTTGGAAAATGGTTCATTTCCTTCTGCAGGCACAGCAAGATGGATTTGGCCAGCACAGTGCTTTACCCAGATCTTTGACTATAATATATTTATATTTAGTGCTATAAATTGTGATGTCTTCAAATATTTTCTTGGCAGGTGCAATTTATTTTTTATTATTGCTCACTTGTGTGGCTGAAAGTACAAATTGACTGGACCGGCTAATTGATCTCTTCATATAAATGATTACCATCTGATCGGGATTTCAAATACCGCTTCTCACACCCCTGGATGTTAGTAGTTTTGGAGGTTGCATATTTGCCTTTTATGTAGGAAACCTAATGACGCGGCTCTTGTGTATGTGACAGTGTGTGTGGAGTAGGGTGAGAGAGAAAAAAGACAGAGTGAGAAAAAGGGAGAAAGAGGTGGAGGGGGTGGGGAGTGAGAGGGGGAGAGGGAAACCAGCAAGAGGAGGTGGTAGGAAAAGACAGGTGAGGAGAGAGGAGTGAGAGAGAGGATGGGGAGGACAGAGAGATGGGGACAACTTAAGAAAGTCAAGGAAAGCTAGGGTAGGGGGCATGAGCTCAACTGAAATGTTGTTAGTTGCGAGCCAGGCACGGCACCCTGCTGTTAACATTTATCCCAGCTAAACAACAACTCTATCAGACTCCGTTTGCAGATGAGCAAAGTGCAGTTTTGCAAACTGGCCCAAGTCCTCATGGCTATTAAGTGACTTGTCCAATTCCAAGGGGTCAGAAGTTGGGCTCTTAACCATTAATACAGTATGCATACAGTATGCAGTCAATTGTCAATCATCTCTTCCAACCAGTATATTTAATTCAAGGTTTGTCAATCTTGGCACGATTGACACATTGCACCAGATAATTCTTTGTTGTGACAAACTGTTCTGTGTAGGGTGTTGAGGGGAACCCCTGGCCTCTGCTCACTAAATGCCAGTAACACCTCCTGGTTGTGACAACCCCCATCGTCTCCTGATATTGACATGTGTCCTCAGTTAGGAACCCTACGAACTGTACCTAAAGAAATCCATGAGCCTGGTTGGCAGATGAGCCAAAAAAGTCCATCTTGTAGCCCCATGATGAGAGAGCAAAGGTAGAGCATAAAGAGAATAGTTGGCTGGAGTGAAATTCACCATTGAGATGTCAGTGTCCTAAACCTGCAGTGTGGGTGCACATCCAGGTGGGGAACATCATTCGACCTGGGAAGATTTTCCCTATGAATAAGTCCAATGTGGTCACCTCTGGCTTAGCCTTGAAGTTGTCAGGGTTTAAGGTCCTGTTAGGATATTTATGTTTTCATTCTGGACTGGAGTGAATGAAACTTCAGCTCTAAAATAGTATTTTAAAAGAAAGTAACTAGCATTGTGGGATGGTTACTTATAGTGCTGTCAGGAGATTTTTCAACATAATATAACGTGTTCACTCCAAGGTAGCTGTAGTTGGCTTAGATTTTGTTTGTGTTTTTAGTGAAGCCTCTTGTAAAAACAGGGGTTGTTTTCTAAGTGATTGGTCTCGTTCCAAGAGAGCTAAGCATTGGAGCCCCTGTGGTCACTACAGCTTTAGAGTTCCAGGTGACATCACGAAAGCCTCTTTCGGGACCAAGAGCGGTGCTTGGGCTCCTGTCTAAAGATGAGTTGTTGGAGAAAAGACAGAGCATTTCAGAAGACAGTTAAGAGTATGAGAAACAAAGGAAAAAACCCTCCATTTTGGCTTATTTTAACCTGCAGGGTATAGGGAGTTGCCTTTGTTCTGTATTTTCCTTTGAGCTTGCAAACTAGGCCTAAATGAAGCTTAAGTTTAAAAAATGAAGTTTCAAATCAATGAAACCCATTTTTTGTGTGTTTGTGGACAGATGTTGGCATGTTTATATCTTGATGAAGGTGTAGTAGATTTGTGCGTTTCAATGTATATAAATTTTGCCTCCCAAAACCTTAAAACCAAAGCAACCCCTGGAGGGTGTGGTGTATACAGGCAGCACTCTGGCCTTTCAGGGGCTCTTCTGATTCTAGGAAACTGATCCCTCAGGAGCCAGCACCAACCCCCTGCACCCTGAGGGGCCTCTGGGATTCAGCTGGGAGAAATCATTGGTACATGCTCCACACTCTAGATAGTCTGTGATACAAAGAAATGTTACCATTGAATAATAATCCTGACTGGTGTTGAGAACAGCCAGAGGACATGTTCAGAGGGCAGTTTATTAATTGTGATGACTTTTATGACTGGTTGAACAGGGTTCATCTGAGGAGCCCAGGACAGCTCACATTCCTCGGGCCTGGCCTCCCACACCCAGGTATTGCCCCTGAAGTATTGTCTGAGGTCAGAGGGCCTGCATGATTTTTAAATGGGCAGAGGAAAGTAGAAATCCCTGCTTTGTTTCTTTTTAAGTGAAGAAAACCTTCCTGGAAGTGCCCGCAATCCGACCCTAGCAAACTCCCCTCACATTTCATTTGCCAGATGTTGTTACACAGGTCAGTGCCTCAGCTGGTCACCTGGAAAGAGGTAGGATACCATCAGCATGGCCTGATTCATCCCCTGGTGCTCAGAAAAGCCAAGGGTCCCCTGTGGTCACAGCAGTTTTGCAGGAACAGAATGAAGATTCTGTCTTCAAGAAGGAAAGGGGGACTTCCCTAATGATCTAGGGGTTAAGAATCTGCCTTACAATGCAGGGGACATAAGTTCTATCCCTGGCCAGGAAACAAAGACCCCACATGCTGCAGGCAACTAAGCTCCTGCACTATAGTTACTGAGCCCACTTACTTCAACTAGAGAGTCCGTGAGTCCGTGTACCATAATGAAAAATCCCGCATGACTCAGTGAAGATCCCATCTGCTGCAACTAAGACCTGACCCAGCCAAATAATTAATTGATTTTTCAAAAAGAAGGAAGAGGGAAAGGTCAGTGGACAAAGACCCAGCTCTGTCCCTATTGCCGTTTAAAGAGAGGCACCACCCAGCTGTTTCCCCCATTCTAGCACATCCCGTCCTTGAACCAGACTTGCATCCACGATTTATTTGAAGACTAACAGGAGAGCAGGACCTCCCAATCTCCCTTGGAGACTAATTACTGACATCCTCTCTCTCTCAGTGTTAAGACCTGATCCCCATCCTGTTTCCCATTTTACAGGTGAAGGAACTGAAGCTCTGAGAGGTTAGATAACTCCCCAGGGACACACAGCTAGTAGACAGCAGAATCACCACCTGAACCCAGGAATTTCAGCTCCAAAGGCGTGCTTCTTTCCTGTGGCTTCAGGGCCTTTGCAAGATGCAAACCCAGAGGTCAGCGTAAGACAGGACTTGCTTTACCATAGTCAGCGTGCAGAGTTTCTGTGATCGATCCCGTAATTACGGTCTCCTCTCCTCAGGCCTCACACTCAGAAGCACTCTTTCCAGGCTAGACCTTGGCAGGGCCTCGGGACTTGAGACCGGCAGCCTGTCTTGCCACTGATTACACAGTCTACACAGAGGTGTCGACTGAGGTGGCGGCTCCTCCACGGAAGTTTATCCAGGCAGCTGGTGGCAATTCAGGCTGTGGCCCCTGTCGCTGAGCTGCTAGTGCCTAGGGGTGACTCAGGAAGGTCCTGGTGGAAAAAGTGGCTTCACAGGCCATGTGTGGCCGTTTCCTGTGGTCCTGTCTGTACCAGGTGGCGTCAGTGTGGTCGCCCCTGCCCCTCCACATGGTGCCTCATGCAGAAGCCCCATCAGTAAACAGCATTTGCTTTGGATAAAATGTCTGAGTCAGGAGGGTGGTGATTTACTTTCAACCCCATGGTCTTAATACTCCCACTCACCCCAGTTAAAGCATCAGTACTCAGCTGGCCAGCAGGGCGTAGTGCTCCCCAGCCCCCAGGCTCCTTGTCTCCCTGCCCCACCTTTTCTCCTTGCCTCCTGATTGAGCTACAGGCAGCCTCCCTGCTGAGCCAGTGCATGCGTGCTAAGTCGCCTCAGTCATGTCTGACTCTCTGTGACCCCATGGACGGAGGCCTGCCAGGCTCCTCTCTCCATGGCAAAATTACTGGAGTGGGTTGTCATTCTCTCCTCCAGGGAATCTTCCTGACCCAGGGATCAAACCCACATCTCTTACTTCTCTTGCATTGACAGGCGGTGCTCATGTGCACCTCTGCACCTGGCCAAGGCTGGCTTTCTGCCTCATCTGCTCCTGGACCAGGGCCTCTGATCTCTTAAGACCTGTGTTTATGTGCCATCTCCGCCAAGAAGTCTGCCCTGATCCTGCACTCTTGATCCAAGGCCCCATCAGTGTGAATCAGTAGCTCTCTAGGCCTCCCTCCTTCACAGAGCTAAGGGATTAGCCACCACCCCTGGTCTGTGGATTCCAGAACAAGAGGATTTGCAGGAAATTGCTGCCTTGTGCGTTGGGGACTATAGAGTCAGGTTGCCTGGATTTTTATCTTGTTTCTTCCTCTTCCTTATCTGGGACAGATTATCTATCCTTTCTCTGCTTTTGGGTCATCATCTGTAAGATGAAGATGACCATATTGTCCAGCACTTCAAACATTTGGGAGGATTAAATGTAGCCCTTTCCACTCCAGAGCCTCCTACTCTGCTTCTCTGCCTATCTCCCTCTGCATCTTTTTACCTGTTATTTCCAGTGCATAGCCAGGAGGAAAATGGCAGCCCACTCCAGTATTCTTGCCTGGAGAATCCCATGGACAGAGGAGTTTAACAGGCTCTGCTCCACGGGGTCACAGAGTCAGACACAACTTAGTAAGTGAGCGCACACACCAGTGCATAGCACAAGGCTTGGCACTTGGCAGGCCTTGAGTTCGTTGAATGAATGAACCCCGTAATGCTTAGAAGTTATTCTGGTTTCTGAGAACCCTCTGAAAACTGATCTAAAAGGATTAATGTTAGAAACACAAACGTGATTTGGTTTGAGGCATGACTCCTCAGAACTCCCGCAGATGCCTCAAGACTAGCCACACCCCCGAAATGAATGGACTCTGGCATGGCGGCAGAGCTGCCTGAGCTCTGTGTCCTTCCTGGCACACGCTCATTCTCTGATGAAAAGTCCCACGGGGCTGCGTGATGTGGCCAGTCTGTGACTTGTCCAGGGGGGTTGGGAGAAGGTGCTACTTTTAGAAGTATTCACCCTGTGGCTGAGTGGAGTGAGAAATACAACAGACTGCCTACCTAGGAAAGCAGTGGGCGTCCATCCTGGCGTGTTTCTCCTCTGTTTTGCCTCTTCTCACCTCCCTCCATCCCTTTTCCAGCTACTACGCTGTCCTGTATCCCATGGCGTACCCGATGAAGATCACAGGCAACCGGGCTGTGATGGTGCTTGCCTACATCTGGCTCCACTCCCTCATCGGCTGCCTGCCACCTCTGTTTGGCTGGTCATCGGTGGAGTTTGACGAGTTCAAGTGGATGTGTGTGGCCGCGTGGCACCGGGAGCCTGGCTATACTGCATTCTGGCAGATCTGGTGTGCCCTGCTCCCCTTCTTGGTCATGCTGGTGTGCTATGGCTTCATCTTCCGAGTGGCCAGGGTCAAAGCGCGCAAGGTGCATTGTGGCGCTGTGGTCACTGTGGAGGTGGGCGTGCAGAGGACTGGGAGGAAGAACTCCAGCACCTCTACCTCCTCCTCGGGCAGCAGGAAGAGCGCCTTTCAGGGCGTGGTCTATTCGGCCAACCAGTGCAAAGCCCTCGTCACCATCCTGGTGGTCATTGGTGCCTTCATGGTCACCTGGGGCCCCTACATGGTTGTCATCACCTCTGAGGCCCTCTGGGGGAAGAACTGTGTCTCCCCAACCCTGGAGACCTGGGCCACTTGGCTGTCCTTTACCAGTGCCATCTGCCACCCTCTGATCTATGGACTCTGGAACAAGACGGTGCGCAAGGAACTCCTGGGCATGTGCTTTGGGGATCGGTATTACCGGGAACCATTTGTACAGCGGCAGAGGACGTCTAGGCTCTTCAGCATTTCCAATAGGATCACAGGTAACTTGGAAACTTGTCAGCAAAGGGATGCCCACTCTCCCATAGGTATAGCCTATGGTCCTCTTGGACACTCTGGCAGGTTGATGGGTGAGATCTCAGACTGACTGCAGCCTCGGGGCTTAAAGCACAGGTTTCCTTTGGGGAAGGAGCATCCCAGTGATTCCCAAGCAGATTTCCCAAGCTGGGTAGGGCAGAGGACACGAGTTCAATGACCCCAGCCATGGCCCACTGGCCTGGAATGTACAGTTATTTCTATCTGGAGAAAAAAAGAATTTAAGCACTGAACTAGGCTACCTTCTCCTTTCAGTGTTCATTGAAGCAGAGTCCTTTTTGAAGTGCTCTTTTCCCTCCTCGGCTGCTCCTACTAGACATACTCCTCCTTGAGCCCTTTCCTCACAGTAAGCCCTTTCCTTACTGTGCCATCCCTAGTAATTCAGGATGTGTTCAGGGCAAGCCTCCACTCTGTCACTGAAATGTTGCTATGTGATATGTGTTAAAGCTGCTCCTCCATCTGATAATTGATTTCAGAGCTAAGTTTCTGAACACAGTCCCATGCCCTTTGATGAGATCCAAAGGAATTACTCTAGTTGGAATAAATTTTTTTAAACCTTTTTCTTTTGAGATAATTTTAGAGTCAGTGAAGAGTTGGAAAAACAATACAGAGAATTCCCATCCCCTCAGCTTCTCCTAGTGCTAACATCTTGCCTAACCATAGCACCATGGGTGCATGGCTATTGACAACTACAAACTTGACTCAGATTTCACCTATATTCCTGTTGATGTCGTTTTTCTGTTCCAGGATCCAGTTCAGGATCCCATGTTGTATTCAGCCGTAACATCTCCTTTGTCTTTTTCAATCTTTAACAAGTCTTTGTTCTTTCCTTATCTTCCCTGACTTGACACTTTTGTAGAGTTCTGTTCAGGGATTTTGTAGACGGCCCCTCAATCTGTGTGTAACTGATGTGTCCTCAAGGTTACGTTTTGGCAGGATGCTGGGCCGGTGATGTGCTCTTCCTAGTAAGCATACCAGGGGCACATATATCTGTAGGTCTTATTACTAGCTAATTTTATTCTTGATCTCTTGGTTGATGTCTTAGCTTGGACTGCTACAACAAAATCCCAGAGAATGCATGGCTTAAACCAAAGGCATTCATTTTTCCACAGTTCAGCTGGAGTCTGAAGTTAGAGTGGCACGTGGTTGAGTTCCAGTGGGGCTTTCTCCCTGGCTGTCCTCTTTTTCTGTCCTGCCATGGTGGAGGGTTAGGAGAGAGCAAGCTCTCTGGTCCTCCCACCCTCATGACTTCTTCTAAACCTAATTATCTCCCCAAGAGCCCACTGCCGAATACCATCACACTGGGAGCTAGGGCTTCAGTATAGGAATTTGGGGGAACACTTTCAGTCCATACAGTTAGGTTGATGTCTGGCAGCTTTCCCCACTGTAGATTCACTGTTTTTTCCATTGTCGCTAGTAAGTACAGCAGAGGAGATACTTAGAGGTTATGAAAATGTCCTATTTCCCCTTCAGCCTTCACCCACTGTTTGTAGCATGCGTTGGTGGATCTTGCCTCCAAAGTTACCACTCTGTTGTTTGAGGGAGATTGTCACCTGGATGAGCTATTGGAAGGGGGACTCTGAGGGCACTTATCAGATCATATTCATGAAAAAAGCCATGTGGTTCAGAGTGCAGTTCCAGTCTCTTGCCAGATGACTTGGGGCAACTCACTGCTTGAGTTAATTTTTCATTTCCAGGAAATAGGCTTTCCACCTCCCCTCCCAAGAGAGTGAAAATTACAGCTCTTAATTATGAGTACTCTGGAGTAGTGATGATAGGAGATCTGCTCCATGTGGCAGCAAACCAGCATCACTAATTCACCTCGTGGACTAATGGCATGCTTTTTCTTGAGAAAGGAAGAAATTCTGGGACTTTTAAAAAATTTATTTATTTTTTAATTGAAGGATAATTGCTTTATAGACTTCTGTTGTTTTATGTCAAACCTCAACATGAATAAGCCATAGGTATACATATATGCTCTCCCTTTTGAACCTCCCTCCTTATTTTGACCATAGGAGAAAAAAACATCTCTTGGGATCCCAGTATTTTAGCTCCTGAATTTCCCACCCCTTGCTACTGGCAAGACTATGATTCCAAGTATGAATTGTGAGCCAGGAGGAATACATTCAGGGTTTGGTTTCATTTCACTGATTAACCTATTTGTTCAGACTTTGTAAAATCAATTATCTTCCAGGCAAAAAAAAATAAACATTTTCGATTCCAGTGACGTTAAGAATGAGGAAAGAGAATGGAGGAGGAGAGGGTAGATAGAATAAAAAGAAACATCTGTTTTGGGGGCCAAGATTTTCTGTGTGAGCCACTTGGGATTATCCTAGACGAGCTTGTCAGGCTGTGAGAACAGATGGAAAACACCAGCTGTGGTTGCATTGGCAAGCTCAAGGCAGTGAGCGGTCTCTTCATTGAGGGAGAAGCAATCTTGTGGGTTGTTTTTGGGCTGAAGAGCGTGTGGGACGATGGGTTCTGAATTGTTGGCCTTCCCTTGAATCAGAGCTGGGGGCATCCCTGCTGTCTCTTCCCCAGATGTCCTGATTTTAGGAGGTGGGCAACAGCATTGGCAAGAGTCTTTAAAGAAAAGCAGAATGCAGTGCCCATCCCATCCCTGAATCCTACTCTGGTCATACCAGGAAAACCCATGGCCTTTCTGATTAGGAGGGAAAACCCTTGCCTCCACCTTGCATCCCTGAGCCAGGGCGGTGACCAGACCCTGGTCTGGTGCCCTCTGCAGGCATGACTTGCATCTGCAGCAGATGCCTAAACCCACCCAGCCTGCTTCAGGCTGCCTCTCTTACACTCAGAGAAGGAACTTGCTCTCTCCTGTTAGCACATTAGAAGGGTGATAAGATTCATTCCAAAGCCAGCAAGAAAAGACTCAGAAGCCCGCTCTCGGTTTTGTCCCTCTCCATTTTCATGAGCACCTGGAAAGTTCTCACCAAAGGATTCAGTACATGGAATTATAAACTTTGCTCACAGTGCTTGTGAGCAGGTGTAGTGCATTCCACAAACACCTGGAGTTTTCTACCGCCCCTGAGATGCCAGGAGTTCTACATAGGCAGTCATGTTTATTAAGATTTCATATGTAGATTTCACCCATAATCCATGAGTTTTGGTTTTCTCATACTGTTAGCCCCAAACTGAAAAGGTGTGTCAGTTTAGGTTTTCCCTGGGTGCCAGCTCTCACCAGGCCACTGCAATACTTTCTGCCTGTGAAGGCTCGTTAGCAGATTACCATGGCGTTCCCTGAGGAATTGAGATCTCTGGCCTCCCTGAGGGTTGGCAGGCAGGGCCACCTCATGGTGGGTAGGTCAGCTCTGGAGTGACATTGATTCTAGTGCTGAAAGGCGCTGCTGCTGCTGCTAAGTCGCTTCAGTCGTGTCCACTCTGTGCAGCCCCATAGATGGCAGCCCATCCTCCCCTGTCCCAGGATTCTCCGGGCAAGAACACTGGAATGGGTTGCCATTTCTTTCTCCAATGCATGAAAGTGAAAAGTGAAAGTGAAGTCATGTCCAACTCTTAGCAACCCCATGGACTACAGCCTACCAGGCTCCTCCGTCCATGGGATTTTCCAGGCAAGAATACTGGAGTGGGGTGCCATTGCCTTCTCCAGCTGAAAGGTGCACTAAATGCTAACATTTGGTCTTAGGAGTTCAGTTCAGTTCAGTCGCTCAGTCGTGTCGTACTCTTTGTGACCCCATGACCCGCAGCACGCCAGGACTCCCTGTCCATCACCAACTCCCGGAGTCCACCCAAATCCATGTCCATTGAGTCGGTGATGCCATCCAGCCATCTCATCCTCTGTCGTCCCCTTCTCCTCCTGCCCTCAATCCCTCCCAGCATCAGGGTCTTTTCCAATGAGTCAGCTCTTTGCATCAGGTGGCCAAAGTATTGGAGTCTCAGTTTCAACATGAGTCCTTCCAGTGAAGGCCACACTACAAATCCAAAGCTGATAGTTGGCTGCAGGCGTTGGAGCAAAGATGAGGGTTTCAGGAGAAAGGGCCAGCCGCTCATCTGGCAGCACTGCCACCAGGCCTGACACGCAGGCGTGGAGGGAGGCCTCTCCAGATGCCACTCCCACCTGATGCTCGAAGTTCCTGAAACTGGGGATAGAGCCTTCCCAGTTACCTTGTGGAGAAAAGGACACTGACTTCCATTTGCTAGAGGAAATGGCCCATCCCAAGGCCTTCGTGAGGTTTGGGCTGGGGGTAAGAGGCCCAGGGCCTCTGAATTTTCCCCCGCTTGCTTTTCTAGGTTCCTTTCCTGTGCCACTGTGAGGTCTTCTGGTTGCTTCAGAGTGCCAGTTTCACCCCAGAACGGCACTCCTGCTCCTGTGGCCTGTGAAAGGCACGCGTGGCTTTCTTGGCCGCGCCAGGCTTCTGATCTGACCTCTGGGCCTGCCACTTTGTGCCTGTTCCTTTCTTTCTTTAAAAATAATATTTTTTTAAAAAAGGGCTGGACTGGGCCCAGTCTAGTGTGTTGTTGCTTCATGTGAAGAAGCTCTGGGTTGCTGCACCCATTCTCTAGTGATAAATGCTGAACAAACACAGAATAGAGAGTCACCACTTGGCTGCCCTGTTTCCAGATCTCTTAGCTGAGCCACACTGGCCTGGTTCCAGTGAGTCCTCCCACTGGTGGAGACCGGGACTTATGTTTAGCTTTCACCACAGCCTCAGAGATGTGTCCAAAGCCCACTGTGGCCTCAGCTGTCCCAGTTGACAGTGGGTGTTCCCCCACAGGCCGCCCTCCTCAAGCCAGGCTTCCTGCTGAGACATAGTCATATTCTGAGGCCAAGACCCTGCAGGTGGGTGATCACGTCTGGAATCTTCTCTGGATCCAGCCCCCTACACAAACCCCCAGGAGAGGGAGCAGCTCTTTGCAAAAGTGTTTTCCGCACGTTTCATGAAAAGAGAAGCTCTGTCTGCATGGGCTGCCCACCCCAACCCCCACCATCTCCTCCTTGGCTCTGAAAGAGAAAGGAGAGTCACCTTGTTCCCTTGAAGAATTATGATGAAAGCATAGGCAGAGGCCTCTCCTGTCTGTAAGCGTGCTGCGGGGAGACTCAGGTGGTCTGTCGTGGCAGGTCCTTCGTGGCAGGTAGGTCTTTCTCAGGAGATGGAAGGAGTTTGACTTTTTGTGCTGTTTTTTAATTGCTAAGAGTGCCTTTTTGTTGCCTCCATGGTCTTTGTGGCCTCCAGCACTTTTGTTTATAGATTCGTTATCTTCTTAATTTTCTGAGGACACCCAATTGGAATTTTGTTTTCTTAAACTCCCTGCATTGTCTCCTGCAGATCCTTTTTTTATTCCTTCCTTTTTTGTCCCCCCATCTCTGCTAGTGCTTTTCCTTAATGTCTCCTGATCTTCACTGTCCCTTCTGGTTAATGAGGCAGCCCTGAAAAGGGATTGGGACACCCTGGGCAGTGAAGCAGATGGCACGTAGACGGAAGGGTGGAGGGGCGGGGCCGTTCTACAGGGCGCCCCGCTCTTGGGCTCTGTGGGGCTTTTCTCTCTGACGGGTTGGATTTCCCAGGGGACGAGATCTCTGGCCCCCCGCCCAGCTTGAGTAAGGCAGTGGGTGGGGGTCCCACTGTTAACTAGGCAGCCTCATTGTTCCCTCAGTTTTTACCACGTGGCCCTGTGCCTGGTGTCACTAAGGCCAGAGTCCCCCAGTTCACTCTGTCTGCTCTCCTGACAGCATGGAGGGCAGGTGCCCAGAGCCTGAGTTGGGACTAGCCATAGACGGGACCCACTGCTTCCTGTAGAGTCCTTCCACTGAGCCCTACCTGCCCAGAGACTCCGAGCCTTCAATCCTTAAGCTTTTGGGGGTCTCCTTCCAGGCCTCCCTGCTGCCAGCCTCAGTCCTTTCTTGGGTCAGTTTCATGGCCCACCCCCTACCTTCCAACCTACAAACATCCTCTTTGCTTGGGGGTTTCAGCCTCTTCTAAAAAACCTACCTTTTGGTATTCAGATAGGCTTGGAAGTTAAAGGAGCACCCATTCTGTGGTAACTGGAAGATCTCCCAGGACTGTTCACTGTTTTCTCTCCCACCTGCCTTGTTGGTGTTTGACATTTGTCTTGAGCTCTTCCTCTCTGGTAGGACCCAGTGAATGCTGTCACAGACTCCCTGGGATAAGAACAAGGGGTGACCTGGAGGAAAGGCAGCCAAGAGCTTCGTGTCTTCAGTGGATGGAGAGCACCCTTTGCAGGGAGAACAGGGTGGACAGGAGAGAGGGACTGGGCGTGAGTGTGCAGTCAGTGCTGACCTTGCTTTGCAGACCTGGGCCTGTCCCCACACCTCACGGCCCTCATGGCAGGCGAGCAACCCCTGGGGAACAGCAGCAGCACCGGGGACACTGGCTTCAGCTGCTCTCAGGACTCAGGTAAGCTTCTCACCTGTTGCATTTTCCGGTTCCAGGAGGAGCATGTGGGCGGGAGGGACGTCTCCCAGGGTGTAGGGGGTGACAGTCAGGAGTCTGGGTTTCCAGTCATGGCTTTTTGCTTCTCCGCATCTCTGTGCCCCAGTTTCTTCTTCTGTATAATGGGAATCTCAGCTCCTGTTCTCTCTGCCAGGCAGGGTTGTTGTGAGATTCAAATTAAGTGAAAGCCTTCAAAGTTAAAATGTCAGATGATCATGAATTGTTATGTGAGTTATAATAACCCCCGGCCAGAGCAGGCTCCAGAGTCAACCAGCTTGGTTTTCAGTCTTGAATTGGCTTTTTGAGAGCTGTGTTATCTCAGACAAGCTACTCAATTTTTTCTAAACTTTTGAGGCTCCCCATTTGCCCCAGAACTTGGGCACTGTCCCTCTATCCCTTGTCATGTCTTTACATGCCCTGAGATCTACCTCTGGGGAACTTGATCTCTCTGATGAAACATATCTCCATCAGTATCCTCCAGACCCTCCCTTCAGCTGCTGCCCAGGGGATGGTGCCAGCCCAGAGCTCCCCCCTCAGCACTGGGCTCTGTGACGTCACAGTCTGCCGCTGTGCTCCCCAGCACATACCTGGGGCACTGCACGAGGTGAGAGGCTCATGGCGGTGATGGGCCATGTCCCTCCATCGGTCATTCACAGAGCTGATGAAGCACCGCATCCCACGTGCTGGACATGAACCCAGGGTTCTAGAGCCCGGACCTCAACACCGCAGGCTAGCCATGAATATTTCCCTCCGTGCTCTTCCATCTCCCCAACAGGAACCTTTTGGAAACCCTTCTCTGCCTTGATCTGTGGTTCCTCATCTGAGCCTGTATTGCGGAATTCTAGGGTAAAGGGCCACGGGCAGGGACCCAGACCAGGCCTCCTGTCTTGGAGCATTTCCCCTGGAGGCAGAACATTCCCTGAGAATGCACCCCCACAGGCAGCCCAGAAGGTTTAACAAGTGGTCACAGCCTCCCTTGTAGGCCAAAGTCCCTCTTGTAACTTGAAGGACGGGAAAGTCGCTGTTGCTCCTCAGGCCCTCTTACCTCTTCTCAGACAACCAGTAGGGATCCAGAGGCAGGGACGTTTATTCACTAAACAGATGTTTACTTGCCAAGCCCCTGCCTTGAGCAGATACTGCCCTATGTTCTAGAGATGTGCTGGTGAATGGCCCTCGTGCGGCTTTAAATAGGCAAATTGTGTGGGCTGCAAATTATACCTCAGTAGTTCTGCTATTTAAAAAGGTCATAACAGTGATGAGCGCTGTGGGAGGGGAAGCCAAGTGCCATGAGGACACAGAGCGGACAGGTATGTGTCCCTGCTGGGGGAGAGCACTTGGGGATGGGAGCGTTAGAAAAGTTTCTCTGAGGAAGTGATGTGAAAACCTATAGAGTGAATAGGAGGTGACCGGGCGAAAAGGAGTAAGGGAACATGTAGCCAGAAGAAAGAGCCTGGGTTCTGGGCTCACACAGATTGGAATGTGAGCTTCAGCCTCCCTGCTCTTAGCTGTGTCCTCGTGAGTGATGATTCCACGGACCAGGGACCTGCTGTGCTCCAGGTACTGCATCACAGCTTCACATATCCCAACTCATAATTCTCACAATTCTATGAGGTAGACAGAATTATCCCCCTTTTATACACCTTGGAGGCTGCTGAGGGACTAAGTAACTTGAGATCTCTCCAACTCGGGAGCCTGTGTGCGTAACCACCATATTGTAAAGTCCGCCAGAGAAGCACACGTGTGTAGGTTTTTCCGGGAGAACTTGTAGAGCCCCTGGCTCTGCTTTCTTCCTAATTTGCTGAGCACCAGGCTTTGAAGGGTTGAAAGCTAGAGACTAAGACAGAGGAGGGCCAGTCCCAACATCTGCCCCAGTGTGGGGTCAGGGTTCTGCTCAGCCCTGCTCCCCTCCCCAGCCCTCCCCACCTGTCTACCCAGTTCTAATAGAGCTTCCTTCCTCTCTGCCTTCCCCCTACTTTTTGAGGGGCATATTTTTCAATCCCTTTTTGATCCCTAGAGAACTTTACACATTCAGCGTTTATATGTTTATTTAGCACAGCATATTTTAACCAGAATGATAGAAATTCAAACTGTAAGAAAAATCAGTCTGAACACAAAGCCCCTTTAATAATGCCTCCCTCCTCCACTCAGCCTGACTCCCCTTCCCCCGTCCACGTCTGGCTGACTCAGCACTTCTGAGTATGTAGTTCTGGCTGTAACCCATCCACTTGGATAACATTGCTGTTTTTGGTGTGCCTGAAAAGCAGCCCCAGTGGCTGGCTGCAAACTCCCTGAAATGGGACGAGAGACACTGTGTGTCCTGGACAAAGCTGCAGGGCAGTTGGATGCACCTGGTTGTGGGTTGGAATAAATGGGAGAGGAAGGCAAGGGCTGTTTAGAGAGGGTGGGAAAGAACGTGAGGATTTGGTGTTGCCAGTTAGAGGTGCACAGTTTGCCCTTGGTTTTAGGAACAGATGTCATGCTACTTGAAGACTACACATCGGATGACAACCCTCTCCATGGCACGTGCCCACCCAAGAGGAGGAGCTCGGTGACATTTGAAGATGAAGTGGAACAAATCAAAGGTTTGGTTTCTGTGGCTGATGGCTTCAGGGAAATGGGGAAGTGAAAGGATCTTAGGAAAATTCCTCAGCCGAGCCTGCCCCCACGCCCAGCACACTAGGGGCTCCACCTTTGCCCATTCCCAAGTCACTCCCAACCTGACCTCTCTCACTTGAGTCCTTAGGCTTCTAACTCTCAGAGCAAATAGCATCTAAGGCTGGGCAAGCAGTGGGCTGCACAGGCATGCACACTCACACACACACAGACACACACAGACACACACACACAGAGCTGATTCCCATCTCCTCCCTCAGGAAGTTACCTGACTAGATACACCAGTTTCTGGGCCCTCCAAAGTTTCTTTCCCTTATGGATGCTGTGTGGCTATGAATCTGAACTTGGCCTCTCTGAGCCTCAGCTTCCATGTGTGGAAGATGAAAATAATGGCCCAAGAAGTGCTCCAACTTCACGGCAGGGGAAGCTGCCACCTCAGTGGTCTTGCCCTCTTGAGGGTGCTGGGGCACTTGGGTCCTCTGAGAGGAATGAGTTCTGCTGTAATCCAGTTCCTGCATTTTTGGCTCCACCTGTTCTGAATTCAACCCTCAGCACTCTAGTTGCCTCTGGAACCTGGGGTCTAGTTTCCCTTCCGGATATGCTGACTAGAAGTGCCATCCAGGCTGCCCACAGATGGAAGAATCTCTTTTCCTCTGAATAAGATGTGATGGAGGGGTCCGGGACTTTGATGTAATTTCTTCAGAAATGCTGACTATGAAAATAAATATCGGCCGTATCAGAGTTGATGTTCATAATTCGTCCTATCTTTTCTACCACTCCCCACCCCGGTTCCAGATGAATGGAAGGGTTGGTCATGGATGTCAAGGAGGCAGACATCAAATCGTCTGTTTTATGGGGAAAGTAGATTCAAGAACAGAGCTTGGATTAGCAGCCTCATGGGCCTTATGTTACTCCCAAATTAAAAAAAAATGGATTGAAGCCTTCCCCAATGCACCCAGCCCACATATGGCCAAGCTCGCTCCATCAGCCTCCATGTTGGGGGACAGCATACCAAAGGCACTCTTCTTTGCAGACAGGGTGAGGAGCAGACACTTCTAAGACCACATCAGTCCTCCCGGGAGCGAGTGGCAGGGCAGGGAGAGGGCACGTGTTCCTCCCTTCTTCTCCTCTTGGAGTGTGGCATGCAAGTTGCTTACTCCAAGCAACATGAGGATTAGGGGATAAGCTGTTCCCTCCAAAATGTCAGGAGGAAAACAAGCAGTGAGGTTAAAAGCCATCAGGATGTGAAACTGAAGCCCCCCCCCCCCCCCCCCCCCCGCCCCACAACCTGTTCACTTAAGTTGTCAGGGATCCTAGTCCCTGGGGAAAGGGCATCTGACTTCTAATGTCCTTCAAACCCTGAGGTTCTCTATGGCTGTGAGGAATTTCTGAGCGGGTGTAGAAAGGCCAGAGGCAACATTCAGGCTTGTGGAAGTTATAGCCAAAACCGCTGCACATTCCAGGGAGCTGAAAGACCAGAGAACTCTTTTACAGATGTAAATTAAGTGAAATCACTCAGTCATGTACAACTCTTTGGGACCCCGTGGACTACACAGTCCATGGAATTCCCCACAGAATACTGGAGTGGGTAGCCTTCCCCTTCTCTAGGGGATCTTCCCAACCCAGGGATCAAACCCAGGTCTCCTGCATTGCAGGCAGATTCTTTACCAGCTGAGCCATCAGGGAAGGCCAAGAATATTGGAGTGGGTAGCCTGTCCCTTCTCCAGCGGATCTTCCCGACCCAGGGATTGAACTGGGATCTCCTGCATTGCTGGCAGATTCTTTACCAACTGAGCTATCAAGGAAGCCCAATAGAAAGTATTTATCAAGCCTTTCCTACGAGCCAGACCTAAGCTAACGCATCTTAGGAAGAACTGTTTAATTATCACAGGAACCCTATGACATAAGGGGTGTGCCATGATCTCTTTACAGATTAGGAAACTGAAATTAGATTAAATGACGTCTAAGATTTCCCAAATAGTAAGTAGGGAATTGTCGCCTGGGGACTCTAAATTCCAGAACCCACAGCCTTCAGCTATTTGTCTCCCCTTCCCAGGTCAGTAAAGCAACAGCAGGCCAGTCCTGGGGAGCCATCAGTCCTGGCCCCTCACTAACCTTCTTTCTGCCTTCTCTCTTAGAAGCTGCCAAGAACCCTATTCTTCACGTGAAAGCTGATGTGCACAAGTCCTTGGACAGTTACGCAACCAGCTTGGCCAAAGCCATAGAGGCTGAAGCCAAAATCAACTTATTTGGGGAGGAGGCTTTGCCTGGGGTCTTGCTTACAGCTCGGACTGTCCCTGGAATTGGCTTTGGGAGCCGCCGAGGCAGCAGAACTCTCGCAGGTCAGAGGCTGCAGCTTCAGAGCATCGAAGAGGGGGATGTTTTAGCCACAGAGCAGAGATGAGGGTGGACGCCCGTTACCATCTGTGCCAGGGCCCCGTGAGCAACATCTGATATGCAGTCATCTGAAAAAACACTGAAAACAGTGTCTGTAAGTGACTTCAGTGTCTGTGTGAGACCACACGAGGGCTTTCTGTGGATCCCAGTGATGGGACCAGAGCACAAAACAGAGCAGATGGAGGTGTGGCTGAGACTCTGGGCGGAGTGGGGTTTAGAGGGGGCTAGAGGCCTCAGCTGGGCAGGAAAGCACCATGTGGGCCACCTCCTCTTCTTCACAACCTGTGTCCTTGGGAGTCCAGCCATGCATTCTACCAGAGACCTCGGGACACTTTGGAGGATGGCGCTTCCTCTGTGTGGCTGATGCGGGCTGTGTGGGGCCATTGGTTCTGCCCTGAACAGTCCCCAGAGGAGAGCCCAGGAGCACAGACCCCAGACCCGTGCGTCCTGGTTACAGCCTTGCCTGTGGGTCTGCTGATTCTAGTAGGGACCGTTCCCTGGCTGCTGGGCAGCGGCAGCAGCTCTGGGGCTGTGGCCACTGAGGACAGGCCTCCCTATGGACTGGCTCCTTAGTATTTTAAAAGAAGGGAGAAACCACTGTAAAGCACAGGAGCAAGGAACAGATACCAGACGTTTCATTTCTAGAAAGAAAAACAACCCGTGTGGTTAGGAAGCACCTTCATCTTCCGGACCTGAACAGGGCCGCGGGGCCAAGCACTGCCGAGTAGTTACTGCTATCACTGGAGGGAATCCCCTTCACACAGGAAAATCCCGTGGAATAGGTTCTGTATGTGATGCCTCATGTACTGTTTAGATTAGCTGGCCTCCAGGGAAAACTCCCATGGCCAGCAGCTACTATTTCCCTGCCCTCAATGTCTTAAGAAAGACTTGAAGAACTCTGGACCTGGCGTCAGGAACTGTGTGCCGGCCCGGCTCTGCCTTATGTTACTCGGGTCACTGGGACTCCCTGTCACCTCTGGGCCATCTGGAAAATGAGCTAGGGATTGTGGGGCTGGACTGTGTGTGTGCTTAGTCATCCAGTCGTGTCTGAGTCTTTGTGGTCCCGTGGACTGAGAGGTGGCCAGGGTCCTTTCTAACTCTGATCTTTGGTGTTCTCTGAATTTGTTAGGGGGAAAAAAGTGACCCATGGATCAATAATTGCACAGCTTTTGGGTGTCATGTCTGATGGGCATGTGAAGCACTTCAGGCCTGACGCATGGGCTGATCCAATGTGTCTGTTTAGAGCACAGTCCTGACAGGATGCCAACCAGAAGGACATACAAATGGGTGCAGAGGGCATGTCCTCAGAGGTGGAAAGTGGGGCCACGGATTGTGATGCGTACGTGAGATCTCTCCCCATCCCTTTGAGATGGGCAGCTGAATGTGTGGGCTTGCATCAGTGGCTGTGGTGACTTGAACCACCTGTTCCTGCCCTTCAGCCTAGATGACAGCAGCCAAGTGCAGGTCTTGCCCCACTTCTAAATTCCAGGTGGTCAGCAGAGGATAGATTCTGAGCTCTCCCACATCTGTTATGAGGCAGCCGTTCCAGAAAGTGCACCACCTTTGCAGTGTTTCACTGTAACTAGTTCTCCAGCAGGCAGTGTGCCTTTGCTGTGTGGCAGAGACCAGTGGTTGGCTGGTCCCTTTGTCTGCAGTTTACAAAAGACTTTTCCTTAGATCTGGGGGCTGCTACCTTCACAGTGATCAAATTCACCCAGTCTGCATTCTGGCTGGAAGAGGGAAGCAGCAGAGGGCAGTTTCACCTGTGGGTTCTGCTGAGGTGATGTGCAGATCAGTCAGATTCTGCTCTCACTACTGGCTGGCATTCCTAAATCTGAGGGCATTTTTGCTTTCTGTACTTTTTCCTAGCACTTGTCCTTATCCAGTTTCTAGAGGGACCATACTCTAGTATGCTCTCAGGGGGAACAGGGCAGGAACCTAAGATGACCGCCCCCCCGACCCCATCCACCCCCATCAGGCCATTTTGAGTGCAACGAAGCGGCCTGCATCCCAGGAGTTGGAAAGTGCCTTCCCTGGACTGTACTTGGCTGGGCTCGAAGGAGTGTCCTGAGACCTCCCAAGTCCTCACAGGCTGATCCCAGACTAGCTGGGATATACTAGATTTCATCTAAGCCAATCTAGAAATACTGTACTTCCCAAAAGCATTCTCTGCGTTTCCTCCTTTGTACTGAAGTCCATTCATTCATTCATCTTCCAAGCACTGCACATCTAGCGTGTGCAAGGCATCAAGCTAGGCTCTGTAATAACATTCAAGTGTTTCACTCTAATGTAGGAAGAGACCTAGAGGAGACTGAGGCTAATAAGCAGCAAAGTCAAGCAATGGCTCTAGGAAGAGCTGCAGGCTCTGTAGGGAGCTGAATATTCCCAATTAGAAGGAGTTAGGGGTAGCACGCTATAGGAGGTGACTGAACCAAGACTTGGAGGGTGTCCGGCAGCTAGAACCATATTCTGCATATTGAGGAATTCAAATACTCCTTACTCAGCCTGAGTGAGAAGGGAGCGCAAAAGGAGGTGAGTGGGGAGAGGACAAAGACATACTCCCCGTACACTGAGGTTTGTAGGGGGGGCAGTTTTGGGGACACTTGTCCTTGGTGCACAAAGTCAAAACCCCAACTGCCCTTGCTGAACGCTGGCCCATTAGCTTTATCCCGCTGTGCGGTGGCAACCTGAAGCCTTCCTGAGGGGGCAGTGTGGGGAGCGGTAAGTGGGACATTTGGCCACTTAACATAAAAACCTCAGTTCTGCATCTTCTAGTTTTGACAGGACCACCTGTAGGACTGTTGCCCATCTCTACTGCTTTCATCGAGGTTACCACTTGACTAAGTACCCCCCATGCTGTCTCCCAGATGCCAGGTTTGCGGGCTAGTGTGACCTGGAAGGCACGAAGTCCCACACTACCAAGCACACAGGTCACTGCCGAGGCCTTTCCCAGGCTCCGATTCAGGGCCTTCGACGCCAGGTGGCAGCAGTGTGGCTGTGCACCACCGGCTGTCCCCAGCGGGAAAGAGTCGAGGATACAGCTGAAGGCTTGTTTGCTCCTGGCTTAGAGCACCTCCTCTGAACGCTGGGTCTCCACCGCTGTCCTCAGCCTTTAAGGACCACCCAGCTAGCTTGCTTACACTGCTCAGCTGTGTGATCTTAAACAAATCCCTGCTGTAGGAATGGGGTTGAGGAATGTAAGAGAAGGGCCATCTGGTGTTAATGTTGTTAATGTTATTTGATTCTCATTTAAGGAGCTGCTGTGTAGTCTTTGAGCAACTGGTGAGACTAACTCAAGTATTTGCAATAGGACAAGGAATCCTGGGGTGGACAGGACAGGAGAGGGAGGAAAAAGGCTTTGATACAGTGAGAGATAAGAAAGCTTTCTTAAAAGTGAACAATGCAAAGAAATACTGTGCATCGAACCTGGACTGGCGACTCGTTTCATACATGATATTATACATGTTTCAATGCCATTCTCCCAAATCTCCCCACCCTCTCCCTCTCCCACAGAGTCCATAAGACTGATCTATACATCGGTGTCTCTTTTGCTGTCTCGTACACAGGGTTATTGTTACCATCTTTCTAAATTCCATATATATGCGTTAGTATACTGTATTGGTGTTTTTCTTTCTGGCTTACTTCACTCTGTATAATAGGTTCCAGTTTCATCCATCTCATTAGAACTGATTCAAATATATTCTTTTTAATGGCTGAGTAATACTCCATTGTGTATATGTACCACAGCTTTCTTATCCATTCATCTGCTGATGGGCATCTAGGTTGCTTCCATGTCCTGGCTATTATAAACAGTGCTGCGATGAACATTCGACCCAGAGGGAGGGTAGGGGAGGGAGGTGGGAGGAGGGTTCACGATGGGGAACATGGGTATGCCTGTGGCGGATTCGTTTAGATATTTGGCAAGGCTAATGCAGTATTGTGGAGTTTAAAAATAAAATAAAATTTAAAAAAAAGTGAACAATGCAAAGAAATAGAGGAAAACAATAGAATAGGAAAGACTGGAGATCTCTTCAAGAAAATTAGCAATACCAAGGGAACAATTCATGGAAAGATGGGATCAATAAAGGACAAAAACAGTATGGACCTAACAGAAGAAGAAAAGATTAAGAAGAGGTGGCAAGAATGCACAGAACTGTACAAAAAAGGCCTTAATGGCCAGGATAACCAAGATGGTGTGGTCACTCATCTAGAGCCAGACATCCTGGAGTGTAGTTCGCAGTTTGTTACTACGAACAAAACTAGTGGAGCTGATGAATTCCCGCTGAGCTATTTCAAATCCTAAAAGATGATGCTGTTAAAGTCCTGCACTCAACATGCCAGCAAATTTGGAAAACTCAGCAGTGGCCACAGGACTGGAAAAGGTCAATTTTCATTCCAGTCCCAAAGAAAGGCAATGCCAGAGAATGTTCAAACTACTGCACAATTGCACTCATTTTACATGCTAGCAAAGTAATGCTCAAAATCCTTCAAAGTTAGACTTCAACAATATGTGGACTGAGAACTTCCATATGTACAAGCTCAATTTAGAAAAGGCAGAGGAACCAGAGATCAAATTGCCAACATCCACTTGATCATAGCAAAAGCAAGGGAATTCAGAAAAACACATACTTCTGCTTCATTAACTATGCTAAAGCCTTTGATAGAATGGATCACAACAAACTGTGGAAAATTCTTAAAGAGATGGGAATACCAGACCATCTTACTTGCCTCCTGGGAAACCTGTATGCAGGTCAAAAAGCAACAGGTAGAACTAGACATAGAACAGCAGATTGATTCCAGACTGGGACAGGAGTACGTCAAGGCTGTATACTGTCACCCTGCTTATTTAGCTTTATGCAGAGGACATCATGCAAAATGCCAGGCTGGATGAATCACAAGCTTAAAGATTGCTGGGAGAAATATCAATAACCTCAGATATGCAGATAACACCACCCTAATGGCAAAAAGTGAAGAGGAACTAAAAGCCTCTTGATGAAAGTGAAAGAGGAGAGTGGAAAAAGCTGGCTTAAAACACAACATTCAAAAAGCTAAGCTCTCACTACCATGGAGTTCGACCTGTCAGCAGCTGTGGAGTCTACCTCCAAGAAGCCCCAAGGGGCAGGCAAGGTGGGAGACCCCAAGCACAGCTCCCCCAAAGTTCAGGGTGGGTCAGCTGATAACCTAAAGCATCACCACAGCCATGGCCACAGCCAAGGGAGCACTTCAGATTCCAGCAGCAGCTCCAGTGATTGGGAAAATGAGGTGAAGCCCAGCTCGGAACCGCACAAGAGCGCCTCAGGCAAGGTCAAGAAGCCCAAGGTGTAAAAGGAGAAGAAGAAGAAGGAGGAAGGGAAGAAGAAGGCTTCCCACTGATGGCTCTGGGTGGGGCTCATTAAACCTTTGCTCGGCAAAAAAAAAAAAAAAGCTAAGATCATGGCATCTGGTCTTACCACTTAATGGCAAGTAGATGGGGAAATAGTGGAAACAGTGGCTGACTTTATTTTTCGGGCTCCAAAATCACTGCAGATGGTGACTGCAGCCATGAAATTAAAAGACGCTTGCTCCTTGGAAGGAAAGCTAAGACAAACCTAGACAGCACATTAAAAAGCAGAGACTTTGTCAACAAAGGTACATAAAGTCAAAGCTACAGTTTTTCCAGTGGTCATGTATGGATGTGAGAGTTGGATCATAAAGAAGGTTGAGCACCAAAGAATTGATGCTTTTGAACTGTGGTGTTGGAGAACACTCTTGAGAGTCCCTTGGACTGCAAGGAGATCAAACCAGTCAATCATAAAGTATATGAATATTCATTGGAAAGACTGATGCTAAAGCTCTAATACTTTGGCCACCTGATGCAAAGAATCAACTCATTGGAAAAGACCCCGATGCTAGGAAAAACTGAAGGCAGGAGAAGGGGATGACAGAGTATGAGATGGTTGAATGGCATCATCGACTCAATGGACTTGAGTTTGAGCAAACTCCTGGGAGATGGTGAAGGACAGGGAAGCCTGACATGCTGCAGTTCATGGGCTTGCAAAAAGTTGGACATGACTGAGCAACTGAACAACAGCAACAGTGAGAGACCTTACTGGCGTGTTCAGATTTAATTAGATGAGTACTTTTCTATCCTGACAGTTGGTCCATGAAACACGTACAGATTAGACAGGTCTCTGGATGGACCACAGGATATATTCATGACAAGGGTTCAGCTTGAGCCCCGGCTATCTCCAGTCTAGAAGGAACTGTGGAGGTGATGTGGCTACAAAGGTTGAAGAAGGAAACTAGCAGGTACTGAGACTCCTGTGAACCTGACATGTTAAGTTACTTGAGTGCCTGTTGTGTGCTGGACATTATTAGGCACTTCCAAATGCTTTATCTCATTGCTTATCAGCTCAAATGTGATATAATGGGGATAGCACAGCATTTGCTATGGGAAGTTCTGGATTCAGATTCCATACTGTCACTGGCTTAGTAAGTGTCCTTGGGCCAACTACTCAATCTTTGTGTATTGCAGTTTTCTCATCTATAAAATGAACTTTGTATTCATTTTATATGTGGCATTTTATATATATTCATTTTACGTGGGGACACAGACTCCAAGAGGGTCTCCCTCCGAGGTGATAATGTGGATTAAGGCATTGAGCGTAGTACCTGGGCCATAGTTGATACTGAGCCGCTGCTGGTTTTCCTCCGCTCTGCAGGTGGGTGTAGTACTTGTGCTTTACAGGGCTCTTGACGACAAGACTTGAGAATCTTGAAAAGATAACAGTTACCCTACATAAGCGGTGTTGAAGGTTGTTGTCACGTTTGCTGAACAGTACACAGGAACATGGTGAGAAAGGGGAAGGCAACGGAGGCGAGGGAGCAAAGGGCAACTAGCATTTGGGGTTCAGGAGGTCAGGAAGAGTGGAGCTTTTCTGTTAATGGCCAGTGAAGATGATGGAGTCCCAGGCTGGTGTGGCATCTGGAATCAAAGCGCAAGCTCAGCTCTGACCTCCCTTAAGGGACAGTCAGAAGGGACACTGCTGAGCTGTGACCAGGCTTCCAAGGGCAGCTCCCTCCTGTAGTGACAGTGACTGCTCGGCAGTGGCCTTGGCACTTGGGTTCAGACTCTGTGACCCTCAGAGTCCCTGAGGGAAGAGGCAGTTCAGGGGCAGGAGACTGCTATCACCCACAGGATACAGAGAACCCCAGGTAAATTCCACGGGAGAGTAAAGAGAAATCAGAGTTTTCACCCTGAAGCAAAGGAAAATGGCTGTGAGCACAGTCGTATATGACTACAAGAGGGGCAGAGCTGGATCATCCTTCTCATTTGGGAAGGGGGACACACAATCCAAGGAGGCCTCAGGAAGTACAGAGAATTGTCCAAAGTCTCAAAGCGTCCTTGGCGATGTGACAGAGAAGGAAAAGCCAGCTCTGCAGCTTGAGGAGGATGAAGGATAGTTGACAGTCATCATTAATAGAACAGGCCAGTGGGGCTTTATTGGGTCGGTAGAAAAAACTATTGTAAACCAAGGAATCTGGGGATTAGAATATCTGCTTGCCAGAACTATAAAAAACTGCAGGCCTAAGGAAAGTGATCAGATTTCACTGGAAGGAATTCAAAGAACAAACTCAATCTACATGATTACCAAGAACACAGTTCAGCTCATTGTTATTTTTAGGAGAACAAACTAGACAAAGCTGTTTTCATTTCCCTCAGAGAGCAATTCCCTGAGTAGTAGTAATAGCTTAAGAATTAAAAGCCACTTTTTTCCTTTTGACACCACCATTTTGAAATATCACTAATCATAGGTGAGTCAGACTTTCCCAGAGCAAAAGACAGTCCTGGGGAGGATCACAGGCCTCAGCAGGCAAGGCCATGCTGAGAGTGCAGGGGAAAAAGCCTGTGTGGCTGGAAATAGGTCAGTCAGTGATGCTTAAGGAGCGGAGTCCTATGCTGTGTTCTGATAATGGACTCCTGGATGCAAAGGTGGTTAAAACCCAACCTTCAAGACAAAAGCACGCTGATTCAGAAGTACAGTTCACTTGAAGTTTTTGGATTTTTTTTTAAGATTAAAAAAATGCTTAGTGTTAGTTGCTGAGTCATATCTGACTCTCTGTGTCCCCATGGACTGCAGCCCACCAGGCTGTTCTGTTCATGTAATTCTGCAGGCAAGAATACTAGAGTGGGTTGCCATTCCTTTCTCCAGAGGATCTTCCCAACCTAGGGATTGAACCTGTGTTTCCTGCAAGGGGCAGATTCTTCACTGTCTGAGCCATCAGGGAAGCACCTCCCCCCCCAAAGCTCCCCCCCCCCCCGCCCCCAGCCCAATGCTTAGGGTCATTATAAATATTTATAAACAAGTAAAAGTGTAGTTAGAATAATTTTGTTTACCTGATTAAATATCTGGTTTTTGGCTTGTGTAGAGCTTTGCAAATTGTGAATTTGTACTTATGGACTGTGGACTTCTCTGGGTGTCTCCTCCTTTACCTGTACCCTTTTTCTGCAGACATGTCCTTTTCTCAAGCCTCCCTTCCCACAGGCTGAAAAGAGGAAGGAGACTGAGCCCACTGTGGCACAATCCATACCACAGTCACCTAGGTACAGTTATCCATGTACTTTTAATAAACTGCAAGAAAATTAGATTCATGGAATACTGTTAAATGACTGGGAAGTAACCAGGAAAGACACAACAAACATTGTTAATTCTAAGTTTCAAAGGAGGATTAATGAAGAGCAGTGCTCTCTTGCTTGGTCTACCCCACAACCAAAGTCAAAGGGCGGATGGTAGAGATTATCAGACTCGTACAACCTCAAGGCACAGAGCCTACCACCTTTATCTGACCCTGTACCTGCCAGCCCTAAAGCCATATTCCTTTTTCTGAGTGGTTAAGTGGAACACTGAGATCCAGAGTCCAACTTGTGATCCTGGCATCCCCCCACACCCCAACAAACAGTGGATCATGGGAGTGGCCAGGACTCATCAAGTCTGTCTCTGTATAATCTTTTCTTTTTGCTGTCTTCTTGACTACTTGTCTGGCCTGCCCTGCTCCTTTATAACCAATTGGTGATATGTGCTCATTTGTGTCTGACTCTTTGTGACCCCACAGACTGTAGCCCACCAGGCTCCTCTGTTGGGGGTAATTCTCTCAGCAAGAATATTGGAGTGGGGTGCCATTTCCCTCTTCCAGGGGACCTCCCCAACCCAAGGACTGAACCTGCATCTCCTGCACTGACAGGCAGATTCTATACCACTGAGCCACCACAGAAGCCCTTTGTAACGTACACCACAAAACTACAAAATCAATAAAACTAAGGCATCTAATTCCTTGGACAAATACCACTTTTTAATGTTTGAGTTGCAATTTTAGATTCCTAGCCAAATTAAACCAGAAGTTCAGAATTCCTCCACTCCCAGCTGCCCAGCCTCCTTCACTGCCAAGTGAACACACTGAAGTGAAGTCACTGATTTTCTCCTGTTGCTTTTCCTGCCAGTCACCCTTGACCCCACTAAGCACTCCAGTCTGCTCTGTTAGTTTTCCAGCACGTCTCTGTTCCTGTTCTAGTGGAAGAAACTGTTATTTTGTGTGCTGCAGTAATCTTTTCAGTTATTCTGTAAAGCCCTCCGACCTTTCATGTGTTCCTAACACAGCCCCTGGGATTTACGGGGTGAAACAGGACTACCTCCATTTTCAGTTCGATTCAGTTCAGTCGCTCAGTCGTGTCCGATTCTACGTGACCCCATGAATCGCAGCACGCCAGGCCTCCCTGTCCATCACCAACTCCCGGAGTTCACCCAGACTCATGTCCATCGAGTCAGTGATGCCATCCAGCCATCTTATCCTCTGTCGTCCCCTTCTCCTGCCCCCAATCCCTCCCAGCATCAGAGTCTTTTCCAATGAGTCAACTCTTCACATGAGGTGGCCAAAGTACTGGAGTTTCAGCTTCAGCATCATTCTTTCCAAAGAAATCCCAGGGCTGATCTCCTTCAGAATGGACTGGCTGGATCTCCTTGCAGTCCAAGGGAATCCCAAGAGTCTTCTCCAACACCACAGTTCAAAAGCATCAATTCTTTGGCGCTCAGCTTTCTTCACAGTCCAACTCTCACATCCATACATGACTACTGGAAAAACCATAGCCTTGACTAGACGGACCTTTGTTGGCAAAGTAATGTCTCTGCTTTTGAATATGCTATCTAGGTTGATCATAACTTTCCTTCCAAGGAGTAACCGTCTTTTAATTTCATGGCTACAGTCACCATCTGCAGTGATTTGGGAGCCCCCCAAAATAAAGTCTGACACTGTTTCCACTGTTTCCCTATCTATTTCCCATGAAGTGATGGGACCAGATGCCATGATCTTAGTTTTCTGAATGTTGAGCTTTAAGCTAACTTTTTCACTCTCACTTTCATCAAGAAACAGAAGCCCATAAAGGAAGAGGACACAGAAGCCCAGAGAAATCAGATGGCTTGAGCAGGTCATGTAACTATTTGGGAACCAGAAATAGACCCTAATACTTTTTGAAAATCATGCAGCTGCCCTGTTTAGAGACCAGTTCCTTTCCCCTTTGAGCATTTAGCATGTTCTTAATACAGATACATATGTGTCCTGCCCAGACTAAGAGCTAGACATTTAAGTCCAACTGAAGTTACTGAGCCAACTAGAGTTTTTTTTCCTCTATCCAAAAAGCCATCTGTCTTCTCTTAGCAACACATGTCCTTGGGTCTGCAGTCATCTGGGAGGAGCCATCCCTGATCTCCACATGGGAATCTGGCAACACCTGTGAGTCTATTTGTGGCTCAGTCAGAGACAGGAGCACGACAGCTTAGGGGATAGGAGAGAGAATTACTGAAGGGTTAAGTCTATAGGAACAGCTTCAGGTCATAACCTGTAAGATAGACCTGGGTGTAGATGCTTAAGTTGGGTGAAGGTGGACACCAGCAAGCAGGAGGACTACGAATTAGGAGACTGGATGGTCAACATTTTCAGCTGAAATCTAGAAGGTGGAGACAGGAAGGCCAGAAGCCAGAACTCTTCAAAATAAGCTTGTGCTATTATGTTGAGTATCCATGATGCTCTGAGATTGCACGGGGACTAACCCCTGTACTTGGGTAACGAGGGACCACTAATCATGAAAGGTGATCATTGGAGATAAAGCACTTTGGAAGGAGAGATGAAAAAAAGGTCTTGTATGTAATTCTGTCAAAGAGAAGTCAAAACAGAAAAGGTTATTAAATCTAGAAGAGATTTGGAAAACGGGTCAAGACAGCAAGGCATTAAATAAAAAGTCAAATTCAGGATATCGTAAAACAACCAACTTCTTTAATTAGAAAGCAACAAACATGCAAATGGCAAGTATAGACATTCCTTTGAACCAGTATTTTCACTATTTAATGAAAATTCCTCTTCCACATTGATCCAAGCTCCCACATCCGAAGGTTAGGGAAAATATTGCACTTTGCATTTTCTACCACTCCTCACACATGGCAAAAAGTTTTTAAAACATTTTGCTAGTTTTGTTTTACACACACTCCCAAATTCATGCACACAATCATTCCAAACCAATGTTAGGTTATCCCCTCAAAAGGGAAAAACTCAAAAAAACCACAACCTTAAAATTGCACTAAAGCTCTGTAAAGAAAAAATATATATAATAAATGTCTTATACAAATTTCAGAACATCTAAGTGCTTGCCAGTAAGAGTTTATTATTCTTCATCCTCATTTTCATTCTCCTGACCAGAGCCTTCTGATCTGTCACTTTCCAACCGGTCTGGAAAACACAGAAGACAAAAAAAAAAACAGCCTTTAGTATTACAATCAAAATAGTTGTCAATACCTTAAATAAAACTGATTAAAATGTGTATAATTCAAAATATCATCATGTGAAGATCAGCTCACAGCTATGTGTAGAAGTTATTTTTGCCTCTAGAGGCAAAGAATAAAGGAAACACAGCACTATTAACTTAGAATATTCATGTAATTCTAAAGATAAAAAAAATTACAAAATAAAAACCCTAAAGATCTCGATCTATAATGGTCTACTGCAATGATTTCAAACTGTGTTCCTAGGAGTTATATCAGGTGTCACCAAAGGGAGTGAGAGGGAAGCTGTGCAAGAGCATCTGGGAATCATTCCCTAGTTGGCTCAGATGGTAAAGAATCTGTTTGCAATGCAGAAGACCCAGGTTCAGTCCCTGGGTCAGAAAGATCCTCTGGAGAGGGAAATGGCAAGCCACTCCAGTATTTCTGCCTGGAGAATCCCACAGACAGGAGCCTGGCAGGCTGCAGAGTTGGACACAACTGAAGCGACTCAGCACACAACACATGTATTTCTGGTTATAAAAATATTTCTTAAATATCTGCTATGTTCCAGGATACAGTGGTGACCAAAGCAGTCACAGGGTCTTCTCTGTCCTCAAGGAGCTTATCTAGGCTGACCACTCAAGGGAGTGTGCAATTACCATCTGGTGCGCCAGCATGGCATGTCCTCTCAAGTTCCACGGTTTACATTTGCTGTCCCTCTGCTTGGGACACTCACCTAGTTCTTCAGCTACAAAGGTCATGCTTACTCATCTCAATACAACTATTTTTCCCTTTGTGAAACTTTGCCCAGACTTTCTCAGATCCCTAACTTGCAGAATTATGAACTCCTTCCTTCAGGTTCCAGAATATTTTATATGTACCATATAATGATGATTCTAATTGCAGTACTAGTCTGTCTGCACATCTTCTTGCAGACGGTGAGCTCCTGGGAGGGTAGGAGTTATTTCTTTTTATCTTTTATCCTCAGGGCCTAGTACAAGAGGTTCAATGAAGGTTTATCAAATAAACAAATTTAAGTGTTACTAAGATAAGACACACTGCATTAGGGCACAACGAAGGCCACAGTGTCAAGCCACTGCAGCCACCAGGATGGAGCCTTTCCATCACAGACACTTCTCCAGGGCAAGCCGGGAGGCTGAAGGTGAGACACGGGAATTATTCAGGCTTCTCAACACCGAGAGAAGATGGAATCCTGGGGCTTTATTATTCACAGGGGCTTAGATACTCCCAGTGAATTCTAAATTGTCAACACCAGTATACAGAAGGGATGTATGTTTAATTGTCCAAGTAAATTAAGATTAAATCCCCTCTATACCAACTCCATTTCAATGTCAAACTGAGAAGATAATATATGTGTATATGATTTGTAACCTGAGTTATACAAGTTTTAGTTATTAAAGTGTTCAATATACATTTGTAAGATAAGATTATAATAAATCTTCACAGGTCACTAAGGAATCTAAACACAGTGGGAGACTTTCTGATCAATAACAAGTTACCTAAGGTATATGAGTATAAAAGAGATTATGCTATATTTATTGTGTGCGCCACTGAAGAAGGAAATGGCAACTTTCATTGAAGAAGGAAATGGCAACCCACTCCAGTGTTCTTGCCTGGAGAATCCCAGGGACGGGGGAGCCTGGTGGGCTGCCGTCTATGGGGTCGCACAGAGTTGGACACGACTGAAGCGACTTAGCAGCATACTTTCATGGGAGAGAACAATACATGAATTTGCTGTTCTGCTTACCTAGAGTATCATAAGTAATATACCGGTCATATTAGTGGAACATGTTTAAACAGCATCAGCGTATTTTAAAATGTGCAGGATGACCCAGTTCTTTTTGGTTGTCACATTATGAATGAAGATGGGGAAATGGAGGGTTAAGATGAAATGTCACAGCCTTCAAATCCGGGAGTTTACAGCAGACATTAGAATTCTGCAAAGTCCAAAGCAAGCAACATGCAGTCCAGTGAGGGCCTAGGGTCTCTTATATAGTCACAGAGTAACTCACAGTGGCTTCTGGAATGAGGAAGGGGGCAGAATGGTGGTTTTTTTTTTTTTCCAGATCTTTCTCACACAACTTCTGCAAAGTCATCTCTCTCAGAATGTAAACCCAATTTTTAAGAACAAAATTAAATAAAATCTTTTTGTCCACAGAGTACTACTGAGGTAATAAAACTGCAAAGCAGTTCAACACTTTCACAAATCTCTGGTTGGCAATTAAAGGCCAAGGAGGGCTGAGAACACTGTGTTCTTTAAAATGACAACTAGAAATAATGACTTAGAAAGCCACTGTTTTCAAAAGCAAGACAACACCAAGTTGCTATTGTAAATAAGGGTTACATTTGTGGGAAGGCTCCTTTAATTCTCTTTTAGAAATACTTCTAAATTTATTTTTGAATTTTTGAATTGAAAAAAATTCAATTTTTCACAAACTGAATATTTGTGAAATTATTTTTGATCAGGAAAAATATGAGATACTATTAATAAGCTGGCTGGGGCTGGAGAGAGGGGACAACAGAGGTATGAAAACAATTACCCGAAGGAAACCTGTATTCCACAAAGAATCAATACAGTACTCCTGGTTAGCTAGAGATTTGATACTGTTAAGTTTATTCATTCACTCACCCATTCATTCAATGAGAACACTGACTGAGCAACTATTATGTGCTAGGCACTGTTCTAGGAACTAGCTATCCAGATTTGAATAAGACAAACTAGGTCTCTGGTCTTAATGAACTCACTTTCTAGAAAAGAAAAACAGAAAACAAGACAATGTATTTTTATCCTTTAATCTGTGTAACAAGGCAACAAATAAATGAAGTTAGAATAAGTACTTGAGGAAAACCAGGGAATGACCAGAGAGTAAGTGATGAGAAGGAGCGTGTGCACTTTAAGCAACTTCACAATGAGTGACTAAGGAACACTTTTCTGAGGAGGTGACACTGGAGCTGAGGCCTCAATTGTATGTTCAATTATTAGTGAAGTTGGCAAATGAACAAAGCTGTCTAAAAGGCAGCGAAACAGCCAGTGAAAAGGTCCTAAATATACTAATAAGCTTTATGAGTCTGAGGAGGAAAGCAGTCACTTACGGCTAAAATGTAGCAAGCGAGCAGAAAACAAATGCATGGACTCAGTGGCTGGAAGGTCTCTCTCTTGTAGACCGGAGTATGAAGTCTAGGTTTTATTTTATGAGCAGTGGGAAGCCCCTGAGAATTTTAAGCAAGGGTGACATAACCTAATGTACTTCTTAAAAAAGAGAGTCAGCAAACTATGGCCCCTGGGCAAACCCTCCCTTAGCCTATTTCTAGAAATAAAGTAGTATTAAGGCACACCCATGCCCTCGATCTACATATTATCTATGGCTGCTTTTGCAACACTGTCAGAAATGAGCATCTGCAACAGAAACCACATGGCCCACAAAGCCTATTTACTCTGGCCATTTAAAGAAAAGGTTTACTGACCCACAAGCAAGGAGGGATAAGAAAGCCTTCTTCAGGGATCAGTGCAAAGAAATAGAGGAAAACAATAGAATGGGAAAGACAAGAGATCTCTTCAAGAAAATTAGAGATACCAAGGGAACATTTCATGCACAGATGGGCACAATAAAGGACAGAAATGGTATGGACTGAAGAGAAGCAGAAGACATTAAGAGTTGGCAAGAATACATAGAACTATACAAAAGATCTTCCCGACCCAGATAACCATGATGGTATGATCACTCACCTAGACCCAGACATCCTGGAGTGTGAAATCAAGGGGGCCTTAGGAAGCATCACTACGAACAAAGCTAGTGGAGATGATGGACTTCCAGTACAGATATTTCAAATCCTAAAAGATGATGCTGTAAAAGTGCTGCACTCAATATGCCAGCAAATTGGGAAAACTCAGCAGTGGCCACAGAACTGGAAAAGGTCAGTTTTCATTCCAATCCCAAAGAAAGGCAATGCCAAAGAATGTTCAAACTACTGCACATTTGCACTCATCTCACACACTAGTAAAGTGATGTTCAAAATTCTCTAAGCCAGGCTTCAATAGTACATGAACCGTGAACTTCTAGATGTTCAAGCTGGATTTAAAAAAGGTAGAGGAACCAGAGATCAAACTGCCAACATTCACTGGATCATCGAGAAAGCAAGAGAGTTCCAGAAAAACCTCTAATTCTGCTTTATTGACTATGCCAAAGCCTTTGACTATGGATCACAACAACCTGTGGAAAATTCTGACAGAGATGGGAATACCAGACCACCTGACCTGCCTCTTGAGAAATCTGTATGCAGGTCAAGAATCAACAGGTAGAACTGGACATGGAACAACCGACTGGTTCCAAATCAGGAAAGGAGTACATCAAGGCTGTATATTGTCACCCTGCTTATTTAATTTAAATGCAGAGTACATCATGCGAAATGCTGGGCTGGATGAAGCACAAGCTGGAATCAAGATTGCCGGGAGAAATATCAATAACCTCAGATATGCAGATGACACCAGTCTTATGGCAGAAAGCAAAGAAGAACTAAAAAGCCTCTTGATGAAAGTGAAAGAGGAGAATGAAAAAGTTGGCTTAAAACTCAACATTCAGAAAACTAAGATCATGGCATCCGGTCCAATCACTTCATGGCAAATAGATGGGGAAACAATGGAGACAGTGACAGACTTTATGTTCTTGGGCTCCAATATCACTGCAGATGGTGACTGCAACCATGAAGTTAAAAGATGCTTGCTCCTTGGAAGAAAAGCTATGACCAACCTAGACAGCACATTAAAACACAGAGACATTACTCTGCCAACAAAGGTTCGTCTAGTCAAAGCTATGGTTTTTCTAGTAGTCATGTATGGATGTGAGAGTTGGACTATGGAGAAAGCTGAGTGCTGAAGAATTGATGCTTTTGAAATGTGATATTGGAGAGGACTCTTGAGAGTCCCTTGGACTGCAAGGAGATCAAAGCAGTCCATCCTAAAAGAAATCAGTCCTGAATATTCCTTGGAAGTACTGATGCTAAAGCTGAAAATCCAATACTTTGGCCACCTGATGCGAAGAACCGACTCATTGGAAAAGACCCTGATGCTGGGAAAGACTTATGCCAGAAGGAGAAGGGTATGACAGATGATGAGATGGTTGGACTGCATCACTAACTCAATGGACATGAATTTGAGTAAGCTCCGGGAATTGGTGATGGACGGGGAAGCCTGACACGCTGCATGCAGTCCATGGGGTCGCAGAGTTGGACACAACTGAGCGACTGAACTGAACTTACTGACCCACATTTTAAAAAAGCCTCCTCTGACTGCTGTGGAAATCAGACTATACAAAAGTGAGAGCAGAAGTGGGGAGACCAAGATAGATGAATATGGATTGTATTCTGGAGTAAAGCTACCCTAATTGATGGAGTGAATTTGTACATGAATGGGTAAGTGCCTGTACGTTCAGTGTGATGTTAGCTCTACAGATATGGCTATTTAGATCTACATCTGCCATGTTCCAGAGGTAGCAACAAATGCTTCAGGGTTTTATAAACCATGTTAACACTGGACTTTATCCTAAGAGCATGGGGAGGCACAAGAGAATTTTAAAGAGGGGAGTAAACTGAGTAGATTGTAACATATTCTAGAAGAGTTTGGAATGGTTCACACACCATCTCTCCAAAGCCTGTCAAAGCTTCTAGGAATCTCAGAACTGCCTTTATCTCTCATGAAGTTGCCTAAACTAAAAGCTGTTAGTAGAGCATTCATGAGAAAATTTTGGGTGTTTTTTTTAAAATACAGAAGCTCAAATCCTATTCAGATAAAATGAATCAGGATCTTTAGTGCGTAGGAACCAGGTATTTGTAGTTTTGAAAAGGAGATTTAAAGCGCACATCATTGTACTTGGAATACAGGACAATGAAGAAAAGGAGAGGAAAGGAGTAGCTGACTCATCAAATAACTAGATATCTTAAGAATAAAAGCAGCAGAAATATCAACTCTTGGTTATCTTTTCCTATCAAGGATTTTACTTAAGAGAAACAAGAGGGTGAGTTAGGTTGACTAAGCCAACTACCAAGTGTCTCCCTTTGATTGCTGGCAAAAAAAAACAAAAACAATAGAATAAAGAAAACCTTTATATTATAAGCAGCTAATTCTAAAATCAAAGAAGGAGAGTAGTAACTGAGTTAACAAACCACTGATACATCAGCACGCATTTAAAATAGATTCTTGCACAAATGAAAGGAGAAACAGTTTCCTATAGGCAAACTCAGAAAGAGCCATTCACCAGATGAACTCTATATGAAAATTTAGTTATCATCATCAGCAAATTTAGTTATCATAATCAGCACATGTTTTTCCTGTTCTATAAAACAGTGCCTCCTCAAATCTGAAGTCAAGTGAATTTTAAGAGTACTGCTTCTTATTGAAGAAAACAGATCAAAAGATGTCACAGTGAATAACATGGGGGCAAAAGAAGTACCACGATAATATGCTGTTGGATTGCAAACATTTTCTGTTTTCATTTTAGGTTTATTTTTTGTTTTGCTTTAACCATTTGAAATTTTTATTCTTTCCTTGTAATAGTTGATATTGACAATTTGAGGGTTTTCTTTCCAGCTCCTTTAATTACAGACATAAGGAGAGTCTTTAAATTTGTAGATGTACCACAGTCTCTTCCAGGACTTAAGACAAATGCTATATACTCTTTTTTTCTGCCAGGAATACTTATGTCTCCCTTCCCCACTCTCTGAGGAAATGATATGCAGTCTGCCGTTTATATAGACCTGAGGGTCTGTAACAGAAAGGTGAAAGTGAAAGTCACTCAGTCGTGTCTGACTCTTTGTGACCCCATGGACCCCACCAGGCTCTTCTGTCCATGGAATTCTCAAGGCCAGACTATTAGAGCGGGTAGCCATTCCCTTCTCCAGAGGATCTTCCCAACCCAGGGATCGAACCCAGGACAGAAGTTATTCTAACAAAGAGTGAGGGTGGGAGGGGACAGCATGACTGTAAAGATTCTGAGGCAGGAAAGAGTTTGAGGTACCCACAGATTTAGAGAGGGCCAGAGAGGATGGAGAAGAAACTGGCAACCCACTCCAGTGTTCCTGCCTGGAGAATCCCAGGGACGGGGGAGCCTGGTGGGCTGCCATCTATGGGGTTGCACAGAGTTGGGCACAACTGAAGCAACTTAGCAGCGGCAGCACAGAGAATGGAGAGGACAGAGAAGGAAAGAATGGACTAGAAAAACAGTTTGAAATCAGCTCATCCAGAGGACTGCATGTCTTATTCATGACTTGAATATGTTCCTGCAACTGAAATTTGTAGGTAAAAGGAGAGGAAATGCTTGGAAGCTAGTTTCAAATTCAGGCTTTACCGTTTATCAGTTGTGTGACCTGCAGTGAGTTATTAAAAATACTCTACTATGTAGAGGGCTGGAGCTAACTGAGGATAGATTTGTGAAATGATTGGTATGCTGCCTGATTCATTAAAGGTACTCTATACATGGTTGGTGTTATTAAACAGTACTCAACATATAAAGAAATTTGTGTTATCAGTGAAGTGATAAACATTTTGTTTATAATGGATATTGGATACTTTCTATTGTTATGAACACAGGTTATTCTATTCCTTCTTGAAAATTAGTTATAATATAATGTAATTAATTGTAATGTGAAGTTTTGTATCTGAAGCACTGAACCCCATGGTTTATCTTCTAAAACAAACACACAAAAATTAGAAAAATACATTGAGCTATTGTTTCAAATCTTTGTAGTAATACATTCATTTTTGTCTGGGCTGTGATTGATTTTGGCCAAATGTATCATTAAAAGTTACTTACTTACATAAACCTTAACACATCTTAAGGTTTATGATATGATATTCCACTCTGAGAAGAAAACCATAGCTAATAAAAGATTTGAAGTGATGTCATCTTTTCATTAGGACAGTTCAATAAAGTTGGCTCATGGGGATACAAATTACTGTACTAAGATCAAGAATTCATACCACTCAGTTCAAAAGTTAAGCCGCCTTCTATGTAGTCTGAGAGGACCTAATGTCAGCAAGAAATACACTTCTTGTGTTTAAAAAAAAAGTTAAAAAGTTAAGGCCAAAAAAAGTTGGCCTTGATCTTGTAATTTAAGGAGATTAATAAAATCTCTGAATTTTTTGGCCACGCCATGCAGCATGTGGGATCTTAAGTTTCCCAACCAGGTATGGAACCCCTGCCCCCTGCAGTGGAAGTGCAAGTGCTAGCTACTGGACTGTCAGGAAAATCCCCTTTTCCCCTTAAATATAAATCCCTTTAACGTCAATCTTAAATAATGTTTTTTCAAATATAATAATGATTTTAAGGCATACTGACAGTTCTTACCAGCTCGAATATGGTTCAGTGAAGCCAACATCCTCAACATGAAAGAGGCTGGAACTGTAATGGTATTTCTAGTCTCTTCCAGCATGAGTTCATTTCGAGTTATAACCTATGAGACAAGTTAAATAACCATGTCAAAGATCATAGAGTAACTGTATGTTTTCCTTAGATACTAGGAGAACTGTAAAGAATTAACATGAATTACTTCATTCTTCACATATATCTATATGAGTCTATATTACCATCTTAAGGCTGCTGCTGCTAAGTTGCTTCAGTCGTGTCTGACTCTTTGCGACCCCATAGATGGCAGCCCACCAGGCTTCCCCATCCCTGGGATTCTCCAGGCAAGAACACTGGAGTGGGTTGCCATTTCCTTCTCCAATGCGTGAAAGTGAAGTCGCTCAGTCGCGTCCGACTCCCAGCGACCCCATGGACTGCAGCCTACCAGACTCGTCCATCCATGGGATTTTCCAGGCAAGAGTACTGGAGTGGGGTGCCATTGCCCTCTTAAGGCCACCCAATGCCAAATAATTACTTTAGCTTGTAATCAACAGAGTAAGATCAGAGAACACTACTCTTTAACTGGAAGAAAGACAAAGGTCAAACCCTGAGGCTACCTGAAACACATAAGAATTCAATTTACTTTTACTTATAATTTGTTTATAAAAGCAGAGCAGTCTACTTTGTGTCCGCTTATTATTTTTTTCCCTCTAGTGGAACTGATATTTCTAGTGACAGCACTGTTAGATTATTATCCCTGGGTCATTTGTGCCCCTCAAGGAAAATGTTACGTTAACTTCAAAGTTAACTTCAAAAATAAACCTCTGGATGAGAGTTACCAATGAACTGTGTCTTAAGTATGAAGAATAGGACTAAAGAACATCCATGAACATCTATGGATTTAATGTATAATTATAGACAAAGGAAAAAAGAGGAAACCAAAGGGAATGGCAAAGGAAAAACAGAAAGGAAGGAAGGAAAGCAGTAAAGGAAGAAAAGACACTAACCTGATCAGCAGTCCCCCAACGACATTACATTGTCAACTCATGAGGGTGCCCACAGGGCCCTGTACAGCCCGGCCTCATGAGGCCCGCTGAGCTGCTTTCTTATGTGTCCTCAGCACGCAGATGGCTCACCCACCTTACAGCAACTTGAAACACGCTGATCCTTCTCTCTCAAATGTTCCTTTGGTCCTGGTCTACCTGGTAAACTCAGTCCAATTCTGATTTCCTCTGTGAAGACCTTCCCATCCCATTTACTCCAATTGAAAATTCCTTTCTACGAGTTTCCAGAACACTACGTGTACATTTCTGACACTGACCACACTGTACTCTGGTTGTTCATATGTCTGTTTTTTCCCACTAGTCTTTGGGTTCTGAAGGAAAGGGTTTATCTTTTAAAATCCAGGATTCTACCTGATATAGGGGCTTCCTATGTGGCACCTGCTTGCCGATAAAGGAGACAAAAGAGACTTGGGTTCGACAGCTGCGTTGGGAAGACCCCCTAGAATAGGAAATAGCAACCCACTCCAGTATTCTTGCTTGGAAAATTCCATGGACAAGGGGCCTTAAGTGTTTAATATAGGTCTATTGACATAATGAGTAAAAATATACGTGGGAATCTCACTATGAACCGTCAACCGTGGCGTACAGAACGAGTTTTTCAATTTACTAATATTTTTAGCAATGCACCCCTTATTGTTTTAAGAGAGGGCTGTTGTTCAGTTATCAAATCCTGTCCAACTTTTTGCAACCCATGAACTACAGCATGCCAGGCTCCTTCACTATCTCTGAGAGTTTGTTCAAATGCCTGTCCATTGAGTCGGTGATGATATCCATCTCATACTCTGCCTCCTCCTTCTCCTCCTACCTTCATTTTTCCCCAGCATCAGGGTCTTCTCCAGTGAGTCAGCTCTTCACCTCAAGTGGCCAAAGTACTGGAGTTTCAGCTTCAATATCAGTCCTTCCAGTGAATAGTCAGGACTGATATCCTTAAGGGTTGACTGGTTTGATTTCCTTGCAGTCCAAGGGACTCTCAAGAGTCTTCTCTAACACCACAGTTGAAAAGCGTTACTTCTTTAGTGCTCAGCCTTCTTTATGGTTCAACACTCATATCAGTACATGACAACTGGAAAAACCATAGCTCGGATTATACAGACCTTTGCCAGCAAAGTGATGTCTCTACTTTTTAATACACTGTCTAGGTTTGTTACTGCTTTCTTTCCAAGGAGCAAGCATCTTTTAATTTTATGGCTGCAGTCACTGTCCACAGTGATTTTGGAGCCAAAGGAAATAAAATTTGTCACTGCTTCCACTTTTCTCCATCAAGCTGCCATGAAATGATGGGACTGGACGCCATGATGTTTTTTGAATGCTGAGTTTTAAGCCAGCTTTTTCATTCTCCTCTTTTATCCTCATCAACAGGCTCTTTAGTTCCTCTTTCAGTTCAGTTCAGTCACTCAGTCATTTCTGATTCTTTGCAACCCCATGGACTGCAACATGCCAGGCTTATTCAAACTCATGTCCAAGGAGTCGGTGATGCCATCCAATCTTTTCATCCTCTGTCATCCCTTCTCCTCCCGCATTCAATCTTTCCAAGCATCAGGGTCTTTTCCAATGAGTCAGTTCTTCACATCAGGTGGCCAAAGTATTGGAGTTTCAGCCTCAGCATCAGTACTTCCAATGAACATTCAGGACTGATTTCCTTTAGGATTGACTGGTTGGATCTCCTTGCAGTCCAAGGGACTCTCAAGAGTCTTTTCCAACATCACAGTTCAAAAGCATCAATTCTTCAAAGCTCAGCTTTCTTTATAGTCCAACTCTCACATCCATACATGACTACTAGAAAAACCATAGCTTTGACCAGACGGACCTTTGTAGGCAGAGTAATGTCTCTGCGTTTTAATGTGGTGTCTAGGTTGGTCATAGCTTATCTTCCAAGGAGCAAGCATCTTTTAATTTCATGGTTGCAGTGACCATCTGCAGTGATTTCTGAGCCCAAGAAAATAAAGTCTGTCACTGATCCATTATTTGCCCATCTATTTGCCATGAAGTGATGGGACTGGATGCCATGATCTTAGTTTTCTGAATGTTGAGCTTTAAGCCTGCTTTTTCATTCTCCTCTTTCACTTTCATCAAGAGGCTCTTTAGTTCTTCTTTGCTTTCTGCCATAAGACTGGTGTCACCTGCATATCTGAGGTTATTGATATTTCTCCCGGCAATCTGGATTCCAGCTTGTGTTTCATCCAGCCCGGCATTTCACATGATGCACTCTGCATATAAGTTAAATAAGCAGGGTGACAATATACATCCTTGACAAACTCCTTTCCTGATCTGGAACCAGTCGGTTGTTCCATGTCCAGTTCTACCTGTTGTTTCTTGATCTGCATACAGATTTCTCAGGAGGCATGTCAGGTGGTTTGGTATTCCCATCTCTGTAAGAATTTTCCACAGTTTGTTGTGATACATAACAGATTTGTGCCTGGAGAATTCCATGGACATAGAAGCATGACAGACTATACAGTCCATGGAGGGGGGGACACAACTGAGCAACTAACACTTTCACTTTACCTAATGGAGGAAAGTTTACTTTCCTCCATAAGAGTGGTGTCACCTGCCTATCTGAGGTTATTTCTCCTGGCATTCTTAATTCCAGTTTGTGAGTCATCCAGCCCAGCTTTTTGCATGAGGAACTCTGAATGTAAGTTAAATAAACAAGGTGAGATCTCTAGTCTTTCCCATTCTATTGTTTTCCTCTATTTCTCTGCACTAATCACAGAGGAAGGCTTTCTTATCTTTCCTTTTCTCCTTTGCCTTTAGCTTCTCTTCTTTTTTCAGCTATTTGTAAGACCTCCTCAGACAATCATTTTGCCTTTTTGCATTTCCTTTTCTTGGGGATGGTCTTGATCACCGCCACCTGTACAATGCCATGAATTTCTGTAAATCATTCACCACGCACTCTATCAGATCTAATCCCTTGAATCTACTTCTCGCTTTCACTACATATTCGTAAGGGATTTGATTTAGGTCATACCTGAATGGTCTGGTGGTTTTCCCTACTTTCTTCCATATGAGTCTGAATTTGGCAATAAGGAATTCGTGATCTGAGCCACAGTCAGCTCCTGGTCCTGTTTTTGCTGACTGCATAGAGCTTCTCCATCTTTGGCTGCAAAGAATATAATCAGTCTGATTTCAGAATTGACCATCTGGTGATGTTTATGTGTAGAATTGTCTCTTGTGTTGTTGGAAGAGGGTGTTTGCTATGATCAGTGCATTCTCTTGGCAAATCTCTGTTTTCAGAAGACTTTGCCCTGCTTCATTCTGTACTCCAAGGCCAAATCTGCCTGTTACTCCAGGTATCTGTTGACTTCCTACTTTTGCATTCCAGTCCCCTATAATGAAAAGGACACTTTGGGGTGTTAGTTGTGGAAGGTCATGTAGGTCTTTACAGAACCATTCAACTTCAGCTTCTTCAGCATTACTGGTTGGAGCATAGACTTGGATTACTGTGATATTGAATGGTTTGCCTTGGAAACGAACAGAGATCATTCTGTTGTTTTTGAGATTGCATCCAAATACTGCATTTCAGACTCTTTTGTTGACTATGATGGCTACTCCATTTCTTCTAAGGGATTCCTGCCCACAGTAGTAGATATAATGGTCATCTGAGTTATATTCACCCATTCCAGTCCATTTTAGTTCACTGATTCCTAGAATGTCAATGTTCACTCTTGTCATCTCCTGCCTGACCACTTCCAATTTGCCTTGATTCATGGGCCCAGAATTGAGCCACAGTGGGTGGGGGCTGTCCTTTTGTGATCAGTAAGCTTTGAGGAGCAGGCATCAATCGGCAGAGTGGAGAAAGTGGGGACAGGGTGGGTAGGGGGCAGCTGGTACTGCCATATATCTGAAGCTGGAGCCCACAGCATCACCCCCTCTTCTCTCTCGGTGGGAAGAAGCGGTGAGGCAAAGAAACTCCAATTAGCTCTTTCCAGGCTGCAGTCCTTGGGGTTGCTAGGAGTCGGATACGACTGAGTGACTTCACTTTCACTTTTCACTTTCATGCATTGGAGAAGGAAATGGCAACCCACTCCAGTATTCTTGCCTGGAGAATCCCAGGCATGGGGGAGCCTGGTGGGCTGCCGTCTATGGGGTCGCACAGAGTCGGACATGACTGAAGGGACTTAGCAGCAGCAGTAGCAGCATGGGCCCAACATTCCAGATTCCTACGCAATGCTGCTCTTTACAGCACAGGACTTTGCTTCCATAACTAGTCACATCCACAACTGGGTGTTGTTTTTGCTTTGGCTCCGTCTCTTCATTCTTTCTGGAGTTATTTCTCCACTGATCTCCAGTAGCATATTGGGCACTTACTGACCTGGGGAGTTCATCTTTCAGTGTCCTATCTTTTTGCCTTTTCATACTGTTCATGGGGTTCTCAAGGCAAGAAAACTGAAGTGGTTTGCCATTCCCTTCTCCAGTGTTACTTCCTCTTTACTTTCGTCCATTAGAGGGGTAACACCTGCTGTTATTTCTCCTGGCAATCTTGATTCCAGCTTGTGCTTCATCCTGCCCAGCATTTTACATGATGAACTCTGCATATAAGGTAAATAAGCAAGCCTTGATGTATTCCTTTCCCGATTTTGAACCCATCAGTTGTTCCATGTCTGGTCCTAACTATTGCTTCTTGACCCGCATGTTGATTTCTCAGGAGACAGGTACTAAGTGAGTGTTAGTTGCTCAGTTGTGTCCATCACTTTTGTGAACCCTTCGACTGTAGCCTACCATGATCCTCTGTCCATGGAATTCTCCAAGCAAGAATACTGGAGTGGGCTGCCATTCCCGTCTCAGGGTATCTTCCCAACCCAGGTTATCAAACCTGGGTCTCCTGCACTGCAAGTGGATCCTTTACTATTGAACCATCAGGAAAGCCCAGAGGCAGGTAAGGTGGTCCATCTCTTTGAGAATTTTCCACTACTTGTTGTGATTCATAACAACCTACAGTTTAGCACAGTTAATGAAGCAGAAGTAAATGTTTCCTTGGAATTCCCTTGATTTTTCTGGGATTCAACAAATGTTGGCAGTTTGATCTCTAATTTCTCTGCCTTTTCTAAATCCAGCTTGTACATCTGGAAGTTCTTGGTTCACATACTGCTGAACCCTAGCTAGAAGGATTTTGAGCATAACCTTACTAGCATGTGAAATGAGTGCAATTGTGAGGTAGTTTGAACATTTTTTCACATTGCCTTTCTCTGAGATTAGAATGAAGATTGATCTTTTCCAGTCCTGTGGCCACTGCTAAATTTTCCAAATTTGCTTACATACTGAGTGCAGCACTTTAACAGCATTATCCTATTTTAGGATTTTAAATAGCTGAGTTGGAATTCCATCACCTCCACTAGCTTTGTTTGTAGTGATGCTTCCTAAGGCCCACTTAACTTCACACTCCAGGATGTCTGGGGCTCTAGGTGAGTGACCACATCATTGTTGTTATCTGGGTCATTAAGACCTTTTTGTATAGTTCTTCTGTGTATCCTTGCCACCTCTTCTTAGTATCTTCTGCTTCTGTTAGGTCCTTACAGTTTCTGTTCTTTATTGTGCCCATCCTTACATGAAATGTTCCCATGTTATCTCCTATTTTCTTGAAGAGTTCTCTAGTCTGTCCCATTCTATTGTTTTCCTCTATATCTTTGCATTGTTCATTTAAGAAGGCCTTCTTATCTCTCCTTGCTATTCTCTAGAACTCTGCATTCAGTTGGGTATATCTTTCCCTTTCTCCCTGGCCCTTCACTTCTGTTTTCTCAGCTATTTGTAAAGCCTCCTCAGGCAACCACTTTGCCTTCATGAATTTCTTTTTCTTGGGGATGGTTTTGGTCACTGCTTCTCGTATGTTACAAACCTCTGTCCATAGTTCTTTACGCACACTCTACCAGATCTAATCTCTTGAATCTATTCATCATCTCCACTGTATAATAAAGAGGGATTCGATTAAGGTCATACCTGAAAGGCCTAGTTATTTTCCCCACTTTCTTCAACTTAAGCCTGAATTTTGCAATAAGGAGCTCATGATCTGAGCCACAGTCAGCTCCAGGTCTTATTTTTGCTGACTGTCAAGAGCTTCTCCATTTTCAGCTGCAAAAAAATATCAATCTGATTTTACTATAGACCACCTGGTGATGTTCACGTGTAGAGTGTTCTCTTGTGTTGTTGGAAAAAGGTGTCTTTGTGACCAGCGTGTTCTCTTGACAAAACTCTATTAGGCTTTGCCCTGTTTCATTTTGTATTCCAAGGCAAAACTTGCATGTTACTCCAGGTATCTCCTGACTTCCTACTTTTGCAATTGAATCCCTTATGATGAAAAGGACGTCTTTTTTTGGTGTTAGTTCTAGAAAGTCTTGTAGGTCTTCACAGAACCATTCAACTTCAGCTTCTTTGGCATTAATGGTTAGGGTATAGACTTGGATTACTGTGATATTGAATGGTTTGCCTTGGAGACAAACCAAGATCATTCTGTCATTTTTGAGATTGTACCCATGTACTGCATGTCAGACTCTTGTTGACTATGATGGCTACTCCATTTCTTACAAGGGATTCTTGCCCACAGTAGTAGAATCAAAGGTCATCTGAATTAAATTCACCCATTCCTGTCCATTTTAATTCACTGATTCCTAAGATGTTGATTTTTATTCTTGTCTCTCCTGCTTGACCAAGTCCAATTTACCTTGATTCATGGACCTAACATTCCTATGCAATACTGTTCTTTACAACATTGGACTTTATTTTCACCACCAGATACATCCACAACTGAGTGACATTTCTTCTTTGGCTCAGCCACTTCATTCTTTCTGGAGCTATTAGTAATTGCCCTCTGCTCTTCCCCTGTAGCATCTTCTGATATGGGGGCCCATCTTCCAGTATCATATCCTTTTGCTTTTTCATCCTGTTCATAAGATTCTTGCAACAAGAATAGTGGAGTGCTTTGCCATTTCCTCCTCCAGTGGACCACGTTTTTTCAGAACTCTTTTTCTCTCTCGGGTGGCTGTCACAGCATGTGGCTCATAGCTTTATTGAGTTATGGAAGCCCCTTTGCCATGACAAGGCTGAGGTCCACGAAGGGGTAAGAGGTAGCGGTATCAACCTTAGTTGCACTCACCTCCTCACAGAAGCTCAGTAATTCATTAGTAGCTGATTAACTCAATGGATCCTTATTTTCCTTATAAGAAATACTTGTATGAAATCTTAAATGAAACCCATAAATGGAAACTCTGTTTGGAGCTGAGGAAATACCCAGAGTTTAGCTTTCATATCATACATCTTCCTGCTTCGAATCCTGCAAAAAACCTACAGCTTCTGAGAACTTAATTTCAAAAATACTGATGCAACAGCAGCTTCAGAAGCTGAGGAAACCTTAGTAAAAGAGTCTCTGATCATTTGTTCTGCTACCCATTTGGCTATGATTATGGAGAAAAGTTACAGTAAAACTACTTTCTTAAAAGGACACAGGCTTTTTTTTTTTTTTTTAATTATTCTTCATTGCATCAAGCCAAAATAGTCAATCTATTCGACTATAATAAACTTTATCTGTTACTACTGATAATCAACATTCTAATTATCAAAACAGTATTTCAGTTTTTATCTCTCTAGTATTGTGGGCATGTTTTATTCTTTTCTTTTTCTTAAAATTTGACCTCATTAAGTGAATTAACTTGCTTTGATTCTTCTTAAAACAGCATTTCAGGGGCCTCCCTGATGGCTCAATGATAAACAATCTGCCTGCCAATGAAAGAGACATGGGTTTGATCTCTGACCGGGGAAGGTCCCACATGCCGTGGAGCCACTAACCCTTTGTGCCACAACTATTGAGCCTGAGCGCTAGAGCCCAAGAGCTGCAACCGCTGGGCCCTCATGCCACAGCTACTGCAGTCCACGTGCCTAGAGCTCAAGCTCTGCAGCAAGAGGAGCCACTGCAATGAGAAGCCCACACACCACAACTACAGAGTAACTCCCATTTGGTGCAACTAGAGAAAGCCCACACAGCAGTGAAGGCACAGCACAACCAAAAAATATATACATAAATAAATAAAATTATTAAGCGTTTCAGGAACAAAGTGAAATATGTTCTATAATAAATATAACAAAAATCTTACTTCATCAGCAAGTTTTCGGTTAAAAATCCTTGATTCCTCTAGTGGTGACCAGATTTTTATGTCATAATCTATGCCAGATGAAGCGAGAACTAGAAAAAATAGTTCACATTAATATAAAGCTTAGAAATGTCATTAATTCACTTAAATGTGTAATGTATATATGCATGGATGTATATATTCAGCAAAACTGAGTTAGAATGGACATTGTACTGATACGTTTAACTGTTAACCGAGAATACTGTTTTGAAGATTTCCTAAAAGTTACCCTATAATACAATTTTAAAACCATCTTGAAATCACTCAAATTTTTTTCCTATTTACTGTTCTTTTATGAGAAACATGGGAATGTCAAATGGAAGGTAAGAACAAGTCATTGCTCCTTTGTTCTGGTAAATTAATTCTGATATGTAAAGACTAACAGGCACAGAAGTTCCATTTGGTTAAGCAGGGAAAAGTCCAATCAACTGAAGCTCTTATAGCTGATAAAACTAAGAAGAACTATTAGGAGAATAAACTTTTTAATCTATTTCCCTCTATTTTCAGCCAAAAACAGGTTGTAAACTTTTTTTGTTTTAAACCCAAGAAGAGCAATACTTGACCCTAGTAGCTGCCTACTAGGATAATTTGGATTATTCTTACAACTAGAAAAAAGTTGAAGCTGATTAATCATACTAATGATTTTGAACCCTTGCCTTATAAAAGGTCATCTTACTTGGGTCAAACGGGTGGGGCTGCAGGCAGTTTACCACATGATTATCAGCCTCCAGAAGCATTAAATGCTCAGCAGTGTGACGATCCCAGATGAAGATATGGCCGCAGTCAGAACCACTCATTACAAAGTTGGCACCCCAGAAATTGGCTTCTTTTATCTAAGGGTTAAGAAAAACAGAAAATTATAAGAGATTTCAAATCAAAGTTATTAAAAAAAGATTTTTCTATTCTCAAGTTTAAAAAATTAATTGGCTTAGAAAATAAAAAATTGAAGAGAATCTTTGTCTTCCAGTATATTGACCATGACAGAGATTTATTAGTAGGGATAAAATGGAAGAAAATAAAGTCCCCCATGATGAAGGTAAGTATTTTATTTTGTTCGATATTATATTTATAGTGCTTGAAACAGTACCTGGGCACACAGTAGGTGCTGAGTTAATAACTGCTAAATGAATGAATGCGATTTCTGGGTTATGGACAATATAATGAAAATTTATATACAGATGTCACTGAACTTTCCAAAACTGGTTCCATTGTCGCTTTAAAAGATAATATAAACAATTCATAGAAAAAAATGAATGGTTCCCCCCAGTATTTTGCTTTATACCAAAGAACAAAATTACCAACCTTTTTATTAGCTATCAGAAGTTCTCACAATCAAGAAGGAAAGATATAAATACATATTTACTTTCATGAAGCGATGAAACAAAGGACATGTTAAGATGATTATGATGGAGTTTTTCAGCAGATGCACAAAATGAACCATCAAAAATCTTTGTATTTCAGATCAGAATTTTTGAAATCCTATTATGTGCAGCTGCGACTTTGATATTTTTGGCAAAGCAAAGGAGGGGAGCCAGTTTTCTTGTTACTTGGAGCTACTATTCTATTTATTTGTCTTCTATTTTTTTCCATTCCTATCCCCAGTTATTTCCATCCAAAATTTTAACCATAAAAACACAAGAAATACAAATTGATTGCTTCTATTAATAATGAGTAGTCCTTGTAAAATAAGTAAATTGCTACTACATGATATCTATAAAAAGAGCTAATTATTTCCTCATCCCAAAGTTACTTTTTCCCTCTACCCTAAAGAAAGTAGATTGAAATTGATTCTGTAGATACTTTTTGAAAACTCAATGAATATATGAGAACACTTTCAGATATGAATGGTTCAGAGTGACAGCTGTTAATCATCTCACAAGATTTTCTCAGTAAATAGTTAAAATTGCATTATGTAGATAGACTTCTGGGTTATAAACACTTGAAAAGATCTTAGATATCATCTGGTCTGTTTTTACTTCATAGATGAGGAAATTGAAGTTTAGAAAGACAAGGTGACTAAAACAAATCTTTATCCATCTTTTAAAAAGTTATAATTAATCTGACTATATTTTGTAATGAACCTGGATTTCATATATCCAAATCTTTCTCTGTACAACCAACAAAAGAAACTAATATGAACTAAAAAAAAATCTACTAGGAAAGTAGATAGCAAGTATGAGAGAGCAAAAAAGAAGCAATGGTTACCTATATAAGCTAACATTTTTAAAGTTCTATAATAGTTCCTCAGTAGGGTAGAGTTTTCTTATAAAAAATAATGCTCTTTCACAACATATTATAGGACAAAAAGAACTATATTTGAGTAAAGAGATAACTGGGAAAGTGCAATAAATGCTATGTACAGAGATAATTACACAGAATATAGTAGAATCACACTGGCATATATAAAAACAACCATTATGGAAAAAAATTCATATTATGAAACTGCAGTTCTTCCAAACAATGTCATCAGTATATGGTACCATTGTCCTTGAGTTGCGATGGCCCTTATAAACCATCTTTACTAGTGGCCTTCTAATGTTCAAAGTATCCAATTCCTCCATTTCTTTCCTTTCTTTTCTCCGCCTGAAGAACTCCTGAATGCGGGCAACAGCAGAGCGTCTATGAATTACATATTAAAAGAAAAATACAGAAATAAATATAAAACATTCACAGGCCACTACAGAATGAAAGTGAGCAACATTAAAGTCAAGTGAAATCTAGAAATTATTTAAACTCAACATTATCTCAATAAGGCATCCCCAATCAAAAGCATAAAAAGGCAGACAAAACAGTAAGACTACATCAAACTAGTTGAGTTACTAAAACAAAATGTTTTAGTTAAGAGATCATTTAGAAATTTGGTACTGGTTGAGAGTAAAGGAAATAGCATGCGGCACACTCTTTAAACGGCTATTTTATAAGAATATAATACAGACAAAATTAATATGCAATTTACTATACATAAAACAAAACCTACTCAATATTATATGTCCTCTCCATATTTAGGAAATACAAAGGCATAAACAGAAACCAAAAAAAGAAACTAAAGGTAACATATAATTGCTGTGGATGTTTTGAGATTTTGTTTAAAGGAGATTTTGTTCTCAGCAAAGAATAAACTAGTCAAGGAAAGAATATTGATATCTATGAATAAAACAAGGATCTTCTAATAGAATCTATTCTACATGAACTTCATATTAGAGTACAGAATGGAACTAATGAGGCTGATTTTTACTTTCCTAAGAACCCAGTTGGGTCACAGAGCTAGAGAGGAAGAACAATGGACCCTCTTTAAGACTGATTTCATTACTAGAAGAAACTTTCCCCTAAATAACTGTTAGTTTGAACTTGTTATTTAAAACATTATATTCTGCAATATAATAGACAAAAATCCAAAATATATCAAGTGTCTACAAATCAGTATGAAAAATAAGTACTATAATAGAAAAATAATGACATGAACAAAGAAATTACAGAAGAAAGAGACTGTTAATAAATATGCAAAAAGATGCTTAGCCTCACTAATAATAAGAGAAATTCATCTTTTTGTATATCTATCATATTAAAATTTTTTTTACATCTATCAGAGTGGCAAGAGCACAGGAAAACAGGCACTACTGGTAGGAGTTTGAAGGTTTTATATATTAAAAAAAAAAAGCAGTCTTTGGCTGTAAATTTTCACTTATGTAGAAACATATACAGGAAGGTGTAAGTCAGAAAGGTGTAGCTCACTGCATGCAAAATAGGCCCATGTAACCAGCACAAGTATTGAGAAATAGAGAATAAATAGAATTCAGAAGCCTCCCATTCTCCATTTCTATTATTATGCTGCACTATTCTGACTTCTAACATGATGGGTTAATTTTTGCCTGTTTCATTAATTAAACAAAATCATATGATGTATTTTGTGTCTAGCTTCTTTAGCTCAACATTGTATTTGTCAGATTCATCCATGTTGCTGTATTTAGCTGTAGTTCATTCATTCTCTTTCCTGTACAATACTACTTTACATAAATACATTATAATTTATGTATCCATACAACTGTTGGTAGACACTGGGTTGTTTACAGGATTTGATGACAAAAATAGTGCTCTGATGAATATATGTACATATTTCTCTTGAGCATATATTTAGAAGTAGATATGCTGGCCCACAGTATATACATATGTTTATCTTAATAGATACTCTCAAACAACTTTCCAAAGTGGTTACAGCAGTTTATAATCCCACTGGCAGTATATTACTGTTCCAGTACAATATATTTTTGAGGAGAAATTAAATAATATCCATTAAAACCTAAAATATGTATTTGTTTTGATGTAGCGATCTTATCTTTTAATAAATGCATGCTATAAAAGACATATGCAAATATCCATGTTTTTTCACAATATATATATACACATACACACATATATTCACCACAGCAGTTTGAGAAACACTGCAATAATCTAAATGTTTTATACACAGAAAGGATAGGTTAAATAAATTATGGCATATCTGTACACTGGAATACTTATGTCATTAAATAATACTTATGTCATTAAAAATGATAAGATCCATAAGCAAGAATATGGAAAATATCAGTATTATCTTAAAGGATCTATAATATAGGTTACAAAATAATTCATAGAGGAAAAACTTATATATACATAGAAAGAATCTAGAAAAACAGACACTAAACTGTTAATAGCACTTTCTAAAACAATTCTATAACAATTATGTAGTCTTATAACATAAAGTTTTCTTTTTCATAAAATGATATTTTATAAAATTCTATAGGCTATTTAGAAAGTGTTTTAAAAATTTTATCCTATGTTACACATATTAAAAAAAGGGGGGGATCCAAAAATTTAAGCTAGACATAATTAGAAACTTCCACAGAGAAAGCTGACATGTTCAGTTTACTCTGATTATCTCTTTCTGACTGGCAAATGATAAATGGGAAGGGTTGAGACTTCAAATGCTCTCAAATGAAACAATTAATATGACTGCAATTCTCTTTTTTCTAAAGTAGAAGAAAAAAGGATTCTTAATCAGTTAAAAATACGTGAATAGCAAGAAACCAAAAAGAAAAATCTCTTGCTAAGAAAGTAGAGTATCTAGAAACTAATGCAACATTGTAAATCAACTATACTTCAATAAAATAAACTAAAAAAAAAAAAAAAAAGGAATAAGTAGAGTATCAGGTAGCAGAAGGAACAGAAATAACCTTGCTGATAAAGCAGAGGCCTTAGGAGCTATAAATGGAAAAATAAACTATACAACACAGCAAGAATCAGAAGCTCAAAAAGCAGTATGGCCAAAATTAAAGCTGAATGAGTAATGGGATGATAATAATTAAGAATTAGTGAAGATGGTACCAAATCATAAGTGTTCATTTCACTTAAAAGTTTGCTCTAGGGACTTCCCTGGTAGCACAGTGGATAGGAATCAGCCTGCCAATGCAGGGAACATGGGTACAATTCCCGGTCTGGAAGGATTCCACATGCTAGACGAGCAACTAAGCCCCTGCACCACAACTTCTGATCTGGCACTCTAGAGCGTGCAAGCCACGACTACTGAGCCTGCGTGCTGCAACTACTAAAGCCCACTTGCCCTAGAGCCACACACCACACAACCCCTGAGCCCATGAGTTGCAAGTACTGAAGCCTGTGCATCCAGACCCTGTGCTCCATAACGAGAGAAGTCCCCATAATGAAGAAGCCTGCAGGCTGGGACAAAGGGCAGCCCCTGCTTGCAGCAAGCAAAGAAAGTCCTCACACAGCAACAAAGACTGAGCACAACCAAAAATAACCAAAGTGAACTTTAAAAAAGTTTGCTCTACAATATGGTCTAATTTACTGCTTAATGTTTGTTTGGCTTACCCATCCTGATAAAGAATAACTGTGAAATCTAGATCTCAAGAAATGTAGCTTGTACTGTTACAATTTAGGTCAAAGATCAGGGTACCTACCACTGTAGGAAATGATGTAAAACAGAAAAAAAGCTTAAAGTGCACAAATTTCAAGTTAGAAGATAAAAAGTGACAGTAAATGCTACGCTTGTATATATAATCAGATAATGTCCAACACGGCAAACAGTTCTAAAGAAATGAATAAACTTAGAATGAAAACATTGAAGGGAATTCCCTGGCAGTCTAGTGGTTAGGACTCTGCGTTTTCACTGTCAAGAGCCTGGGTTCAGTCCCTGGTCAGGGAGCTAATATCCCACATGCTGCGTGGCATACATATATATACACATCACACATACGTCACACACATCATACATAACACGTGTGCACCACATATAAAACACATGCATGTATCATACAGATGTGCTACATATCTTCCAACCCAGTGGACCAAAAAAATGGAAAAGAAAAAAAAAAAAAAAAAGGATCAAAATCTTAGTCCTAAAAATGACAGGAAAGTTTAAAAAAAAATGGTATAACAGGAAAATTAGAAGTAAAAAGTTGGAAAGTGAAAAGTGAAAGGTAAAGGTTCTCAGTCATGTCTGACTCTTTGCAACCCCATGGACTTATACAGTCCATGGAATTCTCCAGGCCAGAATACTGGAATGGTAGCCTATTCCTTCTCCAGGGGATCTTCCCAAAGCAGGAATCGAACCAGGGTCTCCCGGATTGGAGGCAGATTCTTTACCAACTGAGCTATCAGGGAAGCCCCCCTGCTCCCAAAAAAAGTTGGAAAACAAATCCAAAAATAGCCATGATAATAATAAATTAAAGAGACTAAACTGACCAACGGAGAGAAAAAGAAACTGTTTCAGACATACCTAAAGTATGAGAACAAGGAAAGGATTTCAGGCAAAAGGATACTGTGCAAACAGTTATCAAATGAAAAATGGCATAGCTACATTAATATCAGATAAAATAGACTACTATAAAAAGTAATGTCAAGGTAGAAAGGATTACTACATATATAATAAGTTCACTTTACCAGGAAGAAATAATAATTTAATATATATATACCCAACTCTGTGGGAGAAGGAGAGGGTGGGGAGATTTGGGAGAATGGCATTGAAACATGTATAATATCCTGTATGAAACGAGTCGCCAGTCCAGGTTCGATGCACGATGCTGTACGCTTGGGGCTGGTGCGCTGGGACGACCCAGAGGGAGGGTATGGGGAGGGAGGAGGGAGGAGGGTTCAGGATGGGGAACACAGGTATACCTGTGGCGGATTCATTTCGATATTTGGCAAAACTAATACAATATTGTAAAGTTTAAAAATAAAATAAAATTAAAAGAAAAAAAAGAAAATGATAGAACTATAAGGACATAATGACTTCAATACATCTGTCTCACTATTTTATAAGTCAAGCACCAAACAATAGAGATAATTTGAACAGCACAACTAACAGTCTTAATCTAATGGTGAGCCTTAAGTCAGAAATGGCCACAGGTCTGGAAAAAGTGTTTTCATTTCAGTCTCAAAAAAAGGCAAGGCCAAACAATGTTCAAATAACCATACAATTTTACTCATTTCACATGCTAGCAAAATTATGATCAAAATCCTTCAGGCTAGGCTTCAGCAGTACATGAACCAAGAACTTGCAGATGTACAAGCTGGATTTAGAAAACACAGAGGAACCAGAGACCAAATTGCCAAAATCTGCTGGATCATAGTAAAAACAAGGGAATTCCAAAACACAATCTATTTCATTGACTATGCTAAAACCTTTAACTGTGTGGATCAAAACAAACGGTGGAAAATTCTGAAGGAGATGGGAATACCAGATCACCTTTACCTGTCTCCTGAGAAACCTGTATGCAGAACAAGAAACAACAGTTAGAACTGGACATGGAACTGGTTCAAAATTGGGAAAGGAGTATGTCAACGCTGCATACAGTCACCCTGCTTATCCAAATTATGTGCGGAGTACATCATGCAAAACGCTGCACTGGATGACTCAAAGCTAGAATCAAGATCACTGGGAGAAATATCAACAACCTCAGATAATGCAGATGATAACACTATAATGGCAGAAAGTGAAGAGGAACTGAAGAACCTCTTGATGAAGGAAAGTGAAAAAAAAAAGGAAAGTGAAAAAAGCTGGCTTAAAACTCAACATTCAAAATACGAAGTTCATGGCATTCAGTCCCATGACTTCATGGCAAACAGATGGGGGGAATGTGGAAACAGTGACAAGATTTCATTTTCTTGGGCTCCAAAATCATTGTGGATAGTGACTGCAGCCATGAAATTAAAAGACGCTTGCTCCTTGGAAGAAAAGATATGATAAACCTAGACAGCATATTAAAAAGCAGAGACATCACTTGCCAACAAAGATCCAGATAGTCAAAGATGGTTTTTCCAGCAGTCATGTACAGACATGAGAGTTGGACTATAAAGAAAGCTGAGGGCCGAAGAAATTAATGCTTTCTAACTGTGGTACTGAAGAAGACTCTTGAAGCTCCTAGGACAGCAAAGAGATCCAACCAATCAACCCTGAATATTCACTGGAAGGACTGATTTTGAAGCTGAAGATCCAATATTTGACCACCTGATGCGAAGACTTGACTCATTAGAAAAGACCTTGATGCTGGGAAAGATTGAAGGCAGGAGGAGAAGGGGACGACAGAGGATGAGATGGTGGGATTCAATGAACAAAATTTTGAGCAAACTCCAGGAGACAGTGAAGGACAGGGAAGCTTTGCATGCTGCAGTACATGGGTTGCAAAAAGCTGAACACGGCATAGCAACTGAACAACACAATATCATGGTCACATATAAAATTCTACATTAAAAATTAAAGTCACATGCTTTTCAAGCACACATGAAACATTTACAAATTTATCACAGAACAGGCCACAATGCCAGTTTCTATAAATTTCAAAATATAGGTCTAAATCAACCATGTTCTCTGACTGCAAATTAAATGTTAATGTAAAAAAAGCTGAATGCTAAATGTATACAACTAACAAAGTTAAAATGTAAAAAAGCAAAATGGCTGTCAGAGGAGGCCTTACAAATAGCTGTGAAAAGAAGAGATGCGAAAAGCAAAGGAGAAAAGGAAAGATATAAGCATCTGAATGTAGAGTTATAAGAATAGCAAGAAGAGATAAGAAAGCCTTCCTCAGTGATCAATACAAAGAAATAGAAGAAAACAACAGAATGGGAAAGACTAGAGATCTCTTCAAGAAAATTAGAGATACCAAAGGAACATTTCATGCAAAGATGGGCTCAATAAAGGACAGGTATGGACTTAACAGAAGCAGAAGATATTAAGAAGAGGTGGCAAGAATACACAGAAGAACTGTACAAAAAAGGCTTCACGACCCAGATAATCACGATGGTGTGATCACTCATCTAGAGCCAGACATCCTGGAATGTTGAAGTCATTTGGGCCTTAGAAAGCATCACTACGAACAAAGCTAGTGGAGCTGATAGAATTCCAGTTGAGCTATTTCCAATCCTGAAAGATGATGCTGTGAAAGTGCTGCACTCAATATGCCAGCAAATTTGGAAAACTCAGCAGTGGCCACAGGACTGGAAAAGGTCAGTTTTCATTCCAATCCCAAAGAAAGGCAATGCCAAAGAATGCTCAAACTACCACACAATTGCACTCATCTCACACACTAGTAAAGTAATGCTCAAAATTCTCCAAGCCAGGCTTCAGCAATATGTGAACCATGAACTTCCTGATGTTCAAGCTGGTTTTAGAAAAGGCAGAGGAACCAGAGATCAAATTGCCAACATCCGCTGGATCATCAAAAAAGCAAGAGAGTTCCAGAAAAACATCTATTTCTGCTTTATTGACTATGCCAAAGCCTTTGACTGTGGGGATCACAATAAACTGGGGAAATTCTGAAAGAGATGGGAATACCAGACCACCTGACCTGCCTCTTAAGAAACCTATATGCAGGTCAGGAAGCAACAGTTAGAACTGGACATGGAACAGACGGGTTCCAAATAGGAAAAGGAGTACGTCAAGGCTGTATATTGTCACCCTGCTTATTTAACTTATATGCAGAGTACATCAAGAGAAACGCTGGGCTGGAAGAAGCACAAGCTGATCTCAAGACTGCCGGGAGAAATATCAATAACCTCAGATATGCAGATGACACCACCCTTATAGCAGAAAGTGAAGAGGAACTAAAAAGCCTCCTTTCAGGCTCTACTACAAAGCCACAGTCATCAAGACAGTATGGTACTGGCACAAAGACAGAAATATAGATCAATGAAACAAAATTGAAAGCCCAGAGATAAACCCACGCATCTATGGACACCTTATCTTTGACAAAGGAGGCAAGAATACACAGTGGAGAAAAGACAATCTCTTTTAACAAGTGGTGCTGGGAAAACTGGTCAACCACTTGTAAAAGAATGAAACTAGAACACTTTCTAACACCATACACAAAAATAAACTCAAAATGGATTAAAGATCTAAACATAAGACCAGAAACTATAAAACTCCTAGAGGAGAACATAGGCAAAACACTCTCTGACATACATCACAGCAGGATCCTCTATGACCCACCTCCCAGAATATTGGAAATAAAAGGAAAAATAAACAAATGGGATCTAATTAAAACTAAAAGCTTCTGCACAACTAAAGAAACTATAAGCAAGGTGAAAAGACAGCCTTCAGAATGGGAGAAAATAACAGCAAACGAAGCAACTGACAAACAACTAATCTCAAAAATATACAAGCAACTCCTGCAGCTCAATTCCAGAAAAATAAACGACCCAATCAAAAAATGGGCCAAAGAAATAAACAGACATTTCTCCAAAGAAGACATAGAGATGGCTAACAAACACATGAAAAGATGCTCAAGATCACTCATTATCAGAGAAATGCAAATCAAAACCACAATGAAGTACCGTTTCACACCAGTCAGAATGGCTGCAATCCAAAAGTCTACAAGCAATAAATGCTGGAGAGGGTATGGAGAAAAGGGAACACTCTTACATGGGAATGCAAACTAGTACAACCACTATGGATAACAGGGTGGAGTTTCCTTAAAAAACTGGAAATAGAACTGCCTTATGATCCAGCAATCCCACTGCTGGGCATACACACTGAGGAAACCAGAAGGGAAAGAGACACGTGTACCCCAATGTTCATCGCAGCACTGTTTATAATAGCCAGGACGTGGAAGCAACGTAGATGTCCATCAGCAGATGAATGGATAAGAAAGCTGTGGTACATATACACAATGGATTATTACTCAGCCATTAAAAAGAATACATTTAAATCAGTTCTAATGAGGTGGATGAAACTGGAGCCTATTATACAGAATGAAGTAAGCCAGAAAGAAAAACACCAATACAGTATACTAACGCATATATATGGAATTTAGAAAGATGGTAACGACAACCCTGTATGCGAGACAGCAAAAGACACAGATGTATAGAACAGTGTTTTGGACTCTGTGGCAGTGGGCGGGGGATGATTTGGGAGAATGGTATTAAAACATGTATAATATCATATAAGAAATGAATTGCCAGTCCAGGTTCAATACAGGATACAGGAAGCTTGGGGCTGGTGCACTGGGATGACCCAGAGGGATGGTATGGGGAGGGAGATGGGAGGGGGGTTCAGGATGGGGAACACATGTACACCCGTGGCGCATGCATGTTGATGTATGGCAAAACCAATACAATATGGTAAAGTAAAAAATAATAATAATCAGATCAGATCAGTCACTCAGTCGTGTCCGACTCTTTGCGACCCCATGAATCGCAGCATGCCAAGCCTCCCTGTCCATCACCAACTCACTGAGTTCACTGAGACTCACGTCCATCGAGTCAGTGATGCCATCCAGCCATCTCATCCTCTGTCGTCCCCTTCTCCTCCTGCCCCCAATCCCTCCCAGCATCACAGTCTTTTCCAATGAGTCAACTCTTCGCATTAGGTGGCCAAAGTACTGGAGTTTTAGCCTTAGCATCATTCCTTCCAAAGAAATCCCAGGGCTGATCTCCTTCAGAATGGACTGGTTGGATCTCCTTGCAGTCCAAGGGACTCTCAAGAGTCTTCTCCAATACCACAGTTCAAAAGCATCAATTCTTCGGTGCTCAGCCTTCTTCACAGTCCAACTCTCACATCCATACATGACCACAGGAAAAACCATAGCCTTGACTAGACGAATCTTTGTTGGCAAAGTAATGTCTTTGCTTTTGAATATGCTATCTAGGTTGGTAATAACTTTCCATCCAAGGAGTAAGCGTCTTTTAAATTTATGGCTGCAGTCACCATCTGCAGTGATTTTGGAGCCCAGAAAAATAAAGTCTGACACTGTTTCCACTGTTTCCCCATCTATTTCCCATGAAGTGGTGGGACCGGATGCCATGATCTTCGTTTTCTGAATGTTGAGCTTTAAGCCAACTTTTTCACTCTCCACTTTCACTTTCATCAAGAGGCTCTTTAATTCTTCTTTACTTTCTGCCATAAGGGTGGTGTCATCTGCATATCTGAGGTTATTGATATTTCTCCCAGCAATCCTGATTCCAGTTTGTGTTTCTTCCAGTTCAGCGTTTCTCATGATGTACTCTGCATATAAGTTAAATAAACAGGGTGACAATATACAGCCTTGACAAACTCCTTTTCCTATTTGGAACCAGTCTGCTGTTCCATGTCCAATTCTAACTGTTGCTTCCTGACCTGCATACAAATTTCTCAAGAGGCAGATCACGTGGTCTGGTATTCCTATCTTTCAGAATTGTCCACAGTTTATTGTGATCCACACAGTCAAAGGCTTTGGCATAGTCAATAAAGCAGAAATAGATGTTTTTCTGGAACTCTCTTGCTTTTTCCATGATCCAGTGGATGTTGGCAATTTGATCTCTGGTTCCTCTGCCTTTTCTAAAACCAGCTTGAACATCAGGAAGTTCACGGTTCACATATTGCTGAAGCCTGGCTTGGAGAATTTTGAGCATTACTTTACTAGCGTGTGAGATGAGTGCAATTGTGTGGTAGTTTGAGCATTCTTTGGCATTGCCTTTCTTTGGGATTGGAATGAAAACTGACCTTTTCCAGTCCTGTGGCCACTGCTGAGTTTTCCAAATTTGCTGGCATATTGAGTGCAGCACTTTCACAGCATCATCTTTCAGGATTGGAAATAGCTCAACTGGAATTCTATCAGCTCCACTAGCTTTGTTCGTAGTGATGCTTTCTAAGACCTGCTTGACTTCACATTCCAGGATGTCTGGCTCTAGATGAGTGATCACACCATCGTGATTATCTGGGTCGTGAAGATCTTTTTTGTACAGTTCTTCTGTGTATTTTGCCATCTCTTCTTAATATCTTCTGCTTCTGTTAGGTCCATACCATTTCTGTCCTTTATCGAGCTCATCTTTGCATGAAATGTTCCCTTGGTATCTCTAATTTTCTTGAAGAGATCCCTAGTCTTTCCCATTCTGTTGTTTTCCTCTATTTCTTTGCACTGATTGCTGAAGAAGGCTTTCTTATCTCTTCTTGCTATTCTTTGGAACTCTGCATTCAGATGTTTATATCTTTCCTTTTCTCCTTTGCTTTTCGCTTCTCTTCTTTTCACAGCTATCTGTAAGGCCTCCCCATGCAGCCATTTTGCTTTTCTGCATTTCTTTTCCATGGGAATGGTCTTGATCCCTGTCATCTATACAATGCCACGATCCTCCTTCCATAGTTCATCAGGCACTCTATCTATGAGATCTAGGCCCTTAAATATATTTCTCACTTCCACTGTATAATCATAAAGGATTTGATTTAGGTCATACCTGAATGGTCTAGTGGTTTTCCCTACTTTCTTCAATTTAAGTCTGAATTTGGCAATAAGGAGTTCATGGTCTGAGCCACAGTCAGCTCCTGGTCTTGTTTTTGCTGAATGTATAGAGCTTCTCCATCTTTGGCTGCAAAGAATATAATCAATCTGATTTCAGTGTTGACCATCTGGTGATGTCCGTGTATAGAGTCTTCTCTTGTGTTGTTGGAGGAGGGTGTTTGTTATGACCAGTGCATTTTCTTGGCAAAAATCTATTAGTCTTTGCCCTGCTTCATTCCGTATTCCAAGGCCAAATTTGCCTGTTACTCCAGGTGTTTCTTGACTTCCTACTTTTGCATTCCAGTCCCCTATAATGAAAAGGACATATTTTTTGGGTGTTAGTTCTAAGAGGTCTTGTAGGTCTTCATAGAACCGTTCAATTTCAGCTTCTTCAGTGTTACTGGTTGGGGCAGACTTGGATTACTGTGATATTGAATGGTTTGCCTTGGAAACGAACAGAGATCATTCTGTCGTTTTTGAGATTGCATCCAAGTACTGCATTTCGGACTCTTTTGTCGACTATGATGGCTACTCCATTTTTTCTGAGGGATTCTTGCCTGCAGTAGTAGATATAATGGTCATCTGAGTTAAATTCACCCATTCCAGTCCATTTCATTTCACTGATTCCTAGAATGTCGACATTCACTCTTGCCATCTCGTTTGACCACTTCCAATTTGATAAATAAATAAAAAGCCTCGTGATGAAAGTGAAAGAGGAGAGTGAAAAAGTTGGCTTAAAGCTCAACATTCAGAAAATGAAGATCATGGCTTCTGGTCCCATCACTTCATGGGAAATAGATGGGGAAACAGTGGAAACAGTGCCAGACTTTATTTTCTTGGGGCTCCAAAATCACTGCAGATGGTGACTGCAGCCATGAAATTAAAAGACGCTTACTCCTTGGAAGGAAAGTTATGTCCAACCTAGATAGCATATTGAAAAGGAGAGACATTACTTTGCCAACAAAGGTCCATCCAGTCAAGGCTATGGTTTTTCCAGTGGTCATGCATAGATATGAGAGGTGGACTATGAAGAAAGCTGAGCACTGAGCAACTGATGCTTTTGAACTGTCGTGTTGGAGAAGACTATTGAGAGTCCCTTGGACTGCAAGGAGATCCAACCAGTCCATTCTGAAGGAGATCAGCCCTGAATATTCATTGGAAGGACTGATGCTGAAGCTGAAACTCCAATGCTTTGGTCACCTGAAGCAAAGAACTGACTCATTGGAAAAGACCCTGATGGTGGAAAAGACTGAAGGCAGGAGGATAAGGGGATGACAGAGGATGAGATGGTTGAATGGCTTCACCAACTCAATGGTCATGAGTTTGAGTAAGCTCCAGGAGTTGGTGATGGACAGGTAAGGCTCGCATGCTGCAGTCCATGGGGTTGGCAAAGAGTCGGACACAACTGAGCAAGTGAACTGTAGGCTGTAAATTGGAATGATCTGAAAAGCATTTTCCAAGTTGTGGGATTTTTGGAGGCTTTCCACATAACAGGTTTGTGTTCAAATAAATGTATAAAAAATGAATTAAGAACAGCTAAAAAGGTTTCCTTTTTGCAGGTTTTCTTACAGGGTTTATTATACTAATGTGGTTTATAAGTTTCAGAGAGAGGTATAGACAGTGTAGGATTTTCCAAACTCAGAACGCTTAAGGCAACAGTAACCTCCATCTTCCTGATTTATAACTAAATTCTTCCATCTTAAAATAAATTGAGTATGCATTTATTTACAAAACTTGAGACTGAGTTCCCCATTCAAAGATCAAAATATTAGGTTTCTACAAACAAACGGATGCCATTCTCAGTCCCCATCTCCTGTGCTGTCCTCTGCAACAGGAGGGTTTATGCAACAAACACTACGTTTATGTCTCTATTTTCAGAGCAGCTGGAGATCCAACCAGTCCATTCTGAAGGAGATCAGCCCTGGGATTTCTCTGGAGGGAATGATGCTAAAGCTGAAACTCCAGTACTTTGGCCACCTCATGAGAAGAGTGGACTCACTGGAAAAGACGCTGATGGTGGGAGGGATTGGGGGCAGGAGGAGAAGGGGACGACAGAGGATGAGATGGATGGATGGCATCACTGACTCGATGGACGTGAGTCTGAGTGAACTCCGGGAGTTGGTGATGGACAGGGAGGCCTGGCATGCTGCGATTCGTGGGGTGGCAAAGAGTCAGACACGACTGAGCGACTGAACTGAACCAAACTGATAAAACTTTGGCATGAGATCCAAAGTTGTTATGGTATATGCCAAGGAAACTTTCCTAGGCAAATGATACTATAACAAAAAAATAAGTTAAATTTCACTTATTTATGCCTCACTGTAACTCTAAATACCAGTCTATGAAGTCTACTATGTACACACTTTTCTCGTATATACTTAATGGTTTTCAGAGAGAAAACCTCACTGGCTTGAACCTCCAAATTTAGAGTCTTGGATTTTTCAGAATTAAGCTCAAATTTAGCTTTAAATTATCAACTAAAAAAAAGTTTGATGGCCATATGAATCTATGAATAAAAATTTAGAAAAGATGCTACTTGTGTTTTTTTAAAATGATACTTTTAAGTGCTTTAAAGCCCTTGTTTATAGATTTATTGTTACCAATAAGAAAGGTCTCTGGATTGGAATTTCAGTCACTATCTTTTACAAGTATCAGATATGAGAGACATGGATGAGTTGCTGGAGAGCATCTTGCTGTTTCTACTCCTCTTGTGTCTGTGGTATGTGTGTGGAGGGGGGTTGGGGGGAAGTTTCAATTCTTTGCCTCAAAGTGCATTAGTAAATAAAAGTAAAGTATAGCAGGCCCAATGCTGCTATCTTTAGAAGGGTCTGTTTCCAAGGCTGGCCCTTGGCTGGTGCCTGGGAACTTGACTTTATAATGTTTCCTCCATTGTCCTGCCTGCCTGGGACAATGAACCCTGACGTACCTGGTTGCCAAGATGGTCTGTACAAATAATGTGATTTATCGTGAACGTCTACTTTCCTTCAGGATCTGGAACTCAGGTGGTTGTGGTTTGGTGCAGAGGGTGCCTATATGACTTGCCTCCAATAAAACTGGTGGATTTTGAGTCTTAAGCAGGCTTCTCTGGGAAGAAACATTACACTAGCGTCAGATGCCTTTTACTGCTGGAAAAAGGAGCACGTTGTATGGACCATCCTGGGTGGGAGAGCATTGGAAGCTTGTGCCTGGATTCTTCTAGATTCTATCTGATGTGTTTTTCCCTCTTCATAATAAACTATAGCCATGATTAAAAGTTACCCTCAGTTCTTTCTAGCAAGTAATCAAATGCGTGGGAATGCTGTCAGACCCCTAAAAAAGTAACTTATAGATTTTCATTTATTTCAAATTTTAGGAAGCAGAAGAAAATCAATAAGCGAGATCATCTAGGGAAATATGAATAAAAGTTCGGTAGCTAGAATTTAGATAAAAAGATAATCTTCTTTGCCAACTTTTATTTATGTATGCATGCATGTAGTATGCTGGCCTTAAAATGAACTTACATCTTACACAGGGAAACATACACATACACATATGCAATAAAGTGTTATAGGTAGCATAATATATATAAAGGCATACAGAAGAAATGTTCAGTCCTACTTGGAATTATGCTAAGGTAAGTTTCAAAAAAAGCAGCTTAAGATGCATGTTGAAAGATGAAATGGCCATGATGATGATGATGATGGTAATAGGAGGTCATTTCAATTAGAGGGGCACAGAGTAAGTAAAGACATGGAGACATAAGGTGCATTTGGAGATACTCTGAATATGGCCGATGTAGGGAGTATAAGCAATTCTTGGCAACAGTCATAACACAGAGTGCCCTCCACCCAACGTTTTAGCTTTTAGAGTGACATGGTACTTTTAAGTTGCAATCTTCCCTGTAAAATCAGATTGAGTGCTTAGGATTCAAGGTATAAATCAGAAAACCAAACAGGCCTGAAACAAATCTATTCTACTATTATACAATTAGAAAGTAGTAACTACTGATAGAATAATTTGCAAAAAGTTACATTCATATACGGAGAAGGCAATGGCACCCCACTCTAGTACTCTTGCCTGGAAAATCCCATGGATGGAGAAGCCTGGTGGGCTACAGTCCATGGGGTCGCTAAGAGTCGGACAGGACTGAGCGACTTCACTTTCACTTTTCACTTTCATGCATTGGGGAAGGAAATGGCAACCCACTTCAGTGTTCTTGCCTGGAGAATCCCAGGAATGGGGGAGCCTGGTGGGCTGCCGTCTATGGGGTCGCACAGAGTCGGACACAACTGAAGCGACTTAGTAGCAGCAGCAGCACATTCATATATATTTTATGTTAAAACCTAGAAACACTAATACAAAAGTAAAAATAATTTTGAGATGTTTACATGAGGCTCCTCATAAGAATAGGACTTAACCAAGGATTTCTATATACTTAAAATATTTTTGGCTTATTCCATCAACTCTGTATTCCCCACCAGGAACTCTAATTTTACATTTCTTATGGTTGCTATATATTATGTTTTATGTTTTAGAAACATGTGACAAATAACATACGTGTGCCACTAGAATTATTAGGTTAGTGCAAAAGTAATTGTGGTTTTACACTACTGAACTTTGCCATTTGATATTGGAATACATTCTTATGTAGGGTTATGTTACACGTCATTTTAATGAACATGTCTCACTTTATGTTTTTTTGCTAATAACTTATTACTTGCTGTTGATTTTTTATTTATTTTAGACTAGGGAAATGATGTTAGACAAAAAGCAAATTCAAACGATTTTTTTATTCGAGTTCAAAATATGTCATATAGCAGCGGAGATAACCTGCCACATCAATAACACTTCTGGCCCAGGAACTGCTAACCAAAGTACAAAGCGGCAGTGGTTCAAGAAGTTTTGCAAAGGAGATGAAACCCAAAGATAAGGACTGCAGTGGCCAGCCGTCGAAAGCTGACAACAACTAACTGAGAGCATCATCAAAGTGATCCTCTTAAAAAACTATGTGAGAAGCTGCTGAAGAACTGTGTTGACCATTCTACACTCATTAGGCATTTGAAGCAAATTGGAAAGGTGAAAAGGCTTGGTAAGTGGCTGCCTTGGTAAGTGACTGAAAATTTCTTAAAAACCGTCCTTTTAAAGTGTTGTCTTCTCTTATTCTATGCAACAACGACAAACCATTTCTTGATTAGACTGTGACATGTGATGAAAAGTAGACTTTAAACAACAACCTGCGACAACCAGCCGAGTGGCTGGACAAAGCAGCAGCTCCAAAGCACTTCCCAAATCCAAACTTGCACCAAAAAAAGGCCTCAGTCGCTGTTTGATGGCCTACAGCCAGTCTGATCCACTACACCTTTCTGAATCCCTGGAAAATCATTGCATCTGAGAAGTATGCTCAGCAAATCAATGAGATGCACTGAAAACTGCAATGCCTGCAGCCGGCACTCGTCAATAGAATGAGTCCAATTCTCCACAACAACGCCTGACTGCATGATGCACAACCAATGCTTCAGAAGTTGAATAAATTGGGCTACGAAGTTTTGCCTCATCTGCCATATTCACCTGACCTCTCACCAAACAACTATGAACTTCAAGCATCTCAACAACTTTTTGTAGGCAACGTGCTTCCACAACCAGCAGGAGGCAGAAAATGCTTTACCAGAGTTTGTCGAATTCCAAGGCACAATTTTTATGCTACAAGAACAAACTTAGTTCTCGTTGGCAAAAATGTGTTTGGTGTAATGGTTCCCATTTTGATTAATAAAGATGTGTTTGAGCTTAGTTATGTTTAAAATTCTTGGTTCGAAACTACAATTACTTTTGTACCAACCTAATAAGTACAAGCTGGAATCAAGATTGCCGGGAGAAATATCAATAACCTCCGATATGCAGATGATACCACCAAGATTGCGGGGAGAAATATCAATAACCTCCGATATGCAGATGATACCACCCTTATGGCAGAAAGAGAAGAGGAACTAAAAAGCCTCTTGATGAAAGTGAAACAGGGAAGTGAAAAAGTTGGCTTAAAGCTCAACATTCAGAAAACTAAGATCATGGCATCTGGTCCCCTCACTTCATGGCAAATAGATGGGGAAAGAGTGTCAGACTTCATTTTGGGGGGCTCCAAAATCACTGCAGATGGTGATTGCAGCCATGAAATTAAAAGACACTTACTCCTTGGAAGGAAAGTTATGACTAACCTAGATAGCATATTCAAAAGCAGAGACATTACTTTGCCAACAAAGGTCCGTCTAGTCAAGGCTATGGTTTTTCCATTGGTCATGTATGGATGTGAGAGCTGGACTGTGAAGAAAGCTGAGCGCCGAAGAATTGATGCTTTTGAACTGTGGTGTTGGAGAAGACTCTTGAGAGTCCCTTGGACTGCAAGGAGATCCAACCAGTCCATCCTAAAGGAGATCAGCCCTGGGATTTCTTTGGAAGGAATGATGCTAAAGCTGAAACTCCAGTACTTTGGCCACCTCATGCGAAGAGTTGACTCACTGGAAAAGACTCTGATGCTGGGAGAGATTGGGGGCAAGAGGAGAAGGGGACGACAGAGGATGAGATGGCTGTATGGCATCACCGACTCGATGGACGTGAGTCTGAGTGAACTCCGGGAGTTGGTGATGGACAGGGAGGCCTGGCGTGCTGCTATTCGTGGGGTCGCAAAGAGTCGGACACGACTGAGTGAATGAACTGAACTGAACTGAATAAGTACTGATTTTGTCAGTATATCAGGTTTTCGGTACATGAACAATGGAGCTGAAACTTTAACTTCCATGTTAAAATGTATCCCCCTGTTAGTCTTCAAACTACAGAAGTCTTTGAGGGCTTGTTATCCCTTGATGTGTGATACTAAGTTACTAAGTTATTCATGTGAAAGTCCCTTTCTTAAAAAAAAAAAATCAGAATTTTAAACCTATGAAGAGATTTAGATTGAAGTCCATTTTTTGTTACTGATTTCAAGCAAAAAAGCTGCTAAATGCTACCCCAACTGAGTTTTTAAAAAAACACAAATTGCATTCTTCAACAAATTAGCTAATATTAGCTACTTGCTTTGAGTATTTTGTTGAAGAATGCAATCCAGTAATTTAGTATCACACAGCAGTATTAGCTAATATTTAAAGTGCATCATTTTAGATCATGGGATTCCCTGGTGGCTCAGCAGTAAAGAATCTGCCTGCAGGAAATGTGGGTTCATCCCTGGGTTGGGAAGATCCCTTGGAGAAGGAAATGGCAACCTACTTCAGTATTCTTACCTGGGAAATCCCATGGACAGGGCAGCCTGGCAGTCAGTCCATGGGATCACAAAAGATTAGGACACAACCGAGCCACTAAACAACAATTTCAGATTACAGTTACTTTATCATATGACACACTTGAAGTGAACATCAATTACATCTGCACACAAGAAATTTCTTTTCATTCTATTCCCATGCAGTGCATGCAGCTAAATATAGTTTCTGAAAAGCAACCCATTTATAATGCTTAGCACTTAGAGTTCAGTTAAGTTCAAAGAAGTATTAACTGTTAATAGGAAACGTGGTTAGCTGTGGAAAAAAGAAGACCTCGCATATTCATCATAGAGTAAAATAATGAAGGAGCATACTGAATTACCTCATTATTCTATCACCTATTGTTGTTCCTCTGATATTAAATCTAGTGAAGGGAACACAATAACTAAAGTCACTCACAAAGGCTTCACTTCAAAGAACCAAATACTTAAAGCATGAAGGCCACTACTTTTATCATTAATCATATAAATCTAAAATACTTTTGTTACCCTTTGTGACTCAGGGTATTACGTGAGAATATGTCATTCAACTAAATGTATATGAGGAAATTAAAGACAAGTAGCTCACTGAAGATAGACTGGAAGGAAAACATTGTACTTAATCCCTTTATCTTATAAAAAGATTAGAACCTAACCTTGTTACAGAAAGCAGGGAACTTGCAGAGTCATATTATCAATACCATCCACTGGAACACCTACGTTAGCTCCCCAGGGCTGAGCTGCTCTTTAGGAACTAAATAATTAAGCCCTGAGCTGATTCATTTGTCCTAAACATAAGACTGGATAACAAGCAAGTAAAGAATTAACAGAGCTTTTAACTCCCTAGGAGTTCAGTTCTTTCTCTATGATTATTTTTTTCTTTGAAATTTTAATAAAAAATAAACTTGAATCACTAGAAATACTGAAAAAGTGATTATGATGATGATTCAATAGATGACAGCAAATTTACAGTATGCAAAGAATTTTGGCTTTCAAGAAGGCCATGTTCCATAGTCCAAAATAGGTAAATAGAACTGAATTTCTATGCAAATAAGAAACATATTTTTAGAAAGTGGTATCTTTAATCTTTATATAAAAAATTTTAGAGCATCTTAACTGAGTCTATAAAAATCTATTCAAGACTCTTTGAGAACTTCAGAAAGCTTACTTAGATGCTTATCTCTTTTTAGAGAGTAAAAACCTCTTGGGTTTGTCAAGAGGATGAACTGTCAGGCCATCCTATCATTTACTAGAAGTTGGATTTGGTGTGCTGAAAACAGTTTACATGAAGACCATCTAAACAATAAACCGCTAAACACAAAACCACTTTTCTTTCATTCAAAGAGCACCTGTTTATGTCTCTAAATCCAATACATAAAATCCCTAAGAGATGTACATACTACTTTATTTTTTTAAACCATATTAGAAAGTAGATATGTTTGATTATTTCTTTCTTCAATTTAGTTTCCATTTAATGTTCTGTGTTCCTGCTATAAACAAAGTTAAAGGAGATCTAACGTGGTAATTCACAGATTTGTTTTGAACGTTGGTTGTCTGTCAACAGAGGAATTTTACCATATACTATAGCTTGGTTTCTTTCTATAAGACTGATCTGCTATAAAGCAGGGATCAGCAAACTACGGCTCTTGGGCCAAATCTGACCAGCTGCCTATTTTTGTAATGAACCACAAGAGACCAGTGGTTTTTATAAATGGTTACATCTTATATGGTTATGTAAGTGCTTACATAATAGCCTCCACTTTGCCTCCTGGCCAGTAAAGCCTAAAATATTTCCTCTTTAGCTTTTTAGGAAAAAGTCTGCTGGCCTCTGCTATAGACAGTCCCAGTTATATTTAGACTGAGACTAGCTGTATTTAATAAGAAGAGATTTTAAAATACCTATGTTAGTTGTTAAGGCTAACATTTTATTTTCTAAGACATTTCCTTCTCATGCTTGATCTCAGCTCGAAAGTGAAAACCTGGGTCATATTTATTTAACCGAATTATAAGAATGCAAATCTTTATTTAAAAAATTGTAACTTTGTATTGCAAAGAACTGTTTTGATATTTTCATTAAACGTGTCAAAAATGGCTTAGCTACAAACTTTTTAGGTTTCATTTAAAAATTAAATGTGTGGCAAAAAATTTATGAGATCCACTATGTAATTCTTCATCAAATTAAGGTACAAAGCTAAGTATATACTCTTTAACCATTTTTAATTTTGGGACCATCTCTCTGGCCTAACTAAACTAATCTTGACTGGGTTCCTCAAATGGCAGCAAGAGGGGACATGCATCCTTTTAGTTTGGCATTTCATCCAAGTGAGATGTTTACTTAGACTCTAAGAACCAAATGGTATGATTTTTACAGCAGAGCTTTGGAATTCTTTATTCCCTTGGAAATAGAAAGTCTCACAAACAAAAATCATATGCTTATTCTTAAGCTGGTGAATGATTCTTTTCATGTTCTTAAGAAGTAAAATTTCTTAAACTTCCTATCTTTAGAACAAAAAAGTCAACATACTCATTCCTCCAAATTCTGGAAGTAAGATAAATGGCCAGGGATGAAGAGCCCTTAGAAAGGTACAGAAATAAAAAGTATATTTTATATAGGTAGTTCAAAATTTAATCAATTTGGTACTCAGAAAGTTAGGAATTATCAAAATTATTTACAGAAAAGTCAGAAGGAAAATCTTACATCATTTGCAAATTTTTTTGGTAAATAGCTAGGAAAGAATAATGCAAATTTCAAAGGAAAACTGATGTAATTATGAAACAGCCACTTTAATCACCTCAGCATTATCTCAGTATGTACAACTTTGTGTATGTACGTGTACACACTGATATATATAATATTGTATCTAATTTCATATATTTATTAAAACTTTTTTCTATTTATAAATGGTTTGCATACTTGTCCTCTTCAATAAATTAATTTTCTCAAAAGGAAGAATTTTATTATCTTTCTATTACTCTTAAGTAAGTTTACTGCTATGTCCTATAGAATAATATATAGGACAAAAAACTAAATAATATATAGGACAAAAAAGGCTAAATACCTAAACTGAATATACAGAATATTAATTAATAGTTAAAAAAAAAAAAGCAGGGAAGCAAATACAGACCAAGAGGTGGTTTCAAATCTGGATCTAACCAGGAGAGCACAAATTTAAGAGTACATGCGCAAAGTGGGGTCACTTTCAGGCTGTTGAACCTGATCATCTCTCCTCTAAAAGATTCTGCTAGTCTAGTTCAGCAAATGGGTTTCTTGGGTCAATGAAGCTATCAGGTGCCAATTCTGTGGCATGTCTAAACTTCAGGAGAACCCCTAAAATACATAAATCATGTATTACAAAAATGATAAGTAAATGATAATACTCAATAGAAAGATAATATAGTTTCTAGTAAGATATCCAAGGTAAGGACAATATGCTGCAAGATGTTCTGCATTCTCTAGGACCCATTCTCCCCACAAATTCTCCTTTTTCATTCATGTTATACTACCGTGTTAAAAAAAAAAATTTCCTTAGGTCTAGAATATACAAAATCTCTGCTTAGCACCTCAAGTTTCCTCATCTACAATGCAGGCCAGGTAGAAGTGTTATATAATTAGCCTGAATACAAGATGTTAAATAATTATTATTTTTTGCAAGTGTCTAATATTTACCAAAAATATATAATTCCTATCTAAACAAACAGACTTGGTAAGTGACATGGTACATTTTACTAGAAATGTATACTTAAATTTCATTTTCAATTACGACCTTAGTATCATTTAAGCTATGTAAGTATAGATAAAAAATGAAGGACATATGTTTGCTTATATAATTTGAAAGCCAAAAATGTACAAGCATAAAATAGTTAGAGTCTCTGGCTCTCCATCCTAGGTTTTAGAAACCATCAGTTTGATTTTCAAATTGTGCCATGCCTGCCAACCTTATTTGCATACATCAAGTGGTAATAATACTCTATGGGACTCCCTCTGAGTATGGAAAGAAATGAAACTAAGTTTTACTTGTCTAAAATATATACTAAGAATCTGAAGACTAATGTGTGTTAGGTGACAACAAAATGTTGTTTAAAAGTCACTGCAAAGTAAACACTTTGACCAAATATGACTAAAGGCAGATACTTACCCATCTTTTCATAGTTAAGAAACGGCAGCTAAACTGAACTTCAAGTTACTATATTCAGGAATTTCGCTTGTCCTCTCTAGAGCCATTCTTATTGTAATTGCTTTTTAAAGTCTAAGTAGCTACATGGAATGTCTTGGTTATTTAATATACCTATCATTTATTTAGTGCTTTCAAAGTGAGACAAGTCCTTTGACTGATTTTCTTCTAAATTCTGACAACAATTCTAAACAATTATAATCTCATTTTATAGATAAGGAAACCGAACCTTTAAGAGATACTAAGTAATTTGAATGAGGAAACAGCTAGTAAATGATAAAACCAGAATTCAAGTCATTATGCTCTTGATCATTATATAACACTGCCACTCTTTAATGGTAAATTAATGTTTTCATTGTATTTTTCACTTGACAGAAATGTCAGAACATTTTATAAACAGCAGTACATTGAGCATAAATACATGTGATACAATTCTTCATGCCTGTGAAAGCTAAGATTTTAAAGGTAAAATCTGATTCCCTAGAATGGGACAGAACTTATAATGAGCTATGATGGCACTAATTATAGAAATAGTTTTAGGAACGTATGGAATACAATATACTTTAAAGATTTACTTTACCTACTAAAAAAATAAAATATATCCTTATGAACACATAAAATCAAAAATGGAAAAAGTTATGAACATGTAAGCAATTTAATTCTTTACTGCAGTTAAAATATTTGTTACTTGGTATGACTTTTCATTTCTGAAACTGAGTTACTTAGTAAAAGTCAAAGAAAAACACAATGTTCTCAAAAAGAGAACTTTATCACACTACCTTAATCCAGGGTTAAGAGAAGAGCAGAAAAACTAAACGCTAAAAAAACCCCAAACTGACACAGGCCAAGATCTCTATGAGGCAACCTGACAACTAAAGATAACCCTAACTCAGTAAATAATCTGTTGGCCATCCTCCATATTCCTTCCTCTGAATCTGTAAACTGAAGACCAAGCCTTTGTGCTGAAGATAAACAGCAATTCTTTGTATCTTCTTCTTTTGCTCAAAGAATGCAATATGTACTATGTGAAATTACTTACAGTTTACAAAATTCTATGAGTTTATATGCCTGAGACACGCTTATAGGAAGTAACTGTCAAAAACGGAGAAACTCTTTTACATAACTTCAAAGAAAGAAATAAAGCCTTGTGAATTATATTTTTATAGTTCATGTTAATTAAAAATTTACCAACCTATCACCAGGTCCTGCTCGATACCTTGCACCTGGGATCAGGACTGGGTCGTCGTCACTGTCATCTGTGTCCTGGAGAGCAGAGTCCCTGGTCAATGTTTCCTCATGGGCCAAAGACCCGATGGCTTCTGTTTGTGACTGAGGCTCAGGATTGCTGGTACTGGAAGCACTTGGAGTGCTAGTTTGATCTGAAGTTCCTGGTTCTTTGCCTTTTTCAGACAAAGTGGATTCTTCTGCAACCCCACAAGGGCTATCAAGATTGAAGTCATTCCTTTCTCCTGAGCCAGAATCCAATGACTCAGAAGTAAACTTATCTGATTGTGCTGTCAGAAAATAAAGTAGTAATAATTGGTCATGTCAGCAACACTAATTATTTAATCTAACTTCAGACATTTTCTAATATAAATCTAATTCCCCTACATGAAGAACAAAATTCCACAATACATCTATTTGGAAATGGTCTCTAACTCTGGAGAGACTAACACAGATTAAGGCTTCTTGCTTTCCTATATGAAGGAATTATCTAAGGAGAACAAAACAACTCACCTGTATCTATATGGTTTTGAACTGTGCTTTCTGCAGATGTACCTTCCTGAAGTGTCACATCCTCTGATGATTCTTCAGGAGTTTCTGGGAATTAAACCAAATTATCATTAACTCCTAACTTTTTTTTGTTAAGGAAAATAAACACTAATTTAATTAATATTCTAGGTTTCCTATACATAAGCAGTTCTTAACCCTTTTAGGGTCATAGAAACCTCTGACACTCAGATAAAAACTCCCCCAGAGTATAATGCAAATACTATGTTTGTACCCACAAAATAGTAAAATACTATCAGGAATAGATTTGGGTATTCGCTATTTGTTTATCACTTCTGCCCACTGCCTCTTCCCAAAGCCTATGCATGGACCTTCAGGAACTCTATGTGAAGAATCCTGCTTGAGATTATTCCTCCCAACTGACATTCCTCATTTTGATTTTATTTTCCCCTAAATGTCAAAGAATATAAACTTAAAAACTGAGTATTTTTCTTCCTTTTGTCATATACTTGGTCTAATTTGAAATATCATGAGCAAAGAGTAAAGTTAGCCTCACCATAAATTCTATTTGGCTACTGAAAATATTTATTTCTGGGATTTAATTCTATAGACCTATGAAGGATCAGGTTTTTTTGTTCCTAATTGGACATCTGCTTGCTAGATAGTCATCTTGCTGCTGCTAAGTCGCTTCAGTCATATCTGACTCTGTGTGACCCCATAGGCGGCAGCCTGCCAGGCTTCCCAGTCCGTGGGATTCTCCAGGCAAGAACACTGGAGTGGGTTGCCATTCCCTTCTCCAATGCATGAAAGTGAAAAGTCAAAGTGAAGTCGCTCAGTCGTGTCCGATTCTAGCGACCCCATGGACTGCAGCCTACCAGGCTCCTCTGTCCATGGGATTTTCTAGGCAAAAGTACTGGAGTGGGGTGCCGTTGCCTTCTCCTTATATGTATTTAATTCTTGTTAGCTCTGTTACACTGAAGTATGTATTCATTTAATGAAAAACGATTCATGAATTCATTTATCAAATATGTACTGAAAATCTACTGTGTTCTAAGGCTGTACTAAGCCGTAAATTTCATATGATGATCACATAAAAATATTCCAGGAAAGGGTTCTAAAAACATTCTCCAAATGGCTCTTCTTATATGAAACAGGATTCACTCATAACGTGTTTAGATTTTAACTCTTTTTTCTTTCCCTCCATAAACAACCTATATTCTTTGAAAAAAATCAAGATAGATACTTTGGATTTCACTGCTAGGTATAAAAATGGTAATGATAACTCAAGCCAACATTTATATCTAATGTACTGTCAGTATGATGACCATCTATCCTGGCCACTGTACCCACAGAGGGAAACTACACTTCCCTGTGATGCCTCATCTTAAATGCTTAAGGTCCCTATCTTTTGCGTTTGCTATTGATAATTCATCAATAGCAGTGAGTGGACTACTGATGCACAAGTTAAAAAACAAAACTGTAGCACTGATGTATCAGAAAAATAGGTAAACAAACATCCAACATTGGGTTTTGTCAGGACAAAATATCACCTTACTTGCTTCACTCTCTCCTTCTGGTGGTTGCACTGGGCTCTGTGGGACCAAGGATTCCTCCTGATCCTCAGATTTGCAGTGGCTCCCATTTCCTCTGGAACTTGAGGCAGTACTGCTCCTACAATCAAGACAAGCTATTTCACCAAGAAGTTAATAAATGTCAACTTTTAGGATAATTTTTGTAATTTACAACTAGAGAAACTGATCCAAAAAATTCAGACTATAATATTTTACAACTAGAGAAGTTGATCAAAAAAATACAGGATACAAATAAAACACAAGATTTATATTAGCAGTACTTGTGAAACATCACTTTAAAAAAAATCAAGGTGATTATTCTAATCCACTTTTAATATTAAAGAGAGACTTAAAAATATAAATTCTTCACTGACTGATGCACCTACGATCTGGTATATATTTTTACAAGTCTCTCTATTGAATTTTAACTTAATTACATAATCTCTCTTCTTGTCCTCACTACAGATGTTTCACCATATTAAAATTCTTACTGATTTTACAAACTTTGATCATACACCCTTTTAGACTTTATTGTTCTAGGCTACTTTTAAATTGATACTTGAAAAGAGGCCTGGAAGTTTCTTTGGTCTTTGAATTGCCCTTTGTAGATCACTGCCAGTTCTAGATTGCTGTTCAAATATGGCAAGTGATCGACACCATAGTTTTGTAGAAGGAGAGAATAATGTTTTTCTATTTTAGTTTTAATACCTACCTGATGATAACCATAATTCTGTTAGAATTTCTGGCTAGAGCAGAACACCATACCAAGTTAAATAAATAATTTTCAATGAACATTCTGTGACAAATCATGACATATGTGTAAAAAGGGAATTGAGTGGGAAAGAAAATAGAAGAAAATGTATAACAATCTTATTAAGGTTAAAATTAAATTCAGAAAAATGGAACAATTTCTTAAATTTAGTAAAGATGTGAACAAGAAAAAACTGAACGGCTACAACAACTTAAAAAACGTTAATTATAGACAAATAGCAGTGACTCAATAAACAATAAAAATTATCATGGAATGTTTGTCAAAATTTTACAAAAGCTTTTTTTTTGGCTAATTATGGAAGTCAATTTAATTTTTTTTTAATGGCATCCATGTATATTTTTAAGAAAAATGCGTATCTACATGGGTATATACACAGAGGAAAAGATCAGAAAGGATATTTATCAGAAAAATATCAGAAAGATGACACCAATGTTAACTGTCATCTCAGTTGGGTTACTGTAATTTTTTTTTCAACTTTTCTTTAAGATTCTTATTTCTTTTGCAATGACCATGTATTTCTTTATAACCAAAAAGTTAGGTATAGCAATTCTGATAAAGATAAGCCAATGTGATATATACATCTTTTTTTTCCCCCCATTGAGAAAGTTATGATGCAGGCTTAAATAGAATGCTCAGTGTAGAAGTTATGATAGGGCACTGATGTAGGAATACAGAGCCGTTAGTGGAAAAGACAAGTAATCAAGTAAATACATTTAGCATGTGTGAATATGGTATTTTAAAATTATAGATAAATGACTGACTAGATTGTTCAATAAAAGGTACTGGGAAAAAGGAAAAGCCATGTGGAAAAATTGAGGTATAAGCCCTACATCATACTTTATGGTAAAATAAACTATAAAAAGATTAAACATATTTTTAATATAAAAGCACAGAACTATAAAAGGAAATCAAGAAGAAATCTTCCTCTAATTCTGAGAAGGACAAGGAGCATTAATTAGCTCACAAGCTGAAACCATAAAGTGAAACTACCGTAAGCACTTAAAGACAAACAATAAACTGGGGAAAATATCTGCAACAAATGAAAGACGAATGATATTATCCTCACTTAATTCTATATAGCTCCTATAAGTCAGTAAGAAAAACATAAACACCACAGTAAAAAACTGGGCCAAGGATATGAAAGGCAATTTATAAAAGATGACAATTGTAGCTAACAATTATTTAAAGCTTATCGTGTGCCAGTCAACGAGCTAAGTGCTATGTACCTTTTCTGCATGGTCTCATTAAATCTTCCCAATAAACCCTAAGGAAGGTTGTATTAAATATTCCCATTTTCAGATGAAAAAACTGGTATTTACAAAGGTCCGACAGCTAGTCAGGTTCAGAATCTCAACTATTTGTCTGTGTACTCTATTGCCTTCCTGTCATCAAAGAAACTAAAATAAAAGCAAGACATCATACCGGCATAGATGAAAAAGACTGCGTTTTAAAAATCTTTTTTATAATGAATACAGAATACTTTTATAACCAGAAAAAAAGGCTACCTACTTTTTTGCTAAAGAAATAAGAAACTAGTAAATAAGAGAATATAATTCATGGTTAGTTTTCAAAGAAGAAAAAGTACCATTCAAAAGAAGAGTGGGACTAAAGATGTTTGGTTAAAATATGCTCAGATGAGATTCTTGATAAGAAATCAGTCCCTTCTGTACAGAAACATGAGAAAAGACTTGAGAATAAATATGATAATCTTTTGTGATCTTAAATTATATACTAAGAAAAAGAGCCAGGGATATCATAATTTTTAAAAGCTGAGGTCAAACAGTAGAGATCATAAAGAAATTCTATTGACCATGCCTTCAAATATACATCTAGAATCCAATCTCTTCTTACTACCTCCACTGCTCCCATCCTGGTCCAAGACACACCTCAGCCTAGCGTGCTGCAGTCCACAGGGTCGCAAAGAGCTGGACACAACTAAGCGACTGAACAACACCTCTCACCTTGCTTACTGCCAAAGCCTTTTAACTGGTCTTTCGGTTTCTGCTGCTGCTGCTGCTGCTGCTGCTAAATCGCTTCAGTCATATCCGACTCTGTGCAACCCCATAGACGGCAGCCCACCAGGCTCCCCCGCCCCTGGGATTCTCCAGGCAAGAACACTGGAGTGGGTTGCCAACCCAAGGCCTATTCTCTACACAACCAGATCTACACAGCCAGAGATACACTTTTTCCTTTTAAGACCCTTCTCACTTCCCTGGCTGACCTTATCTATAATAGATACTGGCCTACTCTCTCCTTTGGTCACTCCACTCCAGCTACACTGTTTTGTTTTGTTTTCTTTTTAAGATCTTTGAACATACTAAGACTGCTCCTACTTCTGCGCCATTGTACTGGCTTTCTCTCTGCATAGAATGCTCTTCCCCCAGATATGCATAGCTCACTCCTCCTTACCCTTTAAACTGCCCAAATGTCATCTTCTCAATGATGCCTACCCTTTCCTGGGGTTTTCCAATCATCTTTACCTGGTCTATTTTCTTCCACAGCACTTAATACCATTTAATAGGCTTTTGCTATACAAATCATTTATTTATTATGTTTATCATCTGCTTCCCATACCTAGAGAATAAGCTCAAATAGGGCAGGGATATTTTTTGTCTATTTTTTTCATCAGTGTATTCCCAAAGTCTAGAGCGGGCTTTGAAACACAGAAGGTATTCAATAATAATAAATGAAAATGCTATTTAATCAAAGATTTTAATATTAAAAAACACACAGAAACACAAATGGAAACCTGTGAATTACAATAATTATCATATATCAACATATAATTAATTATATATTAATAAACAATATATAACTATATTATATATCATTTATATACATTATATATTATACTAACATATAATATATAATAATGTACAATTTAATATATCAATTATCTAGAATAATTAATATATTGGTTATTAAATGATTAACATAACCACCATATATTAATCACATATAATTATATTAATATATAATTAATTATGTTAAGAAAGATTATGTTGCCTATATATTAATTTACATAATAACAATAATAAATTTAAATATAGTATTTTGGATGCTGTCTCTCATGATAAAGGCAATGAGACAGTGGCAAAGAATTTAGCTAATTTTTTAACTATCATATTTAACTAGATTAATTTTTTAACTATCATATTTAACTAGATTAATGAGTAATAAATATAATCAGAAATGCCATCCAAAAGAATCTATACCACCACTGAAGTTCAAACTCCTAGTAATAAACTAAATAAAAATTATTGAAAAATCAAATACGTAAGTTACAAATAAATGAATATACTGATATTGAATACTGGCCTGGAGACAGCAAAACATGTACTTTCATATGCTGTTGGGAGAAATGTAATGACAGATGATCCTTTTGAAAATAATTTTTCAATATCTTTTAATCTAGATACAGTTTTATTTCTGGAAAAAGTACCCCAAATCAATCACCTTAAAAGTAGAAAAAAAGCTTGTAAACAAAGATATTCATAGTCTTATTTGGTAAAAATAAGTAACTTCACTGCCTAACTAAAAGGAAATGGATAAGTAAAACTATGGTACATCCTTTTGATGGATTCTATTAGCTGACAAAATAATACTTATGAAAACTAAGTAGTAATATGGGAATATTTATTATAAAGTTAACTCTATGGGGAGAATTAAATATATTCAGTATCATTAAAATAATGTCAAACCAAAAATATATATGTATATACACATAAACATACATCTTTTACATTGGACCAAGCCTGCAAAAACCTCCAAATTGTTAGGCTTATTAATTTTTGCACTATTAGTATACTGGTGATTGAGCATCTTTTGCATTTTCTATCAGAAAAATATCCCAGGACCAGCAATATCAGTATCACCTGGTAATTTTTTAGAAATGCAAATTCTCTGACTCCACCTCAAACTCTTGAGAGTGGGGTCTAGTAATCTGTGTTTTAAGAAGCTTTCCAAGTGATCCTGAAGCATGCTAAAGTTTGAGAACCAATACATTATTGCAAAACAAAGATGAACTGTTGAAAATAATATCTAATACAATCCTACAAAATGGCTAAAAACATCTTTACAAAAACATTAACTTACCATTCATCTGTAAAGTTCAGTTTTATTGTGCTTGTAGTTGTTCCTTCTGTGCTGTAGTGCAAACTTAAAACTGGTTCACCTGTCCCTGGTTTGGGGCTCAGCTTTTCATTATTGTTATCTGAAAATTGTGTTTAAAACATTTGAAAAAAGTCTCTGAAATCAATAAAAAGATGACATTTCCTAAAATTTCTAAAACTTAAATTAGGCTGTCCTTGTCATAACTCTTTCTCACATCTGTTATGGTTCTCACTTAAAGTTCAAAAGCAAGTGTTATAGAAATACTCTATATTTCAAAGTGGCATTGAATCAAATTCTAGCTTTGCAACATGACTCCCTTTGATTCAGATGAAAATCACACACATTTGAGAACCATATTTAGTTGTTAGGGAATCAAAGAACATTAACATGAAATGACATACTTTATAAACTGGTATTTTTATTTAATGGAATTCTCAGGACTTTTTTCCTTCAGTTGCTAGAGTATTAAGAATAATTATCATTGGCTCCTTCAGAAATTCTGAGAAGATGCAAGGGCTCCAAAAGAAGCTGTTTAGTAAAAATTTTGCTGCAATTAACTGCTATCAAATTCTTTGTTCTTTCAAATTCATAGACTTACAATCTAGGGAGGGATTACAGCCTGTACTCTATTGGGAAGGAGGGGGGAGAAAAATTTAGTTATTTTCTAAAACTCTGTTATAAGATCATACCTTTTGATATATTCCATTCTCCCCCCCAACTAATCTTGAAAGAAATTTGTTTTCTAAATTATGGGAGGCAACTCCATCTTGAGTCCATAGCTGATACTCATAATACATGTCTATCTCAACATACAAAATCTTTATAAAATGGTAAATAAAAATTAAGAAACTCAGAAATCAATACAAATCACTTTAAAGCCACCTCTTCCCTCCTCTCCAAAAGGAGTACTCAGATATTCAAAGACAAATTTGAACAGGGCTTTATAAATTTTTCATTTTATGATGAATAACAGCTTGGGGGGACATTAAAATGTATATACAGAATAAAAACTGCTATATAACCAAACATGTAATATTTCTGCCAGTTCCTTGCAGAAAGAAAACTCATCTGTAACAATACTTATTTTCTGGATACTATTTCAAGCACTTGATACAGTACCTGATGGTACTAAAAAGAAGCTTTCTGTCATGAAAACAGTATCAACATAAGCAGTAACAACTTAATGAAATCAAAATTACTCAAGATTTTTGGTTATTGGGCCCACTTTTTATTGCAATAAAGAACTCGTATCTTTCTGCATTCCTTTTGAACATGCTAGAGCACTTACTAAAAGAGAACCTGACAGAAACTCTGCTCTAGCTTTTATCCTGTGAGAGGACAACTAACAGGACTTAAGAATACAGAACAGTAGCAGAAAGGAAAAAGGATTCTCTCCAAGAGAGGAGAAGCCAAGCTGATAAAATTCAGGATTATCAGTTCTTACATCTTCACTTCTAACTCATGTGACATCCTCTTCTATAATATTAATTGCTTTTTGAAAGTAAAAGTTTGAATCAGTTATAAAGCTGGCCTACCAAATTGTATTCATTCTGTTTCCGTACTACTTCTGTTGACTATGTCCTTGATATAAACAGCTGCTAAGAAAAAAAAATTAACCATCCATTACAACTTTCAAAGATATGATAATTCAGTGTTTTAGAGGAGGTATTTTACCAAATGGCTCTCTTATAAAATAACCAAATTAACCTATCTTGAGCTTATGTAAAATTATCAAGAACAGGACTTTTTTTAGGTCCACATCATGAGGCTTGCAGGATCTTAGTTCCCTGACCAGGGACAGAACTTGCACTCTTGGCAGTGAAAGCCACAGTCCTAACCACTGGACACCCAGGGATTTCCAAATGGCACTTTTAAAGCATCTGTCCTATCCTTGACAACCTTTGACATATTTGCTGTTAGTCATTTGTCCACATAGAGTTTTCCCTTATTCTTTAGTTATGTTGCTGAAATTTCTATCCCACTAATGCCAAAACCACAGTCATTCTTAAGATATGGAATTGGTGATGACAGCCAAAAGGCTGAATGATAAGAGTAAGAGGTTAGTTAAGAGGTAGAGTTGGGGCTATGTTTTTCATTATCTCTCAAACATTTTGTAAACTGCTTTGCTATTACTTTTCTTTTAAAGTAAAGAAGGAATAGGGGGGGAAAGCAGGTGTGAGAGAATTGTAGGACTGAATTTCTTAGGCCTGCTTTGGTTAATAGGAGCATAAGTTTTAAGAAGACATTTAACAGCACAACACTGTAAATTCAACTATGCTACAATACAAAATTTTTTTAAAAAGAAGCCATTTACTGATTCATGTTGATGTTTGGTAGAAACCAATGTAATACCATAAAGAAATTATCCTTCAATTAAAAAAAGTTTAAAAAAAGAAGCCATTTAAATGCTTTATCAAAACTTCCTTTTTGAGTAAAATTAGAGGCAGCTATAGATATTTGCATGCTATGACTAAAGGAATATAGTAGACAAAGAGCTAGCTGTTGAGAGGTCCAAATGGTGTAGAAAATATCTACCAACTTCCAAGACCACCTCCAACCTCCAAAAGCAAGAAGTATCCTTAAGATGATCAGTGTGAATTAATACTTTCTTCCGAGGTTACCTATTACCAAGTTATTATTTAATCTCTCTGTAATATAACCCACACATTATAAAAATTCATGCAAAGCACAGCAGTACTCATTTAATTTACAAAATGACTACAGTTGACAGAATTTGTTCATTTAAACTGTCAATGAAGTCATCAGCCTGGAGTAAAATGGGCTCATCATTATATCTGTTAGTTACAAATACTTCAGACCACCCCCTGCCCCCATCTAGTTCAGTTCTCTCTTTGTAGCGTTAAATATAAATTACATCTCAGGCAGAAACACTGCACAACACAGAACCTGGTTTCTTCAACTGAAGCACTGATGCAAGTATATATCTGAAATCTAAAAATTTATTTCCTAGCCTTGTTCATTCTAGTCTTCCTAATTTAATACTCCTCTTCTTGATGTATACAACCTATCAGATTGAATTTTCTCAGAAATGTAGATAAGTTAATAAACAGTTTCCAATAAAGTGCATATTTTAAGCTAAAAAGGTCTATAAAAATCTAAAGAACCAAGAAATTAAATTTTATTATCTTATTTGAAAAAACACTTGTAACCACTTTAATTTTCAATAACTTGTCCTGTGTGTTAGAATCTAGATCAGCAAATACATCCTAAAAATTGCATTATTTGTATGCTTGCTTAGAAATATATTACTGAAATATTTTGCTTAAAAAGTAGAGATTTTAATTTAGGAGGAGTCTTAGGGTTGAGAACTTAATCAAATCCAACGACTACGTAGAATGCACCATCATAACAGTAACTAAAGTTTGTTGAACATTACCATGTCCCAGGATATGTATAACCTTTGGAGCACATACTTTTATCTCCATTTTATAGATGATGAAACTGATAATAATGTGGTAGATTCTTTTTCTCTAAGTTTCTTTCTATATGAAGTTCTTACTTGCTATACTATCTTGGAAAAAATTTGAATACTAAGTAGAAAATAAGATTCCTTCAACACATATTTTAATTAAGAAATATCAACTGTCAGTATTATTTCTCAAAAAAGATATATATTTCATATCAGCAACTCTGACAAAGTTCTGGTAATGCAAACTGTCACTTTGGCATCAGACTATTGGAAAACTATCCTGTATCTTTTCCAGGGCACTGAGAGATTAAACTGTCAATAAAATTGTGGTGCACTTAGCACAAGGACAGTGTGAGGGGAAAAAAGCACTTTAAATTTGTTCAACCTGCTAAGGCAGCCATACATATTGCTTTGATTTCAATTATCAAGAACAACAGACGATGTTAGTAGCTTAGAGTGATCTCTACCCAGGCAAACTACCACCCATTCAAACATATGCTTCAGAAGCACAGTCATAAAAACATAAAAATCAAGACAATATACTGTAAAAGATTTCATTCTTTGGAGTTAGAAGTGAATAGTCAGTAACATGAGATTCTAGAAAGCAAATTTAAAATAAAAGAGCCCTTTGCAGATTAATGCACTGGCTCAGAAAAAAAATTATAGAATGGGCTGGAATATAATTTGAAAGGAACTTCTTTGACCTTTACTTAATTAGGTAGTTTCCAAGCCTTTCACAGTAATAACCACAAATAAACTTTTGTTGTTGTTGTTTAATACACGTTTTCAAATCATTCAGTCTGTGCATTTTGACTATAATCATTTGTGGCTCTAAAAAAAAACATGCTCAAAGTAGATAACAAAATATGCTATCTTGGTAACTAGATTTGTATATCATCTAAATATTGTTTGGTCTTTTAGCTAGGATGTCCCTGGAGACCTATCCTATGTATAAATTTAAACAAAGTTATCAAAGTGATGATAACTAAGTAGAATATCACCACAATAATTAGTTCAGAACCACTATGCCCAACATTTTCTCTCTGCTAGGTCACTATTCTAACTGTACAATCTTCCACCATTAATCATGTATAGTAGCTGAGATAAGTTATGGATCATGTAGAAATAATTTATTCTTTGCCTCAGGGATTTTCTATTACACAAAGAACTCGTCAATATTTTCCCTTTTGTTATGCCCAATGTTTAAAATAAAAATCAATTTATAAGGAAACAAAATGTATGATGAAATCCTCTGAAATAATATTGATACATCAATAATTAAGCTCAACTATCTCCACAAATTTTGTACCCCCAACTTGCCTGACATACATAGAAAGGGCAAACATCTGAAGTATAATTTCTAGGCCAAGGTAAAATTTCCATTTGTAAATGTCAGGAACCTATAACTTTTCCGCATAACTCAAGACTACTGGATATCCAAGTCTTCCAATCATCTGTATAAGGAGGCATACTCTGACCCTGATTCAAAGTGGAGAAATTGTTTCTAGGAGTAGATTCTAAACAGGGAACTACTATCCACCACATAGATGACTGTGAGGCAAGGCTCTTCTTTTGAAACTCAATGTTCTCACTAGTGTAATCTGACTTTATATAGAAATGAACTATTTTATGAAAGCCAAAAACAAAGTATAACTTTAACACTAATATTTACTAGGAAATCTCTCCTATATAATCTTTTGGAAATAATATTCTAGTCAAATTTTACTTCTGACAATCAAAATCCACCTGTGTATCAATAACGATCATTTTAATCCAATACACTTTTTTCATGACATAACACAAAAGTGATTTAAACTTAAAACATGGGGTTGGGATACATATAGAATCAGACTATGCCTGGTTCCATTTTCCCTCTGATATTTAAAATTTATGGACTGAAATACAGTTGTCATTTTATCTATGCGACATAGGCTTTCTTTCCCTGTACTCCAGAACTGTCAAGTCTTATATCCCTCTGTTCATAAAAGTCTTCTATTTCTATTTCACTTTCAGTTTTGAGGGAGAACAGATAGTAAGAAAATAACTAAAAATGCATATCCCATGTGGCACATAAACCCTACCAAAATTCTCATCCAGTGTTTTTCTTTTCATGACTCTTTCCTCAGCTATATTCTATTAAAAAAAAAATCAAATCTGTCTGTCCCTCTGATTGATCAGATTACTTAGCACGGTAAAATGCGACTTCCAGATGAAAATGAAAATGAACAACTTAGAAGAACTCTCTCTAAAACCACTTTCCCCTCCAGCTACCATTCTCCTTGCTTATTGTTTTGAAGTACTTTTCTTATTTCTCATCTCCACTTTTTCTCCTAAATCTGCCCTCTATCAATCCAGTGAAACTGCTCTAATGAGACTGACCACCTCTGAACTTACTAATCTAGTGGGAGAATTTTTAGAACTCATCTACACTTGACCTCTCAGCAGCAAGCAGACAACTCTCTTGTATTTGAAAATTCTCTTCTCCTGGCCTCATGCTCTGTAATACTTAAAGCAGGTTTAAGACACACCCTCACCCTTCTCCCTCCAAACAGGTTTTCACTGCTAAACCATCTCCCAAATAGAAATTCTGGAGTTGTTACTTCAGTTTATACTCTGGACTCCTCTTCAATTATTTGCCTCATTCATCAAATCCTGTATACTCTACATTCTAAATATTTCTTGACTCTCTTCACATTTCTACCTTATCTCTATCATCAGGTTAAAATCCTTACTGGAGATAGAATTTTAAGGAGAACCTCCTAAGTGATTTAGTCTCTAGTCAATTCTTCATATTCTATTCAGAACAAATGAGATCAGGCCATATGTCCTGTTTTTAATTCTTCACTAACTTCCTATCAAGTTCAAAAGGTCCTTCCTTCTCAATACAGACTCTACCTATCTCTTGAAGCCACAGCACACCCCAGTCATACTGGAATTCTTCTAGTCATTCTAATGTGATTTTCTCAGAGCCTCTGCAAATGCTATTAATATCCATTATCCCCTTTACTCCTTCTCCTTGACCTAACTTACTCATATAATCATCTTTCAGATTGCAACTAAAATGCCTCATCCTCAGGAATACCTTATTTGAGCCTGTGCCAGAAGAAACAAAGACTCACTCGTGTGTTCCCCACTAAATCTTGTTTCCTCTTTTAAAACTCTTATGACATGTGTATTTATTTTTACATCATCTATCTTTACTGTTAGATGAGGCAAAGGGTAGTGGTTATGATCACAGACACTGCAATCAGACTGCTTGGATTTGAACCACATTCCTAACATAGACACACAATGTATGACTTTAGACAAGTTTCTTAACCTCTCTTTACCTCAGTTTCCTTATCTGAAAATGGGGATAATAATGATACCTGCTGTATAAGACTGTGAAGAGGATTAAGTAAATAAACATATAAAAATTGCTCAAAGTAATGTTTGACATACACAAAAAATGCAATATAAGTGTCTATGTTATTATTATGGTTAATAACTCTATTATTACTACTACTATTATTAATTAACTCTATGTTCCAAGCACAGGGAGCATTAGCTTTATTATTCGTGCATCCTGGTACCAGGCCTAGTATTTGCCACAAGGTAACAGGCATTTAATATGAGTTGAATTAATGAAACAGATACACAGATATGACTCTACTACTTATTTCACTTGTCTTTACATATCTCTTGGAGTCTTGGCTTCTTCATCAGTAAAATGAGGATCATATTACCTCATTAAACTGCAACAAATGGGATAATAGATACTAAATTCTTAACACAGTGCCACTTATATACTTAAAATTCAATGAGAGCTATTTTTATCATAGACAATTCTGAATTAGAAAACAATTTAACTAAAAATGTAGACATTGACTTGGGTAGCAACAGGTGGAACAAGTGAGTACAGGCAAATGAATTATCTCATCTCCTTTTCCCCAACTTCCAAAAAATGAAATATATCACTAATTGTTAGAACCTAAACTGAGTAGTTGGGGAAAAGGAGATGACCTATTTCATTCTAAGCAACTAAGTGATAACTAGTTCTAGAGAATACAAAAAAAAAATCTAAATGAAATATGATTTCATTAACTTTTTTCTTCTAGAATTTAAATACAGTATACACAGATATTTTCCAGTGTGAATATTGAACTTAATTTCCCAACTAATACAGCAGACTTTAATCATTAGATATTTAACAAAAATTAGTTGTCAAAGTACATTTAATGTCATTTAAAATATCACTTGATGTAATATTGTCAAAATGACATTATTAAAATAAACTTTCAACTTGGTGACAGTATATAATCTTAAGGGAATAATACTTAACAAGACACATTCAGTTTTTCCATTCCCAATCTACCCTAGTAGAATTAGTAAAATCTGTTTCAGTGGTTTCTGACCATCCACAAGTCTCTTTCTGTAAGTAAACCTTTCATTAATGTCAAAAGAAGTCTGCTTATTAAAATAATGGATAATTAGTATTTATGTTTCTAATGTCCCAAATTACCATTTTTATTTCTTTAAATCTAGAATAGAAAATGAGTGTCTGACACATGCATAATTGCCCACAGGTATAAGTCTCAGACTTAATGGCATTATCAACTTCCACTTAATGATTATCACTGTAATGAATATAAAGCAACTTACTACAGTCATGGCCATAATTTCAGGCAAAATTATTTCCTTATACCCTCTGAAAAGTTAAATGTTAAGATTATACATTTCTTTTGTTATTGTTGTTACTGTTACTAAAAGAGGGGGGAATTTCTGGCCCAAATATTTTTAACAGGAAAAAATTGCTAGTTTTATTAAAAGGCAAGAGCAGTACATGTCAGAAGAGGCTTTTTCCCCTTATAGTAAGTATGAAAGAGATATAAATAAAAGGAAAATCAAAACTACTTATTAGAATATATTATTCAAACTAAATGCAGGACAGATGTAACTGTGCTTATTTAAATAGTTTCTAATTAGCACAGAAGGGTTGTCAATGTGTGTACACATAGCTGTAAGTTTTACAGCAAAGTATTTCACAACAGGAGAAAAACAACATATATGCTGTACACCTATTTCTTTAAAAAACATTTTAATAAAACAAAAACTACTTAGGCAACCAGGTAGCTGCATTTATGGTCTTAAGGTTTAAACTAAATATATTAGACTAAGCTTTTTTAAAAAATTCAAAATAAATACATGAAAACACTGATCAGAATCAATCAGTTCAATAATGTACATATAATTAGTGAAAGAAAATAAATCTTTGCAGTGACACATGTCAATTACTATTAAAATTTTTTTATTAGTAACATTTTTATCCTGGTAATCCTGAATCAAAATAAAGAAAATCTATGAACTCTATGGGAAATTAAATTAAGCAACATGTAAAAGCACCTGGACATCTGGAAGATGAACACTGTCAGGTAACTATAAAACTGAATTATCAATTAAAAAATGTATTAGTGTCTCTTTAAAAGAAAAAAGAAATTTTAAATATGCTTAAGATAATTATTATATATTCAGGAAAAAACTTATTTAATGTACTAATTTTTCCATTCTACAAGGTAAAATGGAGAACAGAGGTCTAGTCAAAGATTAAAATAGCTTATCTGAGGACGTCAATTATTCCCTATACATACTCTTCTACAAAGATTCTTTACTTTGTAAACATACTCAGTTTTGAAATTATTACTCCCTCCCAGACATTACCTTTTCTCTGTCTTTTCATTTGTAATGAAAAGCTTACTGAAAGAGTCATCTACATGACAATGTCTCCACTTTAAGAAAAAAATCTTTCTCCTCCAACCACTACTATCTGGCTTCTGCCTCCACATAATAACTGCAGTGCCAAAGCACTGCCAAATTCAAGAAAATTTCTCAGTCCTTTTTATATCTGACAGCCTTACGTCACAATGCACTTACTGATGAGTTCCTCCCTGAACTTTACTTTTCCCATGACTTTGGATACAGCATTCTTTCTGCCCTATTTCTCAGATCACTCTTTTTCTGTCTCCTCAGCCAGGTCCTTTTCTCTGCTTGCTCTTTGTAGTATAGACTTTCCTCTTTTCACTTAATCCTCTCTTCCTAAGACTATTTCATCCACTCTCACCATTTCAACTGTTATCTGTTAAGTTGACAATTCCTATTTTTATCTCCACCTCAGACTTTTCTGGTGACTTCCAGAAACTATGATATTTCTCCATCTGATGTTCAAAGGTAATTCAGACTAAAGGTATCAAGAAAATCTCATGTATCTTTTTTCCCCTGTAACTGGCAGTTTCTCCTGAAATCCCTATCTTAGTTGACAGTATTACTATCTATTGCCCCATTGAGACACCTGGGTATCATTCTCTTGTTTTTAAAAACTAATCTTTCTCAAAGTCCCATCAATTCTAGCTCTTAAATATTAAAAAAAAAAAAAAAACAAAACCCTGTCCATTCTTCTCATTTCCAACTGCTATACTTTAAGATTGAATTACTCATCCACTCATCATCTCTCACTTGACCTACTGCAATAGGTCATGTGACCTTTTACATGGTCTTGCTATTTTCAATTTTACTCCCTTCCAATCAACCATCTATAAAGCTGCCAAAATGATCCAATACATAAATCTGGTCATGTTTCTCCCAAGCTAGAATAATTTCTAGGGCATCTCACTGCTTAAACAATTGTTTTATTCATTCATTCAACAAAATATCTACTGTTTTGAAAACAGATATGGTGTTAGGCACTGAATATACTATAGTGAATGAAAACATTCAGAGAATACAGAGAAAGACAGGTATTAAACAATCCCTTAAATAAAGGTATGATTATAAATTTTGACAAATGTGATGAAGGATAGCAGGTCACAAAGAGATAAAGAGAGGAGAACTACTTCTGATTAGAATGTCATACTACTTTTGGAAAAGTAGTATCTAAGTGAGTTTTGATGAGTAGAAGTTGCTGAAGACAAAAACATTTTGGTAGAGACAATAGCATTCACAAGAAATTTAAGAGGGAAATGAGCTTAGAGTGTTGTTAGAAAAACTGAAAGAAGGCCAAATTGTCAAGAGCTGAGTGAGTGAGAGAAAGGGCCAGGAGTGCAGGGCTCTGCAAGCCAAGGCATGGATTTAGATTGCCTGAAGGGAGAAGGAAATGGCAACCCACTCCAGTGTTCTTGCCTGGAGAATCCCAGGGATGGGAAAGCCTGGTGGGCTGCCGTCTATGGGGTCGCATAGAGTCAGACACGACTGGGGCGACTTGGCAGCAGACTTGGCAGGCAGCAAGGGCAAACAGTTTAAAAGTTTTAGGCAAGTGAATAACAATATGCTTAGATTTACATTTTTAAAAGTTTACTCCGCCTGGAGATAACAGATGCAGACTGATAGGATGTGAGAAGACCAGTTAAGAGGTTACTGTATTAGTCCAGGTGAGAAAGACAACAGTGGGGAGTTTCAGTTCACTTTTATAGTAGACATTATCTCTAGGTGATAAAACCCTGTAATGTAGAAGTCCCCCGTACATTAAAAGATGTACTGCTGAATAAAAAGGCATGTAAAACCTCAGGACTTAATTCATTTGGATATGCTGTCATTTGAACATTTCTGCTCAGAGAACTTCTTACCAAGTTACACTGATGATGGTCTATCATCATGCAGCTTCTGCCAAGCCTACTCAATATCTGACCTTTTATATAACATCTCCACTCATAACTGAAAGGCAAATATGCTTTACATGGCCCAAAAAATACTCCTGATTTCTGCCTCCAAACTAGCTTACCCTAGTAAATGGAATAGTTTACCCAGGCATTGGTGGCAAAAATCTGGGAGCTATCCTTTATTCTCATTTCCTTCTGTCATATGTCATAATATATATAAAGTAATTACAATATAAATATAATATTCAACATAATTCTATGGAAATTTTTCTGTAAGATTAAATAAAATATGAATTTGGCTACAAACTCTTCAATAGTATTTACATTCATATAGCCTTACCAAAAAAAGATTTGATTAGAGAGCAGTTCTAAACAGTAGTACAATATATTATATATAATATTATAATTGTGTTTTACACTTTAATCATTCTTTACTGTTAATACCTCTACAATTAATGTATAAAGATAAAACACGCATAATTTCTTAGTTCTCAAATTCACTTATGAATTCATTCATTCTCAAGAACAGAAAAGACCTATAGCAAATATTTGCCATCTCAGGTCTATAAAGAATAATTTAAGATCAGATGTACAGAAGGAGTTTTCTGATTTGTTTCAAAATTAGTTTTTGAATAATTCTCCAAGAAGACAGTTAAAATTAGATCTATTTCACACTAAATAGGTACTTCAGCAGTATTTCATTTCCTCAATGACAAATGAGTCACCCTACATATGTAAACTTTTAGCCAACTAAAGCTTATGGCTTTAGGGCTAAGTTACTTTTACATTTTTGAAAAATATTTGTAAAATCTACTTCATCAACCTCTTCTCAAGGCTCCAAAGTGGACTGTATACCTCTCCTACTTCAGAAGGCAAGTGGAAGTGGAAGTTATTTTCCCTTCTGATGGGTGACTTTGGAGCTTATCTCTGCATTGATAATCGTATTTCTTAAAGTTAAAGCTACCTAGAGTTCAAGCATCAGACAAGTGAGACATAAAACCAAGTATTATGACAACAGCGTAGTAATACAGAACATTTTTATGCTCCAATAACTTTTCCAAAAGTAACCACTAGGTAATATGCTAACCTCACACCCAGTTATACAATTTTATGACAGCTAGAATTTGTAAAAAGGGATCTTTTTTATATACATATAATACTGTTATAGGAAGAGATTTCAAAGAAATTAGCTTACACAGAAAATAATTTGTATAGGCCAAGGAGGCCCTTTGGGCATAATACCACCTAAGATAATTTAGCCCACAAAATACTGACTATTAGACCATAGATCACAATGAAATGCTATGAAAAAGTGAGAGAGAGCTTGGTTTATGCATTGCAATAAAACTATGGATGGATGGGCATAGCGCATCTCCTGTTGCACGCACCCTGTTGCTCGTCAAGTGACATGGATCCAAGCTGTTTGTTAACCACAGAAGAAGGAGAATCTGAAACAAAAATGAGATTTTTAACTTAAAAGTAAGCAGCAGAAAACTGCACAGCAATGTCATGATCATCTCTAAGCTTAAGAAACAAATGTATAATGGTGGGGAATAGAAGTAAGTACTGTGGAGTATTTCCCAAGCAGTGAGTAAGCAAGGCCGTGTGCTTAAGATATGTTATTTCAGGCAAGCATTTAGCAACTTTGGGAATGAGTTGAGAAAATGTTCTTCTACTTCCATGCATATACTTTTTATCAAATTCATTTAGCACAGGCACAAAGTGCAAGGTAGATAAAACAGAAACAGAGTATCTCCCTCACCACAAGAAAGACTCTTTGTCTTTCTCAAACCCTCTTTCCAGCTCCTTAAGATGGCTTTATTTTGGACTGGAGGATTCAAAGCATGAAATGAGATGCTCACTACACTTAGCTAGATGTTATCTTGAGTTGAAAAAGGAACTCAAAGACATAAGACAAGGAAAATGGTTTATGAGAAATATTTAATGAAGTAATTACCATTACAGAAACATAGTAACTTTTAAAAACTCTATGGTATGTGGTGAATATTAAAACTGCACTGTGAAGCCTTTGGTTTCTTTAGGTGCCTGGTGAGAAAAGGAAAAGAAAGGCAATGAAAAGGCTTACACTTTGGGCATCATGCTTTCTACCTTGGCTTCAAACAGAATGTTTTATTTTTACCCTTTGGATACACTGAGTTTCTATGTAAAAGAATTTGTCTTATAAATAAATGGGTTCTACTGTTTGAAAAACACTCGTATAAAGTAAGGCAGCATGATGAAATGGAAAAAGCACCAGTCTAGAATTAGTCAGTGTTGATTCCAACTCTGGTTTTGACAATAACTTAGCTGTATGACAGAGGACAAGTCAATATTTTTAGGTCTAACACTCTCCTTTCTTCCTGGTCATTCTAGGATCTGGTAACTAAGAAAGGCATGAGGAAACAGAAGGAGGTGGCTACTATTACTGGCTGGGGTTCCAGTGTCCTAGTAGAGCTACAGGAAAGAGAAAATGTGGATAGCAAGCATACATAGCTCTCCACTAAACGTAAGAATAAGTCCTAGTTTCTAACAGCCTATGCTCCAGTTCTTAGCAAATGTTGTTCATAAAAACTCTGCACTTTTTTATAATGAAGCATTATTCTCCCAACAGTAAGTATTTTGATTTATGAGTGACCATAACTCAATAGCTAAGTTTTCTAATATATCCTTGATTCTTAGCAATTTTATACCACTTGACTGCTTGTACACTGAAAACTGAACCCCGCTACCAGGACTACTAGTATCAATTTCAAACTGTCTACCTTCTGAGGTAACCAGTTTGGTCATAAATTTTTATACTACTAGATTTTCATAAAGCATGATCATCATTTAAATAATAGTATGCTTATCACTGCTTCATTAGAATATTCAGCTCAACAAATCTGTTGCTGTTGTTTAGTCACTAAGTTGTGTCCAACTCTTTTGTGATCCCATAGACTGTAGTCCACCAGGCTCCTCTGCCCATGGGATTCTCCAGGCAAGAATAGTGGAGTGGGTTGCCATTTCCTTCTCCAGGGGATCTTTCTGACCCAGGAATCAAACCCACATCTCCTGCAATGGCAGGCATTCTTTACCTCTGAACCACCAGGGAAGCGCCAACAAATCTGTACTAAACAAAAAAGAAAATGGAATGATGGTAATTTAATTGGTTCCCTAATCTAGTCATGCTTTACTTTCTTTTATAAGACTTCTCAAATATCAATTTCTGAGTTAGATACAATGAAGAGTAGATGAGTTGATCTTTGGAAAAAACCAAAATTATATTCTTTAAGAAAAACAAAAAAAGTGAGTCAGTGAAATAAATATTGGAAAATCTTCCTAGAAAGCCTGTTATGAAAATTTTTTTATCGTTATACATTCTATTATACTCTTCTTAAGAACCTGAGAACAACCTTCCATGCAATCTTTTTTCAAATATTTAATTTTTCACAAATCTTATGGAATGCACAAATCTTATGAAATAAAGTGCATCTTATGCAAGTTTTTAAATAAAACACATTGAGAAAGGATCTACAATGCTGTCATCTCAAAGAATTGTATATTTTCAAACTCTTGAAGTATTTAATTAATGAAGCTTAGGTTAAGGCAGAAAGATAATGTTAAACTAAAAGGTCTTCCTTCTGGGTTTTACAGTCTGTCCAGATGTTATATGTATCTGGGGAATAATCTTTCTTCACATGTTGAAGACCAATTTTTAAGAAGAAATCCTTCTTGATCATTGCTTCCATTCTATTTTTAATTTGGGGTACTACGCAACTGTTTTTGAAAGGATTATCTTCCTGTTACATAAACATTTGAAGTAACGTGTTTCTGTATCACTAGATATTCATAAATATAATACCTATAACTTCTAACTTACAGAAATACTTCCAATATTAATATAATAATCATCAGAATATCTAATATTTTTAAAAAATAAGTATTAATTCAATGCTGATTGCTTCAGTGTTTGCATACCCTACTCACAGAGAGTTTGCATACTCTCTGTGAAATATCATCTAGAAAGCACTATCACAAAATAAATTTTGACTATATGGTCCCATGATAATTTATTACAAAATGTAGGACAGTTGGTCAGCTTATTGCCAGTCTCTTAAATTATTATTATTTTTAAAGTAGAGACAAACTTTAAGCAAAAGCTCCTTCAGTCTAAGCCAAGGTGTTTCATGCCTAATTACTATATATCTCCAAACTTTTCGTGTTCTAGTTTTGAGAAAATTCTTTAGCCCCTTGACATTCAAACTCTGTAGGAAAAAATAAAGAATTATAATTTAAATAACAAAGATTCTAGTCAGACTCCCTGGGTTCAAATCTGGCTTTTCTACTCAGTAATATTGTAATCATGGGCAAGTTATTTAACGTCTGTAGTCTCAGTTTCTCCGTTTCTCCATCTGTAGAATGGGGATAATTTTGATATCTACCACATACTTTTCTTGTGAGGATTTAATGAGATAACCTATGTAAACTACTTCAATAGCACATAGGAAAGGGTCAACTAATGTTATTACTTGCTTGTTTTTCTCAAACATAGTGCTGAATGAAAAATAATAATTAAAAGAAAAAGAAAAGAAAAATGATGATAGGAAGCTGTTCTGAAAAACATGGAGCACAGTCCCATGTTTAAAGTTCTAAGTTACCCATCACTGTGTTGCTTAGGACCCTATCATTTAAAGTCGTTGAAAAGTACTTGCAGAACTAAGTCAACATCACATCTGATTTACTAAACGCTCATGTTATAAACACTAACATGGTGGGTCAAATGCATCCACTTGAGAAGTGCGACCTGTAACTGACATTATGGACACTGTGGGGAACTGGATGTTGTACAGAAGACTGTTTTCAGAGGACTGGGTAAATGCTGATTTTTTCCAATATGGCTCAGTTTTGAAAAGCCCTTTAAAATATTCACCAATGTTTCATACCCTTTACGGGGTATAAAAATTACTTTTTTCTTTTCCAATTGGCAAAACCGTGCCATAAAGTGAAAAAACAGTTCCTACCTGACACCCTCTCTAGGCTGGCTCCATGCTCCAGTGGGGCTCTGTGGTGGTTGGGCCAGTACCAGCAGACTCCACAGGGTGTTGTCACTCTGAGCAGGAGCCAGCAACCCATGACTTCAGGGGACCTGAAATGGAAAAAAAGAGTTGGGTTTAAAATCAGCCATATGCTGAATGCCTCTGCCACAGCTGTTTATGGCATTCATCTGAAAAACATACATACAGCTCATTCAAAACCCTGAATACTATCAACCTTTCATGGTCGCAATATGAGGATATCTTTAGGTATTAATAGTAAGTTAAAGTTACTATAATTAAGATAGTCCAATATTATGTGTACTTTTCTATTCAGGAGTATAAAAACTTTATACAGTGTTCTCTATCCCATCCTTGTGCCACACTAACTAAATAAGTCAATAATTGGGAAACTGAGGCATAAAGCAGCCAAATGACCTGCCCAAGGTCATTTTTCATAAGGCCAGGAATAAGAACTCAGCCAGTCTAACACCTAGACAAGTGATCTGATGAAAGGAAATTCATCTCTTTATGATTTAAAAAAAAAAATCACTGAAAGATTAGAAACGAGTTGTGATGTACTTCCTACAAGTCTAAAAAAAGTGCACTTTTTTAAAACTAAAAATGTGAATATTTTATAGACATATATACTAATTTTGAAAAAGTATTAGAAATTAGCTATGAATAATTATCATTTACAGGTGTCAAAAATTGTTTTAGAGCAGTGGTTTTTGAATTGTGCTTCTGAGAGCAGAGGTGGCTTGGGGGTGGCAAGAGGGACAAGGAATTAAGCTGTCATTTCTCAACACTCTTCTTTATGTTCAATCTCAACAGTGTCATTTATGTATTTTATATTAGAACTTCCCCATGAAATTCTAATTTCACAGCTGAAAAAATGGGAGGGGGAGAATTGTTTAAAATGTATATTAACATCTATCTTATACAGCTCATTTTAAATACTGCTTGGTGCCTTGGAGAACTGTTTAAAACATATGTTACAATCTATCTTATACAGCTCATTTTACTGTATGATGCCTTTGAATGGTGTTTTAGTCTTCAACTGCCAAGAAATATTGGCATCAGACATGTTCTCATTTGATCCCATTAAAATGTAGACTCTATAAAATGGCTTGAGGGTTTGATGCCATTTTCCTACAGAAATTAAGTATTAGGTAGCTTCATCTAACACTTAGCCTGTCACAAAATATTCTCATGAGTCCTATACTTTGAAAAGAGAATAAAATATTTACCAGACAATGTAGTCACTCAGAAATTCTGCATGTGTTAAAATTTCTTGGTTTCCAAAATTACATTAATGTCTCCTTTGAATATCTTATACCTAAAAGGCTTAAACAGGTGAGATGATGATAGAAATATAATTTACTGATAGTATCATCATTTGCTGACACTATGAGGATATCAAGACATAATGGGAAAATGTTTTATGAGAACTGAGCATTCTTCTATTGTTAAAAAGTTAAAACATAGAATGCTAATTTTCTGCAAACTGTATTCATGATTTTAGTAGTAATATCTAGTATGAGTGAATGGATCAATTAATGCCCATTATATACACACACAAAATTATATTCATACATTGTGAAATGTAGGAAAATGTTTTATGAATTGTTGTTCAAATACAACCAATCTTCCTGCTGAATTTCATAAATTTAATTTCTACTCTGTATTTCTATAATTTGGATGTTCCAAAATGAAGAATTTTACATTAAGTCAACTCATCTTTCCTCCTTTTCAAGATTTACTAAATGGACAAGATATTCTTTGTAACAAACTAACAATACATTATTAGCTCTTCTTAAAGTTTTTAGTTACCAGTGTTCCTGACATGTGAAGAAAGAGTAAGATAAAAGCAACGCTAGCAAATGAACCTAGGGCATGTTACAGGTTAGGTTACTAGTGGTCTTATATGAATGGCATGTCAAAAAGCATATGGCATAGAGGTACACAATCCATCTCACACTGTAAGGGAAGACAGCAAGCATACACCGAATAGCAGCACCAAGGGCTTCTAATGCTGGTCCATGTGGCAGCCTCAGGGACCCAAGCAAGTTGTTCAATAACAAAAAATAAGATTAATGTGTTTCTCAGCTTCAAAACTGGCAAGGTGTCTAACTCAACACTGGTTTTGTAAAAATTACCACAATACGTACCGGTTATCAAACTAGTTATTATTTAATAAGAATGATGCCAAGAGTGGGGAAAACAGCATCTTAATTCACAAAAAACATATAACCACCCTAAAGCTTTTTGATTCTAAAAAGAACTGGCTTCAATTCAAATTGATGAACTAGATATAAAGACTCAATGTCAATATTTTCCTAATGTCCACAGTGTACATTTCTCTACCAATAATGAGACAGTTTTGTTTTATACTCAACTTCACTCTAATACTTGGTTTGTTATCTGCTAAATTTCACTATTCTAAAAATATTTATATATGTATAGACATTTTCTCTTCCTTATTGCTTTAGATGTTGTATATTTTTACTTTTAAAACCCCTGTGCTAAGCATGTGTGTGTGCTCAGTCATGTCCCTCCCACTCTGTAACCCCATGGACTGCAGCCCACCAGGCTCCTCTGTTCATGAGATTTCCCAGGCAAGAATACTGGAGTGGGCTGCCATTTCCCTCTCCAGGGGATTTTCCTGACCCAGGGATCAAACCCATGTCTCTGGCATTGGCAGCTGTGTTCTTTACCACTGAGCCAACAGGGAAGCCCTGTGCTATACAGCACAAAATCACAGCAAAATGTCTTAATACTAAATGTTACAACTATAATCTATTCAAACTTTCTTATTAATGTATGGGAAAAAATTGCTCTATGGTTAAAAAAAAATGAGAAAGAGAAAAATATCTTTGCTTCACTGATATTCTATTTATATAACAGCAAGTTAAAAATCAGGTCCAAAATTTGTTCCAAACATCACATCTATATTGCAGTTATTTAAATCTATTTTATTTCACCATGGTATTGTATAATATGCTTTTGTTACCACAGCACTTAGTGGAAACAGATACTTATTTATAAAGAAGAGGTATCCAGTTCTAACAATATACAGATTAATTCCAAGTAATTTAGTCAGAGTTCTCAAAGTAATTAACTCCCAACTCATCACTCCTTAGAGTGGCAAAATAAAGTATGTCAAAGTAGTAAATTTCATTAGTATGACAGCACCTACTATAGTAACTATAGTATAGGATGTGTATTTATTATCTTTCTTGAAAGAATTAAGTTGACAAATTATTTTATGCTGTGTCTTTCACTAATTCTTTCAAGCGATGTTTACTGAGCATCACAAGCTTTTTGGCTGTTAAAAAAAAGTGAGCCACTAAAATACTCAATGAAAAAGAGAGTGGCACAGATTATTACTATCTTATCAGAGTTTTATATATTAAGAACAGGAACATAAAACCAGAGTATTTTTCCTGTCCCACATATGAGAAAGTTGATTATGCGTAGGAGGACTATGAAAGCAAATATTGAAAATTTTCAAATGATTACAGAAGCAGAGTATTGGCCAAAATCTAGCATTACTATGTTTATGTGGTAACAGAAGTACTGGTTAATTCTCAAAGCAAAAAAAAAAAAAGAGGAGGAGCTAGGAGCCATAAGCACAGATACCATTTTAACATACAGGAAATATCAATAGAAATATCAATGCAGGCTCCAAATTCACTAGATTATTAGATGGGGTAGCTCATTAACTGTAGAAGTAATAAATATTTGCCCTTCTCTAAAATTACAAATAAAATAAGAGATTATTTTATATTTGCCTTGCTAGCAAGTGCTGTTGGCAATCTGTCCTTCTAGACACATGATGATAAATTTCACCATACACTAGAAATGAAGGGAAAAGCTTCAGGCACATCAGCTTTCTTTGGAAGGGGAAAAGAGAAGCATCTTATACACAGCAGCAGGGTTAAAAACAAACAAACAAAAAAACTCTACCAGCTGCTTAAGGACACTTGATATTAATAACCTGAAGTCTGAGGGTCCTGTGAAGAGCCCTCATGAGAAGACTGATCAGAAGTGGAAGGCTGTTGCTGGGTACGCGCAGCTAGCTCCTGCTGCCTCTGCTGCTCAGCCCTCTTAAGCCTCAGTTGTTGCAGGCGCTTACGGAGCAAAGCTATCTCAGGCCCCCTTAGAAATTCTGATACAGATAGGAAAAGAAAGATGAAAAGATAGTAATAAAACAGAAAATAGTAAGAATACAATTATACTTTAAAGAGAGAAGGGTATAAATAAAACACATCTCACAGAGGAATACTAAAAGCAAACTACTCATAAAAAATTACTGATCATTAAATTATGATAAACTACAGACACTTATATACCCAAATGTTTCTGTTTAACTACAATGAATAAGACAGAGTTCTCTAAGAATATTTATGTAATTATACAGAGTGTAAGTAAAATCTTTCATAACAAAACATTTAAAAGTGAACATTCCTAATTGCATCTCCTTTTACAACAATTAGAAAATATCAGTTATCTCATTTAACCTATATACAAAAACTACAAATTTCAATCACATAATAATTAAGATTATGAAAAAGTTAATACATTTGGAAACAATCCTTGACATTTATTAGTAGAGAGACCTTTAAAAAGTAAAAGCTACATATTTTTCAGCTAAAATGTTTCTTTTTATGTGAGAATTATCATTTGCTTTTTCTTTTAAGATGAATAATATTTACATAATCTTTAACATTTTCTTATACTTCATCTGAAGCAGTGGCCATAGATAAAAAATAGTATAACACGAAATTGTGCAGAGAATGCTGAGTACCTAACTATAAGGCATTGTTTTAGGTTCTTGGGATAAGTAAAAATTGAAAAAAAAAAAACAGTCCCTACTGGTGTGTTCTGAGAAAAAAACATACAACAGTGTATTTGTATGTGTTTCTATGTGTCAAGTGGGGATAAGTGCCATGAAGTAAACTGGCAGGGTAAGACAGGGGTGATGAAGACAGAGGGGGAACTGGCTGCTGTTTTATATACGGTCATCACGGAAGGATTCTTCTCCTAAGATGACTTTTCAATAAAGACCTCAAGGATGTAAGGGAGTGACCCACACGGGTATCTGGAAGAAAACTGTTCCAGGCAAAGAAAAAAGTACAAATGCTCAGAAGGGGAAGTGTATCTGGATGTGGAATATATATATGTTACAGGTAATGGCAGAAAAACTTGCTGATAGCTTGGATGTAGAGTGATCCCAATGTTTTCAGTGTAGATAACAGGAAAAATGAACTTGCCATTTATTGTGACAGGGAAGAGCAGAGGAGGAGGAAGTAGTACTTAAGAAAACAATTAGTATCCAAATGGAGAAACCGAGTAGCGACTCACTATAATATATACTGTATAAATACACACACACACACACACATATATACACACACACAGTATAATATATATACTGGTTAGAATTCACCAGTAAATCTGGATGTCAATGACAATGTTGGAGAAGGAAATGGCAACCCACTCCAGTGTTCTTGCCTGGAGAATCCCAAGGACAGAGGAGCCTGGTGGGCTGCCATCTATGGGGTCATACAGAGTCAGACACAACTAAAGCGACTTAGCAGCAGCAGCAAAAATGACGATGTTACTTTCAGTCACTGAAAGAGTAAGAAATAATAAAGAAGTCTAAGAACTAAACTGAAGGGAAGAATACTAAGAATAAGGAGAATGCAAAAAGGAGATTAGAGGAGTGAGTGAACCAATTTCTATAAGCTCAGGGATCAAAGTATTTCAAGAAGGATAAAGTTAGCAGCTGTGTCTCCTGATTCAATGAAAAAGACACTAACCAAGAACTAACCACAAAGAAAATGGCTTGACAAGAGCCATTTCAGTGAAGTCACAGAGGCCAAAACCTGACTGGAACAGGTTCAAGACAAAAGGGAAGTAAAGAAGGAGAGGGACAAAGCATATGTACTTTTCCCAGAAGTTTTGCTGTGAATGGGGTAAAGAGAAACTGGCTGACTGTTGGTGGGAGAAGAGAATCAAGGGAGGTTTGTTTTAGTTTGAGACAGACTACATATGTTTGTATACTGACGGATATATACTTAATTAGAAAGAGGCGAGAAGATAAGAAGAAGTGGGCAAATGCAGGAATGACGTCCTTGAGTAGACCAAAAGAGATGAGCTGCAGTAAATAAGAGGAGGAATTGGCTTTAGACATTTACATAAAAATTTCATCCACTCTAATAAAGTGGATGTACTACCAAGTGTATGGGTAGAAATTAGTTGTAGATTTGATGTATGGAGTACATGGAATTTCTCTCAGTGACACAGCAAATTATATAAATTACCAAATAACTTTCAGTTAGTCAGTTCTGTTCAGTCACTCAGTCGGGTTCAACTCTTTGTGACCCCATGGACTGCAGCACGTCAGGCTTCCTTCTCTATCACCAACTCCCAGAACTTGCTCAAACTCATGTCCACTGAGTCAGTGATGCCATCCAACTATCTCATCCTCTGTCATCCCCTTCTCCTCCTGCCTTCAATCTTTCCCAGCATCAAGGTCTTTTCAAATGAGTCAGTTCTTCGCATCAGGTGGCCAAAGTATTGGAGCTTCAGCTTCAAAATCAGTCCTACCAATGAACACCCAGGACTGGTCTCCTTTAGGATGGACTGGTTGAATCTCCTTGAAGTCCAAGGTACTCTCAAGAGTCTTCTTCAACATCACAGTTCAAAAGCATCACTTCTTTGGCACTCAGCTTTCTTTATGGTCCAATTCTCACATCCATACATGACTACCGGAAAAACCACAGCTTTGACCAGACAGACCTTTGTCGGCAAAGTAATGTCTCTGCTTTTTAATGTGCTGTCTTGGTTGGTCATAGCTTGGTCATAGCTTTTCTTCCAAGGAGCAAAGGTCTTTTAATTTCATGGCTGCAGTCACCATCTGCAGTGATTTTGGAGCCCAAGAAAATAAAGTCTGTCACTGTTTCCATTGTTTCCCCATCTATTTGCCATGAAGTGATGGGACTGGATCTTAGTTTTTTGAATGTTGAATTTTAAGTCAGATTTTTCACTCTTCAGCTTCTTTTATATAGATTATAAGACTGCAAATTTGGTTTATTGTTTCAGAATCAATCATGCCAGAAATACTAACCTTTGTTACCATATCCTCTATTTATAAAGGATTTTATTCAACTGGCAGTTAACATTTCACAACTCAAGTATCATCAGTCTTTTACTGCCAGTTCCTCCTAGAAAGTTCTCCATATCAAGTAGGATAGTATTCACTAACAAATAAATTGTAATGCTCAATATTATTCTATCTTCTTTTTAAGTATATACATATTCTATAGTTATTGTCAGCATAGTAGTAACACTTTTAGCAATATAAAATAAAGCATTATTATGCAGCCAGGAAGTTTGTCATTTTATACTTCACAAGAAATTACTATAAAGAGAGAGATAATGGAGACATCAAATTATGCTTAAAAAAAAAAATCACAAAATATTTATCCAACTTCATGGTTGTTTCAAACCATCTCTCTTGCACTGACAAATGTTTTATGGGGATATGAGTCTCCATCCTTGACCCACAAGACAGATAATGTAGCAAATCTATTGTAGCAGGCTCTAAGTATAAGCAGCGATGTTCTATAACTTGGAAAATTAAGATTTAGTTATGATAATGTCATGAACATTAATTCAATGCTCCCAGTGCCTTTTAAAGAAGGATTTGTTTGCTTACTTACAAGGCTGGTTGTATGTTTAAAAGTTAAAAAAAAAAAAAAAAATGAGGTTAGGGAAAGAAGTCATCACAGAGCTAAATAGGAAAGGCAAATTTTGAATTAAAATTCCAAGCAGAAATGCCAGTCTGAGCAAATAGTACTGTTAGCAGTTTGAAATATTAAAGGCATGGAAGATACATATATATTACATTCTTTTAAAAATGTGTAAACAAACATATACCATCTGTGATATGAATAAATGCTTGGAGACTTAGTATTTGCTAACATTAGCCAAAATCAAAAGTGAATACAGCAAGTATCTTTGGGCTTAATTTTAAAAACAGTAACAACAACAACAAAAATTGCTCAACAATGAGCCAGGAACTGCTAATGGGAAATTTGTACTTCCATCTCCTGATAGTAACTACTAACTCTACTCTTCTTGTTTTTAAAGAATCTAGGCAAGTCTCCATAATGACAATTCCTACTGATGTAAAACAACAATAAACTATACGTAAGCTCAGCCGATAAAGAATCCACCTGCAATGTGGGAGGACCTGGATTTGATTCGTGGGTTGGGAAGATCCCCTGGAGGAGGTCATGGCAACCCACTCCAGTATTCTTGCCTGGAGAATCCCATGGACAGAGGAGCCTGGCGGGCTACAAACATGCCATGGGGTCGCAAAGAGTCAGAGACGACTGAGCAACTAAACAGAGCACAGCACAGCCCCGACGAAAGTCCATCTGGTTGTAACCTCCAGTCCTGCCTCTCTTCCAATATATAGGTTCTTTTGTCCTGGATGCTGGATTATTTTTACATGTAGTTTGGTGGTACTTTATCTGCTTGCTATCACTCCCAACTTGCTCCTTTGTCCAAGTGATCCTTGAGTATTTTTCCTCCTAGAACAGAGGCAGGAAATAGATGGGTTCCAGGCTAGGTATTTACAACTGGCCTCATGTTTACATTTCTTGGGGCTAAAAAGATGGGCTTCAGGCTGGACACTTAAAATTAGACTCCTATTTGCATTTCCTGAGACGGGAGGTAGGTTAGATATTTACAACCAGCCTCCTTTAGAAACAGACATAACAACAGAAATTGGGTAAATAGCCTGACTGTCTCCTTGAGGACACTTTAGACAATAGCCATGGCAGAAACAGATAAGGGCTAAACCCTGGTGAGGAAAAGATCAAGAGATCGAGTATTATCTATCCTTGGGGCAAGAGAAACATTGAGCATGTTCAAAAAGGCTCCTCAGGGGTCAAAAGGAGGGGGTACTAACCCATAATGTGTGATGCCACAGGACACCCGCTGGCCTCTGGGCTGGAAATCATTTTGGAAAAAATTGTGCACGTGTGTTGGAGAGGGTCCTAAAGAAGGTCAGATGTGGAAAAAGAAACCAGGTAATTGGCCAAAGATACAGACCTGGAAGAACTGCTCTACATAAATGATTTAACTTCCTCTTTAGGAAGTTAAATGTGCTCCTCCACATTAGGGAGGATCTCTCAGGGTGTGCGTCTCTGCCTTACTTCAATTTTAACTAAACCATTTCTCTGCCTGCTCTCTCACTTGTTGTGCTGTGTCTCTAATAATAAACTTTGTACCTGTTTTAACAGTTTTGCCTCCATGAGAAAGGCATTTTTCAATGGGGGCAAGAGCCAGGGAAAACTTGCTTCTAGCTAGGAGCCCTTGCTGGTCTGATGGTTAGGATTTTGGGTTTTCATCCAGGCTTTTTGTTGTTGTTGTTTAATCATAAAGTTGTATCCAACTCTTGTGTGTGCAGCCCGCCAGGCTCCTCCATCCATGCGATTTCCCAGGCAAGAATACTGGAGTGGGTTGCCATGACCTCCTCCAGGGGATCTTCCTGACCCAGGAATCAAGCCCGCGTCTCCTGCATTGCAGATGGATTATTTACCACTGAGTCACCAGGGAGGCCAGGCTACACACATCCAATTCCTGGGCGGGGAACTAAGATCTCACTTCATGTCACCATTCACTGCTATCTCGGAAATCAGAATTGGTCATTCCTTTACTGATTTACAAGTTCCTCTGATCTCTTCTTTAGTTCCCCCAAAGTGTTCATTAACCTACTATTTCCAGTTTTTTCTACTCTCTAAATTGCATATATCTCATCTGACTAGACCCTGACCCTTTAAAGGAAACTGTACACTGGATTATCTGAGCTTTGAAAAGTTTGCTTTGCTATGCTATACTACACAGTTTTTACTTCCCCAGGAATTTTTCAACATAAAGATTCTGAATAGATCTAAATAAATGTCAAAACCTGAGCCAAGACAGAAATCTGTAAATAAGCAGGAATCCACACATAAGTCATTATGTACTATCATAAAAAAATTCAATTCTCATGGTCTGCTGCTGCTGCTGCTAAGTCGCGTCAGTCATGTCCGACTCTGTGCGACCCCACAGATGGCAGCCACCAGGCTCCCCAATCCCTGGAATTCTCCAGGCAGGAACACTGGAGTGGGCTGCCATTTCCTTCTCCAATGCATGAAAGTGAAAAGTGAAAGTGAAGTCGCTCAGTCATGTTCGACTCTTAGCAGGGGTCCATTAATTAGAAACACATGGATCCTCTAGGTGACACACTTCTCAAGGTGAGCCCCCCACAAACTAAATTTTTTATGTACTGATATTCCTTACCCAATCCAAAGAAACCACCTTCTCTTTCTTAAATTAAAATAAGACCAAAGGAGGTAATTAAAGTATAACACATTGGAATGACTGTCTCATTTAACACTCACTCATTACAAGAAGCTCCTTATCATGGGAAAAAATTACAAACAACACACAAAGGCTTAGTTTGAGAAACAACTAAAACTGATGTCTGACAGGCATTATTGAGAAAGAAAAAAATATTTTGTAGTTACTTTGAAATATTTTTTATAAATAAAATTATGAAGATTTCATTTTAACCTTATATAATTTCAGCTCATATTCATATCTTTCTGGTCTTTATATAGGTAATCTAATAACCATATTTTCAAAAGCACCATCTTTTGTTAAATATTCAAGAAAAGACCATGAATAAGAATCATAATGTCTAATCAGATTCTGTGCTATGTATATAGAATGTAGTTTCAAATAGTCTATGTGAATAAAAATAAAATTCAAGAATACAAAGGGTGAAGAAATTCAAATTTTAAAAAGAGAGTGACCAACTGACTTCAAATTCCACTTGAGTATATTATCTTCCTAATTCAGCTACAAAACTCAAAGTCAATTCAGCGGCCCCCTCTAGATATATTATTCTTCAGGTATGCACTTTATATATTCATGTCACTGTGGCTCCATTTTTTCTTCTACCCATATTTATTTTTACCTGTCCTGATTTCATCATGTACCAAAATGATTTTTTACAAGTATTTCCATAAGTTACCATAAAATATTTCTGGAACAAAGTAAGAAAAAAGTATCCAGTTTTATGTTGTCTGGAAAGCCAAGGGCAAATAATGAATCCAAAAACAATAAATAACTGGATATCTATTCACAGCATCTTCCCTGCTGCTGCTGCTGCTAAGTCGCTTCAGTCGAAGATATCATCAAATTTGTGAAGCTTACTGGAAACATCCAGAATGAATGAAATGGAACTGAAACTATAAAGACTATCAAATAGCTAAATATATCTTACATAGGTTATATCAGCTTAAAGGACTTAACAGTATCTTTAAGAGGCTTATGATAGATAAAATCTCTTGTCTTTATGAGAGCATATTCTAATGAGAAAATAGTCATAAACACATCAATAAAAAATAAAATAATTACAAATTCTAGTAAGTGCTTTTCAGGAGATAAACAGGGCTATACAAGACATAATAAAATTTGGGGGAAGGAAGGAAAGGAAGATGAATCTAGCTATGAGAGTTATATAAGACCTCCCTTGGGTGACACTTGAGCTGAGAACTGAAAAAAAAAGGAAGAGCCAAGGGAAGAGCTTCTCAAGTACATAGATCAGTAAGTTTGTTACAAAGACTCAGAATCCAAAAGAAAGAGGCAGAAGAAAGCTTGACATATTCAAGGAACTGAACTGAAATCAGTATAGCTACAGTGTAATGATCATTAGGAAGACAGAGTATGGCATGAAATGAGGCTAGAAAGGCAAACAAGGCACCAGCCATAAAGATTCAGTTCTTTTTCCTCTTTTATTTATATTTATAAATGCAATCAAAAGTCTTTGAGGAGTTTGAGATGGCAAAGTTACATAATCTGATCTAATATTTTAAAATACTCATTTTGGCTGCTGCATGGACAATAAAGTATAAGGGAATAAGAGTACTGGGTTGGCCAAAAAGTTCATTCAGGTTTTTCCATAACATCTTATGCAAAAAACATGAGAGAACTTTTTGGCCAATCCAGTAAGATGAAAAGAAGTAAAGGGTATCTTAGATATGGAGAAAACAGATGATGAATTGGGTGAGGGACATGAAGGAATGCAAGGAATCAGTAACCCATAGTCTGTTAAAATAAGCAAATAAGCAGTAATTATAATTTACTAAGATATGAAATTATCAAGATTAAAGAGATCAGTGAGATAGGAAGGGTAGGAAGATAAATTATAGTTAGACATATTATACCCAAGATGTCCAAAGATAACCAAAACAAAGTGTTAAATAATCAGTTGGACACAGGAGTATGCAACTCAGGGTAGAAGATCAGATTGTCAGTATACATTTGGAGATATTAAATGCTCCAGGAATTGATATAATTTTATGAAGGACAGAGTGCATGTAGAGAACACAGCACAGGCTACGGGGTTCCACTAAAACATTGACAAATAATTATAGAATAAGAAATATCAACAACGGTTACTGAAAACCAGCCAGAGATGCTAATAAAAGTTAAATAGGCAAAAGTGGTATCACAGATGCCAAAAAACAAAGTGCTTCAAGAAAGAAGTGACAGACTGTGCTAAATACAACTGGGTTAAAAGAAAGAAGTATACTTTTGAGGCAAAATGGAAGTCACTAGTGACTTTGACAAAAAGTTTCAGTGAAAAAGGAAGTTAAAAGGCAGATTAGGGTTGGTAGGTAAATAAGTGGAACATGGTAAGAAAAAGGAGACAGTACATGTCAGCTACTCTTATGAAGAGTCTGATTATAAAAGGAGCAAAGACATGAGTCTAGAGGGGAATGTGGGACAATTAAGAGATTTTTTTTTAAGAAAAGAGAATAATAGAGCATGTTTGAGGTGGAAAGGAAAAATTCACCAGAAAAGGTAATAATAAAGATGCAGGACAAGGAGCAAACTCCTTGAAAAGATGGAAAGAGATAGAAACTGCACTGGTTAGCTTCTGTTAGGAGCAGATACACTTCTTCCCACAATGTGACCACTTCTGTCATAGACAATGTGAGTACAGATGCTGGAAAGCTGAGAGATTCAAAAGTAGGAAAGTGAATGCTTTTTTCCCCCTACTATGAATGAAAGAAGGTTATCGGCTAGGGAGTAGGATGAGGACAAAGTGTAGTGCTGAAAGTCTGATAGACGTAAGGTGTGACAGTTGCAGACTGTTCTAACACAGTGCGGAGTGCCCAATGAAGTCTGTGGTCACATAATTCCTCACGAACATTCAGTGACTCAGTTGCAGACCAAGAGAAGGCAAATAATTTGGTTCAATGAGATGGAGTGCTGCCCAGCAAGTCGCCACATTCCCACTGGGCCTCTCCTTCACCCCAGCAAAAGTGACAGAAGAAAAGGAAGGGACAGAAATGAAAGATACAAACACTTAAAATAGATATTCACAGTAAAAGCAAGAAGCCTACGTTTTCATTTTTTCTATTTCTATGCAAGACAGTAATAGAATGACACTCCCTTCCAATATAGGTAATTCCTACTACCCAAAAACCCATCTGGACTTAGAACTGAATAAAAGATTGAGAAAAAAAAAAACACAACATAAACAGCATTAAGTCCTTATTGTTAAAATGCTAAGGCCTACTGTCAAAACAATCAGAGACATAATCTTTAGATGTTACATCTAACATCAAATCATTTTCCTCAGTAGCAATACTATCTTGGTAACATGGAAATATTTCCATTTTCCTTAGTTTAGTCAGCCAAAATTCTTTCCATAATCTACCAGTCAAAAGTCTTTATCTTTCTTTGAAAACTTATAGACAGAAGTGCTAAGTAATGTTCGATGTCATAGGATCATTACTAAAATGTTTTTTTCTCTTCAATGATTCAATGACTACAGTATCTAACACTTACATCAAATATTAAAAAGGATTTAATAATCTGAAATGCAGTACTAGAATGTGTTAACAATCTATGACAAAAAGGAAAAATGAAATTCCCTACGAAATAGTATACTCAGAAATGTGTTAAAGAAACAACTGCAATCAGTTAAGATTCAGTGGAACATGAAAATGAGATAGACAATCTTCTTGCTAAGCTGTGATCAAACTTACAATTGATCAGACTCTTTAAGATTATTCCCAAGAATGTTATCACTTTAAAAACTCTTATTTTTACCAATTTTACTTGTTTTTGAAAGCAAAATTTTAGCTGATTTTGTCCCAGCTTCCCAAACCCTCCAAATATGTTATTTTCCCATAACTTGAAATATTGTATATTTCAAGAATATACAGAGAATGTGGAAAACCCAATTGTATAGCTCATCTTTAGCTTATTTTTATAGGTAAATTTTACTCATCTATTATTTAATTGTCATATAACTGACTGGCTTTTATTCCCATAGAAACTGGAAATAAATTACCAAAACTGGGATATACTGATAAAAGTGCTTAATTTAAAACACCTCATATTTGGTGATCTGGTATCAAATTTCAGAGAAGCAAGAATAAACTTAAATAAAAATAAATAAATAAATAAAATTTTAAAAATAAATAAAAATAAAATCTGGCAGTTAGGAAAGCTGTTAGGAATTTTTCTTATAGGTTTTAGCTTAGGCCTCCCAGCTGTATCTTTAGTTGCTAATATTTTTATTATATATGAGTAAAATACTTCCTTAAAAATCCCAAAGAAAAATATGAATAAACATCTTACTGGTTATTATAATTACATGTATACAGTTCAAATGCCAAGTAAACTACAGACATATGCTAGATTACTGATGTAAACAGTAGTACATTCCATGGAGAAGGGGTGTGTGAACATGAGGAATACTGAAAAGAAAATGCAATTTTAGTAGAATTTAGAAGTTGATTTTTTTTTCATTAACATCAAATACCAAGAAGACAAGGATCTGTTAAAATTTTTTTCATGTAAATAAAGGAGAAATAATTCTTTTGGTAAATTGCATATATAGATGACAAAAGACCATATAAAATTCACCATAAAGAATGTATTGAAAGTATTTCATGATTTGAAGAAAAATCATAAAAAAATAAATAAATACAAAGCAACTAATAATAACCAGGGCTATATCTTCACTAAAGCCAACAATCATTAAGTCAATACATTAAACTGTGTCTAAACACTGTCTTCTGATACTTACATTTTATAAAGAATTGTCTTGGGTAAACTGCAGTTTCCTGCTACGTGATAAAATTCATGCAAGTGAGGCACGCTTGAATTCTGTTTTTACATATTCATATATTACATGTCATTTTGATCATTTTTTCCAGCAAGAATAAGTTGATATAATTCAGTTTCTTTCAAAATAACCCATTAAAAAGTTTTCATTATCAAAAATCATCAGAAGAATCACAGCCTATTTAAAGAATAACATCCTCACCAGACTGATGATGTGTACGGTGTCCAGATGCCTCAACAGGCTGCCTCTGTTCACTGTCTGGAGAAGACAGCAAAGAAGTAGAATGAGGGCTTTCTGTAGAAGATGATGCCAAATGACCCTGAGTTGACACAGTAGAGGATGTAGAAGGCTGAAGAAACTGTTCATCTGGAGTATCTACTTCCATTGCAGTTTCACCCACTTCCAAATCAGTACTTGATGGGACCGTAGGAAGAGTTGAAACATCTGACTGATTCGTCCCACCTTCAAAAAACACATTGTAATACAAATTGAAATACTAAATGCTTTCCAAAACTAACTCCTCTAAAGAGAGATGTTCAAGAAATATATGTGCACACACATACATAGAGAAATAGATAATTTCAGGATATCAAAAGCACCCACTGGTGGTTTGGTACCTTAATCAAACATGCTAATTAACAGGGGTAAAAAACCTACCTATGGCACATTCCTGTTAACAATAATCAACCTTCCAAGCAAAATGCTCAATATCGCAGCTTTACTTAGACAATGCTAAATAACAGCTTGCAAGATGCCTATTAACAGCTTGCAAGATGCCTATAAATAATGTCTTGTTCCTTAAGTTTGAAGATGATAATTCTGATTTAATAGATGGACAGGGAAACCTGGCATATGGCAGTCCACAGGGTCACAAAGAGTTGGACACGACTTGGTGACTGAACAACAACAATGAAAGGATAAGGGACTTATATTAATATATTTCCACTCTGTAACATAATAGTATCCTTAGGAAAATATTTAATGAAAAATTTTATTAACAAGAGTAAAGCTAAATTAGGTCAGAATGGGATTAAGTTCCCAATTCCCACTTCACTGGCAGCAGAGCTTTAGCCACTGAACAACATGATGCGATCATGATTTTAAAAGGCTTGAGTGTCTGCAATGTGTTGTGGCAGGCCTTGTGCTATCTGCAACAGAATAATTAAGAATACTCAATAAATGTTAAAAACTTCCCAGATTTTGCTTCAAATCCATATTATTAAAAGAAAGATACAGAATGAATTAATCAAGTTCATGTCTTAAAAGATGCTAATACAGAATATAAATTTTTTCCTTTAATTATCTTGATTTAAATATATCTTAGTTTAAATTTAAGCACAAATGTGATAACCCTTAAGCAAATCCATAGTCTAAGAAATTTTTTTAAGTTTATATATGCAGAATTTAACAAGAACCATTTTTTTTTTCTAATTTTATTTTATTTTTAAATTTTACATAATTGTATTAGTTTTGCCAAATATCAAAATGAATCCGCCACAGGTATACACGTGTTCCCCATCCTGAACCCTCCTCCCTCCTCCCTCCCCATACCATCCCTCTGGGTCGTCCCAGTGCACTAGCCCCAAGCATCCAGTATCGTGCATCAAACCTGGACTGGCAACTCGTTTCTTACATGATATTTTACATGTTTCAATGCCATTCTCCCAAATCTTCCCACCCTCTCCCTCTCCCACAGAGTCCATAAGACTGTTCTATACAGAACCATTTTTAAATGAAATTTAATAGAAATTTTCATTTTGGGACTTAAAGCAAGTAGGAATTAACTTTCATATTCCTGACTTTTGACAGAGATAGGTAACTTATCAAAGACCATAATTACAGCTGGAAAGTAGTAAACCAAAATATGAAAATAGGTCAGCTAATGCCAGAAATAGCAATTAATAACCATTGTATATAAATAACCAAAAGAAGAAACTATTCAATTACATAAAACTTACTTATCCACAGAGTTTAACCTACATCCACTCTCAGAATACATACAAATGGACTTACAAGGCAGAATATCAGATTCTCTTACTTTACTTGAGAAAAGCAAACAATGAGGGCTATGTCAAGAGGAACCTAAACGAACAATTATACCCAACACCCTTTGACCTCTACTGTTCCACACAATACAATAAGAACTTTATGATCACTAAGGATATAAAACATGGTATACATTAGATAATATAAATAAAACTGACTTCAAAAAATAGTTCTTGCAAGCTTTCTGGTAGCTTTAATTAATAATGAAAATTACCTCTGGGTCGAGATCTTCCTCGTCCTCTATTGCTTTGTGCAACTTCGCTTGCTTCTTCAAACCACCTTGATAACATGTCAGACATTCTCTGCATCAATGACACATTGGGACTTTGCTCTCCTATGATAACAAAACAGGTCTTATCAGTGAACTTAGTCCTTTCATTAATGTAAAAACCTATATTTGAAGGCCTTTAAAGTGAAAGCAATGAAAAATCAAATTGCTTAAATAAATTATATGAATGCATATGTAAAGCTACTAGGGCTATCATCACATTTTATAGTAAATGTATATATGAATCACTCTCATCTGTATTTTGAGTTCCTCCTACATCTTTGCCAATCCTTAGTTACTTCCACAGTCCTACCCTTACCCCAACCCACATCTTTAGGCCTAAGAGTACACAGATAGGAAGAGCTCATGAATTTTAAGTTGAACAGATTAAAAACAAAGTATGACCTCTCTCTTAAATTTCCCTAAACTGAAGGTTTGCCCTCTCACTTAAATTCCCTTAAACTGAATTTATATTCATCATCATTTACTGCAAATTACATATAGTTGAAATTAACTGAAACCAGAAAATATTTTATCTTTTCCCTCCCCTCTTTTCTTCCTTCAAATATTTGAGTAGTCCCAAGGGCATTTTCAAATTTACTATCCCATCAAATTGAAACTGTGATAATTCTATTCTACAATAATATAATTTAAAATAAAAGCTGTTTTTGTATTTTCTATGAAAATAGAATTTATTCTATACTTTATTACCTTTATATAATGTAGCTTTATATTTTAAAATATGATGTCAAATAATACAAACACTAATATATTGGAAAATATGCTTTTGATCTTAAAAGATTTCAGAAATTAGAATAAGACCCATTTATTATACAAAATCACAAACATTACTTTTATTTTAAATGTGCCATCTTAACACTCCCAAAGAGTAGTTTCTAATGCCTATCAAAGGCATCTGATAGGAGGGGAAAAAAAATTTTTTTATGTGCTCTTATAAAACTCTCAGATTGGAAACTGGGAGTTTTCAATTCTCTCTATAGCAAATACAAAGGCAAAAATTATAAAGTTTGATAATACCCAATCTTGCTGTGGCAAAAAATGTATTCTTAGACTTTCAGTGGGAATGCAAAATAGTATATACTTTTCAGAGGGTAATTTGATAACTATCAATATTAAAATCCACTTATCCAGTGACCCACACATTCCACTTTTAGGATTTCATCCTAAGACACACTTGCACAAGTTCATGTACAAAGATATATGTACAAAGATGTTTGTTACAATATCACTTATAAAGTGAAAAAATGCAAACAAGCTAAAATATTAATTTTTAAAAAGCTGACCAAAGTATAGTTACCATCTCGTTCTCGTTCACTCTCAGGCCTTGCTCGGGGTCCAGTATCTGACCAATCACCACGAAGTCTCAAACGTTTAACTGGAGGCTGTCGTAACTAAAAGATGAGAAGAAAACTCGTTTGCTGAATTCTTAAAGCACGCTGTAAGTCTAATAGATTCTTCCCATTTTTTTTTTTTTTACTTTATTTATTGAGATGCTAAATCAAAATACGGGGCTTCCCTGGTGGCTCGGTGGTAAATAATCCACCTGCCAACGCATGAGACATGGTTCAATCCCTGGATTGAGAAGATCCTATGGAGAAGGAAATGGCAACCCACTTCAGTATTTTTGCCTCAGAAATCCCATGGACAGAGGAGCCTGGCAGGGTATAGTCCAAGGGGTTAAAATAGAATTGGACATGACTTAGTGACTAAACAACAACAAAAAATCAAAGTATGAAAGACAGCCATAAATATCCATTGATGTTGACAGCCTATACTTAGTATCTTCAACCTAAAGACTGAATGTAACTTTAAAATCGTGTAAATGTGATATCAAATCCCATCATCTTTCAACTGACAAGGGAAAAGTTATCTAACTGCATTAAGCCTAAGTTTTCTATTATGATGATAAATATAGTGTAGGTAAAATAGCTACACACCTAATTGGCAATAGGAGTAACCATTATTTTATTATTATTACTGACAATACGCTCTCTGGTTCTCCCCCCAGCATCTATTCCAACCTCCATTACTCACCTCAGTGTCTTTACTCTACCTTGTTGTTCTCATTCTCAGCTACTAACTTTTCCTACTACTTCAGAAAAAAACAAAGTCAGTTCTATAGAAATGATATCAATTTCCTCAATTTCATTCCATAAACTTATCTATATCTACTTTTTAATTTCTTCCAATCTTTCTCAGGAGATGGATCATTTGTTTTAAGCCTTATCTCTATTTGTGCTTTTTATTTCATTCCTTGAATAATTATTCTATTTCTATACCTACATTCCTCTCTTCTTTCTTGATTCTTCCTCACAATGTACTAAAGGTTCCTATCATTTCTAATAGGTAAAACACTGCCATTCCCTATTTCTATTCAGCATTTATTCTTTTCTCATGCTTTCTGAAGCTTTACTGTCAAGCTTCTTTTAAAAAGTCTGTATTCATTCTATTTTTATCTACCACTCTTCACTCAATTCACTGAAGTCAACTCATTTTTCCACTGAATTCTCACCCATATCACCAGTGAATGATCAATTGCTAAGTTCCATGATCAATGATAAAATGATCAAAAATCAATTTCCAATTTGAATGGCACCTTTTAGAGATTCTATTTGATGTTGATGGTATCTGACACTCTTAATCACTCCCTTTAACTTTCACATTTTTAACATCTTTTTATTGATGTATAATTTACATACCATAATATTTACCCTTTTTAAAATATTTATCCTTTTAAAGCAGACAAATCAGTAGTATATATTCACAAAACCTATGCAGATACTTGTATCTCACTAATCCAGATCATTTTCATCACTCCCCACTTGCCCCTCAACTCACCTCCTGACAATCACTCATCTACTCTGTCTCTATGGATATGCTTATTCTGGACACATCATGGAAGTGTAATAATATAATATGTGGTCATCGTGTATTACTTTTTTCACTTAGCACAGTATTTTTCAAGGTGCATCCACACTGCAGCATGTATCAGTATTTCATCGCTACTTTTATGGCTCAATAATATTCTACTTTTTAAATATACCACATTTTGTTTATTCATTCATCAGCTGATACAAACTGAGCTCTTTCCACTTTTTGGCTATTGTAACTAATGCTGCTATGAACATACACGCAAGTTTTTATGGGGACATGTTTTCGATTTTCTTGGGTATATAATCTAGCATGGAATTGCCAAATCATATGATAGCTTCCATGTTTAAATTTTGAGGAACTGCCAAGCTGTTTTCCAAGGCACCTGTGCTATTTCATATTCCTACCAGTAATGTATGAGGGCTCTGATTTCTCCACATTTTCATGAACACTTACACTTGTCACTGGCTTTTTTAGTCAATCTAGTAAGTATGAAGTGGTACCCCACTGTGGCTTTGATCAGTGATGTTAAACATCTCCATATGTGCTTAATGGCCATTTGTATATCTTTTTTGGAGAAACGTCTATTCAAATTCTTTATCAATTTTTAATTAAGATATTTATCTTTTTATTGTTGAGTAACAAGTGTTCTTTATATAACATATTCTGGATACTAGATTCTAAATCATAAACTAGATGTATGATTTGTAAATATTTTCTCCAGTGTTGTGGGTCACTCCCTTATATTTTAACATAACATTCACTTTTTCCTCCGCACAATTTAGCAAGTTTTGATAGAAATTTAGTGATAGCTTAGTGGTAAATTTTCTACTTTCTCCTGGAAATGATACTGAGCAACAAGGAGAACGGGAGTGGGGTGGGGTAGTGGGGAAATGGGGGACTTTCCATTCTCAGCAAAGGAAACAGAAACCCCTCTAAAATATTCCATATTATATATAAGTATGGTTAAAAGCAACTGAGAATAACAAAACCTGCAGAGGAAGTCACAAGTGTGAAAAGGAAAAATTAGAAGATGCCTAGTGTGGTAGTTGTTTAAATGTCAGACAAATAATCATTTCCAGAGAGAGCCTCACCCTGTATAAAAACTGTACTTAGAATAATAAACTAGAGCTCTGTTCCATGGTTACAAGAGAGAAATTTCTATTATACAGGCAAAGAACTGATGCTATAGTCTCAGCAAGTATATCTGGAACAAGATCTTCAAGTTAAAAACAGTCTCAAGTTTGATTTTTTGAGATATGCGAAATAATCTACAGTCCTGAAAATGGTACAGTCAGTCATTCCATAAAAAACTCTGAAAATGATATTCAGTCAGTAATTCCATAAAAAATTTTTCAGCACCTTTTATGTGTCAGCCACTACACTTCGTATCAGGGCAAGATCAACAGACAAAACATAGAAAAATTCTCAATGTAACAGAGTTTACAAAATACATGAAATTAAACAAGTAAAATATACAGAGAAAGTCGTGTTATACAATAAAATTAGGTAGAAAAGGGAGATAGGTAGTACCAGAGAATTAAGGGATACAATTCTAAATAATGTGGTATGCTAGGGTCTAATGGAGGAAAAAAACAAGCGCAAAGCACTGTAAGAGGTAAAGGAAGAAGAAATCCAGATAATCTGGAGGAGGTCATTTCAGGCAAAGTAAATGCAAAAACTGTAAGGCAGAAGCACACTTAGCCTGCCTGAGTAAATAAGTAACTGGATGTGGCTAGAGCGGAGCAAACAAAGCAGAGAGCTGTAGAAGTGACAAGAACCAGGTAACACGAGATCTTGAAGCCACTGTACAGACCTCAATTTTGAGTGAGGTGGTGAGCCATTGTGGAGTGTGAATCAGAACAGTGGCATCATTTGACCTATGTCTTAAAAGATTACTTTGGCTACTGTGTAGCTAAAGGATTGGAGAGGGTGGTATGAAAGCAGGGACCTAGTAAGAAAGCTATCATAATAATCCAGGAGAGGTGCTGATGCCTTGGATCAGTGTTAGTGGTAGAATGGGAAGTAATACTAACACATTTTAGTTACAGGTTCCCCCTGCTATCTGAAAGCAGAATGCTCCTATGAAACCCTTCATAAGTCAAAGTGGAGTAACACAAAGAAGCAATTACGTTCAGACACATCTTGCTAACTGATGCACAAAATAAATCAAGATAAGGCACAGATGTTTACAGACACAACTCAATACTCAGAGCTTAATGCTGAGATATAAACACAATTCAAAGCCAGGGCAGCTTGACACTGAAATGCCAAGTGTAGCTCCTGGGAAGGAGTGTGGTGGCACCAAGCGCCACTCAGGGTGCACACTGCAACAATCAATAGGCGCTGTTTCCACTTTTCACCTTTCTTTTCTGTAAAAGTGAAAATCCTCTTTGGATGTTTTAGTCAGTGAAATCAAGTACTGATGCAGGTCTTCAGTAAAAGCAAAGCGATATAGAAGCAAACTTTCAAAAAGCTGGGGACACCTGTAAAACTTTTAGGAATAAATCATGAGGACCAGGAGAAAATGAGAGATGGGATTCAACAAAGCAGTCCAATAATGTGCTAAGTAGGTGGGGAAAAAAATGTCAAAAAGATATGAGAGAAAAAAAGAAAAGACAATAGAAAGAAAAAAAGGAATACCAAAATAAAAGAAAATGAGAAGTGGAAAAAAATCTGAATAAGACAAAAGAATATGGTAAATAAAGAAGGGGAACATGAACCCCCTGGTGGTCCAGTGCCTTGGATGCCACGCTTTCACTGTGAGAGCCAGGATTCAGTCCCTGGTGGGGAACTGAGACCCCACATGCTGTGCAACATGGCCAAAAAAAAGGGAGCAGGAGCAAAAGGGAAATTATTAGAGGAAATAGGAAATAATCCTGGAGAAGGAAAAGGCTACCCACTATAGTATTCTGGCCTGGAGAATTCCATGGACTGTATTCCACGCGATTACAAAGAGTTGGACACAACATGACTGAGCAACTTTCATTCACTCAAAGGAAATAATATAGAAAAGAGACCCCTACGAATTACATAAAAATATGAAAACACAAGAAAAAATCATATATTAAACTTGTATTCATACTTTAAAAACCTGCTCAACACTTTTCTTATTCTCCCAATTAAAAACAATTATTTTCTTTGGTCTACTTATATGGAACAATTCTTATATATAATTATGTTATTTAACTTTCACACATTTATTTATAAATCTTACTCTTTTATCTATTTATTTGCAAACTCATGAATGACAGGTCATATCTTTGTCACAGTCAGCCTTGATTTTCTCAAGTTTAGTAGATAGTACTACTGCTGCTGCTGCTAAGTCACTTCAATCGTGTCCAACTCTGTGCGACCCCAGAGATGGCAGCCCACCAGGCTCTGCCGTCCCTGGGATTCTCCAGGCAAGAACACTGGAGTGGGTTGCCATTTCCTTCTCCAGTAGATAGTACAGTAGATACCAAATAACTATTTGGTGAGCTGAGAAGAGCTTGTCTGAACATTACTACAAAGAATTTAACATAAAACACTGAAAGAAAAGATAGTTATATTAAGAGGAAGACAGTTTATTAATTTCTTTTCCTAGACAGACCTGTAAATTGTTTCATTACAATAAGCATAATTTTTATACCTTTAATCCATTTTCAGAATTATTTTTCTTAATTCAGTTAATTCAACAAAGAACACTGAGAAAAACATGTTAAAAAAAACAACTGCTCATGACTCAGCCTCATTCACTCTGATTATATAAACATCCTTTGGCTAAGTTTTCTATGGCATAAAAGCTAGTTGGCTTGCTTAAAATGTTTCTGCATTTCCCACTCTTTCATTATGTAACAATGTTCACAAAGTTTGACTGTAACATTACTAAAGCTCATTCTTTCAAGAGGAAATTACATAGTAACAACAGACTTTACGTTTTCAATCAGACCTCTAATCTCAAAACTAGCTTTCATTAGCAACATACTCTCTTCACAAATTTCTTAATTCAGTTAAATATAGTGCCACATGTAATCTTGATTTTTTTTTTTATTTTATAACCCTATCAACCTGCAAATATAAGAACTGGATTTAATTTTGCATCTCATAGGAATTACAAAATCATTGTTGTTCTTTAGTACCTTTAAAATGTATTTATTAGTTAGAGGTGAACCAATACTTAACAGTCACTGATAATTAATAAAAAGCAACGGTTTACTTCGAAAGACGTTAACAATCCAAAGAATAGAATGGTTAAACACAGGACATGTTAAAAAAAAAAAAAAAAAAAAAACCCAAAGTGAAAAACACAAGGCGAAAGAAGCTTAAGAGGCAAACGTTATTCTACTGCTGTGTACTGTCAATGACATATTATTTCTGGTTTCTGCTTTTCCCTGGGTTCGATCCCTGGGTTGGGAAGATCCCCTGGAGAAGGAAATGGCAACCCACTCCAGTACTCTTGCCTGGAAAATTCCATGGACTGAGGAGCCTGGTCGACTACAGTCCATGGGGACACAAAGAGTCTGACGCAACTGAGCAACTTCACTTTCACTTTTCTGCTTTTCCTAAGAAAATGACTGATAATTTTAAAGTCATTTTAGGAACAATAATTCTTTCACCTATCTTTCAAAACATAATATATATGTATCTAGAAATTGATGAAGAAAAGGGTATCTATAGATACCAGTTCAGTTCAGTTCAGTCACTCAGTTGTGTCCAACTCTCTGCAACCCCATGGACTGCAGCATGCCAGGCTTCCCTGTCCATGACCAAATCTCAGAGCATGCTAGATATAGGTATGTATATAGATACATACATATACATATACATATACATATATATATATATATATATATAAAATGTACTGTATCAACTTCCAAGGCACTAAATGTTTACATACACCTACCAATAGGAGTTTCACCTATTACTATTTACTATTCATATATAGACAGCAAGCTCCTCCTCTACTGATTCTGTATATGTGTTGTGCTGTGTGCAAATGTCACTAGCTCATAACTGTGACCAAGGCAGAATCAGAAGAGAGGAAGGACCACTATCCACCTGTGAACAGTAAATATTTTTGCATGAAATAAACAGTAAGTCTCTTGGAAGCTTATACATCACATTTTTTTTTTAATTTTAATTACCTTTTCTGCAACTGTCAGAACTGGTACTATTTCTTGGTGCTGCTATACATCCATAAACTTGGAGAAACATTTTGCTATTAGACATTTACTCTTTTAAAATATTATATAATACTTTCATCGGGTACCTTTTCCTTATTTATTACTCCCATTCTTTCATGCATGTTTCACGTCTTTGCTCCACAGACTGTAAATGCCGTGAAAACTCACTCTATTTTTTGAAGCCCTTAAGGCTTCAAATTTAGGAGTTACTGAATTAATGCCCCAAGAGTTAGTGAATTAATGTTTTCTGAATCAAATAAAAGAACATAGCTCTGAGTAAATTTACCTCTTCTCTTCTCTCTTCTGCAGAAGGAGTTTTAAGTTCTCGTGCTGTGTCATCTTTTGGGTCAAAAAGATATATATAATCTGAAGAGTAACTAACAAGAATCTCTTGACCATCTTCACTGTAACACAGAGATGTCACCCTGCATGACTTATTATTAAGATGGGAAGGGATAAAACGAGCAACCATTCCAGTAGTTCCTCGGCCTGCGTAATTCCCTAATAAGAAAAAAGAAATTGTTTAAAATTCATAATGTTTTTCAAGAAAAACACTTTAAAAACTCATCTGAATTATAAGATATGTATTTAATGTAGCAAAGTAAATCCAAGCTATCATATTCTATTTCTGGAAAATACTCTGTAATCAATAGTCAGATTTTGTAACAAAATGAAAAAGAATACAGCATAAAGGTTATATTATCTTCCAAAAAGAATTCATGATTTTCTAGAATTCCAGATTAAGTCAATGTGGTTTTTTTCCCCAAAATATTAGCTATTTAATCATTTAAAATGATCTATAATTAGAGTCATACTAAATCATCTCTTAAAATTCTCCAAATTAAGATAATTTTCATAAGGTAAATCAGAAAGTTGACATTTACTAATATACTAGATAAAACAGTATAGTATCTGTTTAATAAGACTTATCTTTTACTTTATATCACTAAAAGATTTTTTATTGGTGTGAAATTCTCCTCATAAAATAACAGAGTGGGAACATTACTTTAATTTTAATTAATTTTGACAGTCATCAATATAATGCAATATGACAGGGAGAGTTACAATTGGCACTTGGTGCTTTCCAGGCCCAAACATGCTAAATTTCCACAAAGCTGCATTATCTTGCACTCTGAGGTTTTGCCTTGCCCAAAACAGCAATCACGTCTCATCCACTGAGATATGATAGTTGGGCCTATAGTTTCATATTATATTACTACCGTTCCCATTAAATATGCATATTCAAATAGATAAGACTTCTCAATCACAGTGCAAAAAATGAAAAAAGATCCCATCGGGTTTTCCCATTTCAATAGTGTATGTCCATTTTCACTGGACATAAACTAACATTGAGATAAACACTGTTAATTTATGATCAAGTCCACTTTTATTTTTATTTATAAATCTTTATATATACATGGGGTGTGTATGTGTGTGTGAGAGAGAGAGGAAATCTTGACATTCCTAACAGATGTTGGCTCTGAAGTGAATATTTGATAAGTGGTTTGATCTCAAAGCAAATAAGGAACAAATAAGAGTTTAAGGCAAATTCAAATTCAGTACTGCAGCACCATTTACAGTACTTTAAATAGGCTACATGAGATGATTAGATAGCATTACCGACTCAATGGACATGAGTTTGTGCAAATGCCAGGAGATGGTGGAGGGCAGAGAAGCCTGCTGTGCTGCAGTCCCTGGGGTCACAAAGAGTTGGACAGGACTTAGCAACTGAACAGTAAGAAGGTAGGCCACGAAGTAGGCATGAACATATGATATACATTAATACACACACAAGTCACTGTTCTTTCCTAAACTTTTCTCCCCACCACACTTACTATTGAAAAGATGGCAAGGAGAAATCAGGAGAGCTAAATGTTGTGGGCTGAAGTGTGTCCCCTGAAAATTTCATGTATACCAAGAACCACAGAATGTGATCTTATTTAGAAATAAGGTCTTTGTAGATGTAATAATTATCAAGATGAGGTCACAGTGGATTACAATGGACCTTAAATACAACTTAACTAGTGTCCTTATGAGGGGGAAATGTAGACAGACATACACACAGGAGAGAATGGCATGTCAAGACGGAAGCAGAAATTCGACTGATACATTTAAAAGCCAAGGGATGCTAAAGATTGTCAGCAACCTCCAGAACATAAGAAAAAAACAGGCAAAACATTCTTCCAGACAGCCTCCAACAGAAAACCACCCTGCAACACCTTGATTTCAGACCTTAAGCCTCCAAATATGTGAGAGAATAAATTTATTTTAAGTCACCCAATTTATAATAATTTGTTACAACAGCTCCAGGAAACTAATACATGTAGTGCTACAACATTCTAAAGTGATAAACTGCAAAAGTATCACCTTGATGGGGTCATAAAAACTTGATGAAATGCTATTTTTTATAATAATCCATAGTATTTAAATAAATTCTATATACTGAATTTTATGTCAAACTAAAGAAATTTTAAAATCATAACGGGTCAAAAAGATTTATCCCTTGAACTGATACAGTCTCATATTTTCTCTAATATATGTTCTTTTACCTGTAGCTCTTGTGCCCAGCATTCGCCGATCATATATACGTACTGAGCTATCAGAACAACCAACAGCAAGATAATATGGTATTGGTGGACAAATAGCTACTGATGTGGCAGCACGTCGGCAGTTAATTAAAATATCCTACAAAAGATAAAAGAACATCAGTTACACAAGTTGTACAACAGATAATAATCTACTTAAAACATTTTCCCTTCAATTAGAAGAAAATCTTTCTCAGAAATCCTAATTCAGCTGGTATGACAATGAAGCAGAAAAAACAACATGCTTCCTAAATATTCCCATACTTAAGAATAAAATGAACATTATCTTTAAAAATACTAAAAAATGCAAATATTTCCTATGCAATATGTCATTACATTAATATCATTAAAAATGCCTGCTATTATTGGTCCACTGGACAGTAAAGATGGAGGTATAATCCACCTTTGTCTATGATAAGTATATTGATTATATTATATGGTACTCATGATATCTTAATTTTAATTAGTTATTAAAATATAATAAAAGAATCATGACCTGATTTTTAAAAACCAGGACCTTATAAAACCATCCTCCTCCTTACCAGTTCAAAATCAAAGTACGTACACACATATATACAAACTATGTCTGAGACAGGCTTTATGATAATGTCACTACTTCTCTCTACACAAGCATTAGAAAATGTAAGGGCTATCATCCCCAAAATATAGTCTTAAGATATTCTGTTAATATACTCTTTTGTCTATAAGCTAATCCCTCACTCCTCTCAGAAAAGCCAAGTGTTTTAGTTACATTTATGCTGTTTTACACATTTAATTATTGACCTCAGAACTTTATTCCTATCACAAAGAACTTGTTCATCAAATTCCATTCATCATTCTAAATTTTTAGTACTTAAGAATTACCCTACTTACCTGCTTTCTTTATACTCTATCTGTTCACTTTACATATAAAGACTTCAGAAGTATTACTGAGGAAAAATACAACAGTATCTTACTGTTGCTGTTTTAGTCACTAAGTAGTATCTGACTCTTTTGCGATCCCATGGACTGTAGCCCACCAAGCTCCTCTGTCCATGAGATTTCCCAGGCAAGAATACGGGAATGAGTTACCATTTCCTTCTCCAGGGGATCTTCCTGACCCAGGGATCGAACTCACATTTCCACCTATTGTCAGGTGGATTCTTTACCACTGAGCCACCAGGGAAGCCCTTATTAGTTTTATTTATTCTTTCATTTTACAACAAAGTTTCTGATTATAAAAGCAAAATTAAATCCAACTACACTGTACAATACTACTTAAAAGAATCTGACTTAACAAATTTTAGGACTTATTATTTAACAAAAAACAGGCATACCAAATGCCCCTCATAAACAACCGGCTATTTCAAACTTATTTCAGCCTTCAGTTCAACACTCCTAGTTGTGTATGTGTACACATATACAACACAAAAACTAACAAAAATTTTTTATTTCTATTTTTTTCTTTTTCTTCTCTGTTTTGAAGTATAAAATAATCTCTTCTCCTAAGGCATGTTAACAACAACAACTAGTTTCATTAGCGAACACTCAACCTGATTATGCAACCCACTCCAGGATTCTTGCCTGGAAAATCCCATGGACAGAGGATCCTGGAGGGAGGGCTACAGTCCACAGGGTCACAAAGAGTCAGACACGACTGAGTGACTAACACTAACAACCTGGTTACTAGCCATCTTTTTTCTTTTTGGTAACTGTCAAGAAAAATGTATTTAGAGTACTTTAAAAAATTTTTTTAATTGGAAGATAACTGTTTTACAATATTGTATTGGTTTCTGCCATACATCTTAGCCATAGGCTGGCAGTATTTTCTTATTTCATTTACAACTCCAAAAAGATCTGAGACAAAAGCTACTGTCTCTGAGTAATGTTTAGGGTTAGTAGTCTGGGGCCTTAGACTGACTGATTTCACAAATGTTTTTCAAGTTTAAAATACCATTTTAAAAAATACAAAACTAAGGCCACTCTCAACTTCTGACACGGCCCACACTCTAAATAAATCCACTTCTTATTCAACTACTCCACAAAATACAAAATTGACAGTGAAGCTCTATGTTTAGAGAAATGAGCTAAATCAGCAATGAACATGTTGATAAAATGGTACCTAATTGTCTAAAACAAAAGATATATTAATAAATCTTGGATTACAGGACAGGGTGAAAATAAAGAGAAGACATCAAACTACTACATGCTTTTATCACTGCTACTGGTAAAGCCAAAGCTGCCTCCATACATAAATGAAATTCTTCAAGTTTTTACAGTGCCATGGTATATACTGAACAATTATATAAATCTTCATAAATGTATCTGAATTCCCCAGTTTAATATACATTCCTTAACTTTGCTACTAACACTTTAATTATGAAAATTTTAATACAAAATTAAAATTTATAAAATAATTTTAATAATTTTAATTATTTTATAATTAAAATACATATTTATTAAATATTTTAAAAATAAAAAATTTTACCGATAAGCTCATAACCCAGAGATAACTTACTGTCCAACTTTAACTTTAATCTTAATTTTTTTCATTATTTATATAAAAACTTGATTCTTACATCTTTGCAATCTTCTTTTGTACAGCTAGTTTTGATGCGTGTATCAAACCACCTAACAGTTCCATCTTCACCACAAGACAGAAAGGTATACGGGTCATTAGGTACAGTCATAATCTGAAGATGGAAAGGTAATTGTACAGGTAATGTTAGTGAACATTTAAACAGATGGCTTTGAAAAATATTACTGCTATATCACAAAATGATTAAGGCAAAAGCAACTAAGAACAATTTATTGGAATTATTTATGACTTACCCATACCATAATGCAAAACAGTGCTATACATACAGATATATGCAAAATGTAACTGCTGAATTAATGTGATTCATTTACTTTCATTTGAAATTAATGTACCTCCAGACTCAAAATTCTTTAAAATTACAAATGCCTTACAACATGACAAGAAAAATCCTGCCCCTGAATAGTCAAATTTTTATGTTTTCTGGATATGAATTTACACGTGCTTTAGAAACAAAGTAAAAAATTTTCTTCTCTGACAATCATTATAAAACCCTGTAGTGCCAAATCAAGCATTCAAATTGACCTCTCAAAAAAATTTTGAGTGATGGTAATGGTTCTATAACCACACAAAAGTACTAAATTGTCATGAAGTGTATAGTTAAAAATGGTAGGAATGGCAAATGTCACATTATGCATATTTTATAAAAAATTAAAATTTTTTAAAGAAATGAAACATTTTAGATATTCCTATATCTATTTCTGGTTTAGCAATAAGGCTGTAAATTGAGGCTCTGTGTACCCTCCTATCCAACATATTCCCCCCACCCTTCTCTGTCCCAAGAAATAGAAACTACCAAAATTGGGTGTTTAGCAGTTCCACAGAGACTTTTATGCACCCATAAACAATGGAAAGTAGGTTCCCATGTTTTAAAACTTTGTATACTCAAAAAGGTATTCAGATTAACTAGTCTTCAAGGAAATACAAATTATATTTGTATTCATTAGGTATTTATTAGGATTTGTATATATTAGGATTAAATATAAATTATAATCCTAAGTAAATATCACTAGACATCGCTGGAATGACCAAAGCGAAAGGGATTTGATAATATCAAATGTCACTGAGGATATAGAACAACTAGAGCTCTCAAACATCATTGATGAGACGGTAAAATGGTATCATCACTTTGAAAAACCATGTGTTAGTATCTGCTGAAGTGGTAATATGCTTCTTCTATGGCCCAGCAATTCCACTACAAATAAATGTCATAGTCATCTAAAGATGTGTACTACAATGTTCAAGGCAGCACAATTCATATTAAATATTTGAAAGAACCCAAATAACCAGAAAGACAATAAGAATGGAAATTTTGATTTATTCTTAAAATATTAAAGCAATAACAATAAACAAACACATTATTCTCAAGTTACATAAAACCAGTGACTAAAAGTAAGAAAATTTCTTGCCAGAAACGAGTGGAGAAACATCTTTAAAGCAGCAAAAGAAAAAAACTATCAAACTAGAATTATATATCCACAGATATATCTTTCTAAAACAAAAATAAAAGACTTTTTCAAAAATAAAAATCCTGAAAGACTATTCAATAACACAGAAGTTAGCAAAGTTATCTATCAATCATTATTTTTACAAGAGTTTATATGAAACTCAGCCATATCAAGTCATTTACATATTATCCAAGTCTGTTTTCCTGATACAATACATATTTGAGTAGTTGTGATAGATTATATGGCTCCCAAAGCCTAAAATATATACTATCCTGTTACAGGATAATTTTCTGTAAACCCTTACATTAACAGGCCAGCACAATATAACTGTATTTTTTAAAATTTTTCATGTAAAAAGAAAATAATACCAATAGTAATCTGGATCTATGCAAAGGAATAAAAGATTGGAAATAATAAATATGCCAGTAAATATAACATATTTTTTGTTTTAAAATATTTTTAAACATAATTAACTATTAAAAGAAGAATATTAACAATGTATTAAGGAGTTTATAAAGTATGTAAGAATAAAAGGTTAAAAAAAAAACGAATTTCTAGGAGAGGAAAAATGGGAGCAGAGTGTTGTAAGATTCTTATACCATATTGAAGTGGTACAATATTACTTGATGGTACACTGTGATAAAGTTTATGATATATAATTCCTAAAGCATACACTAAAACAATAACAAAGCGTCACAGCTAATATATCAACAAAGGAGATAAAGTAGAATCACAAAAATACTCAGTTCTTCTAGAAGAAGAGGGGAAAATTGATGGAACAGGAAAAGAGAAAAAACAAAAACCAAGACACAAAATTTAAATTCAGCAACTTCTATACCAATTATATGAACTATAAATGATTAAATACAGCCCAATTAAAAAGCAGACATTGCTAGACTGGATTAAAAAAAACCTATAAATTGATTATAAGAATGAAATATAAAACCACAGATAGGTAGACTAAAAGTAAAAGGATAGAGGAAAGAAATACCACAATAACTATAAAGATGGGAAAGCTAGATCTGCTGCGTGTGTATGTGTGTTTGTTGCTCAGTAGAGTCCGACTCTTTGTGATCCGATGGACTGTAGCCCACCACGCTCCTCTGTCCGTGGAATTCTCCCGGCAAGAAGACTAGAGTGGGTAGCCAATCCCTTCACCAGGGGATCTTCCCAACCCTGGGGTCAAGCCCAAGTCTCCTGCATTACAGGCAGATTCTTTACTAACCGAGCCACCAGGAAGTCCCAGGTTTGCTATATAAACAGCAAATTTCAAAACAAAGAGTATAACGGGAATAAAGAGAGTCATTTTACAATTATAAATGAGTCAATCCATGAACAGAAACATTAAAATCCTGAATGTTTAGGTACTTAAAAACAGATCTTCAAAATATATGAAGCAAAAAGTGAAATCAACAATACGAAAATATTAAGATTTCAACATTAATCTTTCAATAACTGATACAACAAGTGATCAGAAAATCAGTAACTACATAGAAGAACTGAACATGGTTATCAGCCACTTTGACATAATTGATATTTATGGAACATTCCACAAACAAAAAACTAAACATTTTTTAAATGCATAAGATAAATTTACCAACAGACTATATTCTGGGACATAAAACCAGACTGATTAAAATTTAAAAGATTCACATCATACAAAGCACATATTTAACTATAAATTAAAAATTAGAAATCAGTCCATACAAAGACAGTTAAATGATTAAAACACCTTCAACTGCAATAACCCAAAGGGGAAAAATTAATGTTCAAATATTTCCAAGTATTTGGAAACTAAATGACACACTTCTCAATAAACAATGAATCAAGGAAGAAATCACAATGGAAATTAGAAAATACATTTAATACAAGAGAAATGAAAGTTCAGTATATCAAAATTAGGGAAACCTAAGGAAATACTCAGATTTCCCCAGTGGCTCAGCAGTAAAGAAACCGCCTGCAATGCAGGAGACACAGGTTTGATCGATCCCTGGGTGGGGAAGATTCCCTGGAGGAGGGAATGGCAACCCACTGCAGTAACCTTGCCTGGAAAATCCCATGGACAGAGAAGCCTGGTGGGCTACATGTAGTTCATGGGGTCGCGGAAGAGTCAGACACTGCTGAGCAACTAAAAAACAACAAAGAAACTACCCAGCAACTAAAAAACAGCAAAGAAATACTCAGTGGAAATTTTGTTTTACTAATTGCCTCTACTGGAAAGGATAAAGGTCTCAAATCAGTCACTTGAGCCTCTATTTTAAGAAAGTAGAAGAAAGAGAACAATGAAACCCACCACAGTAAACAGAGAAGAAAGGAAAAAGCAGAGATCAAAAACAGAAGAAAAAAAAAAAAAAAGGAAAGTAGAGAAAATCATGGAAACCAAAGTTGGTTCTTAGAGACAATCATTAAAATCAACTGGATCTCTTATCAGGCTGATAAGAAAAATAAAAAGAGGGAATACAAACTATCAATATCAAGAATGTTGGAGGTGGTATCACTATAGATTCTACAGATGTTAAAAGGATATGGGGACTTTTCCTGGTGTCCAATGTCTAACAATCTTTACTCCCAACACAGGGAGCCCAGGTCCAATCCTCAGCAGTGAGCTAGATCCCACGTGCTACAATTAAGACCCAGCACAGACTGGGCTTCCCGGGTAGCTCAGCTGGTAAACAATCTACCTGCAAAGCAGGAGACCTCGGTTTGATCCCTGGGTGGGGAAGACTCCCCTGGAGGAGGACACTCCATATTTTTGCCTGGAGAATCCCTATGGACAGAAGAGCCTGGCAGGCTACAGTCCATGGGGTTGCAAAGAGTCGGACAAGACTGATTGACTAAGCACAGCACAGCAGACAAATAAATAAAAATATTAAAAAAAAAATAGTGAGTATTGTGAACAATACCCACAAATTCAGCAATATAGGTGAAAGACAGGTTCCTTAAAATGGATAAAATATTGAAGCCATTAAAGCGTAAAGATACAGCCTGAATAACCAAATATTCATTTTAAGAACTAAATATGTAGTTATAAACATCCTACAAAGAAAACTCCAGGATCAGATGGCTTTATTGGTAAATGTTCCCAAAGGTATAAAAACAAATACTACCACTTCTATACAAACTCTTTCAGGAAAATGAAAAGGACAAACATTACAAGTTACCCCAAAGGATCAGCATTATGCTGACAACAAAACCATATAGTGCTTAGGAATACATCTGCAAAAAAAAAAAAAAAAAACCCTTAACAAACACAACAACACAGAAAATGGGTAATATATAAAATATGACTCTGTGAGGTTCATCTCTAGAATGCTAAATTGGTATTAAATTTGAAAAATGAATGTAGTTCACTGTGTTAAGAAACTAAAAGAAAAAATATAAAAATTTTTTTCAAATAATGCAGAGAAAAACATTTGACAAAATCCAACATCCATTCCTGGTAAGTTTAATATACAAATAGAAAGGAATTAACTGGATAAAAAAGCATTACTAAAATATACTTGCTGTTATACTTAACAGTGAAACATCAAAGATCAGGAAGAATGTTTAGTCTTACTATTTTTATTTAATATTGAACTGAAAATTCTAGTAAGTATAACAACAACAACAAAAAAGAAGTCCAGATGGGAAAAAAAAGTAAAAGCGTCTCTATATTCACAGATGACACAATCATCTAAGGAGAAAATTTCTATGTGATTTTCCTTCCTAAAAAGTTATTGGAACCAGTAAGTGAATATAGCAAAATGGGGGGAATATAAGATTGAACATGAAAATACTAGCAACAAAAGCATCAGAAATTGAAATTTTTAAAATAGTACCATTTACAATAATATGAAAAATATGAAATATTTAAGAATAAGCCTTAAGACACACAAAATTATAAAACATTGCCAAGTAAACTTAAAGTCCTAAATAAGGGAGATATACTGTAATCACTGTTGTCAATGCTTCTTAAACTGATATATAGATTAAAATAAACCACAGGAAAAATTGTAGTAAAAATTGACAATTTGATTATCAAAGTCATGTGGAAATACAAAAATCTAAAATACCTTAAACAATTTCAAAAAAGAAGAAAGGACTTATACTACCTGGTTTTAAGTTACAGTAATAAAAACGGGGTAGTACAAGCATAGTGATGAATCACTTGACGAGAAAAAGATACTGCCCAGAAAGAGACAAAAATAGATATGGTCAAATGACCTATGATAATGACGCAAAAAAAAGTTCAGAGGCAAGAAACAATGTTGGAAAACTGGATATCCACATGCAAAATAATGAACTTAAAGCAGATCTCAGACTTTACTAAAAAACTAACACAAAATGGATTCATCAATCTAAATGGAAAACATAAAACTATAGAACTTTTAGGAGAAAATTATTGTGACATTTGGTGAAATAAAGATTTTTACTCATGACATTGGTTCCCCCCTCCAAATAATAAACTTGATAAAATGGACTTCTTTAAAATTATAAAATTTTTTTTTAAAAGACAGTGTTAACAAAATGAAAAGACTAGTCACTGACTCTGAGGAAAAAAACTATAATTCATATGCCTGAAAAATATAAAGAACAAACTTTTAAAACCCCTCAAAATTCAATAATAAGAATTAAAACAATGGGCAAGGGGCTTCCCTGATGGTCCGGTATCTAAGACACTGCCCTAATAATACATCGCTGATCAGGGAACTAGATTCTACATGCTACAACTAAGAGGTCACATGCTGCTACAACTCAAAAGATCCTGCATGCCACAACTAACACCCAGAGCAGCCAAATAAAGAAATAAAAATGTTTCTCAAAAACTGGGCAAAAGATCGAACAGACAATTCACCAAAGAAGCACATGAAGAAATGGGAAAACATGACTCAAATGACAGAACAAAGTAAATCTCCAGAAACTGACCCTAACAAAATGGAGATATATGAATTACCTAAAAAAGAACTGAAAGTAATGGTAATAAACAAATTCAGTATGCTATGTGCGTGTGAGTGTGTGCACTAGGTCGCTTCAGGCATTTCTGACTCTGCAATCCCAGGGATTGTAGCCAGCCAGGCTCCTCTGTCTATGGCATTCTCCAGGCAAAAATACTGGAGTGGGTTGCCATGTCCTTCTCCAGGGGATGTTCCTGACCCAGAGATTGAACCCAGGTCTCTTACGTCTCCTGAATTTGCAAGCGGGTTCTTTACTACTAATGCCACATGGGAAGCCCCAATATGCTACAAGGGAATACAAATAGATAACTAAACAAAATCAGGAAAACAATGCATGAACAAAATGACAATCTTACCAGGGAGAAAGAAAATGGAAAAATGAGAGAAACAGAAATGACAGAGTTGAAGAATGTAACTAAATTCACTAAAGGAGGATCAACAACAGGCTCAATCAGGCAGAAGAAAGAAACATCAAATTCAAAAACTTCCATTTGAAATTACCAGGTCAAGAACAAAAGAAGAATGAAGAAAAGTAAAAAGATCTAAGGGAACTTAGAGGATATCACTAAGATGACCAATATGTCCACTATGGGATTTTTCAGAAGGAAAAAGGGGGAGTGGATGGAGAGCTTATCTGAAAAAAAATAATGTCCAAAAACTTCTCAAATCCAAGGAAAAAAAAGAACATCCAGATTCAAGAAACTCAGGAACTTCAACTAGGATGGACCCAGAGAGACCCAAATCAAGACACACTATAAACTACTTGTCAAAAGTGACTTAATCTTGAAAGCTGCAAGAGTAACAAGAACCAATACATATAAAGGAGCTCCCATTAGATCAGTGGATTTCTCAACAGAAATATTACCTGTCAGAAGGGAGTAGGATAATATATTCAAAGTGTTGAAAGAAAAAACCTGCAAACCAAGACTACTATATCCCCCAAAACTGTCCACTACAACTGAAAGGGAAATAAAGACCTTCTCAGATAAAAAGTACAGAAAGTTATCACAAGACCTGTCATACAAGAACTGCTAAACAAAGTCTTTCAAGTTGAAATTAAAGACTTTAGACAGCAACACAAGCATATGATAATACAAAGATGGTCGCAAAAGTAAATATACAGACAAATACAGAAATCTGTAATATTGTTATGATGGTACAAAATCACTTTTGAGTACAGAATTTAAAAAATAGAAGCATTAAAAGTTATTATGCTTTTATGGTGTTTCTGATACTGATAACAAAGTGCAGGAAGGATGTAAAGGAACACGATTTTTGTATGTGATTTAAGTTAAACTATTCTCAGTGCAAGACAGATTTTGTAACTATGTTTCATGTAGTCCTCATAATAAACACAATGAAAAAAATCTATAAAAGATGCCCCCAAAAAGGAGTTAAAGCATGTCACTACAAAAGAAAGAGCAACAACAACAACAACCCACAAGAGAAAGCAGCCAGGACAGAAAAAGAGTGAACAAATATTTGCAGGACATACAGAAAAAAATTTTTAAATGGCAGGAGTCAGTATTTTCCTATAAGTAACTACTTTAAAGGTAAATGTTACAGTACTAAGGGGGAAGTTTATAGTAATAATTATCTACATTAAAAAAGATCTCAAATCAACAACCTAACTTTACACTTCAAAAAACTGAAAAATAACAAATTAAAGCCAAAGTTAATAGAGAAAGGAAATAATAAAGATTAGAGCAGAAATAAACAATACAGAGAACAAAAAAAAAGGTTTTATTAAAGAGCATCAAAATCAACAAACCCTCACTGAGACTAACAAGAAAAAAGTAATATGATTCAACAAAAATTAGAAATAAAAGAGGAGACATTACACTTATACCACAGAAATAAAAAGGATCCTAACAGACTATGAACACCACAAATGGAATGACAGAAGAAATTAATAAATTATTAGAAATATACAGCTCACCAAGATAAAAAAGATAAACATAGGGGCAAACCAAACCAACCAACACTACAGTAAGGAGAATGAATTAGTCACCAAAAACATCTGAGAAAGGAAAGCTCAGACCAGATGGCTTCAAAACATTATGCATATTTAAAAATTTTCCTTCCAAGGAGCAAGAGTCTTTTAATTTCATGGCTGCAGTCATCACCTGCAGTGATTTTGGAGCCCCCAAAAATAAAGTCTCTCACTGTTTCCATTGCCTCCCCGTGCACTGGATGCCATGATCTTAGTTTTCTGAATGATGAAGTTTTAAGCCAGCTTTTTCACTCTCCTCCTTCACTGTCATCAAGAGGCTCTTCAATTCTTCGATTTCTGCCATAAAGGTGGTGTCATCTGTGTATGTGAGGTTATTGATATTTCCCCCAGCAATCTTGATTCCAGCTTGTGCTTCATCCAGCCATGTATGAATTCATTAATCCATGAAATTAAAAGATGCTTGCTCCTTGGGAGAAAAGTTATGATCAACCAAGACACCATATTAAATAGGAGAGACATTACTTTGCCAACAAAGGTCTGTCTAATCAAAGCTATGGTTTTTCCAGTAGTCATGTATGGATATGAGAGTTGGACTATTAAGAAAGCTGAGCACCAAAGAATTCATGCTTTTGAACTGTGGGGTTGGAGAAGACTCTTGAGAGTCCCTTGGACTGCAAGGAGATCCAAGCAGTCCATCCTAAAGGAAATCAGTCTTGAATATTCCTCGGAAGGACTCATGCTGAAGCTGAAACTCCAATACTTTTGCCACCTGATACAAAGAACTGACTCACTGGAAAAGACCCTGATACTGGGAAAGACTGAAGGCGGGAGGAGAAGGGGACAAGAGAGGATGAAATGGTTGGATGGCATCACCGACTCAATGGACATGAGTTTGAGCAAGCTCCAGGAGTTAGTGATGGGCAAGGAAGCCTGTTGTACTGCAGTCCATGGGGACACAAAGAGTGGACATGACTGACTGAACTGAACTGAACTGATATTTAAAAATTTATATCTGTCCTCTCAAACTCTTCCAAAATACTGAAGAGGAGGTAACACTTTCAAACTTATTCTATAAAACAGCTTTACCATGGTACCAAAATTCAGACAACAATACTAACAGAAAGTGAAACTACAGACCTGTATTATGGATGAATACTGATATCAGACCACCTGACCTGCCTCTTAAGAAACCTGTATGCAGGTCAGGAAGCAACAGTTAGAACTGGACAAGGAACAACACACTGGTTCCAAATAGGAAAAGGAGTATGTCAAGGCTGCATATTGTCACCGTGCTTATTTAACTTATATGCAGAGTACATCATGAGAAACGCTGGACTGGAAGAAGCACAAGCTGGCATCAAGACTGCCAGGAGAAGTAACAATAACGTAAGATATGCAGATGACACCACCCTTATGGCAGAAAGTGAAGAAGAACTAAAGAGCCTCTTGAAAGTGAAAGAGGAGAGTGAAAAAGTTGGCTTAAAGCTCAACATTCAGAAAATTAAGATCGTGGCATCTGGTCCCATCACTTCATGGCAAATAGATAGGGAAACAGTGGAAACAGTGGCTGACTTCGTTTTTAGGGGCTCCACAATCACTGCAGATGGTGACTGCAGCCATGAAATTAAAAGACGCTTGCTCCTTAGAAGGAAAGTTATGACCAACCTAGACAGCATATTAAAAAGCAGAGATATTACTTTGTCAAAAAAGGTACACCTAGTGAAGGCTATGGTTTTTCCAGTAGTCATGTATGGATGTGAGTTGGACTATAAAGAAAGCTAAGCACCGAAGAATTGATGCTTTTGAACTGTGGTGTTGGAGAAGACTCCTGAGAGTCCCTTGGACTGCAAGGAGATAAAACCCGTCCATCCTAAAGGAGATCACTCCTGGTGTTCACTGGAAGGACTGATGCTGAAGCTGAAACTCAAATACTTTGGCCACTTGATGCGAAGCACTGACTCACTGGGAAATACCTTGATGCTGGGAAAGATTGGAGGTGGATGAAGAAGGGGACGACAGAGGATGAGATGGTTGGATGGCATCACCAACTCAATGGACATGAGTCTGGATAAACTCCAGGAGTTGGTGATGGACAGGGAGGCCTGGCGTGCTGCGGTTCATGGGGTCATAAAGAGTCAGACACGACTCAGACTAAACTGAACTGAAATAAAAATCCTCAGAAAATGCTAAAAAAAAAAAAAAAAAAAAAACCTCCAAAACAATAACAAACAAACAAGATTATTCATCTTGATCAAGTGGAACTAACTTCTAGAACACAAGGATGGTTCAACATACATGTTATTCAATGCAATTTCATCATAATAACAAAACGAACAAAGCCAGTGGAGGAGATGGAATTCTAGCTGAGCTATTTAAAATCCTAAAAGATGATACTGTTCAAGTGCTGAACTCAATGTCAGCAAATTTGGAAAACTCAGCAGTAGCCAGAGGACTGGAAAAGGCCAATCTTCATTCCAATCCCAAAGAAAGGCAATCTCAAAGAATGTTTAAACTACCATACATTGGCCCTCATTTCACACGCTAGTAAGGTTATGCTCAAGATCCTGCAAGCTAGGCTTCAGCGGTACATGAACCAAGAACTTTCACATGCAAAAGCAGGACTTAGGAAAAGCAGAGGAACCAAAGATCAAACTGCCAACATTCATTGGATCATAGAGAAAGCAGGAAATTCCAGAAAAACATCTATACCTGTTTCAATGACTATGCTAAAGCCTCTGACCGTGTGGATCACAACAAACTTGAAAATCTTAAAATAATGGGAATACCAGACCACTTTACCTATCTCCTGAGAAACGTGTATGTGGTCAAGAAGCAAAAAGTTAGACCCTTACATGAAACAACTGAATGGTTCAAAATTGAGAAAGAAGTATGACAAGGCTGTATACTGTCAACCTACTTATTTAACGCATATAAAGACTTCAGTTCATTTCAGTCGCTCAGTCGTGTCGGACTCTTTGCAACCCCATGAATCGCAGCATGCCAGGCCTCCCTGTCCATCAAAAATTACCGGAGTTCACTGAGACTCACGTCCATCGAGTCGGTGATGCCATACAGCCATCTCATCCTCTGTCGTCCCCTTCTCCTCCTGCCGCCAGTCCCTCCCAGCATCAGGGTCTTTTCCAATGAGTCAACTCTTCGCGTGAGGTGGCTAAAGTATTGGAGTTTGAGCTTTAGCATAAGTCCTTCCAATGAACACCCAGGACTGATCTCCTTTAGGATGGACTGGTTGGATCTGCCTGCAGTCCAAGGGACTCTCAAGAGTCTTCTCCAACACCACAGTTCAAAAGCATCAATTCTTCAGTGCTCAGCTTTCTTCACGGTCCAACTCTCACATCCATCCATACATGACCACTGGAAAAACCAGAGCCTTTACTAGACGGACCTTTGTTGGCAAAGTAATGTCTCTGCTTTTTAATATGCTATCTAGGTTGGTCATAACTTTCCTTCCAAGGAGTAAGTGTCTTTTAATTTCATGGCTGCAGTCACCATCTGCAGTGATTGTGGAGTCCCAAAAGACAAAGTCTGACACTGTTTCCACTGTTTCCCCATCTATTTCCCATGAAGTGATGGGACCAGATGCCATGATCTTCGTTTTCTGAATGTTGAGCTTTAAGCCAACTTTTTCACTCTCCTCTTTCACTTTCATCAAGAGGCTCTTTAGTTCTTCTTCACTTTCTGCCATAAGGGTGGTGTTGTCTGTATATCTGAGGTTATTGATATTTCTCCGGCAATCTTGATTCCAGCTTGTGCTTCTTCCAGTCCAGCGTTTCTCATGATGTACTCTGCACAGAAGTTAAATAAGCAGGGTGACAATATACAGCCTTGACGTACTCCTTTTCCTATTTGAAACCAGTCTGTTGTTCCATGCCCAGTTCTAACTGTTGCTTCCCAACCTGCATATAGGTTTCTCAAGAGGCAGGTCAGGTGATCTGGTATTCCCATCTCTTTCAGAATTTTCCACAGTTTATTGTGATCCACACAGTCAAAGGCTTTGGCATAGTCAATAAAGCAGAAATAGATGTTTATCTGGAACTCCCTTGCTTTTTCAGGATCCAGGGGATGTTGGCAATTTGATCTCTGGTTCCTCTGTCTTTTTTAAAACCAGCTTGAACATCTGGAAGTTCATGGTTCACATATTGCTGAAGCCTGGCTTGAGGAATTTTGAGCATTACTTTACTAGCGTATGAGATGAGTGCAACTGTGTGATAGTTTGAGCATTCTTTGGGATTGGCTTTCTTTGAGATTGGAATGAAACTGACCTTTTCCAGTCCTGTGGCCACTGCTGAGTTTTCCCTATTTGCTGGCATACTGAGTGCAACACTTTCACAGCATCATCTTTCAGGATTTGAATAGCTCAACTGGAATTCCATCACCTCCACTAGCTTTGTTTATAGTGATGCTTTCTAAGGCCCGCTTGACTTAACATTCCAGGATGTCTGGCTCTAGGTCAGTGATCACACCATGGTGATTATCTGGGTCGTGAAGATCTTTTTTGTACAGTTCTTCTGTGTATTCTTGCCACATCTTCTTGATATCTTCTGCTTCTGTTAGGTCCATACCATTTCTGTCCTTTATCGAGCTCATCTTTGCATGAAATGTTCCCTTGGTATCTCTAATTTTCTTGAAGAGAGCTCTAGTCTCTCCCATTCTGTTGTTTTCCTCTATTTATTTGCATTGATCGCTGAGGAAGGCTTTCTTATCTCTCCTTGCTATTCTTTGGAACTTTGCATTCAGAGGCTTATACCTTTCCTTTTCTCCTTTGCTTTTCGCTTCTCTTCTTTTCATAGCTATTTGTAAGGCCTCCTCAGACAGCCATTTTGCTTTATTGCATTTCTTTTCCATGGGGATGGTCTTGATCCCTGTCTCCTGTACAATGTCACAAACCTCTGTCCATAGTTCATCAGGCACTCTATCAGATCTAGTCCCTTAAATCTATTTCTCACTCTCACTGTATAATCATAAGGGATTTGATTTAGGTCATACATGAATGGTCTAGTGGTTTCCCCCACTTTCTTCAATTTAAGTCTGAATTTGGCAATAAGGAGTGCATGATCTGAGCCACAGTCAGCTCCCGGTCTTGTTTTTGCTGACACTATAGAGCTTCTCCATCTTTGACTGCAAAGAATATAATCAGTCTGATTTTGGTGTTCACCATCTGGTGATGTCCATGTGTAGAGTCTTCTCTTGTGTTTTTGGAAGAGGGTGTTTGCTATGACCAGGGCGTTCTCTTGGCAAAACTCTTATTTAGCCTTTGCCCTGCTTCATTCTGTATTCCAAGGCCAAATTTGCCTGTTACTCCAGGTGTTTCATGACTTCCTACTTTTGCATTCCAGTCCCCTATAATGAAAAGGACATCTTTTTTGGGTGTTAGTTCTAAAAGGTCTTGTAGGTCTTCATAGAACCGTTCAACTTCAGCTTCTTCAGCATTACTGGTCAGGGCATAGGCTTGGATTACCGTGATACTGAATGGTTTGCCTCGGAAACGAACAAAGATCATTCAGTTGCTTTTGAGATTGCATCCAAGTACTGCATTTTGGCGGAGAAGGCAATGGCACCCCACTCCAGTACTCTTGCCTGGAAAATCCCATGGATGGAGGAGCCTGGTGGGCTGCAGTCCATGGGGTCGCTAAGAGTCGGATAAGACTCAGCAACTTCCCTTTCACTTTTCACTTTCCTGCATTGCAGAAGGCAATGGCAACCCACTCCAGTGTTCTTGCCTGGAGAATCTCAGGGATGGGGGAGCCTCGTGGGCTGCCATCTATGGGATCGCACAGAGTCGGACACAACTGAAGCGACTTAGCAGCAGCAGCAGCACTGCATTTTGGACTCTCTTGTTGACCATGATGGCTACTCCACTTCTTCTAAGGGATTCCTGCCCACAGTAGTAGTTATAATGGTCATCTGAGTTAAATTCACCCATTCCAGTCCATTTTAGTTCGCTGATTCCTGGAATGTTGACGTTCACTCTCGCCATCTCCTGTTAGACCACTTCCAATTTGCCTTGATTCATGGACCTGACATTCCAGGTACCTATGCAATATTGCTCTTCACAGCATCGGACCTTGCTTCTATCACCAGTCACATCCACAGCTGGGTATTGTTTTTGCTTTGGCTCCATCCCTTCATTCTTTCTGAAGTAATTTCTCCACTGATCTCCAGTAGCATATTGGGCATCTACTGACCCAGGGAGTTTCTCTTTCAGTATCCTATCATTTTGCCTTTTCATACTGTTCATGGGGTTCTCAAGGCAAGAATACTGAAGTGGTTTGCCATTCCCTTCTCCAGTGGACCGCATTCTGTCATATAAAGAGTGTATCATGCTAAATGCTGAGCTGGATGAATCACAAGCTGGAATCAAGATTGCTGGAAGAAACATCAATAACCTCAGATATGAAGATGATGCCACTCTAACAGCAGAAAGTAAAGAGAAATAAAGAGCCTCTTGATGATGGTGAATGAGGAGTGAAAAAGCTGGCTTAAACTCTACATTCAAAAAACTAAATAAGATTATGATATCTAGTCCCATCACTTCATGGCAAATAGAAGCGTAAAAAGTGGAAATATTAACAGATTTCATTTTCCTGGGCTCCAAAATCACTGTGTACAGTGACTGTAGCCATGAAATTAAAAGATGATTGCTCCTTGGAAGGAAAGCTATGACAAACCTAGGCAGTGCAATAAAAAGCAAAGATCAGTTTGCCAACAAAGGTACATATAATCAAAAATATGGTTTTTCCAGGAGTCATGTACATATGTGAGCATTGGATCATAAAGAAAGTTGAGCACCAAAGAACTGAATGCTGGTGGTACTGGAAAAGACTCTTGAGAGTCCCTTGGGATGCAGAGATCAAACCAGTCAGTCCTAAAGGAAATCAGTCCTGAATATTCATTGGAAGAAATGATGCTGGAGCTGAAGCTCCAATACTTTGGCCATCTGAAGAGCAGACTCACTGGAAAACATTCTGATACTGGGAAAGATTGAAGGCAAGATGAGAAGGGGGCAGCAGAGGATGAGATGGTTATACAGCATCACTGAATCAATGGACAGGGGTCCATTTGAGAAAATTTAGGAAACAGTGATTTTGAGAAAACTCTGGAAAATAGTGAAGGACAAACAAGCCTGGTGTACTGCTATCCATGTGGTCACAAGAGTCAGACAGGACTTAGCAACTGAACAAGAGCAAAACAAGATCTAAATGCAAAAGACAAAACAATAGTCTTTCTAAAAGAGAGTCTGAAACAGAAGAATGTCTCCATAACCTTCAGAAAGAAAAAGACTTTTTTGAGCAGGATACAGAAAGCAGGTACAATTTTTTAAAAAAAAAAGACCAATACATTAAGACAACACAGATAACTTTTGTTCATGAAAAGACACCATTAGGAGAGTGAAAATACAACCACAGAGTTGGAAGAGATAGTTTCATATGCTGAAGATAAAAGAAATTCCTATAAATCAACAGTAATAATGAAATAAAAGGGACAACCTAATAGAAAGATTAGGAAAGAATTCTGAATAGGCACTTGACAAAACAGTATATCTAAATAACCAATAAACTATGCAGTAACCTCAGAAGTAACAACCGTAAAAGACATTTAAATAAGCCTGTTCAAAATTAGAGATTAACCATATATACTGTTGGCAAAGATGAGGAGCAAAAGGAATTCTTATTATATGCTATTGGTGGGAACGCACGCTGTTACACTTTGGATAAATATTTGGCACTATCTCTAAAATAAACAAATACATATCCTATGACAGAAAAAGTTTACTTCTAAACATAAATACTGAAAGTCATGTAAAGTATGTTCTCCAAATTGAAAATCAAATTTAAAATTTTCATCAGCAGTAGAACAGACCCACCAGCTGTGGCTTATTCACACAGTCGAACACTAAAAAGCAGGAAAATAAACACACTGTAGTGGTACACAACACAGATGAGTTTCACAAACCTAAGGGAGACTTTGTTCAGCAAAGAATAACAAATTTAAAAAGAAACAAAAGACCATTTAATATGACTCACTGCATATAATGTTCAAAAACAAAAAAACTAAAGTGGTTAGAAAAATAAGATCATGGAAATCAGGATACAGCAGCTTCGGGGAAGTCCTTAATGCCTTATATTTCTTGATCTTTGTGGCTGCTACATGAACAAATTCACTTTGTGATAATTTACTGAGATATACTCAGTGTTCTGTACTTTTTCTTTATGGTTTGTACTTCAATGGGGGGGAAAAGTTTAATGCTAGATGGAACAGGAAGGTCTTAACATATATCTAATCAGAATTCCAGAATAAAAAATACAGAGAATGGGAAAGAACTAAAAACTTATTTATCTATAAATCTCCCTCATTTTTCAAGATTCCAATTTCTCAGACTAAGAACACATAAAAATTCCAAGAAAAATCAAAAGGAAATCCATACCTCAATACACTGTTGTGACATCAATGAAGGAAAAAAAAAAACACACAAAGAAAAACAGAATTAAATTCAGTCAAGGAAGAGATAACTTAAATACAAAGGAATCACAATTAAACTGTTGATTGACTGCTCAACTTCAAAAGTCAAGTCAGAATACAGTGAAATATCACCTGAAATAGAGTAACTGTCAAACTAGAAGCCTGTATCTAGTAAGACTACCTCTGAAGAACTGACATAAAAAAGATATTTTCTAGAAAAGGATGAAAAGGGAAGAAGTGAATGATATAAAAGGAAAATAGGACTAAAATTGTTTTATATCAGCAAACTCTGACTTAAAGGAACCGGTAAAGAATGTACTTTAGCTCTGGAGCACTAGCACGATGGCATCTGGCTGCAAAATTGGCCCATCCATCCACAACAGTAACCTGGCCGGTTTAGGGGCCGAGTTCCTCCAGATGCTGGACTCTGAGGTTGATTATCTGCACCTGGATGTAACAGATGGGCATTTTGTTCCCAACATCACCTTTGGTCACCCTGCGGTAGAAAGCCTCCAAAAGGAGCTACGCCAGGACCCTTCCTTTGACATGCACATGATGGTGTCCAGGCCAGAACAGTGGGTAAAACCAATGGCTATAGCAGGAGCCAATCAACATACCTTTCATCTGGAGGCTACAGACAAGCCAGGAGCTTTGACCAAAGACATTTGAGAGAATGGAATGAAGGTTGGCCTTGCTATCAAACCTGGAACTACAGGTGAGTATTTGACACCATGGGCTAATCAATCATAGATATGGCCTTGGTTATGACAGTGAAACATGGGCTTGGAGGGCAGAAACTCATGAAAGATATGATGCCAAAGGTTCACTGCCTGAGGACCCAGTTCCCATCTTTGGACATCGAGGTTGATGGTGGAGTAGGTCCAGACACCATCCATAAATGGGAAGAGGCAGGAGCTAACACAATTGTGTCTGGCAGTGCCATTATGAAGAGTGAAGACCCCAGATCTGTGATCAACCTGTTAAGAAATGTTTGCTCAGAAGCTGCTCGGAAATGTTTCCTTGATTGATGAAATCACAAAGAACCCAGTGTTCCTGCTTATGAGATCGTTACTAGAAAACAAGAATACTGACCACCAAATCATACCACAGTTGAGGCAATGCTGCTTTTCTGAGAAATTAGTCATTCCAGTGACTAAAATCCATCATGCAGAGTGTTCCAAGAGGCTAGAAATTGTGTATAACTACATTTTTAGTGATGGAATTGAAAGATTAGTGTGGTAAAATACCATTTTTACTGGGAGACTTGATTTTTATAGAGAGTAAAAATATGGATATATTAACATTACAAGCAGAAAAAACTTCACTGCCTACAGAAGGCATGTTAGCTACTACGGGAAAAAAAAATTTTTTTTAATTATAAAAAGAATTGTCTTCGGTTTCTTGGCTGTTTTCTGAAAGCAAAAGAAGTTCTTCAGTTTTTCCTGTTTCATGTCATTTTTGATTTGTGTACGTGTGTGATAACTAAGTTTGTATCTGACTAGGAATAGCATACTTACTCCCCTAGCTTCAAAAACATTTATTTTTTGCTTTGCACCTTTATATTTGATACATTTAAAACAAACTGTATAATGGGAAAAAAAGAAAAAAAAAGAATGTGCTTGAGATACCAAACGACCCCACACAGAAAACCTGTAACAGAAAAGGGAAAAGTACAAGCAAAAATGTAGGTAAATCTAATAATATAGTAAAGACTAATAAAACAATGATAATATTTTTGATTCAGAAGAGGATAGAGTGTTCTGAACAATATAAGCATATAAAATTAGACAAGGGATGGAAAGATTATAATGAGCTAAGGTATACATTCAGGAGAAAGGCAAAGGTACTTATTGACTTTAGACTTTGTTAACTACTCTTGTAAAATATGAACGTCTATCTTCCTTGCAATAGCAGAAACAAAAGGGGCCAAATGCAAACCCTTCGAGAAATTCAAAAGAATGTCAAAAAGAGAACAGGGAAATCAATGACAGAAAATACTTTCAAATAAAAAAACTTACAATAAGATATATAAATAGATCCAAATATATCAGGACTCACAATAAACATATATTGACTGCAATTTCCAGTTAAAAGCCAAATTTGTGAGAAACAGATTAACAAAAATTTAGCTATAAAATACTATTTTTGTAAGGATGTATCATAACATGAGGGTACAGAAGAACTGAAATTCAAGTAATGAAAAAAATATACCATGTCAGCACATGGGAAAACAATGAATCTTTTGATACAAAGAAATGCAATGACAAGATTATAAAAGAGCTTTCTGAAGAATAAGCAGTTTTTCTGAACCAAAGCAGTATATATAACTGAGTCCCAGATTCATTTCACCTCATTTTAATTCAGCTCAGGGCTTGAGCTTATTAATGACCTTTAGAAATCAGATTCCTTTATTTAAGTGTACTAGCATGTCTTCTGACATTTTGATAACCATGCCACTTCATATAAAACAGTGAGAAAGTGGTAACAAGATTAAAGCCTAGTATACAGCCCTATAGCACAATAAAGAAGCATCTTTAAAGTCTGATATCTGTTTTCTTATAGTTGCTCAAGGAATTACAAACCCCATTACTATTATTCACATCTTATTCCTTAACTTCATTCACAATCCTATCAAGGTACATTTTCTCAAATACTGAAAATCTAGACATTTTGTCAATAATACCTTTACTTATTTATGCATGAATATGTACATACACACACACATCTATCTACACATACATATACACTTACACAAAACATATATACATATATATACATATAGATAAATCATAGTAATACTGTACCTCATAGGTAGTTCCATAATGGCATGTAAATTGGCACTGTCTGTTAGTTTCTGCATCTTGCTCAACGTTGGTATAAAATATTACTCCATCTCCAGAGCAGGATACAATCTGCTTATCATTTGTGCATGGTAAGAACTTCGCACTAAATATATTTGCTCGGTGCCCTGAACGAATTGTTGTCAAAACCTAAAACACAGAGAGGAGTTTTTAGTAATTTATTGCTAAATTACTAAAGAGTAAATTTATTACTAATTACTAAATTACTAAGAGTAATTTTTAGTAATTTACTATTTCCTAAAAAGAAGCAGTCAGATTCAAACTTAATATAATCCTTGCCAGGAATAAATTCTCATTAACACTCTCAGCTCAAATGAAAAATTATCATTTGAGTCCAAACTATTGGGTTGGCTAAAAAGTTTGTTCAAGTTTTTGCATAACATGGAAAATCCCAAATGAACTTTTTGGCTAACCCAATATTATAATTAGAAAATAAAATCAGAATCTCACATATTTTATTTCCCTCTGAGATGTAAAGAAGATTAAGTATATCAACAAGAATAGTGCTGAAACAGAGTCCCCCTAAAACTAAGTTCCTCTGCAGAGTTTATGATTAACTTCTCTATCCAAATTTTATTTCCTGTCTAGTCCAATATCTGTTTCTCTCATGCCTGAGGAGAATCATAGAAAATGGGACTGAGACCAAGCAGGAACCTGTGAGCCCATCCCAGGCATAAAAGTCTTTGAGTGTCTTCTGTCTCTTGTTTGTAGGAAAACGGCTTTCAGCCTCCTAGATCTTCCCTGAGTTCCAAAAGGCAGATTCAGTTACTAATTAGGAGACTGAGGAAATTAGAAAGGGCAAGGGAACTTGGTTCTGGTTCTTTGCAGGGGAGGAGAAGGGGTTGTGCATAACAGTTTGATACACATCTCTGAGTTCTACAAGAACTTAAGGCCCCTAGCCAGAAGGAGGACAGTAACTTTACGCCGAGCATGTGGACCCAGGCTGGAGATTCCTAGAACAATGTTACCTTACCACCAGCCAACCAGCAGGGGTTACACACCTGGTAGCCTGCCCCCAAAATTCTGTTTGTAAAAATTTCTTCCCTGAAAACCATAGAGAGTTTGGGTCTCTTTGTTGCTCTTGCATGATCCTTGCAATAAACGTTGCTCTGCTCCAAATTCTACAATTTTGGTTTGTCTGGCCTCATTGTGCATCAGGCACACAAACGGGTTCAACAAGAGTGCCTTGAAAATTAAATATGTGTATTTCTATCTATTTGGTATATGTGACTCATTCATAAACTCATAGTAAATATGAAAAGACTATCTTGATTGACTTTTGAAATTGTTTCCTAAATGATTAAGTCATTCCCTTTCAGGATGAAAAAATATATTCTGAATCTTAAAGAATCATAAAAGTAAAGTAATAAAATGGTACAGAAGTTCCTACGTCTGTAAAGAATAAAGAAGTTCCTACACCTAAATCCTTAATAATTTAAAAGATCAGAATTCCTGGGACAGAAGTATGGTTTAAAATAAACATTGCAACATTTGTAACAAACACAGCAGATAAAAGACCAATCCACCTACAGTGCTTAAAAATTGAGAGAGAAAAAAAAAAAAGGGCAAAAGATCTGAATATAGTCCAAGATAAACAAATGGGCCTTAAAATTTTGAAAAACCATCAACTTCATATAGGAAATGCAAATTGAAACTATACTGAGATCACCAATTTCCAGTTTTTAGATAAGCAAAAATTCAAAAGCTTGACAACATACTGTATAAGTGAGTGTGGTGGGGAGAGGGACACCAGGCTCTTTAAACAATTCTGGTGGGATGCTAAGTGGTGCGAGACCAATAGAAAGGAAATTAGCAATCCCTCACAAAACTACGTATGCATTAACTCTTTGATCAGACAAGTCTATTTCTAAGAATTTACTCTGAAGGTATACATCCAACAAAAAAACAAAAAAGAAAAACAGTTATTTACTGAGTCATTCATAATAGCAAACAAAACACAGGAGACTGGCTGAATAAATTCCAGTACATCCCCACAATGTATATAGAATGGAGATTTAGCACAATGGAAGTATCTGTTGTGGTTTTTTATTTTTAAAATGTGCTTTAAAAAATAGGGAGAGTATGTCAAAACAGAAACACAAAGTTTCTTTAGTTCACTTTAAATGTCTTACTGAACAAAACTAACATACTACTGTAAATCAACTATACTCCAATAAAATTTTTTTAAATAAATAAAAGAACAACAAAAAATGTCTTACTGAACAAACTGGAGCAATTTGAGCATCCAAAAGATTATCAGTGATAGATTACAATTTATTGAATAAAAATAAAAATCTATAATCCCATAGTAATTTTTTCAAAACGATGGCAAAGACAAAGTAAATGCTCATATTCACCAAAAAATGTCAATTAGTAAATATGGAAGAAATGATAGAATTAAAAAACACTATTTGTAATGACATTATAACAACTGATTAAGGCAAGAATCAATGAATATTGAAACCATTTATGAAAAAGAATATTTACATAATCTCAACACACTACTTCATAGATAGCTTATAATCACAAAGGATAAATGTACCCTCACAATGGAAAGATCAAATTTAACATCACCAGTCAGGGAACAAATATCATGTACCACAACATCATAGAGAATTCTTAGCAAAAATGTTTAATTTTAATCGACTCATGAAGAAACAGACAAATCCAAATGGAGGGACATTCTATGAAATGACTTGATAGTCAATGTAACAATAAAACAACATATCAATGTCATGAAAGACCAAAAAGTTGCATGAACTATTCTCAAGCAGATAAAGGAAATATGACAACTAAATGAAATGTGTGATGCTGCACTGGGGGCTAGATTAAGAGAGCCATGGCAGTGCTAAAGAACATTACTGAAACAAATGGGAAAATTTGAATATATACAGGTATATATGTACATGTACTATGTGTGGATATATGTAATATACTATAGATATATTGTAATATATATATATAATATGCTGGTTTAGTCACTAAGTCATGTCCAACTCTTGCAACCCCATGGACTGTAGCCTGCCAGGCTCCTCTGTCCAAAAGACTCTCCAGGCAAGAATACTGGAGTGGGTTGCCATTTCCTTCTCCAGGGGATCTTCCCAACCCAGGAATCAAGCCCAGGCCTCCTGCACTGCAGGCAGATTCTTTCCCAATTGAGCTATAAGGGAAGCTATCTAATACACTACGGATACTATGTATACTATAGATATGGCAGGCATATACTAGGATATGCCTGCGTAACACTAAAGAGAGCATGCTACATTCAAGCATCACTGCAGTCACCTCCAGTGGTTAACCCTGAGGGGAACTTAGAACAGCGATAAATAGGCTGCCAGTCATCAAGCCATCAGCCTCTGCAGACACCCCCAATGGTGTACCCTGAGGGGATTCAGGATGGAGATAAAAAAGGACCTTAGATAGTTAAGGGCCAGAACAAAAGAACAATTTCATTAAGCCCAGATTCCAGTATCTTCCCCAAGAAAAGAAAAAATTTATCTTCCTAAATTTATTAATTTGAGATGTCTGGATTTTCTTAAATTAGCATTAATCTTTTGATGTTCTGATTACCTGGAGTTTTGTGGATTGTTTTTTTTCTTTTGCAGAAACTCTTATACTTATCCTGGCTCCCCTTTACCTCCTCAGAACAGTCCCTCAGAGATATTTGGGAGGCTGTCTCCCTGGCTTAAGTCCTCAGTATGTCCACTGAATAAAACACAATTCTCAACATTTAGGATGTGCATTTTTTTAGTCGATAGAACAAAATCATATATATTATATATATAGCATACAGGCAATTCTCATTACTACTGGTAGTTATGTTCTATAAAGTCACCCCTAAGATTACATTGTTCTTTAATCAATAAGTTGTGTCTGACTCTTTTGTGACTCCATGGACTATAGCCCACTGGGCTCCTCTGTCCAAGGGATTTCCCAGGCAAAAATACTGGAGTGGGCTGCTGTTTCCTTCCCCAAGAGATCTTCCCAACCCAGTTATTGAACATAAGACTCCTGAATTGGCATGTGGATTCTTTACCACTGAGCCACCAAGAAGTCCTAACACTGCCTTAGCAAGTGCTGTATCCATTACCAACTAACTGCTCCTGTGAAAATACAGGGTTAGGTTTCTGTGAGGCTCTGGTCACAAACTTTTCATCAACAAATCATAAGTAACTCTGTTGTATGTGTTTGTTTAAAGACACATTAATTAATACATATTGTTGATTCATTAACAATGAACTTAGGGCAAAGAGTACTATAATTCATATCTAAATATTCATTGGAAGGACTGATGCTGAAGGTGAAGCTACAATACTTTAGCCACTTGATGTGAAGAAATGAGTTATTAGAAAAGACCTTGATGCTGAGAAAGACTGAAGGCAAAGAGAAAAGGGAGCGGCAGAGGATGAGATAGTGTCACTGACTCAATGAACATGAATCTGAGAGAATTACAGGAGACAACGAAGAACAGGCAAGCCTGGCGGGCTGTAGTCCACGGGGTCACAGAGTTGGACACAACTAGTGACTGGACAACAAACAGTAACAAATGAAGCTCATCTAACATATTTTCTCTATAAAGTATATTCCAGGTTTCTTATACTGAGGAAGACTTGATGATACTCAGGAAGATAACTGGGGACCCTTTTAACCATTGAAGTCATGAACAAAAAGCACAAAAATGCAAAACGTGTGACATTCAATATATCACACAAAGGATGCAGTGTGTTTACAGTATTCGATGTGAAACAAGACGTATCCAGCAGCACCTTGTTTGATCTGAGAACATGTGTATTGATGTATGAGTTAGGCAATTCAAATTTTTTGCCACTCTGTACATGTGAATGGCCATCAATGACCAGAAAAGCACTGAAAGTTATTGATGTGGAAGGGTAAAAATAAATTTAATGAGTTGGTAAACGTGCAAACATAGAATCTGTAAGTAAAGAGGATCAACTCTATATTCAATATTATACTTTCTGACCATGGTAACTGCATTACAGTTATACAGGATAACGTTCTTGTTCTTAGTAGACAAATGTCAGAGTATTCATGAAATGCATGACACCTCCAAATTATTCTGAAATACTTTTTTCAAAAGTCTATTTGTGGATGTTGATTGTATTACCTTTTTAACTTATCGATCAGTTTTCAAATTTAAAAAAAATTTAGGAAAAGATACATCAACTTTATTTTTGGCTTGGTTTCAAGTAACTATTTACAATGTAAGACTAATTGACAAATTCATTAACTGACAGTAGGACACCAAGCCAGAACACAGATAAATATTAGCAGCTAATTACCTTGACAACTTAAATGAAGTAAATACTTAAATTTAAATAAGTATTACAGTCACTTCATCTAAGTCCTGGGGTCACAAACAAAACAAGGGTTTGCTGAGTACCATACAGTACTCCACTGTAGGTCTTATCTGTTGTTGATCAGTCACTCAGTCGTGTCCTACTCTCTGCAGGACTCCAGGCTTCCCTGGCCATTAATGCACATTTAATGAGGGTCAAATAAAAAAAGAGGAGAGTCATTGTACCTACATTAACCAAAGCCAATGGACAATAAAAATTGTGTGTAAAACATGTTAAACTTTTTCATTCCTCTCTCCAAGTATAAGACACAGAGATCTGCTCAATTAAAGTATAAGAAATAACATAGAGAATAATTAATGTAAAGCTTTTAAACAAGACAGAATCATAGACTTTAATGTCAACATATATTTCAGCATAATTTACCAAGTAGCATATATTTCAGCATGATTTACCAAGTAGCTAAGTACATATAAGTACACACAATGTATGCTAGGTCTTTCACAGTTTTAATCTGATAGGTCTTTGACTTTAGTCACCTTCAGTAGATATTATTAACAATTTGATTTATCTCTATTTAACAGGTTTATGCATAGCTTCCAAAACAAAAGCAGGAATCTCATTCAATATACTAATGTGTGTTGGCATATATCACTCAAAAATGGAAAGAAATTTCTTAATTAATCAGAGTAACTATTAAAATAATTAGTAAACACTGAAGTCCTTTCTACTGAACAAATCTGTTCTCTCTGAAAAAATATCTTCATTTCAGATGGCCCACTCCAATTTCTTCTCTCTCTAGTATTCCACACCTTAATAACATCACTATCCACCCACACCTAGTTGATCACTATCCACCACGTTGATCACCTAGTTTATCAAGTCAAAATCTAACATTTCTCTTTCCTTAATCCACTATATAAGAAAGTGGAAATACTAACAAAGGTAATGCCAAAGAATGCTCAAACTACCTCACAACTGTGGCTCAGATCATGAACTCCTTATTGCCAAATTCAGACTTAAACTGAAGAAAGTAGGGAAAACCACTAAACCATTCAGGTACAACCTAAATCAAATCCCTTATGATTATACAGTGAAAGTGAGAAATAGATTTAAGGGACTAGATCTGATAGACAGAATGCCTGATGAACTATGGATGGAGGTTCATGACACTGCACAGGAGACAGGAAGTAAAACCATCCCCAAGAAAAAGAAATGCAAAAAAAGCAAAATGGCTGTCTAAGGAGGCCTTACAAATAGCTGTGAAAAGAAGAAAAGCCAAAAGCAAAGAAGAAAAGTAAAGATATACCCATTTGAATGCAGAGTTCCAAAGAATAGCAAGGAGAGATAAGAAAGCTTTCCTCAGTGATCAGTCAAATAGAGGGAAACAATAGAATGGGAAAGACTACAGCTCTCTTCAAGAAAATTAGAGATACCAAGGGAACATTTCATGCAAAAATGGGCTCGATAAAGGACAAAAATGGTATGGACCTAACAGAAGCAGAAGATATTAAGAAGAGGTGTCAAGAATACACAAAAGAACTGTACAAAAAAGATCTTCACAACCCAGATAATCACAATGGTGTGATCACTCACCTATAGCCAGACATCCTGCCATGTGAAGTCAAGTGGACCTTAAGAAGCATCACTACAAACAAAGCTAGTGGAGAGGATAGAATTCCAGTTAAGTTATTTCAAATCCTAAAAGATGACGCTGTGAAAGTGCTGCATTCAATATGCCAGCAAATTTGGAAAACTCAGCAGTGACCACAGAACTGGAAAATGTCCATTTTCATTCCAATCTGTAGGAAAGGCAATGCCAAAGAATGCTCAACTACCACACAATTGCACTCATATCACATGCTAGCAAAGTAATGCTCAAAATTCTTGAAGCCAGGCTTCAACAATACATAAACCGTATCTAGATATTCAAGCTGGTTTTAGAAAAGGCAGAGGAACCAGAGATCAAACTGCCAACATCCGCTGAATCATCGAAAAAGCAAGAGGGTTCCAGAATAACATGTATTTCTACTTTATTGACTATGCCAAAGCCTTTGACTGTGTGGATCACAATAAACTGTGGAAAATTCTGAAAGAGATGAGAATACCAGACCACGTGACCTGCCTCTTGAGAAACCTGTATGCAGGTCAGGAAGCAATACTTAGAACTGGACATGGAACAGACTGGTTCCAAATAGGAAAAGCAGTATGTCAAGGCTGTATATTGTCACCCTGCTTATTTAACTTATATACATCATGAGGAAGGCTGGGCTGGATGAAGCACAAGCTGGAATCAAGACTGTTGGGAGAAATATCAATTACCTCAGATATGCCGATAACACCACCCTTATAGGATAAAGTGAAGAAGAACTAAAGAACTTCGTGATGAAAGTGAAAGAGGAGAGTGAAAAAGTTGGCTTAAAGCTCAACATTCAGAAAACGAAGACCATGGCATCAGGTCCCATCACTTCATGGAAAATAGATGAAGAAGCAGTGGAAACAGTGGCAGATTTTATTTTTCTGGGCTCCAAAATCACTGTAGATGGTGACTGCAGCCATGAAATTAAAAGACGCTTACTCCTTGGAAGAAAAGTTATTAACAACCCAGACAGCATGTTAAAAAGTAGAGACATTTCTTTGTCCACAAAGGTCTGTCTAGTCAAGGCTATGGTTTTTCCAGGAGTCATGTATGGATATGTGAGTTGGACTATGGAGAAAGCTGAGAACCGAAGAATTGATGCTTTTGACCTGTGGTCTTGGAGAAGACTCTTGAGAATCCCCTGGACTGCAAGGCGATCCAACCAGTCCATCCTAAAGGAAATCAGTCCTGAATGTGCATTAGAAGGCCTGATATTGAAGCTGAAACTCCAATACTTTAGCCACCTGATTGGAAACATACTACTCACTGGAAAAGACCCTGATGCTAGAGAAGACCGAAGGCAGGAGGAGCAGGAGTGACAGGATGAGATGGTTGGATGGCATCATCAACTCAATGTACATGATTTTCTGCAAACTCCAGGAGATGGTGAAGGACAGGGAAGCCTCGTATGCTGTAGTCCATGGCATCGCAAAGAGTCGGACAGGACTTAGTTCTGAACTGAACTTCTCTAATTAATAGATAATTGTTGAACAAACTGTATTATGTATATACAGTTAGTAATTTTATCAAAGGCTGTAATTTGTTTTTAATGTGGAAATGGGTCAATGCAATCAATAGAGAGGCATGCTACTGGAGGTAAACAGCAATAACGTGTCAATTTAAGAAAAACTAGATGGACAGGTGCAAACAGTTATAAATTTTAAAAACTGGAAATATTTTCTAATGTATGCTTTCCTTGGATTAATAGAAAACACCATTCCGAAAATGGATTTCCGTTCTTGGATTTCAGAAAAACCTAAAACTAATGGCCAAAAGAGATGGACGTTGGCAGAGTAACAATATGAAATGAATATAAATGATATTTTAAAATACAATTAGCAACAAATGTGAAAGTGAACTAGCTATAACGTCCATCACTCTGCTAATCATCAGGTTACTGTCACTAATCTCTCTGGCCAAGCACGTATCGCTTTCTTTGTGCATCATGTTATACACAACACTTCTAAAACTTTAAGCTTGGTCCAGGAGTGTCCAGATAGAAGATGTTAGCTCTTCAATGTCTTAGTAAAAATCACCTCTCCCCAAATTCACCCCTACTCCTCTCTAAGGCACTGAATACAGAAACTTCTTGCCTTCTTTTACTCATACTTATTGAGCACCTACTATGTAACAGGTAATTTACTAAGTGTTGAGGAAACTAAAACGAAATTGTCGTTGTCCCAAATAAGTTAGAATCTAATAGTGAGCAACATGCAAACACAAACATGTAATTGCTGCTGCTGCTGCTGCTAAGTCACTTAAGTCATGTCCGACTGTGTGTGACCCCATAGACAGCAGCCCACCAGGCTCCCCCGGCCTTGGGAATCTCCAGGCAAGAAAACTGGAGTGGGCTGCCATTTCCTTCTCCAGTGCATGAAAGGAAAAGTCAAGTGAATTCGCTCATTTGTGTCTGACTCTTAGCGACCCCATGGACTATAGCCTACCAGGCTCCTCCGTCCATGGGATTTTCCAGGCGAGAATACCAGAGTGGGTTGCCATTGCCTTCTCCACATAGTAACTGAGTTATCCATAAAATACAAGAACATGGGGAAGGAATGCCTACATTTACCTAGAGGAAATTAGAGATTATTACAGATTATTTCAGATGAAGCTGAAGATTCAATACTTTGGCCACCTGATGCAAAGGACTGACTCACTGGGAAAGACCCTGATCCTGGGAAAGACTGAGGGCAGGAGGAAAAGGGGATGACAGAGGATGAGATGGTTGGATGGCATCACTGACTCAATAGACACGAGTTTGAGCAGGCTCCGGGAGTTGGTGAGGACAGGGAAGCCTGGCATGCTGCAGTGCATGGGGTCTCAAAGAGTTGGACATGACTGAGCAACTGAACTGAACAGATAAGAGTTGAGGCTCAAAGGATGAAATTAAACTTGCCAAGTAGGTAGGAGGTGCATGGGAAAGAACACACCACTAACCGAGAAAAGTAGAAGAAAAGCACAGAAGAAACAAATAACATTTTATGCTCTAAGAACTAAAGGTAGCTGGATGAAGCCAAATCAAAGTTTTGCATATATTCAGGATTTCTTTAACAGGATGCTCCAAGGCTACCAGAGGACTAACTTCCTTCTGTTTCATCTATACCATGAGAAGGACTTTTGGGAGTCCTCATGGTATAGACAGTCCCAGAATATTGTATAAAGTCTCCTACAGGAATCCATACATGATTGGGATCCTGAGCTTTGTTTCTATTTACCTTGACCTTCAAGGCCACCAAAACTGAAGTTTAGATATAAGACTGACAAATATCTTCAGGGTAAAAGTTATCATGCTCACTTCTCTGGATTCACCTTTTTCCCTTCCATTTTGTATAATTTTATTTATTCACTTTTGGCTATGCTGGGTCTTCGCTGCTGGGTGGGCTTTTCTCCAGCTGTGGAGCGCAATGGCTACTGTACTCCAGCTGTGGAGCGCAAGGGCCACTGTTCAGTTGCAATGCACAGGCTTCTCACTGTGGTGGCTTCTCTTGTTGTGGAGCACAGGCTCTAGCGTGCATGGGCTCAGTGTTGCCACTCCCAGGCTCTAGAACACAGGCTCAAGAGTTGTGGCTTAAGGGCTTAGTTGCTCCACAGCACATGGAATCCTCCCAGATCAGGGATTGAACTCATGTCTCCTGCACTGGCAGGTGGATTCTTTACCACCGAGCCACTAGGGAAGACTTCCCTTCTATTTCAGACTGATAATTCTTTACTATCAAAATAGTCTTTTGTTACTTTTAGTATAATTTTTTAATCAAGTATTTTTGAGTTCATTTCAGTAGGAAAATTGGTCCAAAGAAACTAGCCTGTAACTTTAAGGGGGAAAGCCTTTGTATATATATATTATATATATAATATAGATATATTATCATAGATCTCAAATATATATATATACATAAAATATATATTTAAGTGTTCCTTATTAATGGCATATCTTAATTATATATATCATAGATTTCTAATACATTATATTTATATATGAGATCTATGATATATATAATTAAGATATGATGCCATTACTAAGGAACAATTAAATCTATTTTTTAAAAGTTTTAAAAATTTTATATGCCATAAATTAATTTTTCCATCAACTCACAGGATGTAAAAATAGAGTGGGACTATAAGAACAGGTAATATCTGACTCAAGATCAAAAAACTTTACTTTCCCATGTAATGAATTATCAGTGCTTCAAAACAATAATATTCCTGTATGACAGCAAATTTAGATATATTAAAACCACTATAAGAAAACTATAAAGTCTTTTTATACTTAAAATCTATTAAAGTATTATCTGTTAGTCATTTCTCAAATTGAAAAGAGTAATCACTTTAAAGGGAAAATAAAATCTTTTAAAAATTACTCCAATAGGTATATTCACAAAATAATTGAAAGCAGGGGCTTGGAGAGATATTTGTACTGTTATGCTCATAGCAGCATTATTCACAATAGCCAAAAAGGTGGAAATAACCCAAGTGTCCACTGGCAGATGAAAGCATAAGCAAAATGTGATATATACATACAATGTCAGCTTTAAAAAGAAAAGAAATCCTGACACATGGATGAACCTTAAGGACCTTACTCTAAGTAAAATAAACCAGTCATATAAGGACAAATACTGTATACAAACACTTATATGAGGTACCTGGAATAGACAAATTCAAGGAGATAGAAAATAGAATAATGGTTGCCATGCGCTGGAGAAGGGAAGAATGGAGCGTTACTGCTTAATGAGCAGGGTCAGCTTTGCAAGACTGGAGTTTTATGGCTCAATGATTGTGATGATATCACAATAATATGAATCAACTTAATGTTGGTACACTGAACTCTAGAAAATGGTTAACAAGCTGAATTTTATGTAATGTATATTTTCACAATTTTTATTTTAAAAAGTAAAGCTCTATATTTAAAAAAAAATTATTCCATTGGTATCTAGATGAGTGATTTTGAGTGATTTAAATACTATAAACATTAAACTTCTGATGTGTGCTGCATGCTGTCACTTCACTTGTGTCCGACTCTTTGCGACCCCATGGACTGTAGCCCACCAGGCTCCTCTATCAACTCTCCAGGCAGGAATACTGGAGTGGGTAGCCATTCCCTTCTCCAGAGGATCTTCCTGCCCTAGGAACTGAATCTGGGTCTCCCTCATTGCAGGCAGATTCTTTATCTGAGTCACCAGGGAAGGCCCAATTTCTGATTGTGATAATCCAAAAGTATTCCACATATACATTATTCTAGGAAGTTTTGTCTGTTGTAAGAAAAAGGTTCTTTGAGTAATTGCAAGCTAAGACAATCAGGATTTGGAAACAACTTTCCCTCTGCTAAGTTAGGACAGTTAAGTAAAGCTATCTCTCCTTTAATGAAGAAGAGCCTCAATACGAACCTCTTTTTAGGCTGTAGAACCACAAACATTTATTTAATTATCTAAACTATTTAAATGTAGAAAAAAAATTTTTAAATGAACCATTTATTCTGTAAGATTGCTAATATTAAAACTTTAGTCTGACAATCTACAATGTTCTCATTCACATAAAGTATCTGTATACCTACTTACTTTATATAAGTCAGAAAAACAGCCAATAAAAATTAGAACATAATCCTAATTAAAACTCAGTATAATATCCCAGTTTACTGAATTGGATGTTATATGAGCATTTTATTAGAACCTAGCCACTGTGTGTAAACTGATAAAATTCAGTTTCATAAAATGCTTGGCTGATTCTGTGATTATAAGATTAGATTCTGTGAGCATAAAAGAAAAAAAAATCAAGTTTTCCCCATGAAGAATGGTTTATTGAGATATCATTTTTTGCAATTTTATCCACATGAATAAATGAAGCATATTTAAATTTTCTAGAGTTGAATGAAACCTAATGTTTTCCTAAAGATATTAAGTAACTGCATGCAATAACTTCCAAATTATGTAACAAACTTTAGCAAAATAACAACATTCTTTGCAAATGCCCACTTCATGATTATGCACTATTTGATTTCTAGCTACTTTTTTTTTTTCTCATTAAGTTGTAGATTTTTAAAAACCACTTTACCTTTCTGCTGTAAGGATTACTAATTACTAGTTTGGTGTCATCTGAGCCAGATAAAATATATTCTCCAGTCTCATTCCAACAGATTGTATTAACCTAAGAAGAAAGAAAAAGAAGAAATTTAAGCAAACTTAAAGTAATAATAAGTATGCCATCTTCAATTAGCTAATAGTTCAGAATTTTATATCACTAGATAGCATATTCAAAAGCAGAGACATTACTTTGCCAACAAAGGTCCATCTAGTCAAGGCTATGGTTTTTCCAATGGTCATGTATGGATGTGAAAGTTGGACTGTGAAGAAGGCTGAGCACCGAAGAATTGATGGTTTCGAACTGTGGTGTTGGAAAAGACTCTTGAGAGTCCCTTGGACTGCAAGGAAATCCAACTAGTCCATTCTAAAGGAGATCAGTCCTGGGTGTTCTTTGGAAGGACTGATGCTAAAGCTGAAACTCCAGTACTTTGGCCACCTCATGCAAAGACTCTGATGCTGGGAGGGATTGGGGGCAGGAGGAGAAGGAGACGACAGAGGATGAGATGGCTGGACGGCATCACCAACTTGATGGACGTGAGTTTGGGTGAACTCCGGGAGTTGATGATGGACAGGGAGGCCTGGCGTGCTGCAATTCATGGGGTCGCAGAGTCGGACACGACTGCGCAACTGAACTGAACTGAATGAGCTCACATCTATGGTAAATAATATTTACCAGTTTACTTATTGAAAATATATACTGAGTACCATTTAGCAAACACAATGTTCTATTAATTTATAAAGACTCATAAATTAAGTATGAGTCTTTCTTAAGTTTTATTTAAATTTATTTTAAATAGTCCATTTTATATACAGGGATATAAAACCAAGTCACCTAAAAAGGAATTAGAAAAACTCACTAAAGAGCTATAGCAATTAAGGCTGTGTGGTACTGTCATGATCACAAACATGTATATAAATCAGTGGCATAGAACTGAGTCCAGAAATAACCCTTGTATTTATGGTCAGATAATTCTTCACAAGGGGGCTAACTAAGACAACTGAATAGAGAAAGAATAATCTTTTCAACAAATGGTGCAGTAACCACTAGATATACACAAGCAAAAGAACAAATCTGGATCCCTACTTCACATCATATACAAAAAGTAACTAAAAATGATCAAAGATTTAAATATAAGAACCAAAACTTTAAAACTCTTAGAAGGAAACAGGTCTCAATCTTCCTGAAAACTAAAACCACAATAACCACTTCACATTCATTAAGATGACTATAATAATTTAAGAAAAAACATAGAATATAAGAAGAAAATGCCAAGAAATTGGAACTCTGATACATTTCTGATAGGTAGGCATTACAGTACAACTATTTGGAAAGCAGTTTGGAAGTATGTCAAAAACTGAAACAGTTACCCTATGAGCCAGGAATTCTATAACAAAATGTAGAATTTTCAGAGAACTGAAACATATCACATAAAATCTTGAACACAAAAGTTCATAGCTGCATTATTCACAACAGGCAAAAAGGGAAGGGAAGTAATTCAAATGTCTACCAACTCATACTGAGTGAAGTAAGTCAGACAGAGAAGGAGAATATCTTATGATATCGAAAAGAAATGATACAAATGAACTTACTTACAAAACAGAAAGAGATTCACAGACTCAGAAAATGAACTTAAGGTTGCCAGGAGGAAGGGAGTTTCAGAAGGTCATGTACAGCTTGCTATACTCAAAATGGGTAACCAACAAGAACCTACTGTATAGCACATGGAAGTCTACTCAATGTTATGTGCCAGCCTGGATAGGATGGGGGTATGGGGGTGAATGGATACACATATATGTATGGCTGAGTCCCTTTGTTATTCAACTGAAACTACCACAACATTGTTAATCAACTATGCTGCTGCTGCTGCTTAGCCACGTAGACGGCAGCCCAACAGGCTCCTCTGTCCCTGGGATTCTCCAGGCAAGAATACTGGAGTGGGTTGCCATTTCCTTCTCCAATGCATGAAAGTAAAAAGTGAAAGTGAAGTCACTTAGTCATGTCCGACTCTTAGTGACCCCATGGACTGTAGCCTACCAGGCTCCTCCGTCCATGGGATTTTCCAGGCAAGAGTACTGGAGTAGGTTGCCATTGCCTTCTCCATAATCAACTATAACCCAATACAAATAAAAAGTTTTGATGTTTGGGAAAAAAAGATATTTTTCCCCCCTATCAAAAAAGTGACTAATTAATTTCCTAATAAAATATCCATACAATGAAATACTATTCAGCCATAAAAAGAAATAATAATACATGGTGCAACATGGATGAACCTTAAAAATATTACAGCAAGTAAAAGAAGCCAGTCTGAAAGGCTACAAATTATATGGTTCATTTACATTAAAATTACAAAATAAGCTTATCTAGAGAGACCAGAAAGCAGATTTAGTGACTGCCAAGAGCTGGCAGAGGGGGAATGGGTGTGACTGATAACTGGTATGGGCTTTCTCTTTTGGATGGTGAAAATATACTGGAATTAGGTAGTGGTGACTGCTATACAACTTTATGAATATAGTAAAAAGGCAATGAACCAAACACTTGAAACAGATGAATTTTTATGGAATGTGAACTATATCTAAGTAGTTTCAAAAAAATTACTGAATTTCACTTTTCAGTCAAGATGGAATAACAAGAACCAGATTTACTATTACATCTGAAACAACCAAAAAACAGCAGAATATACATTCTTTTTAAGTACACATGAAATATTTACCAATACAGAAAACATTTACTTAGGGGCCATAAAATAAATCTCAATATATTTAAAAGACTTCAAGTTCCACATAAACATGTTCTGTATCCAAAACAGAATTAAATTAGAAATCACTAACACAAAGAAATATTTGAAAACTATAAAATAACAGATGGTCAAAAAAGAAAGAACAGAATTACAAAATATTTTTAACTTTTTTTTCCTTTTATTAAAGCAAAACATATCTCAATTTATGGATTGCAGGTAACACAGTGCTTAAAAGCAAATTTATAGCACAAAAACACCTATATTAGAAAGATAAAGGTACTATAACAATGACTTTTGCTTCCACTCTAAAAGCTATAACAAGGAGACCAATGAAATCAAAAGTCAAAAGACAGTTGGAAATAATAAATATAAGAGCAGAAATCAATGAAAAAGAAAACAGGAAAACACAGAAAACTGATAAAACCAGAAACTGGTGCTTTGAAAAAACAAATAAAATTATGCACCTCTACTCAGATTAATCAAGAAAAAGAAGGGGTGGAGGAACTTATTATCAATATCAAAAATGAAAGCAGTAACACATAACATCATTATGAATACTTGAGCATGTAATATAATACCATGAACAACTTTATACAATAAATTCAATGACAGAGAGAGCTAACAAAAGCCTTGAAACATATATACCAAACAAAATTTACTGAAGACGTTGTCCATTTTTCTTAAACTGTAGTCAGAATTTTCACCAAAGAAAACTCCAGGCCCAGACTGCTCTACTGGTGAAATCTGCTGAATATTTATTTTAAATAATGAAAATTTTGTACCAACTCTTTCAGAAAATTAAAGAGGATAGTATACTTCCAAACTCACTGGCACAAGATGATGGACCGATATCCTTAATGTACACACAAAAATTCTAAAACAATTTTAGCAAACTGAATAAAACAGTGTAAGAAAATAGATAACACATCACGACTCAAGGAGATTTATCTCTGAAATGCAAGAACAGTTTGACACTCAAATCAATACAACCCATGGTATTAACAAACAGAAACAGAAAATCATATGATCACTGCAATAAATGCAGAACAGACATTTGAAAAATATCCAAGTAACAATTCATAATAGGAGCTCTCAGCAAAATTGAAAGGAACTTTCTTCAATCTGACAATGAATATTTATTAAAAAACAATCATACTAAATAATGAAAGCCTGGATGCTTTCCCTCTACGATTAGAATAAGATAAGGAAGTTGGCTCTCACCACTTCTGTTCAACACTGTCTAGAATTTGAGAGAGTACAATAAGATAAGAAAAAAAATAAAAGGAAATTAGACAGAAAAGAAGTAAAATATATTCTCAGATGACATGACTGTTTATGTAGAATAATAAAGCTGGCTTAAAGCTCAACATTTGGAAAACAAAGATCATGGCATCAGACCCATCACTATATGACAAATAGATGGAGAAACAGTGGAAAGAGTGGCAGACTTTATTTTTGGGGGCTCCAAAATCACTGCAGATGGTGACTGCAGCCATGAAATTAAAAGATGCTTACTCCTTGGGAGAAAAGTTATGACCAACCTAGACGGCATATTAAAAAGTAGAAACGTTACTTTGCCAACAAAGGTCCATCTAGTCAAGGCTATGGTTTTTCCAGTAGTCATGTATGGATGTGAGAGTTGGACTATAAAGAAAGCTGAGCGCCAAGGAATTGATGCTTTTGAACTGTGGTGTTGGGGAAGACTCTTGAGAGTCCCTTGGACTGCAAGGAGATCCAACCAGTCCGTCCTAAAGGAAATCAGTCCTGAATATTCACTGGCAGGACTGATGTTGAAGCTTAAACTCCAGTACTTTGGCCACCTGATGCAAAAAACTGACTCATTTGAAAAGACCCTGATGCTAGGAAAGATTGAAGGTGGGAGGAGAAGGGGATGACAGAGGATGAGATGGTTGGATGACATCACTGACTCAATGGACATGAGCGCCAGGAATCGGTGATGGACAGGGAGGCCTGGCCTGCTGTCCATGGGGTCACAAAGAGTCGGACATGACTGAGCGACAGAACTGAGAGATTCATAAAAAAGGGGAATGGACTAACAAGTAAGTTTAGGAAGTTTGATGGACACAGATGAACACCATACTCCCTTGGTATCCATGAGGATGAGTTCCAGGAGAACCTAACAAATACAAATCTGTGATGCTCAAGTCCCTTACACAAAATGGAACAATAGAGTCAACCCTCAGTATCCATAGATGAGAAACTTGTGGACATGGAGGGATGACCATATGTAAAAACAGACAACATGAGGGATTAAAACCACATTTTAGAGACTTGCCTAGCAATCCAGTGATTAAGATTTTGCCTTCCAATGCAGGAGGCATGGGATTGATCCCTGGTTGGGAAGCTAAGATTCTACATGCCTCACAGCCAAAACATAAAACAGAAGCAATATTGTAACAAATTCAATAAAGATTTTTTAAATGGTCTACATCAAAATAAAAAAAAAACCACATTTTGATATCACATTTTGGATATCTACTTGTTGTTCAGTCACTAAGTCGTGTCCGACTCTTTGCAACCCCATGAACTGCAGCACACCAGGCTTCCCTGTCCTTCACTATCTCCCAGAGTTTGCTCGAACTCATATTCATTGAGTTGGTGATGCCATCCAGCCATCTCAGCCTCTGTTACTACCTTCTCCCCTTGACTTCAATCTTTCCCCGCATTAGTCTTTTCCAACCAGTTGGCTCTTTGCATCAGGTGGCCAAAGTATTGGAACTTCAGCTTCAGCATCAGTCCTTTCAATGAACATTCTGGGTTGATGTCCATTACAATTGACTGGTTTCAGATCTCCGTGCTGTCCAAGGAATTCTCAAGTCTTGTCTAGCACCACAATTTGAAAGCACTCAGCATTCAGTTCTTCAGCATTCAACTTTCTTTAGGGTCCTACTCTCACATCCGTGTATGACTACTGAAAAAACAAAGCTTTGATTACACAGTCCTTTGCCAGCAAGGTGATGTCTCTGCTTTTTAATATAGTGTCTAGGTTTGTCATAGCTTTTCTTCCAAGGAGCAATTGTTTTTTAATTTCACAGCTGCAGTCACCATCCATAATGACTTCAGAGCCCAAGAAAATAAAGTCTCACTACTTCCTTTTTTTCCCCATCTATTTGCCATGAAGTGATGGGACTACTGAGCTTGCTGCTAAGTCACTTCAGTCATGTGCAATTCTGTGCAACCCCATACACGGCAGCCCCCCAGGCTCCCCCGTCCCTGGGATTCTCCAGGCAAGAACACTGGAGTGGGTTGCCATTTCCTTCTCCAGTGATGAAAGTGAAAAGTGAAAGTGAAGTCGCTCAGTCATGTCCGACTCTTCAAGACCCCATGGACTGCAGCCCACCAGGCTCCTCCGTCCATGGGATTTGCCAGGCAAGAGTACTGCAGTGGGGTGCCATTGCCTTCTCCAACTACTGAGCTTAAAGCCCACTTTTTCACTCTTCTTTCACCACCATCAACAGGCTCTTTATTCCTCTTTGCTTTCTGCCATTAGAGTGGCATCATCTTGATATCTGAGGTTGTTGATATTTCTCCCGGCAATTTTGATTCCAGCTTGTGAGTCTGCCAACCCGACATTCTGCATGATGTACTCTGCGTATACGTTGAATAAGCAGGGTGACAATATACAGCCTTGAGGTACTCCTTTCCCAATCTGGAACCGGTTCCTTGTTCATGTCTGGTCCTAATTGTTACTTTTTGTCCTGAATATAGGTTTCTCAGGAGGCAGATAAAGTGGTCTGATATTCCCATCTCTTTAAGAATTTTCCAGTTTGTTGTGATCCACACAGTCAAAGGCTTTAGTGCAGTCAATGAAGCAAATGTAGACGTGTTTTGGAATTCCCCTGCTTTTTCTATGAGATTCAGTGGACTTTGGCAATTTGATCTCTGGTTCCTCTGCATTTTCTAAAACTAGGTTTTACATGTGGAAGTTCTCGGTTTATATACTATTGAAGCCTAATTGAAGGATTTGAGTACTACCTTGCTAGTATGTGATATGAGTGCAACTATACAGTAGTTTGAGCATTCTTTGGCATTGCCTTTCTTTGGGATTGGAATGAAAACTGACCTTTTCCAGTTCTGTGGCCATTGTTGAGTTTTCCAAGTTTGCTGGCATATTGAATGCAGCACTTTAACTGCATCATCTTTTAGGATTTTAAATAGCTCAGCTAGAAATCCATCACTTCCTCTAGCTTTGTTCGTAGTAATGCTTCCTAAGATGCACTTGACTTCACACTCCAGGATGTCTGCCTCTAGTATCTACCAGAATGTCTAAAATTTTTAAAACAATGAGTATATCAGGTTTGAAGGAAGAAAGCTACAACAGTATAATAGTAGCAAACTTCAACATACCACATAAACAATGGATAAATCATACTGACAGAAAGTCAACAAGGAAACATTAGACTTGAAATATTTAGATCAAATGAATCTAATACATATAGAGAGAATAGTTGATCCAACAGCAGCAGAACATTCTTCTTAAGTGCACATAGAACACTCTCCAAGATAAATCATATTAGATCACAGAACACATACTAGCAAACTTTAAAGAATAAATCATACCAAGTATCTTTTCTGACCACAATGCTATGAAAATAGAAATCAAAAGGAAGAAAACTGAAAATTTGACCAACATGTGGAAGTTAAATAACACACTCCTGGACAATCGGATCATCAAAGAAAAAAAAAAATCAAAAATATCTTGAATCAAGTGAAAATAGAAATAAAACATATGGGATGCAGCAAAAGTAATTCTAAGCAGGAAATTCACAGCAATCCATGCCTACGTTAGGAAAAGAAAAAAAAGAAACCACCTAAATTTACACACTGAAGAATTAGAAAAGAAAAACAAAGTCCAAAGCTGGCAGAAGGAAGGAGACGACAAATATCAGAGCAAAGAGGAGTGCTGTTGCCAGCGACCCTATCCGGTCTGTGAGCCACTGTTGACCCATGCCTCCACAGGAGACCCTCCAACACTAGCAGAGGATGCTATAATATCCTTCATGGTATCCGTGGCAACTGTACTTGTAACTGGAGGATTTATTTGAGCTTTGTCACAAAGAGCCAGCACCCTCATCTCACAGTAGAGTTCAGGCCAGAGATCTAGGGCTTCTTATACCCATGGCCTCAAGAGAACTGGATTTTACCATCACAGTGCCTGTGAACATCAAAGCAACCTCAGCCTGGCGAGCCTCCCTTTTCAGCAACAAGCTTCCTTGGAACAAGCCAATACCTTTCCAAGAAAATCAACCTTCAGGAACTCAACTTTCCATCCTTTCCTGCAAAGTCCACCACTTCCCATGGAAACTGAGTCATCTGGTGACTCTCCCTTCTTCCAATATCTCCTTCACCATCAACACTTTCCACAGTCTGGGCCATCCTGATTTCCAACGGTACAATAATAGTCTTCGGATTGGCCTTTCAACACCACCCTCACCAGCCTAAATCAATCATAAAGGTTTTCCCTGAATCCTAAGTAGGATTTCTTAACTTTTTTATCTTTTACTGAAAGGAAATCACAAATAGGCTAAACAGAATTTTGAGGATATAGCCTAAATGCCTAATGAGTTTCCAAGCTAAAATGTGCACACACTAGTTGGACATGAAGTGAAAGTGAAAGTCACTCAGTCATGTCCAACTCTCTGTAACTCCATGGACTACAAGTCCATGGAATTCTCCAGGACAGAATACTGGAGTCGGTAGCTATTCCTTTCTCTAGGGGATCTTCCCAACCCAGCAATCAAACCCAGGTCTCCTGTATCACAGGCAGATTCTTTACCAGCTGAGCCACCAGGGAAATCCAGGAATACTGGAGTGGGTAGTCTATTCCTTCTCCAAGGGATTTTCCTGACCCAGGAATCAAACGGGGGTGTTCTCCATTGCAGGTGGATTCTTTACCAACTGAGCTACAGGGAAGTCCTAGCTGAACATTACAATGTAAAAATTATTTACTTTGTCTCAGAAAAAAATAGTATTTTTCCAAACAGCTACATATTTATGTATTTTTGTATTCAATGTGGGAATTATTAAAGATAGTGATTCTTACCTACAAATTTCTCGTGTTTCAGTGGCTTCAGTTGTAATGTCTTCTTTCATCTATATTTTTATAATCTTGTTAAGTCTGCACAAAGTTTGTCAATTTTGCTAATCTTTTCAAAAAAACCAACTATTAGTTTCACTAATCTTTTATTTTCCTATTCTCTATTTTATTCATTTCTTCTCTGATCTTTTCTTTTTAACCACAAATTATCTAAAGTTTTTATTTTAGCCTAAAATATGCCATGCTGAGTCGCTTCATTCATGTCTGACTCTATGGACCATAGCCCACCAGGTTCCTCCGTCCATGGTAGTCTCCAGGCAAGAATACTGGAGCAGGTTGCCATGGCCTCCTCCAGGGGATCTTCCTGACCCAGGGATTGAACCTCTCTGAGGTTTCCTGCATAGGTAGGCCTGCTCTCACCTACAAATTACCCTGGGATTCCCAGGTTGTGCAAGCGGTAAAGAGACAATGCAGGAAACCTCAAAGAAACGGGTTCAAAAAAAAGATCAGAGCAGAAATGAATAAAATAGAGAATAGGAAAATAATAGAAAAAGATCAGTGAAACTAAGAATTGGTTTTTTGAAAAGATTAACAAAATTGACAAACTTTGTGTTAGACTTAACAAGATTATAAAAATATAGATGAAAGAAAAGACCTTACAACTGAAACCACTGAAACATGTAAGATACTAATATGAAAAATTATATAGCGACAAATTACATCAGATCAGATCAGTAGCTCAGTCGTGTCCGACCTTTGTGACCCCATGAATCGCAGCACGCCAGGCCTCCCTGTCCATCACCAACTCTCGGAGTTCACCCAGACTCACATTCATCGAGTCAGTGATGCCATCCAGCCATCTCATCCTCTGTCGTCTCCTTCTCCTCCTGCCCCCAATCCCTCCCAGCATCAGAGTCTTTTCCAATGAGTTAACTCTTCGCATGAGGTGGCCAAAGTACTGGAGTTTCAGCTTTAGCATCATTCCTTCCAAAGAAATCCCAGGGCTGATCTCCTTCAGAATGGACTGGTTGGATCTCCTTGCAGTCCATAATCACCAATAAATTCAGAGGAACATATATCTGACCAAGACTGAATCATGAGAAAAGAAAATCTGAAGAGACAAATAATGAGTAAAGAGATTAAATTAAAAACTTCCCAAAAACAACAGAAAAGCCTTTGGCCAGATAGCTTCACAGGCTTTAAATGTTCTCCACACATTTAAAGAACAATTAATACCAATCCTCAAACTCTTCCAAAAAAACTGAAAAGGAGAGAACACTCCCAAACTCATTTTCTGAGCTAAGCCTCAGAAAGGTAACCCTCACATCAAGGCCAGATAAGGATACTACAAGAAAACCACAAGCCAACATTTCTGATGCATACAGAGGCAAAAATTCTCAACAAAATACTAGCAAATCAAATTCAAAAGCACATTAAAAGTACCATACACCATAATCATGTGGGGCTTATCACCTGGATGCAAGGATGATTCAATATAAAGAAATCAATAATTGCAATACACCTCATTAATGGAATGAAAGGTAAAAATCATATGATTGTCTCAAAAGATGCAGAAAAAGCATCTAATTCAATATCTTTCAAGATAAAAATTCTTAGCAAACTAGGTATAGAAAGAATATACCTCAACATAATAAAGGCCATACATGACAAGTCCACAGGTAACATCATACTCAATGGTGAAGTTGAAGAAAGCTTTTCCACTACAACTAAGAGCAAGACAAGTTCAGTTCAGTTTCATCACTTTTATTCAACACAGTACAGCAAGTTCCAGTCAGAGTAGTAATTGGACAGGAAAAGGAAATAGAAGGCATCTAAACTGGAAATGAAAAAGTAAAACTCTCTCCAATTGAAGATGACCTCATCTTATATACAGAAAATTCTGAAGACTCCACCAAAAATTTGTCAGTGCTAACAAGTGAATTGAGTAGCTTTAAGATATAACATAAACAAAGAACAGTTGCATTTCTATACAATAAAACAATGAACTATCTGAAAAAGAAACAACGAAAATGCCCCATTAGCATCAAAAACATCAAAATATATTCAGGAATAAATTTAACCAGGGAGCTGAAACATCTATCTGGTATTTATATGACACAAAGATGAGAAATACTGAAGGCACAAATAAATGGAAAGATAGGTGTCCTCATGTATGAGAATAGTTAATATTATACTATACTACCAAATCAGAGAAGGCAATGGCACCCCACTCCAGTACTGAAAAATCCCATGGACAGAGGAGCCTGGTAGGCTGCAGTCCACGGGGTCGCAAAGAGTCGGACACGACTGAGCGACTTCACTTTCACTTTTCACTTTCATGCATTGGAGAAGGAAATGGCAACCCACTCCAGTGCTCTTGGCCTGGAGAATGCCAGGGACGGGGGAGCCTGGTAGGCTGCCATCTATGGGGTTGCACAGAGTCAGACACAACTGAAGCGACTTAGCAGTAGCAGCAGCAGCATACTACCAAACAGCCATGTTCATGGCAATCCCCATCAAAACGCCAAAGACATTTTTTCACAGAAATAGAATGCTAAGAAATCCAAAATGTGTATGGAATCACCAAAGACTCCAAATAGCCAAAGCAACCTTAAAAAATTAAAATAAGGCTGAAGGCATCAAACGTCTTGATCTCAGACTATATTACAAAATTATTTAATCAAAACAGTATGGTATTGTCTTAAGAACAGACACATAGACCAATGAAACAGAACAGAGCCCAAAAAATAACCCATGCATATACGGTAAATTAATTTACAACAAAGGAGCAAAGACTACCCAATGGGGAAAGAATAGTCTTTGACTATATGAATAGTCTATTCACCAAATGGTGCTGGGAAAACTGGATGTTCACATGCCAAAGAAAATTACTATGAAATGGATTAAGGACTTAAACATAAGATCTGAAGGCAATAAAATTCCTAGAGGGGAAAAATGTGAAAAGCTCCTGACCTTGATCTTGGCAAAGGTATTTTTGGACATGACAAAAACAAAAGCAAAAATCAACAACTGATAATTACATGAAACTTAAAAGCTCTGTATAGCAACAGAAGCAACCAACAACATTAAGAAGCAACTTACAGAAGAAGAAATAAATATATGCAAACCTTCTATTTGATAAGGGATTAACATTCAAAATATATAAGGAGCTCATGTAACTCAACAGCAAAAAAAACCTCACAAGTAATCCAACTAAAAAATGGGAAAAGGCCCTGAATAAACATTTTTCCTAAGAAAATATACAAACGGCCAAAAAGGACACAAAAAGGTGCTCAACATCACAAATCATCAGAAAAATGCAAATCAAAACCACAATAAGGGAGGTCCCTCGTGGTCCCATGGTTAGGACTTGGTGCTTTCAATGTTGTGGCATCAGTTTAACCGGCAAGATGTGCAAAATAGACCAAAAATAAATAAATAAATAAAGCACAATGAAATATTTTCTCACATTGTTTAGAACGGCTATAACCAAAAATACAAGCGATAAGAAGTACTGATAAAGGCATGGAGAAAAGGGCGCCTTGTGCACCATTTGTGGTAAGGAGAACTGACACGGTCAACACAGGAAACAGCATGGAGGATCCTGGAAACCTTTCAGCTGGAACTGTCATATAAACCAGCAACCCCACTCTTGGGCACACATCTGAAGGGAATCAAAGTACTATCTTACAGCAAACATTATCCTCAATGGTGAAAAATTGAGAGCGTTTCCCCTAACATCAGCAACAAGACAAGGGTGCCCACTCTCACCACTCCTATTCAACACAGTTTTGGAAGTTTTGGCCACAGCAATCAGAGCAGAAAAAGAAATAAAAGGAATCCAAATTGGAAAACAAGAAGTAAAACTCTCACTGTTTGCAGATGACATGATCCTCTACATAGAAAACCCTAAAGACTTCACCAGAAAATTACTAGAGCTAATCAATGAATATAGTAAAGTTGCAGGATATAAAATCAACACACAGAAATCCCTTGCATTCCTATACACTAAGAATACAATGAGAAAACAGAAACACAAATTAAGCAAACAATTCCATTCACCACTGCAAGAAAAGAATAAAATACCTAGGAATAAATCCACCTAAAGAAACAAAAGACTTATATATAGAAAACTATAAAACACTGGTGAAAGAGATCAAAGAGGACACAAATAGATGGAGAAATATACCGTGTTCATGGATCAGAAGAATCAATATAATGAAAATGAGTATACTACCCAAGCAATCTATAGATTCAATGCAATCCCTGTCAAGCTACCAACGGTATTTTTCACAGAACTAGAACAAATAATTTCACAATTTGTATAGAAATACAAGAAACCTCGAACAGCCAAAGTAATCTTGAGAAAGAAGAATGGACCTGGAGGAATCAACCTGCCTGACTTCAGACTGTACTACAAAGCTACAGTCATCAAAACAGTTTGGTATTGGCACAAAGACAGAAATATAGATCAATGGAACAAAATAGAAAGCCCAGAGATAAATCCACGCACCTATGGACACCTTATCTTTGACAAAGGAGGCAAGAATATACAATGGAGAAAAGACAATCTCTTTAACAAGTGGTGCTGAGAAAAGTGGTCAACCACTTGTAAAAGAATGAAATTAGAACATTTTCTAACACCATACACAAAAATAAACTCAAAATGGATTAAAGATCTAAACATAAGACCAGAAACTATAAAACTCCTAGAGGAAAACACAGGCAAAACACTCTCTGACATAAATCACAGGAGGATCCTCTATGACCCACCTCCCAGAATAATGGAAATAAAAGCAAAAATAAAAAGGGGACCTAATTAAAATGAAAAGCTTTTGTACAACAAAGGATACTATAAGCAAGGTGAAAAGACAGCCTTCAGAATGGGAGAAAATAATAACAAATGAAACAACTGACAAAGAATTAATCTCAGAAATATACAAGCAGCTCCTGTAGCTCAAGTCCAGAAAAATAAACAACCCAATCAAAATATGGGCCAAAGAATTAAACGTACATTTCTCCAAAGAAGACATACAGATGGCTAACAAACACATGAAAAGATGTTCAACATCACTCATTATCAGGGAAATGCAAATCAAAATCACAATGAGGTAGCATCTTACACCGATCAGAATGGCTGCTATCAAAAAGTCTACAAACAATAAATGCTGGAGAGGGTGTGGAGAAAAGGGAACCAACCCTCTTACACTGTTGGTGGGAGTGCAGCCACTAAGTACAGCCACTAAGGAGAACAGTGTGGAGATTCCTTAAAAAACTGGAAATAGAACTGCCATATGACCCAGCAATCCCACTGCTGGGCATATATAACGAGGAAACCAGAATTGAAAGAGACACGTGTACCCTGATATTCATCGCAGCACTATTTACAATAGCCAGGACATGGAAGCAACCTAGATGTCCATTGGCAGACGAATGGATAAAAAAGCTGTGGTACATATACACAATGGAATATTACTCAGCTATTAAAGAGAATGCATTTGAATCAGTTCTAATGAGGTGGATGAAATTGAAGCCTATTATACAGAGTGAAGTAAATCAGAAAGAAAAACACCAATACAGGTGTTGGTCAATGGATTAATGCATAAAGAAAATATGATAAACACACACAGACACACACAATGGAGTATTAGCCATAAAAACGAAGGAAATCCTGACATGTGCCACACAAAAATGAACACTGAAGGCAAGATAAAGAATGACAAATACTTTGTAAGATCACTTATATGTGGACTCTAAAAATGTTCTAACAGAAACAGAGAAGACTGGTAGCAGAGGTTGGAAGATGGAGGAAATGAGATGTTCAGAAAAATAAAAACTTCCAGTTATAAGATGAGTAAGTTCTGGAATCTAATCTACAGCATGGTGGTTATAGTTAACATTACTGTGCTATATACTTGAAAGATGCTGAGACAGTAAATATTAAATGTTCTCACAACCATCACAACAACAAAATGGCAATTATGTGGCATGATAAATGTGATGACTAAGCTTATTGCGATAATCATTTTGAAATACATATCAAATTATTCTATTTTACACATTAAATTTATATAATGATATATGTAAAGTATATCACAATAAAGGTGGGAAAAAAATACAGTAAAAGGATATCCATGAAACTAAAACAAGTGATCATATGCTTCAGTGAGCAGAAAGAAATGGAGAAGACAGAAACAGAAGTGGGAGCCATATATACTTTATTTTTATACCATGAGAAGTTCAGTCACTCAGTTGTGGCCGACTCTTTGAGAGCCCATGGACTGCAGCATGCCAGGCTTCCCTGTCCATCACAAACTCCCAGAGCTTGCTCAAACTCATGTCCATCAAGTCAGTGATGCCATCCAACTATCTCATCCTCTGTCATCTCCTTCTCTTCCCACCTTCAATCTTTCCCAGCATCGGGGTCTCTTCCAATGAGTCAGTTCTTCACATCAGGTGGCCAAGTATTGGTGCTTCAGCTTCAGCATCAGTCCTTCCAATGAATATTCAGGATTGATTTCCTTTAAGATTGACTGGTTGGATCTCCTTGCAGTCCAAGGGACTCTCAAGAGTCTTCTCCAACACCACAGTTCAAAAGCATCATTTCTTCAGCACTAAGCTTTCTTTATAAGTCTGACTCTCACATCCATGACTACTGGAAAAAACAAAGCTTTGACTAGATGGACCTTTGTTGGCAATGTTATGTCTCTGCTTTTTAATTTACTATGCTGTCTAGGTCAGTCATAACTTTTCTTCCAAGGAGCAAGTGTCTTTTAATTTCATGGCTGCAGTCACCATCTGCAGTGATTTTGGAGCCCAAGAAAATTAAGTCTGTCACTGTTTCCATTGTTTGGCCATCTATTTGGCATGAAGTGTTGGGACCAGATGCCATGACCTTAGTTTTCTGAATGTTGAGTTTCAAGCCAACTTTTTCACTCTCCTCTTTTACTTTCATCAAGAGCTTCTTTAGTTCGTCCTCACTTTCTGCCATAAGGGTGCTCTAATCTGTGTATCTGAGGTTACTGGTATTTCCCCCAGCAATCTTGATTCCAGCTTGTGCTTCATCCAGCCTGGCATTTCTCATGATGTACTCTGCATATAAGTTAAATAAGCAGGGTGACAATAAACAACCTGGATGTACTGTACCATGAGAAGGCATTACCTATTTAAAAATTAATGCAAAATAAAAATAGCACAAAACTCTTTGTGCAAGCAGACAAAAAACAATGTGCAAGCAGAAAAGATATCTTTAATCTTGTAAAAAAAGTTTACTTTCTATTTGTCCTTAGAAAAATATTTGAGTATACCCAGTTAAATCTCACAGTGAATTCAAAACTGGAAAGATACAGAATCCACAGCTTGTAAAAACTTGAGAAAATCTTAAAGGCAGTCATACAGTATCGGAGAATCCATTTGAAATCAACACCAGGAAACTCTTCTTTGAGGAAGGAGAAAGATTTGAACTCAGATTCTTAAAGAAGGAAATAAAATTCACCATGTACACATAATTTGTCTCTTCAATAAACACTTCATAAGTACCAAATATGTGCCAAGCACTCATCTTGACACTAGACGAAGAAAATAAATTTATGAAGATGTATCTTGGGTCTAGAGTGCTGCAGCAGAGGGAGGCAGGTGGGTAGACTATGAAAAAAATGCGTAATTATAATGTCACTACAATGGGGTAAAAATACAGAAGAAAGAGCAAGATATTGATGAGAAGTGGAGAGCTATTAGTGTGGTCAAGGAAAGCATCTCTGTTAGGTAACACTTAGAACTAAACGAAATGAGGAGATAAGCTTAAAGATATGTGAGGAGGAGAGTTCTAGGTAAAAAACATAAAATACCTAAGGCAGAGGAGTACTTGGTATATTTAAAGAAACAGCAAAAAGATTAGTGTGACTAAAGCAAATATGTGTAAGCCAGAAACCCACTGGAGAGTTTTGAGCACTTAAGTGTGTTCATCTATAAAACAGATGATACATTATATAAATTTCTTCCTACTCTCTCCTTTTTTTGTCTACTCTCTCCTTATTGTGCAGAGTTTTAAGGAAAACAAAGAAATGTAAATATGTATAACATTGTTAATTGAATTTTGACTTTCAGAATACATAAATTTCAGAAGACAACAATGGCTACAAAATACAAAGTAAATGTAATCAACATCGACAATATAGAATCATATATAGCTGAAAGAGATGTGAATAACAGAGACAGGAAGGTGGAAGAAGGGTGAAAGCCTTAAATAACTATTTTACAGAATGGGGATTCAAGAAACATTGTCTACAAATGACAGAACAAAAAAGATGTAAGTATGTAATTTACAATTAAAGTGACAACTAGGGAGACTGAGAACAGTAACAAAATTTGGGGGAACCCTATGTCTTATAAATTAGTTAATTTCTCTTCTATAATAGCAAGAAATTAATGGACAATGCTCAACGTTGGCAATTCAAGAAAGATAAGAGTGTCAAAGAGATGAAAGAAATTACCAAAAGATCTGAAATAAAAATGGATTTAAAAAGTTGCATAAGAGGGTAAGAAAGTAATAAGGGCGTGCAGGATATGTCTATTACTTTTTGTTATATTCCATTTTGAACCATTGTTGTTCAGTTGCTAAACTGTGTCCTGGTCTTTGCAGCTTCATGAACTGTAGCATGCCAGGCTTTCCTGTCCTTTGCTATCTCCCTGAGTTTGCTCAAACTCATGTTCATTGAGTCAATGACAACATTCAATCATCTCATCCTTTGTTGCCCCTTCTCCTCTGCCCTCAATCATTCCCACCATCAGGATCTTTTCCAAATGAGTCAGTTCTTTGCATAAGATGGCCAAAGAATTGGAGCTTCAGCTTTAGCATCAGTCCTTCCAATGAGTATTTAGGAATGATTTTCTTTAACATTGACTGGCTTGATCTCCTTGTAGTCCAAAGGACTCTCAAGAGTCTTCTCCAGCCCCAGTTTGAAATCATCATTTCTTTGGTGCTCAGCCTTCTTTATGGTCCAACTCTCACATCCATACATAACTACTGGAAAAAACCACAGATTTGACTAGATGGACCTTTGTAGCAAAGTGACATCTCTGCTTGATATTACACTGTCTAGGTGTGTCACAGCTCTTCTTCCAAGGAGCAAGTGTCTTTTAATTTTGTGGCTGCAGTCACCGTCCACAGTGATTTTGGAGACCAAGAAAATGAAATCTGACACAATTTCCACTTTTTCTCCTATCAGTTTGCCATAAGCATGTATCATTTTGATTCATTCCCCTCAAGAATGGTTTTAAGTTTTAAAATAAATAATACATTTCTAAACTGTATTTATACATTATTCCACAATCAAAGACAGGAAAAAAAAAATTACAGCTTAGTAGTCACAGTGCACAGGCTTAGCTGCTCTATGGCATGTAGGATCCTCCCAGATCAGGGATGGAACCCACGTCACCTGCATCAGCAGGAGTATTCTTTACCACTTTACCACCGTGCCACCAGGGAAGCCCAACACAAAGGATACAGAAACAAGGTAAATGACATCACAAGGAAATAAACCAGTATTCAGAATGAGGGACAATGTTTAGGAAAATTGACTCAGTTTCTAAAATAAGTCAATGGCAGGGACAAAAAAGGGGAAGACTGTTCTATATTAACAGGGATTTAAGAGGTACAGCCATCAAAGCATGGATGTCACCTGGATCCTCTTTTGAACAAACTACAAAAAATATATATTTTTAAACAATGGGAAAATTTTTATTTTGGACTGTGTATTAGATTATATCAAAAATATACTGTCAGTTATTAAATTATATAATGCCATTTTGATTACATAGGAGAAATGTCCATTACTCTAGCACATGAGAATGAATGACCCATCAACAACCAGCAATGAAATGGAGATCCTGTTATAATTCTATAGCACCAATGGAACCAGAGTAGCCACAATTTTCATGGATTCAAATCTACAGAACATTAGCTAATAAATTTCAGGTGTCTGAAGCTGCTTAAAAAAAAAAAAAGTAAAATGCCCATTATTGTTATGTTACATATAAAAGTGAAATGCTATATCTGAGATTTGCTGTAAAACAATTCAGGAAGGAAAAAACATGAACTGGAAAATGTGCCAAAATCTTATCTGCTAAATCCAAGTGCTGAGCATATAAGAAGCAGGACTCAAGTTTTCATAACAAAAATTTTAAAAGACTTTATTTTTATCGTATTAATTTCAGGGTGCTATTAGACATGCAACTGGGAATGTTTAGTACAGAATTTTATATATAAATTGAGCTCTGGGAAGAAGTAGAAAATTAGAAGTTATGTGTTCTAGCCATGGGACTGAACAGAATCACTTAGAAAAATGGGAGGGTGGGAGAAGCCAAGATACAGTGTTGGTATATCTAACATTTGAAGGTGGAGAAGTAGAGAAGTCAGGGAAGAAGATGGAGAAGATGCAGGAAGTCATTGAGAGAGAAAGGAAACCAAGACAGTGTGGTGTTACCAGAAACCAAGAGAAAAGTATTTCAAAAAAGAAAATGTATTCAATGAATGTCTAAAAGCTTCTGGAAAGTTTGGAACTTTCCTAGAAGTCCAGTGGTTGGTGGTCTGCCTTGCAATGAGGGAGACGTGGGTTCAATCCCTGGTGGGGAACTAAGATCCCATATGCCATAGAGCAGCGAGGCTCACGTGCTACAACTAAGATCCAATACAGCCAGACAAATAAATACTTAAAAAGTTTCTGAGAAGTGACTAATAGATTTGGAGACATGAAGATCACTAGTGACTCCTCACAAAAGCAGCACCAACAGTGAAAGAGATGAAAGCCTTTTGATCATTATTCTTCAAAAAAAATCGTCCATATATTTTCCTAAATTAAAAATATGTTTTAATGTAAAACAATTCTCCCATTTTAATTACAGTTAGTCCAATCTCTTCTGGAAGCACTGGGGCATTTCCTCAAAAATCTGAATACTTAGTATTACAGCTCTCCACAGTTGAGAATTAACTATTACTTACACAGCCATCATGCACATTCAAGGTTGCTTCAAGTTTTAATCTTTGGATAAATTCTCTTCTTCCTGTTTAAAAAGAAAGAACTAAATAAATCAAACAATTTAATGCTTAGAAAAGTGTAACACTGTTAAGAGCCTAGCAACTGACCTGAGGTAGATTCAAGCTCTAAAAAAAAAAAAAAAAAAAGCTCTAACTTTAACTCCTCCATTTACAGGCTGAGTGACACTGGGCGAACTAACCCCTCCTCAGCCCTAGTTTCCTCATTAGAGTTCCTGCCTACCTCATGTGGTTACCGTTAAGAATTAAGTGACTCAAGGAGAGAAAGGGCTTAGCACATTATCTGGAACCACAATAAACATTAAAATGTTCCCTTCATTCATTCATTCACCAAATATACTACCTGCTTACTGCATTTCAGGTGCTGTTATAGGAGCTAGGGATACAACAGTAAAACAAAAAAGATCCCTGACTCTAATTAGCTTAACAAAAGACAGTATACAATATGTGACAATACACAAAACGGTATAAGGAAAAATAAAGCAGCTAGAAAAGGACTTAAAGAAGACTGGAGGTGGGTAATAGAGTTTTCAAAACTTTACAGTGGGTGGCAAACAGTGTTTTATAAGATGCCACCTATTTTTAAACACATCTCAATTTCAGAAATGCTAAAATACTTAAAACTTCATTTCACAATGATGAAATGTGACAGGAAAAAAATAAAATCAGCCTCACTGTCCATCAGTAGCAGAACAGTTATAATACTTCAAAAGTAGAATAAATTACTCCTTTGAAAAACAGAAATATGTTTCTTTAGGAACAAATCATTCTTTACCAAAAATGGACCAAAAAAGCCTCATGTTTATTCAGAAGCTGTAATGAAAAGAAGCTGAATATATGACAGACTGGTAATTAGCTAAGAAATCAGGCTGATGAGATTTCAAAATTAAATCTGACTGTGCTCTCTGTATACTGTCACAAGGGACAGATTCCTCTACTACAGTTTTCTTGTGTTCAGTGTGAAGAGCAAGATCTTGAAGGCAAACTGTCCTTGCCTATAACTGGTTAAGATGGCTATATAATGAATGAACATGTGGTTAAAAATTCTGTGTGTGGGGACGGTGGGAAAAGGGGGGTATGGTTCTTATTAGAATAAAACAACCTGCAGAAATTCAGCAAAGTATTTTCACAAATTATGTTATACTTTATACATAATCAACTTTCCACATCTGATTTTCAGTTTTGTTTTGTTTTTTTTCTTTTTTTCATTGACTTTATCATTTATTTAGTTGCCCTATTGTCTATTTCGGCCAGTTTTAAAACATTTCCTTTACACTGGATATCTGATATGATTCATTCTACTTTTTACCAAGTTTAATTTTCTATCAGATCCATTACGTACTATAATAGTGAAGTGAAAGTCGCTCAGTCGTGTTCGACTCTTTATGACCCAATGGACTATACAGACCATGGAATTCTCCAGGCCAGAATACTGGAAAGGGTAGCCATTACCTTCTCCAGGGGAATCTTCCCAGGTCTTAATATGAACCCAGGTCTATAATACAGTCTACATAAATAGACAAATGTACTGATTTGTCTCTTCAAATTGGTAGCAAATTAAAATTGTAACTTTTACTGGATTTGTAACTGTCTCCACTGGCTCGCTGCTTCTCGGTTATTACTGTTTTCCCTTATCCAAATCTGTCCCACAAAATGTCTTTAAAAAAATGCTAACTGTGGTAAACAGATAAAATTTTTAGAAATCCTTCCTTTGGCTGTCAACATGTGTGGTAATCTTAATGAGCTGCAAATTAAGAGTTCAGAAATAAAGTATTCAAATTAACATGACAGTAACTAAAATTCATTAAAATGCTAAGAAAAAAGTATTAAAAACTTTTTTCCAAATTTCTAAGCATCTGGGTTTGAAAACATGGCTCTAGCCATTTCCAACTAGAGGAAATGGTAGTGCAACATGAGAGAACAGAAGACAAAGTGAGTAATCTGAGCAAAAAGTCTTATATATGAACCTGTACACAAAAACATGCCCTAAGACATGCACTGAGACAAGACAGCTCCTGAATGATATTTCTGTATGTGACTTAGGAGCTCAGAATGACTACTGTCCACACATTCCATAAAAAGGGCTTCAAGAACAACCTAGTATAAACCTCTTCAACCCTTCTGATAATTAAATGCACTACACCATGAAACAGAAGCTGAAAGCTAGGGTAAAATAAGAACTGTAAGTTAAAAAACTGAGTCCTCTCAAATTAAAACAAAAATAAATTATTACCTATTATCAAGAACTTTGGCCTAGCTGTAAGCTAACAAGTTACGTGCCACCATCTTAGGGATGCTAGCAGAAGACACAAGACTCCAGTCAGAGGCAAAGAACCATTCTACTCCAGCAGAATGAGCTTCAGGATCAATGGTTCCTCTAGTCCAATTCCCACAGGGCAATGTAGAGAGGGTCCTGGGGGGATACTGCACATGCAATGGATTTGAATCACAGCTGGAGTACCCTGAACTGAGGGAACCCAAATCTCATATCAAGCAAATCTACCTGACCTTTGTCCCAAAAGACATTATCTTTATTATTTTAGACAAAAAACAAATCTGCCTTCTGCTTCACAGAGAGATACTGAATGCTCTATCTCCCAAGGCTATTCCCTAAAAAAAAAAAAATCCTTGTAAAGACGGTCCAGAGCAAAGAAGCCAGTGCCTCTGCTCAAAAGATGTACAGAAATACAAAGGAGACATGGAGAACTGTCTCCCAGCTATTACACATTTATTATGGATGAATGTACCTACCATTGTGGCTTTCAATAGAAAGTGTTTCTGTAGCCCAAGCTGTCTCATTTAATTCCGTCTCTTTTACATTCTATTCTATGTGATAGATTGTAAGCTCCATTTTAAAAAAAGGAACACTCTTTTGTTGACCAAAGTATCCTAAATGCCTAGAACAGTGCCTAAGACAAAGTAGAAACTGAACATAGGTTTTCTGAATCAGTGAATAAAATAATAGGATCATAATACTTATTCTGCTCTTTAACGTGTTTCCTCTCAAAAAGGTGAACATCTTTCATTGCAATACAAGCATACTGCTCATATTTAATGGTTTTGTAACTTACTAAACTGTTTGATAACTTACTTATTCATGTACCTATCCCTGTTATTAGACCATGAGTTACTTGGGACAAGAAATTTTAGGCTTAAATATCTAACTTGGATCATTATACACGTATATGGGGCAAAACTTAACAACTCAGGGCCTTAGTACTATATTTGTAAAAATTTTATATTTGATGGGAATAATACCATCAACTTCATATGCTTATTGTCATAAGAAAATTAATCAGCATATGCAAAACTCACAGATATGTCTGATCTACTATAGACACTTAAGAATAGTTCTCTCTTGAAGGGAACCCTCCTACACTATTGATAGGAACATAAATTAGTCTAGCCATTATGGAGAAAAGAATGGAGGTTCCTTAAAAACCTAAAAATAGAGCTACCATATGGCCCTGCAATCCAATTTCTGGGCATAGAGCCTGAGAAAAACACAATCTGAAATGATACATGCACCCCAATGTTCCCTGCACCAATGTTTACAATAGCCAAGACATGGAAGCAGCCTAAATGTCCATCAACAGATGAATGGATAGAGAAGATTTGGTACAATGGAATATTACTCTCCTAGTAATTCTGCTTCTTTGATTGAACTCATTTATGATTAACATTTTCAGCAAACTAGCAACAGAAGGAAACTTCCTCAATCTGACAATAAGCACCAGTAAAAGAACGAAAACTTATATTTAGTGGTGAAAGACTGAATGCTTCCCATTTAAGATCAGGACAATACAAGGAAGTTTCACTCTCACCACTACTATTAAACACATTCCTGGAAGTTTTAGAGATAGAGATAATGTAAGAAAGAAAAAAAAAGATACATAGTTTGGAAAGTAAGAAATAAGAGAGTCCCTACTGAAAGATGATATAATTTTCCATGTAAAAAAATCTCCTGGCATATACCTCAAAACCTCAAAAGATATATATGCAGAATACATTATGCGAAATGCCAGACTGGATGAAGCACAAGCTGTAATCAAGACTGCTGGGAGTAATATCAATAATCTCAGACATGCAGATGACACTACCATTGTGGTAGAAAGCAAAGAACTAAAGAATCTCTTGACAAAAGTACAAGGGCAGAGTGAAAAAGCTGGCTTAAAACTCAACATTCAAAAAACTAAGGTCAGGCATCCGGTCCCATCACTTCATGGCAAATAGATGGGCAAACAATGGAAACTGTGATACACTTTATTTTCTTGGGCTCCAGAATCACTGCAGATGGTGACTGCAGCCATGAAATTAAAAGACACTTGCTCCTTGGAAGAAAAGCTATAACCAACCTAGACAAAGCAGAGACATTACTTTGCCAACAAAGGTCCGTCTAGTCAAAGCTATGGTTTTCCCAGTAGTCAGGTATAGATATGAGTTGGACTATAAAGAAAGCTGAGCACCGAAGAATTGATGCTTTTGAACTGTGGTGTCGGAGAAGACTCTCGAGAGTCACTTGGACTGCAAGGAGATCAAACAGTAAGGAGTCAATCCTAAAGGAAATCAACCCTGAATATTCATTGGAAGGACTCATGCTGAAGCTGAAGCTCCAATACTTTGGCCACCTGATGCAAAGAGCTAAGTCACTGTAAAAGACCCTGATGCTGGGAAAGATTGAAGGCAGGAGGAGAAGGGGATGACAGAGAATGAGATGGCTGGATAGCATCACTGACTCAATGGACATGAGTTTGAACAAGCTCTGGGTATTGGTGACAGACAGAGAAGCCTGGCGTGCTGCAGTCCAAGGGGTCGCAAAGAGTCAGACAGGACTGAGTAACTGAACGAAAACTGAGCAAGATTACAGGATATAAGACCAACACAGACCAAAAAAGAAAAACACACTGTTTTATACTAATATGAATGGCCAGAAGTTGAACTTTAACACAATATATTTTAAAATGATATTAATTAAAAGAAAATTAAACATTTAAAATAAGTATAACAAATTATGCTGAGGATCTGTATCCTGATAACTACTGGTTGGTCAAAAAGTTCAAATAAACTTGTAGGCCAATCCAATACAAAATGCTGATGAAGGAAACCAAAGAACTAAATAAATGTAGCAATGTACTGTGTCTATGGATCAGAAGACTCAACACAGCAAAGATGTCAGTTCTTTCCAAACTGATATGTAAGTCCAATGCAATTCCTATCAAAATTCCAACAAGGTATTTTGTAGATAAAGACAACCTTACTATAAAATTCATATAAAAAGGCAAAAGACCTAGAAGAGCTAAAACAGTTTTGAAAAAGAAGAGTTGAAGGGGGAAACATCATTCAACCTGATGTAAAAACTTACTATATAGCTACAATAAGCAAACAGTATGATATTTACAGAGAGATAGATACACATACCAATGAAAGAGAATAGATAACACAGATTAGACACACACAAATATGCCCAAAAGGTACAAAAGCAATTCAACAGAGACAGTTTTTTAAATAGTGCTAGAGCAAGTGGACATTCATAAGCACAAAAATGAACTTCAAGTTAAATCACATACCTCATACAAAAATTCACACATCATTGACAAGAAACATATTAATGTATCTTTTGTTACCTGAAAGTATTGACCTGAAATGTTCACTATTCACTTATATAACAAACTGCCAGCCACAGGAGTTAGTTTCTGCAAAAATCCCCCAGTCAATAATGTGACAACACAAAATGGACCCTAAAATTAAATGTAAAAATGTAAGATTATAAAACTTCAGAGAAAAGACACATGAGGTGATCTTTAGGACCTGGGGCTAAGTTAAGAGTTTTTAAAAATGATATCAAAAGCAAAGGCCATAAAAGAAAAACACTGATAAATTGAACCTGTGCAGGAAAGCTGGGCAGCCATGGAAGCAAGGCAATATTGCTGAGTCAAGCGTAAGGGGTGGAACCAGCACCACAGCCTCTCCCCCAACAGGCCAGCATCGGCAGCTGAACAATAGAAAGGCTGGCCCACCAAAAGCCTGACCACTGAACTACAGAGTAGGACCCCACCCACCGTGCCGCTTTAAGTGCCTGACACGCCAATCTACAGAGTAGGACTCCAGCCAGGGGGGGGCCCTCTATGTGCCTGATGCCCTGAACAACAGAGAAGGACCCCAGGCAAGACACCCTTTTAGTGCCTGAACTTATGGAGCTACGAAGAAAGAATGGCCAAAGAGGCCTTCTGATCGCCAGCTACAAGAGGCTCCAAAAGAGACTCTGACAGGGCCATAACTCCTGTGGCTGGGGCAGTCCACTTTGCACTGCCAGGGTCCCCGCAAACCAAGCAGCTGCACCACCTTCATGCTCAACTCTCACTGGGGCAGAGCTGCCACAGGCAAGAAAAATCTTGCATCTATACGTGTAGGGTCGCTTCAGTCGTTTCCAACTCTTTGCGACCTGGTAGACTGTGGCCTGCCAGGATTCTCTGTCAAGGGGGTTCTCAAGGCAAGAGTCCTGGAGCGTACTGGCCAACACTGGTTGCCATACCCTTCTAGAGCACTGTATTTCCTACTACCCTAGCCGCCAACCCCGCTGAGTACCTGGTGCTGCCAGAACCCCTGCGACCCAAGCAGCTGCCGCACCTCCACACTTGGCCCTCACAGGGGCAAACCCAGGTCCTTCAGGGCAGCCTCAGGAGGAAACTCCAGTGGACAACCCACATGTAGAGGTGGAAATAAAACCACAGTTGAAACCCAGAGCAGTGTGGCTAAGGAAGAAGACCCAAAACCTTCCCACCAGCTGTACAAGCTGCAGATTCAATCCACACGATCAACTAGGCAGACTCTGTGTCTATGGAATGTATAAAAGAACAAGAAGATCTCCCACAAAAGAAAATGCACTAGTTCTGATAGCTGTGGATGTTGGAGGCAAGAACACACAGGAGAAGGACCAGATTAGAACCTGAGCTGCCCCCACAGCAGGTCCAGAGATCAGCACAGTGTTGGAGGGCATCTGAGGGAGGTGAGGTGGACTGTCACTCCCAGCGAGGGGAAGGACTGTGACAGCAGTGACTCAAGAAAAACATTCATTATTCTTAGAATAATGAATCTCAGAACAAGTTCTGACTTGTTCTACAGATTCTTTCTGATTTTTGTTCTTTGTCCTTATCCCCCTCTGTTGTAGTTGTCAATTTTATTGGCACTATGAAATCTAATTAAGCTTTTGAGCTTTTTTTTTCTTCCTCAGTGACATTTTTTATTATTGTAATAAACCTAAATGTTGGGCCTTTGCAGTTCTGTGGAGTTTTCCTTTTTCTTTTCTCTTTAATTTTAATTTTTAATTTCTTAAGCCTATTTATTTTCTACATTTATTCCTTTGTTTGCTTTTCCTACTGTTCTTTTCCCCTTGCAGTTAATCTTTAATGTATATAAATTTTCTTCATCTACCTCTATTTAACTATTCTTTCTTTTCTTTCCTCTCAACATATTTTTTAGTTTTGTCTTCATTACTTTGTTCCACACGTGGCACCTTGCTTTAGTTTTGTTTTCCGGTATGTGCTTTAGTCAGTCTTGTTCTTAACTGGTAAATATAATTTTTTATTTCCTTTGTTCACAGGCTCAATCTACTGTGTACTTTGTTTTAGTTGGACTGTTTTCCCTTTGCTTATGGGTGTATATGTATACATGTATATTCCATTATTTTAATTATTATTTGCCTGATTTTATAACTACAATTTGTCTGAGGTTCATCTTTGGTATCTCATTTTTGTGTATTTGTTTTAATCTCACTTAATGCCCTAACAAACCACTTGTAGAATCTTCATTCCTGACCAGAGATCAAGCCCTGAGCCTTAGGAGAGGGAGTATTGACTCCAAGACCCTAGACTACCAGAGAACTAATACTAGGGAGTATCAAATAGTGAACAGTCTCACAAAGGAAACCACGTGAAGAAAGACCCGGCATCACCCAACCAACGGTAGCACTGTGCAGGATGCCTCATCTAAACAACAAACAAAACAAAAATACATACCCAATCATCAGCAGACAGGAATATCACCTCATTCAGCCTTGCCCACCAGGAAAAACAAACAAACAAAAAAATTCAGCACAAAGCTCACCCTATACAAAGCTTACACAGACCACTGAACCAACCTTAGGAGGGTAGAAACCAAAAGGAAGAAAGAATTCAACTTTGAAGCCTGGGAAAAGGAGACCTCAAACACAATAAGTTTAAAAAAAAGAATGAAAAGGCAGAGAAATACTACACAACTGAAGGAACAAACTAGAAACACAGAAGTCCAAATAAACGAAGAGGAAATAGGCAAACTACCTGAAAAAGAATTCAAAATAACGATAGTAAAAAATGATCAAAAACCTTGAAAAATAGAGAATATGCAAGAATCAATTAACAAACACCTAGAAGAATTAAAGAATAAACATACAGAGGCAACACAATTACTGAAATTAAAAATACTCTGGAAGGAATCTATAGCAGAATATCTGAAGAAGAACAAATCAGTGAGCAGGAACATAAAATGGTGGAAATAACTTCTGAAGAGCAGAATAAAGTAAAAAGAATGAAAAGTACTAAGGACAGTCTCAGAGACCTCTGGGACAATATCAAATGCACCAACATTTGAATTATAGGGGTCCCAGAAAAAGAAAGGATATGAGAAAATTTTTTAAGAGATTATAGTTGAAAATTTCCCCAACATGGAAAACAAAATAGTCAATCAAGTCCAAGAGGCACAAACAGTGCCATACAGGATAAACCCAAGGAGAAACACGCCGAGACACATACTAATCAAACTAAGACTAAACACAAAGAAAGAATATTAAAAGCAGCAAGGGAAAAGCAACAAATAACACACAAGGGAAACCTCATACATTTAACAGCTGATCTTTCAGCACAAATTCTGCAGGCCAGGAGGGAATGGCAGGATATATTTAAAGTACTGAAAGGGAAAAAATCTACAACCAAGATTACTGTACCTGGCAAGGATCTCATTCAAAACTGATCTAGAAACAAAAAGCTTTTCAGACAAGCAACAGTTACAAGAATTCAGCACCACCAAAGCAGCTTTAAAACAAACGTTAAAGGGATTTATATAGTCAACAAACACAAGAGAAAGAAGAAGATCTACAAAATCAAGCCCAAACAATTAAGAACATGGCAATAGGAACATATGTATCAATAATTACTTTAAATGTAAATGGATTAAATGGTCCAACCAAAAGACACAGATTGGCTGAATGGATACAAAAACAAGACCCATATACATGCTGTCTATAAGAAACCCACTTCAGACCTAAAGACACATATAGACTGAAAGTGAGAGGATGCAAAAATATATTCCATGCAAATGGGAAGCAACAGAAAGCTGGAGTAGCAATCCTCATATCAGACATTATAGACCTTAAAATAAAGAAGATAACAAGAGATAAGGAAGGATACTACATAATGAGCAAGGGATCAATCCAAGAGGAAGACATAACAACTGTAAATATCTATGTACCCAACATAGGAGCACCTCGATACATAAGACAAACACTAACAGACTAAAAGGAGAAACTGACAGGAACACAATAACAGTAGGAGACGTTAACACCCCACTCACACCAATGGACACAGCATCAAAACAGAAAGTTAATAAGGAAACCCAAGCCTCAAATGATACAGTAGATGGGATGGATCTCACCGATATCTTGAGGCCATTCCATCCAAATGCAAAGGAATACACCTTCTTCTCAAGTGCACATGGAACATTCTCCAGGACAGACCACATCTTGGGTCACATATCAAATCTCAGTAAATATAAGAAAACTGAAATCATATCAAGCATCTTCTCTGACCACAACACTATGAGACTAGGTATCAATTACAAGAAAAAAGCTGTAAGAAACAAAGATATGGAGATTAAGCAATACATTTCTAAATAACCAACAGGTTACTGAAGAAATCAAAAGGGAAATCAAAAAATTTCAAGAAACAAATGATAATGAAAACATAACTCAAAACCTATGGGATGCAGCAAAAGCAGATCTAAGAGGGAAGCTTATAGCAATACAATCCTACCTCAAGAAAGAAGAAAAACATGGAATAGACAACCTAACTTTACACCTAAAACAACTGGAAAAAGAATGAAAAAAAAAACCCCGCAAAATTAGAAGGAAAGAAATCATAAAGATCCGAGCAGAAACAAATGGAAAGAAATGACAGAAACAACAGTAAAGATTAATAAAACTAAAAGCTGGTTCTTTGAGAAGATAAACACAACTGACAAACCTTAGGCCAGATTCATCAAGAAAAAAAAGAGAAGAATCAAATCAACAAAATTAAAAATGAAAAAGGAGAGGTTACAACAGACAATGCAGAAATACAAAAGATTATAAGAGACTAACTATATGGCAATAAAATGCATAACCTGGAAGAAATGAACAGAGTCTTAAAAATGTTCAATCTTCCAAGACTGAACCAGGAAGATATAGAAATTATGAACAACCCAATTACAAGCACTGAAATTGAAGCTGTGATCAAAAATCTCCCCAAAAACAAAAGCCCAGGACCAGATGGCTTCACAGGAGAATTCTATCAAACATTTAGAGAAGAGCTAATGCCTATCTTTATAAAACTCTTTCAAAAACCTGCAGAGGAAGGAACACTTCCAAACTCATTCTATGAGGCCACCATCACCCTGATACCAAAACCAGACAAAGACAACACAAAAAAAGAAAACGAAGGGCCAATATCACTGATGAACAGAGATGCAAAAATCCTCAACAAAATTTTAGCAAACAGAATTCAGCAACACATCAAACAGCTCATACACCACAATCAACTTGGGTTTATTCCAGGGATGCAAGGATTCTTCAATATATATGCAAATCAATCAATGTAACACACCATATTAAATTCAAAGATAAAAACCATATGATAATTTCAATAGATGCAGAAAAAGCCTTTGACAAAACTCAGTACCCATTTATGATTAAAACTCTTCAAAAAGGGGGCATAGAAGGAACCTACCTCAACATAGTAAAGCCCATATATGACAAGTCTACAGCAAACATTTTTCTCAATGGTGAAAAACTGAAAGGAATCCCCCTACGATCAGGAACAAGAAAAGGGTGTCCACTTTCACCACTATTATTCAACATAGTTCTGGGATTCCTAGCTATAGCAATCAGAGAAGAAATAGAAATAAAAGGAATCCAGATCAGAAAAGAAGTAAAGCTCTCACTGTTTGCAGATGACATGATACTGTACATAGAAAACCCTAAAGATAAGAGTCAGAAAATTACTAGATCTAAACAGTGAATTTTGCAAAGTTGCAGGATACAAAATCAATACACGCATTTCTATACACTAACAATGAAAAATTAGAAAGAGAAATTAAGGAATCAATCCCATTCACCACTGCAACAAAAAGAATTAAATATCAAGGAATAAACTTACCCAAAGAGACAAAAGAGCTGTACACAGAAAATTATAAGATACTGATGAAAGAAATCAAAGATGACATAATCAGATGGAGAGACATTCCATTTTCCTGGGTAGGAAGAATCAATATTGTGAAAATGACAATACTACTAAATGCAATCTCCAGATTCAATGTGATCCCTACCAAATTACCAATGACATTTTCACATAACTAGAACAAATAATTTCACAATTCATATGGAAACACAAGAGACCCCTAATAGCCAATGCAGTCTTGAGAAAGAATGGAGCTGGAGGAATCAACCTTCCTGACTTCAGATTGTACTTCAAAGCTACAGTCATAAAGACAGTATGGTACTGGCACAAAAACAGAAATATAAGACCAACAGAACAAGACAGAAAGCCCCAAAATAAGCCCATGCCCTATGGGTACCTTATTTTTGACAAGAGGCAAGAACATACAGTGGGGCAAAGACAGCCTCGTTAATAAATGGGAAAACTGGACAGCTACATGTTAAAGAATGAAATTAGAACACTTCCTAACACCATACACAAAGATAAACTCAAAATGGATTAAAGACATAAATAAAGACCAGAAACTGTAAACTTTTAGAGGAAAACATAGCCAGAACACTCGATGACATAAATCAAAGCAAAATCCTCTATGACCCACCTCCAAGAGTAACAGAAATAAAAACAAAAGTAAACAAGAGGGACCTGATCAAACTTAAAAACTTTTGCACAGCAAAGGAACCTATAAGCAAGGTGAAAAGACAATCCCGAGAATGGGAGAAAATAATAGCAAATGAAACAACTGACAAAGGATTAATTTCGAAAATATAGAAGTAGCTCATACAACTTAATACCAGAAAACCAACCAACCCAATCAAAAAATAGGAAAAAAGGCATTTCTCCAAAGAAGACATGCAGATGTCTAACAAACACATGAAAGTATGCTCAACATTACTCATTATTAGAGAAATGTAGTTTTGATGAGATAAAACTACAATGAGATACTACAATGAGATATCACCTCACACTGCTCAGAATGGCCATCATCAAAAAATCTGCAAACAATAAATGCTGGAGAGGGTGTGGAGAAAAGAGTACGCTCTTGCACTGTTGGTGGGAATGTAAACTGATACAGCCACTATGGAAGATGGTATGGAGATTCCTTAAAAAACTAGGAATAAAAGCAGTATATGACCCAGCAATCCCACTGGGAGGCATATACCGTGAGGAAACCAAAAATGAAAAGGATACATGTATCCCATTGTTCACTGTAGCCCTATTTACAATAGCTAGCACATGGAAGAAACCTAGATGTCTATTGACAGATGAATGGATAAAGAAGTGGTGGTATATGTACACAATGGAATATTACTCAGTCATAAAAAGAAACGCATCTGAGTCAGTTCTGATGAGGTGGATGAATCTACAACTTATTATACAGAGTGAAGTCAGAAAGAGAACAATAAATATTGCATTCCAATACATATATCAATATCAATAACCTCAGATATGCAAGTGACACCATCCTTATGGCAGAAAGTGAAGACGAACTAAAAAGCCTCTTGATTAAAGTGAAAGAGGAGAGTGAAAAAGTTGGCTTAAAGCTCAACATTCAGAAAACTAAGATCACAGCATCCAGTCCATCACTTCATGGCAAATAGATTGGGAAACTGTGGAAACAGTGGCTGACTTCATTTTTCTGGGCTCCAAAATCACTGCAGATGGTGACTGCAGCCATGAAATTAAAAGACGCTTACTCCTTAGGAGAAAAGTTATGATCAACCTCGACAGCATATTAAAAAGTGGAGACATTACTTTGTCAACAAAGGTCCATCTACTCAAGGCTATAGTTTTTCAGTAGTCAGGTATGGATGTGAGAGTTGGACTATAAAGAAAGCTGAGCACAGAAGAAATGATGTTTTTGAACTGTGGTGTTGGAGAAGACTCTTGAGAGTCCCTTGGACTACAAGGAGATCCAGCCAGTCCATCCTAAAGGAGATCAGTCCTGGGTGTTCACTCGAAGGACTGATGCTGAAGCTGAAACTCCAGTACTTTGGCCACCTGATGCAAAGAGCTGACTCATTTGAAAAGACCCTGATGTTGGGAAAGATTGAAGGCAGGAGGAGAAAGGGACAACAGAGGACGAGATTGTTAGATAGCACCACCGACTCAATGGACATGAATTTGGGTAAACTCTGGGAGTTGGTGATGGACAGGGAGACCTGGAGTGCTGCAACTCTTGGGGTCGCAATGAGTTGGACACGACTGAGAGACTGAACTGAACTGAGGACTGGACAGGTAATTTCCACCATTTAAAAAAGAGCTAATAATCATTTTCAAACTATTCAAAAAAACTAAAGAGGAAGAACTTCTGAACTCATTCTATGAAGCCAGTGGCACCTTCATACCAAAACCTAATAAAGACAATACAAAAATAAAAAAGGAAATTATAGGCCCATATGACTGATAAGCACAAAAGCAAAAAATCCTCAACAAAATATTAGCACATCAAACTCAACAACACATAATAAGGATCATACACCATATTCAAGTTGCATTTATACCAGGAATGCAAGCATGATTCAATATCTGCAAATCAATCAATGTGAGAGGCCAAGCCATGTGTCCCAACTTGACCAGCTCATGCCACCTCAGGCTGAAGGCTCTCTAGGCTTGCCTATAACGGGAGTGCCGCACCATTTATTCATTTACTGAGTGCCCTCTGAGTGTTGACAATACCAGCAATCAAACCCTACTGTCTTCCTTAGCCCCTGTTCCCAGCCCTGGATAGGAAAGAGGGTAAGGCCCTGGTGGGGGATACACCATATTAACCAATTTAAGAATAAAAACCATGTCATATGTGGTCATCTCCACAGATGAAGAAAAAGATTGTGACTTAATTTAATAATCACTTATTATTTTTAAAAAAATGAACACAACTCAATGTAATAAAAGCCCACTGCACTGACAAGTCCACAGCTAACATCATACTCAATAGAGGAAACCTAAAATCATTTCCCCTAAAATCAAGAATGAGACAAGGATGCTCACTCTTGATATTTTTATTTGACACAGGACTGAATATACTAGACAAAGCAATGAAACAAGAAAAATAAAAGGAATCTAAACTAAAAAGGAAGAAGTAAAACCATCACCATTTGCTAATGACATGATACTATACAAAAAAAGTTTTAAAGATGCCATCAAAAAACTGTCAGAATAAATGAATTCAATAAACAGGACTCAAAATTAATGTCCAGAAACCCATTGTTCCTATATACTCAATGAACTATCAGAGAAAAAAATTAAGAAGACAATCTCATTTACAACTGCATCAAAAAGAATAAAACACTTAGGAATATATCTAACCAAGGAGGTAAAAGACTCAAAAAACTATACAACACTGAAAAAGAAATTGAAGATGACACAATTGGAATTATATTGATTTCATGAACTGAAAGAATTAATATCATTAAAATGTTCATACTACCCAAGGTAAGCTATAGATTTCATCCAATGACTACCAAAACACAAATGGCATTTTTCACAGAAGAAATAATTTCAAAATTTGTACAGAAACACAAAACATCCCAAATAATCAAAACAACCTTTATTAAGAAGCTGAAAGTATCACACTCTGATTTCAAACTATACTACAAGCTAATGCAATAATAGTATTGTACTGGCATAAAAACAGATACAGACAATGGAACAAAATAGAAAACCTGGAAATGAATGCACACATATGTAGAGTCAATCCATCTATGACAAAGGAGGCTAGAATATACAAGGAGGGTAAAACCCTCTTCAATAAATGGTGTGGTAAACTGCTATATTTAAATGGATAACCAACAAAAGCCTATCGAATAGCACGGGGAATAGCACGGGGAAGTCTGTTCGATGCTAAGGGCCGTCTGGATGGGAGGGGCTTCAGGGGAAGAATGGATGCGTGCTTCTGTGTGGCTGAGTCCCTTCACTGTTCACCTGAAACCATCACAACACTGTTCACTGTCTACACCCCCAAACAAAATGTCTTTGGTATTAAAAAACACTAAAAACTTTTTTAAAAGGAAAAAAAAAATGGAGTAGTAAAATTGGACAGCTACATGCAAAAGCATCAAACTGAACGAATTTTCTCACATCATATGTAAAAATTCAAAATGAATTAAAGACTTACATGTCAGACTTGAAACCATAAAACTTCTAGAAGAAAACATAGGCAGTATGCTCTTCAACATCAGTCTTAGTAATTTTCTTATATGCTTCCTCAGCAAGAAAAACAAAAGCAAAAATAAACAGGGTTCCGTCAAACTAAAAAGTTTCTGCACAATAAAGAAATCTATCTACAAGACTAAGAGGCCATCAATTGAATGTGAGAAGATTTTTGCAAACAATATATTTTATAAAGGGTTAATATCCAAAATATACCAACAATTCATACAACATAATATCAAGATAAAACCCAATTACAAAATGAGAAGACCTAAATACACATTTTCTTTTTTTCTTTTAATAGACCCTTTTCCCAAGGAAGACATATAGATGGCCAACTCACACATGAAAAGGTGCTCAACATCAATAAACCTCAGAGAAAGGCAAGTCAAAATCACAATGAGGTATCATCTCACACCTGTCAGAATGGCTATTATTAAAAAGATAACAAATAAGTGTGTGAGAGGATGTGAAAGAGAGGAAGCCACACTGTTGGTGGGAATGCAAACTGGCACAGTCACTATGGAAAATGACGTGCAGGTTTCTCAAAAAACTAAAAAGAGGATACCTTGCTATCCAGCGATTTCACTTCTGGGTATCTTCCAGGAGAAAACAAAAGCAGTAACTAAAACAATATATTCTCCCATTTTCTTTGCTGCATTATTTATACTAGTCAAGATGTGGAAGCAACCTAACTGACCATCAACACATATTTTGATGTGGACTACTTTTTGTTCAGTTAGCTAAGTTCTGTCCAACTCTCTGCAACCCCATGGACTGCAACATGCCAGGCTCCTCTGTCCTCCACTATCCCCTGATGTTTGCTCAAATTCATATCCAATGAGTCAGTGATGCTATGCAACAATAACATCCTCTGCCTCCCCCTTCTCCTTTTGCCCTCATCTTCCCCAGCATCAAGATCTTTTCCAATCAGTTGGCTCTTTGCATCCTGTGGCCAAAGTATTTGACCTTCAGCTTCAGCATCAGTCCCACCAATGAATATTCAGAGTTTATTTCTTTTAGGATTGACTGGTTTGATCTCCCTGCTGTCCAAGGGACTCTCAAGAGTCTTCTCCAGCGCCACAGCTCCAATCCATACATGACTATCAGAAAAACGACAGCTTTGATTATACAGACCTGTGTCAACAAAGTGATGTCTCTGCTTTTGAATACGCTGTCTAGGTATATCATAGCTTTTCTTCCAAGGAGTGTCTTTTAATTTCATGGCTGCAGTCACTGTCCACAGTGACTTTTGGAAGCCAAGTCTGTCACTGTTTCCATTTTTCACCCATCTATTTGCCATGAAGTGATGGGACTGAATGCCATGATCTTAAGATTTTTGAACATTGAGTTTTAAGCCAGCTTTTTCACTCTCCTCTTTCACTTTCATCAAGAAGCTCTTTAGTTCCTCCTTGCTTTCTGCCATTAGAGTGCTATCGTTTGTATATCTGAGGTTACTGATATTTCTCCCAGTAATCTTGATTTCAGCTTGTGATTCATCCAGCCCAACATTCCACATGATGTACTCTGCATATAAGTTAAACAAGCAAGGTGACAATACACAGCCTTGATGAACTCTTCCCAATCTGGAACCAGTTTGTTGTTCCATGCCTGGTTCTAACTGTTGCTTCTTGACCTGTATACAGGTTTCTCAGAAGACAAGTAAGGTGATCTGGTATTTCCATCTCTAAGAATTTTCCAGTTTGTTGTGATTCAAACAGTCACTTCATAGCAATGAAGCAGAAATAGATGTTTTTCTGGAATTCTCTTGCTTTCTCTATGATCCAACAAATGCTGGCAATTTGGATCCTCTGCCTCTTTGAATCCCAGCTTGTACATATGGAAGTTCTCAGTTCACATATTGCTGAAGCCTAGCTCGAAGGATTTTGAGCATTACCTTGCTAGCATGTAAAATGAGAGCTAGCACAATATTTTGAACATCTTTAGCATTGCCATTCTTTTGGACTGGAATGATAACTGACCTTTTCTAGTCCTTTGGCCACTGCTGAGTTTTCCAAACTTGCTGACATATTGAGTGCATCATCTTTTAGGATTTGAAATAGCTCAGCTGGAATTCCAGCACCTCCACTAGCTTTGTTCATAGTGATGCTTCCTAAGGCCCACTTGACTTCACGCTCCAGGATGTCTGGCTCTAGGTGAGTGACCACACCATTGTGGTTATCCTGGTCATTAAGACTTTTTTTTGTATAGTTCTTCTGAGTATTCTTCCCACCTCTTCTTAATCTCTTCTGCTTCTCTTAGGTCCTTGCTGATTCTGTTCTTTATTGTGCCCATCTTGGCATGAAATGTTCCCTTGTTATCTCCAATTTTCTTGAAGAGATCTCTAGTCTTTCCCATTCTATTGTTTTCCTCTAATTCTTTGCATTGTTACTTAAGGCTTTTTTATATCTCCTCATTATTCTCTGGAACTCTGCATTCAGTTATATGTATCTTTGCCTTTCCCCTTTGCCTTTTGCTTCACTTCTTTTCTCAGTTTCTTGTAAGACCTCCTCAGACAACCATTTTGCCTTTTTGTATTCCTTTCTCTTGGGGATGGTTTTGGTCACCACCTCCATTGTTACGAACCTCCATCTTTAGTTCTTTAGGTACTGTCTAACAGATCTAATCCCTTGAATCTACTTGTCACTTCCACTGTATAACTGTAATGGATTTGATCTAGGTCATATCAAAAGGCCTAGTGGTTTTTCCTACTTTCTTCAATTTAAGCCTGAATTTTGCAATAAGGAGCTCAAGATCTGAGCCACAGTCAGCTCCCAGTCTTGTTTTTGCTGACTGTACAGAGCTTCTTCATCTTTGACTGCATAGAATATAATCAATCTGATCTTGGTATTGACTATCTGGTGATGTCCATGTGTAGAGTCACTTATTGTGTTGTTGCAAGAGGCTGTTCGCTATGACCAGAGTGTTCTCTTGGCAAAACTGTTAAGACTTTGCCCTGCTTCATTTTGTATTCCAAGGCCAAACTTGCCTGTTACTTGAGGTACCTCTTGACTTCTTACTTTTCCATTCCAGTCCCCTATGATGAAAAAGACATCTTTTCTGGTGTTAGTTCTAGAAGGTATTGTAGGTCATTATAGAATCATTCAACTTTAGCTTCTTCAGCATTAGTGGTTGGGGCACAGACTTGGATACTGTGATGTTGAATGCTTTGTCTTGGAAACAAACAGAGATCACTCTGTAGTTTTTGAGAATGCACCCAAGTACTACATTTCAGACTCTTTTGCTGACTATGGCTACTTCATTTCTTCTAAGAGATTCTTGCCCACAGCAGTAGATACAATGGTCATCTGAATTAAATTCACCCATTCCTACCCATTTTAGTCACTGATTCCTAAAATGTTTACTCTTCCCATCTCCTGTATGACCACATCCAAGTTATCTTGATTCATGGACCCAACATTCCAGGTTCTATGCAATATTGTTCTTTACAGCATCAGACTACTTTCACCACCAGACACATCCACAACTGAGCATACATTTCCATTTTGGCCCAGCCTCAGTAATATATTGGACACCTACCAGGGCTTCCCTCTTGGCTTAGCCAGTAAACAACCTGCCTACAATGTGGGAGACCTGGGTCCAATCCGTGGATCCGGAAGACCCCTGGAGAAGGGAATGGCAACTCACTCCACCATTCTTGCCTGGAGAATCTCATGGACAGAGGAGCCTGGCAGGCTATAGTCCACAGGATTGCAAAAAGTCAGACATGACTGAGCGACTAACACCTTTACAAACCTGGGGGTCTCATCTTCCAGTGTCATACCTTTTTGCCTTTTCATACTGTTCAAGGGGTTCTTAAGGCAAGAATACTGAAGTGTTCTGCCATTCCCCTCTCCAGTGGGCCTTGTTTTATCATACTTCAATTTAAAATATTAGGTTGGTGCAAAAGTAATCGAGGTTTGAATCATGGAAGTTTGCTGTTTGATATCGAAATACATTCTTAAGTAAATGTGATTATGTTACACATTACTTAATGCATATTTCTCGCTTTATGTTGTTTTGCTAATGGCATTACTTGCTGTTTATTTTATATTTATTTTAGATTATAAACAAATGACATTAGACAAAAAGCAAATTTGAGTGATTTTTCTACTCAAGTTCAAAATGGGTCATAAAGCAGTGGAAACAACTCACAACGTCAACAGTGCACTTCGCCCAGGAACTGCTAACAAAAATATACGTGCACTGCAGTGCAGTGGTGGTTCAAGAAATCTTGCAAAGGAGATGACAGCCTTGAGTATGAGCAGCACAGTGGATGGCCACTGGAAGCTGACAACGACCAACTGAGTGGATTATCAGAGCTGATCCTCTTACAACTTCACAAGAAATGGCTGAAGAACTCAATGCCAATCCTTCTAAGTGGTGAACCATTTCCATTTGAAGCAAATTGGAAAGGTGAAAAAACTCCACAAGTGGGTGCCTCATGAGCTGACCACAAATCCAAAGTTCATCATTTTGAAGTGTCATCTTCTCTTATTCTATACAACAATGAACCATTTCTCGATCAGACTGTGACATGAGGTAAAAAGTGGATTTTATCCGACAACCAGAGATGGTTGGATTGCAGCTCAGTGGTTGGACCAAAAAGCTCCAAAGCACTTCCAAAACCCAAACTTGTACCCAAAATAGGCCAGGGTCACTGTTTGGTGGTCTGCTGCCAGTCTGATCAACTACAGATTTCTGAATCCTGACGAAACCATTACATTTGAGAAGGATACTCAGCGGCAGATAGATGAGACGCACCAAAAACTGCACCGCCTACAGCCAACATTGGTTAACAGAAAGGACCCAATTCTTCTCTACTCCAACATCCAACCAAACCTCGCACAACCAATGCTTTAAAAGTTAATGAATTGGGCTTCCAAGTTTTGCCTCATATGCCATTTTCACCTGCCCTCTTGCCAACCAATTAGCACTTCTTCAAGCATCCCAACTTTCTGCAGGGAAAATGCTTCCACAACCAACAGGATGCAGAAAATGCTTTCCAAGAATCAGATTTTTATGCTACAGGATTAAACAAACTTATTTCTCATCGGCAAAAATGTGTTGATTGTAATGGTTCCTATTTTGATTAATAAAGATGTGCTGAGACTTTGGACCGAAACAACAATTACATTTGCCCTAAAACTTCAATTTTTAAAAACTAGAAAAAAATATAAAGATCATAAAAAAGGAAAAGCATATGAAGAGATGTTCAACTCAGCCTTTAGGGAAATTATGACTTTAAACCACGATTTATTACTACATACTTATGAGAATTACTAAATAAAAAACAACAGCAACACCAAATGCTGGTGATGATGCAGAAAAAATAGATTACTCATATGTGGGTGATAGGAACATAAAATGGTTCAGCCATACTGGAAAAAAATATGGCAATTCTTACAAAAGTAAACAATGTGCTTATCATATAGTGCAATAACTACAATTCTTGGACATTTATCCCAGAAATGAAAATTTATATTCATACAGAAACTCGTATATGGATATTCTTAACAGTTCTCTAATAGTCAAAACCTAGAAACATATACAAACATAAGTCAACAAATGAATGATTAGATAGTCATATACCCATATCACAAAATAATAATCGACAATAGAAAGAAATAAACTATTGACACACACAACCTGGATGGATCTTAATGGAATTATGTGCAGAGTGAAAACTCAATCTCAAAAGTTTACATGCTGTTATTTACAGCATTTGTTACTGTTTAGTCCCCAAGTCAGGTCTGATTCTAGGCAACCCCATGAACTGTAGCCCTCCAGGCTCCTCTGTCCATGAGCTTTCCTAGGTAAGAATACTGGAGTGGGTCACCATTTCCTTCTCCACAGGATCTTCCCAAACCCAGGGATTGAACCTATGTCTCCTATAATGACAGACAGGTTCTTTACCACTGAGCCACCGGGGAAGTCCCCAATTTATAATATTACATAACAACATGTTATTTATATAACATTCTTGAAATGACAAAACTATAGAAACAGAGATTAGTAGTTACCAGGGGTTAGCAGTCAGGAGAAAAGGATGTAGCTGTGATTAAAAATGGTATCACAAAGAATTATTATGATAGAACTGTTCCATGTCTTATACATGCTGGTAACCACTTTAATCTATTAATATTAATTGACAATTTATTAAAATTAATTAAAACCAATGTTAAAATTGCATGGTACAAAATACACAAACGCACACATAAAACTGGGGAAATGGGAATAAGATTTCTCAATCTATATCAATTTCAAGATTGTGATACATTAATATATCAATAGTTGTACAAGATATTCAGTTCAGTTCAGTTCAGTCGCTCAGTCATGTCCGACTCTCTGCGACCCCGTGAATCGCGGCACGCCAGGCCTCCCATACAAGATATTACCATTGGGGAACTGATTGAAGGGTATATGGGATCTCTTTGTACTATTTCTAACAACTGCATATGCGTCTACAGTTATCTCAAAATTAGAAGTACCAAACAAAACAAAACCTTCCCACAAAGAAAACTCCAAGCTCAGATGGCTTCAATGATGAAGTAATTTCAAGTCTACACAAACTCTTCAGAAAAAAAGAACACAACCAACTCATTACAAGGCCACCATTATCTGGACACCGAAAGCAGGCAAAAATACAACAAGAAAACTGTAGGCTAATAGCCTTAATGAACAAAAACAGCCAATTTTTACCAAAAGTGAAACCAGCAATACATAAAGATGTATAGCCATAGCCCACAAATTGAATGTTGCTTCAACACTCAAAAACCAATCACTGTTAATGTATTAATATAATCAATGAAAAAGAAATTATATAATCAACTCATTAGAATAAATCTTGACAAAATTCAACAGCTAGTCATGATAAACACTCTCAGCAATTTAAGAGCAGAAAGGGATTTCTTCAATAGATACCTACAAAAACCTACAGTCAACAACATATTTAACAGTTAAAGACTGAATTCTTACTAGGACAAGGAATAAAGCAATGATCTCCACTCTTACTACTTCAAGATTCTACTGGAGTCCTAAGTACAACTATAAAAGGAAGAAAAAAATAACAGAGGTGAAAAAGAGGAAATCTTTTTTTTTTTGGCCACACCACAAGGCTTGTGGGAGCTCAGTTCCCTAACCTTGGATTGAACCCAAGCCCTCAGCAGTGAGAGCATGGAGTTCTAACCACTGTACTGCCAGGGAATTCCCAGGAAGAAATCTCAATACACAATGACATAATCATCTACATAAAATCCCGGCTCATGGCTCAGTGCTAAAGAATCCACATGCCAATGCAGGAGACATGGGTTCAGTCGCTGATCCAGGAAGATCCCACATGCCATGAAGCAGCTAAGCCTGTGCTCCACCATTATTGAGCTTGTGCTCTAGAGCCAGGGAGCCAAAACTACTGAGCTCACATGCCAAGAGCCTGTGCTCAGTAACAAGAGAACCCACCACAATGTAAGAGTCAAAAATAGAAAACCTCTAGAAAAAAAGCATAGTATATCTCTGTCACCTTGGATTAGGTAAAGATTAAAGATTAATCTTTACTTAGGTACACAAAAAAGCATGAACTATAAAAGATGCTGTCAAGAAAAAAAAAGACACAACAGGGAGAAAATATCTGCAAAATACATTATCTGGTTAAGGGTTTGTATCAAAGGCTATATAAAGTATTACAATATTAAGAAGGTAAATCTGAATATTTAACCAAAGTATATGGATGGCAAATAAGCCATGAAAATATACTAAAAATCATTAATCATGAGGATTAAATAAAATGCAAATTAAAACAATACCTACATATCTATTTAAAAAGCTAAAATTAAGAAGACATAATGCCAAGTGTTGATGAGAAGGAACAACTAGAACTCTCAAACATTACTGATGTGAACGCCATATGGTATGATTATTCTGAAAAAGTTTATTACAGAGTTAAACACACTTACCACACAACTCAGAAATCCCACAGTAAGTATTACTCAAGAAACAAGGATTTAGGAATTCTCCGGCAGTCCAGTGGTTAAAACTCTGGGCTTTGACTGCCAAGGCTCTGGGTTCAATCCCTGGTTGGGGAACTAAGACCCCACAGGCCTCAGGACATAGGGGGGGAAAAAAAGGAGGGGGGGGAAGCCAAGGATTTAAGTGTCCTACCCTACTTATTCTTTGCCAAAGTATAAATTTAAGGTTTTATTATCTATATCTTCACTAGTTATCATCAGATCAGATCACTAGTTATCAGCAGTATTCAAAAAAAAATTTTTTTTAATCTGCCACCCTAAATCAGTCACCCTAACATTCAGTTACAATTATAAAAAATACACACCACCTAGTAGTTTTGCAAACCTCAAGCCAATACTCATTAGTGGATATTCTACTGGGTAAACAACATTTTTTAACATGATATGAAAGCAGAATGCACCATACCTGCTGCTGCTGCTGCTGCAGCTGCTAAGTCACTTCAGTCGTGTCGGAATCTGTACAACCCCATAGACGGCAGCCCACCAGACTCCTCCATCCCTGGGATTCTCCAGGCAAGACTACTGGAGTGGGTTGCCATTTCCTTCTTCAATGCATGCATGCATACTAAGTCGCTTCAGTCGTATCCGACTCTATGCGACCCCATGGACAGCAGCCCACCAGGCTCCTCTGTCCACAGGACTCTCCAGGCAGGAACACTGGAGTGGGCTGCCATTTCCTGCTCTGGCACCATACCTGATAAGGCTAAATGTCATTTGGGAAATCTTTTTAGTTATATGTGTATCACAAATTGCCATGTAAATGTATTATTACTGTGGATAATGGTCAAAACATTTGAAAAACAGACATAAAACATACCTGTAATATAAATTCCATGCTATCAGAAGTTCCTATCCCTTTTAAACACTTTAATTCTATACCAGGTAGGAATGAAATCTACAACAGAGCTATTCAATGGTCTGCTATTGCTATGATTAATAATACGCATTTGGTGGCCGAATCTTCAGGAATTATCAGTATATTCTGTAACATATATTTGTCATATCTGTCATTCACTATTAAAATCAGACATTTTTCAGCTTTCATTGAGATTTATTTTTAAGACTAAGGAAACAAAATACAAATATTTCACTTACTTTTCCCAGTAGCTAACAAAGGAGCAAAACTCAAAATTTTCTGACCCTTATAAAATATATTGTAACTTTGCAACACTTTCTCAAGAACTTTGTAAGTCTGAATATAGATGTACTCAAGATACACTACAAGACTAATCTAAATGCAAAATTAACCACTTCAAGTACATAATAACTCTAATGATATTCAAAGGACAGAGACATTCTAATCCCCTTACAAAAGATATTTCAATCTTCACTATAAAGTTGTCACTGGCTTAGTGGTTCCTATTTCCCCAACCCCCTCCTCGGGACAAATTTCTCTGCTGAAATTCTAACCCCCAAGGTATTAGTATTGCTGCTGCTGCTGCAGCTAAGTCGCTTCAGTCGTGTCCGACTCTGTGCTACCCCATAGACAGCAGCCCACCAGGCTCCCCCGACCCTGGGATTCTCCAGGCAAGAACACTGGAGTGCGTTGCCATTTCCTTCTCCAATGCATGAAAGTGAAAAAATAAAGTGAAGTCGCTCAGTCGTGTCCGACTCCTAGCGACCCCATGGACTGCAGCCCACCAGGCCCCTCCGTCCATGGGATTTTCCAGGCAAGAGTACTGGAGTGGGGTGCCACTGCCTTCTCCGGGTATTAGTATTAGGAGACAGGAATTTTGGGGAGGTGATTAGGCTTGGGTGTGTGCATGCTCAGTCGTGTCAGACTCTTTGCAACCCCATGGACTGTAACCCAACAGGCTCCTCTGTCCATGGGATTTTCCAGGCAAGAATTCTGGAGTGGGTTGCCATTTCCTTCTCCAAGACTTGGATTAGGGCCCTTATAAAAAAAGACCCCAGAGAATTAGCTCACCTCTTCTGCCTTGTGAGGTTACAGTGAAAAGATGGTTATGAACCAGGAAGCAGGCCCCCACCAGACTTAGAACCTGACCATGTGAACACACATGGTGTGTTCCAGCTTCCCAAATTTTGAAACATAAATTTCTATTGAAATAATTTTCTTTGATAGGAGGAAAAAAGATAATTAACCAAATTTAAATAAAATCACCTGTAATGTTTCAATACTACTATTCAAAAGATACATGCTATGATTAATTTGAAATGCATATGTTACAAAAAAAATGCCAGTAGCTTCTATCCCATTTTACTGTTATTTAGAAGTAATTCATTATTAGAAATACATATAATGGATAATTAGAGAAATATTTAAACTATGATATTATAAACAATCAAAATGTTTAAATACTGAAATCTCCAAAAAGAAAATAATCCACTTACTTTTTAAAACCCTTTTTAAAAGGGGGCTTTTTAAAAAGATTTTATGAGTACTTCAAAATATTATTTCTGGGGGACTTTCCTGGTGGTCCAGTGGCTAAGACTCCAGCTCCCAATGCAGGTGGACCAGGTACAATCACTGACCAGTCAGAGAACTAGATCCCATGTGCAGCAACTAAGAACTTGCAGGCCACAGCTAAGGATTCGTCATACTGCAACCAAGACAGAAGATCCCACATGCCACAACTAAGGCCCTGTGCACCAAATAAATAATTTTTTAAAAATTATTTTTAGAAAATCTCATTAACTCAGACAGTGCTAATGTCGACTTTGCTGTTTCCTGAATGCTAAGCCAAGATTAGTACTGGAGTGTGGATGAGCCAGATAAACTAAAAGTATAAAGAAAGTCTCCTAAGGCCAAGAAATTACTTTTCAAACTATTTCTGAATACTTAAAAAAAACCCACTTTTAAAGGAAGCTGTTTCAAGAATGCGATAATTATAAAGTATATATTACTAGCACATTTAAAATATTATGTAAGATATGGAATTCATTGTATGCATATACGTGTTTGAAAATCTGTAGTTTAGACTTTCTACTAAAGGCAGTGAAGTCACATTCTTCAATTCCCCTCCACCCAAGACAAACTTCACTTCCATTATGGAGCTAGAAGAGGAAGGGAAAAAGAAAATTTATGATCTTACTATATTTTAATTGACTCTACCATAGATAAAATTGAACTGAGACAGCAGAAAACATTAATAATAAAACTAAATATAATTACTACTCATTCAAATGCTCCAACTAATTGAAATAAAGGACCGCATATAAATTCATTCATGTAGAACATGTATTCTTTTTATTAAACTAAAATTATTTCTCAGCAAGTAAATATTAAAAGAAATACTCCACATCTTTTAGGTTAATGGTTTAAACAAGCACTCTCTATTCATATTAAATTTTAAAAAGATTAATCACCACTCCAGGTACTTATCCTAGAACAAATGCACAAAAACCACGTACTGATACAAGGATGTTCACTGTTAATAACGGCAAACGTACAGAAAAAAAAGAAGGCTGAGTCAACCTTGACAACTTCATACTGTTAAATACTATGCAACAGTTTAAAAGACTGTACAGATAGATTTACTTCTACGACCATGCAAAGGTCTCCAAGATGTAACATAAAAGGTGCAAAATAATATTTACAATATGACATCATACATGCAGGTCACACACATACACACTCCTACAGCATTTCTATACGTACACATGTGCTTGTGAGAATTCAAAGGAAAAGGTCTAGAAGAATATTCAGGGAACAGAACATGTTACCTCTCTAAGGGTGTGTGTGTGAAACGAATGGGAGGAATCATAAGAATTTGTGCTTCATTTTTACAAGGAGAATGTACTCATGTCACTTGAGACACTAAAAAGCAGGAGGAAAGAAAAAAATACCTGTTAACTTCTCTCAAATAATCACAAACCAGAACTATCAGGTGTAATGAGATTTCAATTTCTTTCATTGATTTTAAGTCAAAACCATTTGACTTAAAATTATTTAAATGACATTTAAAGCATTTAAATGACATCAACAAATACCTAAGATAAAAGTGACAAAATTGGTAAGAAAAAATTTTTAATGATGTTGTCTTGCCTTCAAATTAAAAATAAAAAAGAAAGAATAAAGAGTAATGATAAGACTGCAGAGGAAAGAAGAAAAAAGTCTCTTACTAAATCCATCCACTTTTAGTTCAGGCGTGACCCAGAATCCTCACAAATCCACTTATACAAAACGGGAAAAAAAAAAAAAAAAAAAAACACTGGACTACCGTTCCCTCAAGTATCGAAGGTTGTTTTTAGAAAGCTTAACTAAGAAACAGTAAATGCCAAGTGTTTCACCGGTGTGGGAATGGGAACGCGAAACCCTACACCTCCTTAAAGCAATCTAAACGACTGAACAGCAGAGTCCAACTGGGAACGCGCGCGGGGGTGGGGACAGCTCAGCTATCACTTTTAGGTTGGCTCGGAGCCTCAGAACAGTTTACCCCCAGTCTCTTTGGAGCGTGGAGTCCCCGAGGGTGGTCAACGCGTCGCCGCCGACACCTAAGCCCAACCGAGACTTCAGAGGAGGGGCGGTCAACACAAACTTAGGTCCTTCGGCTGAGCCGGGAGAGCGCGGAAGAGCAAAAGCGCCAACTTTTGCTCTAAACGCGGCAGCTCCGGGAGGTTCGACAAGTCTTCCCCCAAGTCCCACTCCTGAAACGATGCCAACACCTTTTCCCGGCCAATACTGTCCGCCCCAGGTCCGGCCCCCGGAGGAAAACCCGAGCAGGGCGGCGGCTGGCAGCATGAAAGAGTGACTTAGCCATGGGAGGACAACAAGGGCGGGGGGTCCGTCGGCTGAGGGCCACCCGGCACCTTAGCGTCTCCGGGACGCCCCCGCCCAGAAGCTGTCGCGTCTCCAACAGCCCCCGCGACGCGGCCCCCTCCCCCACCTCTGGGCGGCGACCTCCGCGCCCCTGCCCCGGGGCCCCTGCTCACCGAGGTAGCGGCTCCGCAGCCGGGACGGGTCCTCCAGCCCGAGGGACCTTTTCCTCACGTCCCACAACAGGTGTGGGCAGGAGCCACCCCGAGACATGGCTCTCCCAGGCTGGGGGAGGAGGGGAGACCACCGCGTGGGGGAGGGGAGGAGGGGAAGAGACACGCGGATCAACACCCGAGCCGCACCGGCACCATCCACGAGCCGGGGCTCTCAAGCGCAGCGAGTTAGATGGCAGCGGCGGTGGCGGCAGCAGCGCCTTCGCCTGAGAAGTCCGGCCGTACCCGGGCTGGAGCTCGCTTCATACTCTCCTTCTCAGACTACCCAGAACAACCAAAGATCAGCAACAGTCCCCTCCCTCGGCACCCCCTCCTAAAGGAGGAGGCGGAGGCGGCCTCGACTCCTCCCTCTCCTCGTTCTGTACACCCGCCCTTCCAAGCCTTTCTCGCGAGATGACGACCACTGGGCATTGAGGCAGGTGTGTGCCATGGCCGCCCTTACCCTAGAAAAATGGGTTCAAGCCATTCTAGTTAAATGCTTAATACTCTGTGGATAAATGAGGAATCGAGAAGTTGCTGAAGTCGTAAGTCTCGGGCTCACGAGTCTCAATCCAAAGGAAGCAAGAGAGTTGTGCGGCGTCATCTTTAGTCGGGACACAGAAGGCCCGAATAGTCCATCTTGTCTAGGGGCCTCCTTAACCAAAGTGAAAGGGTATCCGCCGACCGAGCTTCACTTTCCCTTCTCCAACATGGCTTCCAGAGCAGGAAGAAGAAATTGGAGGTTTGCTTTGGGGGACGGGCCAATCGGTGCGGGCAGCTCTGCCTGCGCAAGCGCGCTGCCGGTAGGCCTCTGGGTTGACTCGGTGAGGCCTTCCTTTAACCACCTGTTTTAGCCACTCCTCCCGGATCTCGGCGGAGAGAAGCCAGTAGGCGGGCTCGGGGCGGGCCGTCGCAGAGTCTCCGCCCCCACAACCTTCTGTGGGCGCCGGCCAAAGGGTGGTTTGCTGGGGGGTCAGGCTCAGCAGCGGGAAGGGCAGGCACCCACGGAGAGAGGGCGCGAGACGTTGATACAGGGGAAAGTGACGAGCTGCCCTACATTGCCTGCCAGGGACGAGCACGCGGACACTCTACCACCCGGCTGCCCACGATCACTCGTCCGCAGAAATGTCAGCCGCCGGCGTCCGGGGCCTGCGGGCCACCTACCACCGGGTCCTTGATAAAGTGGAGCTCCTGCTGCCTGAGAAATTGAGGCCGTTGTACAACCACCCGGCAGGTAATGAACCCAGAGTGGCTCCCACCGAGACCTCCCTTCCTGTCCCTTTCCTCCCTTTACCGATCCACTGACAACTCTGCCAGTGGACAATTCACCCACAACCCCAACCCCTGTTCCTCAAGTGAATCTGTGTACTTTCCCATGCTGCTTGCTTTTCACATTTTCTTTTCCAACACGTCTAAAACTCGTGATTTTCAAGTCTGCGCCCTTTGCGACCTTTGTTGCACTGCTTCTCTTAGGCACCACTCAGATCCGGACCAGGCCTCTTGGTTTGACCCTTCTCCATCTCTGCGGCCAGGAAAAGGTCTGGGCCACCGGGAAACCTCATTCTCTCCCCTTTCCTTCCATGAGTAGTGATGTATTGACCCACGCGCAGAAGAGCCGTCTTACCGCCCCAGAGTGTTAGGAGTAAAGGTCATATTTCCTTCAGCTCCAGCTGACAGGCCTGCAGAAGTTAGCCAGTTTCTGAGTCAGTGTCATTCCTTGCCCTATAGGCCTAGTTTGTTTTAGTCTATCCTAAATTACTTCCTGAACCTTTTTGTGTGGACAGACCTGGGTTTAAATTCTGCTCTGCTCCTAATTGTAGATGTGACCTTGGGTAAAATCCTAGATCTTAGTTTCCGTAAAATGTGGTCCATGTGAGAGTTAAAGATAACATATGTGTCTGATTCTTCATAAATGCTCAATAAATATTAGCTCTCTCTTTAACCTATTGGAAAACAGTGTTCTAGTAGTTGAAAAAATAATACTGTAAGAAACTGGAAGCTCCCAGTGCCTCCAGCTCTTTATTTAAGGTCTAAAATCCTGTTACCTGTTATATAAACATTAGTAATAGTACTTACTTGGCTGGGAACTCAAACCAGATACATTCTGAAGTCACTTTCAAGCCTAAGACTTAGCAAAGGAGAAAGTGTGTTATAAATGGAAAGACTGAAGTGCAACCCCTCTGTGGCCCTTTTCTCTACATAGTTAAATCTATCTCTGCGGTTGGTGTCATTAGTACACTTGTATATCTCCCCACATATCTGACTATGAAGCAGCTCTTGGGAATCTAAGATTACTAAATCCGATTTCCAAATTTGATAAAGGATTGATCTGTGTCACGGAATTATGCTTTAGTATAATATTATTTATTGCAGTAGTTTACCCTTTATAAAATTGACCTTTAAGGAGAGATTTTTATTAATGAAGAATATTAGTTTATTTGCTTTTTGGTTCTTTAAGACACAGTTTTTGGAAATTGTCCTCTTTTGTGGCAGAGATTTTCAGGAGGAAGAGTTGAGCAATGCTTCTGTAATTATCTAGGCTTTTTTTTTTCTCAGCCGCACTGTGTTGCATGATTTTGGCCAACTGTGTGGCATGATTTTGGCCAACTGTATGGCATGTGGGGAATCTTAGTTCCCCAAGCAGGAATTGAACTCAAACTCCCGCGTTGGAAGCTCGGAGTTTTAACCACTGGGACACCAGGGAAGTCCCTGGGCTTTAGTCTCAACTGAATTCTTGTGGTCAATGCTGACCCTCTTAAGCTTTGTATTTGGTCTGTGGGATAAAGACAGGCTAGAGGAGGAACAATTTTAAACTACTTTAAAACAGAATTGGAGGGTAGCTTTATAGTGATCTTTTCCAAGGTCTTGGCTTTAACCACTTATAGTCATTGTTTATTAGTTTATTAGTTATTATTTAATAGTTTATTCAACTTTAGAATGAAAGGAAATTATCTTTCATTTAAGATTGGTTTGTAGATCATGTATTTTATCTAGATACTCTTAGACTAGTTCAGTTACTGTAACCCTTTTTTCAGTGTGATGGAAGGAGCATAGGCTTTGAAGCCAGATTGACCTGGATTTGAAACTTGGCTGAGTGACCTTGATCTTAAATCCCCTGACCTTTTAGTTCTAATATATAAAATGGGAATAATAATTATCTCCAAAATAATGGACATGAATTTGAGCAAGCTTCAGTAGTTGGCGATAGGGAAGCCTCACGTGCTGCAGTCCATGGGGTCACAAAGAGTCGGACAAGACTGAACTGAACTGAATTACCATTTAAGGATTGTTGTGAAAGTTAAGTGATATATTGTCTGTAAAATGTAGCTGTGTTTGCACATAGACTTTCAACAAATGTTAGTGTTAGTTCTCTCTTATTTACTAATATACAGAGTAAGAATACCCATCACTGCAAAATTGTTTGTGATTAAAAACTTGTAGGCACACCAATGCAGAAATGAAGAAACATGAAAGATATAACTTACTGATTGTCACAAGTATTGAATAAAATCTGAGGAAACTATTGTTCTAAGACTTAACAGGGAATATTCAAGGTTTTTGTGTACTATTTTACATAATAGTGTGTTTTTGAATCATTATATTAGATGATATATCTAATCATCATTAGACTGGATTCACATATTGGAGACTTTCACAGTAATATACAAGGCTGGATTCTAAATTTTTGAGACTTAATCGTATCATTGACAAATATGTCTAGACAAGTCACAAGAATATGTCTTTATATAAATATTTATTAGACTTAGCATATTGTATTCTATATATATATAGTTAGACCTGTGGTCTTCATCATTCGTTTATCTACATATTGTCTATGACACACAGTGATCTGCTTCTTTGGAGTAAAAATAGAGTTCTATCCAAATGTGTGTCCTGGCAAGTTCAGTTCTCAGTGCCCCCGCTGTCTCCTGACCTGAAAGTATGCTGTCCAGTGTTTACTGTGAAATCATGCTGCCCAATGTTTACTTAAATGCTTCAGTTCAGTCGCTCAGTCATGTCCGACTCTTGGCGACCCCATGAATTGCAGCACGCCAGGCCTCCCTGTCCATCACCAACTCCCAGAGTTTACTAAACTCATGTCTATCGAGTTGGTGATGCCATCCAGCCATCTCATCCTCTGTCGTCCCCTTCTCCTCCTGCCCCCAATCCCTCCCAGCATCAGAGTCTTCTCCAATGAGTCAACTCTTCGCATGAGGTGGCCAAAGTACTGGAGTTTCAGCTTTAGCATCATTCCTTCCAAAGAAATCCCAGGGCTGATCTCCTTCAGAATGGACTGGTTGGATCTCCTTGCAGTCCAAGGGACTCTCAAGAGTCTTCTCCAACACCACAGTTCAAAAGCATCAATTCTTCGGCACTCAGCCTTCTTCACAGTCCAACTCTCACATCCATACATGACCACTGGAAAAACCATAGCCTTGACTAGACGGACCTTTGTTGCCAAAGTGATGTCTCTGCTTTTGAATATGCTATCTAGGTTGGTCATAACTTTCCTTCCAAGGAGTAAGCATCTTTTAATTTCACGGCTGCAGTCACCATCTGCGGTGATTTTGGAGCCCAAAAAAATAAAATCTGACATTGTTTCCACTGTTTCCCCATCTACTTCCCATGAAGTAATGGGACCAGATGCCATGATCTTCGTTTTCTGAATGTTGAGCTTTAAGCCAACTTTTTCACTCTCCACTTTCACTGTCATCAAGAGGCTCTTTAGTTCCTCTTCACTTTCTGCCATAAGGGTGATGTCATCTACATATTGGAGAAGGCAATGGCAACCCACTCCAGTAACTCTTGCCTGGAAAATCCCATGGATGGAGGAGCCTGGTGGGCTACAGTCCATGGGGTCACTAAGAGTCAGACCCAACTGAGCAACTTCACTCTCACTTTTCACTTTCATGCATTGGAGAAGGAAATGGCAACCCACTCAGGTGTTCTTGCCTGGAGAATCCCAGGGATGGCAGAGCCTGGTGGGCTGCCGTCTATGGGGACGCACAGAGTCGGACACAACTGAAGTGACTTAGCAGCAGCAGCAGTAGCAGCATCTGCATATCTGAGGTTATTGATATTTCTCTCGGCAATCTTGATTCCAGCTTCTGCTACTTCCAGCCCAGCGTTTCTCATGATGTACTCTGCATATAAGTTAAATAAGCAGGGTGACAATAAACAGCCTTGACATACTCCTTTTCCTGTTTGGAACCAGTCTGTTGTTCCGTATCCAGTTCTAACTGTTGCTTCCTGACCTGCATATAGGTTTCTCACAAGGCAGGTCAGGTGGTCTGGTATTCCCGTCTCTTTCAGAATTTTCCACAGTTTATTGTGATCCACACAGTCAAAGGCAAGCTTAGTTTGGGAAAAAAAAAAATTATTAGTGGAAGAGTGTCTTTCATTTGTATTTATGAGCTGCAGAATGGGGTGAATTGTCCCAAAGGATGCACAAACTTTGGAATATAGGAAGAAAACAGTAGAATTTCTATTAGTACTTACTTTATCTTTTTAAAGTTTCCATTTTGTGTATATTTTATAATATAAAATATATTAGTGCACATATACATATATGTGGATGTGTAAACAGACAGTCCCTTTCTTAGGATGGTTCAACTTAAGATTTTTCAACTCTACAAGATGGTTCAAAAGCAGTATAAATTCAGTAGGAATCCTAATTTTGATCTTTTCCTGGGCTAGTGATATGTGGTACAGTGCTCTTACAGGTGGCAGCAACAAACCACAACTCCCAGTCAACCACAGGGTGAACAACCAGTATGTCTCTTCTGCACCTGTAGAACCATTCGTTTTCCACTTTCAGTACGTGTGTGCTGCGTTCTTTGTCTCTCAGTCATGTCTCTTTGTGGCCCCATGGCTGCTTCTGTTCATGGCTGTCTGTTGCCATTTCCTCCTCCAGGAGAGCTTCCCTACCCAAGCACTGAAGCTGCATTTCCTGTGTCTCCTGCATTGGCAGGTAGTTTCTTTACCACTGTGCCACCTGGGAAGCCCCAGTGTTCAATAAGTTGCATGAGATATTCAATAAGCTTTATTTATTATGTATTAACAATTTACTATAAGTAAGCTTTGTGTTAGATGATTTTGCCCAATTTAAGGGTAGGTTAGGCTAAGCTAGGTGTATTAAATAAATTTTCAGTTTATGATATTTTCAACCTTCAGTGGATTTATTGGGGTTTAACCCCATCATAAATTGAGGAAAATCCGTACACACCTGAATTCCATGGAGTCAACATGTATATATAAGGGTGTATGCTCACGTATTGTTTAAACTGATGGGGCAGTATGTTCAAAAGAAGTTAGGAAAGGACTAACTTTCCTAACTCACTGGTGGTCCAGTGGTTAAGAATCCACCTGCCAATGCAAGGGACACAAGTTCAGTCCTTGCTCCAGGAAGATCCCACATGCCTTGGGGTAACTAAACCCATGCACCACACCTACTCTAGAGCTCTAGAGCCTGTGTTCCGCAACTAGAGAGTAGCCCCCGCTCACCTCAGCTGGAGAAAGCCTGCATGCAACGAAGACCCAGTGCAGCCATAAATAAATAAATATGTAAAAATTAAAAAAAAAAGTTAGGAGACCACAGCTCTAAAGAGTTAAACCTTAGAAATTACCTGGTTAGGACTCTGCACTTTCACTGCTATGGCCCAGGTTCAGTCCCTGCTTGGGGAACTAAGATCCCACAAGTGGTGAGGTGCAGCCAAAAAAAACAAGTTATATCTCAATAAAACTGGGGAAAAAATTAAATGAGAAATAAATAAATAATATAAATAAATAAAAACTATGCTTCAATTAAGTCAGCATAGAAAATAACTATCTTAACCATACAATCTTTGCTTACTATAGCTTTGCTTATAATGAGTTATATTTTGGCTCAAGTGAAAGAACTTTTGGAAAAATATTTCTGCAAAATGTGTTGCTGTGTTTAGCTTACTACTGCTAAGAATATTCTCTACATTGCATGATGTTCTGTCTGTGAAGGCTGATGAGATAAGTTACGTTAAGGTGTTCACAGCAGGAATATTTGCATTTTTCCTAGACCAGAGAATTAGTTTTTCCTTTCTATCTTATAGACCTAGAGAATATCTTTAAAATAAAAACATACTAAGTGAACTATTATTAGCAATGTTTAGTATATATTATGATTAAATATACAGTAAATATATAACTATACACATATTATTTATTATAGTATTAACTTCTATTAGCTTAAAATTAAGGAATGAGAACCAAAAGGGAAAGTTAGGACTTCAGATATTTGAGTTATTGATGTCAAATAGAATATCTTTAAACTAGTTAGCTCCAATAAAGTTGAATTATTTAATATTTATTGAGGGCCTACTGTATATTGGATACTGTTTTAGCATTTGAGTTATTTTAATGAATAAAATAAAAATCCCTGGCTACAGAGATTTTGTATTCTCAGAAGAGATCATAAAAGTAATACAATCCTTGCTGTAATTGTTAGTTTGACACTTAACGTAACTGATTTTAAACTAATTTTAAGAAGTTAAGATTGTTTATGCCTCATCTAATTTGATTCATTAGATATACTAAAGGAGAAGCAAGCCCTTGGAGAAGCTATAAATAGTTTGTTATATACATGTTACTATTTATAAAATAGATAACCAACTGTATAGCACAGGGAACTATACTCAATATTTTGTAATAACCTATAAGGGAAAACAATCTGAAAAAGTGTTTACATATATATATATATAAATCACTGAATCATTTTGCTGTACACCTGAAATTAACACAACATTATAAATCAACTACACATCAATAAAAGTTTATTATTTCTAAGACAGATAATATTAATTTTGGCTGTAAAAGATGAAAATATGTTTAAAGTATGGTATGGCATAGTAGAAAGACGACTGGGGTCAAAGAAGCCTGTATTCTGATTCTTACTCTATCTGGAACTATCTGAATATGAGACAAATTAACTTTGAAGAAGTGCCTTTTCTTTTTCATCTATAAGAGTGTTTGTATTTTCTTTAATGTCCTCTCCAGCTGTAACAGTTTACAATTTGGTATTTCTGCTGTGACTTTTCTTAGTTTTAGAGGCTTCAGGAAACTCAGATTTCATCAGGGAAGACTATATAATTATTGTTAGATTAGGTTTTAGGGAATTAATTTTTACCTTGCTGTGCTATGTATTTTATATAAGTAATTTTATAGCAACCCTAAAATGCATATTACCTATCATAGCTAGTCACTTCATCTGTTATTTTCTTTGGCATTTTCATCAAAGCCTGTTTTCATTCAACATTTTAAAAATCATTATTCACCCATGATGTTCTGGGTACTAGTTCAGTAAGCTCTTTCCAAGGCCTTACAGAAGATAGAAAGATTGCTTGACTCTGAAATGGTAGCCCCATCATATTCTCCATGTGAAATCAGAACTAGCTTTAGTACAAATAAAAATGAGTAATTTTTGACAGTTAGTATCTGTGTCAAAGAATAATAACCTGTATGAATTCTAAGAATTTGTAAGTAGCTGGTTCCATGATAGCAAAAAGGTGGACTTGATTGATACAAGGAACTTCAGAGGAAAGTTCAGGGATGTTGAAAGCAATAAACTGTAAAGAAATTGTATGAAAGGATTTAGGTGGGGTAGTAGACGGCTTTCAATAAGAATTTTATTTTCAACATTGGGAGCACCTCTATTCAGTATTTGTATATGTGTATATTTGCATGTGTGTAAAAGTTACTTATTCTGTTCCTGGAAGGAAATCTTTCCCTAGGAAGAGAATTATACAGTAAATGACATTCTTTCTGGGTAGAATTTATGAAGTATTTCATTGGCAGAAATTCCTCTCACATAAGGAAATTAAGAAATAAAATTATCAATATGTCATTGTTTTATTAACAAGTTCATCAAGTCAACTAGATTTGTTAATTTGTTTGAAAATATATGTCTCTTACATATTTGGTTGTATTATTCTCTTGCAGAATTCCTCAAATTCTTCCATAAAAATTTGAACTTTAAAGAACATAAGTTTCACTTTAAAAATCAGACAAACATTTCACAACACAAGAGAACATGACCATTATATTATTCTTTGTAATTTTTTTGTTATGCTTAAAAATAGTTCATAGTTTTACAGTAAATCTTTGTTGCGGCTCTAATTTATGTATAATAGTTTGTATCTGTTAATCCTATACTCCTAATTTGTCCCTCCCCACCTTCCTTTTCCCCTTTTGTAACTATACATTTGTTTTACATTACAGTTCATAGTTTTAAGTAGTCAGCATTTGACATCTTTTTCAACTTCCAAGAGTGGACTTGTAAGAAACAAGATGAAAATGTGTTGTTAGTTAATTGTTTGTCTAAAAGAATGTACGTTTACATCTGATGGGAATACATTTTTCTCATCTTGGACTTCAGGTTAAATTTCTTAAGAGCTGCTTTTTATTCAGTATATTTTCAGCAATTTAAAATTTCTGCCTAATTAAGCTTTTTCATTCATCATAATGATTGTTAGCTAGATACTCTAGTTATGCTTATCTTGATGTTAAGGTATTATAATCACTTTCGGTATCATGATTATTTAATGACTTTATTATTTTAATGCTCTTCAGTGAGAACAGCTGTGTCATTGTAGAACATAAACCAGTTTTTCCCAGATCTAGGAAAGATAGTGTAACATTGTATTCTCCCTGTTTGGGTGGTACCTGTTTGCAAAACATTTTTGTCTAAGCTTCATGTTTTAGGTAAATAGCAAGGACCTATTGTATACTTCAAGGACCAACTGTGAAAGTGGAAGTCGCTCAGTTGTGTCCGACCACAAAGTCCATGGAATTCTCCAGGCCAGAATACTGGAGTGGGTAGCCTTTCCCTTCCCCAGATCCCAACCCAAGGATCGAACCCAAGTCTCTCACACTGCAGGCGGCTTCTTTACTAGCTGAGCCACCAGGGAAGCAAAGCTTTCACTTTCACATATTCAACATCTTGTAATAACCTATAATGGAAAAGAATCTGAAAAAGAAAAAAAATTTATATATACATATACATTTATGTATGTATAACTGAATCACTTTGCTGTACACCTGTAACTAACACAACATTGTAAATCAACCATACTTCAATAAAAAAAATTGTTTTAACTTGTTTCATGTTTTAAATGTCAAAATCAGTTGGGATGTTTCCTCATTACTATTTTCATTATTGATTGACTGCTGTTTTTAAGAAAATAGCCTCTATACCTAAATTAATACATGTCTACATTTATTTGACTTCTTTACTTTTAAGGTAGAAAATGACTACTTAAAAGTGGAAGGATATGGAGAAGGAAATGGCAACCTACTCCAGTATTTTTGCCTGGAGAATCCCCATGGACAGAGGAGCCTGAAAGGCTACAGTCCATGGGGTCGCAAAGACTCAGACACAACTGAGCGACTAAGCACACAGTTAATAAAAATGAATGGTATTTAGTGAAAAAAAAAAAAAAGTGGAAGGATGAAATAAAATAAGTTTTCTTTAAAAATTTTTGTTTACTTATTGTATGATCATGGGTATTGCTATTCCCCCCTCCCCCGCTTTTTTTAAACAATGAAGAAAACACTACTTGTTGTTTGCACTTACACATCTCTAATTATTTGTGTCAGTTGTCAGCATCCTCTGACATTTCAGAAAAATTAGAAATTTAGAATGTCTTATTATTACAATATATATATGCTACTGATGTTTTTAAATTCAGTGCTTAGCTGTCGTTAAACTAATTTAGGCTTTGTTTTGTAGTTTAAAAGTATTCCCTAAATAAAATACTTAAACTTCTTTTGACCTTTGTTCTAGCAACCATAATTTACTGTTTGACGTTTTTGTTTAGTTTGGTTATGTGGGAGAAAGGCAGTTGATATTTTAAAACTACCACCAGGTACAGGGCAGTTGAGTAAATCAGTTACCAGGCAAAGCTACTGAAAAGCTTGACTGTTCATTAACCCTGAAGGGTCAACCATTTCAGCTCGTAAAGAAACTAGAACCCTAGAGGAAACAGTTTTTGGGGTAACAGAAGAGGAAGCATCAGTTTTGAAACAGAAGAATGGAGTCTGTTTGGGAATCCAAAGCCAGAGACTAAGACAGTGTATTGGCTTATCCTTGAGTGATGAAGCAAGCTTCATGCAGGGATAAAAAATAAACTTGGTAATTGATACTGCATATGACCCTGAGACTTTGTATACGACAAAGGAAAATAAACCAAGTGTGATGATAGGAATCTCAGAAAGTCAAGCTAAATAAAGTAACCAGAGAGTTTGAAAAGATTGACTTATAGGATTAGCACATTATGGCATCAGACTCGTGGAAAGAATTTTCAAGAGCCAAAAAGGGGAGTCTCATGGTGTAACAGTAGAGTAACTAATGAGTCAAAGTCTAGTACAGCCCTGATGTAAAGAGAACCTGGTGTCCTGAAGTTCATCCTTGAAGATGCAGCAGTATCAAGGCAAATACTCAAATTTCCTAAAATTTGAATATCTTTGATTAGCATCTCTCCTGGATATGGTTCATCTAGTTCAATTCTGTTCAAAAATATTATTTGTCTAGGAAAGCTAAGAAACAGGTTTTAACTTCAGGACTTTATCTAATTAAAGTAATAGATGCATAAACAGTTCAGTTTAATTGTTATGTGCAGAAAACAATAGAAGAATAGACAGGCTGCTGCTTTGGGAGTTCAGAGAAGGGGCATTTAATCTACTCCTTGAGGAGATGGAAGATGAGTTTTAGAAGGATATTGGAGTTAGCCAGATGAAGACAAGGCCAACTATTGGGAGGAGACTGCATGAGCTAAGATTTAGAGCCATGAAACTAGTTGCATGTTTGCCTAGCTCGTCAGTCCACCTAGACCAAGGTTTCCTAACCTTGCACAATAGGTATTTTGGGGGCTGGATTATTGTTGGAGGGGGTTGTCCTTTGCATTGTCAATGTCTCCTGAGGAGCAAAATCACCTCTGGTTGAAAACTAGTGTCCTGGGCTAAAATTTAATTAACTTAGGCTTCCCTGGTGGCTCAGGAGTAAAGAATCTGCCTACCAATGCAGGAGATGTGGGCTCAAGCCCTGGGTTGAGAAGATTCCCTGGAGAAGGAAATAGTAGCCCATTCCAGTATTCTTGCCCAGGAAATCCCATGGACAGAGGAGCCTGGCGGCTACAGTCCATGGGGTCGCAAAGAGTCAGACACGAGTTAACGACTAAACAACAAGTTAGGATTAGGAATTTATATTTTGAAACTCGATGTCTTCATGTTTTCTATCCTTTAAACATTTCTTTCAAAATGCCAACCTAGTCTACTAAAGGTTTCCATATTTTGTTCAAATATTTAGAAGAGGGAATCATGTGCCAGAGTTCTAGAAGTGTAATAGTGCCTGTGATCAGAACAATACAAAATTTAGGACACTGGATTAAAGATTAATAACTCAGGAATTAAATATAGATTTTCACTCAGATATAAGAACATTAAAATTTAGAATTCCTTAATAGTTTCAACTCTCCCAGCAACCATTTCAGTACCATCTAGATTTGCTCTAATTTAAAATATAGAAAACTTACAGTACATAGTCAAACATAAAAATGACTAGCTGTCATATGTATGTAGGAAGATGAATAATTGTTTTGGCCCATAAGGAAAGATAGGGGCTATGCCATGATATCCTAGTGTTCGAAGAATTATTAGTTTAAAGATGGTATCCAGCTCCCTGAAGATTGAGAAAGTAAGATAAATTACAGAGGAACTTTAGGATTAAGTTTAAATGTTCTACGAGCAAGAGGGGGAGGCCCAATGCCCCTAGCCATCCCAGCTGAGCAGGAAGTAGCCAGAGAGACCTCAACACCCCTATTCCCAAAGAATTGGGCCTCCCATCTCGAGGGGGGGAATGTTAGATAGTTAGAATAGGAAAAAGGAGCCCAAAATGGTGGTGGCTAAAAGACAAAGGAAAAAGCCTGCAAAAATGGAACAAAGGAAAATCCACTGACAGGAGTGAGAACTTCAGGTGAAACAGCCAGGCCCCCTTCTTGGCCAGCCCAATTTGCATAGGGCAGGCTCAAGGCTGGAAGGAGACAAACATAAAAGGAGGAAGCCAAGAGGGATTGAGGCCTCTCCTTTTGGGTCAGCCCGCCCTCAGGCCTAGAGAGCGTACTATCCTTTGCTTGCCAATAAAACTGAGTTATAACTGGAAAAAAATATAAAAATGTTCTAGGGTTTCAATAAGTGCCGGGAGCCGGCATATTGCATATTGAGTGCATATTGCATATTGAGTGCAGCACTTTCCACAGCATCATCTTTCAGGATCTGGAACAGCTCAACTAGAATTCTATCACTGCCGGGAGCCAGCGTGAGGAGCCCCACCCATGATAAAGGTCATGAGGAAGGAGGCTCGGCATACGCAAAGGCGGGATCGAGCCTCAAGAGTCCCCCTGGAAATTCTCGAGCATCTACCCCCAAAACCAGAGTCTGCCTACTTTCTGCTTTGTGCTTTTACCTACACCTCTGACTTTATGGGGGGCTGTCCCCCACTACCTCTCTCTGAAAAAAGAGTTAGCTTACAGCTCCAGTTAATAATTCCTGGGTGTGACAGTGTTTCAACCTACAAACTCCTTTGGAAATCCTCTAGCCTGCCTGTGATTGTTCAGAGCCTCCCGACTGTGAGAGGCAGGAGATGTTCTAAACTGTCTAAACACAGATTCCTTTGAGTAGTTAAAAGATTGATTAGAAATTGTATTGGTGAAGGGTTTTTCACTTATTGGGCCAATGTTGGCTGCTAAGTCTCCATACTCCTTACCTACTGTGTCCTTGGCAGTGTATTGATTGATATAATTGGTGTATAGAAATGTAAGTAGTAGTCTCAAGTTTGTAACCTTGGACCCTTGAGTTAATTCTTTTCTTGATTGAGCCCACCTCACCTTTGCCCTATAGGAATGCAGCTTTGTCCAATGCTTTTTTGGAGGCTGGTGCCTGACTTTGGAATAATCACCTTTAGAGAAAAATAAGTTTCTTAAAATGTTAACAGGCCTCCTGGCCAGAAGATGATGTAATTCACCTGAACTTTTGCATATGATAAGTTTGAAAGCCTGGCTTTGATTAGGACCAGGAACTGCTGTCCTTGCATGACTCCACCCCTTCCCCCAGTATCCTCTATGCACAACTTAAGGTATAAAAACTACTTTGGAAAATAAAGTGCGGGCCTTGTTCACTGAAACTTGGTCTCCCTATGTCACTCTCTCTCTCAAATTCTGGCTGAGTCTCCATCTGGAGCGCGGAACCCACCATGCTTACTAATTATGCCTGGGCTTCTAAGATCCGACCGGGGAGGCCTCAGTGTCTCCTCTCCTTCGGGAGAACGGAAGGACGCCTGTGGCCTACATAAGTGGTGCAAACTTCTTGTCTTGAAGTTTTATTGGTCTCCCGCGTAAACCAAGCTACTCTGCCTCTTTTGTCCACTGAATTTCCTCACTGAGCTATCCTCATTCTATTACTCTTTATATCTTTGATAAATATTTAAATAAATAGGTCGCCTATGCCGTCTCTCCTTCGAATACCCTGGATCAGCCGGGGCTGGACCCCGGCAAATAAGCTTACTTAGAAACTCGTATGTATAAGCCAGATTTATCAATATAAGTAAATACACAGCTAATTAGATTATTGGTAAAATATTAGTAATAATACATTCAGAAAACGAAGATCACGGCATCTGGTCCCATCACTTCATGGGAAGTAGATGGGGAAAGAGTGTCCGACTTTATTTTTGGGGGCTCCAAAATCACTGCAGATGGTGATTGCAGCCATGAATTTAAAAGACAATTACTCCTGGGAAGGAAAGTTATGACCAACCTAGATAGTATATTAAAAAGCAGAGACATTACTTTGCCAGCAAAAGTCCATCTAGTCAAGGCTATGGTTTTTCCAGTGGTCATGTATGGATATGAGAGTTGTACTGAGAAGAAAGCTGAGTGCCAAAGAATTGATGCTTTTGAACTGTGGTGTTGGAGAAGACTCTTGAGAGTCCCTTGGACTGCAAGGAGATCCAACCAGTTCATCCTAAAGGAGATCAGTCCTGGTTGTTCATTGGAAGGACTGATGTTGAAGCTGAAGCTCCAATACTTTGGCCACCTGATGTGAAGAGCTGACTCATTGGAAAAGACCCTGATGTTGGGAAGGGTTGAAGGCAGGAGGAGAAGGGGACGACAGAGGATGAGATGGCTGAATGGCATCACCGACTCGATGGACATGAGTTTGGGTTGTCTCCAGGAGTTGGTGATGGACAGGGAGGCCTGGAGTGCTGCGATTCATGGGGTCGCAAAGAATTGGACACGACTGAGCGACTGAACTGAACTGAACTGAATAGTACATCTGATTTTTAAATCTCATTGTATTTTAAATCACATTGAACAATGTGAATTAGTTTGAAAGGGCTACAAAAATATACCAATGATATGTTGAATAGTGGCACAGTCCAAACTGTAACATTACAATCACTTAATATTGATAAAGGTGAGCAAAGGTTTATACTGTTTGATACTTTCTTAGAACTAATTAATAAGCAAAAGTTACACAAGGATCAGATATCATTTTTTATATTTTTCAAATTTCTCTCCTTATTGTTAACATTAACCAACTACTTTTGATAGTAATTCAGCCAAAATGCACCCCAAAAAGGAGTATTATCACTGCTTTAATTTTCACTTTTGAGTGGTGGTATTTGGCACCCCACTCCAGTACTCTTGCCTGGAAAATCCCATGGGCAGAGGAGCCTGGTAGGCTTCAGTCCATGGGGTCGCGAAGAGTCGGACATGACTGAGCGACTTCGCTTTTCATTTTCATGCATTGGAGAAGGAAGTGGCAACCCACTCCAGTGTTCTTGCTTGGAGAATCCCAGGGACGGGGGAGCCTGGTGGGCTGTCATCTCTGGGGTCCCACAGAGTCGGACACGACTGAAGCGACTTCGCAACAGCAATATAACTGAAACTAGAGTGGTTTTGATGAAAAACACTTTAAAATTGTTTCCCTTAAATGTTTTTTATACAGCTTACAGATATGATTTTACTTAACCTGCCTGTGCTTAACTTATTAAAAGCCAGCACTGTCTTGATTTGCCAATGTATCCTTATTGCCTAGGAGACTATAAAGCATGAAGTAATTACTATGAGTGAATGAATGAATGATCTCTGCAACAAATTAAAGCCACAACTGCAACTAAATCTTAACTTAAATCCCTGCATTTTCTTTTTTTTAGCTCTGTGCTTTTTCAGTTTCATTATCTGTTATTTTTAAATAATAGGTTTAATTCAATTTTATCTTTTAAATGTTATTTATGTATGTGATTGGAAACATTTCTTTATTAATGGCAGTGAATATTCACCTTGTTGTTGTTATTCAGTCGCTCAGTCGTGTCTGACTCTTTGTGACCACATGGACTGCAGCACACCAGTCTTCTCTGTCCTTCACCATCTCCTGGAACTTCTTCAAACTCATGTCCATCGAGTCGGTGATGCCATCCAGCCATCTCATCCTCTGTTGTCCCCTTCTCCTCCTGCCTTCAATCTTTCCCAGCATCAGGGTCTTTTCCAATGAGTCAGTTCTTTGCATCAGGTGCCCAAAGTATTAGAGCTTCAGCATCAGCCCTTCTAGGAATATTCAGGGTTGATTTCCTTTAGGATTGACTGATGTGATCTCCTTGCTGTCCACAGGGCTCTCAAGAGTTCTCCAGCACCACAATTTGAAAGCATCAATTCTTCAGTGTTCAGCCTTCTTTATGGTCCTACACTCACATCCATAGCTGACTACTAGAAAAACCATAGCTTTGACTGTATGGACCTTTGTGGCAAAGTAATGTCTCTGCTTTTGAATGCACTGTCTAGGTTTGTCATAGCTTTTCTACAAGAAGTGTCTTTTGATTTCATGGCTCCAGTCACTGTCTACAGTGATTTTGGAGCCCAAAAAAACAAAGTCTGTCACTGTTTCCATTGTTTCCCCATCTATTTGCCATGAAGGGATAGGACCAGATACAATGATCTTATTTTTTTGAACGTTGAAATTTAAACCAGCTTTTAGACTCTCCTCTTTCACCTTCATTAAGAAGCTCCTTAGTTCCTCTTTGCTTTCTGCCATGAGAGTAGTGGCATCTTCATATCTGAGGTTATTGATGTTTCTCTCAGCAATCTTAATTCCAGCTTGTGCTTCATCTAACCCGGCATTTTGCATGTTGTCTCTGCATATAAGTTAAATAATCAGGGTAACAATGTACAGCCTTGACGTATTCGTTTTCCAGTTTTGAACCAGTCTGTTGTTCGAAGTCCGGTTCTAACTGTTGCTTCTTGACCTGCATATAGGTTTCTCAGGAGGCAGGTGAAGTGGTCTGGTATTCTGTGCTCACCTACTAGGGGTAAAGTTGGAAAAAAAAAAAACATCTTTACCTGATAGTGCTATTGAGAAATATTACTAGAGTAGATGAAGAGAAATAAATGTGTTACATTGGGTGATTATGCCCTTTTAGATGTGATTTATTTATTTTTACAAAGTAAAGTGGAATATTAAGGTAGAAATAATAATCATGAATATAATTAGACTTTTTACATTTTTGAATTGGCTTAAAAATCTTATGTGAAATTATGTTAAGAAATAAGTGTCTTTTGTTGATCCAGTGTGTAGAGAACATATATACCGTATTAAGTGCTGTGATGTGTATTGGATTTAGCTTTTGATTTACCATGGACAAATCTGTTTTTTTACTGTCACTGTATGCCCTGAAAGGTTAAAAGAGATGTGTGATTTGGAAGAGTAAGAACTTATGTTATTGGTTATTGGTCAAAGAGCACAAGTTTGAGAGTTAGAACATTTAGTTTCTAATTACAATGCTGGGCTTACTACCCACATGACTTGAGTAGGTCATGGAACTCTTCTGAGCCTTATTGGTAAAAACGAAGGATGATCTGTGAGTTTACTTCCAGCTCTGAAACAAATTGCTTATTTGTTTCTGAAATTCACAGTGCTTCTCAAATTCCAGGTTATCTGGAAAACCAGAGTTGTTTTTCAAAATACCATCACTATTTTGAAATTCAGATATATTCAAAATATTGACAGTATTTCAAAAATACTGTCAACATTTATTGAACATTTTGCATGAGGTGGATGAGTACCAGGATAACTAAAACAAGGACTTTCCCCTTTCTTGTATGCCCTTTAAAGTTAGGTTAAATTAATTTTAGGTTAGGTTCATTAATTTTTTACTAGGAAAAATAGAATTTTGTAAGAAGTTTTACTAGAATACATGTGGTGACATCATTTATAATAATAAATATTAATAGAATTAGTAAATATATACATATATATATCTACTGAGGTTTACATCACAAAAATTCCATAATTTATCATTTCCTCAAATTGAAGATTATCCTTAAATAAAATGATAAATAAAGTTGCATGTTCAAAGCAAAATACACTGAGAATAGTTTTCAAAACTACCTCTATTATACTTTAGCTAATTTTGATAGTTCTCAAAAATACAGAGAATTGACAAGGAAATCAAACAACTTGTATGAAAAATTGATACCATGGTGACTCTCTAAATTTTAACTTAAATACAAAGCATGCAGAAAGCACAGTAATAATTATTAGAAATAGATTGATAAATCTTTGAGTTTTTGAAATTTGGTGATAGCTGTTTAAAAGACATATAGAAAATAGTTGGTTACTTGCTAAATTTTTCCTTCTTTTTTTTTTTCCAGGTCCCAGAACAGTATTTTTCTGGGCTCCAATTATGAAATGGGTAAGTCTTAGGTTTTGGCTGATGCTACTGAAAAAGATATTCTTTAAAAGAGCTTATTAATTTGAAGTAACTTTTCTGAAGGATGTACTTTAAATGTTCATGATACGGCTTGAAATAATTTCATGTAAATATTCTCAGATATATCATTTTTACTCTATAAGCATACTACCTACTTGGGGTCTTTTGAACTCCTTAGATAAGGAGCCCTTTGGGGAACTTATTATCATCAAAAAGATTATAATTGTGGGCCCTAAGAACATGAAACTTCATTCTAAAATTTTCTGACTATGTAAAACGTTAAATTGGTTTGAACTCCCCCCTCCCCCTGCCCAAAATTAACTTTTGTTATTAACTTAGTTTGAGAACTTAAGATACTAACACCAAAATAGTGGCAAGGAAAATTAGTCTCAAAAAGCAGAATTTATCCAGGATATATATATATATATATTAACATTTGGTAAATGATAGAATCTGGAACTTCTGACTCCACAGTAAATGCTTTTATCCTATGCCAGAGTTTCCATTCATAAAGTTCTCATTTAGCTGAAAAGAAGGAATTGTAATGGCTATTAATAACAAATCATTGATTTTGTGTTGGAAGGGCCAGTTTTGGCTTGATGCAGTGCTTCTCAAAATGTCATCCCCAGACCTGCAACCTTGGCATCATCCAGGAACATGTTAGAAACACAAATTTTCAGGCCCCATTGCAGATTTACTAAATTTGGAACTATGGGGGTGGAGCCCAGTAATTTGTGTTTTAATAATAGGCTCTACAGGTGATTCTGATGACTTTTAAAGTTTGAAAACTACAGGCTTTCTGCTTTTTATTGTAATAAAATGCACATAAATTTCACATCTTAACCTCTTTTTTAGAGTTGAGTATATCACTATTCAACCAATCTCCTGTACTCTTCTTTTAATTTTTTTTTTTAATTGTAGGGTAATTGTTCCTCAGTGTTGTGATCTAGTACTCTTGATCTTGCAGAACTAAAACAATGAACCCATTAAACCATAGCTCTTCATTTCCCTCTTCCCCAGCAGCTGGCAACTAGCATTCTACTTTGTCTGTGAATTTGACTACTCTGGGTATCTTCTATAAATGAAATCATACAGTATTTCAGTATCTGTCTTTTTGTGCCTGGCGTTTTTCACTTAGCGTAGTATCCTAAGGTTCATCTGTGTCAGAATTCCCTTCCTTTTAAAGTCTGAATAATATTTCATCGTATGTATGTATCACATTTTGTTTTTTCAGTTTTCTGTTGATAGACACCTGGGTGTCCATACAATATCTGTTCCAGACCCTGCTTTCTGTTCTTTTGTGTATATAACTACAAATAGAATTGTTGGATCATATGGTAATTCTGTGTTTAATCTTTTAAAGAACTGCTTTACTATATTCCACAGTGGCTGCACTGTTTTAAGTTTCCACCAGCAATCACAAGGTTTCCAGTTTCCATTCATCCCTGCCAACACTTGTTACTTTCGTTGTTGTTTTATAATACCCTTTAATACACTTCAGTGGGTGTGAAGTGGTGCGTTGTTCTCATGTGCATTTCCCTAATATTATTAGCTGTGCTAAGCATCTTTTGATATGCTTATTGACCATTTTTACATTTTCTTTGGAAAAGTATTTAACCTCTTTGCCCAAGTTTTAATAAAGGTTTTTTTTTGTTGTTGGGTTGTAGGATATATTGATTCTTTTAAATGTGTAGTTTTATTTATTTATTTTTTTTAATGTGTAGTTTTAAATTGTTAGAACAGTTCAGAAACTCAGTTGTAAATCTAAGTAGTTAAGAATGTTAGAACTGCACATATATATGGAATTTAGAAAGATGGTAACGATAACCCTGTAAGTGAGACAGCAAAAGAGATACAGATGTATAGAAAAGTCTCTTGGATTCTGTGGGAGTAAAAGAGGGGGGGGATGATTTGGGAGAATGGCATTGAAACATGTATAATATCATATAAGAAACGAATTGCCAGTCCAGGTTCGATGCAGGATACAGGAAGCTTGGGGCTGGTGCACTGGGATGACCCAGATGGATGGTATGGGGAGGGAGGTGGGAGGGGGCTTCAGGATTGGGAACACGTATACACCCGTGGCGGATTCATGTTGATGTAGGGCAAAACCAATACAATATTGTAAAGTAAAAATAAAATAAAGGCATATGGAATTGGGACAAAAATAAATAAAATAAAAATTTAAGAAAAAAGAATGTTAGAACTGGAATTAGCTATCCCTCAATTTTATGGCCTTATGCAAGTTCTATCTGTGCCCTTTTGTCTCACCTATAAAACAGGATTAGAGTAAATTAGTGATTGAGGACTATATTTACAGAGAACTAGGGAGCAGTTCTTTTTTTTAGATTTGTATATTGCAAAAAGGCTCTATCAGTTTAAAAAAGAAATTACAGAATATCAACTTTAATGATTCCGCTCATACTCTAAGCATTTAAAAGCAGTGTAGTATAAAAAAAAAAATACTATAAAAGGTATATTTCCTCTTCTCTCCCGACCAACACTTAAAATTATGTATCTACAAAGTGGAATTAATTTCTGAAATATTGTTTCTAGAAACATTATTTAAAAAGTAAGAATGATAAACTAGATAACTAATGAAGATCTACTGTGTAGCAATAGGAACTTTATTCAGTACCTTGTAATGACCTACATGGGAAAAGTATCTAAAAAGAGTGGATATATGTGTATGTATAACTGATTCACTTTGCTGTACACCTGAACTAATACAACATTGTGAGTCAACTATACTCCAGTAAAAATTTACCAAAAAAAGTTAAAAGAATGACTTACTGTATTTACAGTAAATTTGTGAGGGGTCCTCTGATCACAAATTTGCCACAATTTAGATGTTTCTTTATTTTACCAATAGCTTTGGTGGTTCTTTGATCTGATCTATCAGAGTTTTGAAACATTAACAGTATTATATACTCATAAGTGCTTTCTCCACTATCTCCTTTAAAAACATCTATTTTAAGTTCATGTTGACATTCTGCATAGTTTCCTGATGACCTCACAACCATAGAAACTCCTGTGTCTTGTTCTCACATAAGTTCTACCTTAAGAATTTTAGACTGTGCTTCTTTAGATATTTAACTATGGTTGAATCCTTCTTAACCTTGAAATCAAATAATCATAAAGGTCAAACTGGATAATTCTAAAAAATAATACTACATCAGTTCAGTTCAGTTCAGTTCAGTCGCTCAGTCGTGTCCGACTCTCTGTGACCCCATGAATTGCAGCACACCAGGCCTCCCTGTCCATCACCAACTCCCGGAGTTCACTCAGACTCACGTCGATCGAATCAGTGATGCCATTCAGCCATCTCATCCTCTGTCGTCCCCTTCTCCTCCTGCCCCCAATCCCTCCCAGCATCAGAGTCTTTTCCAATGAGTCAACTCTTCGCATGAGGTGGCCAAAGTACTGGAGTTTCAGCTTTAGCATCATTCCTTCCAAAGAAATCCCAGGGCTGATCTCCTTCAGAATGGACTGGTTGGATCTCCTTGCAGTCCAAGGGACTCTCAAGAGTCTTCTCCAACACCACAGTTCAAAAGCATCAATTCTTCGGCCCTCAGCCTTCTTCACAGTGCAACTCTCACATCCATACATGACCACAGGAAAAACCATAGCCTTGACTAGACAAACCTTTGTTGGCAAAGTAATGTCTCTGCCTTTCAATATGCTATCTAGGTTGGACATAACTTTCCTTCCAAGGAGTAAGCGTCTTTTAGCAGTCACCATCTGCAGTGATTTTGGAGCCCCCAAAAAATAAAGTCTGACACTGTTTCCACTGTTTCCCCATCTATTTCCCATGAAGTGATGGGACCAGATGTCATGATCTTCGTTTTCTGAATGTTGAGCTTTAAGCCAACTTTTTCACTCTCCACTTTCACTTTCATCAAGAGGTTTTTTAGTTCCTCTTCACTTTCTGCCATAAGGGTGGTGTCATCTGCATATCTGAGGTTATTGATATTTCTCCTGGCAATCTTGATTCCAGCTTCTGCTTCTTCCAGCCCAGCGTTTCTCATGATGTACTCTGCATAGAAGTTAAATAAGCAGGGTGACAATATACAGCCTTGACGTACTCCTTTTCCTATTTGGAACCAGTCTGTTGTTCCATGTCCAGTTCTAACTGTTGCTTCCTGACCTGCATACAGATTTCTCAAGAGGTAGATCAGGGGGTCTGGTATTCCCATCTCTTTCAGATTTTTCCACAGTTTATTGTGATCCACACAGTCAAAGGCTTTGGCATAGTCAATAAAGCAGAAATAGATGTTTTTCTGGAACTCTCTTGCTTTTTCTATGACCCAGCAGATGTTGGCAATTTGATCTCTGGTTCCTCTGCCTTTTCTAAAACCAGCTTGAACATCAGGAAGTTCACGGTTCACATATTGCTGAAGCCTGGCTTGGAGAATTTTAAGCATTACTTTACTAGCGTGTGAGATGAGTGCAATTGTGTGGTAGTTTGAGCATTCTTTAACTATTTTTACCCTAAGACTACAAACACATATTCATTTATCAATCATTTACTATAATGCCAGGGCTTTGTGTGTGGATCCACTGATTTTGAGTTCCACATCATTTATCATGGAAGAATTATAGCCACAGTGCATCCTGTATAATTTTAGTTTAGTTGTCTTTAAATCAGACCAAGTTTATAGACTTTTTCATAATAGTCTGGTAATAGAAACCTGCTAGATTTCTATGTTTCCCCCTACCAATCTTTTTGTATCTGTCTTGTTTACACCAAATTTGATAGCAAGTTTAACAACTTACCTTTATTCAATCTTTCCAAAGCAATCACTTTAGTTTCATAGAAATAGCAACCCTCTTTTTGTATATCAGCTATTTACCTAGTTCATTAAATTAGATAAATTATATTAAAAAATAAAACTGTTACTGAGTCCAAACTTGCTCTGCTCTGCTCGCTGCACAACAGGCCAGTGAATCCGAGAGATGAGGGACTGAGGCAAGGAAGACTGATTGAGGAGCTGGCTGGCCAAGAAGATGGCAGCCTAACGCCTCAAAATAACCATCTTATCGGGATCTTGATGCCAGGTTCTTTTATAGATCAGAGATGGGGAAGGTGAGGAAGCAAAGTAAAAAGAGCATTAATCTTGCCAGTCTCCTGGAATGGCAAGCCTCAGGCAGGGGATGTGTTGATTTCTTCCCTCCTGCCATCTACAGGTGCACAAGGTTCTGAACAAAGGCACTTTATAGTCAGACAGGGGGGCAGGATTCCAAGGCAGGCTGTTCTGTATAATTATAATAACAAAAGCAGCAAAAAGCAAGTCAAAGAAACAGTTCCAACATGGAGTCAGAATTGGCTTCTCTGCAACAAAACGTATAAACATGTCTGAGGAGAACTACAATGACTTGATAAAAATAAAACTGAACTGGTGAGAGCAAAAATGCATGAGTGCAATACAGAATAATTAGCCCACTACAGTCTATGGAATTCTCCAGGCCAGAATACCGGAGTGGGTAGCCTCCAGGGATCGAACCTAGGTCTCCCACACTGCAGGTGATTCTTTATCAGCTGAACCACAAGGGAAGCCCAAGAATACTGGAGTGGGTAGCCTATCCCTTCTCCAGGGGATCTTCCTGACCCAGGAATCAAACCGGGGTTTCCTGCATTGCAGGCGGATTCTTTACCAACTGAGCAATCAGGGAAGCCCTTTGGCTAACCTGGGGAAACTATTATGTGAAGGTCAATTCAGAGCTTTTTTTTCTTTCTGCTCATAGTCTTTTTGCACAGACTAGGTTATATTTAACTCTGGTGTGGTTATATTTAACTACACCATATTGTGTAGCTAATTTTTCTGTTCTTAGGAATAAGTCAAACTGTTTTAAGATTATCTATGCTGATTTTTAGTATCTAACTACTTGCTTTTCCAGCTGTAACTCCTAACATATGCTAATTCACAGTTTAGACTCTTGAGAACTTTGCTATCTCTTAAGTGTTTGGAATTGGAATATTATATAGTGGTTTTTCATTGTTTTTTACACTCCTCTAAAAGTATTATGTGAATTGTTTTTTTTTTTAACTAGAGGAGAAAATATTGCAAGAAAAGAAGGAAAAAAATGTTTTACACTATCTGATGAGTATTTACTCCACCCAGTGGAGATAACCAGGTGCCAGAAAGAATCACACACATTTGAAAACCAGTTTTTAATTGATGGAAGCAGAGAAATAACTTGAATCTGCTAGATGCTAAACTGTCTACATTGGGTTATTTAATACACTGTCTCATATTTAATATTCACCAGAAAAAATCTGAGATGTAAAGATACTGAGGTTCAAAGAACTAAAACTGTTATTAAGTGACGACGGACTCAGGATGTGAGCCCTCAAGTCTAATTTGACTTCAAAACCTAGGCTCTTAAACACTTACATGACCCCCTTTATAAGTCACTTTGGACCTTTCTATAATTGGTACTTGCTTCCTATGTTAGGGAGTAATTTACACAGTCTTTCAGTATACTCCACGCGCTCTCTGACTCTACAGTTCTATTATTTGAGTAAAGTTCATAATAAAGAAGAGGAACATCGACCTTCTAGCCCCTGAGGCTAGAAATACAGGAAAGGGTACAGAGACTATTATTCCCTTACCTCTGTTCCTCTAAAAATGTAAACTACTGTTTGTCGTTGCTAACAGTAATATTTTCCAGACACTATGCTAAATATCTCTAAATCATATTATCTCATTTAATCATATATCACTCTTGCAAGGGTAGCTATTAATACTCTCATTCTATATGTGAAGAATATAAGCCAGGTGTTATGGGGAATTCCATGGCTGTCCAGGGGCTAGAATTCAGCACTTCCACTGCAGGGTGCCCAAATTCAATCCCTTGTCAGGGAGCTAAGATCGAATAAACGGCATGGCCAAAAAAAAGAGAGAGTATTATGTAACTTGACCAGAGTCATCAAGCTAGTAAATGACAGAGATAAGTAAATTCACAATAAGATTTTCTAGATAATTTACATGAGATTAGAGTGGTATAGAAAATAAGGATTTTTAGAAATTCAGGAAAGGAAACTAAATAATATAGTATTACAAATCAACTACACTTCAACTTCAGAAGAAGACTAAAAGGTGTAACATCCAAATGCAGTGTATTCTCCTGACGTAACCACTCTAAGACAAGAAAAAAAATTTTTTAAGACATTTTGGGGCAGTTTTAACTGGGTCAAAATTTGACTGTGAACTGTATATTAGACAACAGTGTCTTGTCTATGTGAAATTTTGTGATTAGATTATAGATATTTAAGAAAATGGGAAGATAGTCTTGTTCTTAGCAAATATACACTAAAATACTAGAGAGTCAAAGGGCATGATATCTACAACGTCTTTGTAAATGGATCAGAAAATATGTACATACGTATTAAGAGAGAAGACGATTTCAAGAGAGAAAAAGAACTGTGAGAGGGCACTCAGGACTTTGTGAGAGAGAATGATTACTAACATGTCCTAGAAAAATGAAATGTATACGCTGAGCATAAACAAAATCATGGCTGCTACCTTCTTCCAAAAGACAATGCTAGAATATAGCCTCTATCATCATAAATCTGCTTGAAAAGCCACAGTGTAGTAATACATGGACCGGGTAGAATAATGGTAGAAACCAGTCCCCTTCTTCCCCTATACAAGGGCAGTGTTCCACCCTGCCAAAGTGGAACAAATAATGAGAGAAAATGTATATTAGGACCTGGAAGAAGAATGTAAGAGTGATGATTTGGAGCTATTTGAGAAGAAAACCAGATGACTATGGATGGAAATTATGAAGAAAAGTAGTGTTAGTCATGATATACCTCTATTTCCACTTCTGTATTTAACCATTTGCCACTCTTTGAGCCAGAATCACTGCTTTCTTGAACCACTGACTTTATTAAATAAAAATCATTTTAATTTGGTTTAAATTTGTGTATAAATTCCCAAGTATGCATGTGTTCTATAGGAGGAAAAAACCTTTTTTTTTTTAAGTGTTTCATGCATCTTTTAGGAATTCAATAAAACCTGAAAATGAATGTATGTATTTATTTATCGTTGGCTTTCCTGGGTCTTCGCTGCTGCACACAGGCTTCCTCTAGTTGCAGTGAGCAGTGGCTTCTCTTGCTGCCCAGCACCACCTCTAGAGCACTCAGGCTTCAGTAGTTGCAGCAGGCGGGCTCAGCAGATGCTGAACTCGGACTCTAGAACACCCCAGGCTTCAATAGTTGTGGCTCCAGGCTTAGCTGCCCTTGGCAGGTGGGCTCTTCCCAGACCAGGGATCCAGCTCATGTCCTCCGCATTGGCATGCGTGTTCCTAACCTCTGGACCCCAAGGGAAGTCCTGAAAATGAATTTCTTAAGACCATATTTTCTAATGACATGTTTAGAATTTGATTTAAAACACTTAAAGAAAAAAGGAGAAAGGGAGGAGGAAAGGTAAATATGGCAGAATCTCAATAATTGTTGACTGGGTGATGGGTATATAGGGGTTCATTGTCCTAGTATCTCTTTATTTTATGTAGGAGTGAATTTTTCATCAATAAAAATCATTCTATTATGTATTCTAATCTGTGTGGTAGAGTAGCATAACTAATATTCTTTTAGGACTCATTACTAAACTTTCTGACTGATGCTGGTGGTGGAGTATGAGTAGAATTATTCTATAAAAGACAGTATTAAAAATATGCCAGAGAAGAAATGACCATGTATACTTCGACATTAAGGAAAAATTATCTAACCAAGAAATTTAAAGTATAACAGCTTTCTGATACTTCCACTTCTAAGAAAGAGTAACATTGAAAAAAATGTTCATTTCCAGGGGCTGGTGTGTGCTGGATTGGCTGACATGGCCAGACCTGCAGAAAAACTCAGCACGGCTCAGTCTGCTGTTTTGATGGCTACAGGTAAATTAAATGAATATCTTCCATATAGGACATTCAATAATTAGTTTTACATCAATTTACTTGATTGTTTAACATTTGAAATACATACACGCACACTCACACACAAAGAAACTAATGGTATTACCTTTAAGCAGTTATTAGACTATAGCCGAAGAAGGCAGAAGAAGGGTTATAAAAATTTTTCTTTGATGTAATAACTGAGTGTTTTGTGTAACCTGAATTATACCAACTTCATTAAATCTCAGATTATAACCTTTTTTCCCTACTTTATGCTGCTGTTGTTGTTTTTCAGTTGCTAAGTTGTGTCTGACTCTTTGCGACCCCATGGACTGAAGCACACCAAGCTACCCTGTTTCACTATTCCCTGAGTTTGCTCAAACTCATGTCTATTGAGTTGGTGATGCCATCCAACCATCTCATCCTCTGTTGCCCCATTCTCCTCCTGCTCTCAATCTTTCCCAGCATTAGGATCTTTTCCAGCGAGTCAGGTCTATAACCATAGTACTGAAACTTCAGATTTAGCATCAGTCCTTCCAATGAATATTCTGGGTTGATTTCCTTTAGGATTGACTGGTTTGATCTTCTTGCTGTCCAAGGGACTCTCAAGAGTCTTCTCCAAAAAAAAAGGAGTCTTCTCCAGCACCACAATTTGAAAACATCAGTTCTTCAGCACTCAGCTTTCTTTATGGTCCAACCCTCATATCCATACATGACTACTGGAAAAACCATACCTTTGACTATTGTTGGCAAAGGGATGTCTCTACTTTTTAATATCCTTGCTAGGTTTGTCATAGCTTTTACTCCAAGGAACAAGCATCTATTAATTTCATGCCTGCAGTCACCATCTGTAGTGATTTTGGAGCCCAAGAAAATAAAATCATAGTCTATTTTACTCTAATATTAAATGTTTAGATAAGATTGCAGCAATACCTATGCTGTTTTTTAAAAATATTTTATTTCAACAGGCTTTATTTGGTCAAGATACTCACTTGTAATTATTCCAAAAAACTGGAGTCTATTTGCTGTTAATTTCTTTGTTGGGACAGCAGGAGCCTCTCAGCTCTTTCGTATTTGGAGGTAAGCTCACCATGTTTTTGTTGTCGTTTAGTCATTCAGTCGTGTCTGACTCTTTGTGACCCCATGAACTGTAGCCCACCAGGCTCTTCTGTCCATGGGATTTCCCAGGCAAGAATACTGGAGTGGGTTGCCATTTCCTTATCCAGGGAAACTTCCCCACCCAGAGATCAAACCCTCATCTCCTATATTGCAGGCAGATTCTTTACCACCAAGCCACCTGGGAAGCCCTTGAAACTGTTTATTCAGTAATTAATATTATTTGTCAGTGACTAGCTAACACTCTGGAATGAGCTTAGATGAAGACTCTGGCTTTGTTTAAACCATAGGACCTTCCTAAATTACAAAAAAATGTTATGAATAACAGCTTTCTTTGGCTAAAAAAATTGAATGATCTCAATAAAAAATTAGAAAACATTGAGCTATATAATATACCTTCTTTTCAGAAAGCATTCTATTCTGTAGTGTATGCTGCTGCTGCTGCTAAGTCACTCCAGTTGTGTCCGACTCTGTGCGACCCCATAGACGGCAGCCCACTAGGCTCCTCTGTCCCTGGGATTCTCTAGGCAGGAATACTGGAGTGGGTTGCCATTTCCTTCTCCAGTGCATGCAAGTGAAAAGTGAAAGTGAAGTCGCTCAGTCGTGCCCAACTCTTAGCAACTCCATGGACTGCAGCCTACCAGGCTCCTCCGTCCATGGGATTTTCCGGGCAAGAGTACTGGAGTGGGGTGCCATTGCCTTCTCCGTCTGTAGTGTATAGTGCATTTAATTTAATTCATCTGTACCATACCTAGCTTTACTTGCAGCTTAATTAATAATCTAGCACATAACAGATATGAATACTCACTCATTCTGTAAATGCCTGATAACCATTTTTAGGTCTTAACTTATATCAATATAAACAAAATAAAATCACTGTATTTTATTCACAGAGTACTTTTCTCATACACCATCTTATTTTAACCTGATATTAATTCATGATTGTAAAGCTATGAGAACACTAAGTGCCACATTCAGAAATGTAATTTCTAATATCAGAAAATATCAGAAATTCGGATACAATTTAACGAAAAGATGTTTAGCCTTACAATTAAAATAGCAGATTGAGAGATGTAGTTAGAAATAAAAATGTTGGACTCTCTGGAACACTCAGGAAAATATGGTTGAATATTTGAAATCAGGACCTTTTGAGAAATATGGGAGGTAAGATAGGCTTCATAGAATAGCTGCCTTTTTGTGCTTGTTCAGTTTTCCACTCTGCTTTCAGCTGAGAAGATTAGTAAATGAAGCCCAGGGTGTTGTAAAACAGAAAGACTCTGTAGCTTTGTGGTTAATTCTTCTTTGAATTAATGAGAATTGAGAATTAATGAGAACTGAAGAAATTGTCCTTAGTTTCAACAAACTTAAATGTTACACCTCCTAACCCAGTAGCCAGCCTGTGTCACAGAATTATATTGTTAGTGACTAGACAGGCCCATTGCCAACTGATTTTATTCTCAGGAAAGATGCTTTGTGAGTATAAAATTAAAAACTCTAGGTGACTATGTTTTGGTAAATTTTATACATATGTTCACATTTGTCATACTCTCATATAGTTCAAGAATGAAAATATTCTTAAATTAATACTTTCGTACAACAAACTGTAAGTCAGTTAAGACTTTTTGACAGCTTCAAGCCAGATTCGAATAAAGTCCTTAGGTTATTCTCCTTCCTGCATATTTCTACCTACAAGCCCCTGGGAAGATTGTGTTTACAACTCTATAGCCTCTTGACTAGTGAAAAAGAAGAGATGGAATATGATTCTCATTCCCTTCTTATTATAAATATTATCTAGGGTCGTCCCTGGTGGTCCAGTGGTTAAGGTTCCACATTTCCACTGCAGGGAGCATGGATTCTATCCCTGGTCAGGGAATTAAGATCCCACATGCTATGCAGTGCAACCAAAAAAAAGAAGAAAAAATTTTAGTTAAGAAATGAATGTGTTTATTGTGATTCATGATTTTTTTCTTTTTGTTTTCTTTATAGATATAACCAAGAACTAAAAGCTAAAGCAAACAAATAAGAGTTCCTGGTCACCCTGGCAATGTAGATGTGGACATAACCACCGGGACCTAGTTTGATTTATTATTCGGTTGTTGATGAGGTGATACTAACTGTGCTAATGTTTGTAAGGCATACAATGTAATTGGGAGATAGTATTGATACTTGATTCAACTGAAAAATAAAGCAAACTTTTAATAATATTGTCTCTTTACATATGACTTAAGGAACTTACTTGTGGATATTAGTAGCATTTTTTCTACTATTTGTCCATAATAAATCATATTGCTCATACATACCATGGGCCTCCTTCTGTTCTAGTCAACCAAAGTGTGTGTATAGAAGAGCACACGTATTCCAGTGAGTCAAAAGATAGTTGGAAGGTTTAATAGATTGTATAGCGAAGGATGATGAGGTAGCTAATGGTGAAAGGAAATAGAGCTAAAGAGAGTAAGAAATGGGTCATAGAATATCCAGCAACATGACCTCAAACTGTCTTAACATAAGAAAAGAAGAACATATTTTTTTGTGTATTTGTTGCAGGAAGGGTGACCCATGGGGGCTCTTGTCTAACGCTCAGAAATGAATTGTTCAAGGAGACACGTATTGACAAAGCAAGAGATTTTATTAAGCAAGGGGCACTTAGGTGAAGAGCAGGAGGACTCTGCTGCATGACTCACAGTCTCAGGTTTTATGGTGATGGGATTAGTTACCAGATTGTCTCTGGCCAATCATTCTGACTCAGGGTCCTTCCTGGTGGCTCAGCCATTGCTCAGCCAAAATGGACTTCAATGAGGAGGATTCTGGAAGATCAGTAAGACAGGTGGCATCTCCTTTTGACCTTTCCTGAATTCTTCTGGTTGGTGGTCACTTGTTGGTTCTGCATTCTTTACCTGGACCACCTGTCAAAAAATAATTCATGCAAATGGTTGCTACGGTGCCTAGCCAGGGCAGGCAGTTTCAGTGTTTTCCCTAACATATTGTGTGAAATTCTTTTACAGCTACAGAGTAAAAATGGATTTATAAATTTTTGAAATACGTTCAATAACCAATGTGATGTGGCAGAAAAGCTCTACAGTCAGGCAGACCTGAATATGAATCCTAGCTCTGTGACATAATCTCTGACTTTGGGCAAGTTAAAGTGTCCTGCCAAGTGCCTGGGACATAAGTCAGTTTTCTGTAAATGTGACCTTTGTCCCATTATGAAGGTTCATATTGGATTCAAAAACCCATTTGTAGTACTGAGCTTTCTTTTGAAAATCCTAGGAAAACCAGTCCTGTTAGAACTGTAGTGAGAGGAACGAACAAAGCCAGTTATTTCTAAATTGGTAGAAGCAAGTGACAAAGAGCTTTTTGTATAATAATATACTATAAACAAAACTTGGCAATTAACAACTGAAAATTTTATCTTTTCTCCTTTCAGCATTCTATATACTTGAAGAGGAAGGATTAAAAATTTTGACACAAGCAAAAGGTCCTGAAGGGTCAAATTATTACTGCTTCCTCTGTTCAAGCCACCCTGTTAAATTTGTTTGGCATAGGAGTGAACGCATGTGCACGTGTTTTCTAGGGTTAAGCATTGAGCATAAAATTTACTATGAAAATTGGCCTAGATACAAAAAGTTTATTAAAATGCATGTATTGAATTGGTATTTCACTTCCTTTCATTAAAACCTGCTCTTTTCTATATGGGTTCTCTAACACCCAATTGTCAGTCAAATTTATTGTAGTATTTAGAAGCAATCACTTACTCTTCGTTCTCAAAAATTCTGACAGACTACATCATGCTTCTTTTCTACCCAAAAACTTTAATCCATTCCATTATTGAATCTTCAGTTCAGTCACTCAGTAGCGTCCAACTCTTTGTGACCACATGGACTATAGCACATCAGGCTTCCCTATCCATTACCACTCCCAGAGCTTGTGCAAACATGTCCATTGAGTCGGTGATGCCATCCAACCATTTCATCCTCTATCGTCCAATTCTCCTGCCTTCGATCTTTCCCAGCATGAGTGTCTTTTCTGAGTCAGTTCTTCACATCAGGTAGCTAAAGTATTAGAGCTTCAGCTTCAGCATCTGTCCTTCCAATGAATATTCAGGACTCATTTCCCTTAGGATGGACTGGTTTGAGCTCCTTGCAGTCCAAGGGACTCTAGAGAGTCTTCTCCAACACCACAGTTCAAAAGCATCAATTCTTCAGCACTCAGCTTTCTTTATAGTCCAACTCTCACATCCATACATGACCACTGGAAAAACCATAGCTTTGACTATATTAGTCAGCAAACTAATGTCTCTGCTTTTTAATATGCTGTCTGGGTTGGTCATAGCTTTTCTTCCAAGAAGCAAGCATCTTTTAACTTCATGCCTGCTGTCTCCATCCCCAGTGATTTTCAAGCCGAAGAAAAAAAGAGTCTGTCACTATTTCCACTGTTTCCTCATCTATTTGCCATGAAGTGATAGGACTGGATGCCATGATCTTCATTTTTTGAATGTTGAGTTTTAAGCCAGCTCTTCCACTCTCCTCTTTCACTTTCATCAAGAGGCTCTTTAATTTCTCTTCACTTTCTTCAATAAGGGTGGTGTCTTCTGCATATCTGAAGTTGTTGACATTTCTCCTGGCAATCTTGATTCCAACTTGTGTTTCATCCAGGTACAGTATTTCTCATGATGTACTCTGCATTTAAGTTAAATAAACAGGGTGACAATCTATGGCCTTGATGCACTCCTTTCCCAATTTGGAACCAGACTGTTGTTCTATGTCTGGTTCTAACTGTTACCTCTTGACCTGCATACAGATTTCTCAGGAGGCAGGGAAGTTGATCTGCTATTCCCATCTCTTAGACAGTTTACCACTTGTGATCGACCCAAAGGCTTTAGCATAGTCAATAAAGCAGAAGTAGATGTTTTTCTGGAATTCTCAGGCTTTTTCTTTGATCCACCAGATATTGGCAACTTGATCTCGGGTTCCTCTGCCTTTCCTATATCCAGCTTGAACATCAAGAAGTTCTCAGTTCACATAATGTTGAAGCTTGGCTTGGAGAATTTTCAGTATTACTTTGCTAGCATGTGAAATGAGTGCAATTGTGCAGTAGTTTGATCATTCTTTGGCATTTCCTTTCATTGGGGTTGGAATGAGAACTGAGTCCAACCAGTCCTGTGGCCACTGCAGAGTTTTCCAAATTTGCTGGCATATTGAGTGCTGCACTTTCACAGCATCATCTTCTAGGATTTGAAATAGCTCAACTGGAATTCCATTACCTCCCCTAGCTATGTTTGTAGTGATGCCTCCTAAGGCCCACTTGACTTCACACTCCAGGATGTCTGGCTCTAGGTGAGTAATCACACCATCATGAATATCTGGATCATCAGAATTTTTTTTTTGTATAGATCTTTTGTGTATTCTTGCCACCTCCTCTTAATATCTTCTTCTTCTGTTAGGTTCCATACCATTTCAGTCCTCTATTGTGTCCATCTTTGCATGAAATGTTCGCTTAGTATCTGTAATTTTCTTGAAGGGATCTCTAGTCTTTCCCATTCTATTGTTTTCCTCTGTTTCTTTACAGTGATCACTTAGGAAGGCTTTCTTATCTCTCCTTGCTGTTCTTTGGATCTCTGCATTCAGGTGGATGTATCTTTCCTTTTCCCTATTACTTTCACTTTTCTTCTTTCCTCAGCTATTTGTACGGCCTCCTCAGACAACTATTTTGCCTTTTTGAACTTCTGTTTCTTGAGAATGATTTTGATCACCACGACCTTTACAATGTCATGAACCCCCATCCATAATTCTTCAGGCACTCTGTCTATCAGATCTAATCCTTTGAATCTTTATTTGTCACTTCCACTTTATAATCGTCAGGGATTTGATTTACCTCATACTTGAATGATCGAGTGGTTTTCTATACTTTGTTCAATTTAAGTCTGAATATTACAATAAGGAGTTTATGATCTTAGCCACACTCAGCTCCCAGTCTTGTTTTTGCTGACTGTATAGCACTCCATCTTTGGCTGCAAAGAACAGAATCAATCTGATTTCAGTATTGACCATCTGGTGATGTGCATAGGTAGTCTTCTCTTGTGTTATTGGAAGAGGCTGTTTGTTATGACCAGAGTATTCTCTTGGCAAAACTCTGTTAGCCTTTGCCCTGCTTCATTTTGCATTCCAGTCTCCTGTGATGAAAAGAACATTTTTGGGGGCTTTAGTTCTAGAAGGTCTTCTAGGTCTTCATAGAACCATTTAACTTCAGCTTCTTCAGTGTTTCTGGTTGGGGCATAGACTTGGATTACTGTGATATTGAATGGTTTGCCTTGGAAACGAGATTTGCACCCAAGTATTGCATTTAATGCTCTTTTGTTGACTATGAGGGGTACACCATTTCTTCTAAGGGATTCTTACCCATGGTAGTAGATATAATGGTCATTGAATTAAATTTGCCCATTCTGATCCATTTTAGTTCACTAATACCTAAAATGTCAGTCTTCACTCTAGCCATCTCCTGTTTGACCACTTCCAATTTACCTTGATTCATGGACTTAACATTCCAGGTTCCTATGCAATATTGCTCTTTACAGCATCGGACCTGCTTCTATCACCAGTCACATCCACAACTGGGCATTTTTTTCGCTTTGGCGCCATCTCTTCATTCTTTTGGAGTTTTTTCTCCACTCTTCTCCAGTAGCATATTGGGCACCTACCAACCTCAGGAGTTCATCTTTCAATGTCATATCTTTTTTCTATTTTCACATTATCCATCGGGTTCTCAAGGTTCTCAATTTCTGAAGTGGTTTGCTGTTCCCTTCTCCAGTGGACCATGTTTTGTCAAAATCTCCACCATGAACCATCTGTCTTGGGTGGCCCTACCAGGCATGGCCCATAGTTTCATTGAGTTAGACAAATCTGTGATCCATATGTTCATTTTGGTTAGTTTTCTGTGATTTTCGTTTTGATTCTGTCTGCACTCTGATAGATAAGCATAAGAGGCTTATGGAAGCTTCCCGATGGGAGGGACTGACTGTGGGTAAATCTGGGTCTTGTTCTGATGGGCAGGACCTGCTTAGTAAATCTTTAATCCAAATTTCTGTTGATGAGCCAGGCTTTGTTCCCTGCCTGTTGTTTGGCCTGAGGCCAAACTATCGTAGGGGTAGTTCAGTTAAGTCCTGTCTGACTCTTTGCGAACCCATGGACCATAGCATGCCAGGCTTCCCTGTCCATCACCAACGCCCAGAGCTTACTCAACCTCATGTCCATCGAGTTGGTGATGCCATCCAACCATATCACCTTCAGTCGTCCCCATCTCCTCCCACCTTCAATCTTTCCCAGAATCAGGGTCTTTTCAAATGAGTCAGCTCTTCACATCAGGTGGCTAAAGTATGGAAATTTCAGCTTCATCATCAGGCCTTCCAATGAATATTCAGTACTGATTTCCTTTAGCATTGACTGGTTGGATCTCGCAGTCCAAGGGACTCTCAAGAGTTTTCTCCAACACCACTGTTCAAAAGCATCAGTTCTTCAGCATTCAGCTTTCTTTATAGTCCAACTCTCACATCTGTACATGACTACTGGAAAACCATAGCTTTGATTATATGGACCTTTGTTGGCAAAGTAATGTGTCAGCTTTTTAATATGCTGTCTAGCTTGGTCATAACTTTTCTTCTAAAGAGCAAGCATCTTTTAATTTCATGGCTGCAGTCACCATCTGCAGTGATTTTGGAGCCACAAAAAATAAATTTGGTTACTGTTTCCTTTATTTCCCCATCTATTTGCCATGAAGTGATGAGACAGGATGCCATTGTCTTAGTTTTCTGAATGTTGAGTTTTAAGCCAACTTTTTCACTCTCATTCTCTTTCATCAAGAGGCTCTTTAGTTCTTCTTCCCTTTCTGCCAAAAAGATGGCATCATCTGCCTATCTGAGGTTATTGATATTTCCCCCAGCAATCTTGATTCCAGCTTGTGCTTCATCCAACCTGGCATTTTGCATGATGTACTCTGCATAGAAGTTAAATAAGCAAGGTGACAATATGCAGCCTTGATATACTCCTTTCCTGATTTGTAACCAGTCTGTTGTTCCATGTCCCATTCTAACTGTTGCTTCTTGACCTGCATACAGATATCTCAGGAGGCAGGTCAGGAGGCAGTCCCATCTCTTGAAGAATTTTCCAGTTTGTTCATATGCACACAGTCAAAGCCTTTGGCATAGTCAATAAAACAGAAATAGATGTTTTTTCTGGAACTCTCTTGCTTGTTTGATGATCCAGCAGATATTGGCAACTTGATCTCTGGTTCCTCTGCCTTTTCTGTATCCAGCTTGAACATCAGGAAGTTCAAGATTCACATACTGTTGAAGCCTGTCATGGAGAATTTTGAGCATTACTTTGCTAGCCTGTGAGATGAATGCAATTGTGCAGAAGTCTGAACATTCTTTGGCATTGCCTTTCTTTGGGATTGGAAAGAAAACACATTTTCCAGTCCTGTGGCCACTGCTGAGTTTTCCAAATTTGCTGACATATGCAGTGCAGCACTTTCACAGCATCATCTTTTAGGATTTGAAATAGCTCAACTGGAATTCCATTACCTCCACTAACTTTGTCCATTGTGATGCCTCCTAAGGCCCACATGACTTCACATTCCAGGATGTCTGGCTCTAAGTGAGTGATCTCACCATTGTGGTTATCTGGGTCATTAATATCTTTTTTGTATGGTTCTTCTGTGTATTCTTGCCACCTCTTCTTAATATCTTCTGCTTCTGTTAGATCCATACCATTTCTGTCCTTTGTTTTACCCATCTTTGCATGAAATGTTCCCTTGGTATCTCTTAATTTTCTTGTGGCATAAAATGGCAGAGTAGAAGGACATGTGCTCATCTTATCCTGCATGAACTCTAAAACTTCAACTCGCTGCTGAACAACCATCAACTGGAGAATGTTGGATCCCACCAAAAAAAGATACTCCATGTCCAAAGGCAAAGGATAAGCCCCAGCAAGATGGTAGGAAGGGCAAAATCACTCTTAGAATCAAACCACTTGCCCGCCACAGATGCTCAGAGGGCTTAAAGAAAACTTGTGTGCACCAGGACAAAAAGACCACACAGAAACTTAGCCAGAATTGTGTTTGAGTGTCTCCTGCCAAGGTACAGGTCAGCAGTGGCCTGCTGCCGGGGCAGGGGCTCTGGGTGCAACTGACCTGGGTATGGCATAAGCCCTCTTGGAGGAGGTCGCCATTACTCCCAACTTACACATGACTGGAGAAACAGACTCTTGGAGGGCACAAACAGAACCTTGTGAGCACCAGGACCTAGGAGAAAGGAGCAGTGACCCCACAAGAGGTTGACCCAGTCTTGTCCATGAGTTTTCAGGAGTCCCCAGCTGAGGCATGGGATGATGGTAGCCTATTGCAGGATTGGGGGCACTGAGAGTAGCAGTGCATGCATGGCACCTTTTGAAGGAGGTCTCCATTATCTTCATTACCTCCACCATAACTTAGCCTGAGGTCAAACAACAGGAAGGGAACACAGCCCTGCCCATCAAAAGAAAATTGGATTAAAGATTTACTGAGCATGACCCTGCCCATCAGAACAAGACCCAGTTTCCCCCTCAGTCAGTCTCTCTCATCAGAAAGCTTCCATAAGCCTCTTATCCTTCTCCATCAGAGGGCGGACAGACTGAAAAACACAATCACAGAAAATTAACCAATTTGATTACATGGACCATCAGTTCAGTCATTCAGTCGTGTCCGACTCTCTGCGACCCCATGAATCGCAGCACGCGAGGCCTCCCTGTCCATCATCAACTCCCGGAGTTCACTCAGACTCCTGTCCATCAAGTCAGTGATGCCATCCAGCCATCTCATCCTCTGTCATCCCCTTCTCCTCCTGCCCCCAATCCCTCCCAGCATCAGAGTCTTTTCCAATAAGTCAACTCTTCGCATGAGGTGGCCAAAGTACTGGAGTTTCAGCTTTAGCATCATTCCTTCCAAAGAAATCCCAGGGCTGATCTCCTTCAGAATGGACTGGTTGGATCTCCTTGCAGTCCAAGGGACTCTCAAGAGTCTTCTCCAACACCACGGTTCAAAAACAGCAATTCTTCAGTGCTCAGCCTTCTTCACAGTCCAACTCTCACATCCATACATGACGACTGGAAAAACCATAGCCTTGACTAGATGGACCTTTGTTGGCAAAGTAATGTCTCTGCTTTTGAATATGCTGTCTAGGTTGGTCATAACTTTCCTTCCAAGGAGTAAGTGTCTGTTAATTTCATGGCTGCAATCACCATCTGGAGTGATTTTGGAGCCAAAAAAAATAAAGTCTGACACTGTTTCCACTTTTTCCCCATCTATTTCCCATGAAATGATGGGACTGGATGCCATGATCTTCGTTTTCTGAATGTTGAGCTTTAAGTCAACTTTTTCACTCTCCATTTTCACTTTCATCAAGAGGCTTTTTAGTTCCTCTTCACTTTCTGCCATAGGGTGGTGTCATTTGCATATATGAGGTTATTGACATTTCTCCTGGCAATCTTGATCCCAGCTTGTGTTTCTTCCAGTCCAGCGTTTCTCATGATGTACTCTGCATAGAACTTAAATAAGCAGGGTGACAATATACAGCCTTGACGTACTCCTTTTCCTATTTGGAACCAGTCTGTTGTTCCATGTCCAGTTCTAACTGTTGCTTCCTGACCTGCATACAGATTTCTCAAGAGGCAGATCAGGTGATCTGGTATTCCCATCTCTTTCAAAATTTTCCACAGTAACTCAATGAAACTATGAGCCATGCTGTGTAGGGCCACCTAAGATGGATGGGTCATGGTGGAGAGGTCTGACAAAATGTGGTCCACTGGAGAAGGGAATGGCAAACCACTTCAGTATTCTTGCCTCGTGAACCCCATGAACAGCATGAAAAGGCAAAAAAATAGGACATTGAAAGATGAACTCCCCAGGTTGGTAGGTGCCCAATATGCTACTGGAGATAAGTGGAGAAATAGCTCCAGAAAGAATGAAGAGATAGAGCCAAAGTGAAAACAACACCCAGTTGTGGATGTGACTGGTGATGGAAGTAAACTCCAATGCTGTAAAGAGCAATATTGCATAGGAACCTGGAACGTTAGATCCATGAATCAAGGCAAATTGAAAGTGGTCAAACAGGAGATGGCAAGAGTGAACATCAACATTCTAGGAATCAGCGAACTAAAATGGACTGGAATAGGTGAATCTAACTCAGATGACCATTTTATCTACTACTGTGGGCAAGAATCCCTTAGAAGAAATGGAATAGCCATCATAGTAAACAAAAGAGTCCAGAATGCAGTACTTAAATGCAGTCTCAAAAGTGACAGAATGATCTCTGTTCATTTCCAAGGCAAGCCATTCAATATCACAGTAATCCAAGTCTATGCCCCAACAGTAATGCTGAAGAAGCTGAAGTTGAACAGTTCTAAGAAGATCTACAAGGCCTTCTAGAACTAACACCCAAAAAAGATATCCTTTTCATTATAGGGGACTGGAATGCAAAAGTAGGAAGTCAAGAGATACCTGGAGTAACAGGCAAGTTTGGCATTGGAGTACAAAATGAAGCAGGGCAAAGGCTAACAGAGTTTGGCCAAGAGAATGTACCTGTCATAGCAAACACCCTCTTCCAACAACACAAGAGACGACTCTACACATAGACATCACCAGATGGTCAATACTGAAACAGATTGATTATATTCTTTGCAGCCAAAGATGGAGAAGCTCTATACAGTCAGCAAAAACAGACCGGGGGCTGACTATGACTTAGATCGTGAACTCCTTATTGCCAAATTCAGACTTAAACTGAAGAAAACCACTAGACCATTCAGGTATGACTTGAATCAAATCCCTTATGATTATACAGTGGAGGTGACAAATAGATTCAAGGGATTAGATCTGATAGAGTGTCTGAAGAAGTATGGACATAGGTTCATGATATTGCACAAGAGGCAGTGATCAAAACCATCCCCAAGAAAAAGAAATGCAAAAAGGCAAAATGGTTGTCTGAGCCAGGCTATACAAATAGCTGAGAAAAGAAGAGAAGCTAAAGGCAAAGGATAAAAGGAAAAATATACCCATTTGAATGCAGAGTTCCAAAGAATAGCAAGCAGAGAAAAGAAAACCTTCCTGAGTGGTCAATGCAAAGAAATAGAGGAAAATAACAGAATGGGAAAGACTAGAGATCTCTTCAAGAAAATTAGAGATACCAAGGGAACACTTCATGCAAAGACGGTAGGTGTAATGGTGCTTCAAAAGGACTTATGCCAGCACTGTTTTATTCCATACCTCTGACCCCGCAGCAGGCCACTGTCAACCCACGCATCCACCAGAGATTCTTGGACACCCACAGGCAAGTCTGGCTCAGTCTCTTGTGGGGCAACTGCTCCTTTTTCCTGGGTCCTGGTGCACATAATGTTTTGTTTGTACCCTGCAAGAGTCTGTTTCCCCAAAATCGTAAAGATTCTTACGTGTCAACTAAAAAAGGTGCACAACTTGAGAGTTGCAAGTTGAGTTTTGTTGAGGGTGAAATGAGGACTGCAACCCAGTAGGCAGCACCTCAGATACCTCTGAGAGACTGCTCCAAAGAAGTAGTAGGGGAAGGTCAATATATAAGGTTTGGGTGAAGGGCAATTTCAGTGCAATCAAGAGCTTACTTTACAAGAAGTTTTCTCCAAGTCATGAGGATCTGATGTCACCATGAACAGATTTAGTGCTTTTCCAGACATGAGGAGATGCAGAGATACACGTCATATAATTTGTGCATAAAAATATCCAACTATCTAAAGACCTTCCCACCAGATTCCCTGGAGGACAGAGTGCCTCACTTCACCCTGAACTTCTTCAGGGGATGTTGAAGGTCAGAAGATGCAGCAGTACAGGGTTCAGTCTCTGTGCTGAAGCAAACAGCAAATAGTGGCAGGCAGCAAATACCATTGTTGTTGTTGTTTAGTCATTAGCAAATGCTCATGGCAAGTGCCAGTTTGTAGCTGACATATGTATCCAATCAAAAGCTTCCAAGGATCCATGTCACAACTACTCTCAAAAATTTAGAAAAAAGAAACTGTATAGTAGAAGTCCTTACTAATATAGCTGCTAAACTTCATGAAAGAGCATTTCACAGTGGTAAAAATCAATCAGTCTAGTTGAGTTTAATTCTATATCAAAAATTTTTAACAAATCCTTATTGATCACTTCATTAGGTATGTTTTCCCAAGGCAAGGTCTGGTGGGCCTGTGTTTCAACCCAACTCTGCCACATATCAACTGTGCATGCGTACTCAGTCCTATGTGTTTGTGACCCCACGTAATATAGCTCACCACTCTCCTTCTGTCTATGGTATTATCCTGGCAAGAATACTGGAGTGGGTTGCCATTTCCTTCAGGGGGTCTTCCTGACCCAGGGATCAAACTTGCATCTCCTATGGCTCTTTCATTGCAGGCAGATAGATTCTTTACCCTGAGCCACTGGGGAAACCCTTACATAACTGTGAGATGTAATGTTTGTTTCTGGGTTTTAGTATTTTCAAGATTAAAATGGGGAAAATATAGTACTCCATGGGATTGTCATAGAGATAACTGAGAAAATGTTTTAATACAATGCCTGGTGTGTGATGGGCTTCCCTTGTGGCTCAGACACTTAAGAGTTCACTTGCAATGCAGGAGACCAGCATTCGATCCCTGAGTCAGGAAGATCCCATGGAGGAAGAAATGGCTACCCACCCATTTTCTTGCCTGGAGAATTCCATGGACAGAGGAGCCTGGTGGGGTTGTATACAGTAAGCATGACTGAGCAACTAACACTTTCACTTTCTGGTGTGTGATGGGTGTTAAATAAAATGTAGAAAATTTCAGGAAATGGTAAGCTTATTAATTGACAATAGAACCAAAACAAGATCCCAGAAGTACTTTATTAAACAAAGAGTTTTAATTTAGCTGTAAAAAGGATATAGTTTACCTATTTGCACACCTTCTGAGGCAATAACTGTTGAAATTCTTGAGACTTTCACTGCTTGGGGTGGTAGGCTAGAGGTGGGATACCATGCATTGTTCAGTTGCTAAGTCATGTCCAACTCTTTGTGACCCCATGGACTATAGCCCCCAAGGCTCCTCTGTCCATGGGATTTTCCAGGCAAGAAATACTGGAGTGAGTTGCCATTTCCTCCTCCAGGGGAAGAGGTCGGGTAGAGAGGCTCAGTAAGAGATTAACTCTTAATCTAATGTGTTTTGTGGCTTGGCATTCATTTCAAAGAAACATTGATCCAAAATACATCAATACTGTTGTTTCTCCATAGTAAACAGATTGTTTTTTAAGTTGTTATAGCAGTGAAAGGTTGAATCATAACAAGGATTGCCCTCAAAGTCCAAGTTGCTCTCATTAAAACCAGTTTCTGTTGGAGCTTGTTTATATAATGAAACAGAAAGCACTGGTACTTATTAGGACTGGCTTTCACCCTAAGGAGTCTGTTTAATTATATGAGGTATGATTATAATTTTGTTAAGACCAGTTTCTACAATACTAGAAAATTCAGTCAGCAAACATAATTAAATGAGTTTCTTTTTCTCCTCCCTTAATACAACTGCATTTTACAACATTTTGAAACACACAATAAATTTCACTATAGAGCTGGGCTTTATTTGAGAATGTTGGCTTATTATTCAGTTCAACTTTTTAAAATTCAGATTTTTACAAATGTGTCACTAAGTAGCAATTGTAGTTGTGACATACATAAGAACAGCTAGAAAATCAAAATTGATTTATGCTGTTAGAAAATATGCCACCCACTTAATATATATTTTACCAGTGTCCATGGAATGAAGAAACTCAAATCCAGTGCCACATTGGGTTATAAGTTATCTCTGTGGTGAATTTGATCTATTTGAATTTGAATTCTTAATTCAGAATTTGAATTCTGTGGTGAATCTAAAAGATAGGACATTGAAAGATGAACTCTCCAGGTCAGTAGGTGCCCAATATCCTACTGGAGATAAGTGGAGAAATAACTCCAGAAAGAATGAAGAGACGGAGCCAAAGTGAAAACAACACCCAGTTGTGGATGTGACTGGTGATAGAAGCAAGGTCCGATGCTGTAAAGAGCAATATTGCATAGGGACCTGGAATGTTAAGTCCATGAATCAAGGTAAATTGGAAGTGGTCAAATAGGAGATGGCAAGAGTGAACATCGACATTTTAGGAATCAGTGAATTAAAATGGACTGGAATGGGTGAATTTAACTCAGATGACCATTTTTTCTACTACTGTGGGCAAGAATCCTTTAGAAGAAATGGAGTACCCTCATAGTCAACAAAAGAGTCTGAAATGCAGTACTTGGATGAAACCTCAAAAACAGAATGATCTCTGTTCATATCCAAAGCAAACCATTCAATATCACAGTAATCCAAGTCTATGCCCCAACCAGTAATGCTGAAGAAGCTGAAGTTGAACAGTTCTGTAAAGATCTGCAAGGCCTTCTAGAACTAACACCCCAAAAAGATGTCCTTTTCATTATAGGGGACTGGAATGCAAAAGTAGGAAGTCAAGAGATACCTAGAGTAACAGGCAAGTTTGGCGTGGAGTACAAAATGAAGCAGGGCAAAGACTAACAGAGTTTGGCCAAGAGAATGCACCTGTCATAGCAAACACCCTCTCCAACAACACAAGAGATGACTCTACACATGGACATCACCAGATGGTCAATACTGAAATCAGACTGATTATATTCTTTGCAGCCAAAGATGGTGAATTTCTATACAGTCAGCAAAAATAAGACTGGGAGCTGAGTGTGGCTCAGATCATAAACTCCTTATTGTAAAATTCAGACTTACATTGAAGAAAGTAGAGAAAACCAAACCACTAGACCTTTCAGGTATGACCTAAATCAAATCCATACAGCATTACAGTGGAAGTTACAGTGGAAGTGACAAATGGATTCAAGGGATTAGATCTGATAGACGGAGTGCCTGGAAAACTATGGACAGAAGTTCATGACATTGTACAGGAGGCAATAACCAAGACCATCCCCAAGAAAAAGAAATGCAAAAAGGCAAAATGGTTGTCTGAGGAGGCCTTACAAATAGCTGAGAAAAGAAGAGAAGCTAACGGCAAAAGGGAAAAGGGAAAGATATGCCCATTTGAATGCAAGGAGATATAAGAAAGCTTTTCTCAATGATCAGTGCAAAGAAATAGAGGAAAATAAGAATATGAAAGACTAGAATTCTCTTCAAGAAAATTAGAGATACCAAGGGAATATTTCATTGCAAAGATGGGCACAATAAAGGACAGAAACGGTACGGACCTAACAGAAGCAGACAATATTAAGAAGAGTTGGCAAGAATACACAGAACTATACAAAAAAGATCTTAATGACCCAGATAACCACGATGATGTGATTACTCACCTAGAGCCAGACATCCTGGAATGGGAAGTCAAGTGGACCTTAGGAAGCATCACTACAAACAAAGCTAGTGGAGGTAATGAAATTCCAGTTGAGCTATTTCAAATCCTAAAAGTTGATGCTGTGCAAGTGCTGCACTCAATATGCCAGCAAATTTGGAAAACTCAGCAGTGGCCACAGGACTGGAAAAGGTCAGTTTTCATTCCAATCCCAAAGAAAGGCAATGCCAAAGAATGCTCAAACTACCGCACAACTGCACTCACTTCACACACTAGCAAAGTGATGCTCAAAATTCTCCAAGTAAGGCTTCAACAGTACATGAACCATGAACTTCCAAATGTTCAAGCTGGATTTAGAAAAGACAAAGGAACCAGAGATCAAATTGCCAACATCTGTTGGATCATCGAACAAGCAAGAGAGTTCCGGAAAAACACCTATTTCTGCTTTATTGACTATGCCAAAGCCTTTGACTATGTGGATCATAACAAAATGGAAAATTTTTTAGAGATGGGAATACCAGACCACCTGACCTGCCTCCTGAGAAATCTGTATGCTGGTCAAGAAGCAACAGTTAGAACTGGACATGAAACAACAGACTGGTTCCAAATCACCAAAGCAGTACATCAAGGCTGTATATTGTCACCCTGCTCATTTAACTTAAATGCAGAGTACATTATACGAAATGCTGGGTGGGATGAAGCACAAGCTGGAATCAAGATTGCTGGGAGAAATATCAATAACCTCAGAAACCACCCTTATGGCAGAAAGGGAAGAAGAACTAAAGAGCCTCTTGATGAAAGTGAAAGAGGAGAGTGAAAAAGTTGGCTTAAAAACTCAATGTTCAAAAAACTAAGGCCATAGCATCCAGTCCCATCACTTCATGGCAAATAGATGGGGAAACAATGGAAACAGTGAGAGGCTTTATTTTCCTGGGCTCCAAAATCACTGCAGATGGTGACTGCAGCCATGAAATTACTCTTTGGAAGTAAAGCTATGAGCAACCTAGATAGCGTATTAAAAAGCAGAGACATTACTTTGCCAACAAAGGTCCGTGTCGTCAAAGCTATGGTTTTTTCCAGTAGTTATGTATGGATGAGAGAGTTGGACTATAAGGAAAGTTGAGCACTGAAGAATTGATGCTTTTGAACTCTGGCGTTGGACTCTTGAGAGTCCCTTGGGCTGCAAGGAGATCCAACCAGTCACTCCTAAAGAAAATCAATCGTGAATACTCACTGAAAGGACTGATGCTGAAGCTGAAGCTTCATTACTCTGGCCACCTAATGCAGAGAACTGACTCATTGGAAAAGACCCTGATGCTGGGAAAGATTGAAGGCAGAAGGAGAAGGGGACAACAGAGGATGAGATTGTTGGATGGCATCACCAGCTCTATGGACATGAGTTTGAGTAAGCTCTGCAAGTTGGTGATGGACAGGGAAGCCTGGCATACTGCGGTGCATGGGGTTGCAAAGAGTCGCACACGACTGAGCGACTTAAATGAGCTGAATGATGGGCTTGACCAGTCAGAAAAGACAGGTCAAAAATTTACTTCACAAAAATCTCTGAAGATAAGTATTGTAGTGTAAATTTAATAGTTCTGGTAGAAGTCACAATCATTATTAACCAAAAATGGGTGTTTACTCAGGAAAAACTTGTCTTTATAATCACCTGCCAACTATTGCCTAAGTTCAACCACCCTCCACATAGTCAGGACTACTTTGGGGTCATAGCAGTCTCTCTGACCCTTGCTCCAAATCTCCATCTAGGGACCCTGAACCCATCCTTCTGTGAGCCATGGGCCACTGGGGCTGGTGGGGGGAGGGGATGGCAGTGCCAGCCAATCAGAAGCACAGTCCGTGCCCGTGAAACAATGAGCTACTGATGAGGGTGTGGCCAGGAGAACGGCTTTTAGAGAAAACTGTCATTTTATGGTCAGCTTTAGACAGACATGGCACTTCTGCTGTCTTCTGAATAATGTCATCCAGGCTCTTTTCCTGTCTTCTGCACTCCTGACTAGATCCTGAAAGATCTAGTCTCTAATCTAGGCCCTGATTTTCCTCAGCCTTGGAGAAAGAAGAGGTATGTGACTGTAGGAGTAGAAACAGTGGTTGCAGAGCTAAGTTGAGGGCTACCCTTGGGGAAGTAGGTTTGGGAGCTTAAGGAAAGTGGGGAAGCCTTGGGCTAGGAATGGAAGTTCATCTTGAATATATCTGCGTCAATCCTTTAAGTGAGATTAGAAGTTTGAACGTTTCAGTGTTACCTCATCCTATTTATCCTAGATGTTCTATTTTTCTAGATTACTATCTATTTACCTCTCTCCTGCAACTTCTCAAATGATACCCTTATCAGTCATCAAATAGCAAATGCCTACCATGTGAAGGAGCTCTAGAAAGATGTTGTGGAGGAAACACACTTATACATTGAATGTGATCTCTAAAACAGAGAAGCTTCAATTCAGAGAAGACATAAATAGATCAAAAGATAACCAAGGATTTTAAAAATAGATAATAAGTCACTTAAATTTATAGACACTAAATGCCCTCATAGCTTAGAGGGAAAATTGCCTTGACTAGAGTGGTCTGGCAAGCTTTCTTGACAGATAACATTATCCCTTTATGTTCAGAGTATCTCCTTTGGATTCTTGTAAAATCTGATTTTACATATTGATGAAAAATGGGGTGGAAACTAAAATCTATTATATATTTAGAGAAACAATAATGGATATAATTGATCTTTAGCTTCATTTTCCTTTGAGGGTATTGCTGAGTTTTCTTTAAGCAAATTAAAATTGGACACACACTCTTCTTCATTCAGGAAAATCTGTCTTGGTATGTCATCGAGGCCTTGCTCTTTCACTCTGTCAGATATCCTCATTCCTAGATGCTTTCATGCTTTCTCAGTGGCCACACTCTGTTCAAGCTCTATTCTTGATTAAACTGGACAAATAATTGATGAGGGTACCTCTGTAGACATTGAAAGTGCTCTAAAATTAAATATTTTCTCTAGGTTATAAACATCCCCAAAGTGTCATAAAATGGGATGTACCACGGTATTCTAGAAAGAATGCTGCTGCTGCTGCTAAGTCACTTCAGTCGTGTCCGACTCTGTGCGACCCCATAGACGGCAGCCCACGAGGCTCCCCCTTCCCTGGGATTCTCCAGGCAAGAACACTGGAGTGGGTTGCCATTTCCTTCTCCAATGCATGGAAGTGAAAAAGTGAAAGTGAAGTCACTTAGTCGTGCCTGACTCTTAGCGACCCCATGGACTGCAGCCCACGAGGCTCCTCCGTCCATGGGATTTTCCAGGCAAGAGTACTGGAGTGGGGTGCCATTGCCTTCATAAAAAGGCCTTAATAGGGACTTCCCTGGTGGTCCCGTGGTTAAAATTCCATGCTTTCACTTCAGGGGGCATGGGTTCAATCCCTGGCCAGGGAACCAAGATCTCACAGGCCGTGTGGCATGGCTGGAAAAATAAAATGCCGTGACGGTAATCATTTTCTGATGTTGCAGAACTTAAAGCAGAAAAAGTAAGTCTTCTAAAACAGAAAAGCTCAGGTATTCATTTTAGATGTCTTTGCCTCTTCAGTCCATTAACAGATAATTTTATTATTCTAGTTTCCCTTCTATATTTGTTATCTTGATCTCCAAATGCACCGACTTTCCTTACCTGATAATCATAAACTTAGAAAAATCTGTCCAAATCCTCAAATCACCTTATTTAAAACAATACACATCTGAAACATTGTAAATACTACAATTAAATATATATATGTAATTCATCTTTCCACTAAAGACAAGAATCACCTCTACAACCTTGCAGACATACAGTCTCTCACTCCAATATTCCAATACTAAGACTAACCAGGTACAATGTTAAATTTGCCTCCCAGGGATTGCTAGCCATTGATCCTACTTGATCCTTTCAAAGCAAAAAATAAATCTAACCCATTTTAGTTTTAGAGTTTAAAGCAAAACAGTCTGTACTGTACATATGAAGAGGGTGTAGTATTGCCAAGATTGAAGAGGCTTGTAGGTAGCAAGCAATCTGAGATACATTTATACTAAAAAAAGTATTCACTGTCTCTTTAAAATTCAAATTTAACTGGATGTCCTATATTGTTACTTATTAAAACTGACATTCTTACAAGTGACAGCCAAAGAGAGTAAAGTTGAGATAGTCAATGAATGGGGTAGGAGCTACACCCTGCTCAGTGCTGTTCAGTCCTAACTCTGCTCCTGACTGCTCAGCACCTCTGCGGAAGCCTCTTCAGAGCATCCATTCCTATAGAAATCATACTACTTATGGTTACCTATTCTCTGATAAACTAGCTCCCTCCACTGACCAACACCAACTTTCCTTTCCTTCTTCAACCTTCCCATGCACTTCATTCTTGTTTAACCAAATCCCATCTCTACCTGAGGGAGAAAGTAGGGGAATTCTTTTGTTAAATTCAGGGGTCTAATTAGACTTTGCACATATATCTCCAGGTTACCCCACACCTTTCACAGTTCAGTTTAAACATCCAAAGGCAATGACCATTTTCACCCAAGTGTCATCTCCTGACAATGTTTCCAATGTCTCCCATCATTCCTCAAATTTCATAGTCCATGAACTTCAAATGAAGTGAGTAGAACTAAACCCAATACTCTGAGTCAGATTTAAACACTGCTTACTACCTTAAGATTTGCATGGCATCCAAAATGGCCATGCTTAATTTCTCTAGTACCTCCAGGGAAACAAAACCACAGATGCCACCACTCAGCTACCAAGAAGTCCAAATTTTAAAATACTGACAATAGCAAATGTTAACTGGGATACAGACCTCTCACATTTTGCTTGGGGGGTGTAAACCGACTCAGCAATTCCACTTTTAGGTATATGCCCAAGTGAAATGCATATATGTGTTCTCCAAAACACATGTACAAGAATGCTCTTAAGCACTTCCCTTGCTGTCCAGTGACTAAGATTCCGAGCTTCCAGTGCAGGGGTCATGGGTTCAATCCCTGGTTGAGGAACTAATCCCAAATACCATGTGGCATGGCCAAAAACAACAATAAATAAATACTTTTTTAAAAAAAGATTGCTCCTAGCAGCATTATTCCTAATAGCCTGAAACCGGAAAAACAACCCATAGGTCAATAGTTCAGTTCAGTTCAGTTCAGTCGCTCAGTCGTGTCCGACTCTTTGCCACCCCATGAATCGCAGCACGCCAGGCCTCCCTGTCCATCACCAACTCCCGGAGTTCACTCAGACTTACATCCATCAAGTCAGTGATGCCATCCAGCCATCTCATCCTCTGATGTCCCCTTCTCCTCCTGCCCCCAATCCCTCCCAGCATCAGGGTCTTTTCCAATGAGTCAGCTCTTCGCATGAGGTGGCCAAAGTACTGGAATTTCAGCTTCAGCATCATTCCTTCCAAAGAAATCCCAGGGCTGATCTCCTTCAGAATGGACTGGTTGGATCTCCTTGCAGTCCAAGGGACTCTCAAGAGTCTTCTCCAACACCACAGTTCAAAAGCATCAATTCTTCGGTGCTCAGCCTTCTTCACAGTCCAACTCTCACATCCATACATGACCACTGGAAAAACCATAGCCTTGACTAGATGGACCTTTGTTGGCAAAGTAATGTCTCTGCTTTTCAATATGCTTTCTAGGTTGGACATAACTTTCCTTCCAAGGAGTAAGCATCTTTTAATTTCATGGCTGCAGTCACCATCTGCAGTGATTTTGGAGCCCCAAAAAATAAAGTCTGACACTGTTTCCACTGTTTCCCCATCTATTTCCCATGAAGTGATGGGACCAGATGCCATGATCTTCGTTTTCTGAATGTTGAGCTTTAAGCCAACTTTTTCACTCTCCACTTTCACTTTCATCAAGAGGTTTTTTAGTTCCTCTTCACTTTCTGCCATAAGGGTGGTGTCATCTGCATATCTGAGGTTATTGATATTTCTCCTGGCAATCTTGATTCCAACTTGTGTTTCTTCCAGTCCAGCATTTCTCATGATGTACTCTGCATAGAAGTTAAATAAGCAGGGTGACAATATACAGCCTTGACGTACTCCTTTTCCTATTTGGAACCAGTCTGTTGTTCCATGTCCAGTTCTAACTGTTGCTTCCTGACCCACAGACAGATTTCTCAAGAGGCAGATCAGGTGGTCTGGTATTCCCATCTCTTTCAGAATTGTCCACAGTTTATTGTGATCCACACAGTCAAAGGCTTTGGCATAGTCAACAAAGCAGAAATAGATGTTTTTCTGGAACTCTCTTGCTTTTTCCATGATCCAGCGGATGTTGGCAATTTAATCTCTGGTTCCTCTGCCTTTTTTAAAACCAGCTTGAACATCAGGAAGTTCACGGTTCACGTATTGCTGAAGCCTGGCTTGGAGAATTTTGAGCATTACTTTACTAGCGTGTGAGATGAGTGCAATTGTGCGGTAGTTTGAGCATTCTTTGGCATTGCCTTTCTTTGGGATTGGAATGAAAACTGACCTTTTCCAGTCCTGTGGCCACTGCTGAGTTTTCCCTATTTGCTGGCATATTGCGTGCAGCACTTTCACAGCATTGTCTTTCAGGATTTGAAATAGCTCAACTGGAATTCCATCACCTCCACTAGCTTTGTTCATAGTGACGCTTTCTAAGGCCAACTGGACTTCACATTCCAGGATGTCTGGCTCTAGGTCAGTGATCACACCATTGTGATTATCTGGGTCATGAAGATCTTTTTTGTATAGTTCTTCTGTGTATTCTTGCCATCTCTTCTTAATATCTTCTGCTTCTGTTAGGTCCTTACCATTTCTGTCCTTTATCGAGCCTAGCTTTGCATGAAATGTTCTCTTGGTATCTCTAATTTTCTTGAAGAGATCTCTAGTCTTTCCCATTCTGTTGTTTTCCTCTATTTCTTTGCATTGATCACTGAGGAAGGCTTTCCTATCTCTTCTTGCCATTCTTTGGAACTCTGCATTCAGATGTTTATATTTTTCCTTTTCTCCTTTGCTTTTCACTTCTCTTCTTTTCACAGCTATTTGTAAGGCCTCCCCAGACAGCCATTTTGCTTTTCTACATTTCTTTTCCATGGGGATGGTCTTGATCCCTGTCTCCTGTACAATGCCATGAACCTCATTCCATAGTTCATCAGACACTCTATCTATCAGATCTAGGCCCTTAAATCTATTTCTCACTTCCACTGTATAATCATAAGGGATTTGATTTAGATCATACCTGAATGGTCTAGTGATTTTCCCTACTTTCTTCAATTTAAGTCTGAATTTGGTAATAAGGAGTTCATGATCTGAGCCACAGTCAGCTCCTGGTATTGTTTTTGTTGACTGTATAGAGCTTGTTCATCTTTGGCTGCAAAGAATATAATCAATCTGATTTCAGTGTTGACCATCTGGTGATGTCCATGTTTAGAGTCTTCTCTTGTGTTGTTGGAAGAGGGTGTTTGCTATGATCAGTGCATTTTCTTGGCATAACTCTATTAGTCTTTGCCCTGCTTCATTCCGTATTCCAAGGCCAAATTTGCCTGTTACTCCAGGTGTTTCTTGACTTCCTACTTTTGCATTCCAGTCCCTTATAATGAAAAGTACATCTTTTTTGGGTGTTAGTTCTAAAAAGTCTTGTAGGTCTTCATAGAACTGTTCAACTTCAGCTTCTTCAGGTCAATGGGATAAATAATTTGTGTATAATCAAATGATACATACAGCACTGAAAATAAATGATTACTAATGTACACACAACAACATGGATAAATATCACAACCATTTGAGAAAAAATAAGAAAGTATATATAATATTCCATTTACTCATCTATGATATTAGAAATCAAGAGATATACTAACTTTGGGGAGGTGTGGGGGGAGTGAATGGGAGATAGCATGGAACTGGTTTCTGTAGTGCCAGTTCTTTTTTTTTTTACAAAGCATATAATAAGTGCTTCACTATTTTAATTAGCTCATCTTTGATTGCACTTGGTCTTCATTGCTGCATATGGACTTTCTCTACTTGGGGTGCCCGGGCCTCTCATTGCTGCGGCTTCTCTCACTGTGGAGCACGGGCTCTAGGGCACATGGCTCAGTAGCTGCAGCTCACGGCGTCTAGAGCTCAGACTCAGTAGTTGTGGGTGCATGGGCTTAGTTGCCCCAGAGCATGTGAAATCTTCCTGGACCAGGGATCAAATCCATGTACCTTGCTTTGGCAGGCAGATTCTTAACCACTGGACCACCAGGGAAGTCCACATGTTCTTTCTTGATATGAGTAGAGAACACAGATTGGTTCACTTTATAATTCATCAAGCTATCCACTTAGAAATGTTGCCTTTTCTGTACATATGTTATATACTTCAATAAGTTTTTTGAAAGACAGCATTGAATTTGCAGTAAATCTAGTCTTTTACACTACACGCTTATGGGTTTGATATTGTTAAAATTTTAAGCACAGTACTTATTTGCATTCATTCTGAAATTTCATTGTTATTTCAGTCAATTAAGATATTTGAAGATTCTACCATTCAATATATTAGCTTTCCTTCCAACTGTATCTTTATGTGAGTCCTCTAGCATACTTGTGGAGGCTCCCTCTGAGTGGACACTAGAACACAAATCAATATCATTTAGGTCTACCTGTTTTCCAGCTAGGGACATTTTCATCTCTCCTATAATTTAGTATGTTACCCACAAAAATGTGAGAAACTTGGCCAAATGCCTTGTTAAATTCAAGATATGCTTTGTAGACAGCATTCTCTTAATTTAAAAGTTTAATAAATCAAAAAAAGGAAATAAGACCAGTTTGTTCTCAGCTCTGAATTCATTTTAATTCCTTTTCGTCACCTCTTACTGATACAAGTGCTCATGTATTATGCAGTGTGCTCTGTGCTTAGCTGTGTATGACTCCTTGCAGCCCTCTGGACTGTAGCCTGCCAGACTTCTCTGTCCGTGGGATTTTTCTGGCAAGAATACTTGAGTGGGTTGCCATTTCCTCCTCCATGGATCTTCCTGACCCAGGCACAGAACCCAAGTCTCCTGCGACTCCTGCTTTGCAGGCAAATTCTTGACCACTGAGTCACTGCTGCTGCTGCTAAGTCGCATCAGTTGTGTCCGACTCTGTGCGACCCCATAGACGGCAGCCCAACACACTGGAGAAGCCCTATCACTGAATATGGCAACTCACAAATATTCCAGCTCTCTCTCCCACTGCACACACGGTAGGATCACACTCTCCTGCTTTGGCCAACCAATATCACTTCAGGGGAAGTGAAATAAGTCCTCACTTCTGGGAGGACACTTTAAGAAGGAGTCTACAGTGGAATCCTCTGTTGTCACTGTGTCTGGGAAACTGAAATGTCCCAGCCTGGGACCCAGAATTAAGACAACGGTAGAGTAGAGCCTCAGACTACCTATAATGGACATGGGGTGGTGGTTTAGTCACTAAGTCGTGTCCGACTCTTGATGACCCCGTGGACCGTAGCCCACCAGCCTTCTCTGTCCATGGGATTTCTGAGGCAAGAATACCGGAATAGTTTCCCATTTCCTTCTTCAGGGAATCTTCCCAACCCGGGGATTGAACCCTTGTCTCCTGCATTGCAGGCAAATTCTTTATCACCTGGGAAGCCCACAGTGGATATGTGGCATGAGTAAGACATAAGCCGTTGTTATTTCCAGCCACTGAGATTTTGGAGTTTTCCATTGATGAAGCAAAACTAGCTTATATTGACTGATAGCGCCACATTTACCAAACTGTGTTTTCTGGAATCCACATGTAGGCTCATCTTTTGAAATTCAGAGGAAAATGTACCAGCCTCTAATTTTCCAGCCCTTCTCACATTCTCCATTTTTTTTATATATAATTTTATTTTATTTTTACATTTTTGGCTATTCTGTGTCCTTGTCGCTGCATGGGCTTTTCTCTAGCTGCAGCAAACGAGGGCTACTCTCTAGCTGTAGTGGGCAGGCTTCTCATTGCAGTGGCTTCTCCTGTTGCCCAGGCTCTAGGGCACACAGTCTTCAGTAGCTGTGGCATGTGGGCTCAGCAGTTGCAGCTCCTGGGCACTAGAGCACTGGCTCAGTAATTGTAGCATTAACATACGGGCTTAGATGCTCCTCAGCATGTGGATCCTTCTAGCCTAGGGATCAAACCTGTGTCTCCTGCATTGGCAGGTGGATTCTTTACCATTGGGCCATCAGGGAAGCCCTCACTGAGCCACCAGAAAAGGCCTTTCCATTATTTTTTGAGATTACTGAAATTACATCTGTCAATTCTTTCGATGTATTTCAGTGGATATGGGTTATCTGGGGATGGCTGTGATGGTGGTTTAGTCCCTAAGTCGTGTCCAACTCTTTCGACCCCATGGACTGCCAGGGTACTCTGCCAGGCTCCTCTGTCCATGGGATTTCCCAGGCAAGAATACTGGAGTGGGTTGCCATTTCCTTCTCTGGGGGGATCTTCCTAACCCAGGGGTTGAACCTGAGTCTCCTACATTGCAGGCAGATTCTTTACTGTTGAGCCACCAGGGAAGCCCTGGGGATGGCTGCTTGAATTTAAATGACTAGGTACTTTAACACTGTTTTCTTATCTTGGACTTCTTGTCAATATTTGTTATATTTTCAATTCTCCATAATGGAGAAGACAGAAACAAAAGAAGTGTTGTGTAGCACATCATAGTTAAGCTTTGTCCTTATTCTTCCTTTATTAATCACCTTGCCGTCAATAAAGCCTAAAAGCCCCTCTAGGTTTTCTTAACTTCAGCATTTTCCTAAGTCTCAGCTCATTCTGGTCATTCTCATACCCTTCTTATAAGTTCATATAGCACTTATCAAATTGACTATCTGAAAATATTTATTTGATGTATTTATTATCTATTGACTGTTCCTAGCATATGCTGTGTTTCCGTGATACTCTTTAAAAAAAAAAAAAAAAACTTTGTTATATACTTCTCCTATCTTTTGTTCATTCTTAACATTTGTATTTACCAAGTTTTTCCTTTCAAAGATTATCTAATACCTAATATTTAGTACCCATTTTTAAAGGTTTCTGTCCCTTTTAAGGGTTTTTTTTGTAAAATATGCCAATATACTAATGTTTTTCTTGATTTAAAAAAAATGCTTCGCTTAAGTCTAAGGTATATGTAAACTGTCTCAATTTTTCTAATACTCTTATGTACCCCAACATGATTTACATCTGGTTGAAATTACTAACAACTTCCTTCATGTTGGTATCATCAGTCCCTCTTTTTTTTTTAAACTCCCTCATTATCTGTATCATTTATTCCAGGAACTTGAATTGCTCTGAAAATATTGGGTATGCTATTTCTGTTCAGGGTGGTTCAGCATGATTTTCACAGCATTCAGGTGTGAGCATTTCATTAACCCCAGCAGGCAAAGAAATGCCTTAGGGAATCCTAGTTTTCTCAGAACTAAGTAGGTAACAAATCAACATTTCCACGTTTCCTTCCATTTATGGTTTAAAAGTCTTATATTCACACATACACACACCCCTTTTAATTCTTTTTCTCTATTTCTTTATACCTATACCTTAGAATACTTCATCTCTTGCTTATATATGACCCTCCACTTTGCTATTTACCTTTCTATAAATGGGGCTTCCCTGGTGACTCAGCTGGTAAAGAATCCGGCTGCAATGAGGGAGACCTGGGTTTGACCCCTGGGTTGGGAAGATCCCCTGGAGAAGGGAACGAATGGCTACCCACTCCAGTCTTCTGGCCTGGAGAATTTCATGGACTGTATAGTCCACGGGGTCACAAAGAACCGAACATGACTGAGCGACTCTCACGTTCACTTTTCTATAAATATTCACACACATAAACTCCTGTTTATGCTTTCTTTTTTAGTTTTCAAAAAAGAGAAAGAAAAAATAAGAGACGAAGGGGCAAGGAAAGAGGGAACATAAGGACAGAAGGGAAAGGGGCCTGGACCAAAGCAATCGTGCTACTGGCCCCTCTGCCACAGCGCTTGCACCCCGAGGGCTCACCCTTTCATGCAAATGCATGGTCAACAAGTCAGTCATTCTCACATCAACCACTTAAATGAGCATTGTGCAGGTTAGAGAAGATGGGGAAAAAGAAATAGGAAGGTGAGTGAATGGATATAAGTCAGATTGCCTCCAATTTCAGCTTTGTTTTCTAGAAAGTACATTCAGGACTGTTCGTGGTGATCATACAATCCAGAATATTTGCCTTGAACATGAACACTCGAAGAGAACTTGAATCACAGGACCGGGCCATCGTCAAAATAGCAGCTCATTTACCGGACCTCATTGTCTATGGAGATTTCTCTCCAGAGAGACCTTCTGTGGATAATTTTGATGGAGTCTTGATGTTTGTTGATATTTCAGGCAAGCACAAAAGGGATGTTTAATGTGGGTGAACAGTAGGTTTGCATGAAATCACAAACAGTGCTTGACTGCAGAGTAGGGGTGCTGCTTCAGAGTTTTTGTGCTGTTATTGCAAATATTCCCACTGAGAAGACAGGAGGGAGGACCTGGCTTATGGACCTGGCTCCCTCTCATCTTCCTTTGCCTGGCATGTCCAGTGATGGGCAAATCTTTAAGATGCCTAAGTCCTGGGCCTGGTACTTCAGGCTCCAGTGTCCCTGTCCCAACTTCACTGACTCAGCCTCCAAGGCCTACACCATCCCAGGCAAAATTGACCTCTGGAAATGATCTCTCTGATGTTCTTTACAGCTTAAGAGGAAACCTACCATCTCTTCAGAAGTCATAGAACTTTATGTGTTTTCATTATCATGAAATGGAAGTTCTATACCCAGTTAAAACTGAAGTCACCCCTGTTCACGTTGGGAAGTTAGGAGGGAAGAGTTATCTGGTGCCTTTCCTTGACCCCTAAGATAATAAATATAGATAGAGGAGACCCAATATCTGACACTTGGCCTGCCACAAAGATCATTTAAAAGAAACACTGCCAGTTCTTAAAAGCTGAGGCCCATTGTTAGCGAGTGTGGTCCTCTTCTCCTGACACTGTTTGGTTCCTCCAAGCACCCAAGGAAACGAGCTGCACAATTGTTCCAGGTTTTACTGCCATGACTGAGAAGTTCAGCACAGCCATGTACATGGACCGAGGGGCTGAGCAGCTGGTGGAAATCCTCAACCACTACATAAGTGCAATAGTGGAGAGTAAGTGTTTCTGACTTAAGCATATTCATTGTTTTCTGTATTTGGTGGTTACAACCTGAGAGAGTACTGTTGCTTAGTACTCTTCATTGTCTCCATGAAATGTGTATGAAACCAGTCTTTTTTGAAATATAATATAGTACAAGTGAAGGAATGTAATCAAATCTCACTAACACAGACTGAGGGATTAGTTTTGTATTAGTTACAAGACTAAATTAGAGATTACTTTGAAAAGAAGTATAGTAGTAATACTTTCAGAGAAGGCGATGGCACCCCACTCCAGTACTCTTGCCTGGAAAATCCCACGGACAGAGGAGCCTGGTGGGCTGCAGTCCATGGGGTCGCTGAGAGTCGGACACAACTGAGCGACTTCACTTTCACTTTTCACTTTCATGTACTGGAGAAGGAACTGGCAACCCACTCCAGTGTTCTTGCCTGGAGAATCCCAGGGACGGGGGGGCCTGGTGGGCTGCCGTCTATGGAGTCATGCAGAGTCGGACACAACTGAAGCGACTTAGCAGTAATACTTTTAGTTATGTTCAATAACTCCAAAAAGCTAGCATCAGTATAACTCAAACATAGTTATTAAGAGGATATGTTATAAATGTTGTTGTTGTTCAGTCACTAAGTTGTATCAGACTCTTTGTGACCTCATGGACTGCAGCACATCAGGCTTTCCTGTCCTTCACTATCTCCTGGAATTTGCTCAAACTCATGTCCATTGAGTTTGTCTTGCCATCCAACTGTCTCATCTTCTGTTACCTGCTTCTCCTCCTGCCTTCAATCTTTCCCAGCATTAGGATCTTTTCCAAAGAGTCAAGTCTTTGCATCAGGTGGCCAAAGTATTGGAGCTTCAGCTTCAGCATCAGTCCCTCCAATGAATATTCAAGGTTGATTTTCTTTGCAATTGACTAGTTTGATCTCCTTGCAGTCCAAGGGACTTTGAAGAATCTTCTCCAGCACCATAATTTGAAAGCATCAATTCTTCAGCACTCAGCCTTCTTTATGGTCCAACTTTCACATCGGTACATGACTATTGGAAAAACCATAGCTTTGACTGTATGAACCTTTGTGGGTGAAGTGATGTCTCTGCTTTTTAATATGCTATCTAGGTTTGTCATAGCTTTTCTTCCAAGGAGCAAGCATCTTTTAATTTCATTGTATGAACAGATGTATGATTTATAATCCACTTGTCAGTAATTTATGTCCTAATAATGGATTCTGAAGTACTTACTGATGACTGAAAAGTTTTATCTCCTTTTCAACCTCTGCCTACCACTTGTTTGCATTATTAATTTGAACTATGCATGAAGAAACGGATTTATTCTTTTAAGGTAAGTCCTGTTGCTGCTGCTGCTAAGTCACTTTAGTCGTGTCCGACTCTGTGCAACCCCATAGACGACAGCCCACCGGGCTCCCCCATCCCTGGGATTCTCCAGGCCTAGGTCTAGTCTATTATCAAGGTCTGAGTTTCCTTGTAATACCTTAATATCACCCACTAGACAACACTAGACAACTCACAGTGTCCCTGTGAGGGACAGGGTGGCCTGGTGTGCTGCAGTCCATGGGGTCACAAAGAGTTGGACACGACTGAGCAACTAAATAACAACAACAATAACAGCAGACAACACTTCAGTTCAGTTCAGTTCAGTTCAGTACAGTCACTCAGTTGTGTCCGACTCTTTGCGACCCCATGAATTGCAGCAGGCCAGGGCTGCCTGTCCATCACCAACTCCTGGAGTTTACCCAAACTCATGTCCATTGAGTTGGTGATGCCATCCAGCCATCTCATCCTCTGTTGTCCCCTTCTCCTCCTGCTCCCAATCCCTCCCAGCATCAGGGTCTTTTTCAATGAGTCAACTCTTCGCATCAGGTGGCCAAAGTATTGGAGCTTCAGCTTCAGCATCAGTCCTTCCAATGAACACCAGGACTGATCTCCTTTAGGATGGACTGACTGGATCTCCTTGCCGTCCAAGGGACACTCAAGAGTCTTCTCCAAAACCACAGTTCAAAAGCATCAATTCTTCAGCGCTCAGCTTTCTTCACAGTCCAACTCTCACATCCATACATGACCACTGGAAAAACCATAGCCATGACTAGATGGACCTTTGTTGGCAAAGTGATGTCTCTGCTTTTGAATATGCTATCTAGGTTGGTCATAACTTTCCTTCCAAGGAGTAAGCGTCTTTTAATTTCATGGCGGCAGTCACCATCTGCCGTGATTTTGGAGCCCAAAAAAATAAAGTCTGACACTGTTTCCACTGTCTCCCCATCTATTTCCCATGAAATGATGGGACCAGATGCCATGACACTTAATCCTCATTAAAAGCAGAAATCTACAGTTTTCTAGTTCCTTTTTGCATTGCACTTAGCACATTTTCAATGTTGCAAAAATAAGAAGAGAAATACCTGTTTATGTCATAAAGCCTAAATAAACAAAATGCAAGTTGGTGATAAAATTCAAATTGACCATAGCTGTGGTTTTTTGTTTTTCAGTTCTTATGGAGTCCTGTCATTCGTACACTCATCCACCCTCAGTCAAGCCCTGACTCATAACACACACAGATCAATAAAGAGCATTTCATTATCATGGGAGGAGGGTAGCTGTCCTCAGGCCTCATGAGAAATCCTAACTTCTACTTTCCATTCACAGAAACAGAGCAGGTACATACTCCAGCTCACTGTTCTCATTCTTGTCTGAGCCTTGGGTCTAAATGCCTTGTCTGAGAAGACATCTTTAGTATAAACCTATCTCTGAGATGCTCTTAACTTGACCTAATTTCTACCCCATTGTTGAAGGGTAGATTCTTTTTATTGGCTTTCAGAAACCAAAGTTATGCTGTACACATGAAACTTTCATAAAATAAGAGAAAGAAAGAAAAAAAAAAAAAACAGAGTTTGATTTCACCTTATTTTCTTTTTTTCCCTCAGAAGTGTTGATTTTTGGAGGAGACATCTTAAAATTTGCAGGTATGAGGGCTTACTGAGACGGCAGGGGTAAGAAAGAAGTGCCAAGGCTCCTATACTCTGACAAAGGAGACATCTCAGAGAGAGCAGCAGGTAGCAGTGGGTAGAGGAATGTTTGAAGACTAAGTTTCTGTACGGATTTCATGCAAAACAGAGTGGAACCCCAGGGCAGGTCAGGAGCCCCCAATGTGTCTGTCTTTTCAAGGTGATGCACTGCTAGCCCTGTGGAAGGTGGAGAGAAAGCAGCTGAAAAACATCATCACAGTGGTCATTAAATGTAGCCTGGAGATTCACGGATTGTTTGAGACCCAGGAGTCTGAAGAAGGCCTGGATATCCGAGTCAAGATAGGTAAGCTTTGGTTGTCCAGTAGTTAAGACAGTCCAGTAGTTAAGAAACTGCACTTCCAATGCAGGGACGACTGGTTTGATCCCTGATCTGGGAATTAAGGATCTCTCTCTCTCTCTCTCTCTCTCTCTATATATATATATATATAGAGAGAGAGAGAGAGAGAGAGACACATATATGTAAGCTTTTGAGAAAGAGATGCTATAGCAGTTTGAACATGGGTCCTAACTCCTGAGGAATCGCCCCTCTAAAGAGAAAACAGTGGAACATCATGACTCAGGCCCACCATCAGGTCATGAACTTTGACTAACCTGAAGGTGAATTTTGGTTTCCTCATTTACCAGTTAAGAGAACTCCTAATATCCACCTCATAACTCTTACAAAAAGTAAATTTGAATGGTTAGAATAGTACCTGGCACAACCACTCCACAAAATACTCTTTATCATTACTATTGCTGTTATTAGGTCTTGCTGCTGTCAACAATGATTATTATTAAGCACAGTAGGGAGCAGCTTGTGATTACATAGATTCAACAACGTATTAGGACTAGTCCTCCTCTACTTCATAAGACTCATGTGCAAGAAAAGCTTAAAAGGTCAGCCTGCAACACAGCTCCACTTAATAGAGGGCTTCTTAAATTCATACATACAATAACGATCACCTGTATTTCCATATTGTACTGCAGACATTACTCAGTGTCACTTCTGCTTCACCACAGTCCTGAGGTATAGGCAGTGTGGGATCTATTTCACAGGTGGGAAATGAAATTCTGATAGGTATGAATGATGAGTTACAGCTGGTGCTATTGGTATTCATGTCTACCGCACTGTAAACTTTAGAATTCTTGAACATCAGAGGTGATAAGAAGATGGATCAGGGGTTATCCAGTTAACTGCTCTCAGCTTTCTTTAGGTCAGCAGTCCCAAAATTTTTAGCACCAGGGACTGGTTTTGTGAAAGACAATTTTTCCACGGACTGGCTTGGGGGGATGGTGGTTTCGGGATGATTCAATTGCATTACATTTATTGTAGACTTTATTTCTATTATTATTACATCAGCTCCACCTCAGATCATCGGGCTTTAGATCCCAGAGGTTGAGGACCTCTGCTTTAGGTTATTCAAATTTTCCAAGATTTTTAAATCTTCTGTTAAAAAAAAATCAAATTTGTTGTAATACTAAATATTTCTTTCCAAGTTACCACCTAGAGAGTTTTGATGTATTATTCTTCTTGAAAAATGATGGGGACCCTTCAGGTGCATACTTAATGGCTATTAAAGAAGAAGTACCAGTATCTTTTAACCAGCCTAGGCATCCATGTACTTCAGAGGAAAAACAGACCCCCTGTAATATGTATATATCAGGGGGATTCAGTCTTGACAAAGTAGCACATCAGAGCAAAGATAAAAAACAACCTTTGATTATGTTAATTATGGTAATTTAAAAGAACTGTGTATCACAGCTCATTTACACATACATTTTTTACACGTCATATTTTAAAACATTCTGTCTTCTGTTGTTTTGGTACCAAAATCTTCAGCTCCCAACCTAAAAACAACTAGAAGACACAGTCTTGGGATGGAACACTCAACGGTCAAAATACCTGCTCATTTCTCCAACCTTTTCTTGTCTATCTGTTGCCTGAAATTTCACCCTATTACTTTTTAACTAGAACCTCATCTCTGATAAAATGCAAATCTTTCCCAAACAGAAGTCATTAAAATTGTCCTCTGTATAAATAAGAAGAAGTTTGAAGTATGAATTGAAGAAAAAATAAAATAACTTTCTTTGAGGAGTGATATGGCCATCTAGGGAGCTAAATGTCACAAAAAGGTGGAAAATAAGTAGCTAATTTTCTAGATTCCAGAGCAAAGGTGTTTGGGAAGGCCTGGGCCCAGAAGAGACATTCACTGATTTCTATACAAAATTTTAGAGACTAGACTTTTCTCTGAGATGCTCAAGATTCTGATTGTCCGAGAAGCCATGCTGCTGGGGACTAAGCCAAAACTTCTCATGCAAACCCTTGCTTGCCTTCCTGCCAGGACTGGCTGCTGGCCACATCAGCATGTTGGTCTTTGGAGACGAAACTCGAAACTACTTTTTGGTGATTGGTCAGGCCGTAGATGACGTGCGCCTCGCGCAGAACATGGCACAGGTGAATGACGTCATTCTATCCCCAAACTGCTGGCAGCTCTGTGACAGGAGCATGATTGAAATTGAGAGGATTCCAGATCAGAGAGCAGTTAAGGTAGGTGTGATGCTGCTACTTGTCCAAAGTTCTGCCAGTCCATGCCAGGGGCCTCCTGTCAGAAAAGCCACTGGTTCTATGAAGCTGGCAACTTGGATGGGGTCAGTCTGGGATAGATTGAAAAGTATTAGCCCAGGACATCTCCTCTGGGAGGAACCAAGCCTAGTGAGTTCAAGAGGAAGTGATCAGGCTTTTCTGTGGTAAATAAAGATGTGGAATTTGGGTATGGAGGCCTTTGGTGGGACTAGTGCCCTTGTTTAATGAAAAATTTCCTGGCTATTCCCTGGGAGCAGAGGGTTGTACAATAGTTTTGGGGGCTGCCATTCGCCCTCAAGTTCTCTCCTCAACACTCCTAACTCAATGCAAGTAATCACAGAGGATGAGAACTGGAGGCGAGCAGGGACAGCAAAGACTATGGAGGGAAAAGAATTTTCCCTGAGCCCTGCCTAGCAGAAAACACTGTAGTTAAGTTGAAGCTGGACTATAAGCAGAACTGTCCCTGGGATATAGCCAATGAGAGAAAGGAAGGAGAGCTCTGCTGCTAACTGAACCAGCAACAGGACCATTTGGCAGATGGAAAGAATAGATGGTGAATGCATGAAGTTGCCGGCAAAGATGAGAACCCCAAACCACGCCCTATGCATCAGTCTACTCCCCTCCTAGCCTCCCCGACTCACTCTTCCAGTAATACACATCACGGCTGCATGACCTAGCTGGCTGATAGCAATGCCCCTGCTCCCCCATCTTCTTCGATCATTACTTATATCTTCAAAATTTGTTTTTAATTTTTAAACTTAGACTCACAGCAAAGTTCAGAAACAATAGTGTTTCCATATATCCATTAGCCAGCTTCCACAAATGTTAACATTCTTCATAACCAGAGTGCAATAGTCAAAACCTGAAAAGTGACATTGGTAAAGTATCATTTCAGTTCAGTTCATTCGCTCAGTCATGTCTGACTCTGCGACCCCATGAATCGCAGCACGCCAGGCCTCCCTGTCCATCACCAACTCCCAGAGTTCACTCAGACTCACATCCATCGAGTCAGTGATGCCATCCAGCCATCTCATCCTCTGTCGTCCCCTTCTCCTCCTGCCCCCAATCCCTCCCAACATCAGAGTCTTTTCCAATGAGTCAACTCTTCACATGACTATTCACTAATTAAAGGCCTTGTTTGGATTTCACCTGTTTTCCCACTAATGTCCTTCGTGAGTTTTCCAGGATTCTATCCATGATCTCACACTGCACTGTTATTTTTAACTTAGTCTCCTGCAATCTGTAAAACAGTTTTTCCTTGTCTTTTATGATCTTGACACTTAACATGAGTATTAATCAGTTATTTTGGTGTATGTTCCTTGATTTTGTTTTGCCTAATAGTTTCTCATTATTGGACTAAAGGTTATCCATTTTTGGAGGCAAAAATATTAAGGAAATAAGGTTGTGCCATTCTCTATGTATCATATCTTGGAGTTGATGATCTTGGTACAAATTTTATTAGTGGTGATGTTCCTAATACCTTTTGGGGCATCAGCACCTTTTGTCCTTTTACACTTGTAAGAAAGAAATGGTATGCAGTTTAACCAAGTATTATTTCAATTAAAATATTGTAAAGTGATAAGAAAAAAAAGAAGAAACTTATAAGAGTGGAAGAGTATACAGGTTTGTTCCCTGGAATGGCCTGCTGTGTATATACTGAAGATTGAGATCTTAATGACTAATCAGAGATATTTTTAATGTAATTACATGCAAATTAAAGCTCTCCACTGTTTAAGTATGCCAGTGTCTGATTATCATGTCTGGGACATTCAACACCCTGCCCTTTCTGTTGAGAAATTATATTCAAAGGACCAGGAAACCCTCAGAATAACCAAAAACGTCTCCCTTTCTCTCTCTCTTTTTTTAATTTAGGTTAATTTCTTAAAACCACCCCCTTCTTTTAACTTTGATGAATTTTTCACAAAGTGTATGGCTTTCATGGATTATTATCCTTCTGGTGACCACAAAAGTAAGTACCCTCTATACTCAAGAGCCATTGCCTCTGCCAGTGGTCCATAGGGTCTTGTACCAATGCCAAGGGCCCCATTACAAGTGCTTGGTTTCTTCCATTCAGCTCACAGTCCTGCAGCATACAAAGGGGGCCTCCTTCCCATCCCCACAATAGCTGTTCTAAGTAAAGCCTTCCTTCGGTCCTGGGCCTCTCTCTTGGCAATGACTCGTTCCCCTCATCTTCCAAGCATTTGCAAGTCTTCTCCATGATAAAAGGAAGAAAAAAAAAACCCTATGACTCCTACTTTTCCCTTCTAACATTCAACACCAAACTTCTCAAGGGTAACCTGTATGTCTCTACCTCTTCTTCTATCCTCTCTTTTATTTATTCACCCAATTAGCATTGATTACATGCACCTTGAGGTGGGGGTGGAGAGCATGTGTTCACCTACTTGTCAGTCTTGAGTCCCTGACATGTAGCTTCTGTCCACTTTTCCCCCTGTCTCCTAGGACCGTTTATGTCAAGGTGTTAATAGCCATCAACTTACCAAACCAGCTGACCTCTCTTCAGGCCTCATAACTAGATGATTGGCTTTAGTCTCTTTTCTAGGTATTATCTTCTCCTCGTTCCTTGAGTTCAAGAATATTATTTCCTAGTTTTGCTTTTACCCCTCAAACTACCCATTTTCAGTTCCTGTTCTATTCCTTGAATGTTGATGATTCCAGGAATCTGTCCTGGACTGTCTGGTCTTCTCTACCCGTGTTTTGTGGAACCATTAATCTATGCTGGATTTCCCTATGACTGCAGCTGGGCTGGGACTAGTGTGAGGAATGCAGGACAATTTGGTGATAACAAACTTTAGTACTTCATGAAGTAGACAACCTTCTGCAAAATGGTGTGGAAGGCAAGAAGTAAAGAGTAAAGAACAAGGAAAGGCTAAAGAGTAAAGAACAAGGAAGAGACAAACAAAGTATCTGATTGGCTGGGGTCATACAGTCAGTCTTGTTTGGGGGAAGAAGGCTGGGAGTTGGCTAGGCATTTAGGGATTGGCTGACTATGGTGATTGCATTTCTGGTTAAGTGGAGTGTTTACTGGGACACAAAAATTAATCTAAGTCTTGGTTTGCTGACATGGCATGCTGGATATGGAGCAGCTTGTCCTGGGCCTAGAAATTTATTTCAACAATGTCTCAATTCTATGCTACTTATCTTTCTCTGAAACTGTTCCTTTATCCAGACTAGAAACTTCAGAAACATCTTTGAAACATTCTTCTTTGTCACCATTTTTGTGTAGGTCTTGAATATTTTGAACATCGCAAATTTAGACTGTAATTTTACAAAACTGCGATAGGTAATGGGATGAGAGGAGTGCTCAGGGGAACTGTAGGCAAATTGACCAGGAAAGGCCAAGAACCCAAACGCTCTAAGGATGGAGAAAATCTAGTGATAGACTCCTTGAACTGTACCTCATCCCATCTCCTAGATCTTAATCATGCCTTCAATAACTTACTTGGGGCTCTGCAATACCACAGTGTAATTCTGTTACTAACTACCTGGAGTTAGCACAGAGAGGTGGAGTCTTCCATAGGACGTCTCTTATCACCAGCTACAAGCTCTGAGATTAGTAAGTCACCAGCACTTCTGACCAACTGGCTACAAATCCAAGGGTTCTCACAATGCTCTCAAGTTCAATAATTCACTATAATAACTAACAGAACTCAGGAAAGTACTATGCTTATAATTATGGTTTTATTGTAAAGAATACAAATGAGGACCAGTATTGTACTGGTCTCTGAACACATAGGATGAGGTCTGGGAGAGTCCCAAATATGAAGCTTCTTGATTGTCAGGACACATCACGCTCCTTGCACATCAAAGTATTTACCAGCCAGGGAAGCAGAGGTTCACATATTTTATTGGTGGTTTATTAAGTAGGCATGTACTATGAAAAACTGGCCTCATAGTGAAAAGTGAAAGCGTTAGATGTTCAGTCCTGTCTGTCTCTTTTCGACCCCATGGACTGCCTGCCAGGTTCCTCTGTTCATGGAATTCTCCAGGCAAGAATACTGGAATGCGTAGCCATTCCCTTTCCCGGGAGATCTTCCAGACCCAGGGATTGAACTTGGGTCTCCTGCATTGCAGATAGATTCTTTACCATCTGAACCACCAGGGAAGCCCCATTGGGCTTATAATTGAACTAAATCTCCAGCCCCTTTTCCCTCCTCAGATGTCATGAAGGTTGGCCCTTAACACCTAGTTCAAAGCCACAACCCTCTTAACACATGCTTGGTCTTTGCAGATAGACCCCTATCCTGAGTCATCACATTAGCATAAATTCAGGTGTGGTCCCAAGGACCCACCAGGAATAACAGAGACAGTTTCATTATCTGGGAAATTCCAAAGATTTAAAAGTTACTCTGGTATCAGAAGCAAAGACCGGCCAAATTCCTTATTATTTGTCTCTTTCCTGGTAGCTTGGACGGTAAAGCGTCTGCCTACAATGCGGGAGACCTGCGTTCGATCCCTGGGTTGGGAAGATCCCCTGGAGAAGGAAATGGCAACCCACTCCAGTATTCATGCCTGGAAAATCCCATGGACAGAGGAGCCTGCTGGGCTACAGTCCATGGGGTCACAAAGAGTCAGACACGACTGAGCGACTTCTCTTCACTTCATGAGTCCCTTGGATAACAAGATCAAAAGGAATCAACCCTGACTATCCATTGAGAGGACTGATACTGAAGCTCCAGTACTTTGGCCACCTGATGTGAAAACCCTGATGCTGGGAAAAAGATTGCAGGCAGGAGAAGGGTGAAGGACAAGGAAGCCTGGCATACTGCAATCCATGGGGCTGCAGATAGTCGGATACAACTGAGCAACTGAACAACAAATAACCTTTGTTGCCATAATCGTCTAGACCTTTACAATGCCTGCTCTCTTCCTGAGGTCTTTGCTTCTCTCCACAGTCTGCTCAGCGTCATTTCTTATTAATCTCCAATACTCACATGGGGGCTCATGCCAGTTTAGTCTTTACCAATTCTTTAACATACTCTGCTCATTCTTGACTTTAATCTACATCTGCTGGGCATGGATCCTTCTAGTAAAAAGCTACAAGTTATTCAAGATTCAGTAAAATTCCTAGTTCTCCTTTTAACCCTTTTCTGATTAAACCAGTTTATCTAGACCATTGATTTCTCTGAACGTCTCTGGTCTTTATAATCTATTAGTCCATTTGGTCTTTTTTGTATTTAACTTTTCTATACATATTATACTTGAATGTGTGTTAAGTGCCTCCAGGAAAAACTCAGTTTCCTAAGAACTTTTTATTCCCACACAGTGCCTAGCACAGCATTTAAAATATACTAGGTTTTGAATACAATATTTGTATTCAATTGAATACAATTCAATACAAACATTTGCTCCCCAATTTGTATCCTTTTCAGACTCCCCTGTTATTTTTCATCTTTTTCACATTATCATTATTGTATTCCCTGCTGAAAGCCTATCATAATTTCTTTCCATTATTTTTTGATTTCTTCAAATAGAGTATGGAACAATCAACCATTATAGTGAAAATAATCATAGAGATGATGAAAGACTAGTGCTTTTTTTCCTGGATGAGGAAATAAGAGTCAACCAGGGCAGTGAAATGACTTATCCAGAGTCACACAGCAAGTTGGTATTAAACTTGGGATCAGAAGCCAGTCTCCTAAATCTTACTCATGCTGCTCTTTCAACTCAATCATCCCCTGCATTGTGTCAGCATTGTCCTCCATTATCATCCCCTCATCTGTTTATTCCCATTACCTGTGACAATACTTTTAGCTCAAGTATAGAGGTGAAAGTCTCCTTACGTTCTGAAGTGTGATGACATTTAGAACAGGGTTTTGAGCTACATGCAACTGAATTTTGGGAAATCCTCAACTTCTGAGAACGTCTCATTGGCTTTCCCTTGGCCCTATTTGGCCATGAAGTAGCCCAGAGTTTTCTGACCAAACGGTGAAGACCACTGCCCAAGGGAATGGGGACTGGGAGGCACCTCTCTCCCACATTGCAGAGCCAAGCTTCCCTTTCTGATCCTACCTCTCCTGCCCTCTTAGACCTCCTGAGGCTTGCTTGCATGCTAGAGTCTGATCCTGAACTGGAGTTGTCCCTTCAAAAGTATGTGATGGAAAGCATATTGAAGCAGGTATTTTAATAATTTAATTTATTGACTTTTAGGGTGTCAGGGATCTTGGACAGCTGCTAAGATCAAGAAAATCAGCAGCTTGTAAAATGTTTCATTGGAATAGAAAAGGTGGGACTGACATTCTCCGTGTGTTCAAATCAGAATGTTTTTAAGAATTAAAGGCGGCATTACTCATAATTACACTGTGACAACAGGGGTAAACTGGCCTTATACAACTGGGCAAACTGAAAGTGTCTCAAGCGTATAAGAACACGTCACACACACACGAAAAAGAGCATGTCACATGTCCTTTCTACACGTCACATAGCAAGTGAATGATACTGTTTCTCTTGTCACTTGAATTATATCTTAAGCTTTGAAAGTTAATACAGATAATTAGAACCCTCAGAAGTACCTCCAGCCTTAGAGTTTTCCCTTTTCATTTGCTTGGATCTAGGTTCTTTCAAATGCATTAACTGTTCAAATTATAACTATTTCTCAGCACTCACCATATGCCAGACACTCTACTCTTTCATGTATTTATTCTTCACAATCCTTGGAAGATGTATTTATCCCTTATATATGAGAAAACAGAGACAGAATGATACCATGAACTTTACTGAGATTATAAAGAAATGTAGTTAGGATTTGAACCCTGTTTTCTCTGAACCCTACATTTCTTTCAGAGGCTGTATACATCCTCTCTAATACAATGCCTATTTTAATTCTTAATCCTGTCAAAATGCAGTTATGTCCTAAAGGAAATATTTGTGGGATAAGCCTGATCTGTGGGCAGCTGCCTTCACAGTGTGGGTTGAAGAGCTGTCAGAATGCCCCCCATACCTCTCATTCAATTGAGAAACACTCCCTCTGCTGCTGCTGCTAAGTCGCTTCAGTGGTGTCCACCTCTGTGCGACCCCATAAACGGCAGCCCAAGAGGCTCCCCTGTCCCTGGGATTCTCCAGGCAAGAACACTGGAGTGGGTTGCCATTTCCTTCTCCAATGCATGAAAGTGAAAAGTGAAAGTGAAGTTGCTTAGTCATGTCCGACGCTCAGCGACCCCATGGACTGCAGCCCACCAGGCTCCTCCACTCATGAGATTTTCCAGACACTCCCTCTAGTGTCTGCAATTGTTGGCTTCTTTAAGATTTTTGAAGCTCAAGAGAGCCATCCCACTCTTCCCCTCCCTCCCTCTAAGAGATAATATTATGCTTCTTTCAGCTGCTACTAGTTGAGAGCAAGGTCTACAGGAAAGGGATATAAGAGAGGTTCTGTGAGTCACTGTGAAAATTGTGAGTAGGAATGACAACCATGGACTAAGCAACAATAGCTAGGGAGCTGAAAGGAGGCAAAAGACCAAGGTTTCACAGCTTTACCAAGGTCTGTCCTTGCACTTAGCAAACAAAGATGTGGTTGAATTTTTCAAACCAAAACTCAGAATACATGGCCTGGTGGAATAATTTAATTTCTTTAACATGTTTAGTATTATGTATTTAATATTTATTACTTAAATTCATTTGAAAAATCAAAGAAAATGATCGTGTTGCCGAGTAAGACATTATTAAATCATCTTTTCTGAAAAGTACATGAAACCTCAGCTAGATAGGAAGCATGATTCCAAGATTCCCTATACACAATTTCCTTTTTCATCCAGAAGATGTGTTTCATATTTTCAATGGAGAATCTGACACTTTTGTGTTGTCTGGGGGAGAAAAAATGCAGTGCTTCTCCCCCATTGTTTTGTTATGTACTTAAATTTAACAAAATTCAGGGCTGATGATATAGGCAGGGATAATTTGGGAAAGACTCACCTTTCCTTTCCCTGTGCCTGTTTTGGATAGACTTGGAGTGAAGATGGGAGCTGAGTGAAATACAACACCAAAGAGAGGCAAGGGGGCGCTACAAAAAGAAGTCCATAGATTTGGATTTTGTTTGCTACTGTTTTCCCATATGACTTGGAAAGTTTTCTTATCTCTCCGTCCCTCAATTATCTAATTAGTAAAATGAGGATAATGTAATTTTATTTCATTTGAGGATAAAGGAGGACGGAATATGGAAATATTCTGAAAAGTACCTTGCTATAAAATATTAGGTTGAATTATGCGGCATGCTCTTCTTATTCCTAAATTGTTGGAGAGCCAAAAGAAACAGCAGTTCTTTTATTGTCATGGCTCATATTGGCTGAGGGAGCTAGCAGTTGGGGCAAGGGAGTGGTGGCTGGGCAAAAATGAGCAGGCTTGTAAGTTCCTATTGGAAGAGATTTTGATAGTTCATTCCATTTCCATCTTTTTGACTTTCAGCTGGCTCTGCTGTGCTCTACCTCCCAACTTTGATAACTTCAGTTTCCCTAGAGAATCTCAAAAGGCTAGTTCCCTCCCAGTGATAATTTTGGGTGTGGTGGTGATGATATTGGGAGGAAATATCCACTGCCAAGGACACACGTTAAGGAAAGCTTCCCTCTAAATTACAGATTGATGACAAACAGCTTCGGGGTTATTTGTCTGAGCTTCGCCCAGTGACAGTTATGTTTGTGAACCTGATGTTTAAGGACCAAGATAAAGCAGAAGTCATAGGCTCAGCTATTCAGGATGCCTGCGTGCACATTAATTCTGTCCTGAGGGTCTTCCAAGGCCAAATCAACAAAGTCTTCATGTTTGACAAGGTAAATTTCCCACACTAAAGATGTGGAAACCTGCCAATAATTTAAGATTAGCATTATGTCCGTGGATTTATGTCCATGGACGGGGGAGAAAGAGAAGGAATAGACATGTTTAACCTAGACCCCTCAGTCTTTATTTATAGTCTAATAACAGCCTACATGGTGGATGTGGTGCTCAATGTGTGCTAGGCATTGTTCTCCACACTTTTACATATATTCTTTCTTCACATGCCTGCTCTAAGTGGTAGGTATTATGTTATTGTCCCCATTTTACAGAAGAGGGTGTTTAGGTAAAGCTAAGGATAGTGAGACAAAATAAGATTAAGTGGTGGACTGGATTTTCAAACCCAGGTAGTGTGCCTTCTTGGTCTGTGCTCTTAACTACTGTATTCAACTAGCTTTTACTATATGTACATACATCTGGAATCCAGGGTATAATGAGTCTCCCAGAGATTTTTAGGTCAGTCTTCTAGTAACCATCATACCCTGCTGCTGCTGCTGTTCCTGCTAAGTCACTTCAGTCATGTCTGACTCTGTGCGACCCCATAGACGGCAGCCCACCAGGCTCCCCCGTCCCTGGGATTCTCCAGGCAAGAACACCGGAGTGGGTTGCCATTTCCCTCTCCAATGCATGAAAGTGAAAAGTGAAAGTGAAGTCACTCAGTCGTGTCCGACTCTAGTGACTCCATGGACTGCAGCCCACCAGGCTCCTTCGTCCATGGGATTTTCCAGGCAAGAGTACTGGGGTGGGGTGCCATTGCCCTCTCCACCTAGAAGCTGTAATTTCCTATAATCTCCATCTGCCATATTTTCACTTCCAGTTCCCCTTTCAGTTCCTTAATTGAGATGGGGTGGGGGTGTCACCTTTAGCTCTCAGTGTTTTCAATCTGCTCTTCATCTGTTCAGAGAAAAATGATGTGATAAATTATCATAGTAGTGCTCATGAGAATTGATTTCACCATCGCAGGTGTTTTTGTATTGTAAGAGCAGAGCACTTAATTACTGCTCCACACTCATTCACTCTCTAATTAAAAAAATACAGTGAGCATTGGTAGTGACAGAAAGCTAGGGCTGGGCTGCAGAGGTAAGAAACTCTCACAGGTTGTCACAGAACCAGGCAGAAATAATTAATTTTTGTATGAAAAAATACTCTGTTCTGTGGGAGTTCTGAGGCAACGGAGACCTCCAGTCCAGTGTAGTCTGATACTTTCTTCATATTCATTCATGAGTATCATCAGAAAAGAGCATAGACGCATAGAGAACAGTTTTTAGTGTCTTGCAGATACTCCAGACAATTCCTGGAGAGACAGTTCCTGGCTCCCACAGTTCCCAGCTGTGTGTCCTTAGCAAGTCATTGAACTTCTCTGAGACTTAGTTTGTTCCTATTTATTTTGTATAAAAATAGGGACGTTATTCAAATGAGGATAGTATTTGCCCAAAATGATTGTTGAAAGTTTTGAAAAATATGTGTGTGAAGCACCTGTTGTGATGCCCAATTCAAGTCAGCACTCAGCAGATGAGAGCTGCTAGTCTCACTGCAGCGTGAGATTTTGCCAAGCCACCAGGCAGAATTTCCAGGCAAAGCAAACCCACCAGTGCCCCAAAGGGGCTACCCTCTAGTCTCTTCACAGACCTGGATTCAGGGCTCCCCCCAACCCCCTGCTGCACCAATGTGACAACAGAACCTAGTGCCAATTAGAAGCTGACTCTCAGTCAGATTGGAGAAGGAAATGGCAACCCACTCCAGTATTCTTGCCTAGAAAATTCCATGGACAGAGGAGCCTGGTGGGCTACAGTCCATGGGGTCGCAAAGGGTCGGACATGAGTGCGTGACTGAGCACACTCAGTCCGATGGGCTTCCCAGGTGGTTCAGTGGTAAAGAGTCTGCCTGCCAAAGTAGGAGATGCAGGAGACTTTGATCCCCAAGTCGGGAAACTCCCATAGAAGAGGAAATGGCAACTCACTCCAGTATTCTTGCCTAGAAAATCTTGTGGACAGAGGAGCCTGGCAGGCAGAGTCAGACATGAGTTAGTGACTAAGCATGTACTTGGTCAGATTCTTTTTGCAGAGGGTTGAAGAAACTGAGGCATTTTATAGTTCTTTTGCACTTTATCAGGATATAACATACATAGACTCAAATTTTTACCCCATTGACTTTTATTCACTGTGCACTATTTTCTTACAGAAAACAGCATCTGAAGTCATTTTTTAAGGGACTAATAGTGAAAGTGCCAAACTTCAGAGTTTACTGTCTCTTTGAAAGAGTTAACTTTTTGCCAAGAAAAAACACTCCCAGCTTAAGCCTTTATCCTTAAGAAAAATGAATAATAACAACATCTGAAGAGAACTTTAGAGTTAATGAGGTGCATGTGTGTATATGTAAATATAACATACTAATTTTTCAGTAACATAACCAACCTCAGCAAGTCTAAGTTTTACCTGTATATAGATTGATAAACTGAAGTTCATAGAGTGTAACTGACTTGTTCAAGTTTCCACACTTGGGAAAGTGGCATGAGAACACATATTTTCTGATCCCAGAGCTGGTGCCTTTTGCTCTGTGCTGCTTTTGGACTTAAACTTAGGACTTTGCAACCCAAGACCTTGGCTACAGTAGAGAGTAGACAGGAGGGTACACTCTCAGGTTCTAGCCCTACTGTTGATGATGCAGGAGAAGTTATATAATGTTTGAAAGTGAAAGTGAAGTCGCTCAGTCGTGTCCGACTCTCTGCGACCCCATGGACTATAGCCTACCAGGCTCCTCTGTCCATTGGATTTTCCAGGCAAGAGTACTGGAGTGGGTTGCCATTTCCTTCTCTAGGGGATCTTCCAGACCCAGGGATTGAACCCAGGTCTCCCACATTGTAGGCAGACGCTTTACCATCTGAGCCACTAGGGAAAACATTGAAATAGGTATATATTTGATGAAATTTGTTTCAGAGAGTGAAAATTGCTGCCCGTCCTCCACTGGGCCATCTAAATGGTCCAGCTTAAAACTAACGGTCCACCAGTTGTGTTTGCTGCCTTTCTCCCTCACAGGGCTGCTCTTTTCTCTGTGTCTTTGGTTTTCCTGGGGAAAAGGCACCTGATGAAATCACTCATGCCTTGGAGAGTGCTGTGGATATATTTGACTTCTGCTCTCAGGTCCACAAAATCCGGTAGGTGTTGACCCTGATTCCATCTGATTCCTGACTCTGTTGTAGGATATAGGGAGACAGGACAAGGGTCAGGGAAGAGGAAGGCGGGAGACTGTCTTTCTGTCTACATTCATTATTTACTGAAGGTACAGGTAGGGTGAGCAAACCCAGCCCTGATGCAGTAGATGGGGGGATGGTTAAGGCCAGGTAGAAAAAGGATACCCCTAACAAATTCAAATGTACCAGAGAGGGTCTAACTGGATTGTCTCTCTATACTTCTGGCTTACTTCCTGGGAGAGGTCATACTCCAAACTATGTTGGAGACCTGAGATGATTTTTAATAACTAAGAGATAAAGTAAGTACTAGGGCTTCCTCATAGCTCAGTCGGTAAAGAATCTGCCTGCAATGCAGGAGACCCAGGTTTGATTCCTGGATTGGGAAGATCCCCTGGAGAAGGAAATGGCAACCCACTCCAGTATTCTAGCCTGAAGAATCCCATGGGTAGAGGAGCCTGGCAGGCTACAGTCCATGGGGTTGCAAGAGTCGGACATGACTTAGTGACTAAACCACCACCACTGATCTGGTCTCAAGATGATCCACTAAGTCAAATTATTAAGATAATGTTTACATTTTTGACCCTGGCTGTCCAAGAGCCCAGTGCCCTCAGGCTCCCCCTGTGTACCCCAATAATCCTGACTTGTGGCCCACTCTGGTCTACTCCAACAGATACCAGCCTTTGCCCTAAGTATTCCATCTTCTCAGCCTCTAGTCATCTGTATATGCAACCATCTTCATGCATTAGAAAAGTTAGTTTTTGATGCCACATAGTTATTTCCTTTCGAAAAAATGACTTAGTTCTTTCTAGCAATCACAAAAGATAGTTAATTTTTTTTTTTTACAACCACAATCATTCTACATTGAAAGTACATTGGGGTGATGAGATTATTTTCCAGAAAAATAGCTCAGATGAATACTTAAAAGTAGCAGAAAAGTGAACTGAGTTATTACTTCTAAGAACTTAGTTCTCTATCTCAAACTGCCCTTCCTTTATGCCTCCAGGCCGTGTACAATGGCCCTAACCTAACTACAAAGGGAGGAGTGTTCTTTTTTGAAAACTCTTTCCTACCCCTCCCCCACCCCATTCATCACCATGTCTCCACCCTCCGGGCCTTCTCTGTGTTCATTGTCTTTATCTCTTTCCCCACAACTCTCTTTCTCTTTCTCCCGGGAGCCAGCACTGTTTCCATTGGCGTGACCAGCGGGATTGTCTTCTGTGGAATCGTTGGACACTCTGTGAGGCACGAGTATACAGGTGTGCTGAACTAGCTTATGTCCATCTTTCTTTCAGCAGACATTGTGCCTTGCCACTGAACTGGGTGGGAGGAGGGAAAACAATTAGCGAGACATGGACCCTGTGCTCAAAGGTGTACAGTCTTCCAGATGAAACCAAGCCATATCGGTTGGTCCCTGGACACCTCAGTGATTACAAAATGTGTATTTCTGGGTCTATGATTGAGTATGAGAAATATGCAGTCTTTAGAGGGGAACCGTGGTAGGCCATGCTTCCCTGGTGGCTCAGATCGTAAAGAATCCACCTGCAATGAGGGAAACCTGGGTTTGATCCCTAGGTTGGGAAGATTCCCTGGAGGAGGGCATGGCAACCCACTCCAGTATTCTTGCCTGGAGAATCCTCATGGACAGAGGAGCCTGGCAGGTTACAACTCATGGGGTCACAAAAGAGTCGGACACAACTGACTGACTAAGCACACACACACAAATGGGAGGCCATAAGCTCAGGGAATGATGGGCCTTTATGTTAATTTCCTGTTAACATTAAACGATTATTCCTTTAAATTCCTGGGATAGATGAGGACTGATTCTTAAAATTATGAATATTGGCATTACTGAAAAATAGCACTAATCTCAAAAGTAAGTAGGTGTTATCTCAAGATTTCACTGCTCTTTCCTGTTCAATCCTATTAGGGTTTTAAATGCTCAGAAATAATACATTTAAAATACTGCATATATGTAAAATACTGAAACAATTATGTCTGAAGTAATACAACTCTGAGATTTTCTTCAAAATAATACAAGGTGGAGAGTGGATGGTTAATGGTTTGGGGGCCTGGGTAATAGATATGTAGACTCATGATACCATGTTTTATTGTATGGTCAAATTTCCCCATAATAAACTGGTTTTAAAAAATGAATATCTTAATCGGGAGTATTCAAGTTTATCTCAAAGTACAACATTTAATACCTAATTAGTAGTAGTATTAATTGAGGGCTTACTAGCAGCCCAGCACTTCACAAAGTTCTTTATGTGTATTAACTCATTAATCTCCATAAACTACCCTCTGAGAGAAGTACTGTTATCAACCCCACTTTACAGATATGAAAACTAAGGCATGGAAGAGTTTAAGTATTTTGCCTAAGTAATTTACACATAGTAGAGGTAGAGCTTAGATCCAAACCTGCATGGCCTGGTTGCAGAGTCTGTGCACTGCAGTGTACTACCTCTTGAAATATCCCCTAAATGAATCCTACAATTTACACCCCTTCCAGCCCTATTTACTTACTTTTACAAAATCAAATGAAGGCTCATGCACAGAAACATACAGACCCAATTTTGTGCCTCCTTTGGAGGTCAGTGGTCCGTGTCCAAGCTTACGTATATCTATCTTAAATAGCAGAAGATCAACTATACCTCATCTGAGAGCCCTCAGGCCCTGCTCACCATCCCACTTAAGAGAATCCTCTCCATATTCAAGGCCCTTCTAATCCTTGAGCAGATCATCCCCTTAGGCTCTCAGATGGCTAGTTAACTCCTGGTATATTCTAAAATGTGGTTTAGTTCCTAAGTTTTGTTATCCAACGCTTATAGCCGTTGGATATATGCTGCTGCTAAGTCACTTCAGTCGTGTCCGACTCTGTGCAATCCCAGAGACAGCAGCCCACCAGGCTCCGCTGTCCCTGGGATTCTCCAGGCAAGAACACTGGAGTAGGTTTGCCATTTCCTTCTCCAATGCATGAAAGTGAAAAGTGAAAGTGAAGTTGCTCAGTTGGGTCTGACTCTTAGCGACCCCATGGACTGCAGCCTACCAGGCTCCTCCGTCCATGGGATTTTCCAGGCAAGAGTACTGGAGTGGGGTGCCATTGCCTTCTCCGGGCTGTATATATGCTATATATATCCATGGGCTATAGCTGGCCAGGCTCCTGTCCATGGGATTTCCTAGGCAAAAATACTGGAGTGGATTGCCATTTCCTTCTCCAGGGGATCTTCCCAACCTAGGAATTGAACCCAGATCTCCTACATTGCAGGCAGATTCTTTACTGACTGAGCTATGAGGGAAGCCATTGGCTAAAGCTGGGTAGTTGAAGGTAAGATTGCTGTGTCATCTGTGAAGGCAAATGGAGTAAAGGGTAAAAATGCCATCTGGGGACAATATGCCTTGGATTACACTGAGTTCAATGGCTATTTTCTCCTTGCTTTTTGCCTTTCTTTCTTCTTCCTATTATAGTCATTGGTCAAAAAGTCAACATAGCTGCCAGAATGATGATGTACTATCCAGGAATCGTAACCTGTGACTCTGTCACCTACAATGGCAGCAACCTACCAGCCTACTTTTTTAAAGAGCTTCCAAAGAAAGTCATGAAAGGTGTTGCAGATTCTGGACCAGTGTATCAGTGTTTGGGCCTTAATGAGAAAGTGTGAGTGTGGGACATTGACCTTGCAGTACTTTTTAGTAAAGAAGTGGGAGAATTATGATAGCAAAAACAGTAGGTCACCAATTTCAGATGTGAAGCCATTTCAGAAAATTAAATCTAGTCCTTCCCAGGCCAAGACTCAGATTTCAAATTCCTTCATCTTCCTCCATCCCACTGATAGTATAACATGGTGGAAGATCCCAGTCTACTGTCAGTTTTCAGACTATGATGGTAATTTATCAAAGGTTGTACAAAAAGAAGAGAGAGTCTTCTCATTTGAGTATCTCTTTGGACTCAGAAGAACCCAATCACCAACCATTAACTATTGATCACTTCAACTGTGTGTTCAGCCATTGATAGGGATTACTCCTCTTCCAGATGCTTAGTGACACACATTCTCCCAAAGCCCAGTTTGGGCTCACTTAGGAGCTGAAAATCCCTCAGTACCTTCCAGTCATTTTCATGGTATGTTCAAATTCCTTGCAATGACACACAAAGTAACCACCTGCCTTTCCTACCTTGTCTTCTCCTATGTCCCTTCCTCTGGGGGTGTCTAAGCGGATTAGCCTCTCTTTCATTCATTCCATCCGCAGTCTACTAGGAAAACCACAGTCAATTTTTGAAATCCAGCTCAAGGATCTATTCCTTTCTAAAGCTGCCTCTGAAAGCTACCCAATCCCAAGTCCAGTGGTTTAGCTCTCTCCTCTGTGTAATTCTGTAGCGCATTAGAACACTCAAAACAATCACTGACTCAGTGTGCTTTTCACTTCCTATACGGGGAGCTTTTTGAGGATAGTGATTATTTTGTGTTCATTCTTATATCCCCAATGCTTGGTAGGCATTAATAATGATGAATAAATGAATGAACAGCATGGGAAGCTCTATATAGTGGTGCTTGGTGGATGGAAAGTGAAAAGGTATTATTCCTTACATTAGCAAGCTAGAATCTAGGCCTTAAAGGGTCAGATAACAGAATTAGGGCTGTAATTGGTTCAGTGAGTCTTTATTATTCATCTTTGCATTCCCAGGGCTCAGCACTGTTCTTGGCATGTGTAGATCATCAGTAAAATGCTGTTTGAATAAATGAATGAATAATAATTTTTGTGAGCCCTTATTAAATATTAGGGACTTCACCTCAATATCAATTATATGAGGTAGAAACAAACTAATATTAACTCCATTTTATAAATTTAGAAATGGAGACTCAGAGATTTGTTAGACGACTTGTCCATACTCATAAATCTAGTAATTTATGGAGCCACATTGCTTTCAGGTGCCATAGTAATGTTGCATTATAGTTAACCTGGAGAAGGAAATGGCAATCCACTCCAGTACTCTTGCCTGGAAAATCCCATGGACAGAGGAGCCTGGTGGGCTACAGTTCATGGTGTTGCAAAGAGTCAGACATGACTGAGTGCCTAAGTGCATAGTCAACCACAAAATCTCAGGGGTATACAACAGTACATTTTTATTTATATCATGAATATGTGGGGTTCAATTGCTCTTGGCTGGATTTGGCTGATCTTGCCTAGGCTTGTTCATATGCCTGGTGTTGAACAGGTTGTCATCCAGGATGGCTTCAGATAGGATAACTGGGAATTGTGGCTGACATAACTGGGGCAGGGATTCTGTGTATCTCATATTGGTCTGGCCTTCCCTGGTGGCTCAGACGGTAAAGTGTCTGTCTACAATGCGGGAGACCCGGGTTCAATCCCTGGGTTGGGAAGATCCCCTAGAGAAGGAAATGGCAATCCAGTCCAGTACTCTTGCCTGGAAAGTCCCATGGACAGAGGAGCCTGGTAGGCTACAGTTCATGGGGTCGCACAGAGTCAGACACGACTGAGCGACTTCACTTTCACTTTCATATTGGGCTAGCCCAGGGATGTAGTCATGGCAATATCAGAAGAGCAAGAAAGAGCAAGCCCAATGCACAAACATTTTTCAAACCTCTGTGTTATGTTTGTTAACATCCCATGGGCCAAACCGTCCACAAGGAGGAGGGCACTGCAAAGGGCACAGATACAAGTAGGGTTGAAGAAGTGGAGCCATTAATGCAGTCAGTCTACCATAGAAACTGTTTCTGAACTACCAGGACTATCTGATCCCGAAACCTGCCCTCTCTTTCATTTCTCTATACCATCTCTGAAAATAAGAGACTATGGAAATACACATACAAATATGAACCTGGCCTGTTTCCTATCCTGAAATCCAATGGGGAAGACAACATACACAAAATTAGCAGTATGGGAGACTTCGGTATGTGCTATAATACAAAGGCATAACAAAATGTTTAGTATGATAGTATAGACAAGGGAATGAGTCATTTGTTGGAAAAGGCCCCTTTAAGAGAAGATATTATGGGGAAAAAAAAAAAAAGAGATGATATTATGCAGTGGACAAGCATATGCCCTTGATCCTCGTTTTAGATATTGACTCTGTCAGTATCCTCTGTCACCACTACCCATGGGATCTTGTTCACGTTAAACTCTATGTACCTCAGTTTTCTTATTTGTAAAATGGACATAATAATAATAATACCTTCTCAATAAGCTTTTTGTCTGGAGTAAAGAAAATGATTATGTAAAGCACTTGAAAGTGCCAGGCATGTAGCATGTGTTCCACAAAGATGAGCTATTGTTGTTTGAGCAATTGGTAGAATCTTTCTGTGCTGGGAGACAACATAACACATCTAACTTTATTGGGTCCCCTACTGAGTGTCTGGTTTCCCTGGAAGAGGGTCAGTTCTACAAATGCAGACTCAACAAGCATTTTTTGAACAATATATCAGGCTCTGAGTTAAGGCAGCTACTTAAGTTGATTGGAGACTCTATTACCAGGTAAGAACTTCTTTGTTCCCTTCCTCTTGGCATCTGCACCCTTGAGTCAGGGGACAGACTCCTGTTAGAGTTTGAAAAGGAGGCTTTCTGGGAACTAAGAGCTAGTCCCTCTGGCTTTCAATATTTCCCTATTTTGACACTAACATCTTTTTTTTTTTTTTTCCTTCTCTTCAGCATGTTTGGGATGGCATACCTCATCTGCAACAGAAATGAGCGTTACCCTTTGCTGGGTAGGTAGTGGGCCTTGACTTTTAAACCTCCTTATTGAGCTATAACATGACATACAGAAAAGTACACAAATGATAAATCCTCAGCTTAGTGAATTTTCACAAAATGAACATATAATCGCCATCCAGGCCAAGAAATTAACAAAGAAAAAAAAAAAAATAGCAGTACTCTGGAAGCCCTCAAATGCTTTATTCCTCTCCCTTTACCCAAAGATCAAAAGTAATTCTAAATTACTTCAGTTCAGTTCAGTTCAGTCGCTCAGTTGTGTCCGACTCCTTACAACCCCATGGGCTGCAGCACGCCAGGCTTCCCTGTCCATGACCAACTCACCAACAACATCACCTAAATTACTTAGGCCTGTTCTTAAAATTTATGTGAATGAAATCCTACATTGCATAGTTACATAAGCCTTCTTTTAGTCGACATTATGTTGTGAAATTCATCCATATTATTTGCTGTATCTATAATTCATTCATTTTCATTGCTATGTAGTAGAGTTGGCCCTCTGTATCGGCAGTGTCAGCATCCACAGACTCAAACAACCAGAAAGCAAAAATACCTTAAGAAAATTCCAAAAAGCTAAACTTGAATTTGTTGCACACAAGCAACTATTCATGTTGCATTTACATTGTATTTGCTATTATAATTCATCTAGAGATGATTTAAAATATACAGAAGATATGTGTAGATTATATGCAAATACCATGCCATTTTATATAAGGGACTTGAGCATCTGTGGATTTTGTATCCCTGGGGGTCCTGGAACCAATTTCCTGTGGGACACAGAGAGGTGACTATATTCCATTTTATAAACATACAACAATGTATTCCTTCTGTATTTGTACATTTGAGTTGTTTCCAGTCTGGGTTCTTATGAATAATACTGCCATAAAAAGTTTTGTACAAGTCTTATAATGACCATATGTTTGCATTTCTGCTGTTGGGTATATATATGTATATACAGGTGATATTGTTGCAAAAGGTACAGTTTTGGTAGATGATGCCAAATAATTTTCTAAAATGGTCATATTTGATTATACTCTGACTGGAGTGTTACAAATGTTCCATTTGCTTTTCATTCTTATCAACAACTTAGTTTTATCAGTCTGTACTTTTAATAATTCTTTTGGTATTATAGTGGTATATCATTGTGGTTTCCATCTATTCCAACCCTGATGTGGTTGAGTGCCTTTTCCAAATATTTATTGGCCACGTGGAAATCATCTTTTATAAAAGTGTCTGTATAGATCTTTTGTTTATTTTTCAATTGGGTTATATGTTTTTATAGATGTGTTGGAATTATATATTCTGAAAATAAGTCCATTTGTTTTTGCTGTATGTGACTTTTCCCATTCTGTGCTTGCCTTTTTATTCTGCTAGTGATGTAATTAATGAACACAGTTTTTTTTATTTTCATGAAATCCAACTTACTAGTCTTTTCCTCTGTAGTTAGTACTTTTGTGAAAGTACTAACACACTGTTTGTGAAATCTTTCCTCACCCACAAATCATGAAGATACTTTCCTACATTCTCTTCTAGAAATTTTGTTTTACCTTTTACTTTTAGAGCTGTGACCCAACTGGCAGTGATGTTTTTGTAATTCTTGGTAAAAGGGACCCTATCATAAGAAAGCTAACTCAAGACTAGACAGGAAAGTAGACATAAAATGAAGTAGAGAAGAGACCGAAGTGAGGATTGGCCTGTGGATTCTGAAAGCAGCCGTTTCTAATAATGGCTTGTAGTTTCCTTCTGTCAGAAGGAATAATGGTTTGTAATTTCCTTCTGTTAGACCTGAGCATACTTAAAAGTATCATTATAAATTAAATCCTGGTCATACCTGTGTTAGGGCAATTAAGAGGAGGCTCTGCCCCACACTGGTGGGGGTGGTATTAGGACAGAATCTTGATGTCAGCATAGTCTAAAAGAAGGCAACAGTTCCAGAACAGCAAAGAGCACCCAAACCAGCAGTAATGCCTCACTTTCAGTGCATTCAGGTAGTTTTCAGAGTATGCATGCATTGCTTCCAAGTCCAGATCCACAAACTCCTGAAGGCTAGAAAGGAGGAGTGTCTACTCTCACCTTTCTCCAAGGCCTTACTTTCCATCCTAGGATATGCTTGTGATCATGATTGATAGCAAATGGAAATCCTAACCCCCTTTCTCCAAGATCGAGGACTCAGTATGACGGACATACTAGAACACATTGGTATAATATGTATATATTTTGCAGTCTGGTCTAGTTGCCTTTTTGCCCTGATTTCACCAGAATAAGATAAAAATCAGGCCTATATATCATTCCTTAAAGCTGTAAGCAAAAACAGACTGTCTGAGGTTAGCAGCATGGAAAGTACTCTTAGAAGAGCTCCTGTACAAGAACTTCTATATGCACACTGACAACAAAACTAACATGAACAAAAAATGTTTTTTCAAGGGTCAAAAATGCATACAATACTTTCAGATAGTAGGACCTTGTTTAAATAGAAATAAGGCATAATTCAAGTCAAGAGGTTAAACTCGTTTCAGAACCCAACTAAAGAAGGAATTCAGGAGTTCTTACCTCTATATGTTGTATACAAATAGAGCACAAAAAGCTGGAAGAGTCTGCTCTGCGGCCTTCTGGGCCTGATCGTCTGAGTTCTTGTGTAAACTTTAGGCCAAAGAAGAGCACTACACATCTCACAAAGCCAAATTCAAATGCATTTTCAGAAAGGAAATGTTTCATCTAAAAGAAGCAGGATGGTCTACAGAGTAGTTCTCACTAAATCTTACCCAGAAATTTACATTACCAAATAAACATGTAAGCTTCTTTGTATGAAATTCTAAACTTAGAGTAGTGGTCTTGGTTTTCAATAGATTTTAAATAACACTTGGATATATATTTACTCTATCAATGGGGGAAAAAAAAAAAGGGCACTCCACAGTAATCAGTCCATCAAAGAAGGAAGAGTCAGCCCTTATTTGTTCTCTAGCTCTTTTGACAGAACAACCCCACAAGAGACTGAGCCAGACTTGCCTATAACTGTCCAGGAGTCTCCAGCGGAGGCATGGGTCGACAGTGGCCTGCTGCAGGGTCAGGGGCACTGACTCCAACAGTCCTGGGAGCAGGAGCATACTGACATAAGTCCTTTTGAAGGAGGTTGCCATTACCACCATTACCCCTACCATAGTTTGGCCTCAGGCCAAACTGCAGGGAGGGAACATAGCCCCACCCATCAGCAGAAAATTGGAGTAAAGATTTACCAAGCAAGGCCCCACATGTTAGAGCAAGACCCAGTTTGCCCCTCAGCCAGTCCCTCCAATCAGGAAACTTCCATAAGCCTCTTATCCTTCTCCATCAGAGGGCAGATAGAATGAAGACCAGAATCACAGAAAACTAACCAAACTGATCACATGGATCACAGCCTTGTCTAACTCAATGAAACTATGAGCCATGCTGTATAGGGCCACCATGGGGCTAAACTTGACATGGACAGGTCATGGTGGAGAGTTTTGATTGGCCCACATGGTTCACTGGAGAAGGGAATGGCAAACCACTTCAGCATTCTTGCCTTGAGAACCCCATGAACAGTATGAAAGGGAAAAATATATGACACTGAAAGATGAACTCCCCAGGTCAGTACGTGCCCAATATGCTACTGGAGAAGAGTGAAGAAAAAGCTCCAGAGGAATGAAGAGGCTAAACCAACGTGGAAACAACGCCCAGATGTGGATCTGTCTGGTAGTGAAAGTAAAGTCCGATGCTGTAAAGAACAATATTGCACATTAGGTCTATCAAGATAAATTGGAAGTGGTCAAACAGGAGAAGGCAAGAGTGAACATCAAAAATTTTAGGAATCAGTGAACTAAAATGGACCGGAATGGGCAAATTTAATTCAGATGACCATTGTATCTACTACTGTGGGCAAGAATCCCTTAGAAGATATGGAGTAGCCCTCAGAGTCAGCAAAAGAGTTCAAAATGCAGTACTTGGGTGCAGTCTCAAAAGTGATGGAATGATCTCTGTTCATTTCCAAGGCAAACTGTTCAATATAACAGTAATCCCCATCTATGCCCCAACCACTAATGCCAAAGAAGCTGAAGTTGAACGGTTCTATGAAGACCTATGAGACCTTCTAGAACTAACACCAAAAAAGATGTCCTTTTCATCATAGGGAACTGGAATGCAAATGTAGGAAGACAAGAGATACCAGAAGTAACAGGCAAGTTTGGCCTTGGAATACAAAATGAAGCAGGACAAAGGCTAACAGTTTTGCCAAGAGGATGCATGTGTCATAGCAAACACCCTCTTCCAGCAACACAAGAGATGGCTCTACACATGGACATCACCAGATGGTCAATACTGAAATCAGGTTGATCCTATTATTTGCAGCTGAGGATGGAGAAATTCTATACAAGCAGCTAAAACAACATCGGGAGCTTACTGTTGCTCAGATCATGAATTCCTTATTGTAAAATTCAGATTTAAATTGAACAAAGTAGAGAAAACCATTAAACCATTCGGTTCAGTTCAGTTGCTCAGTTGTATCCGACTCTCTGCGACTCCATGGACTGCAGTACGCCAAGCCTCCCTGCCCATCACCAGCTCCTGGAGTTTATCAAACTCATGTCCATTGAGTCGGTGAGGTCATCCAACCATCTCATCATCTGTCGTCCACTTCTCCTCCTGCCTTCAGTCTTTCCCAGCATCAGGGTCTTTTCCAGTGAGTCAGCTCTTCACATCAGGTGGCCAAAGTATTAGAGTTTCAGCTTCAACATCAGTCCTTCCAGTGAACACCCAGGACTGATCTCCTTTAGAATGGACTGGTTGGATCTCCTTGCTGTCCAAGGGACTCTCAAGAGTCTTCTCCAACACCACAGTTCAAAAGCATCAATTCTTCAGTGCTCAGCTTTCTTTATAGTCCAACTCTTACATCCATACATGACTTCGGAAAAACCGAAGCCTTGACTAGATGGTCCTTTTTTGGCAAAGTAATGTCTCTTCTTTTTAATATGCTATCTAGGTTGGTCATAACTTTCCATCCAAGGAGTAAGCATCTTTTGATTTCATGGCTATAGTCACCATCTCCAGTGATTCTGAAGCCCAAGAAAATAAAGTCACTGTTTCCACTGTTTCCCCATCTATTTGCCATGAAGTGATGGGACCGGACACCGTTGTCTTAGTTTTCCGAATGTTGAGCTTTAAGCCAACTTTTTCACTCTCCACTTTCACTTTCATCAAGAGGCTCTTTAGTTCTTCTTCACTTTCTGCCATAAGGGTAGTGTCATCTGCATATCTGAGGTTATTGATATTTCTCCTGGCAATCTTGATTCCAGCTTGTGCTTCATCTAGCCCAGTGTTTCTCATGATGTACTCTGCATATAAGTTAAAAAAGCAGGGTGACAACATGCAGCCTTGATGTACTCCTTTTCCTATTTGGAACCAGTCTGTTGTTCCATGTCCAGTTCTAACTGTTGCTTCCTGACCTGCATACAGATTTCTCAAGAGGCAGGTCAGGTGGTCTGGTATTCCCATCTCTTTCAGAATTTTCCACTGGAGAAGTGAATGGCAAACCACTTCAATTATCTTGCCTTGAGAATCCCATGAACAGATCATTCAGGTATGACCTAAATCAAATCCCTTATGATTCTACAGTGGAAGTCACAAATAGATTCAACAGATTAGATCTGATAGTACCTGAAGAACTATGAAGATAGAGGTTTGTGACATTGTACAGAAGGCGGTAATCAAAACCATCCTCAGGAAAGAGAAATGCAAAAAGGCAAAATGGTTGTTTGAGGAGGCCTTACAAATAGCTGAGAAAAGAAGAAAAAGGCAAAGAAAAAAGGAAAGATATACCCATTTGAACACAGAGTTCCAAAGAACAGAAGGAGAGATGAGAAAGACTTCTAAGTGATCAGTGCAAAGAAATAGAGGAAAACAATAGAATGGGAAAGACTAGAGACCTCTTCAAGAAAATTAGAGATACTAAGGCAATATTTCATGCAAAGATGGGCACAATAAAGGACAGAAACAGTATGGACCTAACAGAAGCAGAATATATTACGAAGAGGTGACAAGAATAACAGAAGAACTATACAAAAAATATCTTCATGACCCAGATAACCATAATGGTGTGATCACTCACCTAGAACCAGACATCCTGGAGTGTGAAGTCAAGTGGGCCTTAGGAAGCATCATTGTGAACAAAGCTAGTGGAATTCCAGCTCAGCTGTTTCAGTCCTAAAAAATGAGGCTGTGAAAGTGCTGCACTCAATATACCAGCAAATTGGGAAAACTCAGCAGTGGCCACAGGACTGGAAAAGGTGAAAAATTTTCATTCCAATCCCAGAGAAGGACAATGCCAAAGAGTGTTCAAACTACCACACAATTGCACTCATGTCACACTCTAGCAAAGTGATGCTCAAAATTCTTCAAGTAAGGCTTCATGAACAGAGAACTTTCAGACATTCAAGCTAGATTTAGAAAAGGAAGAGGAACCAGAGATCAAATTGCCAACATCCATTGGATCATAGAAAAAGCAAAAGAATTCTGGAACAACATCTACTTGTGCTTCATTGCCTCCACTAAAGCCTTTGACTCTGTGGATCACAACAAACTGTGGAAACTTCTTTAAAAAATGGGAATACCAGACCACCTTACCTGCCTTCTGAAAAACCTGTATATAGGTCAAGAAGCAACAGCTAGAACTGGACATGGAACAATGGACTGGTTCAAAATTGGAAAAAGAGTACGTCAAGGTTGTCTATTGTCACTCTGCTTATTTAACTTAAAAGCAGAGTACATCATGCGAAATGCTGGACTTGATGAAGCACAAGCTAGAATCAAGATTGCCCAGAAAATATTAATAACCTCAGATATGCAGATGACATCTCCCTTATGGCAGAAAGCAAAGAGGAACTGAAGAGCCTTTTGATTAAAGTAAAAGAAGAGAGTGAAAAAGCTGGCTTAAAACTCAACATTCAGAAAACTAAGATCATGGCATCCAGTCCCATCACTTCGTGGCAAATAGATGGAGAAGCAATGGAAACAGTGACAGGCTTTATTTTCTTGGGCTCCAAAATCACTGGAGATGGTGACTGTAGCCATGAAATTAAAAGATGCTTGCTCCTTGGAAGAAAAGCTATGAACAACCTAGACAGTATATTAAATAGCAGAGACATTACTTTGCCAACAAAGATCTGTCTAGTCAAGGCTATGGTTTTTCCAATAGTCATGTATGAATGTGAGAGCTGGACCATAAAGAAGGCTGAGTGCTGAAGAATTAATGCTTTTGAACTGTGGTGTTGGAGAAGACTCTTGAGAGTCCCTTGGACTGCAAGGAGATCAAACCAGTCAATCCTAAAGGACATCAATCCTGAACATTCATTGGAAGGACTGATGCTGAAGCTGAAGCTCCATCGGCTTTGCCACCTGATGGAAAGAACTGACTCATTAGAAAAAGACCCTGATGCTGGGAAGGATTGAAGGCAGGAGGAGAAGGGGATGACAGAGGACGAGATGGTTGGATGGCATCATCAACTTGATGGACTTGAGTTTGAGCAATCTCCAGGAGTTGGTGATGGTCAGGCAAGAGTGGTGTGCTGCAGTCTGTGGGGTCGCAAAGAATCGGACAAGACTGAGCAACTGGACAACAGCAACACGTTTCTGTGACTCCTTCTATCCACTGTGGTTTCAAAGATGGTAGGCTGAGTTTGAGATTTCAGTCATGGTATCCTGTTATTCATATTTAAAAACATAAGAAAAATAAGAATGATAGGGTTGTAACCCAAGGTGACTTATTTTCCTTTTTTCTTTTTCTAATTTTTCTGTATTTTCTACAGTGAGACTATGTTAGTTTTATAATCAGAAAAATGGTATAATTTATTTTTAAGAATTTATGTTGTTCTGGACTGGCGACTCGTTTCATACATGATATTATACATGCTTCAATGCCATTCTCCCAAATCCAAACTAACACAATATTGTAAAGTTTAAAAATAAAATTAAAAAAAAAAGAATTTATGTTGTTCTTATGATTAATCATGTATATGAGGTTTTTTAAAAAAAATATTGAGTTTTTGTTTTTTTTTTATCACTGGTAACTCCTCTTGTAGCCCTGAATAAATATAGTTTCTCATTTACAAAAGTAAGTTTCCTTCACAGAATTAAAAGTAAAAATATTTTATCCATCCTGTACAATATGAGAACCTTAACTGTATAAATTGATTTCTTAATGTGATAAGCTGTAGTTATTTCTAATGTGTTATAGAAAAAATAGAAAAAGGAAAAGAAAACAAGCATTAGGGTCAGATAACCCTGATTTAATTCCTGCTTGTATATTCTAAGCAAATCTCAGTTTGCTACACTAAAATTAAATTGACATCATAGTGAACATTATAAGAATCCTTTCCCTCACAGCTTATGGGCATCAAAAAACCAAACCAAAACAAACAAACAAACAAACAAACAAACCTGTAAAACCACACTACTAACTATAAAGTTCTAACTGAAGATATTTAAAAAATTTTAAAGTGCACAGGACCTAAAGAAACTCCATGAACAATGCCATGGAAATTCCAAGGGTATTCTTAGAAGCAGTGTCACTGTGTGCTTTTTTATATCTCTAGACAATTTTATGTTGACTAAGTTTGCTCCCTTTTTGAAAAACAAAAATAACAGGACGTGAGGAGGAGATCAAATACTTCATGTGTACTATGAAGAAATTTTTGATGTCTAACTGCAGTCAAGTCCTGATGTACGAAGGAATATCGGGATATGGAAAAAGTCAGATACTTGTGGAAATTGAGTACCTGGCCCACGGTGAGAACCACAGGTGAGTGTCATGCAATGACCACTTTTTTGTGGATCCAGAGAATCCTGACATCCTTAAGAATTTCATTTGTTTTAATGTTCCTCTCCTTTATATAGGTTGCCTCTTATAAACTACCCACAATCTATCAGTTATTATTGGATATCATGCCCCTTACATTAATAATTAATTAATGAGAAACATATTGAAGTAAGAAAATAAAAAGCTGGGTTGACCCCTTGAGATCCTAATTTAATGCCTGGAAGAGCTTGGATATTGATATTTTAAGTTTCCTAATGCTCAGACAGTTTGAGAACAACTGGTATAGATGATGAAACTGAAGCTACATTTGGTCTGAAGCAAATACATAAGTTTATCCTGTAGTTGACACTGTAGGAATCACTAGCTCAAACCATTGAGCCCTGAGAATGTGGTTAGAGAATGGAAGGCCTCTGGATTTTCCTTTGAAAGGCAGAGCTAATGTACTTGCCTCTTGCTATTTGTCTCTTTTCAAAGAAGGAATGTCATGAGGGCTGTCTTTGGAACAACCTGTCTCATGGAGGTGAACAGTGTGGTATTCAATAACAGTGATGATAACCAAGACAATGGTAATTGTGTCACACACCCTCTCACCATTTAACATAAAGGTTTTAAAGGGAAAATTCTTATTAGTCTTAGTTTTAGCTGTGTTTCTACTCTCTTTAAATGTCAGGCCTGAGAGAGGCTAGTTTTTAAATGTATTTAACAGTGCTGAGGGAATAATTCAAAATAACCAGAAGACATGTTATTTATTCCATCACTTACTGAGTCTTTATAGTACCTGAGTGCTATGTTAGTTTGCTAGAGCTACCGAGACAAAGCACCACAAACTAGATGGCTTAACCAACAGAAGTATATTGTCTCTGTATATAGGAGGATAGAAGTCTAAGATCCTAGTGTCGTAAAGTTGGTTCCTTCCATCAGCTGTGAGGGACAATCTGTTTTGTCCCTCTTTCCCAGCTTCTGGTGGCTTGCTGGCGATCACTGGTATTCGTTGGCTTATGGAATCACTACCCCAATCTCTGCCTCCATTTTCACATGATATTCTCCATGTGTGTTGTCTGTGTCCAAATTCCCCCCCCCCAATAAAAATATATTTAAAAACTCTCTCTGATTCCTGACTTTCTTATAAACAGGACTATTGCTATCGTGTTGACTAAGATCAGCTTCAATCAAAATTTTTATACCATCCAGATACTCATGGCCAATGTACTAGGTCTGGATACTTGCAAACATTATAAAGAACGACAGACTAACCTTCAAAATAAAGTCAAGTCACTGTTGGATGAAAAGTTCCATTGTCTTCTTAATGACATTTTCCATGTGCAGGTAACGAGCTGGTGTTTAGACTCCCGTGAGAAATTGTGAAGGGGCAGGTGAGGCCACCCCTCTGTCATGCTTTATGACACCGCATCTCTTTGGCTTTTATGATCCTTTCCTTTTCTCATCTAGGGTATCCAAGGTGGTAAGGAAATGGCTCCCAATCCTTGAATGAGCACCCACCTTCCTAAGATATATTGGTACCAGACTCAAGATAATCCAAATAACCATCTGCTGATTCTTTTTTTTCCCCCTCATCTTCCCATCCTAGGTATACTATACTAGCTAGTCAAGGGCACAAAATCCCTCTGCTCCCAAAGGTGATTGCCAATGCAAAGATAAGAGTGTGCCCTATTTTTTCTCATATCTATTAGATTCAATGACATAGAGTATTAGAGCTGAAAGAGATGTTATGAATTATCTAACATACGAGGATTTTAAGGCACAGAACAGTAAAGTGAACTGCCAAAGACACAAACTAGTAGTTCCCTCTGCTGTTTTCCAGTACTCAATATTCTTATAATTTTTTATCTAGTTCCCTATTTCACGGGAGGTTTCCAAGATGAGCACCATGAGAAAGCAAAAGCAGTTGGAGGCATTGTTTATGAAGATCTTGGAGCAAGTAAGAGCGTTTATGGGTCAAATAATGGAGGGGAGGGGAGAAACTGGGCATCCTATCGCAAAGCCAGGTTGTCTCAAGAGTTCAGATTCCAAAGACAAGAAGCTCTGAATTATGTGAAAGCTTTAACCCGAAGTGTTTCATTCTCCTCCATCCTTCGAAACCCCAAGGTGAGAGTCTATTCAGAATTTAGTTGTATTTGAAAGGACTCCTTTAACATTACTCCTGGGAGTTTGGCCTCATCTTAAAACCAGTCCTCGTTTTTTCCCTCCCTCTGTGTAAGAAGCGATCTATCAAACCATTTATGTATACAGGCTCTGGAGTCAGACTACAAGAGCTTGAGCCCTTAAGCCTATTATTTGCTACCTAGGTAAGCTTGACCAAATGACTCAACCTGTCCGTGCTTTTACTTTATCTTCTATAAAGTGAAGAAATAATAGTACCCAGCTCACAGGGTTATAAGGTTTAAATGACTAGATTATGTGTAAAACAGAATAGAATCTTTTTCACTGAAGCCACTCAGCCAATGTTAACTGTTTCTCTCTGAGTAATATCATGACTGTCCATTATATGCGGTTGATCACCAACTTTATATCCCATTCCCTAGCTCTCTTGTAAGCACCAGAACCATGTTTCGAAGAACCTTCTGTGTATTCCACTTGGATGTGGGGAATCATACTCAGTTCAGTGTCTAACACTAAATTCATTTTTCCCCCCTACTTCAGTACCCTATCTTCCTCATCCTGATCGTGACCTTTGATTTAGTTAATAACAAGTTCATTCACACATCATTCAAGTTATCTTTGCTACCTTCCTCACTATTTGCCACATCGTCTGCATCTACTCAGTTGCCAAGTCCTACATGTCTACCTCAGACCGACTCTAGAACCCATCCATCCTGTGTTCCCCACTATAGTTCAGGCTCTTTCTCGTCTATTACTATAGCTTTCCAGCTAATCTCTGTGCAGTATACGTCTCCACTGCAATTCATCCTCCATATAACTGCCAGGGTGTATGCAAATTGCTCCAACCTCTGCTTTATACTAATCAAACAATTCTCAATACTAAGAGATAAAAGCCAAAAGACTTTTTTTTAACCTTGGAGAAATGCTACTCATCGTTCAGTGTCACCTCTTCAGTTGAGAACTCCCCCAGATCACAAGGCATGACTAATTCCTCTCCCACTGTGCTTCTGTGACACTGTGAACATACTTCTTATTATGTTTTCCATACTGTATTGCAATTTGCTACTTCAATCTGTGTCTCTCTCCCTCAGGACATTGTGGACTTCTTAAGGAGAGGGAGCCTCTTATTCATTTTCGTATCACTATTGACCAGAAGAATGTTTGGCACACAATAAACAATTCAAGTTTGTGGCAATAAATGTACAATAGAAATTCCTCCTTTTCCACTGCAGGCAAATAAGGCCATATCAGTAATTTCTAAATGTCAGATTTTGAGGACTGTTTGCATCACAAATATCCAGGAAGCTTGATAAAATATATGTATTTATGAGTTCTACCTGAAATTGAAAAAGGCTTGGTTTGGGCCTAGGAATCTGTTTAGTTTGGTTTTAAAATTCCTCAGTGGTTCTGATACAGATCTAGTTGGAAACTGTGACTAAAGCTGTGCTTTGACTCAGTGCTATGATGACAGTCTTTGGATCATTTACTATCAGTGTGATCTTGGGCAAGTGGCTTAACTTCTCTGTGCCTTAATTTTCTCAGTAAATAGATTCAAGAGTGCCACCTCTGTAAACATTATGAAGATTTTAAATGAATTAATTTATGGAAGTGCATCACACATTGCTGGGAACACAGTAGGTGCAGTGTAAATGTTGGCTTTTATTCACATTAGATATGACCCAATTCAATCTATTTAAAAATTTTTTAAATTTATTTGGCTGTTCTGAGTCTTACTTGCAGCACACAGGATCATCAGTCTTCACTGTGGCATGCAGGATCTTACAGTTGTGGCAAGTGGGATCTAGTTCCCTGACCAAGGATCAAACCTGGGCCCCTTGCATTGGGAGCAGAGAGTCTTAGCTGCTGGACCCCCAGGGAGTCTTCAATCTTCTTATTTTAAACCTATGGAAGCTGGGGCCAATGATGTACTATTGAATTCATGTGGGGGTTTTGGTTCTTGCTTTACTCTCCTCAATTCACAAATAATTCACTGATAAGACCATTCTATGAGTAAAACTCACATTCCTATCTGCCCATATGATATTTTTAAAGACAGGAGTTTTAAAGATGATAGTCAAATACAAAACAAAACAATGGGATGCTAACCTCTATTCATTAAATGTTCTCAGAGTCAGTGAAGAGCGTACAATCTGGTGACAGAATGAGGCTGTAAGAGGAGACTTACTGTGTGTATGTGAGAAAACAGGCTATGTAATACTTTAGAATGATCATCTTCTGAAATTTGAAAGTACCCTTTACTGCTTTGGTTTATAAAAACATATAGAGGGAAAGAATGGCTTAACAATCACTTCTCAGAGGGAACCAAGAGAAGCCAAGAGCAGTCTGGAGCAGCAAGAATGGGAAAAGTTTCCTCCATTTAGATATCTTACACTGTGGAAATATAGAGCCCACTACACGAGGGCTCACACTACAATGTAAGCTCTATGTTTTGTCTAATACTGTATCCTCAGTGCTTAGAACAGCACCTGACTCTAAGGGATGCACGGTAAATGCTTAATGAGCAAATAAATAATTCAGACTAGTTAGGGAAAAGCAGTCTACACGAAAAAAGGACACTGGATCTGTTTTTAAGTATAACGTGCTATAACTCAAGCTGCTGCTGCTGCGAAGTTGCTTCAGTCGTGTCCGACTCTGTGCAACCCCATAGACGGCAGCCCACCAGGCCCCCCCGTCCCTGGGATTCTCCAGGCAAGAACACTGGAGTGGGTTGCCATTTCCTTCTCCAATGCATGAAAGTGAAAAGTGAAAGTGAAGTCGTTCAGTCGTGTCCGACTCCTAGTGACCCCATGGACTTCAGCCCACCAGGCTCCTCCGTCCATGGGATTTTCCAGGCAAGAGTACTGGAGTGGGGTGCCATTCAAGCTAGAACAGCATACACTGCTGGCAGGGCAAAGACCAGATCGATTCCTCTCAGCACTTTGCCTCCAGCACCCAGCCCAGTGAGTGCTTGGTAAAGATGTGTTGAATAGATGTTAGCTGAATAAATGTCAAATAGGTATTTCCAGGAGACCTTCATTTTTCAATAAATTAGAATGACTTGAAGTAAATCTCAGTTATTTTTATGTAATGGGTATTTAACTTGACTACAACCCATCTATCCTATACATTATCTTGTCACAAAGATCTGACCAAGTATGAGTTTCTTCCAGCCAGTTCAGTCCCAATGGTCACAAATTCCAAGTTAGCAGAATCTAAATTATCACAAAGACACTGGAAAGAAAAGATTTAACTTAGCTTTGCAAAACTCAGTGGAAACACATGCATACCCATACATATGTATAAAAAACTGAAGTCATGGGAGTTCCCCGGTGATCTAACTGGATTCGGTGCTTTCACTGCTGTGGCCCATATTCAGTCCTTGTCCGGGAACTGAGATCCCACAAGTCTGGCGGGGCAGCCAGAACACAAAACAAAAACAAAAAATCCTGAAGTTCTACAGCACTTTTCTTTCTATTTCTTCACCTGGTTTAGACAGTGAAAGAGGAAAGGATTATTTTCATCATTGATGAGGGCCAGTTTATCGATTCAGCCTCCTGGACCTTCATGGAAAAGCTTATCCGGTCTGTTCCCATCTTCATCATCATGTCCCTGTCTCCCTTTGTCAACACACCCTGTGCAGCTGCCAGTGCCATAATGAAGAACAGGAACACCACCTATGTCACCCTGGGACCTGTGCAGCCTAAGGACATCCTCAACAAAGTCTGCCTGGACCTCAGTGTCAAGGGCATCCCCAAAGAACTGGACACGTGAGTAACCCATTTATTCTAAGGCCTTGACTTATTCACCAGGTCCAAACTTCATCAGATTCCTTAGGTTGTGTCTGAAAGCACCCATTTCAGTATTCCCACTGGTCCCGCCTTTCAAAGGGGCCATTGAACATGCTTGGTAGGATGGATGCTGCTCACCTTGTCTTGTTATGGTCCTTGTTACATCATGTTCAGCTTTGCTTAGAGGCATGAGTTTTGCTTCCCTTTCATCAAGCTGGGTATAGGTACACTCAACTCTAACCTACAGGGACTAACGTCACAGTCATGGGCAAGTGACACGAAAGGCAAATCGGTGAACATTAAAGACCACAACCCACAACTGAGCCAGGTCTTAGTCCCCAGTAATAACATGGTCTGGTACTGGTGTTCTTTGTCACGGTAGATCTTGATATCTTCTCAGTGACTCCTGTACTGGGTCTTGTCAGCAGTCCCCTTAACAACATAGAAATGCCCCTTCCTTAGCTGTCTGTTTACAACTCACCATGGCATCTGTTCTGCATAATGAGGTTATCTTGCTTCTGGAAAAGCAATGTCTCAGACACCAGGCATAAATTTGCCGTGTTCTCTCCCTTTGACTCCCTGTCTCTCCCTCTTTATCTCTGTATTTATTTAATATGTATATATTTATTATATATATGTATTACCTTTTGATCTATCCTTCCTAATTCTAGGACTGCGTCTCAAAGATATATTTCCAGGGAACTATACTCAAAATTTTGTAATAACCTATAAGGGAAAAGAATCTGAACATATATATAACACATTTATACGTGTGTGTGTGTGTGTATATGTATATATAATCACTTTGCTGCATACCTGAAAATAATACAACATTGTATATATATTGACAAAAATATGAAGTGACATATGGACACAGTTTTTATTGAGGCATTATTTATACTAGTGAAAGACAGAAAACAATCCAAATGTCCGTCTCTAAGAGGACAGTTAGAGTGAAGTTGGATGCATTCACAAAGTGGAGCCCTGCATAGCTACAGAGAGAAATAAGAAAGCTCTACTGACACAGAGGGATGACCAGGATACACTACTGAGGGGAAACAAGGGGAAGCCTAGTGTGCACTATGCACAAAGTGCTGTTTTTTAACCTAAGGAACGGGGTGAAATATATATGTGCATTTTCTATAGTTTTTGAAAGAAACCTTGAAAAGATAAGCCAGAAACTAATTTAAATGGTTACTTATAAGGTGAGGCAGGGAAGCAAGACTGAGGGTGTACCTTATTACGTAGTTTTGAGTTTGGAAAGATTTAAATGTCTTATGTAATTTTCAAAAATGAAAGAAAAAAAAGCAAAGGCAATCCCTAAAAATGGAAAACAAAACAAATGGAGAAAGAAATGCGATTATTTTTGAGTGATTGAGAAGACTCAAATATTTTTCCTTCCTAAAAGAGATAAATAGGTTGCCTCATTTTCACTACAGGTATCTGGCAGAGGGAAGCTGTGGAATTCCGTTTTACTGTGAAGAATTGCTTAAAAACCTAGACCATCACAGGGTCCTTGTTTTCCAGGCAATGGAGTCTGAGGAAAAGACAAATGTGACCTGGAATAACCTGTTCAGTAAGTCCTATAACGATGGTTCTTTCTCTCACTCTCCTTGTGAAGAGAGAGTGGCAAGAGTAGGCTTTTCCGTAGGCTTCTTCCTAAAAGGGTTTGAGGAGGCAGTGAATGCTGGACTTGATATCCCGACTGTGAGAGAACTTAACATTGCCTGGGACTCACTGAACTGAGAGGAAGAATGTAGACCTGTAATCGAGATGAAGGAACGGAGAATCTTAAAGCCCAGAATCAGAACTGGTGAGGGATGTGGATGTTACCAGGGAAAAGAATAACTTGTTTTCCAGAGGTAAAATGATTATCTCAAAGTGAATTGTCAACGAGGTCCTCATGGCACTGAGACATGCAGAAGGATGAACTTTAGATAATGGCACAAAGAGGCCAGGTGGCTATTTTTAAGAAAATGGTTTTGTTGAAGGGAAAGGGTGGGGGTTGGGGAAAGGGGTACAGATGCAAGCTGGGATGTAGACGATTAGGATTAATGTGAATGATAGGAAAATGTCTAGGGTGGGTAGGCTAGTTATTCAAGGAGGTGGCAGTGATAAGGAGAAAAAATAATATGCTAGCAAAAAAGAAAGGAAGGAACTATATTTAGAAAAAGGAAGAAGGTGGCAGTGATAAGGAGAAAAAATAATATGCTAGCAAAAAAGAAAGGAGGGAACTATATTTAGAAGAAAGGAAGAAACTATATTTGGACACAAAGGTTTAAGAGATAGCATCTATGCTATGAAAAAAGAGTTAGAACAGTGCAATCAAAAGAAAATTTTAGCTTTGAAGTTAGGAGTCCAGATTTCAGTTCTCCATATGACATTTAATAGATGATATTTAGGGATTAGTCACAACCTTTATTGCCAGCTACCTGCTCTATGATGTAGAATAAAGGAACTCAAATCTTTTCTCATTTATTCACTCAACAAAGGTCTACTGAGCACCTTTCCTGTGTCTTACACCACAGTAGGCATTCTGGGGATCTCTTTGAATATAAACAAAGTGAGTGAATACAATAAAACTTTGCTGCCTCATTGAGTTTCTTTAATTAAACTTTTTGAGGTGATCATAAATTTACATACAGTTGTAAGAAGTATTGGGTTGGCCAAAAAGTTCATTTGGATTTTTCCATAAGGTGTTATGGGAAAACTCAAATGAACTTTTTGGCTAAAACAATAATAGGGAGAGATTCTATTAATATATACCCTTTACCTGGTTTTCCCCCATAGTAACATAAGCAAAACTCTACAATATAATATCACAACCAGGATATTAATATTGATACAATCAAGATACATAATATTTTCATCACCACGAGGATCCCTCATGTTGCCGTTACAGCCACCCCACTTCTCTCCCACCCATACTTTCTTCCCTGGTAATCACTAATCAGTTCTTCATATCTATAATTTTGTGACTTTAGGGAATTTTTATAGATCGAATAATAGAGTATTGTAATCTTTTGAGATTGTTTTTCACTCAGCATGACTCTCTGGGTTATCTGGGTTGTTGTGAGTATCGGTAGTTTGGTCTCAGTGGTTGCTGAGTAGTGTTCCGTGGTATGGACATACCGTAGGTTGTTTAGCCACTCCCCTGTTGGAGGACACCTGGGCTGTATACAAAAAAAAGAATGCTAAAGAACATTATTGAGTCAGCTGACAAGAGTGGAAGATGGACAGTAAAAGATGATAAGTATATTCTACTTACGTAAGAGAATTGTTATTCTTGGGGAATTCAGAGTAAAGTATTTGGGAGTAAAAGGGCATGATTTATGCGACTCAATACTCAAATGAAATGCTTCTGAAAAATATGTACATAGAGAACAAAGGGTATAGCAAATGGGGTAAAATGTTAACAATAGATGGATTTGAATAAAGATTAATAGTGTTATTCTTACAACTTTTGATAAATTTGAAACTTAACAAATAAACAAATTTTTTTAAAACCAAACAACTTTTATTGGTTTCCTACTGAGTTTACAATGAAATCCAAACTCCCTACCTTGGACTGGAGATCCCTGTGGGAGCTGCCTTCCACGCCCTCTGTGGTCTCACCAACATTCTGAAATACGCTCCAGCCACATTTCTGCTCTTCTAACACCCTGAGCTCCTGGTTGCTCCCTCTCCTTGGTGTTTTGCATACCTACTTCCTCTTGCCCTTATCTCAGGTATTATCTCCTCACAGTCACTTTCTCTGACCATGCCTTGCTTAAGGAAGACCTTCCCTACTCTGCGCTTTTTCATTCGTCTCTGTCACCATGTTTCTTTCTTTCACAAAACTGAGTCACATTATGAGGTTATCCTCTTAATTTATTTATCTGTTGGTTATTATTTGTCTTCCACTGTGAGAATGTCAGCTCCCTGAGGGCAGGAAGTCTTATATACTCCTGAATCTCCAGTCCTAGGATGGCCTGTACCTAAAGGTCTTATACCTAGAGTGATAAAAGAATGGTCATCACAGTGCTAGGTCCTGGAAAGGGACATTAAAAAGCATAGAAGACCATGGATCAAGTCGTGTTCTTTATATATTTTTGGTTGTATGGCTTGTAGGATCTCAATTCCCTGACCAGGAGTTGAACCCGAGCTACAGTAGTGGAAGTGCTGAATCCTAACCACTAGACTTGGCAGGGGACTCCCTGTCAAGTCACATTCTTAATCCCTGTTCTCCTACCCCCACGACACAGGCACACACCTGGTCCCTTTTCTGGTATGCTACCCTTCATTTGCTGCCCCCATCCTGAACTCTTCCTTTGCCCCACTTGCCTTGCTGACCAGTCCTCAGCTTGGCTCCTGCCCAGGTCTATGTTCTGAGGAGGGCATTCTTCACATTCCATCCTCAACCTTTCTCTTTGCTAACTCAGTACTCTCTCTCCACTTGTTTTCAGTTTTTCATTTGTTTTCCAACCTTCTATGTGTGAAGTGCACATGTGAGTGACTATGTATGTGTTTGTGTACATAATATCCAACCTTAATTTCACTCTTAATTCCAGACCCATATTTCCAATTGCCCATTGTCCTATACATCCCACCAAACTCAACAAATATAAAATGTAACCCATTACCTCCCTCCCATACTGCATCTCCTCTTGTATTTCCCATCTTGATTATTGGCAACACTCATGTTTCTCTCACCTCCATCACTATCTTGCCTAGGTCTCTTTTTCTCAATATCATTAGTATTCTTTGCATTATCACTTGCATAATCCTACCCATCTTCACTTCCTGATATTCCATCGTCATAGTTGGAATTCCATTGGAATTCCATGGTCACATTCCATTGACTAGGAAGGTCATACACACCTTCCTAGTCTCTTGCCTGTCCTCACTTCTTCCAGTGTTATCTTCATAAAAATGGTTGGATCACTACCATCCAACTTGGGATATTTCTCCATTGTCTATGGAATAAAGTCCAAACTTCATAGTGGGGTATTGAATGCACTGCATACTCTGCTCTCAAACTTTCTAAGTACATACATCTCCTACAGTAAGTAGCACTCCAGCACTTCACCCACTGTGGTTTGGTCACACTGGCCTCTTTACATTTCCCTAAATTGCAAAGTGCTCGTGGCTTCTGTGCTTTTGCATTGATCACCCTTCTATTTTCTACTTAGAATATCCCTTCATTCTTTAAGGTTCAACCAAAATATTTCTCCCTCTATGAAGCCTTCCTGAATCTACTGACTGAATTAATTGTCCTTTATTCTCTATTCCTCTTTGCTCTTTAGCTCTTTAAGTCACTTTTCCTGTATTATGATTAGTTCCCTAAATATCAGTTTCCATAAATTTTAAGATCCTTGAGGACTGGAAGCATGCATTAGCCACATTTATAGCCTTCACAGGTTCTGATGTATAGAAAGTCTATACTGTGTTATGAACTCTCCAACACTTAACATCTGTGCCTACTCATGTGGCACTTGCTTACTATCTGGTTATTTGACTCTCTGTGTATATACCTTTTCTTTCCAGGAGTTCAGGAACTTAATTATGGTCACCCTCATATTTCCACATTGCCTATCTCAGTGTCTTGTATGTGGTGACCCAAGGACGAAAGAGTAGATAAAACCAAGGAGGGTCTTGGAATGCAGAAATGGAAAAACCGTACCCTTATCATCCTTCCCTCCCCTATGTTGTAACTATTAACAGATTTCAGGTCTTCCTAACCTGTCTCCTCTCCTATCCTATGCTGCTGCTGCTAAGTCGCTTCAGTCGTGTCCAACTCTGTGCAACCCCATAGACAGCAGCCCACTAGGCTCCTCCGTCCCTGGGATTCTCCAAGCAAGAATACTGGAGTGGGTTGCCATTTCCTTCTCCAATGCACGAAAGTGAAAAGTGAAAGTGAAGTCACTCAGTCATGTCAGACTCTTCACGACCCCATGGACTGCAGCCTACCAGGCTCCTCCACCCATGGGATTTTCCAGGCAAGAGTACTGGAGTGGGGTGCCATTGCCTTCTCCGTCCTACCCCACAGGGAGAAGATATTTGGCTTACTGTTCCCACCCCCACGCAGTTTATGTGCTTCATCCAATCAGCAAATGACCTGCAGGACCCCTATCCCACTCCTTGTACCCTGGGTATAAAAGTGGACTAAGGACCCCTATTCAGCGTCAGTTCTCCCTTGAGCTGGCCTGCTGTTCTAACAGCTTCTCCCACTCTAATAAACTTTATTTCCCTTTCATTCTGTCTCATGTTTGGAAATTCTTTTCCAACCTGTGCCCGGACCATGACATTGCAACTCAAGTGTTAATGAATGACTGGAGGGACAAATAAGTAACACATTTTGGAGTACCAGGAGAAAAAATTACCATGCAAGTTTATATTCAAACTTCATTTTTAATATCTTTCTTTTATTAAAAAATGAGTTCTTAAAAATTTTTTTAAATTTATTTTTGGCTGCACTCAGTCTTTCTTGCTTTGTGCAGGCTTTCTCTTGTGGCAAGTGGGGCTGCTCAGTTGTGGTTTGTGGGTTTCTCGTTGCAGTGGCTTTTCCTGTTGCAGCACTCAGACTCTAGAGAAGAGGCTCAGTAGTCTGGCAAGTGGACTTAGTTGCTCCAAAGTATGTGGTATCTTAGTTCCCAGGCCAGAGATCAAACCCATGTTCCCTGCATTGGTAGGTGGATTCTTAACCACTGCACCACCGAGGAAGTCCCTAATATCTCTTTCTGACAATAACTATTCTTAAGTAGAGTACAGTCTTCTACAGAATGTGCTTGCCTCTGAGTGTGGGTATTTCAGTGTGCACACAAGTATATACTGTAAGTATACATATAAGTGTATCGTATACAGTAAGTATGGGTTTCCCAGGTGGTGCTAGTGGTCAAGAACCTGCCTTCCAATGCAAGAGACATGAGACACCAGTTCGATCCCTGGGTCATGAAGATCCCCTGGAGGAGGGCACAGCAATGCTTGCCTGGAGAATCTTCAGGGATAGAGGAGCCTAGTGGGCTATGGTCTATACGGTTGCAAAGAGTCAGACGTGACAGAAGTGATTTAGCATGCATGCACGTATATAGTAAGTATAAACTGTAAGATACACCCTGATAATCTTTGAATCAAATTTTTGTAAAACTGCATGTATTATGGAAGACATTCAGTTGTTATTACCAATCCTTTTTTTCTTGGGCAGGGGAGGGAAAGAAAAACATGTTTTGAGTAAATTTTGATTTTCATATGTCAGCTTTACTTAAAACAGTATTCCAGAATACTTTAGGGGCTGACACACATCTCTGCCTGCTCATTCTCATGTGAGACCCAACTCTAAGTTTATTGGAAAACCCAGATAATAATAGGACAATGACTCTCAACTTTTCTTCCCTTATACCTCTCTATAGAGAACTTTGCTAAGCCAACAGAGGACTTAAAAACATTTACTTTCAGTCTTGAGGAGGAAAATGAAGAAGTCTGTAACCTCGCTAGTGGTGTCAGATTGAAAAACTTGTCACCACCAGCATCATTAAAAGGTAAAGAAAATGTGACCTGGTGTTCACTTCCCAGGACCCAGATTTTCCTCTTGCTTTCTTTAGAATGCTTCGACAAAGGAGAAAGTGAGAGGGTAACAGACAGGAAGGCTGGGGTCTCCAAACGGAGGAAATAGGCTGCGAGCCTTGGACATTGTTTCTCTCTCTCTTAAGTGGCAGGAGGAAACAAACTACAAGTGTTAGATATTTTCCCCTTCTCTGTACAAATTTAAAAAGAGGTTTCTTTTAAAATTCTGTGTCACCATGACAACACCTGGTTCTACCTGAACTTAACTTTTCTCCAACCTTGAGCTAACCAAGGCATTTTTCTTATGGAAATGTTTTTCTTAAGCTATGTTAATGAACTACGTATTTATCCTAAACTGTCTTCAAGTTGGTTCTGCCTAAGACTCAAAACTGACTTGACAAACCAGTATGTTTTACTCAGGCAAATATTCTCTTAAGCTATGTTAATAAGGGGCTTCCCTGGTGGCTCAGAGGTTAAAGTGTCTGCTCTGCAATGCAGGAGACCTGGGTTCAATCCCTGGGTCGGGAAGATCCCCTGGAGAAGGAAATGGCAGTCCAATCCAGTATTCTTGCCTGAAGACTTCCATGGACAGAGAAGCCTGGCAGGCTACAGTTTGTGGGGTCACAAAGAGTTGGACACGACTGAGCAACTAACAGACACACAAAGTAGCTATATAACATCTGGCTAAAGACTAGCAGGAGAGGCACTCTTTCTGCCCGCTTCTGATGTCTATGTCAGAAGCTTTCTCTACCTCTTTTATACTTTAATGAAACTTTATTACACAAAAGCTCTGAGCGATCAAGCCTCATCACTGGCCATGGATTGAATTCTTCTCCTCCGGAGGCCAAGAATCCCGGCATCTTGCACAGCTCAGCAACAACCTTTCAAAAGGAAGATAGAAGACTGGCTTTATCTGTTTCATGTTACCTAGGCAATGGGAAGGCTCCATGGTAGGCTTGCTTTTCCTTTTCTAAATAGAAGCCACCTTCCTCCTGTGCATATTTTGAAGTCTGATTTGAACAAGGTTTTATTCAACTGCATAAAAGAATGATGTATAGTACATTTGCAATTAAGCAGAAATCAAATAATGAGAGAAAATCTAACACTGATACTTTTTCTCAGCTATCTACTTCTGAAATGACAAACAAGGGAATTTATATCAAGAAGGTACTATTATTCATTTCAAGAGAAACTAATTTCAAGCACTGTTCTAGTATGCATTCAGCTCAAGTCCATGCCTTCTATGGAATGTTCAAATGTTTAGTAGAAGGATGAGATTTCAAGTTCTCAGTCTTCAAAACAGCATTGTTTGTGTTTCATTCACTATGTCTAATAAAGTAGCAAGGTAGACTAGTTTGGTTTCTTTTAACCAGTATTTTTTTATTGAAGAAGTTGATTTACATACAATGTGTATTAATTTCTACTGTACAACAAAGTGATTTTTGTTATATATATATATATTTATATATGAAGTATATATATATATATGTATATTTATATACATATATATACACAAAATTATATACTTTTTTTTTAACTGTACTATGTGGCTTGCAGGATCTTAGTTCCTCAACCAGGGATTGAACCCAGGCCATGTCAGTGAAAACCCAGAAACCTTACAAGTATACCTCCAGGGAATTTCCATGTTCTTTTTTCTATTATGGTTTATTATAGGATATTAAATATAGTTCTGTGTGCTATACAGTAGGACCTTGTTGTTTATTCATTCTTCATATAAAAGCTTACATCTGCTATCCCTGCTTACATCTGGACTAGCTTGGTTTCTACAATGTTCTGTGGACAGGTTGAAGAGTTCATATTTTGTCCTGATGTGGGTGATGCAATAGACGGATATACTGGTCAAGAGTCCAGGAAGTTATGTGAGCTTTGATATTCAAGCTTAGATGGAATTGGAGCTAGGAGCTCTCTGCCACTTGGTCTTGATCATAGAAATAATAATGAGTTGTCACAAGAATGAAAACTGGGAAAGGTCAGTTTTCATTCCAATCCCAAAGAAAGGCAATGCCAAAGAATGCTCAAACTACTGCACAATTGCACTCATCTCACATGCTAGTAAAGAAATGCTCAAAATTCTCCAAGCCAGGCTTCAGCAATACATGACCCATGAACTTCCAGATGTTCAAGCTGGTTTTAGAAAAGGCAGAGGAACGAGAGACCAAATTGCCAGCATCCGCTGGATCATGGAAAAAGCAAGAGAGTTCCAGAAAAACATCTATTTCTGCTTTATTGACTATGCCAAGGCTTTTGACTGTGTTGATCACAATAAACTGTGGAAAATTCTGAAAGAGAAGGGAATACCAGACCACCTGACCTGCCTCTTGAGAAATTTGTATGCAGGTCAGGAAGCAACAGTTAGAACTGGACATGGAACAACAGACTGGTTCCAAATAGGAAAAGGAGTATGTCAAGGCTGTATATTGTCACTCTGCTTATTTAACTTATATGCAGAGTACATCATGAGAAATGCTGGGCTGGAAGACGCACAAGCTGGAATCAAGATTGCCGGGAGAAATATCAATAACCTCAGATATGCAGATGACACCACTCTTATGGCGGAAAGTGAAGAGGAACTCAAAAGCCTCTTGATGAAGGTGAAAGAGGAGAGTAAAAAAGTTGGCTTAAAACTCAACATTCAGAAAATGAAGATCATGGCATCTGGTCCCATCACTTCATGGGAAATAGATGGGAGAACAGTGGAAACAGTGTCAGACTTTATTTTGGGGGGCTCCAAAATCACTGCAGATGGTGACTGCAGCCATGAAATTAAAAGACGCTTACTCCTTGGAAGAAAAATTATGACCAACCTAGACAGCATATTGAAAAGCAGAGACATTACTTTGCCACCAAAGGTCTGTCTAGTCAAGGCTATGGTTTTTCCTGTGGTCATGTATGGATGTGAGAGTTGGACTGAAGAAAGCTGAGTGCCGAAGAATTGATGCTTTTAAACTGTGGTGTTGGAGAAGACTGTTGAGAGTCCCTTGGACTGCAAGGAGATCCAACCAGTCCATTCTGAAGGAGATCAGCCCTGGGATTTCTTTGGAAGGAATGATGCTAAAGCTGAAACTCCAGTACTTTGGCCACCTCATGCGAAGAGTTGACTCATTGGAAAAGACTCATGCTGGGACGGATTGGGGGCAGGAGGAGAATAGGACGACAGAGGATGAGATGGCTGGATGGCATCACTGACTCGATGGACGTGAGTCTGAGTGAACTCCGGGAGTTGGTGATGGACAGGGAGGCCTGGTGTGCTGCAATTCATGGGGTCGCAAAGAGTTGGACAGAGCGACTGAACTGAACTGTCACAAGAATAAATGAATGCTGGAGCAGATAAGAGAAATTTTATTGCCAGGAAGTTCCAGGGTAGCTAGCGAAGTAGATAGGGTAGCTAGTGAAGAAGATAGGGTAGCTAGTGAAAAAGATAGAGACTGACCCACTGGAGAAGTCAGCACAGAACATGGAAGTCACGCCCTGCTCCTTTTTATTTTCTTGGCTGCACTGTGCAGTTTGTAGAATCTTAATTCCCCAACCAGGGCTTGAACCCAGGCTTTTGGCAGTGAAAGCCTGGAGACCTAACCACTGAACTGACAGGGAATTCCTGGGTCCTGCCCCTTCTGACCACTGTGGCCTCCCATGACCTCTCCTCTCCTCACACACCCCTGTCACATTTTAACACCAAATCAGAACACCTTGAAATTGATCTTATTGCTGTGGCCAATGGAACATGCATATTTTTAGGTCATAGCATCTCCATCTTTTGTACTCCTGAGTGCTATCTGCTAAGTAGGTACTAAGCAAATACTTCTTTTGGCTTAGCTCAACTGGGTATAGTTTTATGAACAGGAACTGTAGAGCTGGACAGTTATCCATCTCTAGAATGCATTTGATAAAGACAGATGACTAATTCCCAATTTGTGTGGCTTTCTACCTGCAGAAATCTCTCTGGTCCAGCTGGATAGCATGAGCCTGTCCCATCAGATGTTGGTGAGATGTGCTGCCATCATTGGCCTAACTTTCACTACAGAGCTGTTGTTTGAGATTCTCCCTTGTTGGGACATGAAGATGATGATCAATGCCCTGGCAACCCTTGTGGAATCCAACATCTTTGATTGTTTCCAAAATGGCAAGGAGCTCCGAATGGCCCTAGAAAAGAACGCAGCTTCATTTGAGGTGAATTATCGATCCCTTTCTCTGAAGCCGCTCATTGAAGGAATGGGTGAGTAGAGCCTGGAAATGAATCATAGTTCCTTCAGTTTAAGGCACATTTTGATAAAGGAATGGATCTGTGTTTTGTAGCAGAGGCTGACTTATTTTCCATGGTGTCTCTGTCTTCTCTAGACCATGGTGAGGAGGAACAGCTCCGTGAGCTGGAAAGTGAGGTGATTCAGTGCCACATCATTCGATTCTGCAGCCCAGTGATGCAGAAAACAGCCTATGAGCTGTGGTTGAAGGACCAGAAGAAAGCCATGCACTTGAAATGCGCCCGCTTTCTGGAAGAAAACGCCCACAGGTGTGAGCCCTGCCGAAGTGGAGACTTCGTCCCCTTTCATCACTTCGCAGTGGATATCCGGCTCAACACCTTGGACTTGGATACCATTAGGAAGATGGCTAAGTCCCATGGATTTCAAAGTAAACTTTTTTCATTCCTAATTAGTCCTAATTATTCCTGGGGAAAACAAAGGCAAGATCTATAAGGAGTAGATCTAGACCATGAGGGTTTCAAGTCCTCTTCTGGCTCAGACACCACAAATGATGAGACTTAAGCAGTGTAGGTCAGTGAGGCAGGGAGAGTTGAGGAGTGTACCTGCAACTGAGTTGGCAGAACCAATCTCACTGTGAGACTGTCAGGATGGATATGGGGATAAGGACTCTGGTAGAAATGAGGTATGACCGGAGCTCAAATTATAATTTCCAAAGGGGTAAAACAGACAATCACATCAAGGGGTGGAACCCAAGGAGGGGAGCATGACCCAAGAGGGAGTAATGTTTCTTGGCAGATAAGAATGCTGTTTCTCTGTGTAGTTTGAAACAAGGTTCCAGTAGAAAAGGAGTATGAGTGGGAGAGAATTAGCCAGGACTAAACAGGTCAGGGTCCCAGAAAAGAGGGCTTGGGTTCAGGACAGGGATTCAGGATGTTAAAATTTGTACCAAGTACCTAGATACAATGAATGTTGCAATCCAAAGTGAGGCAAATAGATGAATGTACAGACAAATAAAATATACAAAGGAAATAGTTGAGTATCAGTTATTATCTTGGATCCTTCATCCACATTCAAGATATGAAATGAGGAAGAGTGTGGAGAAGGCTAGGATTTGTGGGGAGATTTGGCAAGAACTGAGGAGTAACTGTGTACCCCCAAGTGGGTTACTTCCTTCATCACCCCAACCCTAGGAAGGTGTCTCCTTTGAAATTGGTTTGAGGACACAGAAAACCTCATACCTAATGAAGCCAAAGCACCCTGTGGCTGAAACAGGATCAACCTGCCCTCCCAGAGTTTGGGAAAGGATTTATTTATCCCATAAATCAGATATAACTCACCTGGGAGAAAAAGTCAGCCTGCTGCCATTTTAAGTTGCTCCCAAAAGTACCCCTAAGAGTGTGAGAAGACCCCTAGTAGTGGACTGCTGGAATAAAACAAACATTAAGAGAGCAGGCAATGGAGAGCTAAAGAAGATACATGACCAGATCAAGGTAGCTTCAGTGAAGAGTCCCAACGTAGGGCTACAGTCAAAGCACCAGCGAAAGTATTCATAGTAAAGAGTTGACTGACAGATAAAAGGGAAAGAATACTCCAGACTGTCTGGAATCAGTGAGTCTTACTTTACAAATACATATATAATATAAATATGTATGTTTTAATTAATTTACTTGTTTGGTGAGGAGTAAAATCAGCTGGCAGCTAGCAGACAGGTCAATTGGAGCAGAGCTGGTCTTCAGCAGGCTGGCTAGGGCCACCAGAGAGAACAACTTGAGTTATTCAGGTTCTCCAATGTACCATAACTTTCACTCCGGAGCATATATGTTGGGATGTCTCTGAGAAATGTCTGCTGATGTCCATTCATCAGCACCTTCAGCTGAGTGAGGCTAGGGCTCAACTATTTCCCTTATCAGAATTTTTCACCTATTTAGAAGGGTATCAACTAGATATCTTTAAAGACATTTTTTAGATTTCCTGAAAGTTTTACCATAAAAACAATAGTCCCAAGACCTACTGTCCTCCATTCGTATGTTCAGTAGTTCTTCTCATTTTTTTTTTAAGATTTTTTTATTTTTTTGGTGTGGACCATTTTCAGTGGTTATATATGGATGTGAAAGTTGGACCATAAAGAAGGTTGAGCACCAAAGAATTGATGCTTTCAAATTGTGGTGCTGGAGAGGACTCTTGAGAGTCCTTGGAGTGCAAGGAGATCAAACCAGTCAATCCTAAAGGAAATCACCCTGAATATTCATCAAGAGGACATCAGTGATGCCAAGCTCCAATACTTTGTCCACGTGATGCAAAGAACCGACTCATTGGAAGAAACCTTGATGCTGGGAAAGATTGAGGGAAGGAGGAGAAGGGGGCGACAGAGGATGAGATGGTTGGATGGCATCACCAACTCAATGAACATGAGTTTGAGCAAAATCTGGGAGATAGTGAAGGACAGGGAAGCCTGGTGTGCTGCCGTCCATGGGGTCACAAAAAGTCAGAGAGGACTTAGCCACTGAATAGCAACAAAATTTTTAAAGTCTTTTATTGAATTTGTTACAATATTGCTTATGTTGGTTTTGTTGGCCATTAGGCATGTGGGATCTTAGCTCCCCAACCAGGGATGGAACCTGTACCCCCTGCTTTGGAAGGCAAAGTCTTAACTGCTGGACCATGAGGGCAGTCACAAGGGGAAATATTTTTAACTTAGCTCTTCTTTCTAGTCATTACCTCCATATGCTAAGTGATATGTTAATGCTGCTTTTTAAAAAATCAAATTCTGACATCACCTGTTTTAGTCTTGCTATGGTAGGTGAAAATCTAACTTTATTACACCACTCTTGGGCACCTCTCTCCCAATGTTGTTATAGCACTATCATTAGATAAATGAATCAAGTATCTACATTATTAAGACTATGTAACTGCTGTTATAGAACTAAGTAATATACTGTGAATAGATTTCTTTAAAAAAGTTTATTTTTCCTAGAGTTTTTATGAAATTTTCTTTTTGCAATGTCTTTGCTATAATATCCTGTTTCAGTCTTGGCTGAAAGACAAAAACAAAGACATTTGTTATCTCCAAATCTCCCCTAAGTGTGAGGTATGCTTTTAGGTAATATTGGAGAAGGGCATGTTAATATCATACGAGTTTCAAGAACACAGCACTAGGTATGAATCAGTGAAGTTGATTCCCTTTTCAATTCTCTCTCCTTCCTAAAAACTTATTTTCTAAGTTTTGATCCATTCTAAGGATGGACAGCCCATGGGCTCCCTCCTGGGTTCTTTCCTTCCACCTACTCCACCTAATTCTTCAGGGACCACTCCTTTTATCCCTTTGATCTTCTCAATATGCGATTTTCTCATTCAACATTTCATTTACTCATTTAGTAAATATTTATTGAGTTTCTTATATGTGCCAGAGGTTGTTCTAGGCACATCGATAGAGCAGAAGGAGCCAGCAAAATGGGCAGCCATTGAGGAAAGAAAGCAAGGGAATGGGTGTTACAGAAGCTGGTAAAAGCAAGGAGAGGTCAGTTGTTGCAAATACTGCCAAGAGGTATAATGAGATGCAGACAAAGATGTAATGTTTGGATCTGGCAACTTGTTTTTACTGGTAACTCTAACAAGAAAGTTTTAGAGGAGTAGGAGGATAAAGGCATAATTCAGTTTATTCAGCTTCTATTCACTAGAGATGAACTGGATGGCAGACTAGGAAAATGAAAGTCACTCAGTCGTGTCTGATTCTTTGCAACCCCATGGACTATACAGTCCATGGAATTCTCCAGGCCAGAATACTGGAGTGGGTAGCCTTTCCCTTCCCCAGGGATCTTCCGAACTCAGGGATCAAACTCAGGTCTTGCACATTGCAGCAGATTCTTTACTAGCTGAGCCACCAAGGAAGCCCAAGAATACTGGAGTGGGTAGCCCATCCCTTCTCCAGAGGATCGTCCCACCCCAGGAATGGAACCGGGGTCTCCTGCATTGCAGGCAGATTCTTTACCAACTGAGCTATCAGGGAAGCCAGACAGCAGACTAGGAGAGGTGGACAAATCAGTCCTTATACAGTATGATAAAGGATGATGATAGAGGCTGATTGGGGCCATTGGACACACAAGTTTGGGCACTGACTCTAAGGGGCAAAGGCACAGAAGGCTTTCAGAAGAAGGTGGTAGTAGATACTCAGACTGCATTTTATAAATTGAAAGATCTGTGGAGTAATGCATTTATCTTGGAGTCCGGAGACTTATATCACTAACAGATCTGAGACAAGTCCCTTCTACTCTCTAGGATTGTTCCATCTCCTCGAATGGAGAAGTGGCTGGATTCAACAATCCTCATTTGTTTTCTGTTTTAAGATCTTTATGGAATTTTCTAACCTATTGCAGTCTGGATAGACTGAAGGTTTTAAATTCAAGGCTCTCTGCCCTTAAGTTATTCCCCTTTTGGGGGTATTCCATTAAATGTCAATTTCTCTGTTAGAAGCTGACATCATTTTCTTCAGCATTATTAATTTATACTTTGAGTTGTGCTTAGTCACTTCAGTGTGTGACTCTTTGTGACCCCATGGGCTGCAGCCTGCCAGGTTCCTCTGATCATGGGGATTCTCCAGGCAAGAATACTGGAGTGGGTTGCCATGCTCTCCTCCAGGATACTTTTAGTAAATTATGATTGTGTTATCATCTAAAACAAACCCCACTATTTCAGTGGGTTCACACAATAGAATGATAGCTTTTTTCTGTCCAGGTAATGATCCAGTGAGCATTTTGACAATGAGCCTTGTTCACAGTCAGTCAGGGACCCAGGCTCCATCTGTGTTGTGGGTTTGCTATCCCTTAGATCTCCACAATTAATTTGTTTTCCTGTGAAAGGAGAAGGTGGTGAAGATATCTAACCATCTCAATTCAGAGGTGACATATATTATTTCTGATGGAATCCCATTTTTAAACTCAACACATGGCTTCACTGAAGAGTGAATGAAGAGTGAATGTAATAGGAGGAAATTCCATGGTGGGCCAGTGGTTAGGACTCACTCGGTGCTTTCACTGACATGGGCTTGGAACTGATATCCTGCAAGCTGCACAGCATGACACGGACCAAAAAGGAAAAGGAAAAAGATGCAAAAGGACTGAGAAATGTAGATCCTGGCTAGGCAACAACAATTTTATTGTGGAAAGGGAACAGGAAGCTTCAGTATACCCCAGACATCTCTGCCACATGATCATTTCAACGACTGATACAACTCACTTGTTTGTTTATTTTCCAGCTGAAGAAGAGATCACTTTTTCAAGAATAGAGACTTCTAAGAAATCTGAAATATTTTCTGAAAATCTCAGGTACAGTCATCTATAATTGTTTAGAAAGTAGAGCATGAACAGTTGGCATTAAATTCAGACCATTGTTAGAATCATTTGTTTGGTCAGTACTCTGGCTCTTTAAGGCACAAGTCAGAGGGTTATGTTTTAAGTCTAATCAGTCATTATGTAACCGAGCAGGATCGTGGTGGGTCCTTCCCAAGACAGACCGTAGCACCTCACGGCACCCCATGTCCTCTGCTGTATGTAACTCCTCTCTGAAAATACGTAGATAGTAGTATCTGATTCATACTTCCTGAGTTATTTTACAGATGCTAAAACCTACCAAATGGAGGAAATCTACATTAGATTTTCTTTTATTTTCTGTCCACACTGTGTGGCATGTGGGATCTTATTTCCCTGACCAGGGATGGAACCTGAGCTCCCTGCAGTGGAAGCTCAGAGTCTAAACCACTACACCACCAGGGAAGTCCCTACATTAGGTTTTCTTATCTTGCTCTTTTATTTGTTTTAAAAGATAGTTTCATATCAAATCCTATCTATATCTACAAGTTATTACTCCTATTTATTTCTGCATTTGGACAGTTCTGAAGAAATAAGAGAAAAGATCTTGAGTTTCTTTGATAACATTATAACAAAAATGAAGATATCTGAAGATAATGTCATCCCTTTGGAATCGTGCCAGTGTGAGGAGATCCTAGAGATTGTCATCATGCCTCTGGCTCACCATTTTCTTGCTTTGGAAGAAAACAACAAAGCCTTATATTACTTCCTAGAACTTGTGTCTGCTTATCTCGTCTTGGGTGATAATTATATGGTAAGCTGTTTCTACCCAGATCACCTCCATCCTTGAGACAACTTACAGACCAGAGAGCCATAAGGGAAGCTCTAGTTTTTGTTTTGTTTTGTTTTGTTTATTGCTTCGTGTTCTTGATTCCTGCCAGTAGCCTCTTCCTTTGAAAATCAAATTGCTCAGAGGGCAAATCACCTGAGATTGAAGAAAGTCAGAACAAACCGCAACTACCATTATACATTATATTGCCACCTTTAAAAACTTGCTATGGATTGTCTACCTATATGAGACTCTGGTCTCAACTCTTCAGTTTCAGTAGAGACTTCCTCAGTAATGTCCCAGATGCATTTGCCCTCTGTCTTCCCCAAATATCTGTCAGCACAATACCTGTAGGTCTTTGAATAAGAACAAATCTAGTTTTACTCTTGTGATCTATGAAGGGGCTCACTCACTTTGGTTTTCATGTAATTTGTGCTAAGTTATCATATATACCTTTAGGCTACCAAAGCACTAGTGAATGCTTCTCCAGGATAACTGTAAATAAGTTTCAGGGCAATACGCCCTTAGAAATGTGGGGATTTGATACATATAATTAAATGAAAGAATTCATTGTTAAGTTGGGAAGCCCTGAACTGAATAAAGATAAGCAGGTTTCTGTACTACCAATATTCAGAGCCTTTATATGCTAAGATGCACAGAAATCTCCTGGAGGGTTGGGCTAGGACTGGGACATATTATTTCTCTTAAACTTATTTGACCTTAGATCACTTTTCATAGAGTAGCTGGCTGGACTAAGCTTCCATGAACTCATTTGAGGAAATGTCTTTCTGGGCCTTGCTTCATCTGACTTCCAGCCAGCTTCGGGAAAAGCTTCCCACACCTGAGTAGCCGTGGTTGCCACCCTTCATGCCTGCACTGGTGGACCCATCCAGATTTTATAGTGTGGCCTAATTAACCCCTACAACTTAGATTTATATAAGATTTTTAAATTAAACTATTAAAAACGTCAGTAAGCTCTGGTTCTCTCAAGTATTTTGAAGGAAAGCCTTCAAAATATAATATGTATTTTATACACATATGTGAAGAAGAGGGTGATGTGGCCAGTGAATCCCAGAAAGAGAAGGTTTAGGTAGCCTTGGGGGCCAACTTGCTAAGCCTGTGCTCACCCTCCTCTCACTCTACAGGGAGTGATGAATGTTCAGGAAAACAATGATTGATTGGAAGCAGAGCCTAGAGCAGGGTCCCACAATGTGCCATTTGCATCCCCCTCTCCCAGCATAGAAACCTTGTCTCCCTTTCAGCCTTCTACACATACCACTTAGACTGCATGAGACCTGGGGACGTTGTCTCACCTTATTTTACTCTTCAAGTCTGAGCTTGCCTTTGTGTTCACATGTGCCAAGACACTCTTAATGATGTTTCATTGAAGATGAAGTGACAAAGGTTGTTCAGGGCCTTAACTTTCTCTTCTACCTCCCAAAGATGGCCCTGACCAGAAAAAAAAAAAAAAAAGGAAACAGTCCATGATTCATTCCATAAGTAGAGACTGGCCTTCATGGATGTGGGGATGGTCTCAGGAGCCCTGAGAACATGGTTGGAAATAGGGGAGCTGGGGATGGAATTACTCAAAGAGGGAAACTGCCCTGGGGAAAACTTCAGGTAAGATGTCTTATATGACAACATGAAGAAAGAAGGAGATTTCTAGATTCATCTTCTAGAATGAGAGATTCAGTGACCAAGATGGACATGAAGGTGATATGTATCTTCAGCAGGAACTTTCTCCACCCCTCCTTTCTGATCAGGGGCTAAAGGTAGAGATGGAATCAGGAGCTGGAGTGGTCCTGACTCTCTTCCTTCAATGGAGTTTGGGGCAATGGCCCCTGTGGTCCTGATCACCGTTGACTCAACATTTTCTGCTCCTTGTGCTGGTTGCAGGCTTATCTATATTTGAATGAGGGAGAGAGGTTGCTGAAAATTCTCAAGAAGGACAAATCTTGGAGTAAGACTTTTGAATGGGCTACCTTTTTTACCCTCAAAGGTCAGGTAAGAAATCATTAGAAACGTGATTAACCTGTTATTTATCACTGGGGCTTTATATAGAAGAAGTCATAGAAGTCATCCCTATACTTTCTACCTCCTCCTCCCATCCTCTGCCACAGATCTTTTCCAAGACTCCAGGATCCCAAGCCCTGGGACTCAAACTTCCTTACCATCAGTTTCTGCAGCAAGATCTTCCTTAGCCTCTCAGTGACAGCTTTATGAAATATTTTTTGTAACAACCTCCAAAAAAGGGACAGGAATAAGTAAACATTTTCTCAGAGGTAGATTATGAACAATGAGGATGCAAAATCCTAGTCATTCAACCATCCTTCCACAGATATATCCAAGAAACATTTCAGATTATGCCAAGCACAGGAGGATTTTCCTCCTGGGCTTTAAATTACTTAAAAAAAAAAATTCCTAAATTAAGTATTTTTGGAACATATAAACCAAGCTTGGAATAATTGCCTTTTTCTTTCCTTTCTTCCCCTTTCTTCTCCTTCTAGGTCTGTTTCAACATGGGCCAGATGGTGCTTGCCAAAAAAATGCTGAGGAAGGCTCTGAAGTTCCTCAATAGAATCTTTCCTTACAACTTAATCTCCTTGTTTCTCCAGACTCGGGTTGAAAAAAACAGACACTTTCATTATGTGAATCAGAATCAACAGGCCCAAGAGAGCTCACCTCCAGGGTAAGGAAAGAGCTGCAGAGAGCTAGGGGCCTCATCTCCCTCCCCAGAAGGAGAGAGACCTGCACATAGTCCAGCAGTCCCCAAAGAGCAGGCCTCTAACAGGCGCGAGGAGTCCAGGTGGCTTGCTAGTGAGGGAGAGGTGGCGGGCTCCCAGGCCAGGGCTGGGTTGCCTCAGAACAACTTAACAGGCAGCTTTTGCCAAAGGAGTTCAGGTGACAAAAACGTAAAGGAGCCCTTTGCAAGATGAGCTCCAGTGCCTCCCCTACTCGTCTCACCCACTAACCCCTTGGCCATCCATGTTTCAATGGGAATCTGTACCACCTGTTCCTAGAGCCTCGGTCAAAAGTCATCTTCCAATTCAGTGCTAAAACCCTGGGTATTGTCCCTGCCCCAGAGAAAAATGGCAGGTCCTGAAGACATCTGCTAAAATTCAAAATGGCCCATCCATTTTTGTATCTCCATTGATAGAAAATCTGTGGGTTACAGAGGGTAGCTATCGATCAAGATTATACCATTAAGATCTGTACATTTCAACATGTAAATTTTATCTATAAAAGAACTACAAAGAATAATGAGGTGGTGTAGGGGAGGGATACAGTGAGTAAAATAACAGATGCAATGATAATGTTGATAGTTGTTGGAGCTGAATGCTGGGTATATGTACCTCATATTTTTCTGTTTTATTGTGTATGTTTAAAATTTTCCACATCAAACTTTTTATAATATATTCTACCTACCTAGGAAAAGACCAAAAGAGGTGTCACCTAGTTGGGGATCTGGAGAACTGACAGATGATCTGTTCCACCCCGGGAGAGGCCGGTAGCAATATTCCTACAGGTTCTGCGGCTGCTGCTGCTGCTGCCAAGTCGCATCAGTCATGTCTGACTCTGTGCGACCCCCATAGACGGCAGCCCACCAGGCTTCTCTGTCCCTGGGATTCTCCAGGCAAGAACACTGGAGTGGGCTGCCATTTCCTTCTCCAGTGCATGAAAGTGAAAAATGAAAGTGAAGTCGCTCAGTCGTGTCTGACTCCTAGCGACCCCATGGACTGCAGCACAGCAGGTTCTGCCTGAGATACAAATACCTATGTCTATGAGCAAATGGCTGAAATCCTTTTGCAACCTCACCAAAAACTGCCTTCCCCAGTTTCCTGAAAGTGTTCTCTTGACTGGGGTAGGGTGGAGGGGGACAGGGTTGGAAATGAGGTGGAGCTGAGCCCCTTTGCAGGTTGGAATCGGGCTCCTGAGAATCTAAAGCCTGCTGCCTCAGAGGATGCCAGGGGAGAGAGGGGCAGGGAGAGGCTCAGTAGAGATCTCTCTGAGAGATAAGAGAGAATTGAAGTTTGGGTCACAGAGAGTTGCCAGATGAAATAAAGGATACCTAGTTAAATTTGAAGTTCAGATCAATAATGAATGATTTTTTTGTTTAGTATACATTATATCACATAAGATACTTAAGGCATAGGCATTTTAAAAGAATTATTTTGAAATTCAGATTTAACTCAGCATCCTATATTTTCATTCCCTAAATCCAATAAGCCTAATATACAGCCCCATTTTGTAAAAGGAATAAGAAGTTCCTGCACAAGAGGAGTGGAGAAGGCAATGGCACCCCACTCCAGTACTCTTGCCTGGAAAATCCCATGGATGGAGGAGCATGGAAGGCTGCGGTCCATGGGGTCGCTGAGGGTCGGACACGACTGAACGACTTCACTTTCACTTTTCACTTTCATGCATTGGAGAAGGAAATGGCAACCCACTCCAGTGTTCTTGCCTGGAGAATCCCAGGGACGGGGGAGCCTGGTGGGCTGCCGTCTATGGGGTTGCACAGAGTCGGACATGACTAAAGTGACTTAGCAGTAGCAGCAGCAGCACAAGAGGAGAAGGTGAAAAATTGATGATCAGGAAGAAAGTACAGAGCTTAAAATGCTCTCCAGTCAAAAGGTTCTCATCTCAAAAATAAGGACACAAAGAAATACCTTTAATGTCAGAGTTTCCATAGCTTCATCCCTGTTATAAGGGATTTTTACATTCTCCATGTTTCCTTAGAACCTTTAAAAAATAATTTCCACAACAGAATGAATGTCGTCAGTGTTACTGAACTGAGAGTACCTGGAGTTCTTCATTACGAATCTCTAGGATAGGGACTTCCCTGCTGGCCCAGTGTCTAAGACCCTGTATCCCAGTGCAGGGGGGCCTGGGTTTGATCCCTGGTCACGGAACTAGATCCCACATGCTGCAGCTAAACTAAGACCATGTACAGCCAAATAAATATTCTTTTTTTTTTTTTTAAGAATCTCTAGGATATCTTTATTCCTTCTCAACTTTACTTAAGATCTCTTTTTTGATAGTTATTTATAATTATATTTTGTTTTCTTGGCTTTGTTAAATTACTAATATTGTAGCCAGTTTAGGGTCCCATTTTTATCACAAACAGAAAAGATCGGGGGCTACATTATCAATTAAATGATTTGTGGAGGCTGAGACTGAGTCCCCAAACACTCTCGGTAGGCGGTCAGTCATCCTTTCCTTGAATAATTCCAGCACAGGAAGTTCACCATCTCCTGCAGCATTCCACCCCATAGTCAGAATGTGTCTTAGTCCCTCTGGACTGCTATGACAAAGTGCCACGGGCTGGGTAGCTTATTAACAGCAGACTATTGCTCACAGTTGTGGAGGCCGGGAGTCTGAGGCCCTAGTGGCAGTACAGTGAGGCCAGGCCCTCTTAAGACTTCTTGTCATATCCACACTTGGTGGAAAGGCGCCAGGAACTTTTATAAGAGCTCTAATCCCATTCAAGAGGGTTCCGAGAATCATAACCTAATCGTGTCCTAAAGGCCCCGCTACTAATCCTGTTACTTTTTAGGAGTTAGAATTCAAACTTGGGGGGATGAATTCAGACCACAGCAGAATGGATTTGTGTAAAGTACTCATTTCATTTGTTGAGCTAAGACCTAGGTCCTGACAGCAGTGTGTATAGGAAATGACACACTGGACTGGCTAGGCTGGAGGTGGAGCTGCAGTCCTGGCACTGTTACATTCTAGCTCTGTTACTTTTACTTAATTACTTAACCTGAGTCTCACTCTCTGCTTATGTAAAATGGGGTTAATTATTCCTTCCTTTCTTATGGAGTCATCCTCAGACACAAATGAGATAAAATTATATAAATGTGCTTTTTAAATAATTTCACTTAAATGGCAGTGACCTGACAGGGGCCAGGTCTTATATATAACTAAATTATAAATAAATTTATAGATGTAAATAAAATGATTTACATCTGTGCTCTTACATATAAATAAATTATCTTAATTAATCATCACAAAGCATTATGGTTTCCATTGTGCAGTGGAGAAAATGGGCTTCATAAAAACTAATATGCATGTACAACAAGGTCCTACCATATAGCACAAGGAACTATATTCAATATTCTGTGATATATCACAATGGAAAAGAATATTTTAAAAAATAATGTATATATGTGTGTGTGTGATTGAATCAGTGCTATACAGCAGATATTAACACAACATTTGTAAATCAACTGTACATCAATAAAAAATATTGCTTGCTGAAACTGAAAAAAAATTAATGTGCATGTTAATTTACATGTAGGGCTTCCCTGATAGCTCAGTTGGTAAAGAATCTGCTGGCAACGGAGGAGACCCCGGTCTGATTCCTGGGTTGGGAAGATCCACTGGAGAAGGGATAGGCTACGCATTCCAGTATTCTTAGGCTTCCCTGGTGGCTCAGCTTGTAAAGAATTTGCCTGCAATGAGGGAGACCTGGGTTCCATCCCTGGGTTGCGAAGATCCCCTAGAGAAGGGAAAGACTACTCATTCCAGTGTTTGGGCCTGGAGAATGTCTGTCCATGGGGTCGCAAAGAGTCGGACACAACATGTAAACTTAATTTTAAGTTTAATTTTAAGTTTAAGTAAGGGAAACAGGCCTCAAACTCAAGTCTATTCAGACCCCCACGCCGGTACTGAGGACTCTGCACCTGTGCTTCCCTCAAGAATGTTGGTGATGATACCTTTTTCTTTTGTCCCGTGTGTATCCTTTAATAGGAAGAAGAGGCTGGCACAGCTTTACCAGCAAACCACTTGTTTCTCCTTGCTGTGGCAAATCTATAGCTTAAATTTTTTTTTCCACTACAAGTATTATTGTCACCTGGCAGCTCTGATGCAAGTGAATACTGCACTGGAAACTCAAGATGATTTCCAGGTAGGGTATTTTTATAGCTGCTTTTTATATATCTGAATCTCACTTGGAGAGAAAAGCCGGATGAAATCCAATCAAAATTCAAAATAATGAAGGTATAATAAAAGCCTTCCAGGCTGAATTGTTCTGCCGAGGCCTACAGTTGTCAAACATTTTGATCCCAGAATCCCCTTATACTTTTAATAATTGAGGACCTCCAATAGCTTTTTATGGGCTTCCCAGGTGGCTCAGTGGTTAAAGAATACGCCTGCAATGCAGGAGATGCAGGAGACATAGGTTTATCCCTGGGTCGGAAACATCCCCTGGAGAAGGGCATGGTAACTCACCCCAGTATTCTTGCCTAGAGAATCCCATGGACAGAGGAGCCTGGTGGACTGCAGTCCACAGGGTCATAAAGAGTCGGAAGTGACTGAGCATGCATGCAATAGCTTTTTATGTGGGTTTGTATATTTCTATGGGTTTATGTACTTTTATATGGGTTCATACATTTATATAGGTTGTATCTACTGATATTGCTATATGTGAAACAAAAACTGAGGTACTTTAAAAATATTTTGGGGGGACTTCCCTGGCAGTCCAGTGGTTAAAACTCCATGCTTCCACTGCAGGAGGCACAGGTACCATCCCTGGTCAAGGAACCGGAATCCTACTTAAAAAAAAAAAAATTAAAGAAAATAAACCAATGACACATGAATATAATGAACATTTTCATTGGAAAAAAATGCTATTTCCCCAAACAAAAAATTTAGTGAGAATGGCATGTATTACATTTTTGCAAATACCTTAATGTCTGATTTCACAGAGGACAGGCTAAAATCTCAATCTGCTTCTATCTTCACTTCATTGTAATGTCACCTGATTCTCTCCTGGAAAACTCCACATTGTACACATAAGAGGATGAAGGTGAAAAAGAAAATGTAAAAGGATAATTCTTTTTAAAAAGATAAAATCATTCGTCCAAAGGTTAGGACTCTGTGCTCGCACCTCTCACTGCCTCAGCTCAATCCTTGGTCAAGGAACTAAAATCCCATAAGCTGCACAAAATGGCCAAAACAAAAAAAATGTAAAAGAGCACACATCAAAGATTTTATTGAGCTCATTAAAATTAGTGAGAGAACTAGTAAGACGTTACAACTGGTTCCCAGGAGAATTTAATTTACGAATGTATGCAAAACTAGTCAAGCCACAGAGCAGGAATAAAATCACTTATATTCCACCAAACATTTATATTTCTATGAAAAAGAATCATTTACATCACTACCAGTTTTCTATAGTATACAGAATTGTAAAGTAGCCCAATGACAGTGAAAAGCAGAGATTACCTTGGTAAGTAAGCTGGACAGGACACATTTTGATTTTGTTTTGTTTTATTTTGGCCCATTTCAAATTCTTTCACTATTTTTCCTGACCCAAATCTCTTGATGTTATGCGATTCGCTTTGATCTCTTCACACCCTGAGTTCCTAGAATGGTGTCTGCCATGTAGTAGGTACTCAACAAATATTTTTTTTGAATGAAATGTTTTACTTCTCCTTCATCCTTGGGGCTATCTCCTAAAAGTGTGGTGGAGTAAGGGGCAGGGAAGACATAAAAGGGAAAAGTCATAATTGGAAAGTGAATCAAAAGATGCTTGTTAACAACATGGCTGTGACCGAGGCCAGAAGAGGAGGGAAAATCTCCCCTGGGTGTTCAAAGCAGATGAGGTGCTCTGTGTAGGATAACAGTGAGAAAGAACGGGTACCAGGAGAGTAGTTTCCAGGGCTTCCCCAGTGGTCCAGTAGTTAAGAATCTGCCTGCCATCGCAGGGGCCATGTGTTCAATCCCTGGTCTGGGAAGAGTCCACATGGAGCAGAGCCAGTTAAAGCCCACGGGCCACAGCTACTGGAGCCGATGTTCCTAGAGCTTGGACTCCACAAGAGACGCCCCGGCAACAGAAGCCAGTACACTGCAACGTGGAATAGCCCCTGCTCACCACAGCTAGAGAAAGTGCACACACAGCAACCAAATGTTCATAAAGACAAAAAATAGTAGTAAAAAATACAAGAAAATAATTATTTAAGAAAAGACCGAGAGAGAAGTTTCTAGGACTCGACAATGTATCTGTAGTGTGACTACTAGCAAATCACATAACCTGTAGCTTTATATTTTCCTCATAAAGTGAAGCAGTTGGCCTCAATTCTCTTGGCCGAAATCTGAGAAGAACTAAGCTTTATTACAGATTTGATTTTCCATTTGCCCAACAATTCTCTTTCTCTCACCTCCCCGCCCCGTTTCCTCCCTACTGGCCGCATTATCTTGAAACTCGTTCTAAACGAGGAATAAAGGAATTCCCTAAATGCCTCCAGACCATTCTACCATGTGAGGTTCTGCCTTTCTTCTCTTTGTATTTTTCAAAATAGTTTATATGTATTCTGAGCTTTGTGGGAGTTTTGGTGTTTTTCTTTTTAGTAGTAAACTGTGTCTGTAGCAGGGACTCTCTTCAGCCTTCTCTAAACATTTCTATCTTGGAGTAACTTTATCATTTTTAAAGAGCTGTTTAAAGAGTAACAAACTTCTCATACATCTTCCAATTAAGTTCAGAACTAATCCTTACTTTTTTTTTGAAAGCAAACAAAACCAAATCAACCTTTCTTTATTAAATAACGAAAGTAATACATGCTTGTTATAACACTAAATTAAACATCACAGAAATGCATAAAATAAAAAGTTCCTCAAATCTTTCCTCCAACTGCAACAAATAGGTAAACTGCTTTTTACAATTTGGAATAAATCCTTCCAGGCCTTCTGGTATGCAGTCCTATATCCACATATATAAGCTATGGCATTTATTTTTCACAAAAATTCAAGTTCTTATATTTTGTCAAGGACTCTCTATGGGCAAAAGGGGCCATTGAGCTTGTCTTATATAGTTCATGTTTAATGCATGAACTCATGCATTAAACTGCAGGAACTCAGCTTAATTTCTGTATCTAAGCCCATGGTTTGGTCAAATGTCCAGCTCCATTCCTAAACTCAATGAATCCATGTTTACTGGCAGATATTGGGTGATATCCTGGTCTTTCTGCTTTGGGTTCCATCTAAGTCTTGCCCCATGTCTCCTCCTTTCCTCCACTGCTGCCATTTCAGATCATTAAGGCCTACCTGGACTATTCGCTGTACCAACATCTAGCTGGCTACCAGGACGTGTGGTTCAAATACGAGGTCATGGCCATGAAGCAGATCTTCAACCTCCCCCTGAAACGCGAGGGCGTTGAAATCATGACCTATGTGGCCGATAGGCTTGGTTACATCAAGCTCCTAATGGGTCAGTTGGACTTGGCCATTGACTTAGGTAAGGGCTGGCTGGTCAAGAAAGGGCATGCAAATACAGGTAATAACCAGAACTATACTGGAATTGTTTTGTTCCCAGGTTCTCGAGCCCACAAGATGTGGTCATTGCTTCGGAATCCCAATAAACACTATCTGGTCCTCTGCTGGCTTTGTAAATCCCTCTTCTTGAAAAACAGGTATTTATCTCAAGGAACTTTCCAAAATGAGAGGAAGAAAGATATACTTATGGAATGTTCTGGATTTACTTAACCCTGGCCATAGGATGGGGAAGGGAGTAGGGTTTACCAAAAGCTGGTGTAACCAATGATCACCACCCTTTGGAAGTCACTGCTCTCTCACAGAACTCGTTCCCAGGCACCATATCTACTCTGGTTGTTCTGGCCAGTAACTGGGCCAGACAGTCACCCCAGTGTGTGGGGATCAGGCCTCCAGCACTGCCAGGGGGCAGAAAGGGAACACTCTCATAGGAGAGGCAAATGCCCAGAGAAGAGCCAAGACCAGAGGCCCAGGACAAGTTGGTCTGACTCTGGCCACCCTCATAGAGAGGTCTATGAAAGAACAATTGAACAGAGTCAATTTGAGATTTAGGAGTAGGTTTGAAGTCTGTTTCAGGATTGTATTTGGTTCTGCATTACTGGGCAGGACTGAGACCAGAACTGAACTTCCTTCTCTCCCCCCACCATTTTTTAATCCTACCACCTTTTTTTTTCATAGGTACAAGCAGCTGATCCAGGTTCTGGGGTGGCTGTGGGATCTTTCTGTAGCAGAAGACCACATCTTCAGCAGGGCGTTTTTCTATTTTATTTGCTTGGATATCATGCTTTATTCTGGTGAGCATGACCTTGGAATTTATGAGAACTGGGGATCCAGGGGACTCGTGTTGGTGTGGTGTGGCAGCAGTCAGGGCAGGGGTATTGAGACCTGTGGGTTTCTGGCTGGAAAGACATACAGGAAAGGGAAGGGGAGAACCTGGTGTTATGAGCTAAGGAGCCATCTAGAAAGTGCAAGGATTATAAAGGACCAAGAAGAAAGAAAGTTTAGAATTTAAGCTGCCAGTTAATGTGTCAGATCATTCGTCATGCAGTGATAGTGATCGTGACCGATGGTGTCTTACTATGTACCTTCCACTAGCATATTTAATTTTTAACAGGATATACTTAGAGATTTCATGCTTTAAAGTGAAGGACAGGGCTGCTAATGCTAAGGGTTTCATTCACTGGTAGCTGTTGGTGATTTGGAAAACTAGTTCTTCTCTGATAATCTTCAGGTTATACCAGGCAGGCAGTGTGCATATTAAACCAGAGCTGGCAACCTGGGCATTCTTTTTCCCACCTGTATTTTCAAAAGGGGATGCAGCTATTGCTGCCAGCAGGGGAAATGTGGATGGGCAGATTGAGAAGTCCCAGGCTGCACTGAGGCTGATTCCTTAGATGCAAGCAGGGAGGTTGGTTTAACTCCCACTTCTGCCTGGTTGACACTCTGTACTTGTAAGTGATATGCATAAACTTCCACAAAAGCAGAAACTCAGCAAACGCAGGGTAGTGCGGCCACCTGGTTGTTGCAATCTACGGGGCCCTTTGGACTCATGAAGGAATCAGAGATTGAGACCTCTCCTCACAGTGGGAACTATTCTGGGAGTTACTAGGCCAGAAAGATGATGATACCCCTCCACTCTCAATCTACCAGCCAAGCTCTCCTGTTTGTCTTTTATTTAAGGCTTTGTTTATAGACCCTTTGAAGAGTGTTTGCAATTCATACACCAAAATGAAGACAACAGACTCCTCAAATTCCAAAGTGGAATGCTCCTGGGACTTTACTCGTGTATCGCTATCTGGTAACACTGTGTTGCATAACACTAAATTGCCAAATTTGAAAATGTTGAATCCTGGAAGAGTTCTATGAGATTTGCTAAAAAGAAAGGGAAAGTAATTTTTAACACAGATTGAAGGTGACAGAGCAGATTTACTCAGAAAGGCACCTTGGGGATTACCTAGTTCATCCCCCTCAACCAAGGCCAGCACAGTGATACTACTTAAATTGTATTCAGTGAAACAAACACTTATCTCATACAAAGCATGTTGTGTTAATACAGAGATCTATAAGAAAAGAGTACTTGCTTCTGAGAAGTGTTGGGATTTGAGGGAGACTAATATATAGCACACTCACCCCCTCCCCACCCCCAAGATGGAATCGTAATCACTGTTGATAGAGCCCATGTTGGAGGACATGGCTTATGTCTGCAGAGAGGTGAGCTTCTTGATATTGAACCTCAGGATTAGACTTCCCTATCAGCAGTAAGAAGTTCTAGAAAACTCTGCCCCTTCTCCACCTCATTAAGGCAGGTAGTACCATGCTACCTGTGTGGGCACCAGGCTCTCACTGGGTCTCAAAATGAAAGAGAGCTGCTGCTACTGCTGCTGCTAACTCACTTCAGTCGTATCCGACTCTGTACGACCCCATAGACGGCAGCCCACCAGGCTCCTCTGTCCATGGGATTCTCCAGGCAAGAACACTGGAGTGGGTTGCCATTTCCGCCTCCAATGCATGAAAGTGAAAAGTCAAAGTGAAGTCGCTCAGTCGTGTCCGACTCCTAGTGACCCCATGGACTGCAGCCTACCAGGCTCCTCCGTCCATGGGATTTTCCAGGCAAGAGTACTGGAGTGGGGTGCCATTGCCTTCTCCAGAAAGAGAGCTACACCTGCCTAATTCCTGTCCCAAAGTCACCAGCCAGCTAAGTCACTCCTTACCACTGGAGGTGTGAGTGAGGCAGGGAAAGAAATGGAGAGTTTTGCACCAGTGGTGCTCCCTCACATGGAAGGATGCTTCAGGAGGGTGGAATAAGCAGGCCTCCTACCCCATTAACCCATTAAGCCATTAACCGGCTAAAGCTTCATCTTTTAACCCATACATTTTAAACTCAGTAGGGCTGCAACTATGACCTTAGCTTCAAGGAAGTAGATTAATACTAAGGCTCCAGAACATTAACTAAATTACTGCCACAGCCATCCCCAAGACTTAAAAGTTATTCCCTATTCCACTTCCCATCTCAAATTATATAAGCAGTCATGTGGGCTTCCCTCATAGGTCAGTTGGTAAAGAATCTGCCTGCAATGCAGGAGACCCCAGTTCGATTCCTGGTTTGGGAAGATCTGCTGGAGAAGGGATAGGTTACCCACTCCAGTACTCTTGGGTTTCCCTTGTGGCTCAGCAGGTAAAGAATCTGCCTGCAATGCAGGGGACCTGGGTTCAATCCCCATTGGGAAAATCCCCTGGAGAAGGGACAGACTACCCACTCCAGTAGTCTAGCCTGGAGAATTCCATGGACAGGATCCTGGCAGGCTACAGTCCATGGGTTTGTAAAGAGTCAGACATGACTAAGCGACTTTCACACACACTTCCCATCTCAAATTATATATGCAGTCATGTAGTCCAATATTTAGAGATTTTATGATGTTAAATGACAATGCAAAGACATTCCTATATAAAGTGCCACAGACTAGAGCAGTTTCATATTCAAATAGAAATCTCCTTTTATTATAAAACTCATTGGGAGAAATTAAAATCCAAAAATTTGGATTTAAAATTTAATTTAATTTACACTTTGCTAGCTAAAGTCTAAAGTAATAGAAGTCCAAAGTCAAATTAATCTGCACATGTGAGTTAAAGTTCAAGGAATCTAAAATTCAAAAATCACATTAATTTCTTATTCTACTCTATCTTCCCTGAGGAGTTCTTGCAACAACTGTAGCTTAAGACAATACTGCTCCCACTTTATGGGCATAAGAATCATCTGGAGAGTCCATTAACTCAGATTTCTGGTCCCATCCCCAGAGTGTCTGATTCAGCAGATCTAGATTGGACCAGAGAGCTTGCATGTCTAAGAAGCACTCAGGTGATGCTGATGATTCCTTTCTATGGTCCACACTTTGAGTAGTGTTAGCCTAGGCTCTCTCTCTTTAGAATCTCTCTCTTTGCTCTGTTTCACTTTTTAAAATTTTTTTCCCTTGGCCACATTGCACAGCTGGCAGGATCTTAGTTCCCTGACCAGGGATTGAATTGGGGCCCTCAGCAGTGGAAGCACAGAGTCCTAACCACTGGACCACCAGGGAGTTCCCTCATTTTTTAGAGTCAGAGAGTTAAATGGTACCTAATATTATCCAAGTATTCCCCCCAATTCTATTAATTTCAAATCATCAAAAAAGTTCTATTCTGTCCTTGCTCCATATCAGATAATTTCCCCTGAATAGGCCAGTGGCAGGCTTCCAGAGACCCACATTCTCATAGCTACACCTCTAGAGAGACTCATTTCAGAAAACCAGCCCATTCTAAGGGTGATACAGATTTTTCTTATTCTTCTGTGGTAATATAGGTATGCCAGACTGCAGGAATGGAACAGCTTTCGTGTATTTTCCAATAGAGCCAAAAATCTTGTGTCGAGAAGAACCCCAACAGCTCTTTACTGCATAAGCATCAGTAGGTATATGGAAGGACAAGTTCTCTACCTTCAAAAGCAAATTGAAGAACAATCAGAGAATGCTCAAGACGCTGGAGTTGACCTACTCAAGGTAAGGTCTCTTCTTTGGTTTCCAGGGTACTTCATACCATAAGTGGCTTTTTCTCTACCTTCTGTGATAATTATTTTCTCTGATTGTAGAAGTTCTACCTGTTTGTAGGGTAAGTTTTTGAAGGTAATTCTATCCCCATAATTAGAATATGAATTGCCTTACTTACCTTACTACCCAGAGATAACCACTTTATGCATATTGAGAAATCACTTTCCAAATTTTCTTCTATGTATGTGCATGCATTTCCATTTTTTAAAACTTACTACTAAATACGATATATTTATGAATCATGCTCCTGCTCATGCTCAGTCACATCAGTCATATCTGACGCTTTGCGACCCTATGGGCTGTTGTCTGACAGGTGCCTCTGTCCATGGGCTTCTCCAGGCAAAAATACTGGAGTGGGTTGCCACGCCCTCCTCCAGGAGATCTTCCTGACCGAGGGATCAAACCCGCGTCTCCTGCATCTCCTGCGTTGGCAGGCAGATTCTTTACCACTGAGTCACCTGGGAATCTCGTCCCAAAGACAGAACAGGCTAAAAACACAATAGTTGCTATTGGGATTGCAGCAAAAATGAGTAAAGCATTCTCTTTGTACTTTAGGAGTTTGTGATTTCAAGGTGATGGAGGTGGGAAGCCCAGGATTGGGAGGGAGTTGTAGAGGTGGGGAGTAGAAAGAATGCTACTGCTAAGTCCCCTCAGTCGTGTCCGACCCTGTGTGACCCCACAGACGGCAGCCCACCAGGCTCTGCCATCCTTGGGATTCTCCAGGCAAGAACACTGGAGCGGGTTGCCATTGCCCTCTCCATTGTGTGAAAGGGAAAAGTAAAAGTGAAGTCGCTCAGTCGCGTCCAACTCGTAGCGACCCCATGGACTGCAGCCCACCAGGCTCCTCCATCCATGGGATTTTCTAGGCAAGAGTACTGGAGTGGCTTGCCATTGCCTTCTCCGAGTAGAAAGAATAAAAGAGCCCAAAAGAACACAAAATCAAACTTGGTATTTCCCGCTAAACATAGAGCAATACCTTTTACATATGTTACTGAACCAAACTTGGGTTCGTTCTCTCAAGTACAGTAAAGCCGATCTAGTGATACTGGGTTGTGATGAGGAAAAGTGCAGCCTTTATTGTAAGGTGCCAGATGAGGGGTCCAGGGCAGCTAATACTCAAAAAACCTGAACTCCCCAATAGGTTTCAAGGAAGCATTTTTAAAGGCAAGGAGGAGAAAAGTCACAGGGTACGTGATTAGCTTATGCACAGTTCTGATTGGCTGATGGTGAGGAAACAGAGCAGTGTCCCAGAGGTTACCATGATCAATCCTCAGGCTCCAGTAGGTCTGGGGGCTACATCTTGTGGTCATTAAGTAGTTAACTTCTTCCATCTAGTGGGAGTTTTAGCATCTATAAAACAACTCAGGAAATGTATAACAGGTACAGTTATCTAGTTACTTCAGGGAGGAACTAAAGAGTCTGTGGCTGCCATATGGCTGAGGTACTGTTTAAACTATTGTCAATTCTCCTGGCCTAACTGCTATTCTTGTCACTACACAGTCATATACTTTCAGCCATTAATTCTGGAGCCAGTCTTCTGTGACTCACTGGAGGCCTGGGAGATAGACTATATAGCTTTTCTACAAACAAGTGGAAGGCAGAGGATGTGGTGTGAATGGTTTGTTCTGGGAATGTCCCATAGGGTTGATTACATACAGTAGATGCTTAATTTCTTGAACAAAGAATTGATGGACGAAAACGTGTAACAGTTTAGTCAGGAAAAAATCTACATTTCGATCCATTTCTATGATATTGAAGTTTGTTGTTGTTGTTATTCAGGCGTGTCTGACTCTGTGACCCCGTGGACTGCATCACGCCAGGCCTCCCTGTCCTTCATCATCTCCTGCACTTTGCTCAAACTCATGTCCACTGAATCGGTGATGCCATCCAACCGTCTCATTCTCTGTCATCCCCTTCCCCTCCTGCTTTTAGTCTTTCCCAGCATCAGGGTCTTTTCCCAATGGGTAAGCTCTTCCCATTAGGTGGCCAAAGTAAAGCTTCAGCTTCAGCATCGACCCTTCCAATGAACATTCAGGGTTGATTTCCTTTAGGATTGATTGGTCGGATCTCCTTGCAGTCCAAAGGACTCCCAAGAGTCTTCTCCAACAGCACAGTTTGAAAGTAGCAGTTCTTTAGTACTCAGCCTTCTTTACGGTCCAACTCTCACATCTGTACATGAACGTGAACGTGAACGTGAAGTCGCTCAGTCGTGTCTGACTCTGTGCGACCCCATGGACTGTAGCCTACCAGGCTACTCTGTCCATGGGATTTTCCAGGCAAGAGTACTGGAGTGGATTGCCATTTCCTTCTCCAGGGGGATCTTCCCCACCCAGGGATCGAACCCGAGTCTCCCACATTGTAGACAGAGCCACCAGGGAAGTCCATCTGTACGTGACTGCTGGAAAACCCTAGCTTTGACTATACAGACTTTTGACTGCTAAGTGATGTCTCTGCTTTTTAATATGCTAGGTTTGTCATTGCTTTTCTTCCAAGGAGCAAGTGTCTTTTAACTTCAAGCCTGTAATCTCTGTCCCCAGTAATTTTGGAGCCCAAGAAAATAAAGTCTGCACTGTTTTTATTTTTTCCCCATCTATTTGCCATGAAGTGATGGGACTGGATGCCATGATCTTAGTTCTTTGAATGTTGAGTTTTAAGCCAGCTTTTTCACTCTCCTCTTTCACAGTCCTCAAGAGGCTCTTTAGTTCCTCTTTATTTTCTGCCATTAGGGTGGTATCATCTGCATATCTGAGGTTATTGATATTTCTCACAGCAATCTTGATTCCAGCTTGTGATTCATCCAACCTGGCATTTCACATGATGTACTCTGCATATAGCTTAAATAAGCAGAGGGACAATATACAGCCTTGATGTGCTGCTTTCTTTGAACCAGTTCGTTGTTCCATGTCCAGTCCTACCTGTTGCTTCTTGACCTGCATGTAGGTTTCTCAGGAGGCAGGTAAGGTGGTCTGGTATTCCCATCTCTTGAAGAATTTTCCAGTTTGTTGTGATCCACATGATCAAAGGCTTTAGTCAATGAAGCAGAAGTAGATGCTTTTCTGGAATTCCCTTGCTTTTTCTATGATCCAACGGATGTTGGCAATTTGATCCCTGGTTCCTCTGCTTTCAGTGATATTGAAGTAAATGAAATAAAAGAATAAGACATTGTCTTGTTGATGGTCAAATTGGCAGACAACAGAGAAGACATGAACATAACAGACATAACATAACATAGAAGACATAACATAACAGAGAAGTCCTCTGAAGGACTCTCATAAACTTTCTAGAGAGCATTCTGCAAAATGCATCAATATCTTTAAAATATGCACATCATTTAATTCTCCTCCTAGGAATGACCCTAAGGAGATAATCAGGTGGTAAACAAAAATTATATATATAAAGATGTTGATCTCAGATTTATAGTATTTAAAAACTAGAGGGGAAAAAGTGATAAGCCTTTCAAAATGCTGGTTATCTCTACAGGAGGAAATAGCAACCCACTCCATCATTCTTGCTAGTGAAGTCCAACGGAAAGAGGAGCCTGGCAGGCTACAGTCCATAGGTTCACAAAAGCATTGGACACAACTTAAAATATATATATATATGTAAATATATATGTATTAGTCAGAAATGGTATATTTAAACATTAAGACATTTTCACATTAAAAAATCTGAATTTCTGACTCTTTTAAAAATTGCAGTATCTGATGACTCTAAGCCCCAATTCTAAGGGGCAGCTATTGGCTGGAACTGATGAAGGGCGGCATTTAGGTCATACTCTCTCCAGTATGACATAATTTCCTTGCTTCTTATCTTACCTCTTATTTATGTTTCTTACATGACTGTCAGTATTTGGATTTGTGAGATCTGATGTTAAAGAATCATGTCACTGGAAAAGGTTTACAATGTTGTGCTAAATGAGAAAAAAATATTTTGAATTGCTGTTTAGTATGATACCAGTTGTGGTGAGTATGAGTATGAGTGTGTGTGTGTGTGTGTGTGTGTGTGAGATAGTGCCAACTGACGTTGCAAGTTAGATTTTGTTCAGGGTTCTTCAGTTCAGTTGCTCGGTCATGTCTGACTCTTTGAGACCCCATGAATTGCAATATGCCAGGCCTCCCTGTCCATCACCAACTCCCAGAGTTCACCCAAATTCATGTGTGAGTCGGTGATGCCATCCAGCCATCTCATCCTCTGTCGTCCCCTTCTCCTCCTGCCCCCAATCCCTCCCAGCATCAGTCTTTTCCAATTAGTCAACTCTTTGCATGAGGTGGCCAAAGTATTGGAGTTTCAGCCTCATCATCAGTCCTTCCAATGAACACCCAGGACTGGTCTCCTTTAGGATGGACTGGTTGGATCCCCTTGCAGTCCAAGGGACTCTCAAGAGTCTTCTCCAACACCACAGTTCAAAAGCATCAATTCTTCAGCACTCAGCTTTCTTCACTGTCCAACTCTCACATCCATACATGACCACTGGAAAAACCATAGCCTTGACTAGATGGACCTTTGTTGGCAAAGTGATGTCTCTGCTTTTCAATGTGCTATCTAGGTTGGTCATAACTTTCCTTCCAAGGAGTAAGCGTCTTTTAATTTTATGGCTGCAGTCACCATCTGGTGTGATTTTGGAGCCCCCCAAAATAAAGTCTGACACTGTTTCCACTGTTTCCCCATCTATTTCCCATGAAGTGACGGGACCAGATGCCATGATCTTCGTTTTCTGAATGTTGAGCTTTAAGCCAACTCAGGGTTCTTACTGAGGATTATATCTGTAGCTTGGAGGACAGCCTCACAGATAGCTTTTGAGTAACTGCTCTGAGGAAGTAAGGAAGGGGGCAGGATATATAGGAGTTTTTTCCTGGGAAAAACATCAAAAGATTACTGCTAATCACAAAGAACAACATCACAAGTTAATGATTTTAACACTTTTTTATGTATAGAAGATGCAAGGATTTGGATTCATTGAAATTATTCCTTAGATAGGCATCTAACTATCTATGACCAGTGTCCAAAGCACAAGACACTTCCTGTTTTTCTCAGGCACACCATTGGTGGGTGGCTGCAGTGACTAATGGCTTGATTCTTGTAGAACCGGGATGGTGGGCAACATTCCCTGTCCACAGCAAAGAAATAAAAATGTGTATCCAAATGTCAAGGTGTATATCCAAATGTCAAGGTGTATATCCAAATGTCAAAATAATTTTTTTTAGCTGTTAGGGTTATGAGTGATTCTTTTTTTTCCTATCATTTTTTTTTTTTAATTCTGTGCTATTTGTTTTTCCCCTTTTCAATGTTTACATTTTTTTTCAGTTGAGGTATAATTTTTAAAATTTTTAAAATTATATTCCTTTGGTAAACAAAAGAAAATGTTACTACTGTTACTGAACTGAACTTGGGTCTGCTTGCTGGCACAGAGCAAAGTCAATTTACTGACACCAGGCAGTGGTGAAGGAAAGTACAGCATTTATTGCCAGGCCCAGCAGTGAGAATGGGTGGCTCATATTCAAAAAACCCAAACTCCCCAATGACTTTCAAGGAAGGGTTTTTAAAGGCAACATTTGGAGTGAGGGCTGCAGTGTACATGACTTTATTCTGACTGGCTGGTGGTGAGGTAACAGGGTGGTGTTTCACGAATGTTAATCATCAACCTTCTGGTTCTAACCAGTCTGGGGTCTATGTCTTATAGTCAGCATGGAGTCAGCATCCTGTAGCTGGGTGAGGGTCTTAGTTCCTGCAGAAGAACTCAAAGATATGTATCAGAATGTCATGTATTTTCCTTGAGGAAGAGCTCAGACTGTTTTTATCACTGAACTATATTTTCTTGACTGGTTTTTTCCTACATTCCCTTACTTCCCTAATTAGTAACTGCTTGAATTTGCCCTTTGGAACTCAGGGAAGAGCTAGGAGACTGAAGCCTTTTTCTACAAACAAGAAACAGGGGACATAGAAGGGCTTTTGTACATGGGAGGGCCCTGTGGAGTTCACTCAGTTTCAGTTGCCTGCTTTCTTTGATATTCCTCAACTCAAATTCTTGAGGGGAATGGGGCATGACAAGAAAGAGAATAAAGATTTGGGTAAAGAAGTTAATCATAAATTCAGCGGGGGAACTGAGTTTCAGAGGGACTCAGTTTCTTTTAAGAATGGTTGCCCTTTTGGGTTAATGAGCAGACCCATATCACATTCTTGGTTGGGGTAAGCCACTGGAGCCACTCTACTTGACTTTTATCATCTAATCTCCACTACTTTCTATGTATGTTTCAGTAATGTGCTTTTTTACTTGATTGGTTATACCCTTGAAATGATCCCAAATGATCTGAAATGGAAAAATCCTTTCAGTCAAGGATCCCTTTCTGATTCTGTTATGTTGCTTTTTCCTTTAGAACTTGGAGAATCTGGTGGCTCAAAACACCACTGGGCCTGTCTTCTACCCAAGACTCTACCATCTGATGGCCTATGTCTGTATACTAATGGGAGAGGGGCAGAATTGTGACCTCTTCCTGAACACAGCCTTACAGTTCTGTGAAACTCAAGGGAATGTGCTGGAGAAGTGCTGGCTGAACATGAGCAAAGTATGTAGCATCAGAGAGCAAGCTGGGGAAGACGCTCACAGGGGATGTTAAGGAGCCCAAGAAGCCCACTACCTGCTTTGGATTTCACTGGGTGTGGAAGGCCATCAGAGGCCTTTCTGAAAGGGATGATATATCCATAGGTTTGATATTTGCACCTCCTCTTCCCCTTTCCGTTCTCATGAGATCCTCCCATCCTTCAAATTTAGCAATTTCTCTACCTTTTCATGGGGCTTCCCAGTTGGCTCATTGGTAAAGAATCTGCCTGCCAATCCAGGAAATGCAGGAGACATGTGTTTGATCCCTGGGTTAGGAAGATCTCTTGTAAGAGGAAATGGCAACCCTGATATTCTTGGCTAGAAAATCCCATGTACAGAGGAACCTGGCGGGCAGCAGTCCATGGGGTCGCAGAGTCACACACAACTCAAGAGACCAAACACCGCCACCACCTTTATTCATGTGCATGTCTTGCCTCTCCTCGAGAATGTGAACAGTTGGAACACAAAAATCATTTAGTCTCCAACACAGTGCCTTATTATACTCAGTATTTGTTGAATAAGTAAATGAATTTTCTCCTCTATGTGTTAGAGTTATCCTAGTTTGGGTAGCAAAAGTCATGGTTCATTTTAAAAGCTCAGGTACATTTGACCATTTCTGTATTAGACCACTCTTGACCATACAAGCTGAGAAGCAGTAATGAATTCTGTGTTCTCTTTTTCTCCTCTCAGGAATGGTGGTACTCAAACTCTGAGTTAACAGGAGACCAATGGCTTCAAACACTCTTGAATCTCCCATCATGGGAAAAAGTTGTATCAGGCAAGGTAAACATACAGGATATTCAGAAAAACAAATTCCTGATGAGAGTTAATATTCTGGACAATCCTTTCTAACCTTTCATGAAAGAGAACAAAGATTTTAATGACTCATTCTCTTGTGGTTATCCCTTATTAACTTTTCTGTATAGGCAGCATCTTCCAGGTTCCTGAATACTTCCTTCTGTTCAGACACAGAACCAGACCTCTGGTTTCTCCTCTGTCTGGAGGGTCAGAAAGGGTTGGCAGTGTCATGCTTTCCTTTCTTCCAGCTTTGCACAAATTCCCTTTGCCTTTAATGCTGTTTTAGCTTATCTTGTTTATTTTCAGCCCATGCAGAATTGTATCAGATCGAAAAATTTTAGTATCAAAATGATACATTTTGTGGCAGATAGGCTTATATGTAATCTATTAAACTAAAAACGGTTATTTTTAAATGTCCAGTGTTATGTCTTTTGTATGTTGCCCAGGATTAAAAAATAGCTACTTCTCTTCATGCTCTGTAAGGTCAAAATTTGAAAAGACACATCTTTGTTGTGCCTGACTGCAGCCTCCAAAGCCCCTCTGACTGCATGCATCAAGGATCTGTGGAAATAAATTTTTCAAAATTGAAATACTAGCAATTTTGAGGTGGATATATTTATGTGCTTAGAGTTTACATATTTCTATATTTAGCAAAGTAATAGCATTTAACTTCACTTCCCAGATGTTGGAGAAGCCGTCTGTGGTCACTGTCTCTCTTTTGCACACAAATCGATTGCCATAGGCACCCTGTGCTCCGATGGTGCGCGGGGAACACATGGAGATTCAGCCTCTCTCTGTGCTGCTGCAGTTCCCTCCTGTTGGTTCATTTCACAAACCCAGGTGGCCTCCGCAAGTAGGTGCCCGAGGAGATTTGTTGACTCTCTTCACCTTTCGATCCTGGAAGGAGGTTTTTCATGTCTGACTTTAATGGACACCTCAAATTCTCATAGGGATTTCCAAAGGCAGTGTGCCCTCTGAGCCTTCTTTTAACAGGCTAACGTTTCATTGTCCTTTAGCAAGAGGCAAAGCCGTGTTTTTCCTCCTGGTGATATAACTGAATTATAACCACTTAAGGAGGTTGGATAATACCAGTTGGTACTAGGAGTTTAGCCACAGAGGCTGGGTCCTGGCCTGGTGAAAAGGACAACAGCCTGGGAGGTCAGAGCATTGGGTTCCAACATAAGCTCTGCTTTAAGCATACTTTATTCCTGGGACTCATCACCTAACCTATTTCAGTACATGAGTATGAGTATCAAGTAAGACAGTAAAGATGAAAAGGCATTGAAAATCATAACATGCTCTATGAGTGAAAAAAAATTAGTATCATACATGGCTGATTTTAAGTAAATGCATCAAATATTAACTTCATTCAAATATCGTCCCCTTCAAAGCTATCTTCTTGAAAGTTGTGTCAACTAAAAAGATGCAGAACATGAGAGTTGAGAGTTAAGTTTTATTTGGGGCAAAATGAGAACTGCAGCCTGAAAGACAGCACCTCAGGTAGCTCTGAGGAACTGTTCTAAAGCAGCAGTGGAGGAAAGTCAATATATAAGATTTTGGTGAAGGGGAGTTCAGTGCAATGAAGTGCTTACTTTAAAAGAGGTTTTCTGCTAGTCACGAGGAGCTGATGTCACCACGAGGAGCTAAGCACTTCATTGCACTGAACTCCCCTCCACCAAAATCTTATATATTGACTTTCCTCCACTGCTGCTTTAGAACAGTTCCTCAGAGCTACCTGAGGTGCTGTCTTTCATGAAGGATTTAGTGCTTTTCTAGATACAAGGAGATACAAGGATTGGGATCCTGAAATCAGTTCCCAAAAATACCTCTCTAAAGACCTGCTCCACCAGTTTCTCTGGAGCACAGGCTGCCTCACTCTCTACCCTGAATTCCCTGCAGGGGTGTTGAAGGTCAGCAGATGCAGCAGCACAGGCAGATGGCAAATGCTCACGTGTTTGTTGCTCCCTTGCTGGCGAGTGTTCTTGGCAGGTGCCAGTTTGTGGTTGACTTTTGCATACTTGTCCCATGTGCTCTCTTATCACCTCCATTATTTTATGTATCATTCATCTTAATCATTCACTTATATACTCAGCCAGCTAACATTTTTTTGGACTAATCACTGTGCATTGGGCATGGATTAAATACCAGAGATTAAAATACAAAAATGTAAAAGACACAATTCTTGATCTTGGTGAGCTCATACATCCACTAGAGGAAACAGACATTCAAGTCAAACTCAGCCCATGTCTGTCGCTCAGTCATGTCCGACTCTTTGCAACCACATGGACTGTAGCCCACCAGGCTTATCTGTCCATGGAATTCTCCAAGCAAGAATATCAGAATCGGTTGCCATTCCCTTCTCCAGGGGATCTTCCCAACCCAGGGATTGAGTCCAGGTCTCCTGTACTGCCGACAGATTCTTTACTGTCTGCGTTACCAGAGAAGTCTGTATTTCACTGTAGTTATACTACAGGTATGAACACAGTAAACAGCATGGTGGAGAGAGTTGTCTTTGTTCAGTCACTCAGTCGTGTCTGACTCTTTGTGACCCCACGGACTGCAGCACACCAGGCTTCCTTGTCCTTCACCATCTCCCGAGTTTGAGTTTGCTCAAACTCGCGTCCATTGAGTTGGTGATGCCATCCAACCATCTCGTCCTCTGTCATTTCCTTCTCCTCCTGCCTTCAATCTTTCCCAGCATCAGGGTCTTTTCTAATGAGTCAGTTCTTCACATCAGGTGGCCAAAGTATTAGAGCTTCAACTTCAGCATCAGTCCTTCCAATGAATATTCAGGACAGATTTCCTTTAGGGTTGACTTGTTTGATCTCCTTGCAGTCCAAGGGACTCTCAAAAGTCTTCTCCAACACCACAGTTCAAAAGCACCAATCCTTTGGCGCTCAGCCTTCTTTGTGATCCAATTCTTACATCCATACATGACTACTGGAAAAATCATAGCTTTGACTACAGGGACTTTTGTCAGCAAAGTAATGTCTCTGTTTTTTAATCTGCTGTCTTAGTTCTGTCATTACTGGAAAAGGGATAGCCGACCCACTCCAGTATTCAGGCCTAGAGAATTCCATGGATTGTGTAGTCCATGGGGTAGCAAAGACTCGGACATGACTGAGAGACTTGCACTTCATTTTCGCTTTTTAGGTCTGTCATAGCTTTTCTTCCAAGGAGCAAGCAATTTCATGGCTACAATCACCATCTGCAGTGATTTTGGAACCCAAGAAAATAAAGTCTCTCACTGTTTCCATTGTTTCCCCATCTATTTGCCATGAAGTGATGGGACTGGATTCCATGATCTTCATTTTTTGAATGCTGAATTTTAAGCCAGCTTTTTCACTTTCCTCTTTCACCATCAAGAGGCTCTTTAGTTCCTCTTTGCTTTCTGCCATAAGGGTGGTATCATCTGCATATCTGAGGTTATTTATATTTCTCGTGGCAACCTTGATTCCAGCTAGTGATTCATCCAGCCAGGCATTTCACATGATGTACTCTGCATAGAAGTTAAATAAGCAGGGTGACAATATACAGCCTTGAGGTACTCCTTTCCCAATTTGGAACCAGTCCATTGTTCCATGTTGAGTTCTAACTGTTGTTTCTTGACCTGCATATAGATTTCTCAGGAGGCAGATGTGATGGTCTGGTATTCCCATCTCTTGAAGAATTTTCCACAGTTTGTTGTGGAGAGAGTAGCGCACACAAAATCCAGATGTCTCTGAAGACTTAGCTGAACTGCCTCTGACACAAAGTCATTTTGATTACCCTGTCCCTTCCAGAGGAGGGCAGAGGGCAAATGTGGGTGAAGATAGGTGAGTGTGTTAGAGACAGCAGGTGCACACAGAGACAAGCATGAGCAATGCTGGCCTATAGCAGAGAGATGTTTGACGTGGAGCTTATTGGAGAGGTAAGCCCAGCAGCTGGGGGTCTGCTCTGCAGATGTTGTGCTGGACTAGAAGTGAAGTGCTGTCTTCCCAACCCCCAGCACATGCCTCTTCCTTTCCATTACATTTACCAGCACCTCCCAGATGAAGTCCTCCAGTGAAAAGCTGGGTGCTGGGTTCACCCACAATCTTTCATCCTCCAAAACTTCAAAAACGTCTTTTACTTTATTGGCTTGCCACCAAGCCAAAGCAAGACTGGAGGAGGTGGACAGGGGGAGGGTAGTCTGTTACTGGAAGTGTAATGACTTCCCCAGGACTGATCAAAGAAATCGAGAAGAGGAAGAACTAGGAAAAGACCAAAGTGCAAATGAGGGATTTTACATTTCATGTATCTGAATCCAGAGGAGCAGGCATCAGGCTTTACAGGAATCTTGAACTTGCTTTCTGGCCCGAGACTACACCACAGACTGACCATGTGACCTTTTCGTTAGTTTCCTCACTTCTAAACTAAACAGGTTGTGACAGGTTCCCACCCCTCCCAGTCTGCCATTCCCAGCTCCTAAAAACAGGCTGGGCGCAGGTCCATCTTCTCTGCAGCCAGCAGATGGCAACATGAGCTCTTTTCTCTGGAGGCGGCCCAGGGAACCGTTTTCTGGTCAAGAGCCAAGCTTTTGTCTTCCAACCCACAGCCTCAGTCCTGAACACTTAGAACCATGTCAGCTTCCATGGTAGCTCTCTTCAGTATCTATAAGAAGTTTCCAGCATATGGTTCTAAGGAACATCACTTGAGAAAGTAGATTTTGGCTAGAATTATTTTTAGGAGAAGGCAGATAATTTCATGAAGCTTCCAGGAAGAGAGTAATGAATAAGTGAAGATCTACCTTTTCTTTCTTTCTTTCTTTCTCCTTCCTTCCTTCCTTCCCATGAGCTTGTGAACTCTTCTCCCCACGTCTACGGCTTCTTACAGGGCAGAGGCCCTGTCCTCACTCCCTGTCTCCAGCACCATTCTCGGTGCCTGGACATACAGTCAGTGCTCAGCAAGCATGAATTAGTGAATTAAACAATATTTTCATTTGATCATCTTGAATTAATTCTTACAGGCACTCTTAGAAAGAGGAACCTAGTATTTATTGAATTTAGTGTTTTTTATGTATGGGAAGATGCAAGAATCTGGGGTCTCTGAAAATTTTCCATAGATAAGTTTCTTAACTATCTAGGGGCTGATATCCAAAGCACAGAATGCTTCCTGTTTTCCTCCACCCTGAATTCCCTGGAGGCAACTACAGTGTCTAATGGCTTGATCCTTGTAGAACTGGAATGGCTGCTGCTGCTGCTAAGTCACTTCAGCCGTGTCTAACTCTGTGCGACCCCATAGATGGCAGCCCACCAGGCTCCCCCGTCCCCGGGATTCTCCAGGCAAGAACACTGGAGTGGGTTGCCATTTCCTTCTCCAGTGCAGGAAAGTGAAAAGTGAAAGTGAAGTCGCTCAGTTGTGTCTGACTCCCAGCGACCCCATGGTCTGCAGCCCACTAGGCTCCTCCATCCATGGGATTTGCCAGGCAAGAGTACTGGAGTGGGGTGCCATTGCCTTCTCCTGAACTGGAATGGCAGGCAATATTTTTTTTCCCACAAATGTGGACCTGGGGCCTCACTGGATTGGTTCTCCGTACTGCCAGGTGCTAGCTTTGTGTCCATGGGCAATTTATTTAATCTCTTTGTGTCTCAGTTCCCTTGTTTATAAGTTGAGGGTGATGCTAGTATGCACCTTATAGGTTGATATGAGTTAATTCAGATGTATGCACCCAACATGTTATTGTGTTAGTCGCTCAATCATGTCCGACTCTGCAACCTCATGGATTGTAGCCCACCAGGCTCCTCCGTCCATGGAATTCTCCAGACAGCAATACTGGAGTGGGTTGCCTTTGCCTTCTCCAGGGGTTCTTCCCTACCCAGGAATCGAACCCAAATCTTCTGTATCATCTGAGCCACCAGGGAAGCCCCAATTCTGTTGAGGGAACAGTCAGTTAAATTCAGAGCAATGAAAAACACTGCACAGAGTTTGCTGGAGAGTAAAAATAGAGGCATATACGCTAGCATGTCTTTAGAAGGTTCTAGGAAGCTTCCTGGGAGAGGAAATTGGACTTAGCCAGGTAAAGACGTTTCACATCAGGAACTGGTGCTGGAGAGGCTTGGAGGCCATGGAGAGCCTGGGTACGTCCACTTGGTCTGCAGCAAGGGGAGGTGTGTGAGTGAGCCGTAAGAGGCAGCAGGATCTGGATCACTTAAGGCCTGTGGGCAGGCAGTTTAGAGGCTGAGGCTTTACCCTGCCAGCTATATGTCAGTGAATGGCTTTACTGAAGATGTGCATGGACCACATTTCTGTTTTAGAAAGACCATGCTCTTGGTGGAGAATGGATTAGAAGCAAGCTAGGCCAGCATGAAGGCTGGGAGATGGTTGCTACTGCAAGCCTGGGATAGGATGTCCTGTGGTAATGAAAGGACAGTGGAGATAGAGATAAGGGCTCTGACTTGAAAGATATTAGAATAGTGGATACTGAAATCAGAGACTGGCTTTTCAAGGAGAACATTCAAAATGAACAAATACATAGAGAGAGGTTGCATAAACTAAGGACTGAAAAGTTTCAAACACTTGCCTGTTTCCCGTTGCTTACTGAAAGAGTATTATATTCACTTCCCGTTCCCGCCCACCCATCCCCAGCCTTTCAGCTCCAGCCTTTCAACCCCACCTAAGGTCACCAGTGACAGTTTGTCATCTCTGTTGATGGTCCCAGTTACTGATCATCATGACTCTTCTCTCTTTAATTCACCAGCTCATCATATTCTACCAGTGTCCTTTAGTGTTCTGCCTAATACTTCTCTATCTCTATTGCCAAGTTTGAGCTCGCTCTGCTCACTGTATGATAGGCCAGTAAATCTGAGACGAGGTATTGGGATGAAGAAGAGACTTTATTGGTGAGCCGGCTGACCAAGAAGATGGCAGGCTAGTGCCTCAAAATAACCATTTTGTCAGGGCCTGATTGCCAGTTCCTTTTATGTATCAGAGATGAGAGGAAGTGAGGAAACAAAGTAAAAGGACTATTTAATCCTTGCAAATGTCCTCTAGAACGGTAAACCTCAGGCTGAGGAATGTGTTAGTTTTACTTCCTTACATTATGTATGCCTACAATAAGAAAAAAAGCAAGATGAGGGTTAAAGTCACAGAAGTAGATCCAGCATGAAGTGAAGTCACTCAGTCATGTCCGACTCTTTGCAACCCCATGGACTGTAGCCTACCAGGCTCCTCTGTCCATGGGATTTTCCAGGCAATAGTACTGGAGTGGACTGCCATTTGCTTCTCCAGGGGATCTTCCCAACCCAGGAATCGAACCCTGGTCTCCCGCATTGTAGACAGACGCTTTACTGTCTGAGCCATAAATTCAAAATTAACCTTTCCCAGTTACATTCCCACCACTGCTCAGAATCTGGTTCTGTCATCTCTGATGAAGCTCTGTAATAGCCATATAATTCACTGGCCTCTTAATTTCAGATTTCTATCCTCTACCAACTGGCAGCATAAGCTTGCTAAAAAGCAAATCCTCATTTGTTACTCCTCTACTTAAAATCCTATTTGCCTTCAGGACAACCTTCCAATTTCTTAGCCTAGAATGTGGGGCTTTCAAGACCTGTGCTTAGTCATTCGACTCTTTGTGACCCCATGGACTATAGCCTGCTAGGCTCCTCTGTCCATGGGATTTTCCTGGCAAGAATGCTGGAGTGGGTTGCCACTTCCTCCTTCAGGGAGTCTTCCTGACTCAGGGATTGAACCCATGAACCTGCATCTCCTGAGTCTCCTGCATTGCAGGCAGATTCTTTACTGCTGAGCCATCTCCTGAGTCTCCATTGCAGGCAGATTCTTTACTGCTGAGCCACTGGAGAATCACCGCACATTTATGCATGACTGACACAGGAGTTTCCTTAACATTGTTATTTCAATAGCCTAAAGCTGTTCTGTTCAAGACCTGGTTCTTCACCAAATCTGATGCTGCAATCACATGGGCCTAACTCCCACCCTGAAACTTTGGGTTGGTCCCTCCAACTGGAATGGTCTTTACCTAAGTCTCTCAGGATTCTCCCAGCTTGCTGTCGAATGTTTGTGGCCCTGAGTTGGGTTTATCAGCTCATCCTTATTGCCCAGACATTTATCCTTTCTCCTTGGAGCTGCTCGCACGTGACTGCCTGGAGCTCACTGTGACTGTGGGGCTGTCTCTGCTGAGCTTGTCAAGGGCAGGGATTCTGTCTCCCTCATCTTTCTATCCCCTTGGGGATACACTTGGTGTAGGGTCAAACATTAGAAGGCTGTCAGCATGCTCTGTCTTCACAGTTGCCTCCTACTCGCCCACAGTGTGTGGGACACAGTAGGCACTAGTGAGCTCCGTCTTTCCACTGCAGAGTGGCAACCACCGGGGCCAGCACTGGGAGGCATGTTCATATTCCCACCCACCACACGTGGGAAAGGATCTGCCTGCAATGCCGGAGACCTGGGTTTGACCCCTGGGTTGGAAAGATCCCCTGGAGAAGGGAAAGGCTACCCACTTCAGTATTCTGGCCTGGAGAATTCCATGAACTGTATAGCCCATGGAGCCAGGCACGACTTTCACTTTCACACCTCTATAGGAAGAGAAAAAAGGGGTGTGGGGACATGACGTGAGCGTGTGTGTGTGTGTATAATCTGGCACAACTATTCAAAATGATAACTCTGGCGTGGTCTGCACTATCACCGTCCAGTAGAATTTTCTGTGATGAAGGAAATGTTCTCTCCCTGCACTGTCCTTCGCCACATGTAGCTAGTGAGCACTTGAGACTGAGGATCTGAATTTTAAATTTAAATTTCATTAATTTAAATTAATGGTCTCATGTGGCCTGTAGCTATTATCTTGGACAGTGCTATAAGAGCATTAACCTTAAAATGCCAAAACAGAACCACTGGAGACTGAGCTGGGACATTTCTATGACAGAGAATAACACCAGCTTGGATCAGAGGGTAATTATTACTTCATAAGAGACAATGTATCACTCCAGTTAAGCTAAACCTTTTATCAATTTGTATTAGGTTGGCCAAAGAATTTTGTTCAGGTTTTTGTAACATCTTATGGAAAACCTTGAAAAAAGTTTTTGGCCAACCCAATATTTCTCCATTTAATGTGATTCCAGGATGCAAAACTAATGCTTAATAAGAGATCACATGTTAGTCTAACACCCAAGTCATACAGTGGTGAGGTTGCTTCACTGGGCCTTTGCCTCTGCAGGAAGGGATGGCATTCTGCAATGACTTTAATGCATGCTGGCCATAGGGAGGAGGAGGCCTGAAGGGTGGCCCTTGGAGAGTCACAGTCTATGAGCTTGAAATTAATTGAAATAGAAATTTATCATGAACCTAAATCTTTCACTTTCTCTCATGGTATTTTCAAGGGAGGACATGGAAGGAGGCCAGTTATTTCCAGCCCAGTGCTAGCTCTCCTCCTAAGTTTACTTCACTTTTCTCCCTTGGGCTGTTTTCTCTCTTGCCCAAGCCCATTTAGCCAACACTCAATCATGAGCTGAGCCTCCTGCCTGAGCCTGGCGTGTCCTGAGGTGCCCTGTGCCCGAAGAGCTGTGCCACACCCTCCGTGGTGCGTGCGCCTTCCTGATGACACAGTGCTGGCGCACGTCCTTTCACACGGGCCCTTGGCGTAGCTGCTGCAGCTGCTGCAGGATACAAGCGGCGTGGCACTTGCTGTCTGCCAGCAGCCCCATGCTCCACAGATGTTTCACATTCTTTGGGACCAAGATCCTTGAACACACTTTTCAGAGCTATTTCCCCCGCTGCCAGACCCACTTCCTTCAGCAATGACTTACATGTAAAAAAGATCAGGGCTTTTAACCAGATAGGAACACGCAGATATGTTATAAACAAAGTCTCTGGGGTTCTTCTGGGCCAGCAAGAGCAAGGACATCGCTTTGCAAAATGATCCATATTCCTCTGAGCCTATTGTACACTCTAAGGGAGGCCCTACAAAATAAGTTTAGATTTTATATTTCATTTATCTAATTGAAAGAAACTGTAATTAAAAAACAAAACAAAACCAAGGGACTTCCCTGGCAGTCCAGTGATTAAGATTCTACACTTCCACTGCAGGGTGTTTGGGTTTCATCTCTGGTCAGGGAACTAAGATCCCACGTGTCATGTGATGTGGCCGAAAAATAAAAAGCTCATGCAAAAAACAAAGTCCTCCCCTTCCTACAACCAATCCTATTCAAAGCAAGAGAAAGAATCCAGACTGAATCTAGATTCAAAACTCAGTCTCCATGGAGTCCTTATCAGGGGAAGGGAAACCTCAGGCCTTACGCAAGTTAACCTCAGCTATGCTGTTCCTCCCTTACCCTATCCCCACCCCCACCCCATGCCCACAGCAGAGCAGTGATTCAGGTACACATGCCTGAAATTACTTAATGCCCCAAAGGGAGAAGTAACCACAGATGAATCAGCCACATAGCACTGGAGGGCAGCAATTGAAAACAAATGTGAGAATATGAAACCTGTCCAACTTCCTCTTCCCAGATGTTTGGAGATTAGAAAAAAAAAAAATCCCTTTCTTACATTCTGGAATAAGAAAGGCCAGATCCATAAAGCCCACAGTGAAGGAATGGATGGATTATTAAATCCAAACCCTGAGCCAAAAAGAGACAATAGTTTAACATCCTATTTTCAGAAGGAAACAGATGCTGGAAGCAGCTGCTCTCCTAGGACTCTCAGAACTTGAAAGATCTGTACTTCCTTCTTGTAAACGCAGCCATATCTCCTGGAGGTTCTAGAGCTCCTTCCTGCCTTCTGCCCCAGTTGTTTTTCTTATAACCTGACTCAATCTGACTTGAGAGCAGCCTTCTGCCAGGATGTGAAGAGGGGAGGGGAGATGATCACATCTTTGGGCATTTTTTTTTAAAGAGTCCATATGGACGAACACAATTATGTTACCACATGTGATAGACAAAACAAGACAACTGGTTGTACAACTAATTTTTTTTGGCCGCACAGCAAGCAGGCCAGCAACTGAAACCATGCCTCCTGAAGTAGAAGCACAGAGTCTTACTCACAGGACCACAAGGGAAATTTCAAAACAAGACAACTGGAAACAACCTAAATATCCAGAAACAGTTTACAACTTTATGGTACAACTGTTACCCCAAAGCTGGTTTTTCCTCTTGTTGGATGTCAAACCAATAGTCACAAACAAGCCAAAGATCAGGAGGAGGAAAGATTTATTATTACTCGCAGCAAGTAAGGAGAACATCAAGAATCTTTCCCAAAGTAGCATTTCCCCACTAGCAAAATTGGGGAAGTTTTAAGTGAAGAATACATACATATGTATGAAGGGGCTTGAGCAGAGGAGAGTTCAGCATAGAATTCAGGCAAGGAGGTTGACAGAGTCCAAGCTTTAGCTGATTGAAGTCAGGAGGGTCAACATCCTTCAGCTGAGTGGGGACCTTACTTCCTGCAGAACTCAAAGATATAGTGTTATGTAGGAGGAGGAACTGGAGAAGACAATGGCACCCCACTCCAATACTCTTGCCTGGAGAATCCCATGGACAGAGGAGCCTGGTAGGCTGCCGTCCATTGGGTCGCACAGAGTCGGACACGACTGAAGCGACTTAGCAGCAGCAGGAGGAGGAACTAGAGCTCCCCTGGTGGCTCAACAGCAAAGAATCCACCCCCTAAGCGAGAGATGCTGGTTCAATCCCTGATCTGCAAAAATTCCCCCGGAGAAGGAAATGGCAACCTACTCCAGTATTCTTGCCTAGGAAATTTTTCCAGGGGCAGAGGAACCTGGTGGGCTACAGTCCGTGAGGCTGCAGAGATTCAGACACATCTGAGCACAACCACAACCATGATAATAAATGACACACTCACAGGCACCAAGACAGTTCTTAGGCCAAGCGTAATTCTTGGGCTCTAAGATCACTGCGCATTGTGACTGCAGCCATGAAATTAAAAGACCTTCCATAGCTCCTTGGAAGAAAAGCTATGACAAACCTAGACAGCATATTAAAAGGCAGAGACATCACTTTGCCAACAAAGGTCTGTATAGTCAAAGCTATGGTTTTTCCAATAGTCATGTACGGATGTGAGAGTTGGACTGTGAAGAAGGCTGAGAACCAAAGAATTGATGCTTTTGAACTGTAGTGCTGGAGAAGACTCTTGAGAGTCCCTTGGACAGCAAGGAGATCAAACTAGTCAATCCTAAGAGACATCACCCTGAATATTCATTGGAAGGACTGATGCTGAAGTTGAAGCTCCAATACTTTGGCCACCTGATGCAAAGGGCCAACTGATTAGAAAAGACCCTGATGTTGGGAAAGATTGAGGGCAGGAGAAGAAGGGGATGACAGAGGATGAGATGGTTGGATGGCATCACCGACTTAACGGACATGATTTTAAGCAAACTGCAGAAAATAGTGGAGGACAGGGAAGCCTGGCATGCTGTAGTCCACGGGGTCTCAAAGAGTTGAACACAACTCAGTGACTGAACAACAATAATCACAACAAGCCAAAAAGTGGACAGTGGTCCAACTCCCGGAAATCCCCATCCCTTCCCCCAAATAGTTAGAATAATCCTCCCACTCATCAGCCGATAAAAATACCCAGCCCTATAAAAACCGACAACCCCATACCCTGGAATCTCTCATCTTCTGAGATGGCCCATACTCTGTGGAGTGTGTATCTCCCTGAATAAACCTTTCATTTTACTATGACCTGCTCTTGAATTATTTCCGGCACAAAGTTAAGAACTCACGCATGACTGCTGTCCCAGGGACTCGCTGAGACCTGGGATGTGACCATCCCCTTGCACCCCATTCTCTTTCCTGCAACATTTGAAATTCTTTTATTTATTTATTTATTTTTAAATTTTATTTTATTTTTAAACTTTACATAATTGTACTAGTTTTGCCAAATATCAAAATGAATCCACCACAGGTATACATGTGTTCCCCATCCTGAACCCTCCTCCCTCCTCCCTCCCCATACCATCGCTCTGGGTCGTCCCAGTGCTCTAGCCCCAAGCATCCAGTATTGTGCATCAAACCTGGACTGGCATCTCATTTCATACATGATATTTTACATGTTTCAATGCCATTCTCCCAAATCTTCCCACCCTCACCCTCTCCCACAGAGTCCATAAGACTGTTCTATACATCAGTGTCTCTTTTGCTGTCTCGTACACAGGGTTATTGTTACCATCTTTCTAAATTCCATATATATGCGTTAGTATACTGTATTGGTGTTTTTCCTTCTGGCTTACTTCACTCTGTATAATAGGCTCCAGTTTCATCCACCTCATTAGAACTGATTCAAATGTATTCTTTTTAATGGCTGAGTAATACTCCATTGTGTATATGTACCATAACTTTCTTATCCATTCATCTGCTGATGGACATCTAGGTTGCTTCCATGTCCTGGCTATTATAAACAGTGCTGCGATGAACATTAGGAAACTTTTAGCAAGGTGAAAAGACAGCCTTCAGAATGGGAGAAAATAATAACAAATGAAGCAACTGACAAACAACTAATCTCAAAAATATACAAGCAACTCCTACAGCTCAACTCCAGAAAAATAAATGACCCAATCAAAAAATGGGCCAAAGAACTAAATAGACATTTTTCCAGAGAAGACATACAGATGGCTAACAAACACATGAAAAGATGCTCAACATCACTTATTATCAGAGAAATGCAAATCAAAACCACTATGAAATTCTTCTTTTAAAAAAATCTTGAATATACAGGGAAAACATGTGTTGCAGAATCTGCTGTATGATTAGGCCATGCAAAATTGCTGTTCTCTTGCTCTCAGCACATCCCCTGCCCCCAGTCCCTGCCTCATCTATACCCTACTCACCTGACTGACGTTACCTCTTAATCACAGAGCCCAAGTGGAATTGCCTGAGTACTTAGCTCCCACCCACTCTTCCTCTCCCCCACCCCCAGCTTGTGATTGTTTTAATCCTTAGGCCAGAATGGCTCCATCCAGCGGGGAAATATCTGCCCCAGGAAGCTATGAGGGACTTGCTCCTCCCCTGTTTTCCCTGGTAACGGATGATCCAACTTGATGTCAATTCCCTTATAACCGTGTGTAGCCTCCCCTCCCTCCTGGTAGGAGACTGCTGCCTTATCTTGCCTGCAGGTTGGCTCCAGGACCTTGCTTTGGATGTGTCTAATTTCCTGTGTGTTCCCCTGTCCCATAAACCACTGGCATCGCTGTTGGTAGCTCCAGGCTGTTTCTTTGGTCTCGAGACTGGGCAACTACAAACCTTGCAAGCCTGCGAGGTGCGCCCAACAACTGTCAAGGCAACCAGGAGGCCAAGGAAACTCCCGTGAGTGCTGAGATGTCAGGAAATAAGGACAGGGAGTGGACAGTTGCCAGTAAAATCCTGGGGTGGTCATGCACTTGCATGTGGGGCCCTGTGGTGGTTGTCCTTGATGAATGGAGGCTTCCAAGAGAGTACCAGAACTCACAGACACTCCGAAGGGTATTGCAGAGCTATTGGCCTCCAGTACACTGGGCACTGGGAGGAAAGAAGTTAGACGATAGGGCAGTGGCTGCAGCTGTGCACTGGCTCTTCCCCACTGTGGCAAGAGCCCAGACACGCTGAGCTAGCAGCCAAGGCTGAGGTTAGGCATCTAGAGGAGGAGTTAAAACACAGGAGAAATGCTAGATGGGCCCAAACCGAAACTACAGACACATGAGTCGATGGAGGGAACAAGACGGGAAGTTAGAGACATTAGTCTCCATATGGCCTAGCTAAGAGGAGGCAGCTTCCCCAGTTCAGATGGTCATGGCCTGTTCGATTTGGGACCTCAAAGTGTGAGACTCCACTGAGGGCGCTGGTGAGGAAGAAGACTCGGGTGAGGCCATGGAGGTCTCTGTCTCAGTGAGGCCAGTAGCTAGCCCTGTGGTGACAGCCACATATAAACCAGATCAGCTTAGAGCACTGTGTGTAGGCAATGATTTGCTCCCACCCCTAGAGTGGGGCACACTGGCCACCCTCAGAGACTGTACTCGGACTGAGTGAGTTGAACTGGGTGACAAATTTAGGCCACTGATTGCTTGGTTGCTGTGTGTCTGGGATGTCAGTGGGGAATGCATGATGTTAACTGACCAGAGTATGTTAATGATGGCCTCAGTGACTAAGCATGCGGCCTTCTAGCAGCACTTACATAGAGCCATCAATGAGGGCAAAGTAATTTTCCTGCTTTCTTGGGTAATGGCTGGCTGCCAGGCCGCCTGGCCCAATGCAGGGGATGTACCTCCTACTCCTCTCTGTTGGTAAATCATGGAAAAACTCGGATTCATTAAGAGAACCAGGCATGACACACGCCATAGATGGCCAGCACTATTAGGGCCCAGATAATGAGTTATTCCGGAGAAGGCAATGGCACCCCACTCCAGTGCTCTTGCCTGGAAAATCCCATGGACGGAGGAGCCTGGTAGGCTGCAGTCCATGGGGTCGCTGAGCGTCGGACATGACTGAGCGACTTCACGTTCACTTTTCACTTTCATGTGTTGGAGAAGGAAATGGCAACCCACTCCAGTGTTCTTGCCTGGAGAATCCCAGGGACGGGGGAGCCTGGTGGGCTGCCGCCTATGGGGTCGCACAGAGTTGGACACAACTGAAGTGACTTAGCAGCAATGAGTTATTCACATCAGGCATGAAAAGCATGGCCCTCCAGTCTGCTGCTGGGCAACTCTCTGGGGCTCCAGTTTTCATCCTTAGTCCCTTAGTAGAGCACCCAGTTGCTAGGTGGTGCAAACAACAGTAGAGTTCGGAGAAATGGAAAAGGTATAGAACCGGAGGATCAGAACCATAATCCCTAAGAGGGAGAAGGAAGTAAGGCTCCTCCTTCCTCTTTCTGGGGACTCATCTGAGTAACTAGAAAACAGATGTGGGAGGACCTAGAGGTGGTGGGGCCCCTATAACCAAGACAGATAAGCAACCTGGTGCTGCATTAGCAGAGCTATGGCAGAAGCGAAAACCTGACCAAGTACCAGCTGAGCTATTGAACAACAACAAGGCCCTCCTTCTACTCCTCCAGAGGAAGAGGCCCTACCATCAGTAGTGGAAGGAATGTGTCAGACCCAAGGCTACTAGATTAGGGCATATGGTCAAGGTTCCAGAAAATCCCAGGTCACAGTAATGTAGGCTTCAGGGGAAGGTCCTGGTAATGCGGGTTTTGGCGAACCAGATGCCTCAAGTAGAATTAACCATTTGTTGGCATGTCCATCCAGTCAGTGATGCCATCCAACCATCTCATCCTCTGTCATCCCCTTCTCCTCCCGCCCCCAATCCCTCCCAGCATCAGAGTCTTTTCCAATGAGTCAACTCTTCGCATGAGGTGCCCAAAGTACTGGAGCTTTAGCTTTAGCATCATTCCTTCCAAAGAAATCCCAGGGCTGATCTTCAGAATGGACTGGTTGGATCTCCTTGCAGTCCAAGGGACTCTCGAGTCTTCTCCTCCGGGAGTTGGTAATGGACAGGGAGGCCTGGCGTGCTGTGATTCATGGGGTTGCAAAGAGTCAGACACGACTGAGCGACTGAACTGACTGAAAGAATAGAAAGATTGTTTAGCCATGGTAAACACCAGGGCTGAATGGACATGAATATATAGAAACATCCACTGGCTCCATGGCCCCCTCTCTGTTGTTGACTGGTGTAGGGGTGGAACGGTAGAGCAAAAAGAATATCATTCATGCCACAAACGGGGTAGCTGCCCCCACCCCTAATATGCAGTGTTCATAGTCCAATCCCAGAGTATATACTTGGGATGGATGTGATAGCAGGTCTCACGTTACAAACTAGAGTGGGGGAGTATTTCCTATGAGTGCAAATGATAAAACAGATTAACAGAAACTTTGTCAAAAGACCCTTATCAGATATTCTTAAGTATACAATAGAACTGGAGGAAATGAACTCTTGAAATCACACTTCCACTTGAGAAGGGCCTCTACACTGGACTGACCTATAGAAAAGACTGCTGCCCCCAAACGACATCCACACTAGCACAAGGAAAGAGGACAACGGAGACGGGCAACGGACCCCAAAATCCAGACCCAGCCTGTGAAGACCCGTCCTACGAATTCAATTGAACTTTTTAACAAATGTTTCTCTCCCTATCAACACTGAAAGTTAGTGTTTACTTCTAAGTGTACCGCTGCCCTCAGTGTTCAGGATAGAAAGAGGATTCACTAGTGAAGCTGTCGCAGAGCAGAACCTTGCCTTAAGTCTGCTGCTGACAGCACGTGCACAATGAGTAACAGTTCAGCGTAATTAATTAAATGTCTCTAAGCCTCTAAAATGTTCTCTGTTGACACGTCTCTGAGGTTGTCTGATTAGTTTTACACCACATGGGTAACTGGGTGTTTATGTGTGTGTGTAATATACAAAGGACGCCCAGCACCAAGGGACATGCTGGACCCAGGGCGGGCAGCAACCATCAAGGGGCGAATATTTTGGTCATCAATGCTTTCCATCGAAAGATTTGCAATCCAAAGGGGAAAATGATAGAAATGTTCACATATTAAGAGAAGTCATTCTGATCTTTACGTAATTAAACTTTTGACTAACCAAAATAGCCAGTTTGTGGCCTATTAAACATTCATTGTACATCTGCTTTAACCATTAAACAAAAGTACATTTAAAATTCAAAATTATGCTATAAAAATCTTTGAGTGATATATAATTATTTGGCAAGGGATGTATCCATTGGGTCATACAACACTTACGTAGGGCAAACATCTGTCTCCTTCAGATACAGCCATTGTGCAGCATGCTCAAGTTTTTCTGCTCAGGTCAAGGCGATTGTGTGTCATCTGTAGCCAATAGTGTTGCGTCCCCAAAATGACAAAATCACAAACGAAAGCCACCATTGTATTTTTAAAGTTCGGATTGTATCCAAGTTTCCTGACTTTTCCTCCCTCCCTTATTTTTTTCTATCCTTCCTTTTAAATAATTAAATCAAAGCTATTGCAAGAAAAATAAAAAATCAAAATTAACTACAGTTCAGGCATCCAAAATAGAGCAGGATGGCTATATAGATGTGATTTTAGACATATTTCTGTATAACTGAAAACTTGATTTATCTGAACTGTATTATAGGCCAGAAAAAACCACAGGCAGGAGGGTATCATTTCAGAATATGGTTTCTACTTGTATTTTGCTTGACAGTCATGATCTCCCCTGTGCTATGCCTGTTAGAGGTCTTGCATTTCATCCTTAGCTTGAGCAGATAAAATCTATTCATGGAGTGGGCAGCAACAATGGCCTTGCTGCAAAATGAGTCTAATTGCTGGGTCTACAGCAAGCTGCCCTTGGTGTCCGCCTCTGGACTTCCATGGAAAATGGACCTAGGTAATGCAACCATGTGGGGACAGCTCACCATCTTCCTGTCCTGGAGCATGCCAGTATGTCAGAAGGGCACTTGTCAGTAAACAGTTGATAAGTTGCTTCAGTCGTGTCAGACTCTGTGTGACCCCAGAGACGGCAGCCCACCAGGCTCCCCAGTCCCCGGGATTCTCCAGGCAAGAACACTGGAGTGGGTTGCCATTTCCTTCTCCAACGCATGGAAGTGAAAAGCGAAAGTGAAGTCGCTCAGTTGTGTCCGACTCCTAGTGACCCCATGGACTGCAGCCTACCAGGCTCCTCCGTCCATGGGATTTTCCAGGCAAGAGTACTGGAGTGGGGTGCCATTGCCTTCTCCCAGTAAACAGTACTGTATAACAACTTTACACGTTGCCAGGATTACTGCTCATAAAGGACCTCCCAGGTTATGTTGTGTGGAGTGGAGTCACCTGGCTCCCAGCCACACAAATCCAACTAGTGGGATTAACTGCTTTTTGTTTGGAAACACCTAATCAGCCCACTACTAATGGCACCCAACCTAATGTGGGGTGGCAGACGTGCGCTGTGACTGCTGACACCTGGCTAGGCCACCAGAATGTTTCCTTTAAAGCCAGGGCCTTCTTCCCCCTACTCCGTGGGAGTGGCTCTGGGCTTGTGGAAGCCAGAAGTGGTCTTCCCTTATAACTAGATAGGGTGTCACTGCCCTGGACTTCCTCTCCAGTGACCACATGAGCAGTTAGCTCCAAACTTTGCCCACTTCCTGGAGAGCCATTATGTTTAGCATGTCGGGTGTTTACTGTTAACCTGCTTTAGCTTCTGTTGTCTGTATTGTATTTGTGGTGTCTAGTTGCAGTGCACCTCTAATACCTGGCTCCAGGGATGTCGCGGATGATGGGTGGGCCAAGATTGTGAGTGTCTGGAGAAGGAAATGGCAACCCACTCCAGTACTCTTGCCTGGAGAATCCCATGGATGGAGGAGCCTGGTGGGCTACAGTCCATGAGATTGCAAAGAGTCGGACATGACTGAGCGACTTCACTTTCACTTTACTTTCAGCAGGGTGTGTAGAGGTGGAGAGTATAATCCACTCAGACCACTCAAGATGACTGTTCTCTTGCTCTCTGTACACCCCCTGTTGAACCAGTCCCTGCCTCACCTACCCCCTAACTCACCTGTTAACTCGCCCTAACTCTTTTTAAAAAAGAGGGGGTCTTTTTGGTCATCCTTTGCAGCATGTGGGACCTCAATTCCCCAACCCGGGGCTGAACTCACATCCCGTGCATTGGAAGGTGGAGTCTTAACCACCGGACTACCAAATAATTCCCCTGACTTCTCCTCCATCGTAGAACCTAAACAGCAACTGCCTACATGCTTGCCCACCCCCCATCCCCCAACTCCTGCCCCTAGCTAGTGATTGTTCTAGTCCTTAGGTTAGAACAGTTCCACCCTGCTCATTAGCAAAGGGAAACACTTGTCTGTGACAGTCAACCTGAGGGGCTAGGAGGGATGTGCTTCCCTGCTGGTTTTCCTGGTAACTAGTGAGCAAACCTGAAGTCAATTTCCCCTATAACCTATAAAGGTTATTTTTTTCTTTTTTTTTTAATGAATTAATTTAATTGGAGGCTAATTACTTTACAATATTGTGGTGTTTTTTGCCATACATTGACATGAATCAGCCACGGGTGTACACGTGTCCCCTATCCTGAATCCTGCTCCCACCTCCCTCCCCATTCCATCCCTCTGGGTCCTCCCAGTGCACCAGTCCTGAGCACCCTGCCTCATGCATTGAACCTGGACTGGTGATCTATTTCACATATCGTAATATACATGTTTCAATATTATTCTCTCAGATCATCCCACCCTTGCCTTACATCTGTGTCTCTTTTGCTGTCTCACATATAGGGTCATCATTACCATCTTTCTAAATTCCATATATATGTGTTAATATATGGTATTGGTGTTTTTCTTTCTGACTTACTTCACTCTGTATAATAGGGTCCAGTTTCATCCACCTCATTACAACTGATTCAAATGCTTTCTTTTTAATAGCTGAGGTGGCTCAGATGGTAAAGCATCTGTCTACAATGTGGGAGACCTGGGTTTAATCCCTGGGTCCGATCCCTGGGTCGGGAAGGTTCCCTGGAGAAGGAAATGGCAACCCACTCCAGTACTCATGTCTAGAAAATCCCATGGATGGAGGAGACTGGTACAGGCTACTGTCCATGGGGTCGCAAAGAGTCGGACATGACTGAGCGAATTCACTTACTTCACTTACTTAATATTCCATTGTGTTATATAAGCACCCTCCCTGCTGCAAAATTCTCTCCCTTTCCCCCTGGTAGCCACGGGCTGCTGCCCCGCCATTTGTTCCTAAATGCAGTTATCGATGTAATCACCCAGAGGAGCCAGAAGGGGGCCTGAGCCTGGAAGAGGGCAAGAGAGTGCGTGAGGTTTCCTTTCTAACACTAAGCCCGCTCCCTCAGGGCTGTCATCACCCTCAGGAATATGTATACATGTGTTTGATTGGTATGTTCTTGTGCATCTTGGAAGTCAGAGACCCAGAAGGAGGAACTCAGCAGTACCTAATTCTACTTTGGGAGGAACCAAGAGAACCTGATTTTATTACTGCTGCCCTTGCACGCTTGGGCAGCATCTCTTTTTTTTTTTTTGCCACATCACACATGATGCGTTCACAGGAGATTCACCTCTACAGGTGATCTTGCCTGTTCAAAAAAGCATCAAGTTATGCAAGCCAGGAGCTCGTTGTGAATCCACGTTAATTTATGTCACTAGAAAATGTTAGCGCTTTATCAGTAAGGTGTTATTTGTGACACAGCTCTCAACAGATAAAGTCACTATATTGTCTTCCAAACTGAAGTTAAGGCCCCTGGGCATTTTTCTACCACCTACACAACCACCTCCCTTATTTCAATGACATAACGCCTTTATCTGAATAAGTAAGTTAGATTGCTTTTGGTGAGAAAAGTCCCAGAGCAGAGTGATAAAGAAACAAGTCTTTGGATCAAATGGTGCCAGCCCCAGCCCTGTCTCTCTGGACCTTATTAGCTGAGTGACCTTGGGCAAGTTATATACCCTAAACCTGACATTGTCTTTTTTTTTTTTTAATGGTAGTATAGTTGATTTACAATGCTAATTTCTACCATACAGCAAAATGGTTCAGTTATATATTTTAACATTCTTTTCCATTATGGCTTATCACAGGATATTGAGTACAGTTCCCTGTGCTGTCCAGGGGGATCTTGTTATTTATCCATGCTGTATAAACCAGTGGGCATCTGCTGACCCCGAACCCCCTCCACCCCTCCCGCTCTCCTCCTCCCCCTTGGCAACGACATGTCTGGTCTCTGTAAGTCTGTTTCTGTCTTGTACATAAGCTCACTTGTGTCACACTTTAGATTCCATATGTAAGTGATATCATATGGTACTTGTCTTTTTCTGACTTCACTTAGTATGATAATATCTAGGTTCGTTCACGTTGCTGTAAATGGCATTATTTCATTCATTTTTATGGCTGAGTAGTAGGCGATGGCACCCCACTCCAGTACTCTTGCCTGGAAAATCCCATGGACGGAGGAGCCTGAGCGACTTCACTTTCACTTTTCACTTTCATGCACTGGAGAGGGAAATAGCAACCCACTCCAGTGTTCTTGCCTGGAGAATCCCAGGACGGGGGAGCCTGGTGGGCTGCTGTCTATGGGGTCGCACAGAGTCGGACACGACTGAAGCGCCTTAGCAGCAGCAGCAGCGCTCCACTGTGTACTTGTACCACGTCTTCTTTATCCATTCATCTGTCGAGGGACATTTAGGTTGTTTCCATGTCTGGCTATTATGAACAGTGCTGCTATGAACATAAGGATGAATGTATCTTTAAAAATTATAGTGTCATGTGGGTATATGCCTAGGAGTGAGATTGCTGGATCATATGCCAACTCTATTTTTAGTTATTTGAGGAACCTCCATACTGTTTTCCATAGTGGCTGCACAAATTTATGTTGCCACCAACAGTGTGAGAGGGTTCACTTTCCTGCACACTCTCTCCAGAAGTTTTTATTTGTAGTCTTTTTAATGAAGGCCATTCATTGATGTGAGGTGGTATCTCGTAGTTTTGATCTGTACTTCTCTATGAAGAGTTGACTCCCGGAAAAGACCCTGATGCTGGGAAAGACTGAGGGCAGGAGAAGGGGGTGACAGAGGATGAGATGGCTGGATGGCGTCATCGACACAACAGACATGAGTCTGAGCAAACTCCGGGAAACAGTGAAGGAGAGGGAAGTCTGGCATACTGCAGTCCATGGGGTTGCAAAGATTTAGATACAATTTAGCAACTGAACAACAACAATTAGCAATATTGAGTATTTTTTCATGTACCTATTGGCCATCTATACGTCTTCTTTGGCATCACCGACTCCTTGGATGTGAGTGTGAGCAAACTGTGGAAGATAGTGAAGGACAGGGAAGCCCAACGTGCTGCAGTCCTCGGGGTCGCAAAGAGTCAGACACGACTCAGTGACTGAACAAGAATCAAAAAAGGCCAAAAAGTGGACAGTGGTCCAATTCCTGGAAATCCCCACCACTTCCCCAAAACAGTTGGAATAATCCTCCCACTTATTAGCCTGTGAAAATACCCAGCCGTATAAAAACTGACAACCCTGTACCGTGGGGTTTCTCGTCTTCTGAGATGGCCCATACTGTCTGTGGAGTGTGTGTCTCCCTGAATAAACGTTGTTTCATTTTACTATGGTTCACTCTTTAAGTATTTCCTTCCAGTGCAGGAAATGTGGGTTTGATCTCTGGGTCTGGAATACCCCCTGGAAAAGGGAATGGCTACCCACTCCAGTATTCTTGCCTGGAGAATCCCATGGACAGAGGAGCCTGGTGGGCTACAGTTCAGGCAGTTTTAGAGTCAGACATGACTGAGCAACTGAGCACAGCATGTCTTCTTTGGAGAAATGTCTAGTTAGGCCTTCTGTCCATTTTTCAAATGGATTGTTTTTTGTTGTTGAGTTGTATGAGTTCTTTGTATATTTTAGAAATTAAGCCCTTGTTGGTCACATAGTTTGCAAATATTTTCTCCCATTCTGTAGGTTGTCTTTTAGTTTTATTTATGGTTTCCTCTTGATGGCATCACCGACTTGATGAGTTTGAGTAAACTCCGGGAGTTGGTGATGGACAGGGAGGCCTGGCATGCTGTGATTCATGGAGTTGCAGAGTCGGACATGACTGAGTGACTGAACTTGCTGTACAAAAGCTTGTTAGTTTGATTAGGTCCCATTTGATTATTTCTTTTGCCTTGGGAGGCTGACTTAAAAAACCTTTAGGATGATTTGTGTCAGAATGATTTAATTATGTTCTAAGAGTTTTATGGTGTCCTGTTTTTAAGTCTTTAAGCCATTTTGAATTCATTTTTGTGTATGGTATGAGAGTATCTAACTTCATTTATTTACATGCAATTGTCTAATTTTCCCACCACTTGCTAAAGAGACTTTCCTTTTCCCATTGTATATTCTTGCCTCCTTTGTCAAAGATTAATTGACTGTAGGTGTGTGGGTTTATTTCTGAGCTCCGTATTCTGCTCCATTTATTCATGTCTATTTTTGTGCCCAAACCATGCTGTTTTGATTACTATAGCTTTGTAGTATTGTCTGAAGTCTGGGAGGGTTATGACTCCTGCTTTGTTCTTTTTCCTCAGGATTGCTTTGGCAACTCTGGGTCTTTCATGGCTCCATAAAAAGTGTAGGATTATTTGCTCTAGTTCTGTGAAAAATGTCATGGGTAATTTGATAGGGATTGTATTTGTCTTTCTTATTTCACGTGTGGCCTTGCTGCGCAGCATGTAGGATCTTAGTTCCCTGACCAGGGGAGCAACTCCCAGCCCTGCAGTTGAAGCATGAAGTCTTATCTACCAGACCACCAGGGAAGTACTGTTATTCAAAACTAATTTACCCTTCTCCCACCTTTCTTTGGTAACCTAAGTTTGCTTTCTATGTCTGAGTCCATTTCTGCTTTATAAATAAGTTCATTTGTATCATTTTTTAAGATTCCATATATAAGTGGTATTATATTTTCCCCTTCACTTAGTAATGATAATCTCTATGTCCATCCATGTTACTACAAATGGCATTTTGTCTTCATTTTTATGGCTGGCTAGTATTCCACTGTATATTTGTACCACATCTTCTTTATCCATTCATCTGTCAGTAGACATTTAGGCCACTTCTGTGAACTGGCTCTTGTGACTAACAGTGCAATGAACATTAGGGTGCCTGTACCCTTTTTAATTAGTTTTCACCTTTTGCAGACATACGTCCAGGAGTCGAGTTGCTGGGTCATGGACCTGACTTTAGATTTTAAGGGACTCCCGTACTGTTCACCAATTTATGTTCCCAACAACAGTGTAGGAAGGCTCCCTTTTCTGCATACCTGTTCCAGCATTTATTATTTGTAGACTTTTTGATGATGGCCATTCTGACTGGCGTGAGGTGATACCTCATTGCAGTTTTGATTTTCATTTCTCTAATAATTAGCAATGTGAACATCTTTTCATGTGCTTGTTGGCTATCAGCATGTCTTATTTGGAGATGTGTCTACTTAAGTTGTGCCCATTTTTGGATTGGTTATTTTTTTTTTAAATTTATTGACCTATGTGAGATGTTTATATATATTAGAAATTTAGCCCTGTCAGTCACATCTTTGCAGACGTTTCCTCCTATTCCATAGGTTGTCTTTTTGTTTTGTTTACAGTTACCTTTGTTGTGCAAAAGCTTGTAAGTTTGATTAGGTCCAATTAGTTTATTTTTGCTTTTGATTGTATTACTCTTGGAGACGTATCCAAAAAAATACTGCTGTAATATACTGACTTTATCTTTCTAAAAGTGAGTTTGAGATTAGTACAACTAGCATTGACTCATAGTGCTAAACAGAGCAAGACATTTTTGGCATACAGAAAGTATTACTATCTAATAGCTATTATTACTACCACGTCACCTTCTCTCACCTCCACTGTGGCAAGATCCTTGAGAAGCTGTGTGTTCCTTATGCTTAGCACAGTGCCTGGCATATGACAGGATATAGATTTGTTGAATAGATAAATCCATCTATCCATCATCTACCAAGTCAACATTTATTGAGCAATTGCTAATTGCCAGACAATGTACTACACACTAAAGATGGAACAGTGAAAAAAACAGCTAAATTCTGGCCTCTCAGTGCTTACGTTCTGGTAGGGAAAACAGATCAGCACATGTATGGTTTGACAGGGAGAAAAACAGCAGGGTTAAGGGGCTTAGAGAGAGCCAGGGGTGGGAGAGGTTGCGTTTTTACATATCACAGAAGGTCTCTCTGAGAAGGTGATATGTGAGCAGACACTTAAAGGAAGTGAAGGAGCAAACCACACAAATGTGCAGAACGTGCTTTCTAGGCTGAAGGTGCAAAGGGCCTGAGGTAGGCACATGGGTGGCATTTCTGAAGAAGAAGCCTGTATGGCTGGAGAGCGATTAAATTAAGGGCTTCGATCTCTTCTTCACTTGATCTAAACTGAGCACACAACACAATCCAGTAATTGAAAAAGATGTATTAAAGTATCCACAAAAGTACAACAATTGAAAAAGAAAGATTAATGAACATGACGGGTTTTTTACCCGGCTGAATACAGTTCCATTGAAAACCTACAGAGAGCTTGAAGTTTAAATGTTAAGTAATGCCTTGTAGGCACCCCCTTAGAAAAACCATGTGCAGTCTTAAGAGGCCTCATTCTGCCAAGAATCAGACATGAAAAGGACAGTCCTGCCGTCTGGAAGCAGCCCCACTGTTGTCGTCTAGAGATGAGGATGTTGGGACCCAGGAGAAAGGGCCAAAAGATTCATAGGAGGTGGTTATGAGGAGTTTCAGAAAAGGCCCCAACCCTGAAGTGCTCCACCCCAGTGTGAGCAGCTCCCCGCAGACCAGTCAGTCACAGACCCAGAGTGGGAGGCTGGGGCCCTTGCCCAGTGGAGGCGGGGAGAGGAGGCTCACAGCCGTGTTAGCAGAAGCGATAGCTGGTGCTCTGGGTGGGAGCTTCACAAACATGCAGAAAAATAGGGCTCTTGCTCTCAGGAGGTGTTAGGAATGTTCTATACATAGTAGATTCATTGGACGTGCTGAGAAAGGAGGAAAAGGAGAATCCCCTTTTCTCTGTTAAAAAAAAAAAAAGACTAAGAAAATACACACATCAACGCATACACTTGGTCTCCCCACAACGTATTTTCTTCTTCCTTGAAATCTTGGATGGCTGTACAATTCTCACAGTGGGAGGACCCACCAAGAGTGTCCTCATCCTGGCAGCCTGAAGAATGCTGACATGCATCCCTCCCCTCACTGCCCCCGCTCCCCCCTACACAAAAAGGTCTCCTAAAGGTTCCGGAGTTTTCACCATGGAAGCAGAGAAGGCCCAGGGTACAAGGCAAAGCTGGGCACTTTGCAGAGCTGCTCAGGGCGAGTGTTCTTCATCCCTCTTCCGCATGGGGCCTGTGGGCACAAAGGAGGGACAGGCAGCACAGCCCAAAGGCCTTCCTCCCGCGTGCAACACAGACCAGACACGCCAGGCTCAGAGACGGCAGGCACGCGTGACGACAAAACCCAGTCCTGCTGACATACATGTCAACAGAATGTGAGCTGGAGTACCATGGGATTCACAGCAGTCTCTCAGAAAATAAAAGACCGCACATATGGGGCAGAGTTTGTTTGTAGCTCATATACTTTTTCTTTGTGTAACCGCCTCCTAAACATCTTTAAATCTAAATTACTCTTTATTTCCTTAGAACTTGGCCTTCAAAGTCTCTCACAAAGAGAACAAGACGGGAAGAAAAAAAGGAAGCAGCTCTTAGGGGACCTCAAACTAAATGAGATGAAAACTAACATTACCTGTCACACCCATTTACCCCCCAGTGTGTTCTGGGACTATATCATCAGTATTTTCAATTTTAAATGAAAAAAATTCTTTACAAATCTAACTGTTTTTAACCTCAAAGTCCTTGAAGATATTATTATAGGAGCCAGGCTGCTGGAAGCATGACTGAAGCTTTATAAAGATTCTCTAGAGAGAGCTCTGCCATACTAGAGACTGGCAATCTAATTATTCCATTTCTGCCTACTTAGAAGGAAATGAAATTCTGCTCCTTCAGCTATATGGGGACTTGTTACAAGCATGAAGGACTTCAGCAAAGAATATACCATACCTTTTGCTCTCCAAATAGTACAGTACTCTTCAAGCCAGTCTGGGTTCTCTATTTCAATTATGTATCAATTATGGTACGGATCCAAAAGTACCTGGAAAGAAATGACTTCTGGCATTGATCCTTTGCTAATCTTGCTATGATGAATCCACAAATCGAGATGATATGCTACAGGGTGTAATTTTATAGTCTACGTAACACTGAAAGCAGAAAACTGCCCTGTATTTTAGAGAGAAAAATAGCAACAGAAATCACATGGTCTTCAAGTGGCATAGCAAATGGATGCTTTCTAAAAACAACTGCCAAACTGGCGATATACCCTGGGCTAAAGGCCATCCTGAACATGCTTCCATCACAGCATCTCCACTCTCCAACTACGATACACACAAAGGCGGGGTAAGCCCTTATATTAAAAGGCCATGTCTATTAGAATACTAAAAGATCTGCCACTTTCCTCATTAAGGCAAACCACATCTAAACGATGGTGATAGGAATGTGTCTGAATTTTCTCGACTATAAATGACCCTGAAGGGCAGTACAAAAACAGCAAGGCAATTTATATACACATAGAATCATACCGTCTCTTCATCATGCAACTGGCTCCTTGCACCAGGAAGATTAAATAGAACATTTATACACATCCTTTATACACATCTTTTTCTCCCTCTATGACTAAACATGTGCTTCTCCACGTTCTGGTTTCCAAGGCCACACATACTTATGGGCTACATTTTCTGCACAAGAGTCCAGTTTGGATTTGTTTATTGCTTAGGATATGATGGCGGTCTTCTCAATTTTTCCGAATGTCTGCGTACACCACAGACTCTGACTTGTTAATCCTGTCGCTGTGGTGTCCGCCAGAGTGGTCTAGCTGCGCATATATGACTGGGCCCTGGGGAAGAGAAGCAGAATTAGAGGTATGGAATTAATTAGAGGTATGGCCTTGTGACGTGCAGGGACAGAAGCGATGATTAAAGTGATATTGTTAGGGTTTCAGAGCGAAGAGTCCCCCCTTTTGAATGTCTTCAGGAATATATGTTCCTTCTTAGGAACAGTATGTCCAGGACTGACTTTAAAACAAGATTGGGTATACTTGGTAACTGTTCAAGATGGTACATAGAGATTTGTCATACTATTCTGTCTACTTTTGTATCTGTTTTAAAATATCTATAACAATATAATGTTCCTTCTCAAGAGTTACCCTTAAATACCTGTCACAGAATTCCTCAACTCTTGTAAATGGGATCAGAGTCTCAAGGACAAAGATGGGCACTTCTGCCAACCCAAGACCCACTGAAATCATGACTTTAAGAATGATACAAGAAATCAACATATGCAGTGCCACTCGAAAATACAATCAATTTGAACATTTTATATAAATAAGTACTTTCACAACCCTTAGAGTCCCTTCCAACCCAGAGATTCTAAAACTGTAAACAACAGCAACTACCACAAAATAGCCTTCTTTAGGGGTAAAAAGAAGTTTAATATAACCCAAAGCAATTGCCCCAATCCAGGGAATCTCTCCTTGAATAGTCTACTACTGTGCTTAAGTTTTCAATTTTGAAGTCATAAGATTAGTAGCCACAAGCATGTGGTTTAAAATAAACACTCTTGAAACTTCTATATGAATCTAGAATGGTAGACACATGACATATGCATTTGGCGAGAACCACAGAAATGCACAACACAAAGAGTGAGCCTTAATACAAACCATGGACTTTAGTTAATTATAAAGTTCTCTGTATTAATTCATCAACTGTCACAAAGGTACCACAACAAGTCGTTAACAATCAGGGAAACTTTGGAGAGGAAGGAGTACATAGGACCTCTTTACTTTCTGCTAGATTCTTCTGTAGACTTAACACTGCTCTAAGACATAAAGTCTACTTTATAAGAAATAACTGAATAAACTAAAATAAACATCCTCACTCCCATCTAGGAGTGCTATACCCAGCGTCCTTTAATGCGTAGCGTGGGATCCTGTGGAGTTCAGGCACTCCAACTTCCAGAGAAGGGATAAACCGAGCTCTGCAATGGTGCACCTGAAAGATGAGTTACACAGTAACACCGCTGGGCCCATCCGCACGCCAGCAGGGCTGGACCCATCCGCACGCCGGCGGGGCCGGACCCGCCCACACACCGGCAGGCCTGCAGCCTGAACTTCCGAGCGTGGCAGTAGCACTGGTGAGCACTAGCCGTGTGGCCTCAGCCCAGGCATATGTTTGACCCCCCAAGCATTACTGTCTTCATCTCTAACACGGCACTAGCAACAGTATTATACCTCTTAAGACTGCTGTAAGAATCAGACGATATCTACAAGTAAAACTTAAGCAATGTCTGACAGCATTCGAAATACATCAATCATTTTTACCATGAACATACTGTTACACAAATATAATTAAAAGCACACCAACGTTACCAATCAAACAAATCAAGCAAAGTCACTTTGTTTTTGGTCAGTGTGTGATACTTTTCATGGCTGTCATGGGTAATGCAACAGATCATGCTGTTAATGCTGAATCAAACTGAAACCCTCTATATTCATCTCAGAAAGCTGCCAGTTAAATGTGATTCTAAAAAATAAAAAGGTAAACAAACAAATGTTGTTCAAGTCATTATTTAAGGTGGTTTATTACATAGCAATAGGTAACCGAGACACTGTATGAGTGGGAAAGAGAACAGAGAAAGCAACAGAGGAAAATAACAGAATAACCTCTGAGTCAGTCAGTAAATATTAAGAAACTAGGAAGGTCTTTCATGTGAAACAGTATTATTGTCTTTCATGGCACGAGAACACAACAGTTTGTCGAAAGGAACTGGGAAAACACTGAAGGATAAAAGGAGCCCCTACTTACTGATGGGTTAGTTTCTCCAAATCGCTTCCTAGCGTCCTCACTCTTTACCCCTTAGAAGCTCTTTAGGCCAGCAGCTTTGTTAAATGCCTAGAACAGCCCCTGGCAGACTGCGGATGCTGGATGAAAGGTGGATGAAATAATGAATCTAGAGGAATTCTCACCAGCATTGGGGATTGGGAACCTGCCGGTGAATGTAGCTCAGTTTTGACTAGCTCTCTAAAGTCTGGTCCGAGGGAGATTTGGAAGCTGATGGTACCTCGAGTCTCTGTGGAACATGCCTCAGGACTTTGACAAGAAGTCAACCGTCTTCTTTGGCTAAGACCATTGAGGACTTCAGGAGATGCCAGTGAACCAAGAACTTGGAAATGCACCTGCTATATCGCTAAAACATTCACTTTGGGGTGTTTGAGAGTTAAAACAATATCAGTAATAACAGCTATGCTAACCTAGCTGTACTGTACATCCTGACACCTTTCCTCGTCCTCTATTTTTTTTTTTTTTGGTGCTGCCACAAAGAATTACAACAACCAAGTGAAAAATCACTCCATACATATATATTTTCCTCAACTATTTATTATACAAATAATCCTTACTATTAAAAATGTTTCAAAAAATTAATTGCTTGACCTAAGTTTATTCTTTTAGTTCCAGTTAGAAATGAAATTATCCCTGGACACTACCTGCATGAAATTTACTCTAATATAAAAACACAGTGGTGACCGAGTAGGGAGAAACTCCAGGAAGAAAGGGTTATGGAAGAGCAAGGAGACCTGTCTCTGAACACATATTAATTTCTTAGAAGCTACTATGTCCTGAATTACACTCTCCATAGCCTCTGTAGCCCTTTAGAATCTGAACCTGGTCCTCCAGGCATTAGAGGGATCACCCTTGACACCCTAACACAGATATCAAGCTACTATGTCCTGAATTACACTCTCCATAGCCTCTGTAGCCCTTTAGAATCTGAACCTGGTCCTCCAGGCATGAGAGGGATCACCCTTGACACCCTAACACAGATATCAAGATCTGCTTTAACCACATGCTCACTGACTGTTCACAAAACGCATTTTCAGTATTTATTTCACATCACCAAATACAGATGCGAAACAGTGTGTGTTGTGACATTTTTTGACATAAATGAAATGATCAAAACAAAGTTGAAAAGAACTGGATATAGGCAGGACAGAATAAGTATACATCTTAAGAGCCACACGGATCTGGGTCTAACACCAGCTCTGGCAGTAACTACTGACCTTGGGCAAGTGACTAAACGATAGTGAAGGAACTTACTTCCCAGGACCGCCGTGAGAACTAAATGAGACAATACAGGTGTTGTACTTCTGGAGACCTTACATATCTAGAGACTAAAGTGACAAAAACATAACTTTCCCACTCACTGTCCTCCAAAAATACTTGCCCCCTGTTTTTTTTGGCTGTGCCATGTGGTATGCGGGATCTTAGTTCCCCAACCAGGGATCACACCTGTACCTCTGCAGTAGAAGCTTGAAATCCTAACCACTGGACTGCTAGGGAGTTCCCGCTTGCCTTTTGTATACCAAGCATTGTTTCCAGAAAAGGATCTAGAAAACCAATTGTCCCAAAGATAGACACACAAAGATTATTTGAAATCAATGTCATTCAAAACTAAGCTTTACAGAGAAAGATACTCCAAACTCCTAAGTAGTGCCTACCTGACACCCTTCCCAACACAACTGCCCACTTTGTTTGTGGGAGGAGTCCCCCCTGCCTTTTTTTTTTTTTTTAATTAATTTGGAAACCAACTTTATTTGTGGCTGTGCTGAGTCTTCATTGCCACGAGCAGACTTCTTCTAGCTGCAGGGAGCAGGGGCTGTTTGATAGTTGCGGGGAGCGGGATTCTCTCTGCAGTGGCTTCTCTAGGTGCGTGGGTTCCAGTGGTCGCGACTGGTGGGCACTAGAGCACAGGCTCAGTAGTCGTGGCACAAGGGCTTGGTTACTCTGTGGTATGTGGGATCTTCTCGGACCAGGGATTGAACCTGTGTCCCCTGTATTGGAAAGCGGTTGCTTAACCACTGGACCACCAGGGAGGTCCAAGAGCCCTAAATTGGTTCTGGTGTTCACTCACTTCACTCAGGTAATTTGACTCCACCCTCTCCTGCCCCCGGGGCTTCCCTTGTGCCTCAGCTGGTGAAGAATCTGCCTGCAACGCAGGAGCCCTAGGTTCAATTTCTGGGTTCAATCCCTGGGTTCAATCCCTGGGTTTGGGAAGATCCCCCGGAAAAGGGAAAGGCTACCCACTCCAGTATTCTTGCCTGGAGAATTCCATGGACTGTATAGTCCACTGGGTCGCGAAAATCAAACAGGACTGAGTGACTTTCACTTTCACCTCTCCTGCCCCCCTTGCACAAGATGGCAAGAGGCATCAGCATGTGACCCACTCTGGCCAAGGGAACTAGGAGAAGTTTGCTGAGGGGCTTCTGGTAATTTTCCTTCATAATAAAAACCACCTGGGAGGAGATTCAGCTCTTCCTACAGGTGCCTTTTTTCATGAGCTGCCTCAAGGCATGGCAGTCATTTTGAGGTTGAGGGAAGGAGCCTGAGAACAATGTGCCCAGAGGATGAAAGAATAAGATGGAAAGAACTTGAGTCTTAAGGACATTACTGGACCACTAAACTAATGAACACAGAGGTACCCTGCTTTGGGGTCTCTTGTGAGTTCACAATCTCTTGCTGTTAAAGGTATTTTTAGTCAGGTCTTCTGTCACTAATCTCCCAATTATAACAAAAATAGTGGCCAAAGACAGATGAGTAATACAGCACAATTCATGCGCTGCCTGGCTATTATGTTTTCACCTTTTGTAAATTTCCTTCCTGGAGTACTAGTATTGTCTCTCTTTTGATAAAATAACATGGAGTTATTTATCCACTCAAATAGTAATGACTAATGCTATTAGACTCTCAGATGATGCCTGCAGGTAGGAAATGGAAGGCTTTGCTGATCAAGGAACATGTCTTGATAGACCCACTGGAAGAAAGCACTAAGGGATAGTTTGCAAATATTCCTGCCACGTGTCCCCTTCACACATCTGACTGCGTACGTGGGTAGTGACTGCCTAAACCCGTCCTTATAAGGCACAGTAGACCGTGTTTGCTTGTGTGTGTGTGTGTGTGTGTGTGTGTGTTAGTCGCTCAGTCGTGTCTGACTCTTTGCAACCCCATGGACTGAAGCCTCCCAGGCTCCTCTGTCCATGAATTCTCCAGGCAAGAACACTGGAGTGGGTAGCCAGTCCCTTCTCAGGGGATCTTCCCGACCCAGGGATTGAACCCAGATGTCCTGTATTGCAGGTGGATTCTCTACTGTCTGAGCCACCAGGGAAGGCCATAGTGTACCATGAACCCTTATAATTAGCAAAGGAAAAATGAGAAGGTCGTTAGACGTCAACTTGCCCTAACCCATTATTTAATAAGAAGGTGTTCAGACATCAACTTGCCCTGAGCCATTATTTCAAAGATTAAGGGAACAAATGCTGAAGTTAAATAATTCCCTGCAAGTTCACACCATTAGCTGGACCCAAGAGTCAATACTAGTTTGTAACACATGACTAACCCTTAATACACTAAGATGTCTATCTAATAAATATGAAGATTTCCTCAAGGTTGTTTGTTAGGATGTACATATAAAAAAGTTCTCCATATCACGGAAAAGCTTGAAGAGGATCCCAACAAACCAGGAGCCTCTGAGGTTCTGTAGGGCAGGGACCAGGTGATAATCATCTCTGTGTTTCCCATGTTCAGCTAACATTGCATATATGCTGAGGGCTTAGATGTGTGTGGAAGTGATACATACAATGCAAAGATCAGGTTGTCAAAACAACTGCTACGTTTGGTTATGCTCAATTTATAAAAAGTATTTAATCTCATAAATTCCCTAATAAGATGAACATATTAGGTCAAGCCAGTTTTCTCCAAACAGAAACCTTTTCTGCTTCAGTCTGAATAACTGGAAGATAGAATATCAAAAGGATTCTGGTGAGAACAACTTCCATAAACTCCTCTGGTGCTCAGAGAGGTATTTCTGTCACACACACTGAGGGTGCCACGTGATGGTGAGTAAGAGCACACACCAGTGTCACCTGAGGCCCTCTGGTGCTCAGGAATTCTGTGGAGTATTTGAAGCAAATGTTTTAACCCCAGGATAGCAGCCCTTGTTTTAAGGTGACCACTGAATGAAAACCTAAATAAAACAAAAACTGGAAGATAAAGCTGCAAGGAAATCACAGTTCCAAGTCTCATGTTGACTGGCAAAGGCTTTATAAACTCCAGAATCAGGTTAAGGCAGAAAATATCTTTAACAAGTTGTACAACTATAAAATAAAAGATACATTATTACTTGATTACAAATAACCAAGTAAGACAAAGGCTACTCCAGGTAATGTCACTTAACAGAAACCCTGATTTGCAACATGTTCAGCATTATGTGAACCAAGGACTTCCAGATGTCCAGGCTGGGTTTAGAAAAGGAAGCACAACTAGAGATCAAATTGCCAACATTCACTGGATTACAGAGAAAGCAAGGGAATTTCAGAAAACATCTATCTCTGTTTCATCAACTGTGCTAAAGCCTTTGACTGTGTGGATCATGACAAACTGTGGAAAGCTCTCAGAGAGATGGGAGTACCAGACCATCTTACATGTCTCCTGAGAAACCTGCATGCAGGGCAAGAAGCAACAGTCAGAACCCTGTATGGAACAACTGACTGGTTCAAGATCGAGAAAGGGGTCTGACAGGGCTGTCTGCTGTCACCCTGTCTGTTTAATCGAAACACTGAGCATATCATGAGAAATGCCAGGCTGGGTGAGTTACAAGCCAGAATCAAGATAGGCGGGAGAAACATCAACAATCTCAGATATGCGGATGATACCACTCTAATGGCAGAAAGGGAAGAGGAACTAGAGAGCCTCTTGATGAGGGTGAAGGAGGAGAGTGAAAGAGCTGGCTGAAGACTAAATATTAAAAACACTAAGATCATTGCATCCGGCCCCATTACTGCATGGCAAATAGAAGGGGAAAAGGTGGAAGGAGTGACAGATTTCTTCTTCTCGGGCTCCAAAATCACTGCAGATGCTGACTGCAGCCATGAAATCAGAAAACGATTGCTTCTTGGCTGGAAAGTGATAACAAACCTAGACAGTGGGTTGAAAAGCAGAGACATTACTCTGTGGACAAAGGTCTGTATAGTCAAGGCTATGGTCTTCCCAGTGGTCATATATGGTGTGAGAGGTGGACCATAAAAAAGGCAGAACACCAAAGAACTGATGCCTTCAAACTGTGGTGCTGGAGAAGATTCCTGAAAGTCCCTTGGACATCAAGGAGATCAAACCAGTCAATCCTAAGGGAGATCAACCCTGAATATTCACTGGAAGGACTAATGCTGAAGCTGATGCTCCAGTATTTTGGTCATCTGATGCACACAGATGACTCACTGGAAAAGTCCCTGATGCTGGGAAAGACTGAGGGCAGAAGGAGAAGAGGGCATCAGAGGATGAGATGGCTGGATGGCATCACCAGTACAATGAACATGAATTTGGGCAAACTCTGGGATCTGGTGATGGACAGGGAGGCCTGACGTGCTGCAGTCCATGGGGTCGCAAAGAGTTAGATACGACTGGGCGACTGAACAACAACTAGAGAGAAGAGGCTTTCAGGGACCTGCACTGAACACAAAGAAAATAACCCAGGAATCAAACTGTGGGGAACACTGAGGCTCTCCTCTCAAAACTGACCTGAGGTCCGGCTGCAAACACTGAAAAACGATAGTATAGACTGACCCAGTGCGTGAACTGCTTCCCACTAACCTCCAGAAAATGCCAGAGTCAGGACTGGGCAGAACCCTGGGAGTGTATTCACAAGAGAGCTGAGCCTGGCTCTGACTCAGGGACAGCAGGCACAGCAGGCTGGGGTCTGGATGCTGAAAACAGGGCAGGCGAGAGACGGCAGCCACTCCAGTCTTCCTGCCTGGAGAGTCCCATGGACAGAGGAGCCCGGTGGGCTACAGTCTATCGTCTCGCAAAGAGTCGGACACAACCGAGCGACCAGCACTTTCATTTTTGAGTCCACTTACGGAGTGCCTTCACTATGAACAGACAACCAAGGGTCACTGGGCATTTGAGGAAAGCTTCTAACATGAAGACAAAAACTGTAAGAGAAAAAAGGGAATTCAAAAGAAACAGTAACAGAAGAAAACATTTTTTAAAAAATCATATAAAACAAGAAAAAATTATACAGAGAGATAAGACAATGTATTCATGAAAACAAGTATGGGCTACTAGAATCTGAGAATAAGTAACAGTTCTTGAAAATTACTTGAACTATTACTATCTTCCTCTTAAGGAAGAACTTAAATATTTAATAAAAGTTGGAGGATAAAGTTGTAGAGATTTTCCAGAAGAAAATTGCAAAACAGAAAAAATAAGAAAGAACTGTTCTAGGAAATGATCCAATTCTTAACAGGAATTTCCAAAACAGAGAGTAAGAAAATGGAGGAGGAAATTTTCCAGAGAATAATGCAAGACAATATCCTAAGTGAAGGACATAGCTTCCAGATTGAAAGAGTCCACTGAGTAGCCAGTATAATGTATGAAATAATCCCACAATTTTATAAAATTTCAGAACACAAGGGATAAAAAAAGACGCTAAGAGAAGGAGAATAAAACTGCCCCACACAAAGGAGGAGGCATCAGGACAGTATCAACTTCTTGGCGTTGGAAGCTAGAGAAATCAGCAATGCCTCAAAATGCTGAAGGAAAATGATTTCCAATCTGGAATCCCACCCAACCAGATTCTCAGTCAAGCTTGAGGGAGGAGAATAAAAACAATTTCAGACCTGCTGAAGACAAACATATTATTTTACAGTTTTGGAGGTCAAAAGTTTGAGATGGGTTTCACTGGGGTGAATCAAGGCGTCAGTAGAGCTGCGTTCCTCCTGGGGGCTCCAGGGAGAATCTGCTTCCTTGATTTCCCCACCTTATGAGAGCTGCTTGCATTCCATGGCTTGTGACCCCTTCCTTCATCTTCAAAGCCAACAGAACAGTCTTCAAATCTCTGGCTCGGACCCTCCTGCTTCCCTCTGATAAGGACCCTTCTGATTACATTTGGCCCACGTGGATAATCCAGGAAAATCTCCCCATCTCAAGATCCGTAAGGTAACGATCTTGACATGTAACGTAACATATCCCACAGGTTCCAGGGCTTAGGATGTGGACATCTTTTAGAGGTCATTATTCTGTTTACCATACAAAGCCTCAACATTCGTATCTGCTGTGCATCCTTTCTCAAGAAGTTATGGAGGATATGTTCTACCACACTATGGGGATAAAGTAAAAGGTGAGGATCTGAGGTCTGACAGAAGCGAGAGAAAGAAAATTTCTTGGGAGGGGAGGCCCAGGATGATTCCTACACAGCAGCCTAAAGCACAACAAAGCCAGAAGATTTCAACAGGCATGTCTCCATGAATAAAATGAAACCAACAGAATATCTGATGTGTCTGAATGTGCTCAGAGTTTTTTGCCTGGAGAGTTTTGAGATGGAGTGCATTAACAGATAAGCACTTAGAAAACTAAGCAAATAAAAACCAAAATAAAGATGAGCTCTATGACAAACAAAAAAATAATTGTACAAAAACCCAAATGTATGCAGTACAACAGTGAGAAAAACAGGTATATGTAACAGTGAAAAATAACACCTGACCACATATCCATACTGGGAAGAAGCGTGTGGCCGCGTATATACTTGAAAGTGTATGCTGGGAAGAAGGGCTTGAAGGGAGGTGCTAAATTCAGTAATAAAGTTGCTCAGAAATATGAAGATAAATATCAGGGGAAAAATGGCAAAAAGAGAAACTTCCCTGGTGATATAGTGGATAAAAATCCCCCTGCTAATATAGAGAACACAAGTTCGAGCCCTGGTCAGGGTAGATTCCACATGCCACAGAGCAACCGAGCCCAATTACTGAGCCTACGTGCTGCAAATACTGAAGCCCAAGCGCGCTACAGGCTGTGCTCGGCAACAAGAGAAGCCGCCGAAGCAGCAGCCCAGGCACCACAACAAAGAGTGAAAGTGAAAAGTGAAGTCGGTTGTGTCCGACTCTTTGCAACCCACTGGACTGTAACCTATCAGGCTCCTCCGTCCAGGGGATTTTCCAGGCAAGAGTGCTGGAGTGGATTGCCATTTCCTTCTCCAGGGGATCTTCCCGACCCAAGAATCGAACCCCGGTCTCCTGCATTGCAGGCAGACGCTTTACCGTCTGAGCCAGTAGGGTAGCCGCCCCTGCTTTAAACAGCCACAGCTAGAGAAAGCCCACGTGCAGCATCAAACATCCAGCACAACCAAAAATAAGTGAGTAAATAAAAATTTTAAAATAGCTACAAGAATGGAAAGTGTTTGGCTGCTATTTCTTAAATTTTTTTTTACTTCCCTTTCCTTCTCAGCCTCCAGTCAGGTTGCTTAGTGTTGTTTGCTGGCTTGCTACTGTAGTTCTGTTCACGGCTCCCAGTTTTTCTTTCGTGCTTTGCTTTGGTTAGTTTCAATTGCTTCTTCAAGTTTACTGAATTTTTCTTCCACAGTGTCTAATCTGTCATTTATGCCATCCGATGTTTTTTTCATTTCTAGAAGTTTCTTCCATTTTGGTCTCTTTTTATATTTCTATTTCTCTCCATATTATGTTAAGGTTTCCCTTACAACCTTAAGTTTATTTTTAAGATTTATAATATTTATTTTAAGGTCCTTGTCTATGAATTCTATCGCCTATGTCACTTCTGGGTTTGCTTCTATTGGTTGACTTTTCTCTTGACTATATGTTTTATATTCCCCCTTCTTTGTATGCTTGGTAATTTTTGACTGATGTCAGACATTGTGAAATTTTTTTTTTTTAACACCAAAAACCTTTGTATTGGGGTAGGCTTCCCAGGTGGTGCTAGTGGCAAAGAACCCACCTGCCAGTGCAGGAGACATAAGAGATGCAGGTTTGATCCCTGGATTGGGCAGATCCCCTGGAGGAGGTCATGTAAACCTACTCCAACGTTCCTGCCTAGAGAATCCCATGACAGAAGCACCTGAGGGGCTACAGTCTGTAGGGCTGCAAAGAGTCAGACATGACTGAACGGATGTAGCACATACACACAGCCAGTCAGACACTGGGAATTTTTCGACGGCAGGTGTTGGATTTTGTTTTTTGGTGTTTTTCTTTTTAAAAACTTGAAGCATAATTAATTTACAATACCGTGTTAGTTTCAAGTGTACGGCAAAGTGATTCAGCTACACACACACACACACACACACACACACACACACACACACACACATATATACAAATACACTTTTTTGTACATATATGTGTGTGTGTGGGTGTATATATATATACACATACTTCTTTAGATTCTTGGATTTTGTTATATTGTAAAGACTGGATTTTGTGCTGGCATGCACCTAAATTACTTTTACATTAGTTTGATTCTTTAAACGCTTCCTTTTTATGGTGGGTCCATAGCATCCATAATCTGGTGCTGATTTAGCCCTTACTACCAAGGTGCTAATTTAGTCCCATTACCCCAATGGCTCAGCGGTAAAGAATCTGCTGCCAATGCAAGAGACATGGGTTCAACCCCTGGGTCGGGAAGATTCCCCGGAGAAGGAAGTGACACCCCACTGCAGTATTTTTTTTTTTCCCTACTCCAGTATTCTTGCCTTGGAAATCCCATGGACAGAGGAGCCTAGAGGGCTATAGTCCATGGCATCACAGAGTTGGATGCAACTTATGCCATGTGTGACCATTCTGAGAACTCCAACCAATACCCTGTACATAATGAGTTCTCTCCATTCTGCGTTTGAGAACACAAACTATTTCCAGTCCTGGGTAAGGTTCAGGGCACTGTACAACCTACTGCTTTCCAGGCAGCTCTTCTCTGGCCACCAGGACCTGTCGCCCACACATCCACAAATCTGTATTTAGCAAAGACTCAAGGAGACCCATCGCGTCTTCTCTCTATACTGTTTCTTCTTCTCTGGCACGGTGTCTCGTAAATCCTAGCCACCCTGGCTTCCCCAGCTCAGGGGACAGCTGAGCCGTTTCTGCTTCCCCTCAGTACTGTAGTCTGGGAGATGCCTGGAGGCAGCCGGGACGATCACGGGGCTGCCTTTATTCCCGTCTCTCAGGAATCATGGTACTGCACAGCCTGTCTCCCAGTGTAGAGAATTCTTTCTTTCTTCCCCTACCCCAATTTGTTTTCAACAGAACAACTTCTACAGCATTTCAAGGGCAGAAGAAAAAGTTTCCAGGGCTTCTTTAGGTATAATGTCTACCCGTAACTTTAATGCCTTTATTCACAACCTTATTTCTATTCACAATCCAAATTAGTAAATTAGGTATCTGAGGCATACTATGTAAACTGAGAGAGAGAGACAGAAAGACACACAGACAAAAAGAATGAGAGAGACGAACAGACAGACTAGGAATCAGTAAGGTCCTGATGCTGTGAAAGAATATATGCTGCCTAGAAATCTAAGGTTTGAGCCCTAATTCTGCTGCTAACTGCTCTGTGCTTTTAATAGTTTAACATCACAACGCCTCCATGTCCTCACCACATATGACAACTGCGGACTAGGACTATGGGGTAATTCTTCCACAAGACACTGTTATTCTTTTCTTTACTTCCTCTTAAATCCACCCCCTAATGCCTCCTCCTCAGAGCAAAGTTATAACTGGCCACATTCCTTCTAACACTTTCTATCCCAGAAGAACAGAATCAGTACTAAGCTCTGGAATTTCTGCCATAGCCACAATTATAGTTACATCAGCGTGGACAATACACAATATTAACCACAATGCTAGATTCCACGCTAAGTTCCAAATACAAGTTATTTCTTCTCTGTACTTTCTACAAAAAGCAGAAACCAGACTTTCCTGTTCATCAAGCCTACTAATTATTCAAGTAACTGCTTGCTGCTGCTGCTGCTGCTGCTGCTGCTAAGTCGCTTCAGTCGTGTCCGACTCTGTGCGACCCCATAGATGGTAGCCCACCAGGCTCCCCCATCCCTGGGATTCTCTAGGCAAGAACACTGGAGTGGGTTGCCATTTCCTTCTCCAATGCATGAAAGTGAAAAGTGAAAGTGAAGTCACTCAGTCCTTTCCTACCCTTAGCGACCCCATGGACTGCAGCCTACCAGGCTCCTCCGTCCATGGGATTTTTCCAGGCAAGAGTACTGGAGTGGGGTGCCAGTGCCTTCTCCGAATCCTAAATAATTCATACAAAATAACTTTTCTGTTTTATTATCAATACCAAAATTAACTTACTCCTGTGAATTTCATGGTACACCTCAATATAGAATCTAGCTCACTAGCTTTAATTCTTTGAGCAATTAGGGAAGAAGTGTTTACATCTGACATTCATCTCCTAATTTTGCTTGAGCCAATCTGTTAGTGGTGGTTTGGTGGAAACCTTCACTCAAGTCAGATTCTTTTCCACATACTTTCCTGTGTTCCTCCTAAACCAACCCCTACATTCTTCTCTGCTTCTCTTGCTCTGTCTTTCTGTTTCACTCTCTCACAGCTTAGTATGATTCTTTTCCGCATCCCAGAACACGACACAGCACCAAACTGCAGCGCATGGTACAGTGGGCAGACCGCAATCAGCTGTTACCTGGTGAGATCCAGAAGGCAGGCTCTTTACTAGACCCTCTGTGTCGGAGGGAGACTTCCGTGAAACCTGCTTAACTGGTGACACATTCTCTGATGTATTGCAGCTGATAAGTTGGCAATTTGGAGAACAAATGTAAAAAAAAAAAAAAAATTAAAATGGAAACATAAAATACAGAAATGCAAGTGATGACAGATGAAATAGCAAATATATAAAAACAAAACTCAACAAAACAATGAGTATCAAAACAATCACATTTCTTGAAACTAATTTTTATCCCTGACACTAATTCTTCCAAGTCAGTGATGCAGCTCCAGGGGAGGAAAAGAAACCAATGTGGGATGACCACTTTGCCCCAGTTTACAACAATGATACCTGCTGAATGGGATTCTGGCTATACTATACATTTATCCTTTGGCTGCTTTGGCTTTTTCCCCTGTTATCATTCCTCCTTTGGCATACAGGTTTAAAGAAGCAAGCTATACTACCTTCTTGATAGCTATTCACTTTTGTGATCATCAAAGGCAAACCTCTTCTGAATGTGCTTCCAAAACAGATCCAGGCTTGTAGTCTTGGCTCATCTCATACCTTCGATTCCCTGGGTCCCCATTGTTTGTTTCCCCACCAATTCCACAACCAAACCAAAGAAAATCCAGGAAGTCATGGATGATAAGAAACTGTGGAATGCCATGTCACATGGGCTGAACTTTTTCAGGGGCACAGGGGGTTTTCAACAGCAAGGCCTATCTCATAAATAAACCAGGGAGAATTGATGCCAAGAGGTATCTCATTACAGATTCCTTGATGGGATGTGTTTTCAGCAGAGCTTAAATCCTTTATAATGTACTTTTAAAAAATCTTAGAAGTGTGGAGAGAATCACTTAAAGTGTCGTTATTAAGATCAAATCATAAAAGCATTCTGCAAACTGTGCTTTCTCTGAACCAGGAGGCTATACACCCCAAACCAAAATGGTTTGAGTATTCTAACACAAAGAGGGTCTAACTCAGTAATAATACAGTCTAAGTATTAAAAACGCACACACACACACACACACACACAGAGGCATCTTACATGAAGAACATATATGTTCAGATGACCATAAAACCTGACAACCCAATTTCATTGGGATGGTACACTCCACATGTTTCTAATACAGACACAGGACATATTTGTAGACAAACCATGATAGCTGTTGGGTTAGCTCAGAGACAGATGGTTAGTTGTCAACAAGGGAGATGGGCTGAATACACACACAGGAATATTAACAGCAACAGCCAGTGTGATTGGTTACCATGTGTCTAATGGGAGTGGAAGAGGAGACCCAGCCCTGTTATAGTCCCAAAGTGTCGTCTATGTCAGCTTTTCTTAAGAAGTGGAAGATAAGCAGGATCTGATCTTGGCACACCAAGGTAGAAAAGGCAGGAGAGGAGGAAAAAAAAACAAGTAAGAAGAATAGCAGCATTCATGATGCCATGCAAGATTCTAAGGCACACTTTCCTGTGCTTTCATTAACCCAAAAGCATGAACTAAGATTGGCATGTCACCACCTGGATTAGTTTCATGTTGAAAACCAATGTTCCGGTTATGTTTCATCAAAAATTACTCACCATGCAAGGGAGCGAGTACAGTCAGCAAAACAGAAACATTCCAAGCAAGTGATATCTGAATTTGAACACTCAAACTCCTCAAAACACAGCGCTCCTAAAAAGTAAAGCAGCAGAGCCCAAAGACAGAGGTCCTACCATCTACCAGCCAAGGAGTTCAGGGCATGCAACCCTCTCAGCTCACAGTCCCTTCATGCACTTGGGACACAGCCCGTGCTCATCAGCTGAAACCCAGCCTCACTCTCAGTCTTACCACACAATTTCTACAGAGCTTATATGGGCTAGCTGTCCAGCTGGAGTGGCAAAAAGAGAGGGTCCTTCAATTAGACACACATCCTCCGCTCAAATGTGTTATCTTTGAGAAGTCACAAACATAAAGAAAGTCTACTTTTCTTTAATGCTGGTGTATATTGGTGTTCAACTCTTATTATCCCCCTTGGATGAGTCTAACCATGCATTCAAGAACAAGTCATAAACTACTTTTAAAACTACAAACAGGAAAAGTCCTGCATCATCACATCAGGTAGGAGTCATTTACCAGCACACTCTCCCCAGGCATTGTTATGATTATTACATTTACCTAATTGAAAAGAAGAACCTTGTAAGATTATTACCAAGAGATCGAATTAAACTCATACTGGAGCAAGAGATCTGTGGCTTAATAATACTAATCTCAGAGTGGAAGGTACTCAGAGAGCACAGACTACAGAGCAGTCCACTTCACCAAACCTAAGAAAGAAACTGAAACAGGTATTAGCATCACATTCCACGTTTAATAGCAGTCCATTGATCTCTGCTTGCCCACACAAAACACGTTGTAAGGAGACAGCTCAGTTCTGACATGAAAGTTAACAGCAACTAATTCTTCACCATTCTTTTTCCATACAACATATACAAGTTTTCACAAATTTTGACTCCTTCCCTCCAACTTTCCCCTCGAAAGCAGAGCTTCTTACCCAGCATAATCCCGTTTAGAGTTTCTCCTTCTATAGATGACAGCCAGAATCATGGTGATAAGCAGAGTGAGGCCTAGGACCACGGCAGTAACTATACCCACCACTACCCAAACTGGAAATGCAGGCAAAATCTCTAGAGAGAAAGAACAACAAAATATGTTTAAGGTACATTGCTATAGAGAGAAGAAATGAAATTGTATTAAGTTAATAAACAAGTGTCTTCCTTTAGCAATTACCACACACTCTCTTATTATCCAAGTTATGATATTCTAATACCTAACTGGTGACATATGAACATTAACTGATAAAGAATGAGCTTCAGAACTCAACACATTTATATATACATAATCCCTCTCAATGCTCTAACTCAAAGAAAAGAGGGGTATGTGACTTTACCTCAATCTATCCTCCAACAAAGCAGACTTTGTCTCAAAGTGAGATCCAGAACCTGCATTTCCTGGCTTATTCTCCAAAAAAAGGTGAAGAAATAGCTATACTGTTTCTGCCAGTGTTAAAGCTTTCTCCCGGAGAATATTGTGTGTGAAGTCGCTGAGTCGTGTCCGACTCTTTGCAACCCCATGGACTGTAGCCTACCAGGCTCCTCCGTCCATGGGATTTTCCAGGCGAGAGTACTGGAGTGGGTTACCACTGCCTTCTCCAGAGGATCGTCCCTCCCCAGGGATCGAACCCGGGTGTCCTGCATTGTAGGCAGATGCTTTACTGTCTGAGCCACCAGGGAAGTCAGAATATTAAAATAATACTAATCTCCTTTCCCACTAGCCACCACATGTAACTATAATGAATCTGGTCTTACTTCTAACTAACAGTGAAAAATTCATACTCCTGGAATCTGATCCACATGCTCCAGACAGCAGGTATATAAATGGAGAAACTGAACACTTCAGTTGGAATGAGTTCCCTGACCCCCACAGATGTTTCGTAGAGCCACAGTCCATGGAAACAGGGATCATAACTGTATGGCAGAAATACCCCTTTCAAACACATCCTGAAACATAACTCTTAAGGGGACTGTATCAATACTGCAAAAATATTCAAGGAAGTACCTTTCTCTACAACATAGAGCCTAATGTGTCCTGGCTGGACAACAATGTCAGGAGGGTTTTTGACATCACAGATGTAGGTGCCATTGTGAATAAACTGCATATTTTCTATGTTGATTGATGCATCTTTCTTGTCAAGGTCTCCAGCCCAGCTGACTCTGTCCTTAAAAGGTGGATAATTCCCAGCATACACTTGCCCTTGGGAGTAGTGGAAAAACTGCAATTAGAAAAAAGAACACATGAGCTGTTCTCAAAGGCAGAAGTTCTAAACTCTAGTACAGGCATACTGTGAAGGGTTCTTTTTAAAAAAGACTTCATTTGAGGAGCTCCAATCAAGATTGTGGAGCAAGGACATGGAAAAAAGACCACATCCAGAAAGAAATGCCACATCATCAAGATGTGATGATAAAAGAAATGCCAAATCTCAAGCAATGGAACCCAAGCCAGACCGGGGTTTAAAAATCATGGAGCCCAACCCTCTTTCAGTTGAAGAAATAAACTTGTACACTGTCTCTAATCCTCTCAATACTCCTGTGATGTAGCAATTACCAGCCGTATTTTTATAAATAAGAAGACTGAGACTCAAAGAACCCATTTGCCCAAGGTCACAATGATAACAGGTGGTAGATTCAAAGTCAGGACCACCTGATTCTCCAAAGCCAGGGCTCTGATGGACACCACGATTGAGCCCAGTGAATCCAAAAGTTTCAGCCTTAATTCACAAAGCTTACCATTAAGATACACGAAGGCATCAAGAAAAAGAAGCCGAAATATCACAGATCAGTTAATCTGGTGGGCTACCCCATTTTACTTATGTGTTTCCTACAGAAGAGTCATGGATATGTGAAAGGAACAAGCCCAGACAACCCAAAAGTCTCGTCTGCCTTTGCAGGTTCAGCCTTTAGCCCTTTCTCTTTGCAGTCTCATTCTCTCTGCAGACCTGCTTTTAGCAAAGGAACTCATTTCTCAAAGTAACTTTCTCAAACCCAGTCCCCTGAAAATAAGGTCAGGCCTGGAGGGTGGGGATCTATTTTCATATGTGGCTCCAATCTACACAGCTCTGCTGGAGGCCTGATGTCTTTGTTTTTATTCACCTATGGGGAAATTGTAGGGTTGGGGACGGCAATCAGCATTAGTCAACCACTGAGCTGTACTAGCAATCCAAACACAACATTTTCAGAATCTTTTATAGAAGCTGAAATCTCATCCATTGTGCAATCTCATCCATTCCTATGATTTAATGGCCATCTATATTTTGTTAACTTCTTAATCTCTCTCATCCATAGTACTCTCTGGAGCTCTAGACTCCTAATCCAACCACCTACTTACTTTAGCTTAGGTGTCCCCACCTTCCCGTTTGCCACCTTATCCTACAAACTCCATCTTCTACCTGTGACATCTTGACTGATGGCACATGCCAGTCTCCCAAACCATATATTTTGGAATTATCATTGATTCGTCTTTCTTCCCATTCAGTTAGTCTCCCAATTCTGTCAATTCTATCTCCTAAGTTTCTCTCTTCTATTTGAGTCCCACCAATATTACCTGATTTTATGTCCTCATTATCTTGGACTGTATGACCTTTTAACTGGTCTCAAGTTCCTCTAATCCATCCTCCATAATGCTTAAATGATTACTAGAAAAAAAAAATTATCAAATATATACCCTGTGTTTAAAATAAACTAATGCTTATCAGGAACTATGAAGGGGCTGAGATTTTACACTCTCTGCAGCTCAGCCATAGGTTCACAGATGCTGGCAGAAACACGAGACTCACGGGAAGTCTTTGTTCTCCTGTTAGAAGACCTGGACACAAAGAACCCTATTACTTACAAACAGCCAGCAGCATGTTTTTATCTGTGGCCCCTGCCCCTCAGAGTCCACAAGGACAGCGTGGAGGGACTAGGGTGGATGCTGTGCACACAGAGGCTCTGCATCACAGCTGAGGAGCCTCAAGCTTGGAAAACCCCAATTTTTTATAATGGGCAGTAAGCCCATCTGACCTTTGCCCCAAAGGGAGACATATTACTATCGTGGACAGTAAGCAAGCCTGTCTTCTGCTCCAGAAGGAGACACGCTCTCTGCCTGCTAAGACTAGTCACTGTACAAGAAAGGCAGCCAAAGCCTCTGCTTGCAAGATGGACAGAAATGTGAAATACCATGAAAAATAACATTCTGACACTCATAACCACTCTACAAGGTAAGATTCACCTGCCAGATATTTTGCAAGTGAGGAAAGTGAGGCTCAGAACCTTAGTGACTTACTCAAGGTCACAGGTCTTAAGAGACAGAATTCAAACCCAGCTCTGATTTCAAAGCTTAAGCTATTTCTGTTATTTTAATGCCTCTCATGTCTGATCATATCTTGCCTGGCCCAAGCCCTTCACCCTGTCTTCTTTACCAGGAAATAAACCATAAGCTCTCAGCTTAGCAAGCAAGTCCTCCTGTCATCTGGGCTCTGCTTTCCTTTCTACCTCATCTACAGACATTCCCTGCCCTGTACTTCTGAAACAGTAATGAAAACCTACACTACACCCTTTCCCACTGCTGGGTCTCTGCAGCCCCTCCCTCATTAGACCTGATGCCTCTGAAACTGTATTTGTCTCTGCGCTTCTCTGCACTTGGCACATCACTGGAACTGTATATGTTTGCTGAACTGTGCGATTGATAATGATTTGGTCAAACCAGTAAGAAAGAGTAACAAAATGGTAAAAAAAAAAAAAAGAAACTCATACAAAAAAGAGACTAGATCTCCTTGAAAGTGAAAGTTAGTCACTCAGCCACATCTGACTCTGTGATTCCATGGACTGTAGCCCACCAGGCTCCTCTGTCCATGTAATTCTCCAGACAAGAATACTGGAGTTGGAAAAAAAAAAAAAAAAGAATACTGGAGTGGTTGCCATTTCGTTCTCCAGGAGATCTTCCCAACCCAGGGATTGAACCCAGGTCTCCTGCATTGCAGGCAGACTCTTTATCAACTGAGCCACCAGGGAAATCAGATCTCCTTATCAACCAACATTTATCAAGCAAAAGCCAGTGATAACATCGTGAGGGACATCAAAAGTATAAGATAGGTCTCTACCCTTAAAATGCTTCCATTCAAGATAATGAAGAGTAAAACTGTTCTAGTAAGGCACACTCTTTCACAGGAGTGGACAAGATAACATGGGCAGGTAAACAGGGAGGGCTTCCCTGGTGGTCCAGTGGTTAAGACTCAACGCTTCCAGTGCAGAGGGCACTGTTTTAATCCCTGGTCGGGGAACTAAGATCCCAAATGCCTTGTGGCACGGCCAAAAAAAAAAATAGCTAAAAGGTCAAAGGAGGTATTTAGAGGGATCAGAATGTGAAGATGGGACAGAACTTAAATGGTAAGAGCTCAGAAGTGGAAAAACAAAGCATCAAGTTCTTTTTGCTAGACTGAAGGAGATAACATAGGAGAACATAAGTGGGGCTGGAACCCAGTTGTGAGGAGTTTTAGAATTCCAGACAAGAACTGTTCGCAATGGGAACCATGAGGATTCTGAAGAGGGCAGTGATGAGGCGAAAGAACTGTTTTAAGATGAGGCACCTGGTGGACTGCAGGGGTGGCTTGAAAGATGGATGATATAAAGTGGAGGAATAACTAGGGGTGTTACTGCACTAGCCCTGGCCAGAGTTTTTATCATGTAATGGACAGCAGAGAAGCAGGAAGGTTAACAAAAATCTAGATGCCAGATACAAAGTAGGAAGATCCAGCAAATGTTCTTATTTCTTGGTTGAGTGTGAGCAGTGGAAGGGAAGAAGCTATGGATCGGGAAGGGAAGGACAAAAACCCCACTAACAAAACACAAGATTAAAAAAAACAAAAAATCAGGTCCCTAGAAGAAAATAAATACCCAAAAACAACTAGCAGAGAAGGGAACATTGGGTAGAAAAGATGAGCTCAGTTTTAGACACGGGGACCCTAATTCCATGGACCAGAAAAGCCATCTTTGGTATTTTGGGCTTGATTTTACTTCTCTTGAAAATCTATAAAAATGAAGAGCATCCTACTCATCTTATTAACTGTGCACCAATATCTGGGGGTTAAAGCATCCTGTATCAGTAACTGAACATTCTGGAATTAACTATCATCAGATTGGTATGTAAGTATAAATTGATTAGCTAAAATATAGCATTAACCAGAAACACAGCATCTTCTTTTATTTTTTGGCTGCACTGGGTCTTTGTTGTGGCACATGGACTCTTTGTAGTGCCAACTACATATGGCATGAGGCTGCAGCACGCAGGTTTAGTTGTCCCCAGGCATGTAGGATCTTAGCTCCTCAATCAGGGACCCAACCCTCATCCCCTGCACTGGAAGACAGATTCTTAACCACTGGACCACTGGGAAAGTTCCCAGCATGCTCTTAATACTAAGGCTTAGGGTATGTAAACATGCATGGCCCACATGACAAGGATGAGAAGGCGATGGCACCCCACTCCAGTACTCTTGCCTGGAGAATCCCTTGTACGGAGGAGCCTGGTGGGCTGCAGTCCCTGGGGTCTCGAAGAGTCGGACATGACTGAGCAACTTCACTTTCACTTTTCACTTTCATGCATTGGAGAAGGAAATGGCAACCCACTCCAGTGTTCTTGCCTGGAGAATCCCAGGGATGGGGGAGCCTGGTGGGCTGCCATCTATGGGGTCGCACAGAGTCGGACATGACTGAAGCGACTTAGCAGCAGCAGTAGCAGAACTGCTCTTCAAAAGAAAGAGCATCTAGGTTTCTTTCTGATGATGCTTTACTTTCTATAGATTATGTCCCTCACTTCTAGTCTGGCAAAAGATATCAGTGGGAAATCATTACAAATTTAAATAATTCTTTGAACTCTGCTGGGTAAATCTGTGTGTTTAATTTTGCATCTACAGGATACATGTTTCACATTAATAACATGTTTACGGGAAGCAACAGAATGCCTCTGACTCTGTTTTCCCATGTTATATTTGTATGGGTTCCTGCTCTCACTCACTCTGGGACTCTGTTTTACCAAGAATCGTACCTAACTGGACCCTATGAGGAAGTTAACTAAATCTGTAATCTCTGACTTTACCGCATCTTTCCTTCCTTCTAAGGCACAGCACCCAAGGGTCTCTCTTTTTATAAATCCTGAGGGACACAAGTCCACTCAAAGATTTGGAAATCAGGTATACACCCCAACCCAGTAGATACATGATAGATGATAGAGATATTAATATTGGTAACAATATCGATAAAAAGTTGCATTTAAGAGATGCTGAATTATTTTTTTTCCTGGAGCGTCTGAGGCAAGAAAAGGGCCTTAAAGTGTCACTGACTTATTTTGCAAGTGCCTAATTCAGAAGCCCTAGGTGTTCTTTGGAAGGAATGATGCTAAAGCTGAAACTCCAGTACTTTGGCCGCCTCATGCAAAGAGTTGACTCATTGGAAAAGACTCTGATGCTGGGAGGGATTGGGGGCAGGAGGAAAAGGGGATGACAGAGGATGAAATGGCTGGATGGCATCACTGACTCAATGGACGTGAGTTTGAGTGAACTCTGGGATTTGGTGATGGACAGGGAGGCCTGGTGTGCTGTGATTCATGGGATCGCAAAGAGTTGGACACGACTGAGCGACTGAACTGAATCAGAAGAATGCATCATTAATCACACTGGAGAAGTAAAGAATCTCATGAGGTCATCGTGACATGAGTCAGTATGGTCATTGTGACATGAGTCAGTATGGCCATCATCAAAAAGTCTACAAACAATAAATGCAGGAGAGGATATGGATACAAGGGAATCCTCTTGCACTGTTGGTGGGAATGCAAATTGATATAGCCACTATGGAAAACAGTATGGAGATTCCTTAAAAACTAGGAATAAAACCACCATATAACACAGCAATCCCACTACTGGGCGTATGCCGTGAGGAAACCAGAATTGAAAAAGATACATGCACTGCAGTGTTCACTGCAGCACCATTTACAATAGCTAGGACATGGAAGCAACCTAGATGTCCATTGAAAGATGAGTGGATATGGAAATTGTGGTACATATATATAATGGAATATTATATATTATATATATTATATATCCAGTATATTATATTATATATCCAGTATAAGAAAGAATGCATTTGAGTCAGTTCTAATGAGTTGCATGAACCTAGAGCCTATTATACAGAGTGAAGTAAGTCAGAAAGAGAAAGACAAATATTGTATATTAACACATATATATGGAATCTAAAAAGATAGTACTGATGATCCTATATGCAGAGCAGCAAAGTAGACACGAACATAAAGAACAGACTTAGACAGTGGGGGAAGGAGAGAGCAGGATGATTTGAGAGAATAGCACTGAATCATATAATTACCATAAGTAAAGTAGATAGCCCCTGGGAATTTGATGTATGATGCAGGGAACCCAAAACCATGCTCCATGACAACCTAATGGGGTGGGAAGGGGTGGGAGGTGGGGGTTTCAAGAGGGAGGGGCCATATGTATACCTAATTCGGATTCATGTTGATGTATGGAGAAAATCATCATAATATCCTCTAATTGTCCTTTAATGAGAGGATAATATATATCCTTTATATATCCGTAATATCCTTTAATTATCCTCTAATTAAAAAAATAAAAAGAACATCGTGAGACAGGACCCGTAGAGATCAAAAAGCATTCCTACCGACACTGTGGTGTCAGTCCCCTCTGGCTGGAAACTCCAGGAGACTGAGGTCAACGTGCCGGTTGTGTTAGTAGACTTGAACTTGCACGTCAGCTTCCCTTGTGTCCCATTTGCCACGAAGATTTCTTTTGGTGTATACACCTCCAAGGCCGATACACCATATGTCACTGGAGAGAGAAACAAGGACAGTTTAGGAGTAGGATTTATCATGAATACCACTGTGCATATTTATCTGAGGACAAAGAAAAGATAAAAGAACATTACAAACTATATACAGTAATCCACCACCACTGTATATTAGAGTCTGGGATTTTTGTTTTTTAGTAAGAAGACATTTTTACTAGTTCAGTTCCACCTAATATTTAAGTTTTCTTTTGAATTAACAGACTTTAATTTTCAGAGCAGTTTGAGGTTTACACAAAGTAGGTAGTTCCTGGGACTTCCCTGGTGGTCCAGACGTTAAGACTCTGAGCTTCAGCCAAAAAAAAAAAAAGGGAGTTCCATATATTCCCTCTTGCTTCCCCCAAGTTCCAGTTTTCTCTAGTGTTAACACTTTGCATTAGTGTATCACCAACATCCAGAATATTCTATAGCTAGAATCATATAGTTAATGTAGCCTTTTCAGATCGACTTTTCTCATTTAAGCTTCCTTCATATCATTTCATGGCATGACAGACCACTTCATTTTATTGCTGAACAATATCCTTTGTACTTAAGTTTCTCAGTTCATCTACTGAAGGACATCTCATCATGCTTCTCTGATGCTATTTTTAATGATGTGGAGGCCATATTTTTAACTCTTTAAATGGTTCTTATATTCACCTCCTACATTTCAATTTATATCAGGTTGATCTTTTCTCATCTTCCATATTTAAACCAATTTAAACTGTTCTAGGTAAGAGATCACTTTATTTTAAAGCCATGTTCATTATGTAACACACTCTTTTCCTGTATTTAAGGGGGAAAAAAGCGTAACATATCTTGTGTTCATTAATGAAATCTTCCCTACCATTGAATTTCAGTGTGTCAGATAACATGTGTACTCAAGAAATAACTAACCACATTGAGTCACATATTCCTCTCCTCATTGCATTTTTCAGTTAGCCTAAGCCCGGAAAGTAGTAATTAAAATGTCTTATCATTTCAAGATTTACAATCAGAGGCAACTGCAGGAATTATTAAGGACTGTTGCTAAGATAAAATAATCTTCACCTCAAAAGAAACTCTTTCATGGACTAAATGAAGATTAGAAAGAAACTAATTTGGCCTAAAAGTGGAAACAGAGTTAATACAGAAAAGATGAAAAACACCCATTTTCAAAATAAGATATTTTTTAAAGAAATATTTGGGAGAGAATCCCTATCTACAGTGTTCCAATTATTCTTAGAATGTAATAGATGAGTAGAATAAGGAAGGGTATTGTCACGCGGGACTGATGGTCATTTTCAGAATTTTTTCTTCCTGAGGTCTTTATGACTCCAGGCCAAGGAGAGCAGCAGTACTCCCCCATTCTCCCCAACTATCTTCCAAATGTTTATTCTCAGGACACAATGGACACTTTTGGCCATTCTTCTAAATAAACTGATAGCCACACTGAATCAAGTAGATTTTTTTCTGCTAAAGAGGGTGGATTATTATTATAGAGAACAACAGATTATTATTCGTGGTCCAAACCTCAAAACAAGACCTTCTTTTAAGCAAGAAGCAAACAAAAGACACCCCGTGCTATTGTGGGTAGGCAGAAAAGCAGCCCCAGGGCACTTGAGCTCAGAATGAAGGACAAAGCACAAGACGACAATCTGACTTACTCCAGGAAGCAGCACTGGTTTGTGACCCTTATTTACTCTGTGATTGTGACTAGTTTTCTCCACTGTGAGGAGCACTGCAAGGCAAGTCACAGTCTGTAAAATCAATAAATTAAGTTTCTCAACGATTTTCTCAAACAAGATCCCTGCTACAAGGTCTAGCTGCAAGAACTGTTACCCTGAGAAGTTATTTAAAGATGGAACTAGGCCAAGGGCCCAAGTTTACAGTCATGTAATTTTGACCAAAAGACCAACCAAATCCCTAAATGAGTTTTTAGACAATCTGTTCAAGACAGACAATTATGTCAAAACTGGTTAAAAAACAAATGGCTTTTAAAAACAACAACATATCATCACTCTGGCTAATTTGGACATGTAGTTTTTAGAGTCAGGAAAATCAATTCCAACTCCAGCCAGTCAGCTAGTTGCAGAAAAATAAAATAACTTCATACATAGCTAGTTAACCTCCTCTTATCCCTGACTCTCTCTTACTCCTTTTGTAATTCTTAGAGATTCTGTTAGTCATAGGAAGAAACTCCCCAAACCCTGGTCTCTTTATCTTCTTTTTTCCAATAATCTTGTCCTCAGGCTTATCCCAGCTACTAATTCCCATAAGCATAGCCTAGATGGGGCTTCTCCGCCATGGCACTACTGACGGTCAGGCCAGATTAGTCTTTGTTGTGGAGGCTCTCCTGTGCATGGATGTTTAGCAGCATCCCTGACCTCCACCAGGTGTCTGAAGTATCTTCTCCCCTTCCAGTTGTGACAACCAACAATGTCTTCAGGCAACCACAGATTTCCCCTATTCAGGGGTAAGTTGCTCCTGGTTGAGAACTGCTGCCCCAGATCCTATCATCAATACCTGTGCCCCCTCCACAATCTTATTTCAGGCTCTCTACCTCTGATCTTTCCAGAACATTTCCTCCAAAACCCTGATTTTATTGAATCCTTCAGCCACATTAAAACCCAGAATCCATCAGTCCTGCAACCCTTTTACAGTCTCATCCATTCTGCATCTCTACCAGGGCAGCTGATCACAGATGGAGAAAAGCACACAATCCCACTGACTGGGCTTCCCCTTAAACCCATGACCATTAACGTCAAACAGGACTCTTAATGGTGCCGAGCAATCCTCCCACATCCCCTCTCCGTCAAGGATCCACTTTCCTAAATGACTACTTTATGCCTTCTCTTTAACCTCAACCGGGGACCGCCCCCGCTGCTTCTGCTCAGCTAATGACCGTGCTGCCTGTTTCCGTGAGAAAACAGAATCGGAAGAGAAGCTCTCCGTGTCCCCAACCATATCCTACCCTCCCTCCGCCTGCATCTGTGGCCTGTCCTTCCTCTGCAGGAAATGTGTGTGCCCCTCTCCACTGTGCGCTGCGTCTCATCTCTCAGTCACCTAGAGACACTGATCTAGCAACTCTCGCTTTTTCTCCTGAGTTTTTCATTCTCTACTGAGTTACTGTCATCAGCCATAGAACTACATACATTTATATAGTATTTATTATTCTATATATACTATATACTTTAGCGGAAAAAAATCTTGACCCTGCATTGCCCCCCAGGTAAGATCTCTTTGCCCTCTTCTAATCTACAAATCTTAAAATAACTGTCCACAGTCACTGTGCCCATCTCCCTCCTCCCATTTTCTCTTGAATAAACCCTGTTCAGACTTTCATCCCCAGCACTCCACTAAAACGGTTCTTGTTAAGAAATCCAATGACTTCCATGTGGCTAAACTGACAGTTAATTCTCAATCTCATCTTATTGACTGAACTACATTAGATACAATTGATCACTCCCTCCTTGGAACAATTCCCCCCCCCCCCCCCAATTTGGTATTAGTATCTCATCCCTTTTGATTCTCTCATCAGCTCCTCCTTTTCTAGTCCCCTGACCTCTATATGCTAGATGGCCCCAGATCATCCCTCTGAACTCTTAAAAATCTTTTTAAATTTTGGCTGCACTGGGTCTCTGTTGCAGCCCAAGGGGGCTTCTGTTATTGTGGAGCTCAGGCTAGAGAGCACATGAGCTCAGGAGCTGCAGGACATGGGCTTAGTTGCCCTGCGACATGTGGATTCATAGTTCCGTCCAGGGGTCGACCCCGTGTCCCCTGCGCTAAAAGGTGGATTCTTAACCACTGGACCACCAACGAAGTCCCTCACCCCTCTGACCTCTTATCTAGTCATTCTCTTGGTGACCTCATCTAGTTTCAGGGCTTTAAATATCTCCTAAATGCCGATGACTCCCGTGTACACACACACACACAAACATACATATGCAAGTGTTTACCCAACAATGTCACTTGAATCTAACTGGCATCTTAAATTTAACAATGTAAAGATGATTCCCACTTCCAAATCTGCCCTCCACTTTAATAAGTGACAACTCCAGCCTTCCAGTGGCTGAGGTCAAAACTCTGGACACCTTTCTTTCTCACAATTTACCTCTAAGCCATCACAAAACATGTGTCTCCACTAAAAATATATCTAGAAATGGAGCTCTGCATGCTCTTCCAGTGCTACCATCTTGGTCCATTCCACCATCATCTTTCACTTGGGTTATTTCTGTGACTTCCTAAGCTGGTTCTCTCTTCCACCCTCAGCCACTTAACTGCAGCCAATACACAGGTCAGAGAGATCTTGGCCTCTCTGATCTTATCACTCTACACAAAGCGCTCCAAGGATTCCCCACATCAACCAGGATCAGGTCTGAGCACTCACAGTGGCTCATAGAGCCCAGGGTAAGCGAGCCCCGACCACCTCTCAGACTTCATCTCATCTCCTGCACTTTCCCCCAAACATGCTGAGTGGTCACCCCACCGCCTGGCCGTGCCTCTGCCTCTGCCCGTGGTGAGCCCCAGGACAGAGAACAGCACGGATGAGGAGATGGGAAGTCGTCATGCATGAGAACGAAGAAGGGCCATCAGCCGAGAGAACTGCTAGGAGTAAGGTACTCTGCACAGCTGATCTCACGGAGAAGTTTCAGCAGAGATTTACACTGCGTGTGGTAACATGCACATCAAAGAATCCCGAAGTGCTTATAGCAGTTTCTGATCAGCTGTGAGGAACCCCTTAGAAAGTTTCTCCTGTGTGGGGGAAGAGAAAGGAAAACATAGATCTCCTTCTCAGACTACATTCCATGTAGCCCAAGCCAGGGATGAATTCACTGGATTCTTAAACAATTGGAAATGGTTTGCTTTGTTCAGCCTTTTTTTTTTTTTAAAGTGACTAGGAGTATTATGGAAGTACATAGTAAAATTATTCATAGAAGAGAGTTTTAAGGGGCTAGTTAAAATGGCTCAAGAATGCAAATATAAAGAACACTGAGATGTAGAGAAACTATTGTTCTAATCCACGTCATCCCATGTCACTGTAGACTGGACTCCCAGTCTGAATAAGACATTACATAGGTATTTTTTAGGCTTCAGATTTACGATTATGGAATAGTGACAAAAATCATTGTGAAAAGTATTAAAATTGTGGTTTAAAAACTCATTGCTAGGGGGAAAGGTCTCCTGCTGATTCCTGGAAAAACCTTGCCTCAGGAATAAAAACATAGAAATGAAATAAAAAGATTAAGTAATATGCACATGTTTTTACAACTGGCCAACTTTGTATTCTGAGTTACATATTAACTTACAGATAAACTTCAGAATGGAAACCAGAGCTGTTCTGATGTGCTCTAGGAAATAAATTTCTAAATAAACTGCTGCTGCTGCTTAGTCACTTCAGTCATGGCTCCTCTGTCCATGAAATTCTCCAGGCAAGAATACTGGAGCTGGTTGCCATTCCCTCCTCCAGGGGATCTTCCCAACACAGGGATTGAACCGGGGTCTCCTGCATTGCAGGCAGATTCTTTACCACTGAGCCACCAGGGAAGCCCTGTAAATGAACTATGTTGCCACTCAAATTTTCAATTTGAAAATATATTTTGAAGATCATTATCACTCCACTCAGCAGTGGGGTGATAATGATCTTCAAAATATATTTTCAAATTGAAAACACCTGCAAAATCATTTGACAAATAATCACAAAGTTGTGAAATCAACTTGCTAAGGGTCATTTCTACAGTAGTCAAATACAATACCCAAAACTTGATATTCTTCCATTTTGGATGGAAACCTGAGCAGTTTAGGGGGAAAGGGGGTACAAATACAGAATACAAACAACATCCATCACAACCACAAAGAAGAAAAGCAAATTCAAGAATGTTTGCCCAAAGAGCTACTCCTGTTATGATCTATTTCAAATGATTGAAGTAATACAATGTCAATCATGTCTCCCAACTAACATGTCAATATGCCCTTTAACACCAGTAAACTCTGATACCACAAAATCATTTTAAATGCACTGGAGTAGCATTACTACGAACTAATTGCCTGGTTTAAAATAACAATGTTTTCACTGTTATTGTTGAAGCAATTCCTTGTCTTGTTAATGCTGGATCCATGGGTAGTACCCTGGTTTGTAAAAACCTTACCCTTTTAACAAACGCTGTTAAAGTTTTCCTTGAAATTGAAAGGCTTTTGTTTCGACATTTTTTTTAAGCCCTTTGATGTTACCAGTATATTTTCCTCTTTAAAAGAGTACAATCAAGCAATCTAACAGCTTTCTGGCTTATTTCTTGTCTGCTGTTGGTCCACGGTGACAGTCTGATATTGTAATATATCCTAGCACAAGCATAAATATGACTTATTAAAACACAGTAAAAGAGAGGGACGAGAGAGAACACTGAACACAAAATTAAGACTAGCGGTCCTGACTGTAACAGGGTGGCCAGGGCAGGATGTGTGCAGCCCACACTACTGGTTGTGTTTAATTTCTTAGGCTAGGTAGTGAGGGCATGGGAGCTGGGGTTTGTTTGTTTGGGCCACACGGTCTGTGCAAGGCATGTGGGATATTATTTCCTTACCCAGGGATTGAACCCATACCCCCTGTAGGGGACGCTCTTAACCACCGGACCACCAGGGAAGTCCCCATGGGAGCTCGTTTTTAATGTGCACTCCGAAAAGTGTATCCACATGCATGCGCTCACGTGGGTGCACACACACACACACACACACACACACACACACACACACACACACACACACTCTTTCTTTTGTATATATTTTATTTCTCATAATAAAAACTGTTTACCTTTAAAGAGAGAAAGGAAGGTATCAGTAGGTATTTAGAGATCACTTATTTAATTCCCAAATGCTCCAGTGAAAGCATCCAGCTCACGCTGCTCTCCCAGTGTGGCTGTGACTCCCTGGGCGGATGAAGGGAAGTCAACAGGCCGTGTGTGTCGGCAGAAACAAGGCCGGTGCCAAGTCAGAGGCCAGTCTGCGGCCAACGAAGGCGGCCTTCTGCCATGCATCACGGCTGTTCTGGCTCTGCCTCAGCTTGGTGGCACAAGGTAAGGAGAGGCTACAAAAATATACTCTATTCAAGGAGCCATAAGTATTAATAAATTAAGCTATTCGTCAGGAACATGCAGTTATAATTCAGGCCACAATCTAAACAAAAGTGACTTCCTCCCCATGCCTGCCCCACAGGCCTCACCTGTGCCGCTTCACATCCTGCCTTTCCCCTCAAGGCACCCTCACCCTCCACAGGGGCCAGCTGCCCGCCAGGGGCTGGTCCTCCTCTGTTTACCAAGCCATGCCTGCCCGTCAGTGTGCTGACTGTCTGAATGGTGAGGGGGAAATGAATGGATTAAAGAAATGAATCAGAGACCAAACTCGACTCATTTGAGCTCAGCCATAAAAAATTATACTTGCTTCACAAACAATGGCCTCAGCATAATGCCCAAGACAAAACTGCAGAGATTACTCAGGGTTAAGTTTGGAGGCTGACATCATCTTAGAGGAAGCTTAGATACACAGCTTTCCTCCAAGAGTCACCTTCCTATTTAGATGAGAAAATCCCAAAGGCAATTCATCTTCTGAAATGTTCAATTAAAAAAAAAAAAAAGTTATGTGCTATCACTAACACACAGGATCACCAGGTTCCCCTCAGAGTTGATTCCTTCCACTCACGATTGATGGTGAACTGGCCACATCTCTACCCTTAACCTTTTTGCACCAACAAAGACCTTTCTGTTTCTCAAATGAGAGATTCAAAAGGTCCTGAATCAGACCAGTCATTGCACTGATCACTTGATTCCTTAAAGCACTGGCATTTCTTGCTTGCCCTCCTCTATGTATGCACTGTTCATCTTTCTTTCCTTGCCATGGCTTTCCTTCTTTCAATCAACCATTATTCTTTCAAACCATGCTGGGACTCGGCTTCTGCCCTGAGTGGACTGACAGTCACGTGGAGACAAATGAACAAACATCTGCAGTACAGTGGCAGAGGCACCTGGCCCAGCTGCGGGGATGTACCCAGAATGGCTTAGAGACAGAGCAGTTTCCACCAAAGTCCAAAGTCTCCAATCAAGCAGTCAACACAAACGCTACAACCTGAACTGTATCTTCTGTGTCCAAATATTTGTCCAAAATTGTCAAAACATTTCTCAGTTTTTAGCAAGCAAGTGAAAATAAGACACTTTGGGGAAGAAATCAGATCATTTTACTTCTGACGGAGTATAGTGGACTAAATGTTCAGCATAAAAAACATGTTGTAAGCTCCGGAGGCATATCCATGGATAACAGAATAACACTCTCACATGCTCTGTATTTCCCAAGTGCTGAAATGGCAAAAGACCAAGCAAAAGGCCACTGTACTGTAAATCTATATTTCCAAACTCTCAAATTTATATTATTAGAAGGCCTACAATATATTAGAAGATATTTGATCCAAAATGTCATCTAAGCCAAAAAAGGCTAATATAAAATATTTTAAGAACAGCAAAACAAAAGTATGTGCCTATAGTTGATTGCAAGGAGGATATTCCTTGTCTCCAAAATAAGACAAAAAGAAAAAGAGCAACAGCAAACCACCACTTCAGTGCTCACTATGGGTTAAACATTATCAAACTCTGGTACATTTATTATTTTCCAACATCACTGTTGACTATTATCTGTTGGATGGAAGCTCAGAGAGGCAAAAAACTTGCCCAAGTGACTTATTCAGCAGTTGCAGAACCCTCAGATCCAAAGCCTAGCTCTGTTCACTATGCTATTTATCAACCTTTAACAAAGTCCTAATATTATTCAAACAAAAATTTTACAGGGAACCCCATACACAATGAAGATAGGGGTAGTTTTCATACACAAGTCAGACAAGAAGTACTCAAAACTTACTATAATAAATAAGTTCCAGAAGTAGAACACAACACAATGGTTCCAAACCTTGTTTATATTTTGGAATCACCTAGAGAGCTTTGAAAAATAGTGATGTCTATTGAAACAACGCTGTCTGATATTGTACCAATGGATATATGTCATTATACATTTATCCAAACCCACAGAATGTACAATACCAAGAATGCAAACGATGGACTTTGACTGATTATGATGTGTCGATGCAGGTTCACCCATTGTAATAAGCGTGCCACCCTGGTGGGGATGTTGATAACGAGGAGGCTATGCACGTGTGGAAAGCACAAGGAATATGGGTACATGGCTACGTGCTCAGTTGTGTCTGACTCTTTGCGACCCCGTGTGCTGTTGCCTGCCAGGCTCTTCTGTCTATGGAATTTTCCAGGTAAAAATACTGGAGTGGGCTGTCATTTCCTACTTCAGGGATCTTGCCAACTCAGGGATCAAACCCACACTTCCTGCCCTGGCAGGCGGATTATTTACCATTGCACCCCCTGGGAAGCCCGGTATATGGTTATACAACCTCCCCATTTTTCTGTGAAAAATACAGTCTATTTAAAAAATACTGGTGCCTATGTCCTGCCCCTACTCCCAGGGATTTTGATTTAATTAGTATATTTGTGGCCTAGGCATCACGATTTTTAAAATGCCCTCAGGGGCTTCCCTGGTGGCTGTGGTTCAGATGGTAAAGAAGCTGCCTGCAATGCAGGAGACCCAGGTTCAACCCATGGGTTGGGAAGATCCCCTGGAGAAGAAAATGACAACCCACTTCAGTACACTTGCCTGGAGAATTCCATGGACAGAGGAGCCTGGTGGGCTACAGTGCATAGGGTCACAAAGAGTCAGATATGACTGAGCAACTAACACACACACGGGTGATTCTAAACTTGTAACCACCATCCAACACACCAATGAGATGTTGGATTCTACTTACGATACTATAATAAAAAAGACTATGCTGAAGCAGATGAGCCAAGCCTTGCCTGGCATTTAATTGAATGTAGGCCAAAGCAAGTTGATCTGTAAAATACATATTAGTGTACATGCGTGGATCTGAAGCTTTCAAAAGATGTGGCAGTGCTCTATTGCACTGTTAAATGCACACTCACAAGTTTAAATGTACACATAGAAATTACAAAATCCTGCTTTATTCTGAAGAATGCACTCACTGCAGGAGTTAACATGGTGGCAGTATCCAAAGTCCCCAAATTATGTATATAATTTAATGTCTGGCATGCTATTCCTTATTATTATTTTAATTGTTAAAAATATACTTTAGAGGGCTTCCCTGGTGGTCCAATGGCTAAGATTTTGCGCTCCCAATGCAGGGGGCCGGGATTGATCCCTGGTCAGGGGACTAGATCCCACATGCTGCAACTAAGACGCAGAACAGCCAAATAAATAAATAAAATAATTACTTTATAATCTTTATATATACACACATATATGTGTGTATGTGTGTGTGTATATATACATGTGTGCTAAGTTGCTTCAGTCATATCTGACTCTTTGCGACCCTATGGCTGGTAGCCAGTCAGGCTCCTCTGTCCATGGGGTTCTCCAGGCAAGAATACTGGAGTGGGTTGCCACACCCTCCTCCAGGGGATCTTTCTGAACCAGGGATTGAACCCAGGTCTCTTATGTTTCCTGTACTGGCAGGCAGGTTCTTTATCACTAAGTCCACCTAGGAAGCCCTAGCGCCACCAGGGAAGCCCACACACACACACACACACACACACACATATATATACACACACATGTACATACACACTTCAGAATCAAACAAAATGTACATCAAACATTTGGAAATTCTAAAGTACTGTTCCTGAAATCCCCTAGAAGTCTACTGATGAGAGCTTGAAACAACGCTTATCTGCTTGGTTTTTGAGAAATTCAGGTTTAAGTGTATAAAACCAGGGTCTACTATCATAGCAACCTGAAGCTGGACAAACAGACTAACCACATTTTTGTTTGTTTGTTTTCGTAAACTTTAAACTTTTTTTTAAAATGTTGGGTGTGCCCGATTTTTTAAATGTTGGGGCACACCCAATTAACAATGTTGTGGTAGTTTCAGGTGGACAGCGAAGGGACTCAGCCACACATATACATGTATCCATTCTCCCCAAACTGCCCTCCTATCCAGGCTGGCACCTAACACTGAGCAGAGTTCCACGCGCTATACAATACGTCCTTGTTGGCAATCCATTTTAAACACAGCAGTGTGTACATGACCTTCCCAAAGTCCCTAACTATCCCTTCCCTGGCAACCATAAGTTCGTTATCTAAGCAGACCAACCACATTTTAACCACACAGGGGGAAATGAATTAAATGAGGGAGGAAATATTCAACCTTTATAGGGCCACAGGTATGTATTGAAAGAGCTGATCTTACCTGGTGATTCTTTGGGCAGGTTCTGAATTAAATGCAAATTTGTCCATGCTAGTTTTTAATTTAAAACCCAGTTTAAAAGCTCCCTTATTTGCTTCCAAGCTTTTCAAAGCGACATCCTCCTTCTCCTGCTTTATATTTGGTGAGGGCGATTGCTGGTGGGCTGGTATTAGCTTGCTCTTGCTTCCTTCAACATGCCATGCAGCTGGCACATTTCTGGGCACCGTTGGGAATGAGGCCACCTCTGAAATCCTACAGAATCCTGACTCCACCTAAACAGGACTTCAGGAAAAATCTCCCTGATCTGACCACCTCTTGCCCCCCACTACTCAATATTTCTTGCATGCCCCTCTACAACTGCAGTCTACTGAAGCTGCACTTTCAAGTGAGAAGCCAAAGCTTTTTGATACTTAGTCCTGCAATTGTCCTGAACTTCACTATGACTCAAGACTCTGAAAGAAAGAACCTCATCTTCTTTGCCCTGTGTGTACCCAACACCGGAGACAGTTCCTGGTGGTCACAAAGTTCTCAGGAACATTTAAGGAGTAAGCAGACAGGTTGCATTTTTAGGATTCCTATAATGTGAAGCTTTGGTTAATGAAACGTATAAGTACCCTTGAAAAAGAGAAGAAAGAAACCAAGTTGCCCTAAAATGGAAATCTAATTCCACTCAAACTCTCTGGCTCTTAGAAAAATCTGGCAAAACAGTTCAGATTAATTAGTACAAATTTACAACTCCCCAAAGAGTTCAAGTGTAAATGCTTACCCTTGGAAAGAAGTAAAATACAAGACAAGAATGAAAATATGTGCCCTCTTTCCTGTTGAGATTCAGGCTTTGTTAAAATAAAACAAAGACAGTAACATCAATTAAAGAACTGACTTATTATAGCAAATAAGTGCTAGGTTCTGCGGGGATGCAGTCTCATTAAATACTATGCACATATACAAACATACAAGAATGTATACAGCAAATATTAGACGCATACAGCATGCAGAGTCAGAGCATAAGGGAGGACACAGAACAGCCCTCCAAACAAGGCTTACAGGCTGCCTGATCTGTATTTTATTTCCTGTTTATACCACCTTATCGTCCCTAGAAAAGTTCCTATAAAGCATCTCCCTAAAGTAGCAAATAGACTACATGTAGTTAATTAAAGTTGAAGTTTGAGAAATGAAGAGGTCAGGGAGTATTTTAGGGAAAATACACTAGAATTTTATCTAGAATGCTGAGAAGAATCAAGACAGATAGGAAAAGCACTTTGCAGAGACAGAAAAGCATGAGACACTGTTTCAAAACGGATTGTGTAGATTAGTTTGGCCAGAGTAGAAGACAATGTTATAGCTGAAAGGGGGGACTTGCCTGGAAGCACAGTGGAAAAGAACCTGCTCGCCAACGCAGGGGACACAGGTTCGATTACTGGTCCGGGAAGATTCCACGTGCCTTGGAGCAACTAAGACGGGGTTCCACAAGTACTGAGCCCGACTCCAGAGCCTGAGCGCTGCAACAAGCCACAGCAGTGAGAGGCCTGAGCGCCACAGCTGCAGAGGAGCCCCGGCTCACCACAACTGAGAAAGCCCTTGCACGACAACGAAGATCCGGTGCAACCAGAAATAAGTAAAAGGACTGCAAAATAATAATAAAGTTGAAAGGGTAAGCTGAGAGGCTGGCACCTCATCCTGTGAGCAAATGGGCAACACTGCATATTTTTAAGTTGGGCAATAAGGTAAAAGTGGGCTTCTTGGCAGAGATGTGAAGAAACACAGAAAAATGAAGAAAAGGAGAGGCATTTTGAATATTTTCTCAAACAATTTTTGTTTTGTTCATTCTGCCCCCAACACTGGACAAAAAGTAGAAAAACTCCTCTAAATCTTCCAAAGCAACAATACTACTAAAAAACCAAATTATTTTTATATTTATTAACCTACAAATTGACTTTAGATACATAAAGGATATTTTTAAAAACTAAGAATTGTACATATATAATTTCTTTGAAATAATTAATAGTAAGGAATTCTACATAATCATTGGAGAAGGCACAGGCACCCCACTCCAGTACTTTTGCCTGGAAAATCCCATGGACGGAGGAGCCTGGTGGGCTACAGTCCATGGGGTCTCGAAGAGTCGGACACGACTGAGTGACTTCACTTTCACTTTTCACTTTCATGCATTGGAGAAGGAAATGGCAACCCACTCCAGTGTTCTTGCCTGGAGAATCCCAGGGATGGAGGAGCCTGGTGGGCTGCCATCTATGGGGTCGCACAGAGTCAGACACGACTGAAGCAACTTAGCAGCAGCAGCTACATAATCATATTTGTCATATGGTTGCCAGTTTCAGTTTCTTGAGGTTATTTTTTGACAGCATAACCATTTTGATGAAAATCTTGCTAAAATGTATTATTTTTCTTCTATCTTCATAAAAAGATAACACAGTGAGTGAAGATTTGCAGAGAAACAATATTTACATAGTTGTGAAGCATTCCTCCACAAGATAGGTATTAACCAGAGGGGAAAAGTAGTTCCTTTACAGTGGAGAAATAGGGCAGGTACCGTGAAAATGCAGTGAAAGTGCCTAGTCCTAACCACTGGCCTTCATGCATGCCTGCTAAGGCACTTCAGTTGTGCCGTGACCCTAAGGACGGTAGCCCACCAGGCTCCTCTGTCCATGGGCTTCTCCAGGCAGGAATACTGGAGTGGGTTGCCATGCCTTCCTCAGGGTCTTGTAGTCTTTAGGAAATACACATTAAAGTATTTAAGGATAAAGGTGGCACCGCCCACCCTCCACAGTATTAAAGGATAAAGTACCAACATTTCTGCTGTTTTTACATAGTTGAAAGATATACATACAAGGATTAAGAAAATGTAATAAAATATGAACATTTGAGATACCTGGTTGAACAGTAGACGGTATTCTTTGCATTCTTTCACTACTTTTCTGTAAGTCTAAAATTATATCAAAATAAAGATGAAAAGTGTGAAGTCAAGTGGGCCTTAGAAAGCATCACTACGAACAAAACTAGTGGAGGTGATGGAATTCCAGTTGAGCTATTTCAAATGCTGAAAGATGATGCTGTGAAAGTGCTGCACTCAATATGCCAACAAATTCGGAAAACTCAGCAGTGGCCACAGGACTGGAAAAGGTCAGTTTTCATTCCAATCCCAAGGAAAGGCAATGCCAAAGAATGCTCAAACTACCGCACAATTGCACTCATCTCACATGCTAGTAAAGTAATGCTCAAAATTCTCCAAGCCAGGCTTCAGCAATATGTGAACCGTGAACTTCCTGATGTTCAAGCTGGTTTTAGAAAAAGCAGAGGAACCAGAGACCAAATTGCCAACATCTGCTGGATCATGGAAAAAGCAAGAGAGTTCCAGAAAAACATCTATTTCTGCTTTATTGACTATGCCAAAGCCTTTGACTGTGTGGATCACAATAAACTGTGGAAAAGTCTGAAAGAGATGGGAATACCAGACCACCTGACCTGCCTCTTGAGAAATCTCTATGCAGGTCAGGAAGCAACAGATAGAACTGGACATGGAACAACAGACTGGTTCCAAATAGGAAAAGGAATACGTCAAGGCTGTATATTGTCACTCTGCTTATTTAACTTATATGCAGAGTACATCATGAGAAACGCTGGACTGGAAGAAACACAAGCTGGAATCAAGATTGCCAGGAGAAATATCAATAACCTCAAATATGCAGATGACACCACCCTTATGGCAGAAAGTGAAGAGGAACTCAAAAGCCTCTTGATGAAAGTGAAAGTGGAGAGTGAAAAAGTTGGCTTAAAGCTCAACATTCAGAAAACGAAGATCATGGCATCCGGTCCCATCACTTCATGGGAAATAGATGGGGAAACAGTGTCAGATTTTTTTGGGGGGGCTCCAAAATCACTGCAGATGGTGACTGAAGCCATGAAATTAAAAGACGCTTACTCCTTGGAAGGAAAGTTATGACCAACCTAGATGGCATATTCAAAAGCAGAGACATTACTTTGCCAACAGAGGTTCATCTAGTCAAGACTATGGTTTTTCCTGTGGTCATGTATGGATGTGAGAGTTGGACTGTGAAGAAGGCTGAGCGCCAAAGAATTGATGCTTTTGAACTGTGGTGTTGGAGAAGACTCTTGAGAGTCCCTTGAACTGCAAGGAGATCCAACCAGTCCATTCTGAAGGAGATCAGCCCTGGGATTTCTTTGGAAGGAATGATGCTAAAGCTGAAACTCCAGTACTTTGGCCACCTCATGCGAAGAGTTGACTCATTGGAAAAGACTCTGATGCTGGGAGGGATTGGGGGCAGGAGGAGAAGGGGACAACAGAGGATGAGATGGCTGGATGACATCACTGACTCGATGGACGTGAGTCTGAGTGAACTCTGGGAGCTGGTGATGGACAGGGAGGCCTGGAGTGCTGCGATTCATGGGGTCACAAAGAGTCAGACATGACTGAGCGACTGAACTGAACAGAACTGAAAGATGAAAAATAAATACATTACTTAGTTGAAATTTTGGCTTACTCTTTGGTAACTCAGGACTTCTGTGGACAGCAAGAACACTATTAATTTAGTTTTACCCTCTGGGGCCACTCAGATATGTAGGACTACTTGCCTCTATCCAGTTGCCTCCAGTCATGATTATTTTTCAACTTTTGTACATTAAAATTTAAAAATTTTCTTACAATTATCATTCCAATCAATTGTCAGTATTGCTGACTGCAGTTTGCCTTCAGCATACCCTATTCCACCTCCTGATTAACTGCTCTAATCTATTACAGGCTTGGAAATTCACCTAGTTCATATTTATTTTACAGATGAAAAGACTCTAGTCCAGAAAGGGTAAGGAACTTACTGAAGGTATTCATTATCATCAAGAACAGAAAAAGGATTTGAACAATTCCAAAATACTTTTTGTGACATCATGCTAATTTGACTGGTGCATAAAATAAGAGGAAATTGTCTCTTAATAAAGAACTGTGTTATACTGAGGTCAGACTTGTGGTTGCCAAGGGGGAAGGGGGAAAGAAGAGGGATGGATAGGGAATTTGGGGTTGGTAGATGCAAATTATTACATTTAGAATGGATAAACAAGGTCCTACCGTAAAGCACAGGAAACTATATAGAATCTGATGGGATAAAAAAAGAATGTATATGTGTGTACAACTGAGTCACTGTTGTACAGCAGAGATTGGCACAACATTGTAAATCAACTTTTCTTCAATAAAAAAAAATTTTTTAATTAAAAGAAAAAAAAAGGAACTGTGTTATAAGTAAGGCTCAGGAACTATAAGGTGTGGGCTTTATCATATTAGCTGTCCCTTGGCCTTTTTGCTTACCTTCAAATGGCCAGACAAGCCTTTGCAGATTATCAAAGTGTTGAGTACATTGCAAGATTTCCTCCAAACTTATTGTTTATTTAAAAAAGAAACCCACATGTTTCAAAATCTCCAGATATTTTACTGCTTACTGAATAGCTGGCTAAATTGCCCAAAGCTTAGATTATTATCCACCTATATTCATATACACAAGAGACAACCACAGAAGAGCAAAAGGAGGACATATGCTAAGTCATCTGTAAACAAATATAGTATAAAATGTATAACAAGATTTTAGAGCACTCTGTTCCTCCAAAAGTATTTTTACAGATATTTTCTGATAGCTGAAAGAATCTTCCGCCTCCTGACTTACTGTAAACATCTAATGGAGTGAACGCTCTTGAAATAATTCCTTGGGATCACTCCCCTCAGAGGACTGGCATTTACTCAAAGGCTTCTGAATGATAAGAACGGCTTAGAACAACAAAGTCTGTCAAGTGGTTGAAACTGCCATTACGAGGAAGCTAGTATGAAACGTTTCAAGCCACAAGACATTTTGGAATAATTTCCAAACCCAAATGTTTATATAAACGTCCAATTTAATAAATCTATATAGGAAACTACCCTGGTATCATAAGAATGAGGAAGTTCTTTAGAGCTGAAATGAAATAATCTCCAAGACATATTAAGAGAAAAAAGCAAAAGGTAGACACACCATATATAAAAATTAACTCAAACTGTATCACTGACTTGAATGTAAGAACTAAAACTATAAGACAGCATAGTTTTTAGGTATGGTAAAAGTATGAGTGACAGAAGAAAAATAGGTAAATTGGACTTATAATTAAAAATCTTTGTGCCTCAAAAGTATCAAGAAAGTCAACCCACAGAATGGGAGAAAATATTTTCAAATCAACTATCTGTTGAGGGACTTATATCTAAAATATACAAGTAATCCTTACAATTCAATAATAAAAAGACAGACTAATTAAAAGATGAGCAAAGAACTTGAATAGATGTTTCTCCAAAAGAAGACATACTCAATACACGTGACCATTAAGCAAATGAAAAGATTCTCAAACATTACTAATAGTTAGGGAAAGGCACACGAAACCACAGTGTGATACACGAGGCGACGATCTTCGGTTTCTGAACGTTGAGCTTTAAGCCAGCTTTTTCACTTCCTCCTTCACCTTCGTCAAGAGGCTCTTTGGTTCTTCTTCGCTTTCTGCCATTAGGGTGGCGTTATCTGCATATCTCAGATTATTGATATTTATCCCGGCAATCTTGACTCCTCCAGCTTGAGCTTCATCCAGTCTGGCATTTCGCATGATGTACTCTGCATATAAGTTAAATAAGCAGGGTGACAATATACAGCCTTGACGAACTCCTTTCCCAATTCGGAACTAGTTCGTTCTTCCATGTCAGGTTCTAACTGTTGCTTTTTGACCTGCTTCTCAGGAGGCAGGTAAGGTGAGACATGGTATTCCCATCTCTTCAAGAATTTTCCACTTTGTTGTGATCCACACAGTCAAAGGCTTTAGTGTAGTCAATGAAGTAGAAGTCAATGTTTTTCTGGAATTCCCTTGCTTTTTCTATGATCCAATGGATGTTGGCAATTTGATCTGTGGTTCCTCTGCCTTTTCTAAATCCAGCCTGGATATCTGGAAGTTCTCGGTTCACATACTGTTGATTACTGTCGCTATTCAAAAACAGTATAACAAGTATTGATAGGGATGTGGAGAAACTAGAACTCTACATTGCTGGGAATGTAGAGAGTGGGAATGCAAAGTAGTGCAGCCCTTTGGAAAATAAGCCTGGCAGTTCCTCAAATGGTTAAACATGGGGGTACCACGCCCATCACCTGATGAATGGATAAAGTGTGGTACATCCATACAATGGAATATTTTTCAGCCATAAAAAGAAACAAAATATTGATACACGCTGTATCATGGATGCACCTCGAAAACAGCCAAGTGAAAGCTGAATACAAAAGGCCCCATAGTATGTGATTCCATTTACACAAAATTTCCAGAATACGCAAACTCACAGAGACAGGAAGTAGACTGGTGGGGACTGGGAAACAGAGGGGAATGGGGAGTGACCACTAATGAATACAGGGTTTTATTATGGGGAATGAGTATTGTAAAACTGGATAGTAGTGATGGCTGTCCTATTCTGTGAATCATTAAACAAACAAAACAAAACACTGAATTCTACGCTCTTAAAGGGTGAATTTCACAGTATGCAAACAGTATCTCAGTGAAGTTGTTTAAAAAAAAAAAAGAAGTTGCTGAACAATGTGTATGGAATGCTACTGCTTATAGATTTACTCACATTTCCATAATACATCGCTGGAAAGATACAATGTTAGAAAGCTAACATTGGCCTCCTCAGCGAGGGACCTGGAGACATAGGAAGATGATGTAGGCATATTTTCCATTATGTATTCTTTTTAAACTTCTGAAATATGTCAATATAGTGCTATTCAAAATTTTTTATTAGAAATAAAATGGAATTGGAAAATGTTTTTAATAGACTGGCTCTTTCCACTGGCTTGACAATATAAAGCTGTATGCAAAACAATACACTCAAATGCTGTAGATGGTAATAAGTTACTAAAATGAGCCTTAAGTAACAGAAAATCAGTACAGTTTCCTTTTCTATCCTGTTTAATTCTGGGTCCATTAATTTCCCTTTTGGTATTCTACTGCTTTGTATCTCAGCGGCTCTTTGATGAAGTAATTTTCTGTACCTCTCTTAATTGAAAAGAAACCCAAACTTAAATTTCTTCAACTTCAGATCAAATTCCCGAACTTGTTAAAAAAAAAAAACAAAAAACAGCAAGATAACGTATTTTTTTAAATATATATATTTTATCGAAGTATAGTTGACTCACAATGTTTCAGGTGCACAGCAAGGTAATTTAGTTACACATACACACATATATTATTTTCCATTATAAGTTATTATAAGATATTAGCTCTAGTTCTCTGTGCTATACAGTAAATCTTTGTTGTCTGTTGCATATCTATTTTTTTAAATTAGAAATCTAGTATTCTATTCATAGTAAGTCAAACAAGTAGAGTCAAAATGTCATAAATTTTTTAGCTAGGCAACAAATCATAAGTTTTCTGATTATATACATATATTACACATACTATTTATATATATGTATAGAAAAGCTTTTCTACTACACTTGATAAAGGCTTGAGAAGAACGTCAAAAAAAAAAAGAGATGGAGAAATTGGAAAACATAAACGAAGTGAAATGGGAACATTGAATATGAAATAGAAAAAGTAAAACAAACTAGATAAAAGATCATCATAGTCCAGTTGTTTTTCAATACAGCTGCTCATTAGCAACATATGTGGAGCACTGGAGAAAAAAGGTAGTATCTGGGCATTTGTGTTTTTCAAAAATTCCAAGATAATTCTGATACGCATCTGGATTTTAAAAAGTGATTAGAGGTTTCTCTATTACATGGTAGTTTTTATGATACAGATTTCTATTATTTACCTGTTAACCAATCATGATTCAACGGTATTGAGTAATAGTTCCTCATAATCACATAATGACAATGGTAAAAGATGTTTACTAGTTTTCACAATCAATAGCCAGACAAAAAAAAAAGATAATTACAAATGTAAGCCAAAATGAAACATGATTAACCTAACAATATAAAATAATTACATACAGTTTGAGGGGTCAAGGAGAGCGATGTGATTAAGTGGAAATGCATGCACACATGTTTTCATTTGCCCAACCAGTCTATGTTTTTTGGTTGGTGCATTTAATCTGTTTACAATTAAGGTAGTTATTCTCTTTTTTGGGGTCTAGAAGGTCTTGTAGGTCATCATAGAATCGTTCAACTTCAGCTTCTTCAGCATTACTGGTCAGGGCATAGACTTGGATTACTGTGATACTGAATGGTTTGTCTTGGAAATGAACAGAGATCATTCTGTCGTTTTTGAGATTGCATCCAAGTACTGTATTTCAGACTCTTTTGTTGACTATGATGGCTACTCCATTTTTTCTAAGGTATTCTTGCCTACAGTAGTAGATATAATGGTCATCTGAGTTAAATTCACCCATTCCAGTCCATTTTAGTTCACTGATTCCTAAAATGTCGATGTTCACTCTTGCCATCTCCTATTTGACCACTTCCAATTTGCCTTGAATCATGGACTTAACATTCCAGGTTCCTATGCAATATTGCTCTTTACAGTATTGGACTTTACTTTCATCACCAGTCACATCCACTTTTTGCTTTGGCTCTGTCTCTTCATTCTTTCTGGAGTTATTTCTCCACTGATCTCCAATACATATTGGGTACCTACCAACCTGGGGAGTTCTTTCAGTGTCCTATCTTTTTGCCTTTTCATACTGTTCATGGGGTTCTAAAGGCAAGAAGACTGAAGTGGTTTGCCATTCCCTTCTCTAGTGGACCACATTTTGTCAGAACTCTCAACCATGACTCGTCCGTCTTGGGTGGCCCTAGATGGCATGGCTCAAAGTTTCATCAAGTTAGACAAGGCTGTGGTCCGTGTGATCAGATTGGCTAGTTTTCTGTGATTGTGGTTTCCAGTCTGTCTGCCCTCTGATGGAGAAGGATAAGAGGCTTATGGAAGCTTCCTGATGGGAGAGACTGACTGAGAAGGAAACTGGGTCTTGTTCTGATGCGCTAAATCTTTAATCCAATTTTATGTTGATGGGCAGGGCTGTGTTCCCTCCCTGTTATTTGACCTAAGGCCAAAATATGGTGGAGGTAATGAAGATAATGGTTCAGTTCAGTTCAGTTGCTTAGTCACGTCCAACTCTTTGCAACCCCATGGACGGCAGCATGCCAGGCCTCTCTGTCCATCACCAAGTCCCAGAGTTTACTCAAACTCATGTCCATTGAGTCGGTGATGCCATTCAATCATCTCATCCTCTATCGTCCTCTTCTCCTCTCACCTTCAATCTTTCCCAGCATCAGGGGCTTTTCCATTGAGTCAGTTTTTTGTATCAGGTAGCCAAAGTATTGGAGTTTCAGCTTCAGCATCAGTCTTTCCAATGAATATTCAGTACTGATTTCCTTCAGGATGGACTGGTTGGATCTCCTTGCAGTCTAAGGGACTCTCAAGATAATGGTGACCTCCTTCAAAAAGTCCCACACACAAACTGCTGCACTCAGTGCCCCCAACCCTGCAGCAGGCCACTGCCGACCCATGCCTCTGGATTTAGAAAAGGCAGAGGAACCTGAGATCAAATTGGCAACATCTGCTGGATCATCAAAAAAGCAAGAAAGTTCCAGAAAAACATCTACTTCTGCTTTATTAACTATGCCAAAGCCTTTGACTGTGTGGATCACAACAAACTGTGGAAAATTCTTAAAGAGATGGGAATCCAGATGAAGCATAAGGAGGAATCAAGAGTTTTGGGAGAAATATCAATAATCTCAGATATGCAGATGACACCACCCTTATGGCAGAAAGCAAAGAAGAACTAAAGAGCCTCTTGATGAAAGTGAAAGAGGAGAGTGAAAAAATTGGCTTTAAACTCAACATTCAGAAAACTAAGATCATGGCATCCGGTCCCATCACTTCATGGCAAATAGATGGGAAAAAATGGAAATAGGAAGAGACTGTATTTTGGGGGGGCTCCAAAATCACTGCGGATGGCGACTGCAGCCATGAAATTAAAAGACGCTTGCTCCTTGGAAGACAAGTTATGACCAACATAGACAACATATTATTAAAAAGCAGAGATGTTCCTTTGCCAACAAAGGTCCATCTAGTCAAGGCTATGGTTTTTCCAGTGGTCATGTTGGACTATAAAGAAAGCTGAACGCCAAAGAATTGATGCTTTTATGGTGTTGGAGAAGACTCTTGAGAGTCCCTTGGACTGCAAGGAGATACAACCAGTCAATGCTAATGGAAATCAGTCCTGAATATTCATTGGAAGGACTGATGCTGAAGCTAAAACTCCAATATTTTGGCCACCTGAAGCAAAGAACTGACTCATTGGAAAAGCCCCTGATGCTGGGAAAGATTGAAGGTGAGAGGAGAAGGGGATGACAGAGGATGAGATGGTTGGATGGCATCACCAACTCAATGGACATGAGTTTGAGTAAGCTCCGGGAGTTGGTGATGGACAAGGAGGTTGCAAAGAGTTGGACATGACTGAGTGACTGAACTGAACTGAACTGATTACCATTTTCTGAATTGTTTTGGGTTTATTTTCTGTAGGACTTTTCCTTATGTTTCCTGCCTAGAGAAGTTCCTTTAACATTTGTTGGAAAGCTGGTTTGGTTGTGCTGAATTCTCTTAACTTTTGGTTGTCTGGAAAACTTTTGATTTCCCCATCAAATCTGAATTAGAGTCTTTCTGGGTAGTGTATTCTTGGTTGCAGGTTCTTCCCTTTCATCACTTTAAATATATCATGCCATTCCCTTCTGGCCTGGTGAGTTTCTGTTGAGAAATCAGCTGGTAGCCTGATGGGAGTTCCCTTGTATGTTATTTGTCATTTTTCCCTTGTTGCTTTTAATATTTCATCTTTGTCTTTAGTTTTCATCAGTTTAATAACTATATATCTCGGTATGTTTCTCCTTGGGTTTATCCTGCCTGGGATTCTGTGTTTCCTGGACTTTGTTGACTATCTCCTTTCCCATGTGAGGGAAGTTTTCAGCAATTATCTCTTCAAATATTTTCTCAGGTCCTTTCTCTCTCTCTTCTTCTGGGATCCCTATAATGCAAATGTTGGTGTGTTTAATGTACCACAGGTCTCTTAGGTTGTCTTCAATTTCTTTTCATTCTTTTTGTGGCAGTGATTTCCGCCATCCTGTCCTCCAGGTCATTCATCTGTTCTTCTGCCTCAATTATTCTGCTATTGATTCCTTCTAGTGTATTATTCATCCGTTTGTTTGTTCTTTAGTTCTTGTGAAGTGAAAGTCATCAGCCGTGTCTGACTCTTGTGACCCATGGACTGCAGCCTACGAGGCGCCTCTGTCCATGGAATTCTCCAGGCAAGAATACTGGAGTGCATTGCCTTTTCCTACTCCAGGGGATCTTCCCGACCCAGGGATCGAACCCGAGTCTCTAACATCTCTTGCATTGGCAGGTGGGTTCTTTACCACTAGCATCACCTGGGAAGCCCGCTGACTTAGTTCTTGTAGGTCTTTGGTAAATATTTGTGCATCTTCTCCATTGTTTTCCCAAGGTCCTGGATCATCATCACTGTCATTATTTTGAATTCGTTTTCTGGAAGGTTGTCTACTTCCACTTCATTTAGTTATTTTTCTGGGGTTTTATCTTGTCCCTTCATCTGGGACACAACTTTCTGCTTTTTCATTGTGATTAACTTTCTGTAATGGGTTTTTGTTCTAGCTGCTGTGGGATTGTTGTTCTTCTTGCTTCCTTTGTCTGCCCTCTGATGGACGAGGTTAAGAGGTTTGTGTAAGCCTCCGGATGAGGGACTGGCAGTGGGAAAAATTGCGTCTTGCTCTGATGGACAGGGCCCTGCTCAGTAAAGCTTTAAATCCAATTATCTGCTGATAGGTGGGGTTGTGCTCCTTCCCAGTTAGTAGTTTGGCCTGAGGCGACCAAGCCCTGGGGTCCGTGGGCTCTATGGTAGGGTTAATGGCAAACTCCAAGAGGGCTCACACGAAGGGGACTTTCAGGCTGCCAGTGCCCATTGGCATCTAAGATTTTGGATTTTACTCACATTTGATTCTTCCCAATAATCAGTTCAGAACCTAAAACCCAAGATTCTCAGTGTAAAATAAGAGTCCAACTTACTTAAATTTAAAAATAAGAGTCCCTGACATTTTTCCAAAGAAGAAATGCAACAGGCAGATGAAAAGATGTTCAACATCACTAACCATCAGGGAAATCCAAATCAAAACCACAAAGAGACATCACCTCACACCTGTTAGAATGGCTAATATCAAAAAGTCTACAAACAAAAAACATTGGCAAGTATGTGGAGAAAAGGGAACCTTTCTAACACTGTTGGTGGGAATGTAAATTGTTGCAGCCATTGTGGGGTAAAGTATGGAGGTTTCTGAAAAAACGAAAAAGAGAACTATCATATGACCCAGTAATTTCACTCCTGGGTATATATCCCAAAACAACAACAACAAAAGAAATACTAATTCAAAGAGATGTGTGCACCCCAAAGTTCCTAGGCACGTATTTACACTGCCAAGACATGGAGACAAACTAAGTATCCATCAACAGATGAATGGATGAAAACCATGTGAGACACACACATACAAAATAAAATACTCCTCAGCCATAACAAAGAACGAAAGTTTGCCATTTGCATCAACATGGATGGACCTGGAAGGCACTCTGCTAAGTGCAGTAAGTCAGAGAGAGAAAGACCAACACTGTATGATATCATTTATATGTGAGATCTAAAAAGCATAACAAGCTAGTGAATGTAGCAAGAAGCAGACTCGGACACAGTGGTTAGCACTGGGGAGGCAGGAACGGCAGCGTCGGGTACAGGAGGGGGAACACAAACTACCAGGCGTAAGACAAACTCACGGACATACTGCACAGGGCGAGGGAGCCTACACCTTGTAATCACTGTAAATGCAAAGTAGCCTTTAACAATGGTGCGAACACTGAGGAAACAAGAATTGAAAGAGACACGTGTACCCCAATGTTCATCGCAGCACTGTTTACAATAGCCAGGACATGGAAGCAACCTAGATGTCCATCAGCAGATGAATGGATAAGAAAGGTGTGGTACATATACACAATGGAGTATTACTCAGCCATTAAAAAGAATACATTTGAATCAGTTCTAATGAGGTGGATGAAACTGGAGCCTATTATACAGAGTGAAGTAAGCCAGAAAGAAAAACACCAATACAGTATACTAACACATATATATGGAATTTAGAAAGAAGGTAACAATAACCCTGTATACGAGACAGCAAAAGAGACACTGATGTATAGAACAGTCTTTTGGACTCAGTGGGAGAGGGAGAGGGGGGAATGATTTGGGAGAATGGCATTGAAATATGTATAATATCATATATGAAACAAGTCACCAGTCCAGGTTCGATGCATATACTGGATGCTTGGGGCTGGTGCACTGGGACGACCCAGAGGGATGGTACAGGGAGAGAGGAGGGAGGAGGGTTCAGGATGGGGAACACATGTATACCTGTGGCGGATTCATTTTGATATATGGCAAAACCAATACAATATTGTAAAGTTAAAAAATAAAATTAAATTTAAAAAAAATTAAAATTGTGTAAAGATAAAATTTTTTCAAAAAAATCACTAAAAAGAACCAGTTCCTATTTATTAAGCATCTCTCTAATAAAGTACAAAAAGAATGTCATAAAACTTAGAAATCCTTAATCATAAATATAAAGCTTAAAAAAAGTTTATTTGCCCTACAGTGACCCAGGCAATACCCAATATTTCAACATCAGTGTTAACCCACACACATTGGAGATGTTAAATGTTTCAGTGTTTTTAAAAGTACACAGGTCTCCCACACTGCAGACAGACTCTTCACCAACTGAGCCACCAGGGAAGCAATGCAGGGACCTAGGTTCAGTTCCTGGGTTGGTAAGATCCCTTGGAGAAGTGAATGGGTACCCAGTCTGGTTTTCTTGTCTGGAGAATTCCATGGACAGAGAAGCCTGATGGGCTACAGTCCACAGGGTTGCAAAGTATAGGACACAACTGAACAACTAATACCTTAGTACAGAGACAACATTTTTGCTCCATAATATAAACAATAAAAAGAGCTTAAAAATATATTTGTAATAGAGAGAGAATCTGATGTTTGCTGACAACTTTCAAACTGTTCCTAAGAGCAAGCTGAGAACATAGGTGAAACCTCCTTTGGAATAATGAAAAAAAGGGCTTCCATTGTGGCTCAGATGGTAAAGAATCTGCCTGCAATGGGGGAGACCTGAGACCCGGATTCGATCTCTGGGTTGGGAAGATCTCCTGGAGAAGGGACTGGCTATCCACTCCGGTATTCTTGCCTGGAGCTTTGGAGCAGATGGGAAGCTAAAACCCAGCATTGACACGCAGCACAGCTGGGAGCTCTGCTGTCAGCCCCACCATCTAATCACAATAAAAGCACAGCCAGCCTTCTTTCCCTGTTATTTAAGCCACTTTTGGACTAGCTTAACAAGCCTGCCCTGCTCTTCCCAGAAAGCTTCAGTGCATGACTAACAAATCTTTTCATACCTTCTCATTTAGCATCGTCACTTTCTATATCTAAACCAAACTTGGGGGGTTCAGGTGGGGTGTCCATCTCACCTCTGTGGACTGATCGCAGCAATATTTATTCCTGAATTGATGGCAGCAGATTGTTATGATTTCACTCTCAATTTAAAGTAAATAAATTTAATGATACAAGTAGATAAAAATGTTTATTCACTGTTGTAAAGGATTCATAATAAGGACTTTAATAACGCCTAATATGTAAACTTATTTCGGAGGGAGGAAGTGGGAAAACCATCTGTAGATGTGCAAGTTCTTACAGAATTCTCGGGGGGAATTCCCCGGCAGTCCAGTGGTTAGGATTTGGCACTTTCACTACCGTGGGCCTAGGTTCAATCCCTGATCAGGGCCAAGATTCTGTAAGCCACGTGGTGCAGCCAGAGAAACAAAGAACTCTTGGGATTCATTTGGACATACTTTCCAATGGATCTACTTCAAAAATTCTCCCCCAAGTAATGTAATTTTTTAAAGGAGCTATCTACAATCTTTCCTGGGAAACCACCAAGTGGCTACGTGGTCTGCAACTCTGGCAACCAGAGCACTACCTGAAATAACAAGGAATAATGTGTAACCTTGGGCAAAAACCGCTTGGTGCCTCAGCTTCTTCTACTATATGTGCAGGGTTGCGCAACATGTCCAAATCTTTGCGACAACATGAACTATAGCACACTAGGCTCCTCTGTCCATGGGATTGCCCAGGCAAGAATACTGGAGCGGGTTGTCATTTCCTACTCTAGGGGATCTTCCCAACTCAGGGATTGAATCCGTGTCTCCTGTGTCTCCTGCATTGGCAGGTAGATTCTCTACTGCTGAAAAACCTGGGAATCTCTTCTTCTACTGTTCAGTTCAGTTCAGTCGCTCAGTCGTGTCCGACTCTTTGCGACCCCATGAATCGCAGCACCCTGGACCTCCCTGTCCATCACCAACTCCTGGAGTTCACTCAGATTCACGTCCATCGAGTCAGTGATGCCATCCAGCCATCTCATCCTCTGTCGTCCCCTTCTCCTCTTGCCCCCAATCCCTCCCAGCATCAGAGTCTTTTCCAATGAGTCAAGTCTTCGCATGAGGTGGCCAAAGTATTGGAGTTTCAGCTTTAGCATCATTCCTTCCAAAGAAATTCCAGGGCTGATCTCCTTCAGAATGGACTGGTTGGATCTCCTTGCAGTTCAAGGGACTATCAAGAGTCTTCTCCAACACCACAGTTCAAAAGCATCAATTCTTCAGCGCTCAGCTTTCTTCACAGTCCAACTCTCACATCCATACATGACCACAGGAAAAACCATAGATTTGACTAGACAGACCTTTGTTGGCAAAGTAATGTCTCTGCTTTTGAATATGCTATCTAGGTTGGTCATAACTTTCCTTCCAAGGAGTAAGCGTCTTTTAATTTCATGGCTGCAGTCACCATCTGCAGTGATTTTGGAGCCCAGAAAAATAAAGTCTGACACTGTTTCCACTGTTTCCCCATCTAGTTCCCATGAAGTGATGGGACCAGATGCCATGATCTTCATTTTCTGAATGTTGGGCTTTAAGCCAACTTTTGCACTCTCCACTTTCACTTTCTGCCATAAGGGTGGTGTCATCTGCATATCTGAGGTTATTGATATTTCTCCCAGCAATCTTGATTCCAGCTTGTGCTTCTTCCAGCCCAGCATTTCTCATGATGTACTCTGCATAGAAGTTAAATAAGCAGGGTGACAATATACAGCCTTCACATACTCCTTTTCCTATTTGGAACCAGTTGGTTGTTCCATGTCCAGTTCTAACTGTTGCTTCCTGACCTGTATACAGATTTCTCAAGAGGCAGGTCAGGTGGTCTGGTATTCCCATCTCTTTCAGAATTTTCCACAGTTTGTTGTGATCCACACAGTCAAAGGCTTTGGCATAGTCAATAAAGCAGAAACAGATGCTTTTCTGAAACTCTCTTGTTTTTTCCATGATCCAGAGGATGTTGGAAATTTGATCTCTGGTTCCTCTGCCTTTTCTAAAACCAGCTTGAACATCAGGAAGTTCATGGTTCACATATTGCTGAAGCCTGGCTTGGAGAATTTTGAGCATTACTTTACTAGCACGTGAGATGAGTGCAATTTTGTGGTAGTTTGAGCATTCTTTGGCATTGCCTTTCTTTGGGATTGGAATGAAAACTGACCTTGAATGAAAACTGACCTTTTCCAGTCCTGTGGCCACTGCTGAGTTTTCCAAATTTGCTGGCATATTGAGTGCAGCACTTTCACAGTATCATCTTTCAGGATTTGAAAGAGCTCAACTGGAATTCCATCACCTCCACTAGCTTTGTTCATAGTGATGCTTTCTAAGTCCACTTGACTTCACATTCCAGGATGTCTGGCTCTAGGTCAGTGATCACACCATCGTGATTATCTGGGTTGTGAAGATCTTTTTTGTACAGTTCTTCTGTGTATTCTTGCCACCTCTTCTTAATATCTTCTACTTCTGTTAGGTCCATACCATTTCTGTCCTTTATCGAGCCCATCTTTGCGTGAAATGTTCCCTTGGTATCTCAAATTTTCTTGAAGAGATCTCTCGTCTTTCCCATTCTGTTGTTTTCCTCTGTTTCTTTGCATTGATCGCTGAGGATGGCTTTCTTATTGCTTCTTGCTATTCTTTGGAACTCTGCATTCAGATGCTTATATCTTTCCTTGTTGCTTCTCTTCTTCTCACAGCTATTTGTAAGGCCTCCCCAGACAGCCATTTTGCTTTTTTGCATTTCTTTTCCAAGGGGATGGTCTTGATCCCTGTCTCCTATACAATGTCACGAACCTCAATATAGTTCATCAGGCACTCTATCTATCAGATCTAGGCCCTTAAATCTATTTCTCACTTTCACTGTATAATCATAAGGGATTTGATTTAGGTCATGCCTGAATGGTCTAGTGGTTTTCCCTACTTTCTTCAATTTAAGTCTGAATTTGGTGATAAGGAGTTCATGATCTGAGCCACAGTCAGCTCCTGGACTTGTTTTGTTGAGCTTCTCCATCTTTGACTGAAAAGAATATAATCAATCTGATTTTGGTGTTGACCACCTGGTGATGTCCATGTGTAGAGTTTTCTCATGTGTTGTTGGAGAGGGTGTTTACTATGACCGGTGCACTTTCTTGGCAAAACTCTATTAATCTTTGCCCTGCTTCATTCCGTATTACAAGGCCAAATTTGCCTGTTACTCCATGTGTTCCTTGACTTCCTACTTTTGCATTCCAGTCCCCTATAATGAAAAGGACATCTTTTTGGGTGTTAGTTCTAAAAGGTCTTGTAGGTCTTCATAGAACCGTTCAGCTTCTTCAGCGTTACTGGTTGGGGCATAGACTTGGATTACTGTGATATTGAAAGGTTTGCCTTGGAAACGAACAGAGATCATTCTGTCGTTTTGGAGATTGCATCCACGTACTGCATTTCGGACTCTTTTGTTGACCATGATGGCTACTCCATTTCTTCTGAGGGATTCCTGCCCGCAGTGGTAGATATAATGGTCATCTGAGTTAAATTCACCCATTCCAGTCCATTTGAGTTTGCTGATTCCTAGAATGTCGACATTCACTCTTGCCATCTCTTGTTTGACCACTTCCAATTTGCCTTGATTCATGGACCTGACATTCCAGGTTCCTATGCAATATTGCTCTTTACAGCATTGGACCTTGCTTCTATCACCAGTCACATCCACAGCTGGGTATTGTTTTTGCTTTGGCTCCATCCCTTCATTCTTTCTGGAGTTATTTCTCCACTGATCTCCAGTAGCATATTGGGCAGCTACTGACCTAGAGATTTCCTTTTTCAGTATCCTATCATTTTGCCTTTTCATACTGTTCATGGGGTTCTCAAGACAAAAATATACTCTAATAATACTATCTACTTCATAGAATTATTACAAAAATGATATGAGTTAATATTTAGAAATGGCTTAGAAGAGTGCCTAGCCTATGATAATCTCCATATATCCATTTGATAAGCAGCTGCAAGAACATTTAGGTATATTGGTTCAATGTGATGCTTCTGGACTATCTATTAAAATAGACAATAGCCTCTCCTTTCTCTGAAAAATTACTGCATTAGTATGGAGTCTCCTTATTGCCAAATTCAGACTTAAATTGAAGAAAGTAGGGAAAACCACTAGACCATTCAGGTATGACCTAAATCAAATCCCTTACAATTATACAGTGGAAGTGAGAAATAGATTTAAGGGACTAGATCTGATAGACAGAGTCCCTGATGAACTATGGAATGAGGTTTGTGACATTGTACAGGACAGGGATCAAGACCATCCCCAAGAAAGAAATGCAAAAAAAGCAAAACAGCTGTCTGAGGAGGCCTTACAAACAGCTGTGAAAAGAAGAGAAGTGAAAAGCAAAGGAGAAAAGGAAAGATATACCCATTTGAATGCAGAGATCCAAAGAATAGCAAGGAGAGATAAGAAAGCCTTCCTCTGTAATCAGTGCAAAGAAATACAAGAAAGCAATAGAATGGGAAAGCCTAGAGATCTCTTCAAGAAAATTAGATATACCAAAGGATTATTTCATGCAACGATAGGCACAATAAAGGACAGAAATGGTATGGACCCAATCGAAGCAGAAGATATTAAGAAGAGTTGGCAAGAATACACAGAAGAACTACACAAAAAGATCTTCATGACCCAGATAACCACAATGATGTGATCACTCACCTAGAGCCAGACATCCTGGAATTCAAAGTCAAATGGGCCTTAGAAAGCATAACTATGAACAAAGCTAGTGGAGGTGATGGAATTCCAGTTGAGCTATTTCAAATCCTAAAAGTTGATGCTGTGAAAGTACTGCACTCAATATGCCAGCAAATTGGGAAAATTCAGCAGTGGCCACAGGACTGGAAAAGGTCAGTTTTCATTCCAATCTCAAAGAAAAGCAATGCCAAAGAATGCTCAGACTACCACAAAATTGCACTCATCTCACACGCTAGTAAAGGAATGCTCAAAATTCTACAAGCTGGGCTTCAACAGTAAATGAATTGTGAACTTCCAGATGTTCAAGCTGGTTTTAGAAAAGGCAGAGGAACCAGAGATCAAATTGCCAACATCTGCTGGATCACTGAAAAAGCAACAGAGTTCAGAAAAACATCTTTTCTGTTTTATTGACAATGCCAAAGCCTTTGACTGTGTGGATCACGACAAATTGTGGAAAATTCTGAAAGAGATGGGAATACCAGACCACCTGACCTGCCTCTTGAGAAATCTGTATGCAGGTCAGGAAGCAACAGTTAGAACTGGCCATGGAACAACAGACTGGTTCCAAATAGGAAAAGGAGTACGTCAAGGCTGTATATTGTCACCCTGCTTATTTAACTTCTATGCAGAGTACATCATGAGAAATGCTGGGCTGGAAGAAGCACAAGCTGGAATCAAGATTGCTGGGAGAAATATCAATAACCTCAGATATGCAGATGACACTACCCTTAAAGCAGAAAGCGAAGAACTAAAGAGCCTCTTGAGAAAGTGAAAGACGAGAGTGCAAAAGTTGGCTTAAAGCTCAGCATTCAGAAAACTAAGATCATAGCATCTGGTCCCCATCACTTCATGGCAAATAGACGGGGAAACAGTGGCAGACCTTATTTTGGGGGGCTCCAAAATCACTGCAGATGGTGATTGCAGCCATGAAATTAAAAGACACTTACTCCTTGGAAGAAAAGTTATGACCAACCTAGATAGCATGTTCAAAAGCAGACATATTACTTTGCCAACAAAGGTCAGTCTAGTCAAAGCTATGGTTTTTCCAGTGGTCATGTATGGATGTGAGAGTTGGATTATAAAGAAAGCTGGGCACCAAAGAATTGATGCTTCTGAACTGTGGTGTTGGAGAAGGCTCTTGAGAGTCCCTTGGACTGCAAGGAGATCCAACCAGTCCATCCTAAAGGAAATCAGTCCTGGATGTTCATTGGAGGGACTGATGTTGAAGCTGAAACTCCAACACTTTGGCCACCTGATGTGAAGAACTGACTCATTGGAAAAGACCCTGATGCTGGGAAAGATTGAAGGTGGGAGGAGAAGGGGACGACAGAGGATGAGGCGGTTGGATGGCACCACTGACTCGATGGACATGAGTTTGAGTAAGCTCTGGGAGTTAGTGATGGACAAGGAGACCTGGCGTGCTGCAGTCCATGGGGTTGCAAAGAGTCAGACACAACTCTCGACCAAACTGAACTGATGGAGTCTAAATATGTTGGTCCCATGTACTTCGTGTGATTAGTAATCTCTCCAAATGGGCTCTAAGCACCTTGAGGCAGAGGTCACCCCCACAGCGCCCCACTGTGCCTGCCACGCACTTTCAGCGCCACATCGCCTAGGTGTCCTCAGCAGTGCCTCCATGAGACATACTTTTTTTGAAAAAAGTTTTCTAAAGTAGTCTCTAAGTAAAGAATGTTCAACAATCATTCATGCAGAGTCCACAGACAGAGGCCAACCTAACTAGGATCAGAGCAATGGAAAATAAAACACTCCGACTTAACTACTTTAAATCAGAAATCAGAGGCATTATTACCTTCATTTATTTACATTCTGCCTAGTAATATAAAGGAGCTCAGGTGGCTTCCTATAAATACATAGAGATATAACTATTAAATAAAACACAAAACTAGAAAAATATGCATTAAAAGATCAACATTAGGAGTAGGGTAATGGAATACTTCCACACAGCAGATATGGTCTATATACCGGCTAAAACAATGCTTTTCCCGGCCACCATCTATAGGGGGTGTGTCTTTAAGAACAACTTGGAGCAGTCCAACAGTGAGTTTTAAAAGAAGGCTCTCATGAAACTCCATTTAAAAAATGCCGATGACATCACACCACAACAGGATTCAAAGAAAACAACTGTGTAAGGAGCCAAAGCATGACTGTCCCAAGTACAAACTAAACCAAGGATAGGACATGGAACAGCTACGGAAACAGACGGACTGCATATCACTCGAACAATCCTTTACAAGCATCACTTCCCTTAACCGGCTCTTGAAAGAAGTTGTTTGGCAAAACATTTCTGGCTGTATTCTTAGCCAGTGTGGTCTGTGTTGATTATCAAAGGTAGATCCATATTCTTGACAGATCAAAGAACAAAGCAGGCTGATTATAAAAACCGAGGTGCCAAATCAAAGATCTCACCATGCATGGCCATCTCACACAGGGGTGGGAGGTGAACCATGGGGATGCCCCTTGCAAGCAATAGCAGCACTTCTCTTAGAGAATGACTTTGGGAGAGGTCCAGTCTAAAGTACAAGTGATTGATCACACTGCCAATTCTAGACCATAAAGCACAGGCAATATAATTTTAGGCCAGGAACTTTCCATGGGACTTGCTAACAGTCACCCTACCTGGCCAGCAGCTACACAATTTGCAGGGCCCAAGACTGGGGTGGAGAGGGCGTGGTACTTGGATCAGGAGGGTAAGATGGCCCTGCTGAGTCGCCCACCTAACCCTCTCAGTTCAGTTCAGTTCAGTCGCTCAGTCGTGTCTGACTCTTTGCAGCCCCATGAATCACAGCACGCCAGGCCTCCCTAACCCTCTAGGGTGCTGCCAACCTAGTGGGCAATGGAATGATCACCATGCTGTGCCACCCAAAGACACCCTAGGGCACGTGGGGCTGGAGAGTAGTGGGGCAAAAACCCATCCCTGGGAGGCAAGCAGGAGGCAAGCTTCCATGTGAGCTGAGGCTCTGAGGCCCATGCACACCCACTGTCTCATCAGACTTCACTTACAAATATACATTCAAAGATAAAAATTATTAAAACGTTCAAGACAGTGACCTTGGAGCATTAAACCCCAAGTTCATATAGGGTCTTTCTGAGTTCAAGGCCCTGTGTGATTATGATAAGTCCCTGCCTATGAAGCTGCCTCCAACAGGCATAAAAAGATTTGCAAAATGTTCTTACAAAGCATCTGATTTTGAATGATAAGCCTTATCAACAAACTATCAACTGACTGAGTTAAAAAAGACATTCCTTGGTCACATTTACAATTCTCTACCATATCAAACATAGTACACACTGGTTTAAAGTTACCACCACCACTACCTAAAAAAATGACATATCTAGAGTTTTTGCACTAATTACAAAATCAAACTTATTATTCCTATTCTGACTGTGGTAGACTGATAACTGATTAGGGACTCCTTACCAAAATTCCTTTAAGCAATCCATGTATATTTATTTTAAAAGTTGGAAAGTACACTTTTCATTTGAAAGCTACTATTAATATATCAGCCCAATTAATTGTTATATTAATATAACAATTAATATACTCTTACGTTTATATTCCAGGCTTTTGACATTATGGAAAACAAGAATAATTTGATCAGACTAATAGGCTTTTTAAAAATTTTATTTAGTTTCGGCTGTGCTGGATCTTCATCGCTGCTCGGGCTATTCTCTAGTTGCTGTACGTGGGCTTCTCACTGCAGTGGCTTTTCCTGTTGCAGAGCACGGGCCCTAATGCACTTGGGTTTCAGCAGTTGCAGCTCCTGGGCTCTAGGGCACAGGCTCAATAGTTGTAGTACACAGGCTTAGTTGCTCCGTGGTGTGTGGGATTTTCCTGGACCGGTAATTGAACCCGTGTTTCCTGCATTGGCAGGCAGATTCTTTACCACCTAAAACCTATTTTTTAGGAAAGCCCCAGACTACGAGGTTTTAAAACTTTTCAGGAAAATGATATGCAATTTATAATAGATCCTGGGAATTCCCTGGTGGGCCAGTGGTAGGACTCCCTGCTTTCATTGCCGAGAGCCTGAGTTCAATCCCTGGTGAGGGAACTAAGATCCCAAAAGGCGCATGGCAAGGCCAAAAATAATAATAATAATAATAATAATAAAATAAAATAGTTCTTGCCTCTGTAGAAAACAGAATTGAGAGGAATACAAGCAGAAACAGGTAAATTAATTAAGAAGTTACTGCAATAGTTCTGGGATAGAGCAATGGTAACCTCGACTGGCGAAGAGAAGATGGAAAGAGAAATGGACAATCAACAGAACTTCTTGCTAACAACTGAATATGAGAATAAAGAAAAAGAATAAACTAAGAGTAATGCCTGAGTTTCTGGTCTGAACACCTGGATAAACCAAGGTGCTATAAAGCTAGAGATTTAACTGGGGAGAAGGAACAGAAATCAACCCCCATTTTTGGAAATGTTAAGTTTGTGAAGGCTATGAGACCTCCAAATGGAGTCAAGTAGGGAACGGAAAATGCAGATCTGAAACTCAGAGGTCTAGGTTGAGTATAAATTTCTGACGTTATGAGCATACAACTGGTATTTAAAACCACAGAAGAAAATGCCATCATCTCATGAAATAATGTAGTAAAAGATGAGGGTCAGGCCTAAGTCTTGAGGAACACCACCACATAAGATCAGCTGCGCAGAGAGGGAAGATCCTGTCAAAAGTGGGTGAAAGGGAGCAGATTGTGAGAATGGAAGAAAACTAGAGGATGGGGTGTCAGGAAAGCGAAGGAGTGAGAGGGGGTCTTAGATAACGACTACAGAAAAGGCTCAAGAGAGCCTGGCAACTTGCAATGCACCAGTGGTGTGGGGGAGGCAGCTGGGAGAGCAAGGGCAGAGATCTGTACAAAGACAGGAGGGAGTACAGACAACTTTTCAGAAATTTTGTTGAGAGCTGGTGTCTGGAAGCGTAGCTAGGGAGACTGTGGGATCAGGAAAGGATTTTTAAAGATTAGAAATTCTAGAGCTTGTTTATATTGTAATAAAAAGGATCCAAAGAGAGGCAATGACTAAAGCAACAGATCCTTGAAGACGTGAAAGGAAATGATAGGGTTGGGGGTCAGTCAGTTGATTACAACAAAGGGACAGAAGGACAAGAGAGGTAGGAGTATTTAAAAGGGAATGACTGTAACAATGGACCGCAGAGTCCAAGCTGGAAACGGAGAGGAACAGCCAGGAAGTGACTAACGTAAATGAGAGAGTGAGAAAGAGTCAGAAGTCTTAATGAGTTCCAGACAGCATCGCAGGGAGACTGTCAGAAAGAGGTCATCTTGACGAACAGGATGAGCTCTGGAGTTGGTGCACTTTCTGGTGATGATAAGGCTCAGAGAAGACAAAAGGGTAAGAGAGATGGCCAGAGTAGGAGATGCTCAGAGTAGTAAGAAACAGCTCCTCAAGAGATGGCATGCACCTGGGGACCTCCTAAAGGTGACTGTGGTCAACAGGGATATGAAGAATGAAAGGGTAAATCCAGATACTCTTCAAGAGTAAGGGACAAACAAGTTCTCTGGCTGCATTCCCCAGGGACACAGCTACTTAATGGGCTCCCTGGAGCTTCATAGGGTGTCACAGCAATGCTTATGGGAAGGCAGCACCTACTGAGAATTTCACAGCTCAATTTCCATGTTTGTATTAGGTAAATTATACCTTAGAGCTTCAGAAAGCTTTCATTTTTACTGTAAAAATTTTAAAATCCCCCTTGTTTCAAAACGTTTAACTAATGAACTTTAACAAAGTATAGCAACATTCTACCAACCCTCAATGAATATATTCAACCAATACTTACTGGGTTCCCACTATGTCCCAGGCGCTTTTTAGATCTTAGGGAAGATTTATACTTTAGTGGGAAAACCAGGAAAGAATAAACATACAAGGAAGAAATAATATCTTTTCAGCTATCAACAGTAGGGAGAATACAAACTAGAGCAATGGAGATCAGCAAATAATGGGGTTAGTGGTTGCATGCGCCACTGCAAAGTTAGCTGACATGGGCGTTCACTGTGTTTGTGTTCATTTTTGTGTACTCTGACTTCTAAGACCAGCAATCTTTCCATTCAACATTAGTACACTAAATACCTTGAGGGGTATTTAGTTCCCTGGCAGTTCAGTGGTGAAGACTCCATGCTTCCAAGGCAGGGGGTGTGGGTTCGATCCCTGGTTCGGGAACTTAGATCCCACATACCACACAGTGCAGCCAAAAAATAAAAACAAAACACAAGTACCTTGAAATCTTGTATAGAACTGATTATTTCATTTTCGGCTGTGCTGGGTCTGCACTGCTGCTCGGGCTTTTCTCTAGTTGCAGTGTGCCGGCTTCTCACTGCCGTGGCTTCTCTTGTTGCAGAACATGGCTTTAAAGCACAAGGTAAGTCGTTGCGGTACATGGGTTTAGCTGTTCTAAGGCATGTGGGATCTTCCCAGATCAGGTACTGAACGCGTGTTTCCTGCATTGGCAGGCGGATTCTTTACCACTGAGCCACCAGGGAAGCCCCAGAACTGATTATTTAAAAAACAAAAAGGAAGGTCAATGAATTTGAAAGAAAAAGTATCGGGACTCCCCTGGTAGTCCAGTGGCTAAGAATCTGCCCTCCGATGCAGGGGATGAGGCTTCCATCCCTGGTCAGGCACTAAGCCTGCAGGCCACAGCTACAGAGCCCATGCGCTCTGGAGTTCCTGCGCCACAATTAGAGAGAAGCCCCGAGTCTCAATGTGTGCCTCAACTAAGACCCGATGCAGTCAAAAATAAAAATAAACTAATATATTTTTTTAAAAAAGAATAAGTATCCACATTCAATGAATAATGTTGGTCATCTGTAGAGTTATACACTCTGTATCACAGGCTCTCCGTCTAGGAAAACTTTCAAGATGCAGGAAATGCTCAAGGTTTCCAATTAAGGTTTTGAGGTTGTCCCCTCATGTCTAAAGTATCACTGTTAGCATGTGACAGCACTCTCCAGTGAAGGGAGTGACTCAACCAATCCAATGTGTCTGTCACTTATATGCCTAATCGTGGAGGGAGGCGTGTTTCAGCTCAATGACTAAAGCCATCATGGTCAACACATCCATTGAGTTGATCCTATAATCCCTGGGCACTCTTGTGAGGATAGTCTGTCTCTGCACAGGCAGAAAAATACATTAACAACTCAATCCACTTAAACATTCTAACACCCCAGCATTTATATACTCACCGAAACTCAATAAGCTGACATGATATCCTTATTGGATACAATGCTCTTGAGAGTTTGGTTAGTTTCTCTTCTGAGCCATATCACTGTCAAATGACTGCTCCCTAGATCTTGAGGTTCCAATCTGGGAGGACCTACCTTCCTGTTTGCACTCACTCTCTGCTCTAATGTTTATAGTTCCCACATGGGATTCTGTTCAACAGTTCACCTGCTAGCCACTAAATACTTACCACTACATTCTAGGTAGTGTGTTAAGCAATGAAAACCTAAAGACGGATAAGGCACAGCTCTGCATTTAGTGAAACGATCATATAAAAAGATAATGTTAGATAAAATGACAGAGTAGAAGCTTAGAGGCAGGGCACTTGGCCTTACTGCAGAATATCTGCCAGATGAGTTTGCACTTGAGATGGGAAGGCTACATAGAGGTAGCCAGGTAAATAAATAGGGAGAAGGGTAATCAACGGGCAGAGTGAACATACCATACAGAAAACCAAGGAGACAAAATAGTGAATCATTCAGAAATGCTGTAAACAAAGTGCAAGGAAGCTAACGGCAGAAGCTAAGGACCTAAGCTTATCCTGGAGATAATGGAGAGGGATGGAGGGTCTTAGCTGAAGGGCAGCACAATTAAGTCTGTCCACAAGAGATCCCTCTGGCAACACCTGGGAGGGTAGTCCAGAGGGGAACATGACTAGCATTAGGGAGACCAATTAGGAGGCTCCTGCAGTCATCTGGACTTAAAAAGATTGGCAGCTAATACAACGGAAAGAAGAGATGGATTCAGAAAAAGAAGGTGAACACTGGGAGGACTCCAGTTAAATCCATGGAGGTGGGGTGAGGAAAAGGAAGGATTCTAAGATGATGTTCAAGTTTTAGTCGTAGGTGCTGAGAGAAAGACAAACGGGACAGTGGGAAACTCTGAGAACATGACCAGTGGACTGAAGCAGAGGCACAGTTTGGAAAGGAGAGACACATGGAGCTGAATTTTAAGAACAGGAAGTCTAACTTGCTTCTGGACATTCAGTGGGTAACAGTCTGCAGTTCAAAGAACTGGAGATATATTTGGGAGTCACCATTTATTTAATAAATCTTTATCAACTGCTTTATCTGCCAGATATGAATTGCAATAAAAAAAAAAAAAAACTAGATGCGATCACTAAAGATGAGCATGATGAGACCAGCAGATGGCTGAGAGCAGAACCGAAGGAAAAATCAATATTAGGGCACAGGCTGGTGCTGGGGGAATGCTTAGAACAGACAGTGAAGAGAGATGAGAATCAGAAGTAACGTCACAAAGAAAAAGGAAATAAGATTAGAGCGGTCAACAATGTAAAGGAAGCAAAGAAGTCCAGAAAGAAAGACATGAAATAGGTCAGTTGATTTGGCAACCTCAGGTGTGTGTGTGTGTGAAAGTTGCTCAGTCGTGTCCAACTCTTTGCGACCCCATGGACTGTGTAGCCCACCAGGTTTCACTCTCCGTGGGATTCTCCAGGCAATAGTGGAGTGGGTTGCCACGCCCTTCTCCAGGGGATCTTCCCAACCCAGGGATCAAACCCAAGTCTCCAGCATTGTAGGCGGTTTCTTTATTGTCTGAGCATTTATTAAAGTGTCAAATACATGACAGGAGGCAGAAGTCAGATCACATTGACTTGAGACGTGAGAAGTGCTAAAATAGAGCAAAGAAGAGAACTGTTTACAGTGAAGGGAAATCAACTATTTGAGATCTCCTCCTACAGCTTATCTTTTATAATTCATTACTGATGTGGTGGTTAATTTTATGTGTCAACTTGGCTGAGCCACCAACTGGGTCAATAATCTTTGTTGAAAGACTATTGTGAATGTTTTTATGAAGGTGTGTTTTTTGATGAGATTGCCAATGAAACTGGCAGAATCTGAGTAAAGCAGATTATCTTCCCTAAATGTTAGGTTCAGTCACTAAGTTATGTCAGACTCTGTGACCCCATGGACTGTAGCATGCCAGGCTTCCCCATCTGTCACTAACTCTGGGAGTTTGCTCAAACTCATGTCCATTGAGTCGGTGATGCCACCCAACCATCTCATCCTCTGTCACCCCTCCCTCTGCTCCTGCCTTCAATCTTTCCCAGCATCAGGGTCTTTTCCAATGAGTCAGCTCTTTGCATCAGGTAGCCAAAGTACTGGAGCTTCAGTTTTAGTATCAGTACTTTCAATGAATATTCACAGTTGATTTTCTTTAGGATTGACTGATTTGATCTCCTTGCAGTCTAAGGGACTCTCAAGAGTCATCTTCAGCACCACAGTTCAGAAGCATCAATTCCACAGAATTGTTTTCTTTATGGACCAACTCTCACATCCATACATGACTACTGGAAAAAACATAGCTTTGACTATACAGATCTTTGTCAGCAAAGTGATGTCTTTGTTTTTTAATACACTGCCTAGGTTTGTCATAGCTTTTCTTCCAAGGAGCAAGCATCTTTTAATTTCTTGGCTGTGGTCACTGTACACAGTGATTTTGGAGCCCAAGAAAATAAAGTCTGTCATTGTTTTCATTTTTTCCCCATCTATTTGCCACGAAGTGATGGGACCAGATGCCATGATCTTCGTTTTCTGAAAGTTGAGTTTTAATCCTGCTTTTCACTCTCCTCTTTAACCTTCATCAAGAGGCTCTTTAGTTCCTCTTTGCTTTCTACCATCAGGGTAGTATCATCTACACTTCGCATGATGTACTCTACAGATGGGATTCACAGGTAGTGCTAGCGGTAAAGAACCTGCCTGCCAATGCATACGAGATGATGGTTAGATCCCTGGATCAGGAAGTTCCCCTGGAGGACGGTATGCCAATCCACTCCAATATTCTTCCCTGGAGAATCCCACCAAGAAGCCTGGTGGGCTACAGTCCACAGGCTCGCCAAGAGTTGAACATGACTGACACACTCTGAACATGACACACTCTGAATATGACACATGCACACACTCTGCATGTAAGTTAAATGAGCAGGGTGACAATATACAGCCTTGACATACTCCTTTCCCAATTTTGAACCAATCTGTTGTTCCATGTCCTGTTCTAACTGTTGCTTCTTGATCTCCATACAGGTTTCACAGGAGGCAGGTAAGGTGGTCTGGTATTCCCATCTCTTTAAAAATTTTCCACAGTTTGTTGTGATCCATACAGTCAAAGGCTTTAGTGTAGTCAGTGAAGCAAAAGCAGAGTTTTTCTGGAATTCTCTTGCTTTTTCTATGATCCAACAGATATTGGCAATTTAATCTCTGGTTCCTCTGCCTTTTCTAAATCCAGTTTGTATATTTGGAAGTTCTTGGTTCATGTACTATTGAAGCCTAGCTTGAAGGATTTTGAGCATTACCTTACTAGGATGTGAAATGAGTGCAATTGTACAGTAGTTTGAACATTCTTTGGCATTGCCCTTCTTTGGGATTGGAATGAAAACTGACATTTTCCAGTCATGTGGCCATTGCTGAGTTTTCCAAATTTGTTGGTATATTGAGTGCAGTACTTTAATAGCATCATCTTTTAGGATTTGAAATAGTTCAGCTGGAATTCTGTCATCTGCACTAGCTTTGTTCTTAGTAATGCTTCCTAAGGCCCACTTGACACTTCAAGATGTCTGGCTCAAGGTGAGTGACCACACCATCATGGTTATCCAGGTCATTAAGACCTTTTTTGTACAAACCTAGACAGAGTATTAAAAGGCAAAGACATCACTTTGAGGACAAAGGTCCATAGAGTGAAAGCTGTGTTTTTTCCATTAGTCCATGTACAGATGTGAGAGTTGGACCATAAGGAAGGTTGAGCACCAAAAAATTGATGGTTTCAAACTGTGGTGCTGGGGAAGACTCTTCAGAGTCTTCCCTTGGACTGCAAGGAGATCAAACCAGTCAATTGTAATGGAAATCAACACTGAATACTCATTGGAAGGACTGATGCTGAAGCTTAAGCTCCAATACTTTGGCCACCTGATGCAAAGAGTCAACTCACTAGAAAAGACCCTCATGTTGGGAAAGACTGAAGGCAACAGGAGAAGGGGGCATCAGAGAATGAGATTGTTACATAGCATCACCAACTCAATGGACATGGATTTAAGCAAACTCTGGAAGATAGTGAGGGACAGGGAAACCTGGCGTGCTGCAGTCCATGGCGTTGCAAAGAGATGGACGTGACTTAATGACTGAACAACAACCCCAAAGTGGTGGAGACCACTGTGTGATTCATTTACTTAAAATATCCATACACCCATCCATTTATCCTGCTGGTCCTGTGTCTCTGGACAATTCTGACTAAAACAGATTTTGGTACCAAGGGTGCTTCTTTCTAGAACAGAATCTTAAGGATGAATTTTCTGAATTGGTTCTGGAATTTGGGGAATTGGCTCTCCACTCTGATTAGATTTAAAGCACTAATGACCATTTAGTAAAGAGAGCACTGATAGTCCCTGGCAAAATGTGGCAACAGAGATATACAAACCATCACCAATGAATATCCCTAATCAAACAGTTACAAAAGGAGGAGTTTGGGATGACCATGTATATAACACTTTTGAACATTTTTTGTCAAACTAATGAGGAAAATGATGTAGGTTAATTTGCTCCTATAGTCACTAGACAAAGTCAGAAAGAATGGGATGAGCTCAGGGATTCAAATTCCCAACTCAAGAGCTCATAAATGACCAGAAAACTTCTTCCCTGAAAGGGGTACTTATCTCCTATAGCCATAGAGCTGAGACTGCGAAAACCAAACCCAAACCTCTCATCCTGAGACTGGCTGGATTACACAGCAATTTGAATCTGCAACTTCACAGGTGCCTACTATCAAAGGTGGGGCGCTGAGCGTAATGAGGGCCATGCAGGAAGCCTGAGAGAGCTGGGCATGCGAGCCCCTACGACTGAGTTTCCTCTGCCAGGATAAGCATACCCCAGCCTGGGATTAACCCTGCTTTGCCCGGAAACATCAATGGACTCCCCTGAGGCAGCTGCCGTGAAAGACACTGAAGAGTGTCCTCAGCACCCAGCCCAACCACTCCTCTTTGCTTCTGGACTGACCACTAGCCTCAAGGCACAGAAGCTTCCTACAGGTACAGAGTATGACCCATGAAGAGATGCACTACACTCCAAAAGAACTACTTGATTTTTCTAATTCACACAGATAGAAGAATCGATGCTTTCAAACTGGAGCATCGATTACAGAGCAACTCAAATTGCTCTGTAATCCAGCCAGTCTCAGGATGAGAGTTTTGGGTTTGGTTTTCGCAGTCTCAGCTCTGTGGCTGTAGGAGATAAGTAACCCTTTCAGGGATATGTTAGAAAAGACTCTTGAGAGTCCCTTGGATTGCAAGAAGATCAAACCAGTCAATCCTAAAGAAAATCAGTCCTGAATATTCACTGGAAGGACTGATGCTGAAGCTGAAGCTCCAATACTGTGGTCACCTGATGCAAAGAGCCGACTCACTGGAAAAGACCATGATGCTGGGAAAGACTGAAGGCAGGAGGAGAAGGTGATAACAGAGGATGAGACAGCTGGATGGCATCACCAACGCAATGGACACGAGTTGGAGCAAGCTCCAAAAGATGGTGATGGACAGGAAGGCCTGGCATGCTGCATGCAGTCCATGGGGTCCCAAAGAGTTTGGACACAACTGAGTGACTGAATAACAACAGACAGAAATCCAAGTAACATGTGTAGAATGGATACTAAGTATGCAGAACAATGGTGGTAGGAACACAAAGCTGAATCAGGCCAAATTGGTTGGTAAGAGCCCATTAAACAGATATTCTGCATTTAATGTTGCAATTCAAGAGCATTAGAAACAGCGCTAACAGTCTGTATTGGTCCCTTGGCTAAAACATGGGCCAAAAGTGGCCCACAGAAAATGAGCTTGAAATGCCGGATCTGCCTTGGTTTAATGAAGACGAAGGGATTCAAAGGCTCAGGGAAATTGGAAAGTTAGAGGGAATTTGTCTTCTTTTTAATTAATTTTACTGTAGTTGCTCTACAATGTTGTGTTAGTTTCTGCTATAGCACAAAGTGAATCAGCTACATGTTTACATATACCCCCACTTTTCTGGATTTCCTTCCCATTTAGGTCACCACAGAGCACTGAGTAGAGTTCCCTGTGCTGTATGGTAGGTTCTCATTAGTTACCTATTGTATACATAGTATCAATAGTGCATATACATCGATTCCAATCTCCCAATTTGGATTGTCATTTAAGACAAATCACCCATCCCCAGGTCCAAAAGACATGCCTTTCTGAATAACTATGAGAAAAAAATTTGTGAGGAGAGCCTCAGCATCCTTGAAGAGTCCTGGGACCACTCTCAGTAGGCCAGAACTTACAGAGCGAACTGCTAACACTGAGGTGATGCTCCCTAACGGCAATGGAAGGAACTGGATCCAAGTGGCAGCACTCAGCTGCCAAAGGCAAGTGCATTGCCATGGCAACAGCAGAGGGAACGCAGTAGCCAGAACAGTCTGACTCAGAGACAGGCAGCATTGGCTAGTTGATCATAGTGTTCCTGGAAATGATATACGTGGGCAGCCCACCAAACTCTTATTTGATCTGTGTAAGCAGAAAAGTTCTAGGTCACATAAATAAAAGTCTAACTTGAATCATAAAAATAGAAAGTCACATCTCCTCCATCAATTCCCATACTTAAATCAGCTGAATAAAGACAAGGCCGCAGGGTCCAAACTAGCATACGTTCAGAAATGAGTTTGAATGAAGGTGTTTTAAGTAGCAAGCCATTAGCTTTATGTATTAGATGTGTTTCAGGAGGTAGAATTTTTCAGATTTCACAAAATTAACACAACGCATGTACTATATATTATACAACAGCCCCAGTCGGATGTAAGACAGCATCCCACAATCAAACATATAACATGTTTCTTTGGTGAAACATACGATTATTTTTCCAAGTGGATCACAATTGAAATAGTCTATTACTAGTTCAGGTCAAATTCTGCAGCCAAAAGAGTATGTATCAAACTTAGGAAAAAACTTTCTGTTTTCAGAGCTTTTGGGATTTCAGAATTGCTGATAAAACTGTGGACCTATAATTTGAAATGAGAAATTGCCCCTCAGCATTTTCTGTTCTGAAATCCATATACAAATCAGCATCATCTTTGCTTATTACTAAAATATTCTCTAATTTCTCTAGTATATAAAGTTCATCAAGCCTTACCAGGGTTCTTCTATATTTGCATTCACTGGGGGTGGGGGTTTGGAATAAATTCCAAACAGATGAAAGTGATCCAGACCAAAAGTCCCTATGAGTTAAGAGACAAGAGCTGGAACTCCTGCTCGAGGCAGGCAGAAAGGCAGCGGGGCTACAGAACCTCTGCCAGTGGGGTGGAAGGGCCAGGAAAGATGCCAGTGAGGAGCTTTGGTTTGAACATTCTGAGCCTGTTTGGACATCCTGTAAGGCAAGCCTGCCAGGAGTCTAACTGCAGAAGGATCTGTACAGCTTCCAGGGAGAAACTCAGCCCAAGTGAGGAGGGAAGGCTTAGTGGCTTGGTCCACATGAGGGGCAAGGAACATTTCTGAGCCTTATACGGTGTCAGACACTTGGATAAATGGATTCATGCTGTGTCCTAGCCAGAGGGAGCAATACCAGAGTGAGAAACTACAAGAATCACACCATTCACAAGCCCTAGGGAGGAGTAGGGCACAATTCTGCATCAGCAGTGAGGAAGGCTTCAACATGGCAGCTTCGTCCTCTAGGTTGGAGTCGGCAGCATCAAGGCACAGGGCTCTTGGCACAAACGTGACCACAGACACAGGACACTGGTGGATGCCCTGGGACAGTTAAAGGATTCTTTGCAAACATTTAAGACATCCTGGAAACCTCTGAAAAAGTGGTTAGAGACTTTGAAGCAGAAATTCTATAATAATGCAGCAAGTGAAAGTATTAGTCATTAGGACACTCAGTCATGTCAGACTCCTTGTGACCCCATGGACTACAGCCCACCAGGCTCCTCTGTGCATGAAATTCTCCAGGCGAGAATACTGGAGTAGGTTGCCATTCCCTTCTCCAGGGGATTGTCCTGACGCAGGAACTGAACCTGGGTCTCCTGCATTGCAGGCAGATTCTTTACCATCTGAGCCACCAGGGAAGCCCATAATAATGCAGAGTGGTTGCAAATATATGCTTTGCAGTTTTGAGTCCCAACTCTACTACACATTAGCTAAATGATTTTGCACATTACACAACCTGTCTGATTCTTAGTTTCTCCATCTGTAAAATTAATAAAAATAGTAATTACCACACAGAATTGTAAGGAGATGAAATAATGCATATAAATTGGTGAGCAAAGGCCTGGCACATGGTACAGAATTAATGAGAGCAGAACAAAAGAAATAACATGAACTTAGTTTTATATCCAAACTTCTAAGTTACATGTGGTTGAAAAGAGAAAGATATATATACCTGTATCTATATCTAGAAAGATAATGGGTTAATTAATTCAAAATTTCCTCCTAACTACTCACTTTCTCTCTACCCTTCTTAACCATTTAGGAGATCTCAAATATTTGCATTTTAACATACTTTTCTCTTAGGAAGCTGAGTCCTTTGCTTATGTTTCCTAGCAATATCCTTCAGAGGAGGGTATATAGCAATTATGACCTGGATGTGAATAACTGTAGGAAACAGGCTGGTATAGGGTCATCCAAGTTGTCACTGAAGCTTAGCCTACAATAAAGCACCTTTATCTTTTCAAGTGTTATCTGGAAGAAGCACAGGGTTAAGTTTACATAACTGCATGCTGACGTTCAATGTTTGGAGAAAAAAGAATACATTTCTTAACTTTGATAAAAGCATTTAAAAAATGACTTTAAATTGCACATAACAAACTCACCAGATCCCAAAGTATTATAGACTATCACAGTCTCGGTACAGACCATGTTCACTGCAAATTCATCAACATTTGTTTAGTTGATTACAGCACAGTACTAACAAGCTTAAGTCATGGATTTCATTCTATGGGTCAATCTCATCTACAACAATAAATAACCCAGGCTCAGCAAAGACATATTGTATCTCTAACCCCAATTAGTTAAACCCACAGGACTGGAAAAGGTCAGTTTTCATTCCAATCCCAAAGAAAGTCAATGCCAAAGAATGCTCAAACTACCGCACAATTGCACTCATCTCACATGCAAGTAAAGTAATGCTCAAAATTCTCCAAGCCAGGCTTCAGCAATATGTGAACCGTGAACTTCCTGATGTTCAAGCTGGTTTTAGAAAAGGCAGAGGAACCAGAGATCAAATTGCCAACATCCTCTGGATCATGGAAAAAGCAAGAGAGTTCCAGAAAAACATCTATTTCTGCTTTCTTGACTATGCCAAAGCCTTTGACTGTGTGGATCACAATAAACTGTGGAAAATTCTGAAAGAGATGGGAATACCAGACCACCTGATCTGCCTCTTGAGAAATCTGTATGCAGGTCAGGAAGCAACAGTTAGAACTGGACATGGAACAACCGACTGGTTCCAAATAGGAAAAGGAGTACGTCAAGGCTGTATGTATACTGTCACCCTGCTTATTTAACTTATATGCAGAGTACATCATGAGAAACGCTGGGCTGGAAGAAGCACAAGCTGGAATCAAGATTGCTGGGAGAAATATCAATAACCTCAGATATGCAGATGACACCACCCTTATGGCAGAAAGTGAAGAGGAACTCAAAAGCCTCTTGATGAAAGTGAAAGTGGAGAGTCAAAAAGTTGGCTTAAAGCTCAACATTCAGAAAACGAAGATCATGGCATCTGGTCCCATCACTTCATGGGAAATAGATGGGGAAACAGTGGAAACAGTGGCAGACTTTATTTTGGGGGGCTCCAAAATCACTGCAGATGGTGACTGCAGCCATGAAATTAAAAGACGCTTACTCCTTGGAAGGAAAGTTATGACCAACCTAGATAGCGTATTCAAAAGCAGAGACATTACTTTGCCAGCAAAGGTCCATCTAGTCAAGGCTATGGTTTTTCCTGTGGTCATGTATGGATGTGAGAGTTGGACTGTGAAGAAGGCTGAGCGCCGAAGAATTGATGCTTTTGAACTGTGGTGTTGGAGAAGACTGTTGAGAGTCCCTTGGACTGCAAGGAGATCCAACCAGTCCGTTCTGAAGGAGATCAGCCCTGGGATTTCTTTGGAAGGAATGATGCTAAAGCTGAAACTCCAGTACTTTGGCCACCTCATGCGAAGAGTTGACTCATTGGAAAAGACTCTGGGAGGGACTGGGGGCAGGAGGAGAAGGGGACGACAGAGGATGAGATGGCTGGATGGCATCACTGACTCGATGGACGTGAGTCTGAGTGAACTCTGGGAGTTGGTGATGGACAGGGAGGCCTGGTGTGCTGCAATTCATGGGTCACAAAAAGTCAGACACAACTGAGTGGCTGAACTGAACTGAAGAACTAGGTACAATGTATCACGGCTGTTGGAAATCTATTCAAGCCACAGGCTCTGACAGCAGATCAGAGGTATTACAAAAGATCCTAATTTCTTAGGAGACTCTGAGTTTGGACGGGAAGAAAATAAAATAGAATTCACTGAAAGAGAATTTATCAGTGAAACCATCTTTCTCTTCTTGGATAAAGGCCTAATGGAACCAAGGTAAAGTTATAAATGAATAAAAAATTATAGCAGCCCAAGTCAAATGAAGTCACTCAGTCATGTCCAACTCTTTGTGACCCCATGGACAGTAGCCTACCAGGCTCCTCCATCCAGGGAGTTTCCAGGTAAGAGTACTGGAAGGGTGCCATTTCCTTCTCCAGGGGATCTTCTCAACCCAGGGATTGAACCCGGGTCTCCTGCATTGCAGACAGACGCTTTATTGTCTGAGCCACCAGGGAAGCCCTTTATATATGGCAGCCCACATGCATTCAAAAAGATTTTATAAATAGAAGCTTAACAGCAAAGATATAAAGGTCCCAGGAAAAGATGACAATTTCTCAATTTAGGCACTACAAATAGTCACAAAGGCAGAGGAACCAGAGATCAAACTGTCAACATCCACTGGATCATCGTAAAAGCAAGAGAGTTCCAGAAAAACATCTACTTCTGCTTTATTGACTATGCCAAAAGCTTTCACTGTGTGGACCACAACAAACACTGGAAAATTCTTAAAGAGATGGGAATACCAGACCACCTGACCTGCCTCTTGAGAAATCTGTATGCAGGTCAGGAAGCAACAGATAGAACTGGACATGGAACAACAGACTTGTTCCAAATAGGGAAAGGAGTACATCAAGGCTGTATATTGTCACCCTGCTTATTTAACTTCTATGCAGAGTACATCATGAGAAATGCTAGGCTGGATGAAGCACAAACTGGAATCAAGATTGCCGAGAGAAATATCAATAACCTCAGATATGCAGATGACACCACCCTTATGGCAGTGAAGAGGAACTAAAAAGCCTCTTGATGAGTGTGAAAGAGGAGAGTGCAAAAGTTGGCTTAAAGCTCAACATTCAGAAAACTAAGATCATGGCATCTGGTCCCATTACTTCATGGGAAACAGATGGGGAAACAGTGGAAACAGTGTCAGACTTTATTTTGGGGGGCTCCAAAATCACTGCAGATGGTGACTGCAGCCATGAAATTAAAAGACGCTCACTCCTGGGAAGGAAAAGTTATGACCAACCTAGACAGCATATTGAAAAGCAGAGACATTACTTTGCCAGCAAAGGTCCGTCTAGTCAAGGCTATGGTTTTTCCAGTGGTCATGTACGGATGTGAAAGTTGGAATATGAAGAAAGCTGAGTGCTGAAGAATTGATGCTTTTGAACTGTGGTGTTGGAGAAGACTCTTGAGAGTCCCTTGGACTGCAAGGAGATCCAACCAGTCCATTCTAAAGGAGATCAGTCCTGGGTGTTCATTGGAAGGAATGATGCTAAAGCTGAAACTCCCAATACTTTGGCCACCTCATGCGAAGTGTTGACTTATTAGAAAAGACTCTGATGCTGGGAGGGATTGGAGGCAGGAGGAGAAGGGGACAACAGAGGATGAGATGGCTGGATGGTATCACCGACTCGATGGACATGAGTTTGGGTGAACTCTGGGAGTTGGTGATGGACAGGGAGGCCTGCTGCTGCTGCTGCTGCTAAGTCGCTTCAGTTGTGACCAACTCTGTGCGACCCCATACACGGGAACCCACCAGGCTCCCCCGTCTCTGGGATTCTCCAGGCAAGAACACTGGAGTGGGTTGCCATTTCCTTCTCCAATGCAGGAAAGTGAAAAGTGAAAGTGAAGTCACTCAGTCGTGTCCAACTCTTAGCGATCCCATGGACTGTAGCCCACCAGGCTCCTCCGTCCATGGGATTTTCCAGGCAAGAGTACTGAAGTGGGGTGCCATTGCCTGGCGTGCTGCAATTCACAGGGTCGCAAAGAGTCGGACGCAACTGAGCGACTGAATTGAACTGAACTGAAGAAATAATAACAGGGAACCCCACTGGATAGGGTGATTGGAGAAGGCCTCTCTAAGGAAATGACAGTTAGGCTAAGGCCTCACTGATGAAAATGAGACAGCTCTGGGCAGTTCTGGGGACAGAGCACATCAGGGATCAAGTGCAAAGGACCTGAGATGGGAATGAGTGTCGAAGAGCAGAAAGATGGCTGCTGCCGCCGCTAAGTCACTTCAGTCATATCTGACTCTGTACGACCCCACAGACGGCAGCCCACCAGGCTACCCTGTCCCTGGGATTCTCCAGGCAAGAACACTGGAGTGGGTTGCCATTTCCTTCTCCAGATTATGCATGCATGCTAAGTTGCCTCAGTCGTGTCTGACTCTGTGTGATCCCATGGACAGCAGCCAACCAGGCTCCTCTGTCCACAGGAATCGCTAGGCAAGAACACTGGAGTGGGTTACCATTTCCTTCTCCAAGAAAGATGGCAGCATGGCTTGGATATAGTGAGCAAGGGGCAAAATTTGAAGTCAGAGTGACAGGCAGAAGCCAGATCATGTAGAGATCTGTAGGCCACAGGAAGAAGTTGGAATGTCATTCAGGATGCAATGAGAAGCCATTAAGAATTTCAAACAAGAAAGCTACATGAACTGATTTGCATTTTTATAAAAATCATTCTTGCGGTTGTGTAAAGAAGGAACTAAAAAGACGCAAGGGGGAAATGGGAAGACCAGCTGGGAGACTACTGTTAACCACAGTAACAGCCAAGAAATGACAGTGATTTCGATCAAAAATCTAGGAGTAGACCAATCGGAAAAAAGTAGGTGAGGGAAAAAAAAAGTGGGTGAGTCCTAGAGGTATTTTGGAAATGGAAGAACTGAATGGATGTGGGGACTGAAGGATAGGAAGTTAATTACGGTGGATCCTAGGTTTCTGGGTTGAGCAATTAGATGGATGATGGCGCCATTTATTGGAGTGGGTGGTGCAAATTACTGAGATTTCTTCTTCATGTTCTGTGTATTCAAGCCTACCTAAAGCTTACCAAAGACATTCCAATTGCCAAATTCAGTGAATCCTTGAAGTGTTCACACTCTTCATCTAACACAGTTAAAACTCCCTTAAAACTTCACACTCTGTTTCCAAGACAGCACTCTTCTGGTTCCTCTCTTACTCGAGTCTCCTTCTCAGGTTCCATACACCCCACAACTCTGTTCTTGGCCTTCTAGTATTTCCTTCAAGGACTCTCTCCCTTGCTGACCTCATCCAAGCAACCCATAGCTTTAACTACTACCCACATAAAGCCTCCCAGGTCCATATCTCCTTCCAGAACTTTCTTCTCACCCACCCAACTGAAACATCTACCCAACTGTCCCATTTCTATTGAGATATTTCAGCAGCATCTTAAACTCAACATATCCAAAAGTAACTTCATCATCCTCTTCCTCCAACACTCCTTTTCCCTCATCCCATATTCTTCATCTGTGAAAAGCATAACTTTGCACAACTATGCCCAGCTTCCTAAGCATGAAACTTAGGATCATCTTTTAAGTCCACATCAAATCAATTTCCAAGCTCCATCAAATTTACTTTGTAACAAGTTCGTGGATATGTCCTCTAACAAGCTTGTGGATATGTCCTCTCTTCATAACTCACCATTTTAATTCAGGTCTTCAATCCTCTGCTCTTGTTTCTTACATAACACTCTGGTTTCTTCAGCCTCACATCATTCAAACACACCTTTCACATCTCAATAGTCAGAGAAATCCTTCACAGGCTCTCTATACCCTTAGGATAAAATTCAGCCTTATTAATGGCAAACAAGGTCCATTGGGATTTAGAGCCTCTGGCTGGGTCTCCTGCCTCAACTCCCACCATCTCTCTTATACACTCCAACCTCTCACCATGCTGACTGACCAACGGGTTCATTCATCAATCTGCATATACTGTTTTCTCCCAATTCCTACTTAATTCAAGCATCCCTTTCTTTTAGCAGTCTGAAATTCAGTCTGAGATGATGACTCTCCTCTGTGCTTTTACAGTAAACCATTAATGAAAGACTTCTTCTATTGCTTATCACATTTTGTTTCTCCCACTGAACTGCAAATTATGTGAGGCCAGCGACTATCTTTCCTAGAATATTTTCGGTGCTTAGTACTTAAAAAACGATTAGTAAATGTTTGTGGAATAACTGCATCTAGATCAAACTTAAGAAGGCTTTCTGTAAAACATGAACTGCTATGTATAGTATTCATGACAAGAAAAGGTAACCTGAAAGAAGAGACATTCAATCGTTTTCTAAAATTGACCAATAACAACAGCTGCTGACTTTCAGACATCAGCATTCATCTTCCACTACTGAAGAGCTAGCTATGTCCAAGGTATGTATTGATGTAATTCTGATGATCTTTTTGTATTCATATCTATTAATATTTATTTCTTCAGTTCAGCTACTTTTTAGTACTCTGAGTTTAAGATTTCTCTCACTGCTTTTGTCCTCAGTAAAGACAGAGGTCAGCTTCTCATGCATAATAATTCTGTCTGAATAAACAAGATTTCTGATACACATTAGTTTTAAGCTATTTTCTACTTGTTCACTAAAACACGAATATTACCATCACCACCACCACCAACAAAAAACACATGCTCCTAACCATTTCCCCCCCTTCAGAAGAGACATTTATACAGAATGGATTGTCTTATATATACAAAGCATATCTTCACCTATCAACCACCAGAGAGTGAAGGGACTTTTACATTTATACTTTATAGCTCCTGAAGTCATTCATTAAATATTTTTCCTGGCTCCAAAAATTACATACAGGGCTTTTCTGTGAAAGTTATTATTGAGTTTTTCATGTTCAGACATAGTGATGCAACTGATATTTTTGCAAAACAAAGAAATGAACAAATCTCCATGGTTTCTTAGGAGCTGGCTCTCTTTATGACCATAACTTTAACCACATTCTGAGACAGCAACAAGTTCACTGCTTAGAGCAACAATACACAAAAACGTTCTGTGGCAGACACCACTGCAGATGTCCGTAAAACAATTCATCCAATTCAGTAAATCCACCCTGAAGTGTTTAACCTTATATCTCACTTATGATATCTGGCAAAGGAAAAAATGGGGATTTTTTTTTTTTACAAAGACAGATGTGCCTTTTAATATCCTATGTCTTGTCAAACTATGGTGACTATGTCTGGAATTATTATGGATTTCATGAAACTCTGTTAAGCCAGCTCATTCCAGTGGTATTTCAGCTCTTTGCACCCTAACCCAGAAGTAATGCTAATTTCTTCTTGGTGCTCTGCAGGTTACAGAGGTAAGATATGAAACTCTGGGGCCCTTCCATCTCCGAGACTTAAAAAACGGACTGGAGAGCACTGGAAATGGAACCAACAAGGTAAAACAAAAGTCGTTCAACAGGAAAACAAACCAACAAAGGCCCCACAGAAGAAAACAGTGCAACCTTCCGCCGACTCCCAAAGGTGGAGAATGCCAGAAGCCTGGGTTCCTGAACCGGAATCGGGCCTGGGCGACCCAGAGTCACCAAGCGGAGAAGGTGGGCGACTCAGCGAAGGCACAGTGCAGCCGCCCGCCAGGCCCGCTCCCCAGAAAGCCCCCCAAAATGACCAAAGTGGTAAATTCTCCCTGCCTCCTCTACACGCAGGGATCCAGGAAGAAGAAAGAGGCTCCGCGCCTCTCCAGCCGGTTGCGGGCCCGCACTCCCCGCCCGTCAGCTCAGTTCCCCAGGCCCCAGGGCAAGCAGGCCGCGCCCCCTCCCCACCCCTGCGCCCCGCAATCGCCAGGCCGGCCACCAGGTCCCGCCGCCCCCGCTCTGGCCCCGGCATCACTCACAGAGCCCGAGCGCCGCCGCCAGCACCGACCACAGACAGCGCCGGCGGTCTGGGGATGCAATCAGTGCTCCGGCCCCGGCGGGCGCTGCCATCGTCCTTCAGCCGCAGCCGCCGCGGCCCTGGGCCCCGGTCCCCCGGTTAGCTAGGCTCCTGGCCGAGGGCTCTGGACTCGTCGTCGCCGGTATCGGCGAGCAGCGCCACGCCGCGCTCCCCGCTCGCGGCCCCAGCCACAGCCTGCCAGCACTGTGCCGGGGCCTGCGCCCCGCGCTGGCCACAGCAGTCAGCTCATTGGCCTGCCCCGCACACTTTGAAGGACGCGATTGGAAGGCACCGACTGTCCGTCATTCCCTCTCTCCAGGCGGGGCCGCGCCATCTCGGTCCCACCCAGGACTCCTGCCAGCGGTGGAGGTCCCTGGCTGTCGGAGGCGACCGCCGCCGAGCCCTGTGCCTGCCTGCTTGCCTGCGTGGCTGTTCGCCCGTCTTCTCTGGCCTGCGCGCGTCTCCTCTGCGTTTCTGAGCGTCCAGCCCCCCGGATCTCTTCATTGTCTTTGCCTCCGTTTCTGCTCTTCTTGGTTTCTCTGAGCCTCACCTAGAGAAAAACCAGCAGTTCGTTTACACAATTAAAAAAAAAAAAGGAATGAGATGGGGAGAGACTTCTGATTCAGTCGTCCAGATAGAACACATTTCCCCTCTTGCCGTGTATCCCAAGTCTATTTTGCCTGGATTCAGATAATTTATATGCAAATTGAGAAATCTCATAGCTTAAAAAGAAGTCTCCATCTTGTCTGACTTTCCTCTAAGGAACCCTTCCCCTCCCACTTATGGCTAAGAAGGGTTGGGAACTGGGAATTCTCTCCTGCTACCTGGAGCACGTGTGGATGGGGTTTTGCTTTTGTAAATGTCCCTCGATTTATCTAAAATCGGCAAGTTCCCCTCCTGACTCTGAAGTGCCATGCCTGAGCCGGCTCCAGTTGGTTAGCAGTGTCTGCCACTTAACTGGTTGCCCAAAAATTCTGGAAAGTGTTTGGAAGGGTCCTTATGAGAACACCCTATGAAAGGGAGAAATGGAAGGGCACGAGCACAAGAAAAATGAGGGTGTAGGAAGAAAAGGAAGAATCCAGGTGGGAGGCCTGTAGTGTGAGAGAAGGAAACAAGTATTAGACAATTAGGATGAGAGGGGGAGAAGAGCAGGGTAGGAGCACTCCCCTGCAGCCCCTCATTTCAGGGTTTTGTCTCAAGTCAATCTTATGAACAGCCTTCCCGATATTTCTGCTGTTTTAGCCTGCTAGCCTTGTAGTATGGCAGACTGATAGTAATTACCTTAGTCCCAGTGAGAGAAAACTAAACAAACAAGAAAACACCATTTCACCTCATTTCTCTGTCAGCAAGATCCTCATGAAGTGTTTTTGGAATGCCATATGTTGGAAAGACTACAAATGCATTAAATGAGAACCTATTGTGTGCTGTAGAATTAGAATATCCAGGCTTTACTCTCAAGAAGCACAGAGTCTACAGAGTCTACCAGTCAGTGTAGCAAGCAAGTACTGAACTAAAATTTTTCTTCAGTGCTTGAAGAGAAGGTCGAATCAAGGAGAAATATAAGGCCAACAGGCAGTGATCCTCAAAGATACGTGTCATGTTAAAAGCTTCTCTGCTGCCCATGACGCACTTCAATACAAATAACTTCCTCTTCTGAGAACCACTGGCCCACGAGGTGTCCAGAAAAGATGCATCGAGGAAATAGCATTTGAAGCGGATTTTATAGGCTGGATAAATTTTCACCAGAGAGAAACAGGAAAAGCGAACTCACAAATAAGAAAGCAGTACCAAGTGTAAGGATATATATATACACGTATATGTACATATACACATGTACATATATCAGTTCAGTTCAGTTCAGTCGCTCAGTTGTGTCCGACTCTTTTCAACCCCATGAATCGCAGCACGCCAGGCCTCCCCTGTCCATCACCAACTCCTGGAGTTTACTCAAACTCACATCCATTGAGTCAGTGATGCCATCCAGCCATCTCATCCTCTGTTGTTCCCTTCTCCTCCTGCCCCCAATCCCTCCCAGCATCAGGGTCTTTTCCAATGAGTCAACTCTTCACATGAGGTGGCCAAAGTATTGGAGTTTCAACTTTAGCATCAGTCCTTCCAATGAACACCCAGGACTGATCTCCTTTAGAATGGACTGGTTGGATCTCCTTGCAGTCCAAGGGACTCTCAAGAGTCTTCTCCAACACCACAGTTCAAAAGCATCAATTTTTCGGCGCTCAGCTTTCTTCATAGTCCAACTCTCACATCCGTACATGACCACTGGAAAAACCATAGCCTTGACTAGACGGACCTTTATATATGTACATATACATATATATGTATATAAAGAAAAAAAAAAAATCCCACCAAAAAAAACCCAGAAAGAGAACCTGGTCTGTGAGGAAAGCTAATGAACTAGGCCTTGAACACAGCTGAAACTTCTGAGAAAACCCAGATGGTCAATTAGAAGGCAGTTAGATATGTAGGTCTGGATCCCAAGGAAGCAACGAGAGAGGTTACCATGAAACCAGAACTTGCGAGGGCGGCAAAGTGTTTCCACAAAAAACCACTATGAGATCATAAGTAGATTATAAATATTTGCTGAATGAATAGATAAATGAATGTTTATTAAATTAATCGAGAACAGTTACAAAGAAAAAATCATGTGAGGTTGTTTCGGCCATAGTCCTTGCATTCTAGTTTTGGATCCTTCTGTAGAGATAGTAAATGGAAAACAAACCAACCTTTGGATTTTCAATCACTATTGTGAACTTGAGAGTCACTTAACAAACTTCCTCCTCCTTAGGGACCTGCTTCTACCTCCTGGAAACCCTTCTTCTCAGCTCAGTCAGTCCAGGCATACAAATCAGAATCAATTGAAGACTTTCCATCAGATGAGAAAAGTCTTTTTAATGGACTGTGTTACCTCTGAAAGGAATGGACTTCTTGGAGAGAATTTTCCCTGCAGAGTCAGTAAGGAAAACCATGAGCAGTCTTGTCTGATAATAGATCTGTGTACAGATCCACTGGCCTCTCAGACTTCCTGCTTCATGTAGTATACAGTAAGTACAGTAAGGAGGCTTGGCCTTGGGATCGTCTCAGGGCTTTAAGTCTTCTCTTAATAGAGATCAGATAAGAGGCACCCAGGAGCAGCTAGTGCTAGCAAATATATATGGGCATAATTTTCTAGAGCTGGAATTAATGGAAAAAGTAGAAAAGACAGTGACAGGCACCAAAATTTCCAACATTTTTGTGATTGTAGTAAAATTCTCTTCCACTTCCTGTACTCTCAGTGGTATTCTCTCCTGCCTTGTAGTTTAAAATCTGTTGCCAGAGCAAGAATGGAATGCTGTCATCTGTGGGTGGTGATAGCAAGCTATTCCAGGAGCACTGAGATTTGATGGCTATCAGATAGAGTCAAAGATGAATCCAGGCCACACTGAGAAAGATTTATCTGGAGCTAAATCAGATGGACGGAGGAGCCTCGTAGGCTCCAGTCCATGGGGTCGCTGAGAGTTGGACACGACTGAGTGACTTCACTTTCACTTTTCACTTTCATGCATTGGAGAAGGAAATGGCAACCCACTCCAGCGTTCTTGCCTGGAGAATCCCAGGGACAGAGGAGCCTGGTGGGCTGCCGTCTATAGGGTCGCACAGAGTCGGACACGACTGAAGCGACTTAGCAGCAGCAGCAAATCAGTTTCATTAACATTTCTACAGAGACTGTCCCAATCCAGGATAGGGATTGCATTTTCCTAGGAAAGTTTTGAAAATCTGAAAATCCAAATTCTAGTGCCTCTGGTGCCCCTGGTATCCCCGGGCAGAGAGGCACAAGTTGGGAGAACTTGGTAATGCAGTCTTTAGGGTTTACTGTATAGAAGAATGTATCTCCAGCTTCTTCATTCACTGTGGCTGGGATAAAATGTTCCTCAAGGTTCTTTGTCTCCCTGTACCCCGATAGCACCTATGTACTACTTCTGCTTCACCTATGAGGGAAAGATGTGCTCTGGAGAGATATCACAGGCATTCCTCCTGCTGGGAGTGACATTTGTCACTGTGAGCTGGGCAACTGATATCCTGAGTTTTGTTACTGTCAGTCTTCTATATCATCGTTGGGAGGGAAATGTGATAGTCTAGTGCCACTTGCAGAACAAAAGACAAACCCTTGCAATCACTAGAGAAGAATAAATAGGAAAAATAAAAGCCCTAAAATGATAATAACTTAATAATAAATTCAAGTGGGAAAGGTGAGTATAAAAACAGACCTCTTGGTAACTGTGGAGATGGAGGTTCCCAGAAAACAAGTGATTACATTATTTTACCTAACGAGTTATATTTTGTAGTTTCCTCATTTCCAGGAGAAATAGAAACTTCTTAAGTGTCCAGGACACATTTTTTTCCAGTTAGGTTCTGATGAATAAACTCTGCTGACATCTAGAACTAATGAATATTTTTAAAGGGTATTCTTATCCTCCTTGCTTTGGGACCTAAGAAGAACTGAAGACTCAAGTTAGGATGTCTTCAAATAAAACAAAAGGGTGGGGTCTGAATGTTAGAACCCCAGAACTATAATTTACTCACATGGAACCATAAGTAGAAAGTTAACAACTTAGAGTGTTGTTAACAGCACATGCTGCTGCTGCTGCTAAGTCGCTTCAGTCGTGTCCGACTCTGTGCGACTCCATAGATGGCAGCCCACCAGGCTCCCCCGTCCCTGGGATTCTCCAGGCAAGAACACTGGAGTGGGTTGCCATTTCCTTCTCCAATGCAGGAAAGTGAAAAGTGAAAGTGAAGTCTCTCAGTCGTGTCCGACTCTTAGCGACCCCATGGACTGCAGCCCACCAGGCTCCTCCATCCATGGGATTTTCCAGGCAAGAGTACTGGAGTGGGGTGCCATTGCCTTCTCCATAACAGCACACAGTGCCTCTAAATGTCTGAGTGAATGAGCAATCGAATGAATAAACTGAATGAATGGTACATGAAATAAAATAAATAGGCCTATTTAGGATAGTCTCTCTGTCTACTTGTAGTTTCCTATCTGGTTATTTGTTAGAGTTACAATTCACAAATACTGATTGTCCAAGTACCAAAGTTTGTAGTTTTAAGGGATTTGGAACATATTGCAGTCATTCAGCAATTAGTCATTGAGCACCAGCTTTGCCAGCATAAGCCTCAATACTAAGTATTTAAAATATAGGAAAAAAGCTCTTTTCTCTTCTCCATTTTCCTCTATGCGGTTAAATTTACTCCTCCCCATGTCTTTTCACAAGAATTTGAAGATCAAGCAATTTCTGACCAAAAACAAAAGCAGAATCGTTCCATTCCCCAATGGATTTGAATGAAAACTGGTAATAAAATCAGGTATAACTCCGAGAAAAGACACTGGAGAAGACCCAAGCTGGGCCTCTAAGGAGCCTCATTTACCCGTTGGCACTCATTTATGCCATGGCAAGGTCACTTGCACTGTAACTGAATCACAGAAGTGTGAACTCACTGCTGTCTGAACAGCTCATGGGAGAAACGAAATGTTTGACTTCTTGGTGTTTGTTCACTAGAGGTCCGTGGGGCTCAGTAATAAACATGTGAAACATTGTTTGGGGAAAAAAATTAGAAATAAATAAAATATAGTTAAGAAACCATGCCTTAGAGATACTGGGACAACTGGACACCAATTATAACAATTGTTTGCCAATTATGTAGTAGAATTCAGTGCTGCTGCTAATGTTGATGTCCTCTAACAAGTAATGATTAGAAGAGGTAAGACTGCAACCCAGTTATATACCACATACAATTGGTTTTTAATTTGTTAAAGGATTTCTTTCTAAGAAGGTCAAAAGAGAATGAGAAACAGATTTTCCAGCTGAAGAAAACAGATAGAGTAAAAACACATAGATGGCAACACTCAAGGCTGGAAAGATGGTGCTTTGAACACTAGGATAAAAGGTGTAAGCAAGAAACTGACGATTTTACTACTATTGGAAAGTGCAACATCCAGAACTCAGTAGGGGAGAGAATCTGGAACCTACCTGCCACAGGGAAATTGCCACACACTCACTGCAGTTTATCAGCCATAAATATAAATAAAATTATAAATACTCCACTGATAGTGACACCATTGTTTTCTTCTGTTACTGATTTTCAAAAATCAAGAGAAGAAAATCCGTTTACACTAGAACGCAAAACAGCTGAGGAATATAAATACATAACAGTGAATAACCACTTGGAAACGCAGAAGTCAGTAGTTCTTCCTGCTTTTACGATGGCAGGAAGATTGCGAGAAAGACGGCTCGTTGGTCTAGGGGTATGATTCTCGCTTAGGGTGCGAGAGGTCCCGGGTTCAAATCCCGGACGAGCCCTCTTTTTTTTTTTTTCTTTGAATTAAATCCATTTCTAAAGAAATTAACTTTAGATCTATAAATATAATAAATACATGTTGGTGAAAAATACAAAATTGAGACCTTTTGAACTTATAGCACACTTTAAGTTCAAATACCATTAAAAGACATAACCTGAAAACGTAGAAAGTTAGAGCAATGTGATGCTCTGAAAAGACTCATCCCATTCCTGCCAGTTCCAGAGTCGAGCACGTTCGCTGGGCATCTCCGGTGCCTACAAGTGCGACCTAAATCTGCTCACGCCCGCGCCCGTCCGCCTGCACCGCGACCGTGGGAGGCGGACTGCGCGCCCGCTCACCCGGGCCCGCCGACCCTCCGTGCCCCGCTCACGCTCGGAGTGTTCCGGGGCTGCCCCGGGGTCCGCATGAGGCGTGTCTCTTTTCCGAGCACGTGTGTTTCAAAGTGGTAAAGCATATTCATATCTTGCCCTCAGACGAAAAAGACCACATATTGTACGAATTGATCTCATTTGATCATTTACTTCGTTAAAAGTACTTTTTGGTCGTCTTGGTCAAGGTTTGAGCTCAAGAACTAGAATAGTTTCATTTCAGCCCTTAAATGAGCCATATGGGGGGGGTGGGGGGAGTCTTAAATTGTACCGCTTATGCAAGAAAAAAACCTGGGCTCGTCCGGGATTTGAACCCGGGACCTCTCGCACCCGAAGCGAGAATCATACCCCTAGACCAACGAGCCGCTCTCGGCGAAAACGCTCCCAGAGCCTCCCTTCAGCCTTATCCGACCGCCAGCTGCACCACCCGACCAACCTCGGCTGGACAATCTCCTCTCATTTCCCAGGTCTCGGGTCAAAACGTTTTCGCCACCCAGAGAGACGCCAGGAAGGGACGTGCATTTTTTCCCAGCGGGGTCGGTCTTATCTCCCGGCGCCTGGGCTCTGCGCCGCCGCCTGCGGCCATCCGCACAAGTTCCCGGAAGCCGCCTTCCATGAGCCAGGATAGCCCCTGGAAGGCGGGGGCGGCAGGGCGGTGGAAGCCGGGGCTAGGAGGGCGCAGGCAGGGCCCCTCGGACGTCTCGGACTCCGCCAGGTGCTCGCAGCCCAGGGTCCCCATGCCACCAGTTTCGCTACTTGCGGGGAGGTCCCGCCGCTCTCAGCTCAGACCAGCCTCAGAGCACTTGGCTGTGTGCAGCGTGCCGCATCCGCATTCCTAGCCTCTGCTTGGCCGCCGGAAGACGCTCGGCTGCCGACGACGCTCATGGGTGGGTGGAGCGGGAAAAACCTCGAGGAGCTGGCAAGAAATGGGAAAGGATGCACCTTATCCCTGCAAGGAAGTGTTGGGACAAAGAATTCTCAAAGGGGAGAGTATTGACAGGTAACTTTTTTTCCAACGTTCATTTTGAGATCACGCACTCTTTTTAGAGCCTTGCATGTACTGAACGCACTGCGTATCTGTAACAATCTGTCTCTCACGTACTAACCTCATTTCGCAGTTAGGTATTTCAGGCGACATGGCGAGGAAGTGGTATGGTAGGCACAGCAACTACCCAAGTCTTAGAAGGTGTGGTGGATGGGGAGGACCATGAAAGGGGCAGGGAGGGAGACAGAGTTAGGTGCCTTGTTAGCTTGGAGGAGTGGAGAAGGCAGTGTCAGTGGGCAGAAACTTAGACCTAGGACCACCTTCCCTTCATTTGTTCTTCATAGGGAAGAACAAATCTGATTCCATATTGTATCTGTTTTTGTTTGTTTTTTACTTTAATCTGTGTATTCTATTCGGAGAAGGCAATGGCACTTCCAGTACTCTTGCCTGGAAAATCCCATGGACGGAGGAGCCTGGAAGGCTGCAGTCCATGGGGTCGCTGAGCGTCGGACACGACTGAGAGAATTCGCTTTCACTTTTCACTTTTCACTTTCCTGCATTGGAGAAGGAAATGGCAACCCACTCCAGTGTCCTTGCCTGGAGAATCCCAAGGACGGGGGAGCCTGGTGGGCTGCCATCTATGGGGTCGCACAGAGTGGGACACGACTGAAGTGACTTAGCAGCAGTAGCAGCAGCAGCAGCAGTGTATTCTATTGCTTTTGCTACAAGGTAATTACCACTTAAGCATTCTTGCCTGGAGAGCCCCATGAACAGTAGGAAAAGGCAAAAAGATATGACACTGCGAGATGAACGTCCCAGTTGGGTAGGTGCCCAATATGCTACCAGAGAAGAGCGAAGGAATAGCTCCAGAAGGAATGAAGAGGCTGAACAAAAGCTAAAACAACGTCAGGCTGTGGATGTGTCTAGTGGTGGAAGTAAAGTCTGGTGCTATAAAGGACAATATTGCATAGGAACCTGGAATGTTAGGTCCATGAGTGGAGGTAAATTGAAAGTGGTCAACAGGAGATGGCAAGAGTGAACATCAACATTTTAGGCATCAGTGAATTAAACTGGGCAGGAATGGGCAAATTTAATTTAGATGGTCATTTTATCTACTACTGTGGGCAGGAATCCCTTAGAAAAAATGAAGTAGCCATCATAGCCAACAAAAGAGTCTGAAATACACTACTTGGGTGCAGTCTCAAAAATGACAGAATGATCTTGGTTTCCAGGGCAAACCATTCAATATCACAGTAATCCATGTCTATGCCCCAACCACTAATGCTGAAGAATCTGAAGTTGAACGGTTCTAGGAAGACCTAAAGAACTAACACCAAAAAAAGATGTCCTTTTCATCATATGGGACTGGAATGCAAAAGTCGGAAGTCAAGCGATACCTGGAGTAACAGGCAAGTTTGGCCTTGGAGTACAAGATGAAGCAGGATAAAGACTAACAGTTTGGCCAAGAGAACGTGCTGGTCATAGCAAACACACTCTTCCAACAACACAAGTGAAGACTCTACACATGGACATCACCAGATGGTCAATACTGAAATCAGATTGATTATATTCTTTCCAGATGAAGATGGAGAAGCTCTATACAGTCAGCAAAAATAAGACTGGGAGCTGACTCTGGTTCAGAACATGAACTCCTTATTGCAAAATTCAGACTTGAAGAACATAGGGAAAACCACTAAGCCATTCAGGTATGACCTAAGTCAAATCTCTTATGATTATGCAGTGGAAGTGACAGATTCAAGGGATTAGATCTGATAGAGTGCCTGAAGAACTATGGACAGAAGCCTGTAACATTGTACAGGATGCAGTGATCAAAACCATCCCCAAGAAAACAGAAATGCAAAAAGGCAAAATGGTTGCCTGAGGAGGCCTTACAAATAGCTGAGAAAAGAGAAGCAAAAGGCAAAGGAGAAAAAGGAAAGATATACCCATTGAATGCAGAGTCCCAAAGAATAGCAAAGAGAGATAAGAAAGCCTTCCTCAGTGATGAGTACAAAAAAATAGAAGAAAACAATAGAATGGAAAAGACTAGAAATCTCTTCAAGAAAATTAGAGATACCAAGGGAACATTTCATGCAAAGATGGGCACAATAAAGGACAGAAACAGTGTGTACCTAATGGAAGCAGATAATAAGAGTAAGCAAGAATACACAGAAGAACTATACAAAAAAGATCTTCATGACCCAGATAACCACAATGGTGTGATCACTCACCTAGAGCCAGACATCCTGGTGTCTAAAGTCAAGTGGACCTTAGGAAGCATGACTACAAACTGAGCTGGTGGAGGTGATGGAATTCCAAGTGAGCTATTTCAAATCCTGAAAGATGATGCTGTGAAAGTGCTGCACTCAATATGCCAGCAAATTTGGAAAACTCAGCAGTGACCACAGGACTGGAAAAAGTCAGTTTTCCTTCCAATCCCAAAGAAGGGCAATGCCAAAATATGTTCAAATTACTGCACAATTGCAATCATTTCACATACCAGCAAGGTAAGGCTCAAAATCCTTCAAGCTAGACTTCAACAGTATGTAATTCAAAAAATCATCTACTTCTTCATTGACTACACTAAAGCCTTTGATTGTGTAGATCACAACAAACTGGAAAATTCTTAAAGAGATGGGAATACCAGACCACCTTACCTGCCTCCTGTGAAACCTGTATGCAGGTCAAGAAGCAACAGTTAGAACCGGACAGACTCTAGCAACAGTTAGAACAACAGACTGGTTCCAAATTGGGAAAGGAGTATGTCAAGGCTGTTTATTGTCACCCTGCTTATTTAACTTATATGCAGAGTACATCATGTGAAATGCTGGGCTGGATGAAGCACAAGCTGGAATCAAGTTTGCAGGGAGAAATATCAAAAGCCTCAGATATGCAGATGATACTATCCTTATGGCAGAAAGGGAAGAAGAACTAAAGAGCCTCTTGATGAAAGTGAAAGAGGAGAGTGAAAAAATTGGCTTAAAACTCAGCATTCGGAAAACAAAGATCATGTTATCCGGTCCCATCACTTCATGGCAAATAGATGGGGAAACAATGACAGACTTTATTTTCTTGGGCTCCAAAATCACTGCAGATGGTGACTGCAGCCATGAAATTAAAAGACTCTTGCTCCTTGGAGGAAAAGCAATGAAAAGCAAAAAGAAAAACCTAGACAGGGTATTAAAAAACAGAGACATTACTTTGCCAACAAAGGTCCACCTAGGTTTTTCCAGTAGTCACGTATGGATGTGAAAGTTGGACCATAAAGAAAATTGAGCGCCAAAGAATTGATGCTTTTGAACTGTGGTGTTGGAGAAGACTCTTAAGAGTCCCTTGGACTGCAAGGAGATCCAACCTGTCAATCCTAAAGGAAATCAGTCCTGGGTGTTCATTGGAAGGACCGACATTGAAGCTGAAATTCCAATACTTTGGTCACCTGATTTGAAGAATTGACACATTGGAAAAGACCCTGATGCTGAAAAAGATTGAAGACAGGAAGAGAAGGGGACAACAGAGGAAGAAATGATTGAATGGCATCATTGACTCGATGGATGTGAGTTTGAGCAAGCTCCAGGAGTTGGTGATGGACAGGGAAGCCTGGCATGCTGCAGTCCATGGGGTTGCAAAGAGTGCGACACGACTGAGTGACTGAACTGACTGAGCCACCAAGGAAACCCAACTGACATTATGAAAGTGAAAGTGTTAGTTGCTCAGTCATGTCCCACTCGGAGACACCGTGGACTGTAGACTGCGAGGCTCCTCTTGCCATGGAATTCTGCAGCCAAGAATGCTGGAGTGGGTTGCCATGCCCTTCTTCAGGAGATCTTCCCAACCCAATGATTGAATCCACGTCTCCTGCTTTGCAGGCAGATTCTTTACCATCTGAGCCACCTGGGAAGAAACTGACATTATTGGTTTGTCTAAATACAAGTAATTTTTTCAAAACTTCATATACAACTACACCATCAAGGGCCAGAGTCATTACTGACACGAGTGCCCAGTGAGGAATCCTAGCCCATTTCAACCTCTTCCTTCTACATCCTGTTTCCCTCATGGCATCTCCTTGACTGTGCCAGGGTGTTGCAGGTCCCATGGAGAGCCCAGAACTTTCCAGGAAGAGAAGTCAGTAATTCTCTTTGTTCCTGTTTTTGAAGTGGGTGGCTCCCTTTACACTGTGAGGCATTTAACACATTCATCATCTCTTCTTTCTCTGAGGAGGATCAAAGAACCACAGTTTCCTGCCCCATTTGACTGCAATTGTGGTTTCTCCAGAATTCCCATGGCTCTTCTTGACTCGGAGAGCAGAACTGGAGTAATGGTTTTCTCAGCCTCCATAGGCACTCTGATCATGACATCACTGGGCCTGGCTTACTCTAAGCAAGACTGGGAACTCAGGAAAATGTGTAAACTGCCCCTAGACTTTCATGTACTCTGCTGTTCTTTTTCAATCCCTTCTAGAAGGTTTTCTAGAACAAACTCAATTCAAGATGTGATGACAAAGGTTTAAAATATTCTCTTTCTCAGGATATGCATTTTGACTGGGAAGACTAGAGGCAATGGAATCAGTTGGTAATTAAAACATTTCAGGCATCTGGTATCAGTGAGGGAGTTGTAGGGCAGTGATAAATGTTGAAGATAATCCTACTCCCGTCTGAAATCAGCTCAGTCATTCCTTACTTAATATTTATTGAGCGCCTATAACACATGAAGCACTGGCGCAATGGACAACACAGACACTGGCTTAACCCACTGGAGCTCCAGACTGGCTCTGGACATAGCAAACATCACACGAAAAATGAGACTATTTTCTTTGGTGGCTTCTGAAAACAAATTCTGTTTTATTTGGGTAGCACTTAAATTTTGCTCAGACTCTGTTTTGTTTTTCGTTGTTGCCTACCCAGCATCATTTCTTTTAGTAACAGCACTCTGCTTTAACCTTGAGGCACCCTGTTACTCCCATTCACCGTCCTTGAAGATGATAGAACTCACTCACCTAGGCCCTAACTGCAGAAGACAGCATGTGACCAAGGGCTGGCCCATCTGATCTCTGCATCTCCTTGTTCATAACGATCGGTTCAGACATGGGTATGTGATCCCCATGGAGCCTACAGAAAACCTTTGTAGGACTTTCCCCTACAGTTATTAGGAAACAATAAGCTCTTTCTATTGGGTTTGCAGGCTGGGAAGAGCCTACTTGAGACTATGGTCAACAGAAGAAAGCAGAGACCAGTAACAGACAGAGATTTCTGACATTGCTTAATTGATTGTATTCAGGTCTGTCCATGGATTGTCAATGTATATTATTCAGTGTACAGGCAAATAGAGAAAGGAGGAGGGGGAGAGAGAGAGAGATTCATAGACATAGCTGTTTAGTATCAACCAGTTTGAGTTCCTTTCATTAGCAGCTGAAGGTCCTTATTCATTCAACTGCATTAAACTTTTACACCTCCAAGAGTACTTAATCAAAAGATGATGAACTATTTGTTCATCCATTCCTTTATTCCATTATCTAACATATGTTAATGATTAGTCAATTGGTCACAAGCTAAAACTGGTCTGGCAAACTGGATCCTTTTCAGGGTGACCTTGGTGAAGAGAGTGGAGTCCTGAGTCTCCGGGGTTTTTGTGGGTAGCTGGTTGGTTACCTAATGCTACATGCAGCTGAAACAGCATCACAGCCTCTTTTCAATACTGGCATATTCCTTCAAAACAGTCAGGTTTTCTTCATGCTCCCTCTCTGGAGAAAGGAGGAACACAGTTTAAAATTCAAGCTGGACTACAAAGGAATTGGAAGAATGATTCTGACTCTTTTCTTCAACCTTGCAGCTGTGAAGAAACAGTGTTTTCCTTCAACCTATTAACGGAGCCTGAATGAAAGAAAGTCTTCCTGGCCTGGTGATGACTGTTCCACCTAAAACACAAATGGATTTCTTTAATCCCCAGTGTGAAGTCCTAGTCTCAACTATAGCGATGCATCGCTGAATCACAGTGTTTCGAGAAGAGAGAGCATTGAACACCCAGGCTGTAGCACCAGCAAGGAACAGGGTCCTGGGTTCGCTTCATGAATTCCCCACCAGGAGTCACCAATAACAATGCCTGGGAATAGGGTCTCTATGTTCTCACAAAACAGATCAAATATGTGATTAACAGGGAACTGGTGAGACCTTTGATACCATCACACATGCTCCTTCAGTGTCACATTCTTGTCATTTTTATTGCTCCTTCATCTGCTACTGTAAGGTATGTAAGATAGAGTTTTATTTCTACATTCACATCCCATCTATTCCATTCCTTTTTCTAGTAAGGAAGAATGGCATATTTCCCCCTTTCACCACACACACCCACAGCCAAGCTCACATTCTCAAAACTTTTGCCTAGATAAGTGCATGCATATATAAACAACCCAAAGACATATATAAATAAATCCATGTATTGTTTAGGGGGTATACATCTCTGTGAAGAGATTAGATAGGTAGATAGACAGATAGTATATAGATCTCAAAATAACTGACACACATATCTCCCAAACTCTGCTAAAATACAAAACTTATTATAGAATCAGTCTTCACTAGATTACAAGATTTAGAAGCTACATTCAATTTAAAAATAGTTTTTGAAAAAATGTATATATCAAATATTCATACTATTCTGGAGTTAGAAAAACTGTAATGAGGTGATAAAAACTGAGGTACCAGTGGTGAGATAAGGCCTTTTAGTCTGGAAAACTACTTTTTGAAGTCAGAGTAGATAGAGTATGGTCTAAGAGACCTCCAGAAAAACGACTGCTCCAACTACCAAATCGTATGTTGAGATACTGAAATAAATCTGAATAAGAAGCAACTCTAAAGATTAAGATTTATTTGGACGAGTATCTTTCAGCAGGAGTGTGTGAAGGGGGGAGAGAGTATGTTAAGAAAGGGGTAGTCAGGCCCCCCGTTCCTAGCGAAGCTTCCTGTACTCTCTCAACAGAACGTTTAAGCAAGAGCTATTCAAGGAGAACAGGCCAACGACCCACTCCATCCCTCCGGAGTCGGGGAGGAGACCCTGGGTTTCCATTCAAGTCAGGGAAGGATGTCCTTATTATGTAGGTTGCACATCATGATGCCCAGTGCACTTCCCAGGAGATATCTAATTCATGCTCGGGGCTCCCCTTCTGGAAGCACAAACGTTATCTTCCCAGGATAAACCAGAGGGCAGGCACTGCTCAGGTATCACTGCTCTGCTTTCAGGAAGAGGAAATGAAGTGCAGACCTGTGAAACCTCTTGATATTCTTCCTCCCCAAAGGAGTTGCTGCCTGCCTCTGCCTCCTTGTCCCCTGGCAGAAGGAGATGAGCTGAAAATTCCTAACTAGAGAATTACCAGATGGGAAAGCTCCTGGTAAATTACCAGATGGGATAGCTCCAGATGGGGAGCTTCCCTGGTGGCTCAGACAGTAAAATCGTCTGCTTGCAATGCTGGAGACCTGGTTTCAATATCTGGGTCAGGAAGATTCCTTGGAGAAGGAAAATCCTGGAAAATTCCATGGATGGAGGAACCTCACAGGCTACAGTCCATGGGGTCACAAAGAGTCTGACACGACTAAGCAACTTTGCTTTCACTTTCAAAGCTCCTGTCGCTGGAACAGACACATATTTTTAAATGTTTCAATAATTATCTCTTCTAGTCCAGTGTTTTCAAAATTGGTTGACCAGTCAAATTTGGACCAAGCTGAAAGGTTGTTTCAGGGTCTCCATACAATTTCAGGTCTTCTGTAACTTTACAGGATGTATATTTCCAGTGATACTACTTTGATTCTAGCCACCTGAAATGAGTTTTTACTTACATTTGAGAACTGTGAAAACTTAGGAATAATAAAAAGGCTATCACTTTATATAAACTCAATCTGATTAGCTAAATGCCAGTCCAGTTCTGAGGTCAGCTGTAGGGATAGATGGGTGTGGATCTGGGCCCCACAGGTTGACCAGTATCCCTGGGGAGTTGTCAACACAGCAAATTGTTTTAAATAAGTTTTCTTAAAAAAAAGAAAAAAAAGTCCATCAAGTGACACAAACTCAAGCTGATCAAAGTCTTCTGCCCTCAGATCCACTCTCCGTCTGCAACGGTGTGGATGTTGGGAAATGGCACCCTGTGTCTTCAGGCTGACTTCAGACTCTCAGCCCATCGTGTCCTGCAATGGCTTCCTTTGCTGCTACTATGATCCTTGCTGCTACTTTCAAAGACATGGCTCCAGCAGCTTCATCACTAGAAGCAATGTGCTCTTCACATTTTAGTGTCCTGGACAGGGGTGTTGTCCTGAGAGCAAAAGAGGAAGGAATAAATTAGGAGGAGAGTAGGGAAATCTGGACACTCAGCTTGTCTTCCTGGGGATGCTAAGTCAGGTAACCATAGTAATAGTGATAATAATACTATGTGACTGACATAGTTTTTCATACTCATCAACACATTTATTCCTCACAAAAGCAATATGAGTTTGGTACTTCTATTTACTCTGTTTTATAGGTGGGTTAATTAAGGCACAGAGAGGTCAAGTGAATTCCCCTAGGTCATAGAGCTAGCAAGTGGGGGAGTCAGGATTTAAACCCCGGGATCAGAGCTTGGGCTCTCAACAAGAACACTGCCTTTTCCTTGATGCTTGGCCTCCCATGTCCTCGCTGCCCTAGCTTCTCCCCTCATCACTCATTCCCTTTAATTTCATCATCCGGAAACACTGCTGAAGAATCAAAGAGAAAGAAGAAAAGTTCCTCATGAGCAGGAATGTATATGGGTAAAAAGGAGTTTCAGGTTCAGTTGAAAGTAACTGAAGAAACAAAGTAAGCAGCAGCCTGGTTTGGGGAGTGTGGAAGGAGGGGCTGCTGGGCCTGTGGGGCGCAGCTGGGACCATGTGAGAGCCTGGCTGGTGCTAAGCAGTCAGGAGAGGCCAGGAGGTGATGGGGAGGAGCAGGTGCAGGCGTCATGATGCTGCCCAGAGGCCGAGAAGGGGCCAGGGCAGCACAGCCAGCCAGAGGTCAAAGAATGGACGTGGTTTCTAGGGTGGGTTGCCAGGATCAGCTATTTCAGAGAGGTCAGGATGACAAGAGCAGAGACATGTCAGGTCTTTGGTGGATGGGAGGGCATGAATGAGCTTCAAAGTCATTGGTAAGCGTGAGGGTCAGAGAGCAGAGTTGAGAGATTTATCTTTAGGATTAGAGATGAATGTTTGTAGGCAGAAAGGGGCGAGCTAGTGAGGTGCTAGAAATACAGACGGGTAACCGAACAGGAAAATCTTGGGCTAACCCCCTTGCTTAAAAGGCACACGTATGCTCTACAAATATCTTGTAGAAAAGTCCAGAAAACGATTGATACAGCAAACAAGAGGGGTAATCTTATCAAGGATAAAGGGCCTCTCCTCGGATTCACAGGGAAAAGAGACTCTTTGAGGGTGTGAGGCAGGTGACGAACAGGCCGGTCTTCCTTTTGGGTAAACAGGAGATGAGGTCATTTGCGAAGCAGGAGAGGAAGAGGCAGGCAGTGAGCTGGGGAGATGGGGATGAAAATAGGATGACAGAGAAGCCGTGAAGGGTGTCCCTGCAGAGGATGGACATGGTTCAGCCAGGTTGGCAAGAGTTTATAACAGATCCAGGCAGCATGGTTTTGTGCATTCCACCAATGACATTCAGGAGGTGGGTGTGAGAGTGACTGGACTTTGGGGATTAATACAGAAAACCAGAGCAGGTCCATGGTGAAACCAAGATTAAGGTGCAGAAGGACAACAAAAACATACAGAAGGACAGCTCATAAGTGACTGTCTCCAAGGGACAGGAATCATCCAAAGTCACAGAGCTCAAGTTGACACAAAGGATATCAGCTCTACTCATCAGAATAAACTGCTTCACAAAAGAACCTCTGTATAAATCCAGATAATTTATTTTGGTCTTCTCAAGCCTGGTCAAGGTTAGAACCAAAATACCTCAGGCAGTGGTGCCACAGGATTTCCCGGTGAGGACAATTACGATGTAGGCCCCTTGGGCACAGGCTTCCCCAGGGATACCATACCTGTCCCAGGTCTTTCCTGGATCAGGCAGAGGCAGCACACAATAAAGAAACACTGTTCCAGTACCACCCCCGCCCCTGACCTCCACATCTAACCCCCATCTTCTTTGATTGGTAGAAATATATTGATCAGATCAACTACATAAGAATATACTCAATGTCAAAGACTGTCAAGAGGAAGGGATAAGTGTATGCAGGAATTAAAAAAATATATCTTTGTCCAAAATAACTGCAACTCAGCCCATCAAACCCAAATAGGACTGAAAATATGAACACTGAGTGATTTATGGTGATTATGTCTACTAGAAGAGAAGGCACAAAGAGAAAGATGAGGGCAGAGATTCAAAATTCATTCTCACAGATCACAAAAATTTACTGTATAGCACAAGGAACTATATTTGCTATCTTGTAATAACCTATAATAGAGAAGAATGAAAAAAAAAGAACACAGATGTATACACATATATATGTATAATCAAATCACTTTGCTGCACATCTGAAACTAGCACAATATTGTAAATCAATGAAAAAAAATCCATTCTCCATACTCCCATGTTGCTAGAATCTTGAAAATGAGAATTTATTCTGTGTACTATGTAATAAAAATTAGACAGCTTACCCAGTAATTTTAGATACAGGTCAGTTGGAAAATGATTCTAACATTTATTAATTTAGTTCATTAATTTATTAACTGACATTAATAAAATAGGCAAAGTAGGAGAAAGTCTTTGCTATGTCTTCCAGCTTCTATTTTACAATTACACTAGGAATCTGTAGACCATACCTTTTGTTTACCTTACCAAATTTTGCCAATTCTTAAAGAAGAGTAGATAAACTGAAAAGTCCCAGTGAATAGCATATTATTATTGGTTTGATTCAAGGGAAAAAGGGGAAGTTTGGATGTACAGTTTCTGGAAAAGACATTATTTTCCCCTGAGTCTTTTTGCTGTTCACTTGGCACCTCACACACATACCCGTATTTATCCCTGTATATTAAAGAATTTAACATACTAAATCCTCAAGAATTTTTTCAAGAAGTTATCATTCTTCAATTAAAATCTCCCTGGGAGTGGATGTGTGTTTGTTGCCAACACACACACACACACACACACACACACACACACACACACTGTAACTAGTACAGTGTTCTGCACATAGTGAGGATATGACACATGCAATTAAGTAAGAAATGAGATGCTGTTACACTCTTGCAAAGAGGTAGCACCTCGCATTTAAGTAATAAAAAAATGAAAATCTTGAAAATCAAAAATTTTAAAGTATTGCTATTGAGGAAAGAACATTCAAAAGTTACATTAGGACCTGAACACTAACAATTTGGAGTATAAAAACACAACCACAAAGAAGCGGGGCTGGAAGGGTGTACACACGCCAGGCCTTATGTAATCTGGGCACAGTCCTAAACGACAGCTCTCAGATGGCATTTGAGAGCTACAGGCTTTCAGTCTGTTCAACCAATTTTGTGCTTATAAATTACTTCACCTATTTGCTTCAAGGATCTAGATATTAACCACTGAAAAAACCAAACCAAACCAAAAACACTGGCAGGGTTGGGGTACAGCGAGGGTGAGAGTCAGGGAAAGCTTGGCAGGGGCCCCCATGCAGAGAAGGGCCTCACAGAGGGTTTGGAATCTGTGTTTTGAGTGCCCTGGAAGCCATGGAACAAGGGGGAGCAGAGGTGAGTGAGTTGTCTTCCTCCAAAGATATGTCCAATCCTAACCCCCAGTACGTGTGCATGTGACCTTATTTGGAAAGGGGATCTTTGTAGACATACTTAAGGATCTCAAGATGAGACCATTCTAGACTTAGGGTGGGCCGACATCCAATGACTGGGGTCCTTATAAGAGAGAGGAGAGGGAGTTTTGAGGCACACAGAGACAGACCATGTGAAGACAGAGTCAGAGGTTGGGGTGATAAGTCTTCAAACCTGGGAATGCCAAGAATTGCTGACAACCATCAGAAGCTGGAAAAGGCAAGACAGGATTCTCAGGGTTGCCAGCAGTCAGCAGAAGTTAGGAGAAAGGCATGGAGCAGACTCATCCTCCAAGCCTCCATAAGGAAGCAACCCAACCAACACCTTGCATTTGGAGTTCTGGCCTCCAGAACTGTGGGACAACACATTTGTATTGTTTTTAAGCTGCCAATTTGTGGTAATTTGTTATGGCAGCCCTAAAGACATGAGTAATTTTAGAAATTACTAAAATCTAGAGTAAACACACAAGCACACCTCTTTGGTTGCTGTACAGAGAATGGACTATGTAGGCGGAAAAAAAGGAAGCAGGAAGTCAGATAAGAGGCTAATGCAGTCGGAGGCTGATGGTGGCTTGAGTGAATGAATGAACTGATACAAAGGGAAGGGGAAAACACTGGAGGGTGACTTTGTTGATGAGATTGTCAGGGGTGGTGGTAGGGGATGGGACACAGAACTCTTCTTGTGGAAGGCTGGTCTTGCTCCTGAGGCATAGGTAGGTGAGGTTAAGGTACGCTTCCTGGGAGTGGTGGAAGGAGCTAGGTGAATAAATGCAGGCCCAGGAGGAAGGAAGGGACTGAGGCACTCCCCCTACCCATGTGCAGTAGGAATCTAACCCCTGTGCATGAATAGGTGGAACATAAAGTGTAGTAAAGCCGCTCAGTCGTGTCCGACTCTTTGCGACCCCATGGCCTGTAGCCTACCAGGCTCCTCCGTCCATGGGATTTTCCAGGCAAGAGTACTGGAGCGGGTTGCCATTTCCTTCTCCAGGGCATCTTCCCGACCCAGGGATCCAACCCAGGTCTCCTGCATTACAGGCAGACGCTTTTACTGTCTGAGCCATCAGGGAAGTCACATAGATGGAACATAAAGCCCCCTCTATTCATTTTGTGTGCTTTCTTTTTTAAAAATTATTTCATTTTATTTTTAATTGGAGTATAGCTTATATTAAAATTTTTTATTCTATTTTTTATTGTAGTCACAAAACCTCCTTTAAAGGCCCAAATCAAAAGCTACCCTCACCCTGAAGCTCCACTGGCACTCTCCACATACAAATTGTTTTCCCCAACTTGTGCTCCAGGCTTCCCTAGGAGAAGCCCTGCCTTCTTTACTGCACCCTAAGGAATTGCTGGTCTCAGGTGCTAGACTGTGAGTTTGCTATGGAAGGAGAACCTCCTTTGCTCTTGGAATCCACCACAGCAGGGAGCCCAGGCCCGGACACTACATCAGGAGGCCTTGATGTGTGGGTCTCAGTCATACCTAGAAAGATGCCAGGACTGCGAGGCAGTGAGAGGCAGAGCATAAGACACACTTCCCTTTCTGTTGCTCCCCATCAGTGACAGCCTGTCTCAATCCAGCACCTGTGCTACTGCACACCTGGCTGACTGGTGACAGATATAAGGGGTAGGGCATGGGGAAAAGGGTGAGCTGGCCCTGCCCTGTCCTGGGGGTTGGGAGTGGGGTGGGAGGGACAAGCCAAGCTGCCCACCTCTGTCCTGGGGACCTCGCTGCTGGTGTCCGGCTGGGCGTGGGCTCCAGAGTTGGGGCTGCAGCCTGGCTTGAGGCTGGCCCCTTCATCTTGCTTTTCCTCGCTGGTCCCCTGCTCTGGGCTGTGGCCGCCCGCCCCTCCTCCAGGAGGGGGTTGAGGGGGCTCCTCCTCCACGGCTCCCTCCTCCAGCTCCTTTGTGTCTTGGCTGCTTTGTCTGGGCTCCTCCTCTTCACTGGCCACCCTCTCCTTCACCTCTGTAGGCTCTTCCGCCTGCTCTCCAGCCGGTCTCTCCTCTTTGGGGCTCCCACACCCATCCTCCGCCTCTGAGCTGGAGGCTCGGGCTGGATGCTGGCCAGCCCCCTCCTCAGAGCCCCCCGCAATCTTCTCCGGCTCCTGGGCTTCCCCCACGGCCCTGCTCTTCTCCTCCAGCTTCTCTGTCCTGCTGGACGTCCTCCTCAGAGGAGGGGATCCTGGGGCTTTGCTCTTGGCTGGGAACACCTCGTCCCCACTTTCCTCCTTGGCACCATTCTCCTGGGAAGGCTCCACGGCCCTGAACTCCCCCAGTTCCCCACAGTCTGACTGGGACCGTCGGAATCTCCGGGAGGGAGGACGCCTTTTTATGGAGCCCCTTGTCCGCACCTGGAAGAAAGTGTTAAGGAATGGACATCTGTGAAAACGGCCAAGGCGAGGACGCATGTTCTTCCAATGCCAGTTTCACAAGCCCCACCTGAGGATCATTTGATTTTCCATGAGGATATAGCTATTTATTATAGGTAGAGCCCTATGGGATTATGGTATTATACGGTAACCTGCAGAAATTTTCGGAGAAGGCAATGGCACCCCACTCCAGTACTCTTGCCTGGAAAATCCCATGGATGGAGGAGCCTGGTAGGCTGTAGTCCATGGGGTCGCTAAGAGTCGGACACGACTGAGCGACTTCCCTTTCACTTTTCACTTTTATGCATTGGAGAAGGAAATGGCAACCCACTCCAGTGTTCTTGCCTGGAGAATCCCAGGGACGGTGTTCTTGCCTGGAGAATCCCAGGGACGGTGGAGCCTGATGGGCTGCCGTCTATGGGGTCACACAGATCGGACTCGACCGAAGTGACTTAGCAGCAGCAGCAGCAGAATTTTTTCTGTGTGGATGAAGATAAAAATGCTTTCTATCCAATAAGAAAAGATACCCTAAGATTTTATTGGTCTGTAAAACATCAATCAGTTTGGTGTCTAACTTAGCAATTTTATTCTCACATTTGTTCTATTTAATTGCCTATAAATAACCAGTTCTTTGAATGAGCTTTACCACCTTATAGATTTCCTCATAAATTAACAAGTTGAACAAAATCTCTATTCATATTAGTCATGTTTTAACATTTTGAGGACGCTACTTTGACAAAGGTAAGTGGAAAGTGTGTGAGACTCAGAACTAGGCCTCACCTTCGTCCACTGGACTTCGTCAGAAGTTCAGTGGGCATGTTTATATCAGATGCCCTACTTTATTCACATGATCTGTCCTTTAAAAATTAATGTGCAAAGTAGGGACTTTTCTGATAACCCAGCAGTTAAGAGTGCCCCCTGTCAGTGATCCCTGGCTGGGAAACTAAGATGCCACACGCCACGTAACATTTTGCATTTGTCAATCCTAGTTTCGTCTCAGTGGTTTAGAATGCTATGCTATGCTATGCTAAGTCACTTCAGTCGTGTCCGACTCTGTGTGACCCCATAGACGGCAGCCCACCAGGCTCCCCTGTCCCTGGGATTCTCCAGGCAAGAACACTGGAGTGGGTTGCCATTTCCTTCTCCAACGCATGAAAGTGAAAAGTGAAAGTGAAGTCGCTCAGTCGTCACGGACTGCAGCCTACCAGGCTCCTCCGTCCATGGGATTTTCCAGGCAAGAGTACTGGAGTGGGGTGCCATTGCCTTCTCCAGGTTTAGAATGAGTGCTTGGTTTTAAAAGAGCTTCCCAGAAACTTTGCTGAGACCACAGAGAGGCTAGCCTCAGGCCTCAGTCTGAGCCATCAAGGCCTCAGTCCTCATGGCCTGCAGGGTTCAGAAATAATCCCATCTGCTCCCTCACTGCTGTCACAAGACCCAGTATTAGGGCTCTCCCCGGGGTTCCTCTCTGCCCCCAGGGGTCTCTCCATTGTTCTGGGCTGAAGGATCCCTATTCTGCCCCCAGCCAGCAGGCTCAAGCCCACCCCATCACCTCTTTGTTTCCTTGGGCTCTACCTGTTTCTGCATATTTGATCTCTTTTTCTTAGATGGATTTTCTGGAAGGGTCCAGAAGATCCTGGTCTCTCCATCCATAATTCTAAAGTCACATACATTTATTAATACCATTTCCTGGCATTGGAGCCCTTTAACTCTTAGCCTCTCCCTGGCTCTGGCCCAAATTTGCTGGGTGTATTGTTGGAATGTATTGGATTGTATGCACCTCTGATTCCCTGATTCTTACCTCTTTCCAGTAGGGCAGGGATCTGATGAAATTACACACTGAGTACCAGGCAGCATCCACAGAAACAAGCCTTGTTACACATCTTTTTGCAAAGGAAACAGTTTGGATGTGTGCTGGGGTGTGCGAGCAGGCTAAGTCGTTTCAGTCGTGTCTGACTCTTGTGACCCTATAGACTGTAGCCCTCCAGGCTCCTCTACCTATGGATTCTCCAGGCAACAATACTAGGGTGGCTTGCCATGTTCTCCTCCAGGGGATCTTCCTGACCTAGGGATCGATTCCGCATCTCTTACGTCTCCTGCATTGGCAAGCAGGTTCTTTACCACTAGCGTCACCTGGGAAGCCCTTTAACTAGGGCAAGATGTAGCAAAAATGATTTGAGCCTACTCGGGTCACTTGGGAGTATTCGAATCAAGTCAGGACAGGTCAACCTAGTGACCCTGTCCTCCTTTTTGCTGAGTCACTGCTTTTGACATATGTCTCAGCTGGGGTCAGTTGTGAATTCCCCCCTCTCTCTCCACAAAGGATGGAGAACTCGCTCCCTCCCCATGCCTGCCTTTCAGGTGAGGGGAGCAAGTTGCAGGGAGAGGGGATGAGAGAGACAGGCTAGGTAGAGGGTGATCTTAGTTCAGGGATCACTTGCCAGAAAGAGGAGACATATCTTTTGTTAAAAAGCACTCTGACCACAGCTAAGGTGTGTCCTCCTTTTTCCAGGACAACAGCAGGGTAGAGATAATTCAGTTTTGCCCAGCACCCACGTTTCCACAGACATTATAAACAAAGACATTACAATACTTAGGACCCAGACAGTACCTTATTGTAACAGGGCAGATGACTGCCTTCAGGAGGCTGGTCAAAGCTGACGGGCACCTCCTCTGGTTCGCTGGGCCGAGATCGCACTCCAGGGCTGCTGGGGGTGGAAGGCGGGCTGTGAAATGGTGACACCATGGCCTTGAATCCAGGACTCTTGGGAGAGGCCCCAGGAAGCAGGGCTGCTGGATCAAAGACTAAATTGGCCTGTTGGGAAAGATGAGGAATTTCAGGTAAGGATAGAGAGAAGATGAAAGTTCCTACTCTAGCATGTTGATTTCCTGGCCTTAGAACTGACTGAGACTAGGTACCATGAGGCTTTTCTTACTTCCTAACCAATTATCCATTGTCACAGCACGTCCTGCTCCTGGAAGACCTGCTTACTCTCTCTACCTTTTGCTACCTGGCTTACTCCAGCCTGCGTTCCAGAATGCCCAGGAAGTACTGATTTGATCTAAGAAAAATGCATGGAACAGTCCCAATTTATAGACAAAGAGGCCAAAATAGCAACTGCCAGGACTTGCAGGCACCAGGATCTCACACTAAGTCAGCACCTTCACCATCCTTCTCATCAGAGTCAGGAGCAGTTACCACTTACAGGATGCCTCCTCTTTGCTGGGCATGTGCAGTTTCCCCCTCTACCCTACACATTCAGTTTTGTTCCCAAGGCACAAATTAGCAAAGTGTTTAAGGAATCTGCTCTGGGATTCAAGCCCGGTCTCGTTGTCCCTCAGCCTCCAAGTAAGTACAGGGTCTTCCTCAGTAGACAACCAGAATGATGGACAGAGCAGGCCACCAAGCCCCTCCAGGGGGAGCTGGCAGTGAAGATGCAAGTGTGTGCCCCAACCTGGGCATCACAGTGCAGTTGAAACCACACTACAATGAACCCTGAGGGCAAGCAAAGAGGAGGGGTTACCCAAAGGTAACCAGGGCCTAAGGGAGTCATGAGGTTGGTTGGGGGAGGAGGCAGGTGGTCCTAGATCTATCCGACTGCCTCAGAGAAAGTGCAGGAGGGATTGAATGTGAGTGCCCTGAGTCCTCTAGGATCATCTAGGGGAACGGCTCCTCCAGCTCTACCCTCTACGTTTCCAAATCATTGCCCAGCTGCATCGGCCACAGCAGGAAAGCCTGTAGCGAGGTCTGCTGGGAAGGGACCAGGCTTGAGGGCAGACGATGCTCTCCACGCAGACACATCTGACTCCAGATATCTACTCTTTCACCTGATAGCTGTGTGACCTACAGGGAGTTCAGTAGCATTTCCGTATCTTGGATTCTTTATTTGCTCAATTGACTGAGCCTGACCTTCAGAGTCTCTTATGCTCTGGTCCCATTACTCTCTCCTGTCATTATCTGACCCACACCCTCTCCCTCCAGACTTTCCTCGGTGTTACCCTCCTGTCAGCCAAGGCTCTGTCATCCTGAAGAGCTCCTACATGGTACTTTCGGACTTGCAAAATATAGAACATTATACATGTTTAAGATGACATTAGTACTTCTATTGTGATTTTAAGGAAGAATTTATAATATAGACAAGATTGTGTCATGGTAAAATTAAAAATATAAAAGTTAAATAGTAACACTGTGAGCCCATGCCACGTCTAAAAGCAGCATATGGCAGGTACCAAGGGACAGGTTTGGACCCCACAGGCTGAGGGAGCTGATGTACTGGGATGGCTCGGAGGGCTTCCTGGCAGTGGGGAGGTTAACTGGGCATTAAAAGAGGTCTTCTTCCCCTTTCAACGTCAACCTGGGAAATTCTCTCTGTAAGACTGCTCACAGGCTTCGCTGGTGGCTCAGTGGTAAAGAATCCACCTGCCAATGCAGGAGACACAGATACGATCCCTGATCCAGGAAGATCCCATATGCCCGGGAGTAACTAAGTCCGTGCATCACAACTATTGAGCATGTGCTCTAGAGCTGGGCAATTGCAATTACTGAGCACAGCTAGCGGATCCTCAAGCCCTAGAGCCTGTGCTCCACAGCAAGAGAAGCCACCTTGAAGACCCAGCACAGCCAAAAATAAATCAATAAAATTATATATTAAAAAATACTGTTCACAAATAAAGTGGGTCTTCTAGCCAGTGGAAAAGTTCTTTTAAAAAAATATTTTATTTTTATTTAATTGGCTTCCCTGGTTCTCAGTTGCAGCATGCAGAATCTTTAGTTGTAGCTTGCCAGATCTAGTTCTCTGAGCAGGGATCCCCTGCATTGGGAGTGCAGAGTCTTAGCCACTGGATCGCCAGGCAAGTCCCTTGAACTTTGAATTACGAACTTCTCCAATGAAGAAACATCATAGTTTCTATCTCATCCAATAGAATATTTAGAAGAAAAATTGAGCTGCTGATGCATTTCTTAGTTCTTTTCCTACCTAGTTCCAACAAAGTAAGGTTCCTAAGGGATTCGGCCAAATTATATACTGTTACTGACATTCTTCATAAGATTAAACCATTGGAGATCAAAACCTCATTCTCAGGTTTCCATGTTTCCCTAAGACACTTGTTAATGACCAGAAAAGGGGAATAAGACCAAAATTTCAAGGTACATAGTCTTCGTGATAATTTCTAGCAGTTGACTGAGGGCTGTGGTGGGCTGCAGGGAGGCGGAAGTAGGTGTCCTGCATTACACCCTTGACATCAAGGAGGGGGGTCTGAGTTCAGGGGTCCCTTGTGAGAGATCCCTGTGAGGTACATGAGAGCCCTGCAGCCTTCTATAGTGATGGGAAGCTCCCCCCTTCCCTGCAACTGAGATGGAATCAGGGCTTTTCATGATGAGTTAAACTTCAGAAAGACTCTTTCTGATCCTTCACCAGGTAGGCTCATGACCCCAAACCAGAGGTGCTTTCCTTAACCCCAAATCAGGCTGGGGGCCAAATCTCTGGGCTCTCCCGTAGCTGGGAACTACAGAGGCTGTGACTACTTGTCCTGACACATCCCTAAGAATGGCTCCACAACAAGGTTGATGAACCAATTTCATTACTTGGACCCAGACAGGAGAATCCAGTGCAGGAGGGCCTTGCTGAGACTGCAGTGAAAGCTTGAGCATCTTCTACAGGCCTGACCCAGACATATTATGCTTGCTCCTCCTCTGTATTTCAGTTCACACTGTTCCCACACCAGGAGACCCTCCCTCCCTCCTTTCCAGCCACCCTTCTTAAGGACCAACTCAGGGAATAGGTGTTTCATAAAGCATTCGTCAATTATTCCTGACCACTTGACTTTCTTCTTGCTCTATAATTCTAGAGCAGTGGATCTCACCTAAGGTTGGGGGCAGGGGGATGATTTTGCTCCCATGAGACATTTGGCAATATCTGGGGGCATTTTTCTTTGTCAGTTTATTGAGTGCTGCTGGCATCCAGTGAATAAGGACTGCTGCTAAAACACCTTGCAGTGTACAAGGCAGCTCCCTGAAACAAAATTACCCAGCCCAAATCATGCTGAGGTTAAAAAGTCCTGGTCTAGGGACTTCTTTGGTTGTCCAGGGGTTAAGAATCTGCCTTCCAAAGCAGGGAATGTAGGTTTGATCCCTAGTCAGGGAACTAAGATCCCACATGCCTCGGAGCAATTATGTCTATGAGCTGCAACTAGAGCAAGCCCATGCTGCAACGAAGACCCAGTGCAGCCAAATAATAATAATAAATTTAAAAAAGAAAAATCATACCAACTGTAAAAAAAAAAAAAAAAAGTCCTGGTCTAAAGCAGTAGGAGTCGGATAGTTACCCACAATTTAGATCTCTGGTATTTACTCTCCCATATGTCTTTTATTGTATCATATGTGAAAATCTTGGCTCCCCTATTGGCTCAGATGGTAAAGAATCTGCCTGCAATGCAGGAGACCCAGGTTTGATCCCTGGGTGGGAAAGATTCCCTGTAGAAGGAAATAGCAACCCACTCCAGTATTCTTGCTTGGGAAATCCCATGGACAGAGAAGCCTGGTAGGCTAAAGTCCATGGAGCTGTAGAGAATCAGACACAACTGAGTGACTAACACTAACCCTTGAAAATCTTGTCTCCACAAGATTGTGAGATCAAGTGCAGTTATATGCCCCATTCACACTCCTAGGAAAGCCAGGGGGCACAGTGGTGAGGGCATGCCAGGTAACTGGCGACAAGGAAGGACAGGACGCTTTCCAAACAATGAATTTGGCCATAGTGGTGTGATGTCTAGCAACTGAATTTCAGCCCTGGATAAGGTTGAAGTGGTCTGTGGCTGCATTTACGCCTTGGAAAGGACTTGGCTATTCCTGGAGTGTTTCTTGCACTATCATGTCCTTTTCCCATAAGATATCCCATTCTCTTCAACCTCTGCTAGGTGCTGACATGAGTTCACATTTGATAGGGTCCTCATTTTAGTGTTTTGCCTTTAAGTAGAGCTTCCCATCGGAGAAAGCAATGGCACCCTACTCCAGTACTCTTGCCTGGAAAATCCCATGGACAGAGGAGCCTGGTAGGCTGCAGTCCATGGGGTCGCTAGGAGTCGGACATGACTGAGCGACTTCACTTTCACTTTCATGCGTTGGAGAAGGAAATGGCAACCCACTCCAGTGTTCTTGCCTGGAGAATCCCAGGGATGGAGGAGCCTGGTGGGCTGCCATCTATGGGGTCGCACAGAGTCGACACGCAGAGTCGACATGACTGAAGCGACTTAGCAGCAGCAGCAGCAGAGCTTCCCATCCTTCAGACATGCAAATGTTGGATACGAGGTAGTGATAGGTAACCATTCTGGACTTACCTGAAGTTTCTCAATCAGAGGTGAGCTCTTCACTTTGACTTTAGGAGGGTGGTTTGCACTGGGCAGTGACTTCTATAAAAGCAAATGGACCAAAACAAGCAACTGAGTAAGGTGAAGGGAAGTGGGGTTCTGGTTGGAGCCCAGAAGCCACAACTGGAATGAGAACAAAAAGTTGGTTTCATCACTTCACCGCTTAGCTGCAGGAACTCACTTACCTCCTCGGGTACTAGGCACAGCAGGGGCCCCCTCCCCTCTCCCTCTTCTTGCCACTAACAAGACTACCTGACTCTATGCGCTGGAGCAAGCAGGACATCCAAACACAGGAGGCCTCCTGTTCCAGGAAGGATGCCTTCATGGTCATTATGAGGGAGCAGACTATGTCTGAGGGGGATAAGATCTTCAGCCCATGACCTTAACAATGTGGGAGAACAATTGGAGGGTTTTCAAACAGAAAGGGCAAGTGACTATCCATTCTGTTTGACACAAATATCACAAGAAACCAGAGAGTTGGAGTGAAACCCGACAGAGGTATTATTGAAATCGTTTCCTTGAGCTAATAATATTTTGGGAAACCTCACCAATAGTGTTGTTTATAAACTATCATTTTCCAAAACATTGAATTTTCATTTTGATTAAGCAGACATTTATTGAGTACCCCCTACATTCTAGACATTGTGTTGGTTATATAAAAAAAGAACATGATTCTGTGAAAGTGAAAGTGTTAGTTGCTCAGTCATGTCCAACTTTTTGTGACTCTATGTACTGCATGTAGCCCACCAGGCTTCTCTGTCCAAGGGATTCTCCAGGCAAGAATACTGGAGTGAGTTGCCGTTGCCTTCTCCAGGGGATCTTCCCATCCCAGGGATTGAACCTGGGTCTCTTGCACTGCAGGAAAATTCTTTACCGTTGGAGTGTACCTGCCCTCTAAAAGCAGTCGATGTCTGAGACATACATACACACGCACACACACACACACACACACACACACACACATATATATATACACATATGAATATATTTTCATGCATTGAAGAAGGAAATGGTAACCCACTCTGGTGTTCTTGCTTTGAGAATCCCAGGGACGGGGGAGCCTGGTGGGCTGCCATCTATGGGGTCACACAGAGTTGGACACGACTGAAGCGACTTAGCAGCAGCAGCATGCTATTAGTTAGAGATATTTTTGTGATGAATATATGTCAGGTTTCTTGTCTGTTATTGGATTTTACATTATCTAAAAAGATTGACTCCTGTTTTGTGTAAAGTCCTTACAGCTTGATTCTCGTTCTACAGGTGTATTGATCTTCAACGTGCAGGAATGATGACAGTGATGATGATGATGGTGGTGATGAAGAAAAGGAAATTGATGGCTTCCATATTGTTGGACAGAGGCCAGAGCAGAAAAAAACACACAGGATTTTCCTACATTTGGGGACATTGCTTCTTGGACCTATATTCTAATTTACTTGAATTATAAGAATAATACTGACTTCTTATAAACCTGAGATATTTATTGAGGGAGATGACTTTAGTGATGGAAAGAGAGAGACTCACTCAACAGAACTCTCTGTGACCTTTTTTTTTAAGGCCCAGCACTGGGGGGCATGGTGCTGGAGTGGATCAGTCACTTGCTGGGACTCAGGAGGCCCCCTCCCAGCCCTTTCTGATGCTGGCTTTTTTCTGGGAGGGGAGCTGCACTGCAGGCAGGACCTTAGTTCCCTAACCAGGGATTGAACCCATGACCCCTGCACTGGGAGCTTGGAGTCTTAACCACTGGACTGCCCAAAAAGTCCCCAATTGGCTTTGACAGGAGCTAGATGGATGCCCTGGCCTCAGCCTTCCCAGCCAAGACCCAAGCAGGCAAGTGGGTTGGAATAAGCGATTCTAAGGCCTCCTGCAGCTCTCAGGTGCCTCTGGCTCCATGAGTTTGCATCATCAGACGTACTTCCAGAGTGCTCAGTCTTTCAAGGAGCCTTGTGGCCACTGTGAGAACAGATTTGGTTGTTCTTAATTTCTGGGCTTTACAGTGAAAATTCACCTGAGCCAGTGTTTTTGAAGATGCCGTTCTAGAAACTGCAGCAACAATTGTGCTGACAAAACTCACTTTATGTAATAACTCCTCTCTTCCATAACTGATCATTATCTTCTGAAGAGAGTGAAATTCAATAAACACCACCCCTTCCTCGTAGGACAGTGCTGGGAACCCAGCTCATGCCCTACAAAATCCTTATTGATTTGAATTGACCTACTAAACAGGAAGAACCCAGGAGCCACCAGTGCAGTTCCTAGGAACGGCAGCAAGTGGCAGCATTTCCTTTACTGTTTAACTAGCAGCTCCAGACAAGTAGCTGCCTCTCGCACAGTTGGAGGGATCAAGTCAACCTGACATTTCTCTATGTGTATGTATGTCCATATAGGACATTCTAACAGTGACTAGAATAATGACCAGGTTTTTCAGTCCTTCTCTGGGCAAGTGAGGCAGTGGCTGCATTAAAACACAGTATTGGGTGGGTCCTCCAGAGAGGGGTAACTCCAATACACCCTGGGGGCAGGGGCTGGCCTCACCATCTCAGGCTCCCGTAGGCATAGGGAGGGGGCAGGAATGAAGAAGAGATAGCAAGACCCCTTCAGCACTGTGCACTGGAAACCGGGAGGTAGCCTGACTGGGGCCTTCCCTGCAGGTCCCCAAGGCTCCCAGCATTAGGGCTTCTGCAGGCTGTACCACGGGAGTATGGAAGGATGATGGACAACAGCCTCCATCTAACCCAGCCAAACAAAGCTGGCTGCTTGTTTTATTTTTGTGTGAATTTCAAGGCGACAAAGAATCTTTGATATCTGGAAGCAATGTCCTTCACATATGCAAGCAGCCTGTCACCCCAGGACTTTCCTTCTAAGATCCAACCTCCCATTCATTCAGCCCTTGGCTGAACAGACCATAACTGCTGGTGGTGGCCCATGGAATGAAACATGTAAACTTATTTCTCCCAGAGCCACTAAACTAACCTGGCTCACTCCACTTTTATCCAGGGAATAAACATCCCCCTCCAGCCCCCATGACTGGTTAGTGCTCTTGTCCCATTTTACAAAATAGGAAGCAAGCTCAGTGCAGTGCAGTGCCTTCTCCAAGGCCAAGTCCAGTCAGGGGGCAGCCTCACAGGAGGCTCCTAGTGGCCACAGCCTTGGCCTGTTGCCTAACACAGGCTCCAAGCCTAGAGGGCGGTCACGGGGAAGATGACCCTCAGCAAAGAGAAGTTGTTGATATGTATTTGGTCAGAATGTTGGCTGAGGAACCCACAAAGTCACAGAATCATAATGTGGGCATGTGAGGAGACCCCAAAAAAACTTAGTGTTTTTCAACTGTGCCTCTTGGGGATTCTCATCCCAGAAGATCTCTGTTCATTGTGTGTGTGTGGGGGGGTGGTGGGGTGGGGGGGGGGGGAGGGTAGTATTTCCAGAGCACATGGGGCTCTAGACACCACCCCCTTCTCCATTCCACTTGACAGGGAGCAGCTCTTTCTGATTTATCTGATGGGCTTCTGCTTATATGCCTTGGCTTGACAAAAAGGTTTGAACATCATTGATATACTCCAGATGTTTCACTTTATAGGTGAGGAAAATGCAGACAAGGAGAGGCTCACCCAAGTCCATGTGGCTACCGTGTCCATCTGTCATCAAGATGCTCACCCCCAAAAAAGACAGTGGGGAAAGAGGTGTCACAGTGGATATGGGGACTGGACTATCTTTGGGTGGCTTGCTCTATTTGGGGAATTGGCCTCCCAGGCTGGAGGATAGAACATGCAAATCTGTTTCTGGTGGGGACTGCAATTGCAGTGAAGGTTCATGGGCTCCTGGGAGGGTGTGGACAAGTTACTCTCACAGTTACAATTAGATAAATAAGGGTAGGTGAACATGCAGGCTGGGAATCCACTGCTGGCTATGATCTATGATACCAGAGCCTGTATTATGTTGGTAACATTGGCTATTTATAGCTGAGGGCAATGAGGCCTCCTGGGGGCTCTGGTTTTCTTCCAGTGATCTAGAATAATAGCCATCCTGTACAAGATACCACAGAAACACTCAATTATCTCATTGCAGTTCTACCTCATGTGAGTGCCGACTCTTTCCAGAAGCCTTGGGCACATGGAGGATCATATAAGTTAGACCTGAGAATCAAACATGACTTTCATGAGTCCTAAATCTGATGTGATGTGGTAATACTCTATGGCCCATTCTCTTGGCTGAAATGCTCAGGCTGTAAAAATAGTGCTACTGTCCTTGAAAAATCATAAGGGAGGCTCGATAAGAGGGAATAGGAAGGGGCTTCATTTTCACAGTAAAGGAGCAGGAAACATCAAGAAAAGAAGGTTCATTCCTGAATCTGACAGGAGAAATTCTCTGCACAGCCTTTAAAGTCTAAAAATGTGAACTGAGTGCTTCTTTCCGTAAGAAGGAGAAAGCAAATCATAACCAGCATCTTTGGAGCCCCAGGGGCAGCAGCACTTACCTCCTCACCATTCTGGCCCAGCTCTACCTTGGAGGGGAACAGAGGGAGGGAGCAGGGCGGTTTCCTTCTGGTTGGTTTACTGGCGGGTGTCTAGAGGGAAGGGCGACAGACAGACACACAGAAAAAGAGAGAGAGCTAATCAGGCAACAGGGAGGAAGAGAAAGGAGTGGAAACTGGCTTTAGGAATGTTCAGGAATGTCTGATGGAGAAGAGAATGGAGGGAGGGTTGCACGTCTTTGCCAGTTAACTATCAAGTCACTCCAGTGAACTGTCTACCCATTCTGACTTTTAGCTCTACCCAGTGATCTCCTGCTGGCATCCTCTTTCACTTGAGATTCATCAGCCTGAAGCAACATTTCAAAATAACACTCGCATCCAGCTTCTGAGTACTGCCAGAGCCTTAGATCAGTACTCTCTCCTTCACCCTTTATAACATGCCTACCGCGTCTAGAAATTATGGATGGGTTTTTCAGATGGGAAAATAAAACCGCAAAACAACACATCTAAAAAAGCATTCTCATTCTCCCCAAGGGGCCATGATAAACCTCCCCCAACACTGGGGTGCCCTTTCCACATTCCACTTCTAAGGAGCTTCTCAGACTGTAGGACTAGAGAAAATCTGGCCCAGATTTCTTCAACATTACAAAGCCCCCTTTGACACTGTCCTCTCCACCAGGATTCTAGAATCCTCTGCTAACCAGATCCCTTCCCTTTCTGATCACTGCTTCCTATCTGAATGCACTTCCCTGTAAGTCCTTGCTTCCCAGTTCTCTGTTGGAATCTACCCTTGCTCTGAATTCCTAGCCTCAGGGGAGGAGCCTGGTGTGGGGACTTCTTTATTCTGCGCCAGCACAGGCCTGGCACAGCTGTGCAAGATCTAAATCTCCATCAGTGGGTGATGGAGCTGGATGAGCCCTGGGCTCCAGAGCCCCATCTCGGACAGCAGGCCTTTCAACGCTCAGCCGCATGTCTGCTCCCTCCTGGCCAAAGTATAAGCCTCACTCTGGTGAGGAAAGACCCTGCCCAGGCCCAGCAGCATGGCAACATTCCTTGCATTCAGAGAGACCCCTCTCTGACTTCGCTTCCTAATTTGGTAATCACTAAACCTCCTCCCTCCCCCTGCTCTGGGCCTGACCCAGACTTCCCCTTCCTCCAGCCCCCTCCCAGGAGAGGGGCTCTGATGCCGCCTGACTCACCTCCTTTGCAGCGGCTGCCTGCTCCCTGAACCGCCCAGCCAACTGGGCCACCGAGGGGGGTGCAGAGTCGTCCACAATGGCGTTGGTCTGTGCCGGCCTTTCCTGGCAAACCAAGGGGAAGCCAAAGTTAACCAGAAAATACGCACCTGGCACTCTGAGCATCAGCACAAGGGGCCACGCGAGATGCCTGCTATGTGACAGTGAGGTCTTCTCCCAGCGTTTTGCAATTGGCTTCTGCATCAGAGACTTTAGAAACTCATTCATCAACTGCATTTTGTATGAATACTTACAATGTCCTCGGCCCAGGGTGTGGCTCTGTCGATCTGGAAAGGAATTAAAGTTGCCCTGGGGGTGGGCCGTGGAGGGCCCAGGGAGCTGGGAGGCAGGACAAGGCTGGGGTCCTCATTCTACAAAGACCTGGCCTGCAGAGGGCTCTATCAGAGACACTGTCTCCCCTTAGTCAAAGGGAGCTTTGAAAACTGGAGGCTGGCAAAATGCACTGGAGAGTCCAGTGCATGATTGTATCTACTAGGATGAGCAAATGCCCTGAATTGAACTTAAAATTTTTTTTTTTAATTTGTGGCTGTGGGGGGTCTTCGTTGCTCCATGAAGGATTTCTCTAGTTGCAGAGAGTGGAGGCTGTTTTTAATTGTGGAGAGCAGGGCTCCTCACTGTGGTGGCTTCTCTTATTGTGAAGCATGGGCTCTAGGGTGTGCAGACTCAGTAGTTGGGGTACAAGGGCTTAGTTGCCTTGAGGTATGTGAGATCTTCCTGTACCAGGGACCAAACCCATGTCCCCTGCATTGGCGGGCGTTTTTTTAACCAATGGGCCACCAGGGAAGTCCTGGATTGAACTTTTGACAAGTATTTTTGCATCTTATTTCTCCTACTTGATTGAGTGCTTGGTCGTAGAAACGCTCAGAAAATATTTGTTGAACTAATAAACAACATGAGAGTCAAGTAGCATGGCAGATGAGAACCAGACTATCTGGATGTGACCACTGAGTTGCTCCATCTCCTTAGCTCAGTGACCTTGGGCAAATGACTTTCTCCTTCTGTACCTCGGTAGGGATAACACTAGCATGTTGTTCACTTGGTGGTTCTGCAGATCAAATGATTTACTATGTATCTAAAGTGTGGGGACAAGGCCCAGGACACAAGAGCTTCAGAAGCGTTGTTACTGCTACTTCTAAGAACCCTTGGCGATGACCTCAGTGAACCACGGTCACTGTTCACTCTCACGTGCCATTTGCCACCAAGGCTCATTCAATGAGTCAGCAAGCCCTGGAAACAGACACTTCACTTCTGCTTTATTACATGCGGCCTACAAAATCACCTGACTTTCATAATTTTTTAAAAATGTCCAGTCTTGGAAACATTCAGCTTTGATTTTTGGTGACCACGATGATGGCATTTTGCACACAGGCTGCAAACCTCTCCACTCTACCTTCTCATGTCTAGCTTGAAACTGAGAGAATCTGGGTAGCAGGTGCCCAACAAAGACATCTCTGTCTTTTCATGGAGCTCATGGCCTACAAGCATGCTCCAGCTGCAAACTTGCATCCCTCCACACACACACCCATGTGCATATGCACACACACACACTCTCACATACATGTCCTACACCCTCTTTTTTGTGCTGAAAGTGTCCCTGAGCTTTCTTATTTGAGTGCTCCCTCTGAAGGAAATATCACTGGTAATACCATGACGTTGTCCCATTGGAGCAGGAGGGGCAACCACCTGCCCCACACTGACCTCAGGTGAAGTTGAGTAAGTGTGGGCAGAACTTTGAGAAGAGGGCTTTGCTTAGAGATAGGAAAGAACTGCTGGACACGGAGCTTCTGATCTGTGAACAGGCTGTTCTAGAGGAAAAGGCAGGTCCCTGCTGTAAGTCAAGTTTATCCCCATTTCAGCCTAAATATCAAATTCTGATTTCAAAAAAAGATGTTAAAGGATTCACCTCTCTTCAAGATGCCAGAATTCCCCACAGCGCTGGAGAAGGGTGTGGGGAGCTTCAGTGCCCGCCCTGACGTGTACCCCACACTGGCCATGCCAGGCCTGGTCAGAGGTGAACATCATGTCCTCCTGGAACAATGGAGAGGCTCCAGGGACAGAGCAATTTATTAATTGAGCTGCTCCTGGCAAACATGCTGGGCCGGTCCGTCTGTCTGTCTCTCTGTCCGTTGCTATTTATTGCTCGCGTCCTGCTGACAGTGCACTTTACCTCAGCCGCGAAGGCGCCAATCACCGGTGGTGCAGGAAGAAACATTCCAGATAAAAATAGAGCTGAAGGGGAATCAGAAACTCCGCCCTAACTTCCCTTCTTGAAACCAGGCTTGGCAAGGGGTGAGAGAACTACAAGCCTTCTGGAAGGACTTAGGACTTAAAAGCTAGGTTGAAGGAAAGATTGTGATATGTCTGAATTTGCTTTCCTGGAGCCCAGTGAATGGGTTTTCTTTAGAATGTCTATGGACTCCAGAGCTTGTTGAAGCCTGGCAAACCCACTCACCACCAGCACCTCTCCAGATGCTGCTTCTCGTTCTGTGTTGTGGAAGAATGATTGATTGTTGCCTTCTCTCAGTTGGGCAGAAGTTCAGAGAGGGCAAGTAAATTAGCCCGAGTCACACAGGAGAGGCCAGACAGAATAATCTGAGAAACACTTGACTCCAATGCCTAATAATCCAACAGTGAACATCAGTTAAATAGCCTAATTTGTGAAGGTGCTTTGAAAACTGTAAAGTGATATATAAATCGTAAATCTACTATAAGCCACTGGGTTACACGGGTACGAAGGAGCAAGCATGGCTTTGGGGATGGTCGGGCACTGTGGTTTAGCCTGTTTGAGGCTTTGCCTGGATTTCTGCCTTGCACATCTGGCAGCTACCACTACTGACCTCTTCTAGTGGTTCAACATCACGCCACCTTGGCCCCAGGCAGGTGAGCAACATTTTTTCCCTCTCTCTCTCATCTCTCTCAGCCCTGAGGCTGGTTTGGGAAGGTCCTGCTCCTACCTTGATTGTTCTTAGATCTGAGCATTACTTTAGTGTCTCTGCCTCGTCCCAAACTTTCCTGGGACCCCCACCCCCACCCCACCCCCTAAGCAGCATTCTTTCTCTGTTCCAAAGTTATCCATTAAGTATTGAACACAGAGTCAGGAACACAGAAAGTCGTCCTCAAAGGGTGCCTTCTTCCCCACCTCCCATCCAACCCAGCTTGTGGTGTCAGGGTCTGGGCCCCTGCTCCCAGAGTCACTGACACCCTCAACTCCACCTGCACCCACCTCCAGGTCTTGGTCACGGTTTGGCCTCTGTGGATCCTTTCTTCCTGGGACCAATCTCCATGTCTTAAATCTATTTTCTGAACCCACTCCCACATGCGACCTGCTTTAGTTGACACTCATGCTTACAGATTGCAGCCCCCAACCCACCTTGCTGGGCCCAGAGCCTGCTGACCAAGCCCTTACTGCCACTGTTCCAGCCTGGCTCTGCCAGCAAGCTTGGAAACCACTCCTATGGTTCCCTCAACTTTGCTGAGGCCAGAAGAAAATCACCTCTGGAGTTTACTTTCTGTTTCTATGGGACTTTCTTCAGAGAACTGAGGAGCCCGTGTGTCTGGACAGCATGGAACTTCCCTCTCACTTTTGCCGTGATGAATAAATACAATCTGGATGCTGCCAACCATTCGCATAGTGGAAGCTTTGTGTACAGGACCAAGTCAGACTCTGCCCTGGCTGTGTCCATTTCCCCACCCTCCTCCTCGGCCCGGGTCTAAGTTTCTACCAGTCTGTGGTCCACGGTTTAGGGTCACAAGGCACCAGGGGAGGCCTCATCTACAGCGTGGGGGAGAATCAGTGAGGGGGTCTGCCTGGAGCCCGAGGAACCCCTGCTCTTAGCTAACAGGAAGGTTGTCTTGCTCACCAGAAACAGGACAGACAAGCCAGAGCCTCAAAACATAAGGTATGCTCGCTTCTTTGCTCTTTTAGAACTGCAGTGGATCTTAAGGTCACACCCGCTTCCAACTTACATCATTTTAAAAGGATCAACAGACAGTCTCTTTGGGAATGCCACAGTGATTCCTTCGTCTTTTTGTATGCTTACCTTACCTGAACTCTTCAATTCACCACCATGTTTAACCATTGCCATTCGGGAATGATGGAAAGGACAATGGACCAGGAACCAGGCTGGCCAGTTTGACGCACCTACCTTACTTAGAGCGGCTGCTACGTGGGAGGAACTGTTCTTATAGCACTTGATACGTTTTTCTCTCATTCTCACAACACCTCTTCTAGAACAGAAAGTGGCCCAGAATTGCTAACTCATTCTTCAAGTTAGTAAGTGCTGCATTATCTGGATTCCAAAGATCTCCTTCCACACAGACACGCTTTGTTAACTCTAGCCCTTCTCTTTAAGAGCTATCTCATCAGCAAACACCTCTGTCCTGAGCTCTGCGCTCAAGCAGTGAACAAGACCGAGTTCCTGCCCTTAAGGAGCGGCTACGCCAGCGAGGGGCGCAAACAGCAAACACAGAGCAGAGAAACAAGTAAGAGAACTTCAGTGCCATGAAGAAGAGAAGATAGGATGCTTTATCTATGGGGCTGTGAGCAGCCAGCTCTGAGGAGGAGTCATCTGAATTTCCAGCTGGGAAAAAGGTGGAAAGAAAACTGTTCTGAGCAGAAAGCACAGACAGGAACAAAGGGTGAGGGACAGAGAAGTGAAGTGTGGCAGGGACCTATCGCATCCAAAATATGAGGAGACATAAAGGATGAGAGGCAGTCTGGGCCCCACTGCATGAGGCCTTGAGGATCATAGCAAGCAGTTTGTATCAGTATTTTATTCTGAGTGAATGAAACACCATTTGGAGGGTTTTGAGGAGAGATGTGACCTGTATTACATATCAAAAGGCTGCCTGTAGAGAATGGATGACAGTGGAAGCAGAGGGGCCAGGAGGAAGGTTCTGGCAGCGGTAGAGCCGAGCAGTGATGGTGGAACGGACCAGGATTGTAGCAGCAGGTGGTAAAAGGGGTGGATCTGAAGGTAAGACAGCTGGGAATTATTGATGCACTGGGTGTGGGAAGTAAGAGAAAAAGGGCAATCAAGGAGAACTCCCAGGTGTTTGGCTTAGACAACAGAATGCAAGGAATATTTTTTCCTGGGTTGGGGAGGGTTTGTTGGAGTAAGATGTGGGTAGAGGTCAGTAGTTCTTTCTTGGTCATGAACGTTTGAAATGTCTATTAGATATCCATGTGTAGATGCAGGGTGGGAGTTACATATACACCCAAGTCTTAAATTCAGAGGAGGTTTCCAGGCTGGAAACAAAACTTTTGAGAGTCAGTAGATAGTGATGGTATCTGAAGTCACTGAACTAAATACAGTCAGAAGATATAGAGAAGAGGTCTAAATATAGAGAAGAGTCTCTGGAGAAGAGGTCCAGAGACTGAACTCCTTATTAGCACTGAGCTGCCTTTCATTCACAAAGGCGATGGGACTGCTCTTCTTATTCCAGGAGGAGCCTTGCAGACATTTTGGTGCAGACTGCAGACAGGCTGGGTTGAGGCCAGATTTCTCTGGCTTAGGTGAGAGAGGATCAGAAACCCTGAAATGCCATTGGAAGAGAAAGTCTTGTGTCCTGCATTCATGCAGCTGGGTCAAATATTCAGCACTTCTTGGGCATCTGAAGACACTGCATTGGAATAACAGTGACTGGGGAAGTGGGGGTTGGAGGGGTGGAGAGCAGGTGAAGAAGAAGAACAACAACTAAACAAGCCAGAAGAAGAGAAACAGGTACATATGAATGCTGATCCGCTATTTCACATTAAGGCCAAAAATATTCCAAATATTCCCTATCTCCCCACTTGTCAGCTTTAAGGATTTGAAAATGGCAAGTCCTTAGCCTCTGAAGTTCTATCCCAGGGAAAAACCCAGGTAGGATGCCCGGCTCATACAAAGGATCCACAGGCCATTCCCCGGGGAGTGCGCCACTCCATGGGTCCTCCAGGGCTTTCCCCTGCCTCCCAGGATGCGGTGCTACAGCCTAGGGGCCTGGACAGGGTTAAGCAACCCTGAGTCAGTGGACATCAGCCTGACTGCTTCAGTGGTCTTAGAAGCAGGGTAGCTCACAGTCCCCGGGGCCTGGCCAGCCACCCGGGTGGGGTCAGTGGGCTTGGTGGTGGTGGCACAGGCAGGGTTAGCCCAGGCACATTCCCAAGTAACAGCAAGGACAACAAAGCAATGGGAGGCAGCCATTCATCCTGAATGTCATGATGGTCTAGGACCTTATCAGTGCAATCTGGGAGATAATGTATGTGAAATTTCTCTGTGAAACCTGTCAATTGTTGTATAAGCATAAGGATAAAAATGCATTTTGAGTCTTGTGGGGTTGGGGATGTGCACGGATGATATGACAGGAACAGAAAGAACAGCTAATTCAGAGGTAAATCAAGTCTTGTCTCTGACACATACTGGGGGTAGATCTTTCCGAGCCTCAGGATCCTTGTTCGTAAGTGAGATTATTAACATCCACTGGCCTTTCCTCCAACCCAAAGTGCCATCAGTTGGCCATTGTGTGTGCATGCGTGCTATGCATGCGTGCTAAGCTGCTTCAGTCGTGTCAGACTCTTTGCAACCATATGAACTGTAGCCTGCCGGGCTCCTCTGTCCGTGGAGATTCTCCAGTCAAGAATACTGGAGTGGGTTGCCATGTTTTCCTCCAGGGGATATTCCTGACCTAGGGATCGAACCCTCATCTCTTACATCTCCTGAATTGACAGGCAGGTTCTTTACCACTAGCGCCACCCGGGAAGCCCAGTTGGTCTTTTCTCCAAAGCAAACTGCAACATGTGCCTGATGTCTGGAGCCTGCACCACCCTCCTCCCACTAACAGCAGGAGGTAGCCAATATCCTCAGAGTCCCTGCAAGACTCACAATCAGCCCTGTATGCAAGAGGCAGAGTGTACAGATCACAGGTTATGGTGCTGTATGTGGGGCAGTACAGCATACAGCTCAGGCTTCAATCCAGATGGCCAGGGTTCAAATCCAGGCTCTGCATATACGGCCTTGAACAAGTTACCTAACTTCTTTGTGCCTCAGTTTCCATCTGTAAAATGGGGAGACTACACCGAGGGAAGTCCAGGGCTGTCATCTAGTCTACGCTTGCCCTTTCATTCTCTCTGGGGCACAGGTCTCCCAGAGGGAAGCCCAGCCAGCTAAGATATGCTCCTTGCTGCTTTCTGCCATTCTTAGTTCATAAATGGGCAGTCATGAGTCGGTCATTGGCAGTCTACACTTAACAGATACTTAACAAGACAGATGGTTAACAGACATTCCTTTCCTGAGTTTTCAAACCATCCCTGAGAAACGGATGTGCATACTAACTAGCAATTAAGAAAAAATAAAGCTGACTGTAATTTTATGGCTTTTAGGGTCATGACCTAGGTCATGTCCCCTCTTCCTTCTCTCCTGCTTCTTCTGATTATGATTATTGCTATTATTTTATATGCTCTCCTATGACCTTAGGCAGGGAGCTCTCAGAGGCTTGCCAGTAAGGACACACTAAGTCCTGAGTATGGTTTTGGAGCTGCCCTTGCTCAAGACACATGAGCTAGCGAAACCTCAGCTTCCTCATCTGTACAGTGGGAAGAGCACCTACCTTGACCTCCTCTAGGGATAGTTGTGAGGCTCCCGGGATGGAGTGAATGACAGCACACTGGAGAAGAGATACACAGAGATGCACAGGATGGATACTGTGCACACCCAGAGTTTATGGCCTACTAAGGGACAGGGGTGATTAAGCAAGTATTTAAACTATGATCAGGGTCAGGGACTTCCCTGCTGATCCAGTGGCTAAGATTGCACTTCCAGTGCAGAGGGCCCGAGTTCAATCCCTGGTCAGGAAACTAGATCCCACATGCTGCAACAAAGAGTTCACATACCATGACTAAGACCTGGTGCAATCGATAAATAAATGATTTTTTTTTTAAAGTATGATGGATCAGCCAGTGCAGAAGGCAGAATAGCCCCCAAAGATGTCTACATCCTAATCGTGGAATCTGTGGTGATGTTAGGTTACATGGCAAAGGGTGCAGGTGGAATTAAAGTTGTTAGTCAGTTGACCTTAAAGTGGGTCACTCCCCTGGGTTATCTAAGTGGGCCCAATGCAATCCAAAGTGCTCTTAAAAGTAGGAGAGGAGGGCAGAGGAGTCAGCGTCAGAGTGATGGGATATGAGAAAGACTTGACCTACTATTGCTGGCTTTGATGATGGCGGAAGAGGCCACATGCCGGAATGCAGGTAGCCTCTAGAAGCTGGGAAAGGCAAGTCTCCAGAAGAAAGGCAGCCCAGCCAACATCTTGATTCTAGTCCCAGTGAGATCTGTTTTGAACTTCTGACCTCCAGAACTATAAGATAATAAATTTATATTGTTTTGGCTGCAAAGTTTGTGGTCATTCATTGCATCAGCTATACAGAAGTAAACCAGGCAGTAAGTACTTGCTGACCCACTGTGGGCTCTGAGGTCTGGGCACACGGTGCTGAAGAAGAGAGTCCTGAGTCCATACTCTTGCTGGAGTTCACATTCCAGGGGAGACAGGCAGTGACCCAGTAAGTGAGTGCATGTTGGTGCCCTGAGTGGTCGGTCACAGGAGGCCTACCCAAGGAGGAGCAGACGGAGGTGACATTGAGTTCAGGATGTTGTGACTGGAGAAGGACAGGGTGAAAAGCATAACAGGGGCACCCAGTCTGGCTAGAGGTATCCAGGAGGGCTTCTAGAAGGAAGCCCCAACCTGGACAAGCTTGAAGGGTGGGCAGAGTTAGTCACTCTTCTGCTGAGGGAGCCACATGCGAAGGATGCAAGGCTGGGGCTCCTCACTGAACTACCAGAGGTCCCTAAGCCTGGTTCACGGCATGTGGCCTGAGGGGAAGATGAGGCTGCAGAGGAAACAGAAGCCAGAGCGGACCCTGTTCTCAGGGCCATGCTAAGTCATTGGAAGGTTTTTAGAAAAAGAGTAAAACAGAGGGTCCACTAAAACAAATGGATTTATTTCGATGGTCCCTTTGGCTGCAGCGTGAGAAATGGATGGGCCATTGCCATCGTCATGAAAGGTACGTTTATTTATTTGACTGCACTGGGTCTTAGTTGTGGCACATGGGATCGATCTTTGTTGCAGCATTCAGGATCTTAATTGCAGCATCTGGGATCTAGTTCCCTGACCAAGGAGTGAACCCAGGGCCCCTGCTTTGGGAGACTAGAGTCTTAACTACTGGACCACCAGAGAAGTCCAGCCAAAAAGGTTTTGATGAATAGGAATCTCTGGTCACTGATTTACAATTGCTACCTGTGTTGTATCATTATGATCACTTCTTGCAAATCTGCAAATCTTCAGCAGAAGTTCTACTGAAAGCAGCAGCTTGTATTTCTGGGTGCTTTTTAAAGGCAGTAGAGTGAGTAATCAAGCATCTATGGCCCACAGCTGGTAAAGCAATGCCTTCAAGAGGCAGAGTTTATTGATTCAAACACTAGTAGATAATGAGCCAGGGATTCACGGAGTGTTTAGGTCTCCTAGGCTTACAGGAAAATGGAGAGCAAGGATTCAGTAGAGGCAGAAAACTGGGACCAAGATCAGATAAGTTCATCTAGGAATTAATAACTCTCTCAAGGATGACTTAGACATAGGGTTGGAGTCAACACTGTAGATCTCAAGAGTATAAGACCAGACAGAATGGTGCCCTGAACTAGGGGAGGGTCCATGGAGATCGAGAACATTAATAGGAACTTAAAAGCAACTTAGGAAAAAGGACTGTCTGGAACTAGTGACTGACCAGGTAGATGCAGAGAGGAGTCAAGATGCTGCCCAGGCTTCTGGCTCTGTCTGCTGAGTGGACAGGGGTGCCATCCACAGAGATGGTGAGCCCCAGTGAGAGCAGGGCTAGGAGGAAAGAGGCAAGAGGTGGCTAGAGAAGGAAAAGGTGCCAGAAGGGGAGAGTGATCACAGCAGAGGGTCCAGGATGGATCCTTGAAAGCTTGGAATTTTTGGAGTCAGATGAACCTAGGTTTGAAACTTGGCTCCTGTTACAAAGTGATGGCTGAGCTCGAAGACAGGCTGGGTGAGTGGAGGCTAGAAAGGAGATGGAGAGGGTCCTGGGATGAAGAGGAGGAAGCAGTAACTTCGCGGTTCAGGCAGGGTGCCTGCACCACCAAAGTTGTCTTCTCCTTCCAACTGTAGGTGTGCAGAGGGGAAAATCAAATTCAACCTTGTGAGCCTGGCAGCCTCAGAGCAGTTGGCTTTTGTTTTTGTTTCTTCTTTTTAGGGGAAAGGGGAAGAGTGTGAAAGAAATGCTTACATAGCTAGCTTAGGGGATTCAGGGGATTCACAGCCTAGGCCAACAAGTAAATCTACAATCCATCTGCTCTTCAGAGAGAATTCAGAGACTCCTGTCATGTGGTCTCCATGCTGGTTAGTCCCCTAAGAAGCCTGATTTCTCTGAGAGTCCCTCTGACTCCTGGGGTTTGCTGCAGACACCTGGAGGCCTCCTAATAATATCCTTCACGGGGGACCATTTCTGCTTCCCAAGCAGGAGTGACGTGTGAGTGAATCCTGAGGCCTGGGACATTTGTCCTTCATGTCCCAACAGAAAGCCCAAGCATTCCTTCTAAGATTAGAACAAGTTGCTCAAGGACAAGGGCCTGCGTCCCAGTTAGCTGTAGCCTCTCCTATTACAGCGGCTCCTCTTCCTTCCCTCCCCTTCCCCCTTGCAGTCTGGAGCTGGACTCTTAGCAGGATGTCTCTTGGGATGCTCTGTGGGTTGGGTCACACTGGGCAGGGTGTAGTGCTGGGTTCTAGGCTTCTTTTTGTTTTGCCACATCTTGGATTCATTTATTCATTCATTTTTCCTGTACTCCAGGACGTGTGCCAGGATATACCAATGAACAAGATGATGCAGGTCTTTTCATAATGGAAATTGCAGTCTAATGAGGGCAACCGTTCAGCAACCATCATTATTTTTACTCCAGTTTATTGTTTCTTAGGGTGTACTATTGCCTGGAAAATCCCATAGATGGAGGAGCCTGGTAGACTGCAGTCCATGGGATTGTGAAGAGTCGGACACAACTGAGCGACTTCACTTTCACTTTTCACTTTCATGTATTGGAGAAGGAAATGGCAACCCACTCCAGTGTTCTTGCCTGGAGAATCCCAGGGACGGGGGAGCCTGGTGGGCTGCCATCTGTGGGGTCGCACAGAGTCGGACACAACTGAAGCGACTTAGCAGCAAACACTGCAGAGGGAAAGGACTAGAAAAGCAAGTGATAAGGGGATCTGACCCAAAGATGTGATGTTTAAACAGAGGTCTAAAAGATAAGAAGTGATCCAAGCAGTGTGTGTGTGTGATAAGGAAGGGAGGGGTATAGCCAAGGGCATTCCAAGGAGAGTTTACCCAAAGGCCTGGAAATGAGAGGAGCAGGATGTGTTTGAGGAAATAAAAGAAGGCCAATGTCTAGAACTCAGTTCAGTTCAGTCGCTCAGTCATGTCCGACTCTGTGCGACCCCATGGACTGCATGTAGAATGCCAGGCTTCCCTGTCCATCACCAACTCCTGGAGCTTATTCAAACTCACGTTCATCGAGTTGGTGATGCCATCCAACCATTTCATCCTCTGTCGTCTGCTTCTCCTCTTGTCTTCAATTTTTCCCAACATCAGGGTCTTTTCCAGTGAGTCAATTCTTTGCATCAGGTGGCCAAACTATTGAAGTTTCAGCTTCAGCATCAGTCCTTCCAATGAATGTTCAGGACTGATTTCCTTTAGGATGGACTGGGTGGATCTCCTTGCAGTCCAAGGGACTCTCAAGAGTCTTCTCCAACACCACAGTTCAAAAGCATCAATTCTTCGGTGCTCAGCTTTCTTTATAGTCCAACTCTCATATCCATACATGACTACTGGAAAAACCATAGCTTTGACAAAACGGACCTTTGTCAGCAAAGTAGAATGTCTCAGCTTTTTAATATGCTGTCTAGTTTGGTCATAACTTTTCTTCCAAGGAGCAAGCATCTTTTAATTTCATGGCTGCAGTAATCAACTGCAGTGATTTTGGAGCCCCCAAAATTAAAGTCTCTCACTGTTTCCACTCTTTTTCCATCTATTTGCCATGAAGTGATGGGACCTGATGCCATGATCTTAGTTTTTGAATGTTGAATTTTAAGCCAGCTTTTTCACTCTCCTTTTTCACTTTCATCAAGAGGCTCTTTAGTTCTTCTTCACTTTCTGCCATAAGTGTGGTGTCATCTGCATATCTGAGGTTATTGGTATTTCTCCCAGCAATCTTGATTCCAGCTTATGCTTCATCCAGCCTGGCATTTCATATGATGTACTCTGCATATAAGTTAAATAAGCAGGGTGACAATATACAGACTTGACGTACTCTTTTCCCTATCTGGAACCAGTCCGTTGTTCCATGCTGTTATAACTGTTGCTTCTTGACCTGCATACAGATTTCTCAGGAGGCAGGTGAGGTGGCCTGGTATTCCCATCTCTTTAAGAATTTTCCACAGTTGTTGTGATCCACACAGTGCATCAAAAGGCTTATCAAATACCCACAGTTTTGCAAGCTTGTTTCTTTCTGCCATAAGCACAGAAACCGTGTGTTATTCATGTCCCCACCCCCTAGCCTATTACCATATTCAGTGCGCAATAAATAATGTCAAATGAATGAATGAATGATGCATCAGTAAACCAACACCAATGGGCTGACACTGTGAGGGCTTGATAAACATAGAACAGGGCCTCAAGGTAAAAATGGAAACAATGTGTCAGCCAGGGTTGGCTCTGGGCATACCAGGCTTGAATATTTTCATTAAGGTTCACTGAACTGAGCCAAGGTCACTGGAATAGTATAACTAGAGGGCAAAGAATGAGACCTTCCCTGATGAATCCACTACTTAAAAATCTGAGCCTCCAGTTTCTACTTGGAGCCAAGGAATGCATTATAATTTCATATTTCCCATCCCTGGGTTTATCTGTCTTCTTTCAGACACATTTCATCAAGGAGCCACTGAGGCAGGGAAGGCATGGGTCTCCTATCAGTGTAGAATGGTACCTGCGCAGGCTGTGAAGTCCACATCTCTGCTCTGATCTGGATTTCACATAGCTGTAGCTGTGAAATTTCACATTTCTGTAGCTGTCCTCAGACACTAAGGCTGTCCTCCCCAACCTTGCTGCCCAGGGATGGTCCAGGCAGGAATCCATAATCTTTGGTATATCAAAGAGGCCCCATGCAAAGCACAAGAAAGGTTCTACCTGCCTTAGAAACTGACTCATTGGGATGAGGCCAAAAGGGTCCTGAAGCAGAGAGAAGAAAAGAAAACACCAGGCTGAGTTAAGTTGCTTTACTTGAAAAGTCTATTGGGTTTTATAGGGCAAAACAGCTGACTGGGAAAGGCCCGGGTGGGGTGTTGACATTCAGCTTGCAGATGGCCTGATCTCTCTCTTCCACCTGCTCTTCCCTCTGCCTGCTCCCTTTGGGCCTGGGACTGATTCATATTTGGGAGTGTCCCCTCCAGTCACTGACTGAGGGTCAAGGGTCAAGAGTCCCACAGGAGTCCAGACCTGCTGGGCTGCTCAGGCCCGCTCTGTTCAGCATCCTCCCCATACCGAGTGATTCTGTTTATACCTACTACCACTAATCAAATGGCTCTCTTTAGAAAGCCATTTCTAAAGAATTTTGAATTAGTTTGGTTTTGAATTAGTAATAGTAGTCTTTGTATTGTATTTTCTTAACAATAATAAAGCGGATAACTTATTGAAAGCTTATTGTGCTGAACATGAAAAGATGTTCACTAGTTATTCGGAGAAGGCAATGGCACCCCACTCCAGTACTCTTGCCTGGAAATTAGAGAAATGCAAATCAAAACTATAATGAGACATCACCTCACACCAGTCAAAATGGCTCTCATCAAAACATCCATGAACAACAAATGCTGGAGAGGGTGTAGAGAGAAGGGAACCTCCTTACCTGTTGGTGGGAATGTCAACTGGTACAACCACTATGGAGAACAGTACAGAAATTCTTTGAAAAACTAAAAATAGAGCTACCATATGACCCTGAAATCCCACACCTGGGTATATAACCAAAGAAAAACATGGTTCAAAAGGATACATACAGCCTAATACTCACTGCAGCATTGTTTCAAATAGCCAAGACTGGAAGCAACCTAAATGTTCATCAAAAGAGGAACGAATAAAGATACACACACAATGGAACTTAACTGAGTCATCAAAAAGAATGAAATAATGTTCTTTGCAGCAACATGGTTGGACCTAGAAATTAGCATACTGAAAGAAGTAAGTCAGACAGAGAGGCAGAAACAGCATGTGACATCCCTTACATGGGGAATCTAAAAAGACATGATACAAATGAACTTATTTACAGATAAGAAACTGACTCACAGACTTAGAGAATGAACTTATGGTTGTTGGGGGAAGAATGGGGGAAGAGATAGTTAGAGAGTTTGGGATGGACAGACACATACTGCTTTATTTAACTTTTTATTTTCTACTGGGAAATGGACAGAGGAGCCTGGTGGGCTACAGTCCATGGAGTCACAAAGAGCTGGTCACAACTGAGTAACTAAATAACAACAACATATACGATTAACAATGTTGTGATAGTTTCAGGTGGACAGCGAAAGGACCTAGCCATACAGATATATGCATCCATTCTCCTCCAAACTCCCCTCCCAGCAAGGCTGCCACATAACACTGAGCGAAGTTCCCCGTGCTATACAGTAGGTACTGGTTGGTTACCCAGGACGACTCCATGTACATAACACTCTTCCAAAGGCAAAGCTATAATGACAGAAAGCAACTCACTGATCGCCTGAGACCAAAGATGGGGCAGGCGGTTGACTATAAAGGGTACGAGGGAACTTTTGAAGTGAAAGAAACAATCTATATTGTGATTGTGGTCTGTATCTGTCAATACTCATCAAATTGTCCTTTTAAAATAGGTGAATTTTATTGTGTGTAAATTTTATCTCATAAATGTGATAAACAGCTTTTGAAATAAAAAACACATGCTCAAAAAATAAAAGACAAAAGGTTGAGGCACACTCCCCCCCGCATGAGGTCTTCTTTCATTTGCCCTGGGGGTAGGGGAGTCGGCTCAGTTCCAGGGTGCCAGCCCCATGGACCTCAAAGCATTGGCAAGAAGGCACCAAGGCCACAGGAGGCTGGCAGCCTCTTGCAGCTGCGAGGAACAGGCCACATCCAGCCATTCCTGTCCCAGGGCAGCCACCAGCACTCTGGAAGCAAGAATGCTGATGAGAGCACAGAATCTGGCACTTGACAAGTTCAGGTATGAATATAATTTGTGGGTTGTTGGGTTGCAGGTAACTGACTTAACTACTCAGAGTCTCATCTGTAGAATGTGGCTAATAACACCCCCTACAGACTCATGACAATACTAAGAGATAGTGTTTGATTAGTTTGGAAAGATCCTCTGGAGTAGGAAATGGCAGCCCACTCCAGTATTCTTACTTGAAAAATTCCATGGACAGAGGAGTCTGGTGGGCTACAGTCCATGGGGTCTCAAAGAGTTTGCCATGATTGAGCACACATGCAGTGTGGGTCCAAACCCAAATCCTGCCTCTTACTCTGTGTGTGATCTTAGGCAAGACTTAGCTTCACTGAGCCTCAGTTTCCCCACTCATAAAATAAGGCTTATAACAGCACTTATCTCATATGATTGTTATAAAGCCCAAATGAGATCATAAATGTGCATAAAGTCCCAGCACAGTGCCTGGTACATGGGAGCTTTCCCTCCCATCTTGGCTCTTGTTGTTACACCTAAGACACTGATTGCCACCCACTCAGTAGGTATTAGTTGGGACGTGGGCCCCCTTGCACGCCTTGTAGGGTCAGCAGGCTGCTGCCTGTTGGCCCTGAGTAACTGCAAGGGGGCAGTAGGGACCTGTTGCTAAGTCATTTTCATTCCCATTCTGTAGAACAAGTCTGCAGACCTGCTGGACTGGCATTGCATCTTAATGTCAGAGGAATTTACAAATAGGAATTTTCTGAACCATACTAAAGGGCAGGCTGGCTAACTGAAGTGAGATTCTAGGCTCCAGCCATAAGTAGCCTAACTTGCAGGGCCGTTCATGTGTGGGATTTTAGTTGGATGTTTCTGGTATGTGGAGTTGGGTAAGGAGAAGTAAGACCAGTCATCAAAGGGAAGTCTACTTCTGGCTTCTGCAGGTGAGGAGAGTCCTGCCTTTCACCCAGACCCCTGCACCAAGAGGAGGCAGGACTCAGCCTCATGGCCAGAGTTTGAGGGTTGTGCCTGCCCCTGTAGGTCCAAGCCTAATCAGGGACCCTCAGGGGCTGGTGGGTGCATGAACGGCTGGAAAAGCTCTCCAGGGAACATGCTTGGATTCAAAGGATGCAGGAAGTGGGAAGAAGAAATATGTCTGGGCAGACATGTTTTGTCCTGCAAAGTCAGAAGAGAAGATCCAGATGAGTCATTTCAAGAGAGGAGCATTCTAGGGGCAGGGGAGGCCGCTGACCCAGCAGTCCGGAGAGCTGTGTGAACTCTCCACCCCTCTCTGCCCTTCTGTCTCCTCATCCCTAGGATGAAGAGCTTACCCAGCATGCTTTCCAAGGCCCTTTGCAGCTGGCTAACTATTTTTTTTGACTTTAACATCACTAAGAGGAAATTGGGAACACTGAGGTTATCTTCCTCATGTGGATGAACGGAGGTGGATACCCGACTAAATTTAGGCAGAATCAGAGCAAACTCTGAAAGGAAGATCGGGAATCCCAAGTGATATTACAGTGATATTACACCCCTTCCCCCCACCATTTTGATACACAGCTCTATAAAGAACCCCATCCCTCTTTCTCTTGTCTCTTCCAAAGAAGATTCTAAGAATGGAACACTTCCTACTCTCAAACCAGGAACCAAATGGTAATCCGATATAATCCCTTCCTTCCATATTAGCAAACTAGGGTTGGTAATTCTCTTAAAGAGAAGAGTTTTAGGACAGAGAGATGACAGGGCTCAAATAGCCTCGGGGGCATTTAGAAGCCAATAAAGAGCAAAGTGGGGACTTTCCTGGTGGTCCAGTGGCTAAGAACCCCCCTTGCAATGCAGGGAACATGGGTTCGATCCCTGGTTAAGGAACTAAGATTGATCCCACATGCCACAGGGCAACTACAACAAAGACCCAGGCAGCCAAAATAAAAAGTAAATAAAATAAGAGGAAGGTGGGTGAGAAATCAGTAACAAAGAACAATACCAAGCACAATCAAGGGATAAGGGCCAAAAGAAGCATAAACTGTATTAGCAGAGTTCAGGTTTTTCTCCAGGTTCACTGCTGCCCAGCTGGGAAAACCATAACCCTCATTTTGGTTTCCTCTGAAAGTCATACAAAGAAGGAATGAGTACAGGGATTGTTTTCTTTCATTCACACCCTTTGGCCTATTGCTTTTTTGCCATCCACACACCAAGGGCTCACCTCCTTAGTCAGCTTCAGAGCCTCACAGTTCTGAAGCAAGAACTAGGGGCTCTAAGAATACAACAGGCCAGCAGGAACACATTTGGAGTAGACACGGACCCCCTAAGGTGAGCGACTCTCTGGGGCCCTGAGGGGGAGGGGAGGGACTGTTTTTCTGGCAGGGGCTCCCAGGCTCTGAGCAGAAGTTCCTCACAGGAGACCCTAGAAAAATCCTCCTAGTATGGAACACAGAAATATGCAGGCCCCCAGCTCAAGAGACATGAGTACAAGGCCTAAGATACAAGTAAACCAACTTCCTCCTGCTCCCTCCTTATCAGCAATTGTACCGCCCGCCACCATATGCATGAAAAATCTCTCTCTGGACAACGGCCAAAGTGCTTCTCATGTAGAGATTTGAGCAGATAACTCACAAGATGGTTTGGTTTTCTTATGGACAGTCCAACAGTACTTCATCCCACCACTCCAGCACACCTATAAATTATACCTCTGAGCTACCTTTCAGCTGCCATGGCTCTTTCAGGAGAGGGGGCTCCACTCTTAGTGGCTCCCAGGCCACATCACACAGAGAAAATCTGGGATTGCAGAAAGCAGGGAACACAGATGGCGCTCATTTCCACCCCAGGATCAGCATGGGGCCGATAGACCAGACTGGCCACTCTGGCTTGTCTGCTATTATCTTGCCGTCCAAGCACAGGCTGTTGTGATGCAATTTCAGAGAACTCATAGTTCCAGATCCATCTCCTCTGGACTTCATTTCCTCCTCTATAAAATGGAAATGAGATCTACTACATAGGGTCATTATCATGATGAAGTGAAACATGCATGGGAAGTATCTTATCAGCCAATATTCATTGATCGATCATTCCTATTTAATACTTTCCATTGATTTCACCTAATGAGGCCAAGAACTATCTCACATTAGAACTTGTTTGGTAGTCAGCACCTTAAGTTAAGCAGAGATTTTGGTGGGTCCATAGTTGTAGGTATTTTAAAGTCAAGTGAGATTTAGGAAGATTCAATATTCCTACAGAGTCTTGGTTAAACAATTTAGTGAAGGCAGAAGGAAGTTCAGAACTGGACATGGAATAATAGACTGAATCCAAATTGGAAAAGGAGTACATCAAGGCTGTATATTGTCACTCTGCTTATTTAATCTATATGCAGAATACATCATGTGAAATGCCAGGCTGGATGAAGCACAAGCTGGAATCAAGATTGCTGGGAGAAATACCAATAACCTCAGATATGCAGATGATACCACTCTTATGGTGGAAAGTGAAGAAGAACTAAAGAGCCTCATGATGAAAGTGGAAGAGGAGAGTGAAAAAATTGGCTTAAAACTCAACATTCAGAAAACTAAGATCATGGCATCAGGTCCCATCACTTCATGGCAAATAATAGATGGGGAAATAATGGAAACAGTGAGAGACTTTATTTTTGGGGGCTCCAAAATCACTGCAGATGATGACTGCAGCCGTGATAATTTCAAGATAATTCCAAGATGCTTGCTTCTTGGACGAAAAGCTGTGAGCAACCTACAAAGCATATTAAAAAGCAGAGACATTACTCTGCCAACAAATGTCCATCTAGTCAAAGCTATGGTTTTTCCAGTAGTCATGTATGGATGTGAGAGTTGGACTATAAAGAAAGTTGAGTGCCAAAAAATTGATGCTTTTGAACTGTGGTGTTGGAGAAGACTCTTGAGAGTCCCTTGGACTGCAAGGAGATCCAACCAGTCCATCCTAAAGGAAATCAGTCCTGAACATTCATTGGAAGGACTGATGCTGAAGCTGAAACTTCAATATTTTGGCCACCTGTTGCGAAGAACTGACTCATTGGAAAAGACCCTGATGCTGGGAAAGATTGAAGGCAGGAGGAGAAGAGGACAGCAGAAGATGAAATGGTTGGATGGCATCACCAACTCAATGGACATGAGTTTGAGTAATCTTTGGGAGTTGGTGATGGACAGAGAGGCCTGGCGTTCTGCAGTCCATGGGGTCACAAAGAGTCGGATACAACTGAATGACAGAACTGAACTGAAGGAAGTTCCTGAAAAATGAAAAGCAATCAGCCAACAATTTTGGAGGAGGGGACAGTTACGGAGAAATTAAGTCATGGTCCCTGTTCTGTTGAAGCTGACAGTTCAGCTGGGGAAACATGAAGCAAAAGTGGATCAAACACAAAAGCAAGTTAAGCAGACAATGGCACAGAAGCTGTATGCATATAGGCATGATCGATGGCCCAGGGATCAGCACATGCTGTAAATGTGGATGTGTCAGAAGACCCAGGAAGGAGAAGTGGTGGAGTAAGAATGGGGGCGAGGGGACTGGATCAGAAGGTGCTTACAGACAGTGCTCCAGAGACAGAATGTTTGTTCATATCCTCACTCTGGTCCTTGGGCAGGTAACCAACCTCTGCAAATTTCAGGGGCCTCATCTGTAAAGTGAGGATAGCAGTATTTGCATCATAAGCTTGGGTAAGAATCAAGTGAGGTATATAGTATTCAGTATAGTCTGGCACATAATAGTCCTCACTAAATGCAGTCTATTATTATATTTGAAGACAAGGTATTTGGAATTTATCCTGAAAGGGTAAATCCAGCAAGGAGTTTAAAGGAAAACATTTGTCCTGAGTTCTTCCCATGCAAACCAGAACTGCAAAGGGACAGTCAGGCAGTGATGAAGACAATCTTTTGGAGAGAGGGTTGGACATTAAAGGGAGGGTGGGGGACCCAGCTCAGATGGCAGGAAAGAACTCTGTGATCCTAGGAGGTCCTGCGGCAGGGATATGGAGAGTTCAGGAACATGTATCCCACCAGAAAGAAGGACAAAATATAGAAGAGTGCTGGGGAAATGGATGGAAAAACTTCTATTTAAGGAGCAAATGGGGGAGGGCACTGGTGGGGAAGGGAGGAGAAGACAGAGGCTAAGAGCTGAGGACAGAAAAATTCCAGGCTGGTATCAGCTATAGAATCTGGGCAGAGAATGCACACGTGGTCTTAGGGGAGCCTGTGATAACAATTTCCAGCATGCTTTGTTAATTTCCCACACCTGCCTCTGGGGTTCATTGTCATTGTGAAGGCAAACTGAGATTAGTTAGCTGAAACATAAGGTGTAACAGCAAAGTATAGGGTAAAGAGTGTTAAAATGAAACATTTCCCTTTTTAACTAAGAAGAAATCCCAGAGGCTGATATATGTGTGTGTGTGTGTGTGTGTGTGTGTGTAAGTCCCTCTGCTAAAAACAAATCCTCAGGGGTAAAGAATTTTCCTGCCAATGCAGGAGATGCAAGAGACTGGGGTTTGATCCCTGGGTTGGGAAGATTCATTGACAGATCCTGGCAGGCTCACAGGGTCACAAAAGAGTTGGACACGACTGAGCATGCGTGTGTACACGCACTATAAACAAAAGAAAAACTTTTGTAATGGCAAAAATACTATAAATGAAGTAAAAAGAAAACAATAGACCCAAAAAATTATTTGTAACACAGATGAAAAGGAGATAATATCTGTTATATAAAATCCTCTCACAAAATGATGGGAACAATATATAAGAAAGGATATAAATAAGCAAGGAATTCCCTGGTAGCTCAGCTGGTGAAGAATCTGTCTGCAATGCAGGAGACCCAGGTTCAATTTCTGGGTCGGGAAACCCTGGAGAAGGTATAAGCTACCCACTCCAGTATTTTTGGGCTTCCCTGGTGGCTCAGATGGTAAAGAATCTGCCTGCACTGTAGGAGACCTGGGTTTGATCCCTGCGTTGGGAAGATCCCCTGGAGGAGGGCATGGCAACCCACTCCAGTATTCCTGGCTAGAGAATTCCATGGACAAAGGAACCTGGTGGGCTACAGTCCACAGGGTCCCAAAGAGTTGGGTATGACTGAGCGACTAAGCACAGCACAGCACAAATAAGCAATTCATAGAAAAGCAGATTTTAAAAGCCAATAAACATAAAAAGATGCTCAAACTTACAAGTTTTCAGGCAAATGCAAATTAAATTATTAATAGCACTAAGATTTCTCTTTATGCGTATCAGATAGGCAAGGAGAGGGGAGAGAGGAAAAAACAGCCATCGCTCTTTGGGAAATGGGAAAAGGAACCATCGCAGATTGCTGGAGGAAATTGAGCTGTATGGCCTTTTAGGAAATTATCTGGCAACATTTAGATTACACAAATCTTTTGACTCAGCCCCATGCTCCACAGACATATAAGCCCCAGTATATAAAGACATGGAGGTTGACTGCAACGCTGTTTATAGAAGCAAAACTCTGGAAACAAATTGAATACCCATAAAAGGGGAAATGTTTTGTGGTCCATTCACATTAACAAGCTATTATGAAACCATTAAAAAGGATGAATTAGAGCATTCCAAACTTCCATGAAAAATTGTAAAGTGAGAACAGTAAGATGCAGAGAAATGTGTATACTATGATCCTGGTTTTATAAAGCAACAACTAAACAATCTATCCCCATCTGTGTCTATGTGTACATATACCTATTCATCATATGTGTGTATAATGTATATGTAATAATTTATATGCGGGCTTCCCTGGTGGATCAGAGGTAAGGCATTTGCCTGCCAATGCAGGAGATGCAGGTTCGATCCCTGGGTTGGGAAGATCCCTTTAAGAAGGAAATGGCAACCCACTCCAGGATTCTTTCCTGGGAAATCCCATGGACAGAGGAGCCTGATGGGCTCCAGTCCATGGGGTTGCAAATAACTGGACCTGACTTAGCAACTAAACAGAAACAACGACAATATGTATAGTTAAAGAATATGAAATATCCTACAGAAAGGTATATATGAGGTTTCTGGAAGCTGAGGTGACGGGGAGGAGAGCTGATTTGGAGGAGGCAAAGCAAAAGAAAAACACTGCCTGTAAAAACTCAGCATGCTTGCTATGATATCAGTCATGTAAAATGGTGTACGTATATTTGAAAGAGTACATTAGAACTAATTCATAGGGCTGTCCATGATTATGTTATCAAGGAAAAGAAACCAAGTTGCCAAGACATAGTATGAAAACCATCAAATTAAATTTTTTTTTAAATTTTGAAATGAGAGTTTCAAGCTTACTCACCAAATCTTTTGGGGAAGTCTGGTGTGAACAAATACTTGGAAAAAACTTTGTAGCAAGTTGTCAGTATTCTCAAAATATCAAAACAAGGGCTTGGGCGTTGAGGGACAGGACACATATGCCGAGGGGGGAGAAGGACGAAATGAAGTTCCTAATTCCATAAATATATTGTGCCACTAGTTTGAAAACATGACCCTAAAGCTGTTTTTAGGTTTACTAAAATTTAGACCAATTTGCCCCATTTGTAATAGCTCCCCAAACATTTTTAAATGTTCTCTTTTTGCTATTACAAACTGCTCTCTGCTCAAGGAAACGATCAATCTGAAGCCAAAATGTCCCCTTCCGTCTTAGCAGATACTCTGATTTTCTATAAAAGTCTTGGATGGCTCAGCATGGACTCATTTATTCCCTGGTGATAAGCAATGTCCCCTGGGGGCTTACGTATTCATTACTTTTGGAAAGGAAAAAGGGATCAGTAATCAATATTAATTGAGTGCTTACTATGTTCAGGGCATATCACAGACATAGCTCACTGAATTCTCAACAGTCTTGAGAAGTAAATATTATTAGCCCTATTTTACAAGGAAGCATAAAGTCACTTTTCCAGAGGCACATGCTGGTATACTGGAGTTGGGTTCACAACTTGGCCACTCTGACTTTTAGTATAACACAGACATCCTCCCTTCTTTGAAAGCTACTTCTACTCTAGATGTCAATGATGTAAATTCTGAGCAGGGGCTGCACTGTGAGAATGCAGCCTGACAGCTGGGAGTAATGACCTCTTTCGGAGTAGATGGAAAAGGGTGTAAGACCCATTAAGGTCCTGAGTGTACTTTGCAACCTGTTTCCACAACCCTCTCCCACATCATTTGGGATGGGCCTTGCAAACCCTAGAGCCTTCAGAGACCAGGCAGGAAATGTAAAGGAAGGGGTAGGGGTTTGGGAGAAAACCCCTGCCTTCCCAGATGGTCTTCAGGTCGAGCCCACTGCCTGCATGGGTCACACGGAGCTGTTTTTCAAAGGATAATTCAAGGTCCAGCATCACTAAATGATCTGGTTTATCAAGAGATTAAAATCCAGATTTTTAAGTACCATGTATTTTGTTTTTAACATCAGTTCAGATAAAAAAGAAACGAAAACCTCATGTGGCCCAGAAGGCTACCAGTTTGCCACTTCTGATTTATGGGAAGTATGTTTTTATCGTATTCTACCTGTTTTCCTGGATAATCCAAGGAAGTAACTTCTGGTTTAATATATAAATTTGTTTTTACTATTTGTACATCATTATACCATTGTTCTTAATAATAAAAAGTATCAGAGGTATTATTACCTTCTCATTGAATTCTAAGGGGGCTTAGAAAACAAAACTCCAGATAGAATGAAAAGAGTTCACGTACCGCTCCTGCCCATCAGCAGCTACTAGACTCCTTAACCCTCCTGAGCCTTAACCTCCTAGTCAACAAAATGGATCAGTAACAGCCAGCTCACAGAACAACTGGGATGATCCTAAAAGACAATCTGTGTAAGAAAGCTCCTCAGTAAATGTCTGCTTCATTCCTTCTAAAAGACAGGTGTAAGGCTCCATAAATACTGTCAACCGAGAGAGACCATGCGCCTTACTAACGGTTTCTTCACTTGATAAAGGGATTTCTCATCATGTGCTTTTGTTGTGCATGAGACACATGATGATTTCCCTAAAATTTTAGTTTAGCATAACTTTTGGGGGATAAAAGCAGACAAGCACCTGCTCTGTGAGGCTGTCATAATTGGTTTGGAGATGGGAGAATTGTCCTACACGTGAGCAGTGAAGAGAAATTCTACTGGAGTTACCTAGCACCTCTGTCAATAAGGCCACAGTTGCTAGGCACTCAACAACCAGAGTTCACACTGAAAACCAAAGACTTCCTCTCCTCCTCTCTCCCCAACAGTTCTGCTTATCAGTTGGTCTTCAGAGAGAGTCCTGCCTTGCACCACAGGTGAGCGGTGGAGAACGCAGGGCCAATTATGCAAGAGGCCTGTATTCACCCCACCTTGCCCATGGGGACCTGGATGTGGCGCATCCAGGCCAGAGTGGGCAGATTTTTTGGAAATCTCAGGAACAAAGCTGATTATGTCATGGCTCTACCCTTTCTGAGAGCAACACCACAGGAAACACCTGTAGACAGCAGGAAACTTGTGGAATTGAAAATATCTGACTGATCCCTAAAAAATAAATAAAAAAGGAAAGTAAAATGGTCTCTTATTTTCACAGGGAAAGCGAACAAGGTAATATCTGGTTTGAGCCATTTCTGCTCTGCAAAGCGCCTCCCTCCTACGGGCCACCCTCCCCAGGCAGACATAGGCCTGGACCACATGCTCTGATAGCCCAAGACATCTGGATGCCTAAGATTGTGTCAGTAGGGTCCAAGTTACCAGACTTGAGATTTCCTTTGTAGGAGGGAAGATTTGAGGAAGCTGAGCTCATTTCCTTGGGAGAGGGGTAGCCTCCGTCTAGTTTTGGACATAAAAGGCCCTTGTGCTCTTCCTCCACAGCCTTCCCAATCCCAGCAAGTCAGTTCCTCAGAGTCCTGAAGATCAAGGATGGCAGGCCCATTTGAAAAGGATATGATTGCTGAGCCTGCAGATTTAAAGGCGGTAGAGGAATTTCCCTGGTGGTACAGTGGATACAAATCCATCTGCCAGTGTAGGGACATGGGTTTGCTCCCTGGTCCAGAAAGATTCCACAGGCCTCAGAGCAACTAAGCCCTTGCACCAATGAGCCTGCACTCTAGAGCTCGTGAACCTCACTGTGAAGCCTGTGCGCCCTGGAGTCAGCACTCTCCTCCTGTTTCAGAAGCCACTGCAGTCAGAAGCCTGTGCACCACGACGAAGAGTAGCCCCTGCTCCCTGTAACTAGAGAAAGACCATGTGCGGCAATGAAGACCCAGCGCAACTAAAAACACATTTAAAAAGACCGGAAAGGTGGTAGAAGTAGGAAACCTCAGATCCTGCGCTCTCCCCTGCCTTATCACATCCAGTAAGTCACCAAGCCTCCTCATCTTTCTTCTAGCTCTATTTCCAGCCTGGCCTCTTCACTTCCCTGTGGTCACTGCACTTAAGGACCCCTATCATCTTGCCCTTGATTGTGGTCTCTTTGCCTCTGCTTTTCTTTCTCTTGCCCATTCTCCCTTCTTCTGCCCAAACAATCTGTCTTTGCTTGGTCAACCTACTATATAGTACCTACTACACAATCAAGGGAGAAGGCAATGGCACCCCAGTCCAGTACTCTTGCCTGGAAAATCCCATGGACAGAGGAGCCTGGTAGGCTGCAGTCCATGGGGTCTCGAAGAGTCGGACACGACTGAGCGACTTCACTTTCACTTTCCATTTTCATGCATTGGAGAAGGAAATGGCAACCCACTCCAGTGTTCTTGCCTGGAGAATCCCAGGGACAGGGGAGCCTGCTGGGCTGCCGTCTATGGGGTCGTACAGAGTCGGACATGACTGAAGCGACTTAGCAGCAGCAGCAGCACACAATCAAAACATCTTAGTATGGGACTTTTCTGGTGGAGCGGTGGATAAGAATCCGCCTGCCAAGGCAGGGGACACGGGTTCGATCCCTGGTATGGGAAGATTCCACATGAAGCAAAGCAACTAAGCTCACGTGCCACGATGAGCCCTTGAGCCACAGCTGCTGAGCCCACGTGCTGCACTGACTGAAGCTGGAGGGCCCAGAGCCTGTGCTCCACAGCAAGAGCAGCCCCCACTCGCCGCAACTAAAGAAAACCCACAACCAGCAATGAAGACCCAGTGCAACCACAAATAATAAACAAAGGAATAATTTAAACGGAGTAGGAAATGGCAACCCACTCCAGTATTCTTGCCTGGAAAATCTCATGGACAGAGGAGCCTGGTGGACTACAGTCCATAAGGTCGCAAAGAGCTGGACACAACTGAGCAACTGAGCATAAATAATTAAAAAATAAAATAAAAATATACTATCATTAAAAAAAAATATCTAAGGCTCCTGTCCATCTTTCCTCCCTAAAAGATAAAACTTTTTCTCAATAAGAAAAGCCAATACTTAGTGAACATTTACTATGCACCAACTACTATACTTAGTGCGTAATAAAGATGATCTCATTGGATCTACCACCAACCAGCCAAGTGTTATGATTTTCACATTGTGGATGGAGGAATCTGAGCTTAAAGAGGCTAAATGACTTGCCCAAGGTGACAAAACTGTGTTAGACCCGGGATTCCAACCCTGGCAGTCCAGCTCCACATCGCACTCTTACCTAGCATGAATTTGTCTGCAGCCCTCTAAACACACTATGCTTTTCCATGTCTCTGTGTCTTTGCATATCCTGTGACTCCACCTCAGATTCCTTCATCCTTATTCTCTCTATCTGGATACCTCTTCTTCTCCATCCCAGGCCCAGAGTCTTGATCCCTCCTCCCAGAAGCTTTCATGGACTTCTCCCCAGGGTTCTGTCATCACAGCCAGCCATGAAAACCTCTCTCATAACACTTCCCTTGCTACTCTGAGCTGTCTGCCCCCCTCACCAGAGTATGAGCCCCTTGAAGGATGTACCACAGCCTTCATCTCAACTTCCCCCTATTCCTAGCAGAGTGGCTAACATATAGTAGGTGTACAATAAATATTTATTGGTTTAAAGACACCAGCCACTGGAAAAGATTGAGGTTTTGGTTTCTGGATCAAGTCCCTGGGCCTTGGGGTCTCCATCTGTTAGATGAGACCAGCAGTCTGCTCAGCTCCTCTCCTTTATTTCCAAAGGGGGCCCAGATTCTTTATCCACTGGACCACAGGGAAGTCCCTGAAGCAGTTTATTTTTGTTTTTTTGGCTATGCTGGTATTTGTGGTAGCATGTGGGTTCAGTAGGTGCAGTGCGTGGGCTTCGTTCTAGTTGCAGCACTCTGACTTGGTTGCCCCGTGGCATGTGGCATCTTGGTCTTCTGATCAGAGATCAAAGCCACATCCACTGTATTGAAAGATGGATTCTTTACCACACTGGATCACCAAGGAAGTCCCCCAGGTTCTGTATTTTAGACACTCCATGTGACTCTAACATGTATCCATAGTTGAGAACCATGGCTTTGATCTAAAGAAGACTTAGTGGAGAGCCTTGCTAAGGGAAGTCACACCACATACTTATACATACTTATACATATGAAATCTGTGTAAAATAAACACCAGCAAACATCAAAGAAGATAAACTTCCAAAGCACGGAGAGAAAATACTGACTCAGAGTTATAATTTGGGAAGACACAAGACGTTGACAGTCAATTCCAAGATGTAAATTAACTTTAAGGTAACCATGCTGCTGCTACTGCTGCTAAGTCGCTTCAGTCATGTCCGACTCTGTGCAACCCCATAGACGGCAGCCCACCAGGCTCCCCTGTCCCTGGGATTCTCCAGGCAAGAATACTGGAGTGGGTTGCCATTTCCCTCTCCAATGCATGAAAGTGAAAAGTGGAAGTGAAGTTGCTCAGTCATGCCCAACTCTTAGCGACCTCATGGACTGCAGCCTACCAGGCTCCCCTGTCCATGGGATTTTCCAGGAAAGAGTATTGGACTGGGTAACCATGCACACTATTAAACTGGCAAAATGTTGTAATAACAAAAAGCCAGAGCTGCCAGGATTGTGCGGGAAATCGTTCCCTTAAAAACTGCTATTAGCACTACACATTATTAATCCTACCTTCTCTTGAGTCAATAATCTAGGACTATGTAACAAGAGGACTTCCCAAGTGGCACCAGTGTCAGAGAACCCACCTGGAAATGCAGGAGAGGTAAGAGCCACGGGTTCAATCCCTGGGTTGGGAAGATCCCCTGGAGGAGGGCATGGGAACCCCACTCCGTAATTCTTGCCTGGAGAATGCCATGGACAGAGGAGCCTGGTGGGCTACAGTCCATGGCATCACAATGGAACATGACTAAAGTAATTTAGGACAGATGGACAGATGTAACAAGATCTTGAAAATTCTTTATTCTATTTTTAGAATATATGCTGAGGAAATAAGAAATATGCAGCTTCTACAAAATCATCTATAGCATTGCTTTTCACATGAGGTGAAAACTTAAAAACCATCTGAATATTACAGTTCAGAGAATAGTTGAAGAAAATGATAGACTATAAAGGCAATAAAACAATGTTCCTGTTAAAAATGACAAATACTCAACCTTTCTAATACATGGGTATGTGCATGGGACACAAAGAGAAAAAGAACTGAGAAATTCACAGTGTTTTGTACAAAAATGAGAGTCACACAAATACACTTTGACAAAAACTGGCAGTGAAATTGGAAAGACGGGGCAAAAAACATTGTTCATCAGCTCTGAATTTGTTCACAGTTTTTGTCATTAGAAAACGTGTGCTCCCAGCTGGGGTAGCAACTGGTCAGTCTCTTTTTATGGAGGGCAGGCCTGGTTCCATTCTGACAACTGCTTGTATCTTTACCTAGGCCTCTTGGCTGGAAAATACACTCCAGAATCTGGCCATGGTGAGGTTTCAACTTTAAAGAGGTTTCAACTAAAAGGAACATGGTTCCTTTTCAGCTCATATCCTCTCCTGTCCAGATGATAAGGGGGGAAATCACTGCCTCCACGAGGAAGGGACAGTGAAGAGAGATAGGAGCAGGGGTGGGGAAAAACTCCTCCCGGGACCTCATAGCAGGGCACCAGCCTGCTGTGGGAAAAGGCGCTGGTGGCAGACTCTGCAGGGAGCGGGGAAAACTCCCGAGGCCCACGCCTCAGGCACGGGTGAATCTGGGGCTGACGGCAGCCCCAGGATAACTGGGAGAATGCCTGTCAGAGGCTCAGCCTCTTTTTGCTGACCCAGCGATCTCAGAATAGAGGGTTGACAGGGAGTTGGTGGGTCAGGACAGACAAGGGGCCCTGCCATGCCCCACCCCTTCGTCTTGGCTGTGCAGCCCTGGCCCCCTAAATGGACTAGTGACTGGAGAGTAAAAGCCCCCGTATGACAAAACTGGGGATTCCCTGGTGGCTTAGAGGGTAAAAGCATCCGCCCGCAATGCGGGAGACTCGGGTTCAATCCCTGAATCGGGAAGATCCCCTGGAGAAGGAAATGGCAACCCACTCCAGTACTCTTGCCTGGAAAATCCCATGGATGGAGGAGCCTGGGAGGCTGCAGTCCATGGGGTCACAAAGAGTCGGACACACGACTGAGCGACTTCACTTTCACTTCATGACAAAACTACTCTCAGGAGAACAGGGAAGAGCAGGGAGGTTAGGGGCAGAGGGGCAGCGGGAGCAAAGCCCTACAGGACTGAGGATACCAGAAGCAGCTCAGAATGGCCGCAAAACTCAAGTGTGGAGTCCATCGCATTGTACTGTGTTGGCAGGAGAGGTGATATGCATTTATCTACCCAGAAGGTGACGGAAGCTGTGCCTGGGGTCAAGGCAGAGCGCAAGAGTAGGAGAGCCAGGCAGCAACACTGCCCACAGCGGGGTGCTTCTTCCTAGGACATGGCCCCAGGGCAGGAGTGAGGGAAGTAGCCAGGCAGGGAGCAAAAGGGCATGGGCTGGGTCTTCAGAGACCTTCAAGTTCCATTTCCTTCCCTGTGGCTTGGTAACTTCTACTGCAATTTTTTCCATCCTCACCCACAGCTGGAAGTGAGGCTTTAGGTCTGGGGATGTTGTTATATATTGGATTGTGTCCCTCAAATTTATATGTTGATGTCCTAGACCCTAGTACCTCAGGATGAGATTGTACTCTAGAACTGTGAGAAAATAGATTTCTGGGGTTAAGCCCCCAGTCTGTGGTACATTGTTCTGGCAGCCCTAGCAAACGAATACAGGCACAGGCCCTGGCCTGCAGAGGCTGCCTCGGGGCTGCGCCCCCACGCCTCCCCAGCCTATCATACTGTATATACTCGTGCTCATAGCTGGCAAGGCAAAGGCACTTCGACTCCTTCCCTACTGTATCAAAACTGCTCAACTTCACATAAGCAGAGTGACTGGCTGGGGTGGATTCTGGCCCTTTCCCCTCTCTGCTCTGTTAATTGGTGCCTGTGCTTCTAAAATTCAAAATGCTTCACTGGACAGGTGGAGTCCCTGTAGCTCCTGAACGTTGCCCTTACTGTGGCTGGAACAGAGCTTTTAGATGGTGGGCCAAGGTGGTGGTCCTCCTGGCATGGACAGCAGGTCTTTCCTTAGGACGCAGGGCCTCCAGCAGGTTCCTCGGGTGTCAGGCCAGGGACGGACCCACACGCTAGAGTCAGGAAGTCCTGCCCACCCCGCTGGTTTCCTCTTTGTAGCTTGAAATGCAGCCTCTGCCTCTGAGCAGAGTGATCTGGGCAGGGCCCAGCCTGGCCTTTCTGTAACAGCTGCACTGAGCTTCAAAGAAAAACCACAGGAGAGGAGGAAGCAGAGGCCTAAGCACAAGCACACGCCCGCTGACCTCCCATCCTTACCCTGCCTCATACACTCCAGAGAGCAGGCTTCTCTTTGAGACACCAAGTTATTAACAGATATTTCCCTGTGGTTTTCAAAACACAGAGGTGACAACACCTTGCATCTGTCCATCCTTTATACCTCTTCTAAGTCCTTGACAATGAACACATTAACTCATTTAATCCTCCCAATAAGCCAGGCACGCAATAAGCCAGAATGATCATCCTGGTGAGGGCCCCAGATCTTCTGCCAATGATTCAAGACCCCACAGCAATTGCCACAGCAACAGAATTTGGTCCAGACCCCTGAACTCCTGTACCACCGTGCCTGGCTCCTTCCAGCTAGACTGTAAGACTCACTTGGTTCTCATCCAGCACACACACAGACAATGTACCTGCACAGGCCCTGGGGACCGCACTGCCTTTTCCCTTAGTCTTCAGTTAGGACTCAGATGGAAAATTCTCAGCCTGTGAGGAAGGGTCACCCCTCAAGCTCCTCTTTCCCCCTCTGCCTCCGTGGTCCTTTCCAAACCCTACCTTGCCTGGTTGTTAGTCCAGATAACTGAATAGCCCCCCAAAGGTCTCCACGTCATGCTCTCTCCAATCCATTCCCTGGGGACCATAGCCATAGTGAACTTTTTCAAATGTAAATCTGATCACCTAACTCCCTGTCCTCCACTGCATGGGGACTAAACCATGTGGCAATACAAAGTGTGGCTTTTGAGAGCTTGACCGTTCCCTGCAGTCTCAGCAGCCATGCCAAATACATGTCCAGTTTAAGTGTGCCCGCCCTCCAGATACAGCTTCAAAGCTGGCCCCTTAAGCTCTCCCTTTGCAACGGCACTGTGCCCCCAGAGGCTCTGCATGGAAATCCTGGTGCTTCCTGGATCAAGCCCTGGGGAGTCTTGGGCGGCACCCACTAAATCTAACTGCACTCCACGTTCTCCCTTCCCTCTTCAACACGGCCTCCAGCTGCAGCATCCTTCTCTCCTCTCTTCAGCTCTCCAGCTCTTCCTCATCCTTCCGACCACGCTCAGGCATCACCTCCTTTGGGAAGTCTTTCCATCCCCTGAGTCACACCCAGATCTGTCTGCTGAGCACAGATTTATCAGCATATTTCACCAAACTATTGTAATCATCTGTTCTTCTGACTTCCTTACTAGACTGCAAGCTCTCTGAGGGAAGTATCCCAGTTTTATTCCCCTTTGAGTCCAGAATTCCCAGCATAGAACCTGACGCAGTGGGCACGCCTGAAATCTTTATTAAGCAAGGGAGTGAGTGGCAATTGCTTCTTCTTCCTAACCCAGACCATCCTTGCCCATGATGGTGAGGGATTTCCTAGGAGCAAGTCCAATCATTGCTTCCTAGAGGCCAGCTCAAACAGGCTACTCTGCCTCCATCCTTGATCTGTGGGTGAAGTTCTGAGTGTCCCCTGGCTCACTCTGCCCTGCCCGCCTCTTGCTGGTATGTATTTTCCCCCTATCTGCAGCTGCTCCAGTAGGAAGTCCAAATGGTTGCTTCATTTCCCACACCCCTTTCCTGCCCTCCCCTCCTCCCTGCTAGCAGGGGCGGTGGGACCCGCACGAGTGCAGTGGGAAGATGGGGCTCTGGACTGAACCAGACTCCATGGGGCATTGTCACCTCACGCTTCCTTCCCGGCACAGCTCGCTTAGCCTGCAATTTATACACTAGGTACAGTGAGCGTCTGCAGAAGGAAGGCAGCCCAGGCTAATATGGTAGCATTTATCAAGAACCGTAAAAACATTCATATTCTTTGGCCTAATCATTTCACTCCTGGGAATTGCTTCCAAAGAAATAATCCAAGAGAAGAAAAAAAAGATACATGTACTGTTTATAGCCATGTTATTTACAATACGGAGAAAAGGAAAGCAAATGCCTTGTCCCAAAATAGCAAAACGATTAAACAGATGATAGCACATTTGTGTAACAGACTACCATGCAGACGTTTTAAGTGAAAATATGACTATATAGAAAAAGAAATAACATTAGGTAAAAAGATAGAGTACAGAGTTGCATAGACACCGATTACAATTTTTTAAGATTTACATATATGGCTAGAAATATTAGACATGAAATTGGAAGCAGTTATATTAAGTTAAATTGTCTTTTTCTCCCAGTTTTTTTTTTTTTTTTAATGATAAAGGGGGTAAAATTGAGGATGAGAAGGGAGCAAGAAAAAAACATAGTTGAGTTAGAAGGAAAGTTTTAATAATTTTACCTTAAAATGTTTAATATTAGCTTAAAAATAAAGTAATCATTTTAAAACTAAAGAGAAACCCTTGAACACCAAGACCTAGGATTTTCTAAAAAAGACTTTTGTTGTTGTTGTTGATTGTGGCTTTATCATCATTTTAAAAATAATAATAAGAAAAGGCTTCTTTCAGACCTTTCCAGCATGAGGCTGTGGATGGGTCTATAAATTTTCTGATGTGAGACCTGTAACCTGATTGCCACTGAAAGCACTTAGAGGACCTTTACCTAATGGATTAATAATCCTGTTCCCTTTCCCTCTTTTCTCTGTACCTCAGGCACCACATCTGCACCTCCAGGTTACAGCCTAAAGCACTGAGGCCCATTCCCTCAAGGCCTCTGTTCCTGGACTGAGAGAGAGCTCGGGGAAAGGAGATGGGACCGCACAGAGTCCCGGGAGGACACATGGGCAGGATAAAAAATTTCAAGTCCTATATTTGTGGGATACAGACATAAAGCCTGGGATTGAGTCTTTTCTTAAAAAAAAGAAAAAAGGACTAGGTTATGGGAAGCTTGTGATTAGCTAAGACTCCCAATACTTTGCACATGAACTGGCTCTTTGCTGTCATTAGCCATCCTGGGCTCCTCGAGCGCGAGGGACACCCACAGCGCCGTCCTTGGCCTGCTCCTCGCTTTGCCTTGGCCTCTCACTGTGCCAGCTGCAGAGACCAATCTGTGCAGAAGACCACTGAAGCTGTCTCAGCCTACCGCCTCTCCACGCGCCAGTTCTGAATTTCCAATTTGGAATGTCCTAGAAGACATCAACCTAAACACAGCCTCTCTCCTTCCCAAACCAGCACAATTCTTCTTTCTGAAAATGCAGTCACTCTGATCACTTTCTTTCTAACTCCCACCCCTATGGCAGCCTCCCAACAAATGCCAAATATGTGAATCTTTGCTTCAGTTTATTCTGCAGTTTCTTTGCTTTTCCAATCTCAAGGCCCTGTCTCACGGGTGTTTTAGCCTCTCAACTGGTATTCTGGCCTCTCCAGTCTCCCATCCATTCATCCTACACCCTGGGGCCAGATGAACAGACCTCCAGTGCTTCTTTGATCCCAGGAATCCCCCACTTTTCAAAGACCTTCAATACCACTGAAGAAAGCCCACGTTATCAACACTGTCTTTCTGGTCTGTGCACAGCCTGGTTGCATCCTCTCCCCACTCCCATGGGCACATACCCAGGCACATGAGTGTACACATATGCCCACTTGTCACTTAGGGTACTCATAGCTCCCCACTCCCCCAACGTGTCCCATTAGCTGACCACCACTGTTACTTCTTTCTCCTTCACTATAGCTACCTGCTGAAAAAGAAAAGACAGAATTTTCCTGGTTTTCAGTGCACACTGTGAACCTCTCCCATGAAGCCTCCTCCAGCTGAGCATGATCTGTCTCTGAGAAAGTCTCCCAGCCCCATGGTCTTGTCACTTACATGACACTTCATATTGTGTACCTTGGGTTTATATAGATATGCATATCCCTTCCCCCAAACACTACCAAACCTTTAGCATTTTGAGATATCATGTTTATATCAGACTCCCTTTGAGGGTTCAGACAGCATCTTTCACACAGTGGTCCTGATAAATATACGTGGAATTGACTAAACAAACGAGTATTTCCAAGCCAGGTCTGTCCTACCCTGGTGCCTGACATTCCAAAGCTAAGCAGAGGACTTGAAGTTCATCCCTGTTTAATTTCATTATGTTGGTTTTGGCCTGGCATTCCATCCTATATAAATCATTTTGAACTTGAATATGTCATGTATCATATTAACTATCCCAGCTGTGGGTCATCTGGTTTCTTTCTATTTTTCATTCATTAACAAAATTGTTTAACAAGCCAGGGCCAATGACAGAGCCCAGTGGCCTGACCCTGGAGATGCCCCTTGGGAAAGACCTGGGATTCAAAGTGTACTGAAGCTCCACTACAGGTAAGGTAATTCAACCTGCTCTGAGTCCATGTTCCAAAAAAAACCACCCTCTGTAATACAAGTAATTATTTTGGCAGGATGAATTCAGAGAAGGTTGAGCAACCTTGACTATTTGAGAAATCAGAATACCCTTGTTGGTATATGTTGCTTAGTTGCTAAGTCATGTCTGACTCTTTGCTACCCTATGGACTGTGGCCTGCCAGGCTCCTCTGTCCATAGGATTTCCCAGGCAAGAGTACTGGAATGGGTTGCCATTTCTTTCTCCAGGGGATCTTCCCTACCCAGCGATCAAAACTGTGACTCCCACACTGGCAGGTGAATTCTGAACCGCTTCCCTGGTAGCTCAGATGGTAAAGCGTCTGCCTACAATGCGGGAGACCTGGGTTCAATCCCTGGGTTGGGAAGATCCCCTGGAGAAGGAAATGGCAACCCACTCCAGTATTCATGCCTGGAAAAATCCCATGGACCAAGGAGCCTGGTGGGCTACAGTCCATGGGGTTGCAAAGAGTCGGACACGACTGAGCAACTTCACCTCACTTCACAAGCCACCAGGGAAGCCCTTGTTGGTATATGAAGGCACTCAATTCCTTCAGCCCAGCAGAAAGCTCAGGATATATGTCAGCTGAGACTGACGTTAGCTGAGAAGGGCTCTGCATGGTTCCCTTCTCAGTCTCCAGTCCCTGCAGGTGTCTTTGCAATCATGGCATCCCACCCTGTTCAGCTCCCTAGCAGGGCCTCTCATGCAGGTGTGAAAGGTGAGGACAGGTCAGGGAAGAGGTGACTAGTGAAAGAAGGAGAAAGAGGAAGGGAAATCACACTTCAGTTGGACTGTCTTTTTCCTACCTCCTCATTTCACCTGCTGTACCAGAGTGAACCATAGAATACACTTGCTGTCTCCCTTTCTTTGAAATGCATTTATTGAGGTAATGATGCTTTCTGCTGGCAGGCCTTGGGTGCCTGTGAGCCTGCAGCTTGGATTTGCTATTCCATGCCTAAGGCTCCCACAGGGCTGTTACCTTGGGTCTAGTCTGGACTTACATGGGTGCTGTTAAAGCACTGCTTCCAAACACCAACTGCATACAGGAGTCTGGAGTGCACCACCAGGAGAGGTGGCGTGCATGTGCACTAACACCCCTCTACCCCCACGCTCTCAGGCTGGAGAACTTTGGGGGTTCTCTTGTCCATTCAGGGTGACAGTCAAAACCAAAAGAAGCCAATCTCTTATAGAAAGGCTGTTTATTCAAATGACAATCATTGCCCATAAAACATGTGCCAGGCACTGTTCTAAATGCTTTGCACAAGTACAGCTGGCCCTTCAATTCCACAGGTTCTGCATCCTTAGAGTAAACCAACTGTGGATCAAAAATATTCAGAAAAAAAACTTCAGAAAGTTCCAAAGAGCAAAATTTGAACTTGCCAAGTGTCAGCAACTATTTACACAGCTTTTACATTGTATTAACTATTATAAGTAATCTAGAGATGATTTAAAGTATACAGGAGAATGTGCATAGATACAAAGAGTCGGACACAACTGACACGGCTGAATAATAACAACTACGCCATTTTATATACAGACTTGAGCATCCACAGAATCTGAGGGGCGGGGGTGGTTCCTGGAACCAATTTCCTGTGTATACTGAGGTATGATGTCATTAATTCACTTAGGCCTCGTAACAATCCAATCTAAACTAAAATGGACTAGAATGGGTGAATTTAACTAAGATGACCATTATATCTACTACTGTGAGCAAGAATCCCTTAGAAGAAATGGAGTAGCCATCATAGTCGACAAAAGAGTCCGAAATACAGTACTTGGATGCAATCTCAAAAGCGACAGAATGATCTCTGTTCGTTTCCAAGGCAAACCATTCAATATCACAGTAATCCAAGTCTATGCCCCAACCAGTAACGCTGAAGAAGCTGAAGTTGAATGGTTCTATGAAGACTTACAAGACCTTCTAGAACTAACACCCAAAAAAGATGTCCTTTCATTATAGGGGACTGAAATGCAAAAGTAGGAAGTCAAGAAACACCTGGAATAACAGGCAAATTTGACCTTGGAGTACAGAATGAAGCAGAACAAAGGCTATTAGAGTTTTGCCGAGAGAATGCACTTTTCATAGCAAACACCCTCTTCCAACAAGAGAAGACTCTACACATGTACATCACCAGCTGGTCAACATCGAAATCAGACTGACTATTTTCTTTGCAGCCAAAGATGGAGAAGCTCTATAGAGTCGGCAAAAACAAGACTGGGAGCTGACTGTAGCTCAGATGATGAACTCCTTATTGCCAAATTCAGACTTAAATTGAAGGAAGTAGGGAAAACCACTAGACCATTCAGGTATCAGTTCAGTTCAGTTCAGTCGCTCAGTCGTGTCTGACTCTTTTCGACCCCATGGACTGCAGCACCCCAGGCCTCCCTGTCCATTACCAACTCCTGGAGATTACTCAAACTGATGTCCATTGAGTCGGTGATGCCATCCAACTATCTCATCCTCTGTCATCCCCTCTTCTCCTGCCCTCAATCTTTCCCAGCATCAAGGTCTTTTCAAATGAGTCAGTTCTTTACATCAGGTGGCCAAAGTATTGGAGTTTCAGCTTCAAATTCAGGCTTAAATTGAAGAAAGTACGGAAAACCACTAGACCATTCAGGTATGACCTAAATCAAATCCCTTACAATTATACAGTGGAAGTGAAAAATAGATTCAAGGGATTAGATCTGATAGACAGAGTGCCTGAAGAACTATGGACAGAGGTTCATGACATTGGATGGGAGACAGGGATCAAGACCATCCCCAAGAAAAAGAAATGCAAAAATGCAAAATGGTTGTCTGAGGAGGCCCTACATATAGCTGAGAAAATAAGAGAAGCAAAAAGCAAAGGAGAAAAGGAAAGATATACCCATTTGAATCCAGAGATCCAAAGAATAGCAACGAGAGAAAAGAAAGTCTTCCTCAGTGATCAGTGCAAAGAAATAGAGGACAACAATAGAATAAGAAAGACTAGAGACCTCTTACAGAAAATTAGAAATACCAAGGGAACATTTCATGCAAAGATGGACACAATAAAGGACAGAAACGGTATGGATCTAACAGAAGCAGAAGATATTAAGAAGAGGTGGCAAAAATACACAGAACTGTACAAAAAAGATCTTCATGACCCAGATAACCACAATGGTGTGATCACTCACCTAGAGCCAGACATCCTGGAATGCTAAGTCAAGCGGGCCTTAGGAAGCATCACTATGAACAAAGCTAGTGGAGGTAACAGAATTCCAGTTGAGCTATTTCAAATCCTGAAAGATGATGCTGTGAAAGTGCTGCACTCAATATGCCAGCAAATTGGGAAAACTCAGCAATGGCCACAGGACTGGAAAAGGTCAGTTTTCATTTCAGTCCCAAAGAAAGGCAATGCCAAAGAATGCTCAAACTACTGCACAATTGTACTCATCAAGCTAGTAAAGGAATGCTCAAAATTCTCCAAGCCAGGCTTTAACAGTACATGAACCGTGAACTTCCAGATGTTCAAGCTGGTTTTAGAAAAGGCAGAGGAACCAGAAATAAAATTGCCAACATTCGTTGGGTCATCATAAAAGCAAGAGAGTTCCAGAAAAAACATCTATTTCTGCTTTGTTGACTATGTGAAAGCCTTTGACTGTGTGGATCACAACAAACTCTGTAAAATTCTTAAAGAGATGGGAATACCGGACCACCTGACCTGCCTCTTGAGAAATCTGTATGCAGGTCAGGAAGCAACAGTTAGAACTGGACATGGAACAACAGACTGGTTCCAAATAGGGAAAGGAGTACATCAAGGCTGCATATTGTCACCCTGCTTATTTAACTTCTATGCAGAGTACATCATGAGAAATGCTGAGCTGGATGAAGCACAAGCAGGAAATCAAGATTGCTGGGAGAAATATCAATAACCTCAGATATGCAGAATTCACCACTCTTATGGCAGAAAGTGAAGAGGAACTAAAGAGCCTTTTGATGAAAGTGAAAGAAGAGAGTGAAAAAGTTGGCTTGAAACTCAACATTTAGAAAACGAAGATCATGGCATCCAGTCCCATCACTTCATGGCAGATAGGTGGGGAAATGATGAAAACAGTGACAGACTTTATTTTGAGGGGTTCCACAATCACTGCAGATAGTGACTGCAGCCATGAAATTAAAAGACACTTGCTCCTTGGAAGAAAAGTTATGACCAACCTAGACAGCATATTAAAAAGCAGAGACATTACTTTGCCCACAAAGGTCTGTCTAATCAAAGCTATGGTTTTTCCAGTGGTCATGTATGGATGTGAGAGCTGGACTATAAAGAAATATGTTTACCCATAGAAACAGGACATATATTCACCCCCTGACTTCTCTTTCAACTCTACCTGCCCCTCTTAATCATACCTCAGAGCATGAAAAACAACTAAAATCACTAAAAACATTTTTTTATGCTTGCAAAGCAGCTTTTGTTTTAATCAGGAAGAACATCTCTGACAAGAGTAGTGTAAGTCTCAAGTGAGCCCTGAGTGAGCACAGATTAATGCTTTCTTCCTCAGCCTTCACACCTTGGTCAACCTGAAAGACACAACAGTCTAACTTCCAGACTAGCTCAAAGGTCATCTGCTCTGTGAAGTCTTCTAAGATTTCCCCAGGACCTGAATGATGTTCACGCAACTTGTCAAGCTCTCTCATCACCTGAGGCATGCGGAAGGACTGCACTTCCTCCTCCCTGGGCTTGAGTTGAATGTGGTTAGTTCCAATCCTTTCAGGCCAGAGTCACAGCAAGGACAAGTCCTCCAGAACCCTCCCCCATCTGCTGTGACAACTGACAATGTGCTTTATGGTAGCTGCTCTGTCAACCAGGGTTCCCGGAGGAGAACAATAACATTAAGCAGAGCCCCCAGGCATCGCTTCACAGAGTGAGAAACAGCACTCACTCTTTTCAGCCACTAAGACCACGGAATTGTCTTATAGCGACACTAGCTGCCTGGACTGCTACAGTCACCTGTCCTCACCAGTCCCATCAGACTGCCTTTACACAGAGCCTTTACAGGGCCAATCACACTGTTCTGTAATCATTGCTTTTCTTTCACCCCAGACTGTGCAGATCTTGAGAGCAGGTACTGTGTCTTATAAACTCTCATCTGGTAACTGCTTAGTTGTGTTGTTTAGTTGCTGTCGTGTCCAGCTCTTTTGTAACTCCATGGACTGTGGCCCTCCAGGCTCCTCCATTCATGGGATTTCCCAGGCAAGAATACTGGAGTGGGTTGCCGCTTCCTTCTCCAGAGGCTCTTCCTGACCCAGCAACCAAACTTGCATCTCCTTCATTGGCAGGTGGATTCTTTTTTTTTTTTTTTTTACACTTTAATTAATTTTAGCTCATTTTATTTTTAATTTTATTTATTTATTTTTGGCTATGCTGGGTCTTTTTAAAGATTCTATTTATTTTTAATTGAAGGATAATTGCTTTACAATATCGTGTTGGTTTCTGTCATATATTAAGATGAATCAGCCGTAGGTATACATATGTCCCCTCCCTCCCACCTCCCACCCCATCCCACCTTTCTAGGTTGTCACAGAGCCCCAGTTTGAGTCCTACAGCAAACTTGCTATCTATTTTACATAAGGTAATATACATGTTTCTATATTATTCTCTCCATTCATTCCATCCTCTCCTACCCCACCCCCTGCCCACCCACAGTGTCCACAAATCTATTCTCTGTGTTTCCAAAACTGGCAGGCAGATTTTTTACCACTGAGCCACCAGGCAAGCTTAAATGAATCAATGGAAGAATGCATGAATAAGGTATTTGATAACCAAATATCAAATGAGAGCATATAAAATGTAATTCTATAATCTTGCTAGACACAATCCTCTCTGAAGGTAGAGATGATCCCAGATTATCTTAAGTAGCTCTTCTCAACCTGCTGACACCATAGTTATCCCATGGGAAAGGGACCAGAGCAGAGAGAGATGGCCCTCACGGCCCCGTGGAGAGGAGCCCCGGCCCTACAGACCCTCACGGCCCCGTGGAGAGGAGCCCCAGCCCTGCAGACCCTCATGGCCCCCTGGAGAGGAGCCCCGGCCCTGCATACCTCCTCTCCTGACTGTGGCTCTGAGCAGAGAAGGCTCTGGCTGTCCCTCATGCCAGTACAGTATATATATATGTGTGTGTGTGGGCTACCCTAGAGGCAGGAAATTAGTCTCACGACAAGAATCAATGAATTGGCTGTTCATGGCAACCCAGTCCAGTAAGCTTGCCTGCGAAATGCCCTGGACAGAGGAGACTGGTGGGCTACAGTGCATGGGGTCATAAGAGTCGGACATGACTTGGGGACTCCACCACCACTATTCACCCCTAGGACAGTAAGGAGAGGAGTGTCACAAGAGAGCCGAGCAATAAGCAAGGATTGATCTGCCAAGCCCGAAGTCTCCTTCCCTTATAATGAAGAGCGGGCTGACTGCTGTCATGAGCTAAATGGTGCCCCCCCAAATATGATCACTTCCCAATCTCTGGAACCTGGAATTGTTACCTTATTTCATAAAAGGATCTTTGCAGATGTAGTTAAGGATTCTGAGATGAGGAAATCATCCTGGTTTATCAGTGTAGGTCCTAAATCCAATGACACATGTCCTTAAGAAGAGACTCACAGAGTAGAAGGTAAAGGGAACATGAGGCAAAGATTACAGTGACCATAGCCAAGAAAGCTGGCAACCACAAGAAGTTCTAGAAGGTGTGGAATGGATTCTCCCCTAGGGTCTCCTGTGACACCTTGGTTTCAGGAATCTGGCCTCCAGAACTGTGAGAGAATAGATTTCTGAGACCGCATTTGTGGTCATATATTATGGCAGTCCTAGCAAACTCACGCATCTGCCAACTCCACTGGCTTTAGACAGTAACCCAGAGTACCAGCATCCCTCTGAGTCTTCCATTCATTCCACATGGGCTTGGAATCATCCTTGTTCTTGTCCTCCCAAGTACATCAATTTAGGCTTTTGTGAGGAGATTCAGGAATGACTAGGCAGCAGGGGCCAAAGACTCTTCCAGAAAGACCCTTTGAGGGCATCATAGAAAGGAGGGTTGGAGGACAGGTGGAGTTCTCTCCCTAGTGGGGTGGCACCCTCACGGACTTAGTTTAAGATCTCTTGGCACTTGTTGCTTAAGACAGTGATAATAATAGCTGTCCCTCTCTCTGCCCATCTCCCCCAACCCCTACCATCCCCCTATAACGGTACTTGCCAGATAAAACCTAGAAACCAAGCACCATCGGTATGGACTTGGAAAGCCTCAAGAAGACTATACACAGACATGCAGAGGCAATAAAGTAATTATGAACTTATTTAGACACATGGATCACACATGCCCTGTAGAAGGGAGGTTCCTGTGCTGGGAGCCAGAAGACCTTCATCTTAGTTCTGACTTTGCCACTAACTGACTTGAAGTGTGACCATCAGTATATCACTTATGTCAGTTTCCTCATTTATTTGGTCATGCCATACATTTTGTGGGATCTTAGCTCCCCAAACAGAACCAGGAATTGAACCTAGCCCCTCAGCAGTGAAAGCAAGGAGTCCTAATCGCTGGACCACCAGGGAAATCCCTCTTCATCTTTAGAATGAAGGGAATGAAAGAAACTGCTATTATTCCTTCTTGCTCTCAAAACTCTAAGCCATAAAAATGAATGTTTATTTAAACTTCCTTTGTGCCATAGATGTTGGCACTAGTTTCATTCAGAAACACAAGTGGAGCCTTTCAGAAGCCTATCAGATGTGTAGATGAGCACTCGGAGTAAATCTGTACCAGACCTCAGAGGCCCCGAGCCTTGAGCTGCTGGCCTCCCCAGTGGCCTTGGGCTGGAGGAGAACTGGCCAGGTCAAGGGGCATGTGGTCTCCCTGTCACACATGCTGTGGGCACTGTGTGGGCAGCCAGAGCCTCTCTACTACAGGAGGAAGAGAACGGGCCATAGGATCCCACCGAGTGGGGTGGGTTCAAATGTTGGAACTTCTGGTAATCACCTTCCAAACCTTGGGCATATAATTTAATCATATTGAATCCTCAGCATCCTCATCTAGAAAACAGATGGAATAGGACTTTATGAAGATTGAAAAGATTAACTTATGTAAAACATCTGTATATAGAAGGTGTTCAACAAGTGGATTACCATGACAGCAAGCTTCAGGTTTCTCCTATCAGTTCAGTTCAGTTCAGTATCAGTTCAGTTCAGTCACTCAGTTGTATCCGACTCTTTGTGACCCCAAGGACCGCAGCACATCAGGCTTTCCTGTGTATCACCAACTCCTGGAGCTTGCTAAAACTCATGTCCATCGAGTCGGTGATGCCATCCAACCATCTCATCCTCTGTCACCCCCTTCTCCTCCTGTCTTCAATCTTTCCCAGCATCAAGGTCTTTTCCATTGAGTCAGCTCTTTGCATCAGGGGCCAAAGTACTGGAGTTTCAGCTTCAGCATCAGTCTTTCCAATGAATATTCAGGTCTGAATTATCAGTATGGATGCTGAGAAATGGATTTCACACTATCCATCAAAACATATCTCGAAAGTAAGACAAGCGACGAATCTGAAGCTTGGCAATGTATTTCAGACATGGGGGGGCGGTGGATGGGGTGGCCCCATCAAGGTAGGAGAACTGTCCATTTGACTCATGTGCTTGGAATAAATTATCACAGGTGAGGGTCTAGGGGTGAGGCCCCAAGGAAGCCAGAAGCCCTCTATGGCGCGTTGTGGGATGTAAATTCTCTGTGACCTCTGGTGTGGGTGCTTGGGTTGTATAATAGCAGTCACGAGTCTTGGCGTCTTGTTTCTGTCGCACTGTCTTGCTGGACCCAGCCTGAGCTGAGGCACGTGGCTGGCTGCTGCTCCGGGGCTCACCTCGGCTTGTGCCTGTGCTGCCGTTGGACAAAGAGGAAGGCTTTTTGGAGCAGGCACAGGACGTGTGAGGAATGCAGGAGTGGGGCTGCAGGTGGAGGTGTGAACTGAAGGAGGGCTGTGGGGGCGGCTTTGGTTGAGTTGACCACAGGCATTCCCTTGGGGCCCGGGGTCTATTTCAAATTGGATTTCCGCCTCAGAGCTTTTAGGCGCAGGCCCTGGGCTTGAGTATGCTAATCGTTGGGCTGAAATCCCCTGTTAGCTGTGCACCCCTGGGGCTGCCAGGGAGCCTGGGAAGAGCCCCACTTGTAGGGGAAATCCCCAGTAGAGGAAGCAAGTTTTCTCTAGCTCCCATTAGAGACGCTGACTCTGAATTCCCACACACCTGAGAACTTATCTTCAATCTTGTACTTTTTTTTATGTTGTGTCCTATGTGTATATTTTGTTTCCCCAAATAGAACAGAGGTCCTTTTATGGCAGGAACTGTAACTTTTACTTCTCTATATCCCCCCTCTAGCTCCCCAACTTCAAATACCTTTACCTTGACTGACTCCAGACACGGACTGCTTGTCCTCACACGATGCTTCTAGCATCAGTGCTTTGCTTGCCACCCTCTAACTAGAAGGCACCTCCCCATTCTCTGCACTTGGTCAACTCCTCCCCATCCCTCCAGACTCCACGTAGAAGCCATCTCTCGCAGGAAGCCCGTCTGAACCCTAGGCTGGGTACGATGCCTCTCCTCTGTCCACGTGAATTCAAACCCCTTGCACATGCCTATAGGTGCTGGCCCGGCTCTTGGACGGGAGCTGTTCGGAGACCAGCAGGTGAGACATTCATCTTCCTCTCCCCACCGCCTGGCGGCAGCAGGGCCTCAATGTATGTCTGTTGGACCTAATTAAAGAACTATCGTGTGTTGTATGCTATGAATTATTATCGATTATTGAAGATCTAGCTTAGGAAAGAGTTGTGACTGCTATCCCAAGGCCAGGAAGGCGGCTCTGATACAGCGCAAGCACGTTCAAAATGAAGGGCTAGGGACACCTTGGCCGAAGAGATGCCCAGCTCCAATGTCTAGAACTTCTCAGTGCTTCCAGCCTGGGGGCCCCAACACTCCCCATTGAGTACTCGCTCTGATGGCATCTCAGGAGGCTCATTATAGATGTAAAAACCCTGAAAGCCCATCTCACCTCTCCTAGGGAGGTCCTGGGCCCCAAATGCAGAGGCCCATTCCCTCAAGATAAGATTTGACTCAGGTAAGATGAATCTCATAAGCTCAGCAGTCATTTCCCACAATTCCCAGGAGATAGATATTCAGGAAACCTAAAAGGCAAAAGATGGAGAGCTCGATCCACAAAACACAAGGGTATAAGGGCAGTGTCTGACTCAGGTAGATCCACTGGGTAGGTGAGCTCCTCTGCATCCCTAGAGCAATAATACTGATGCCGGTGACCAAACCTTGGTACTGTGTTAGCAGTTCCATTATATCTTCTGCACAGAGTGATTAAAAACATCTGCCTGACTCTGAAGGCCAAAATGAGGTGGATATTTATTTTGTGATGAAACCAACCATTCTACCTCTTAAGGTTTAGGCTGAGAGAAAAACTAGGTGAGAGAAAAACTGCAGCTTTCCAAAGGTTCAGTGGTGCCTAATTCCCTAGGCAGCCTCAATCTCTGTGTCTTGTTTCCTCCTTCACTATATGGCAGTTGGAGATCGTTTCATTCCACCCAGAGCTCTGAGATGTTTAGATTCTAATGAATTGAGTCAAGCTGGTCAAGCTGATTCTGCAAACCTAAAACTATTACCGTAGGATGGCAGATTTGCCTTCAGATTTCTCTGGAACCAAAACGTTTTCTTGAGGCCTTGATAAGATTACCAGGCTGCTGAGCTTCCAGTGTTCAGATTTCCCACGGAACCGCACTCGCCAGCTTCTGGCTCCCCTGGCTGTCAGCAGATACGCTGTGGATTGGGCTCTGAAACCTGACTCTGCTCCGGGAATGTGTGCTCACCCCCTCCTGTGATAGCGCCTGGGCCCTTCCAGTCTGCCTGCTGGAACTTTCCCTGTCATTGTGGTCCTGGGAATGGAAGTGTCTATTAAGTGGAAGCCAGTGGTACTTTGAGGGTCCCACAGAGTGGGAGCCAGACAGGAATGTGGGGGGTACTTGGGCAGGCCTGCAAGTCCACTGAGCCAAAATCCAGCTTCCAGAGGCCAAGCAATCCCTTATTATGGCCCATCGGTCAGCAGCCAACATATGGCTCAGTGAGAGGGTGGGTCCAAAACCAGCAACGGCTGTTGGTGAAACTGTGGGAGAAAATATTTAATGAAGTATGGGAACTCCCTGGTGTCCAATGGTTAGGACTCCAAGCTTCCTGGCACAACATCCCCCCCGCCGCCCCACAATATTAATGAAGTAAAAAGATATCATTGGAAAAAGTAGGTTACAAAATGAATACATTATATGTATCAGTATATACACATACACACATACCTTTCATTAGTAATACTGATAACCTGTGAGGATGACAAGATAGTCTGGGAGTATTTAACTGACATTCATCACTCAAGATCCAGTACATAATAAATGCCCAATAAATACTGAATAAATGGATGAATGACACTATCTAGAAAGGACTGTGGAGTTACCTCAGAGAAAAGGGCTCATTAACTCTGTCCATCTAAATTAGAAATTCATTACATGTTCAGTGGCAAAATTAAAACCGGTAGTACCTACAACTTATATTTAAGCAACTAAGAGTACTGGTGTTGGAGAAGACTCTTGAAAGTCCCTTGGACTGCAAGGAGATCCAACCAGTCCATCCTAAAGGAAACCAGTCCTGGGTGTTCATTGGAAGGACTGATGCTGAAGCTGAAACTCCAATACTTTGGCCACCTGATGCAAAGAGCTGACTCATTCGAAAAGACCCTGATGCTGGGAAAGATTGAGGGCAGGAGAAGGGGACGACAGAAGATGAGATGGTTGGATGGCATCACCGACTCAGTGGACATGGGTTTGGGTGGACTCCAGGAGTTGGTGATGGACAGGGAGGCCTGGCGTACTGTGGTTCACGGGGTCGCAAAGAGTCGGACACGACTGAGCAAGTGAACTGAACTGAACTGAAGAGTACTGGTTTGACTTTGATGTGCAACGTCTCCAGCTCTTTCTTTACTATACACTTCTCCATTCTGAGTTCCTATCCAGAGTAACTTCACCTACCATCTCTTCTAGAGAAGAATCATATTTTAATCATAAAAGGCCTGTACTTCTCATGGGAGGCTGGACATTCCTGGTTAGAACAACCTAAACCAACATATCTAAACCTTGTTGCTGTTGTTTTAAATTGATTTTTTCCCATCTTCAACCATTTATTTACTCATTCAACAAGCATTTGAGTGCCATCAAGCACTAGATATATATGGCCCCTGTCCTTGAGGAATTTTCCAGGGAGAGAACCAGGTAAGCAGACAGTTACAGGTCTGTCTAGTACTCTAATTCAGTTTGAAAAAAGTGCCCTGAGTGTGCTGTAGAGTCTGAGGGCATCTGTACAGGCTTCCCGAGGTGGAGATATTTGAGCTGCAGACTGAGAGGGGAAGAGTTCTCTGTTTCTGTTAATTCATTTATCAAGCAAGCTCGTCTCAAGGAATTATATGATTTAGGCACTGTGCAAACTTCTGGAGACCTAAAGACCAGTAAGAGAGTCGCTGCCTACAAAAGGCTTATTACAAACGTGTAAAAGCAGTACTGCCACTCTCCTTGGCATCTCAGAGAACCCTACTCACCTGTGCACCCTGACGAGCTCAAACACAGAAGTCATTTCCGGTTTCTTATATAACACATGGTCTTTATTCTTCCATTTCTTTCATTCTTGCTCTCTCAAAGTCACAATATGCCTGGACTCTCAGAGTAGCTCTTGAGTCTGGTTTCCTTGTTCACTCTATACACTGGCATTTTTGCCATATCATCCCTGCTACAAGGTGGATGCCATCTTACTCAAGACCACTTAGAGTTTCTTACTGTCCAAGGAGCAGAATCCAGGGCCATCCACTATCTGGCTTTGAGGCCTGCAGCTAGCCTCTGTCTGAATCCGAAAAAGGCATCCCTTTGGGGTACAGCTAGGCAAGGAGACTTTTTACAAAGCAAAGTAACCCTTTCTTCCAGATGGCTTGAATTCCAGCTCCCACTCACCCACTTGGGCAGGATCCACTATATACTCGGAGGCCCTGTGGTTTTTATCTTATTACTTTCTTTTTTTTCTCTCTCTGCTTCTTCACCTTCCTTTCCAGCCAACTGGCTTACTTTTCTGCACAAAGCTGGCATGTTCTCCGTGCATCCATTTCTTATGACTTCTCCTCCTCACCACCCACCTTTCTTTTAAGACTTCTTTTGAGTCTTACACAGAAATGCAAGAAATACTGAAATACTATAGAATTTAGGGTCTGCAAATGCCATACCTTAAGGCACTTTTGCATTTGAAAATTAGGCACATGACAAGATTAGTCTTATTTTTCCTATTGGATTGTGAGCTTTTAAAAGACATCTTTTCTTGTTTATTCCAGAGGGCTTAAAGAGGGTTGAAGTAATGATCGATATTTTTGATAACAGTAAAGTAACTTAAAAAAAAAAAGATTCCGCAAAGACTTCCAAAAGTTAAATGGGTTCTAGAGAATGAATGTTGAGTAAATCTTACTGCTGCTGCTGCTGCTGCTAAGTCGCTTCAGTTGTGTCCGACTCTGTGCAACCCCATAGACTTACTGGCCTGGTATAAATTACTAGTACTGGGAAGTAATGTAGCTCCATTTCTCATCAAATATAGTGGCATGTCTCAAAAGTGGGTTTCACCTCTCAAAAGAGTTTTACTCTGAGATTTTTCAGAAATTCCCAAATCCCACTCCTGGATATCATGTCCCACCATGAAAAAGTTTACTTCCTGGCTAAAGAAATGTCACTTCTCCAGCCTCTTGGTTTCCTCTTCACTTCCTTTACCAGTGTTAGCTGTTGGAGTGCTTTTTTCAGGCATTTTGACAAAAGAACTTTAAAAGCAGTCACTGCCAACCCACAAATCCATGCCCTGTACAGACTCAGTGTGGACTGACACGCTTCCTGACTGGCCAGCAGTGCTCCTGTCTTGGCAGAATCCCCTATCAATGACTACACATATGTTTACAGACTAGGGGATCTTCTCTTTTCACCACTCACTTCTCTTTTCACCCCCTCCCCTGCCACCCCACTTTTCACTTCCACACAGGAAGTTGCTCAGGCAAGTTTCAGGGCCTCTGCCACACACTGTTCCTTCCTCAACTGAAGAAGAAAGTACCTTTGGAAGGATTCCCTTGTGTCTTCTGAGAACAAATTTGGCCCTCTAACAGTAAGCAATTTGCTTCAAAGCCTAAGAGCTTTGCTCTTATCTCCCATCCAGTTCTGCAAGAGATTAAAGAGGTCCTAAATTACACTGCACCTCTAGCTAAGGCCTGAGGCACCCTGTACTCTCAGAAGAGGAAACCAACTCTTAAAGCAACTTTGGGAACCTTCTTGTTCGTATGGGCATTCCCAGAGCCATCTGCCTTCTTGGTTCTGAAGCTGCAGCCAGGAAAGATCTTGTTGCTCTAGGCTATCTTTGAGTAGACTGGTGAACACCCACTGCTGGGTTTCCCTCTCACCCTTTCCCAACCCTAATCTGCCTGGAGTTTCCCCAGTTTACAGATGTTTCCAGAGGGCCCATCTTAGCCTCTGGCGGATCCCAGGGGCCCCTGCACTTTATAAAGACTCCCTGAAGCTGATCCCTGAAGACAACTGATAGAGCTGGACACTTGACTGCAACTGCCCAGGACAGACCTATTGCCCACACAGAGAAGTCCCAGCGCTTTGCAGGCAGTGAGGATTGCTTAGAAGAGCCAACCTGAGTTCTGGTGTAGAGCAGTGACAGGGAAGAGTTAGCAGAACGGTGAATCTGGAGAGTGCTGACCACAGCACTGGGAGCAGCAGTTCAGCTTTTGAAAACGGGAATCACCTTTGCTTTCCTTCTTTTTAAAAGCAAGCCTAAATCTAGCTAAAATAGGCTTAGGGCTAAATGTCAGGTCTATTTCAAGGGGAAAATCCATGGGAGCCTCAAAATATGTTAAAGGCAGGGAGGAGGGGAATATACCAGCCACTCCTCCAGTGGAGGGTGGTTCCTGGATCCCACTGGCTGGAATTGTCCCAGGAAAACCCCAGGCAGAGCAGTGGTGGGCCTCACCCTGGAGCCCCCCACAGATATGTAGCCAGCACACCCCAGTGCATGCAGGGACATACAGGAAAGTCTCAAGTTTGATCAGAAATAGTGCCATTTGCCCATGAGGGGAGCTTTCCAGAAAGTTCTGAAAGATGTGACAGACAAAAGTGGGACCTGAGAAGCAAGAGGGCAACCGGACTTTTAAAAGCTCAATTTTCATCGAAAAGGGAAGCCCATAGACGCTGTGCCTCAGGGTAACAGCTCTGTTTCTCTTTCAATATTCATCTCTGCAGATCCAGCGGCTTCTGATTTCTAAATCAGAAATTTTGCTCACACATTTGTCCATTTACAAAGTTTATAGCACCTAACTTTTTTTTTTTTTCTGAAGCATTTGAGTCCCTAAGCAAAACAGCTGAACCTCTAGAAAGGCCCCTCCCCTCTCCCTGAGGTCCTCCCGGCCGACCCCCTGCCTGCCGGGAGGGGTCCCCTAGGAAAGGCCGGGGGCTAGCCTCCGGAGTGCCGCAGCGCTGAGCCTCGCTCGTGCTCCCTGCTCGGACCCTGCTTGCGCGCCGCGGGCTTCTTTACCTCCATGTCCTCCAGGTGCCGACTCAGCGCCGCCAGCGCGCGTTCGCTCTGTCCCGGGCTCTCGATCCCCGCTCAGCGCTCTGCTCCCGTCTGGACCGGGTTCGGCTCCGGCGGGCACAGCGCAAGTGAGCGGCTGCACGCCCGGCTCGCCGGCTGCAGGGCTGACTGCGGGCCGCCCCAGCCCCGCGCTAGAGAACGAGGAAGGAGGAGGAGGAGGAGGAGGGAGGGGAGGGGAGAGAGAGGAGGCGGGGAGGGTGGGGAGCTGGGGAAGGAGGCCGGCGATCAGGGTTTAAATTTAGACACAAATCTAAACAGATACTGTCCCCTCCCGGGGCAGGACTCAAGCGAGGGAGCCACGACTCCATTAATCTGCCCAAACATGGGGATGGGACAGTCGTGTGGCCCCTCTTTCTCGTGAAGTTCCTCCAGGACTCGGTGTCAGTCCTCAACCTCTCTCTCCTTTAACATCTCTTCTTTCTTTTCGCTTGCCCTAAAGGTCACAGTGGTTCTCTCATTCTTTTTATCTCCCCTCTTTTCTATTTACTTCTTTTATGTACCTCTCTACCCCCGTCTCTCCTCATTTAAAAAGAAATTGCTTTCGCCGCATACCTGGTTTTCCCGGCGTTCCTGGGCGGAGAATGAGGACCCTCCCTGACGGATAAATGGTTCTCCCACTCCCCTCCTCCCCGTCCCTCAGAGACTGTTTAGGCAGTGCCTTCAACGCTTAAGTGTTGCAAACTCAAGTACCTCTACGTCTGTCATCTCTCTTCCTCTCCACCTCTGAGTCGCACGTTTTCTGGAGACCTTTATCAGTCGATCCACTCTCACCTGTATATTAGGTAGAGGAGGAGGAGAAAAGGAATCCAAGCGAAGTTTAACAGGCTCCCTGTAACAATCTGTCTTTGTCTCTCCCCAGTTGGGTTGATGCATTTGGATTTGTGGAATTTCATCTCCCACAAACTGCTTGTTGCTAAAGGGCCTTTTTGGTGTTCCTAAGTGGACTCTAAGAAATAGAGCAAAGGGCAAGATCCCGAACATCCGATTCCCATAGGCCCAACATAGCAATCTTCCCCCAGGGCCATCCCAGCTCCCTGAGCAGCACAGACGCTGAAGATAACAAAGCTGCAAGGAAGGGACAGGGGAACTGAAATCTGGAGCAGCTTCTCTCTCTGCTACCAGTTTACACACTGGTCACCAGCGCTAGGTGCCCCTTCTGGATCTGGACCCCTCCCAGAGAAGAAAAGGGGGAAGCCCTCAGAGACCTATGAGTGTGAAGAGGATTGGCCCCCAGGGAGGCCTCTGTGTCTTTCTGCAGTGTCCTTGTACCCCACCTCACCCCAAACCCTCACCCAACTCACCCTGGGAAAGAGACAGTGGGCCAGGTAATCATGAGCACTGTGAAGAGAGATATGTGGAAAAATGGGTAAAAGAATCCAGCTGAGAGTTTGCTCACACTACAAAGAACTGCCCTAATTCTGATCTTTATCCCAGCACTCCCTGCAGACTTTCAGGCACTTAAAATTGTTGCTTTGGGTACCAGCCTTAGAAACATGGCCTCTTCCCTGCAGAATCTTCTAAGACTTGCCTTTCTGAAACACTGATAGCCCTAATGCCAGAGTGTTTTCTAGTTCATTTAACTTAGCCTAACCTTTATTTTTGGAGAAGGTAATGGGCACCCCACTCCAGCACTCTTGCCTGGAAAATCCCATGGATGGAGAAGCCTGGAAGGCTGCAGTCCATGGGGTTGCTGAGGGTCAGACACGACTGAGTGACTTCACTTTCACTTTTCACTTTCATGCATTGGAGAAGGAAATGGCAACCCACTCCAGTGTTCTTGCCTGGAGAATCCCAGGGACGGGGGAGCCTGGTGGGCTGCCGTCTATGGGGTCACGCAGAGTCAGACACGACTGAAGCGACTTAGCAGCAGCAACAGCAGCAGCAGCAATCTTTATTTTAGAAGCAGATTGAAGGTTGAATTCCTGCTCTGCTAATTTCTAGCTGTGTTTTCCGAGACAAGTCACTTACTCAGTCTGATCCTCATTTGCCTCACCTGTACAGTTTAGTAGGCACTCTGAAAAAAGTATCTCCATCTTTTTTTTTTTTTTTTTGAGTAGCTACTTTTATAATGCTTAGCCTCATGTACAAGCTCAAATAAATAGGGACCCAATATTTCTTTTTTCCCCAGGCATTCTAAGGTCCAGTGAATGGGATTCTACTCCCAGGAATTGATGGTCAGTCTCTTTCCATTCCAGCCACATAGCTGCAGAAGTGAGAGTTCGAGAGCAGAGTTGGCAGCAGGAAAGGAAGTTTCTTGGTACCTTGCAGTGCATACTTGTGCATATAATTTTTTTTCCCCTTTTTTTTCAAATGTTCAGGACTGAGTTGGTGATGGGAGCAGAGTCTCTTCTCATATTTTCTAACTCTGATTCATAGGGCCTTTTCCTTTCTGCCTCCATCTAGTCCTCCTTTCTGCTCAGAATGGGGCTGCCCCAGCACAGGCTTCTGGTTCACAAACAGAAGGGCGGAAGTGCCTACCAAAGGAAACCGTTAGGCTTAGATAGCATCACAGTCACTCAAGGTGACTTGCTGCTGCAGCCCACGCCCTGCTTGGGCCTTGACTCAGTCACGTGAGAACCCATGACCACAATGCAGATAAACTTGGCCACCACCTTGCTCCCGGGTCTCAGAATGTGCAGCGTAGAATCCTACCCTCCATAGTTCTTTGGGCTAGGAAGAGGCATTTATGAGATGGAGCAGTGGAAATGGGGAGAGAGGGCTGAGGCCCAGAGCTGTTTCAGCAGTCCTGAGTAGGTAGGGGCTTGTGCTCACCTTTTCTTCCCCTGTCACCCCTCCTGAAGATCCCCAGAAGCCAGAATGGAAATAACCCAGGTGGTGAACTCCCTGTTTTTGATGGGTTCTCTGGGATTCTGACTTGGTGCTCGGTGTACTGTGAGAAGCTGACAACCCAAGGGGAAGGGAAAGTGGCTCTGATGGGGTCGTTCCTCCCTGTCTCGAGGGGACTGGTCATCTCACAAGGACTCACTTCCTTTACTCTCCCTGCTTCACACACCCTGGTACCCTAAATCAGCCAAGCAGCAAATAGAGGCCAGTGCAGAATGAAAACCAAGAAACACCAGAGCAGCTTGAGTAGGGAAGCCCATATTACTATCAAATAAATACTACCAAATGCATGTTACTGTTTGGTGAATGAGTGAGTGGATAAATGAATGACTGAAGCAAATTAATAGGATTTTTGCCTTTAAATCAAAGGCAGAGCCTTTTTTCCATAGATGGGCCTTCAATGGGAGAAAAGACCTGGTGAGAGAAATGATCAAGAGAGATCGTGGAAGGGTACAAGTTATTTAGTAAACTCACTAGTTTTTAAGCAGAACTGCACAGAGCTGCAGTCAGGCCGTTCTCAGTGAGTGGCCGCACGGTGCTGCCGATTGTTGACTTTAAACACTGAGAGCGGGAAGCAAACGTCCTCTCAGAACTGTGCATACTCACTTCCAAATATATATACTTCAGCACTAAGTCCCGGGAATGTGGCAAAAATAAAACAAAACAACTCATTCTGCTGTGACTGTCAGTGAGGAACAGAACTGAATAAACTGAAATGAAAGCACCAAGGTTTGAGTGCTTTTATGAGTTCAAGGAATGGTAATGGAGAGTCTCCCAGAGGAAGATGGTGGCATGTGAAAGGTAAATTGAAGTGGAAGGTAGCAGGGTAACAGCTGCGCCACAGGGAGGATGTTGATGTGTGGAGAGGACAGCCAGCCCGGGTTGGTGATTTCATGAGGAAGTGTTTTGACTAGCCCTCTGGGAATTGGAAAATTGATTACATAGGGCAATTGAGCAAAGAAATTGATGTGTAGAAGCCAATGGGAGACAAGATTCTCAGTGATAGTGAAGGGAGATACAAATATGCAAGGGGAGTGGGAACTGAAATGAACCCTATGGTATTGGATTGGAATGGGAGGTATTGGTGTGAACTCATGGTTTTCAATCTGTAGATACATATATGTGGATATAAATGTGTATACATACATACACACACATATTTCTTAGTTTGATCCACTGAGAGGACCAAGGAGAACTGATACCCCAGTAGCAATAAGTGAACAGAGCCCAGATCTTGGTTTCTAAATACCATTCTTCACTAAAGGAACCAAGGGTCCTTGGCTTATAAGGCTGGGGCAGGTAAAGAACAAGACAAGCCTGAAACATTTTGTGCTAGAAAATATGGAAGTGCTCAATAAATGAAAAGAAGATGTTAAGAATACACAGAAACCAGATTGCAGGGGTGGCTAGGACAATATTGGGATGATATAAGGATCAAAATAAACAATGATAGCAATGCATTGTTGTTGTGGTTGTGTAGTCACTAAATCATGTCCAACTCTTTTGCGACCCCATCGACTTCTGCCAGGCTTCTCTGTTCGTGGGGTTTCCCAGGCAAGAATACTAGAGTGGGTTGCCATTTCCTTCTCCAGGGGATCTTCCTGATCCAGGGATTGAACCCATGTCTCCTACAGTGGAAGACAGGTTCTTTACCACTGAGCCACCTGCAAAGCTCCAGAAATGCATTAGACCCTTTAAATAAAATAAGAGTTCATAAGTCCACACTGATATAAACAAATAAGTGGATAGATAAGTGGAAGGTTCTTACAGCACAATGCTAACAAAGGTAAAAAAAAATTGTCATATGACAACAATTATAGTTATAATAACTTTAGGTAGAAACATCAGTTCAGTTCAGTTCAGTTCAGTCACTCAGTCTTGTCCAACTCTTTGCAACCCCATGAATCGCAGCACGCCAGGCCTCCCTGTCCATCGCCAACTCCCGGAGTTCACTCAGACTCACATCCATTGAGTCAGTGGTGCCATCCAGCCATCTCATCCTCTGTTGTCCCCTTCTCCCCCTGCCCCCAATCCCTCCCACCATCAGAGTCTTTTCCAATGAGTCAACTCTTCGCATGAGGTGGCCAAAGTACTGGAGCTTCAGCTTTAGCATTATTCCTTCCAAAGAACACCCAGGGCTGATCTTCTTCAGAATGGACTGATTGGATCTCTTTGCAGTCCAAGGGACTCTCAAGAGTCTTCTCCAACACCACAGTTCAAAAGCATCAATTCTTCGGCGCTCAGCTTTCTTTACAGTCCAACTCTCACATCAATGCAAAGAAATCGAGGAAAACAACAGAATGGGAAAGACTAGAGATCTCTTCAAGAAAATTAGAGATACCAAGAGAACATTTCATGCAAAGATGGGCTCAATAAAGGACAGAAATGGTATGGACCTAACAGAAGCAGAAGATATTAAGAAGAGGTGGCAAGAATACACAGAAGAACTGTACACAAAAGATCTTCACAACACAGATAATCACGATGGTGTCATCACTCACCTACAGCCAGATGTCCTGGAATGTGAAGTCAAGTCGGCCTTAGGAAGCATCACTATGAACAAAGCTAGTGGAGGTGATGGAATTCCAGTTGAGCTATTTCAAATCCTGAAAGATGATGCTGTGAAAGTGCTGCACTCAGTATGCCAGCAAATTTGGAAAACTCAGCAGTGGCCACAGGACTGGAAAAGGTCAGCTTTCATTCCAATCCCAAAGAAACATCATTTGATGCTAAATCTAATGGGGTAAAAATGGGATGAGAAATAGGATTTTAATAATTTCAAATTATCTCCCTATAAATTACTCATTAATTACAAAGGGGAAAATGTAACTTTTTAGAGATAAGCCTGTATGTGTGCTCAGTCGCTTCAGCTGTGTCCAACTCTTTGCGACCCTGTGGACTGTAGCCTGCCAGGCTCCTCTGTCAATGGGATTCTCCAGGCAAGAATACTGGAGTGGGTTCCTATGCCCTCCTCCTGGGGATCGTCCTGGCCCAGGGATTGAACTCATGTCTCCTGCATCACAGGCAGATTCTTTACCACTGAGCCACCCAGAGATAAGCCTAACAGATATCATATTAAGAAAGTGATCAAAGCAAACACCATCAGTGATGGGACAAATTGACATCACTTGTTACCTGATGGGATGCAATAAGAAGAGCACACCAGGACTTCCCTGTGCTCCAGTGGCTGAGACTCTTTCCCGCAGTGCAGGGCGCCTGGGTTCAATTGCTGGTCAAGGAACTAGATCCCACATGCTGCAACTAAGACCTGGCACAGTTAAATTAAATTAATTAATTAAATATTTTTTAAAAAAAGAAGAATAAGACATCATCACTTCTGTGATACTCTGGCCCAAGGTGCATAACCTGAGTCTAATCATGAAGAAACACTGGACAAGTCAAATAGCAAGAACATTCCTCAAAGTGACTGGTCTGTGATCTCCAAAAGTGATCAAGAAGGTCAAGGGCAGGCTGGGGAAGGATTCTAGTCTACAGAAGACTAGAGCCACATGACAACTGGGTTGACCATGTGCTTCTAGATTGGCTCCTTTTACTATAAAGTATTTTGAAGGAATTATACTTTATATATATTAATACATATATCAAATATACTTTAGGCATCTTACAGTTTTGTCAGTCATATCTCGATAAAGCTGAAAAAAAGAGAAATCATTAGAATTGGCAAAACTCTAAGGGTCCTGGGTGAAGGATATATGGGAGTTTTTGGTACTAATCTTACAGTTTTTTCAAAGTTTGGGATTATTTCAAACAAAAAAGTTAAGAAAAAAGGTGGTGGGGGTAAGAATTGAGCTCTTCTGTTTCTTTTTTCCAGACTGATTTGCTCCCCAGTCCCTTCATCATCTGTTCGTCCCCAGCCCACCCCCAGAGATCCACAGGATGGGCCAGGGGACTGTTGACAGTGGTGACAGAGAGAGAGAACAGGCAGAGAGAGACTAGCCTTTTGGAAAGACAGAGGATGGAGACATGACGTGGAAGATTATTCAAGGTTTTTTTGTACAGATCTCTTTGTGATGTCTCAGTGGTTGCAGCAGACACATGGACTTTTAAAGTTTTGGAGGAGAGATTTTTTTTTGCCTGTGCCCTGAGGCTTGCCCATAGGATCTCAGTTGTCCGACAAGACCAGAGATTGAACCTGGGTCAAGTCAGTGAAAGCCCGGAACTCTAACCACTGGGCTGCTAGAGAAGTCCCTGGAGGAGAGATTTAACTTTAAAAAAAAAAAAAGAAAAATAGGACTTCTTTGTTGATCTTTGGTGATCCAGTGGTTATGCCTCTGAGTTTCCACTGCAGAAAGATGGGTTCAATCCCTGGTCAGGAAACTAAGATTCCACATTCCTTGTGGCAAGCCAATAAAAAGAAAAGAAAAATAACTGGTTTTTTTTCTAGAAAGAAAGTGGGGTGATATTTATAGAAATAAAGGTGGTTTTCATTAAGTCTTCATATCACAATTTCTTTGGGATATTTTTAGTAACGATGCTGTTTTGCCACAAGGACATTTACTAAAATGAATCAGTAGCTTGAATTGGACGGGAGCCTGTCCAAAGCTGGAGGTTACCCACATGGCCTTAAAATGAATATCTCTGATGATTCTACACTAATAAAGTGTGCTATATACTTTTAGCTCTGTAATATCCTGACATTACTCCCTGCAACCTCCCACCAATCACAGTCATTGCCAGCTTGCATTTGGATTAGAAAACTATTAGATATAGTTCATCTCCATAGTTCCTAATTATTGTCCTTGCCTCCAAGCTTGACTCATCATCTCCCTGCATCTGTTTTCCACTCTACAGGGAGTAATCTTTCTGAAGATTACTTTGGAGGGTGCAACTCACACTCCTAACATGACCAAGTTTTCCTCTCCAGCTTCTTCTCAACAGAGAACACCCAGGACCCCACACTTGAACTATCCTGATGTGCTTTCTGGTCCCCGAGAGAGCTCTTTTCTCTGTCTGGAACACATCCCTTGCTTTGCACAAAGCCCAGAGTTAACTCTTATTCATCTTCTGTTTCTCAGATAAGGCTTCCTCCAGGAAGATGGTCCTGACCATCACCACATATCCCCAGTTTCCCGCCACCTGGAATAGAGGTGCTTCCTGTGTATACCTCATGCCTGCACTATTCTTGTTCTTGCAAGGATTACTTTATACTTGCCTGCTTACTTTCTTTATCTTCCCAGAAAACATTAATCTTAAAGAAAGCACATTTCATTCTGTCTTGGTTAAAGTTCTAAGGTTGGTGCTGGGTTCAAATTTGGTGAGTTCACATGTTGGGTTCACATGTTGGATGAGTGAATGGATACTGGCTTCATGCAAAAAATATAGATAATCCATTTTGTAATCCAGTTCTTGAATGTCCACCTAAAAACACAGTATAAACATGAAAAGTTGTAACACAAAGGATAGCACAGAGATTTAAAGATTAGTGTGGAAACCAGACTTCCTGGGCCTACCTGTGACCTTGATCAAGTTACTTAATTTTGTTCCTGCTTCTCCATCTATAAAATGGGGTAATGATAGAATTTACCAAATAGAGTTATAAGAATTGGATCAATACATGTGAAACGCTTAAAATAATGCTAGTAAAATAGCGTGATGAAGGCTGGGTTGTTATTGTCACGAAGTAATAGTGGCAGCAGCTTTTTATCATAAAGAAATGATTGTAATCAGAGAGAAGTCCCAAACACAGCTGCCTTCACAACATAATTCTATGTTCATCTCTCAACTCCAAGTTATCTACTTGTGATTTTCACCTACTTTTTTTTTTTTTTGCCATATTACTCGACTTGTGGAATCTTCATTTCCCAGCCAAGGATTGAACCCGTTGGCCCTCAGCAGTAAAACTGCCAAGTCCTAAGCACTGGACCACCAGGGAATTCCCAATTTTCACCTACTTTTAATAAATTTGTCTGCTGGATGTAGCCTCACTTGGAGGAAAGATTCATCTCTGTCTTATTTCTTCTCAGCTGTACTTTTTCTGACCGTTTTAGGATATTTTAAGTTTAGATTCAGTTCTGCATTTTTTGCTTGTACATGACAAAAATTGAAAAAAAATGGTGGAAAGGGAATTCCTCACATCTCAATTCTGAATAAATTTCACTATCTTGAATGTGTTTCATTTTGGAAATCAGTTTTAAGTTCAGTTCAGTTCAGTCACTGAGTTGTGTCCAACTCGTTGCGACCCCATGAATCACAGTATACCAGGCCTCCCTGTCCATCACCAACTCCCGGAGTTCACCAAAACTCATATCAATCAAGTCGGTGATGCCATCCAGCCATCTCATCCTCTGTCGTCCCCTTCTCCTCTTGCCCCCAATCCCTCCCAGCATCAGAGTCTTTTCCAATGAGTCAACTCTTCGCATGAGGTGGCCAAAGTACTGGAGTTTCAGCTTTAGCATCATTCCTTCCGAAGAACACCCAGGACTGATCTCCTTTAGAATGGACTGGTTGGATCTCCTTGCAGTTCAAGGGACTCTCAACAGTCTTCTCCAACACCACAGTTCAAAAGCATCAATTCTTCGGCACTCAGCTTTCTTCACAGTCCAACTCTCACATCCATATATGACCACTGGAAAAACCATAGCCTTGACTAGATGGACCTTTGTTGGCAAAGTAATGTCTCTGCTTTTCAATATGCTATCTAGGTTGGTCATAACTTTCCTTCCAAGGAGTAAGCGTCTTTTAATTTCATGGCTTCAGTCACCATCTGCAGTGATTTTGGAGACCCAAAAAATAAAGTCTGACACTGTTTCCACTGTTTCCCCATCTATTTCCCATGAAGTGATGGGACCAGATGCCATGATCTTCATTTTCTGAATGTTGAGCTTTAAACCAACTTTTTCACTCTCCTCTTTCAACTAAATAGGCTCTTTAGTTCCTCTTCACTTTCTGCCATAAGGGTAGTGTCATCTGTATATCTGAGGTTATTGATATTTCTCCCGGCAATCTTGATTCCAGCTTGTGCTTCTTCCAGCCCAGTGTTTCTCATGATGTACTCTGCATAGAAGTTAAATAAGCAGGGTGACAATATACAGCCGTGACATACTCCTTTCCCAATTTGGAACCAGTCTGTTGTTCCATGTCCTGTTCTAACTGTTGCTTCCTGACCTGCATACAGATTTCTCAAGAGGCAGGTCAGGTGGTCTGGTATTCCCATCTCTTTCAGAATTGTCCACAGTTTATTGTGATCCACATAGTCAAAGGCTTTGGCATAGTCAATAAAGTAGAAATAGATGTTTTTCTGGAACTCTCTTGCTTTTTCCATGATCCAGCGGATGTTGGCAATTTGATCTCTGGTTCCTCTGCCTTTTCTAAAACCAGCTTGAACACCTGGAAGTTCATGGTTCACATATTGCTGAAGCCTGGCTTGGAGAAATTTTGAGCATGACTTTACTAGTGTGTGAGATGAGTGCAATTGTGTGGTACTTTGAGCATTCTTTGGCATTGCCTTTCTTTGGGATTGGAATGAAAACTGACCTTTTCCAGTCCTGTGGCCACTGCTGAGTTTTCCAAATTTGCTGGCATATTGTGTGCAGCACTTTCAGAGCATCATCTTTCAGGATTTGAAATAGCTCAACTGGAATTCCATCACCTCCACTAGCTTTGTTCATAGTGATGCTTTCTAAGGCCCACTTGACTTCACATTCCAGGATGTCTGGCTCTAGGTGAGTGATCACACCATCGTGATTATCTGGGTCATGAAGATCTCTTTTTGTACAGTTCTTCTGTGTATTCTTGCCACCTCTTCTTAATATCTTCTGCTTCTGAATAGAGATCATTCTGTCGTTTTTGACATTGCATCCAAGTACCGTATTTCGGACTCTTTTGCTGACCATGATGGCTACTCCATTTCTTCTAAGGGATTCCTGCCCATAGTAGTAGATATAATGGTAATCTGAGTTTCGTGACATTGTCCAGGAGACAGGGATCAAGACCATCCCCATGGAAAAGAAATGCAAAAAAGCAAAATGGCTGTCTAGGGAGGCCTTACAAATAGCTGTGAAAAGAAGAGAACCGAAAAGCAAAGGAGAAAAGGAAAGATATAAGCATCTGAATGCAGAGTTCCATAGAACAGCAAGGAGAGATAAGAAAGCCTTCCTCAGCGATCAATGCAAAGAAATCTAGGAAAACAACAGAATGGGAAAGACTAGAGATCTCTTCAAGAAAATTAGAGATACAAAGGAAACATTTCATGAAAAGATGGGCTTGATAAAGGACAGAAATCGTATGGACCTAACAGAAGCAGAAGACATTAAGAAGAGGTGGCAAGAATACACAGAAGAACTAGACAAAAAAGATCTTCACGACCCAGATAATCACGATGGTGTGATCACTCACCTAGAGCCAGACATTCTGGAATGTGAAGTCAAGTGGGCCTTAGAAAGCATCACTATGAACAAAGCTAGTGGAGGTGATGGAATTCCAGTTGAGCTATTTCAAATCCTGAAAGATGATGCTCTGAAAGTGCTGCACACAATATGCCAGCAAATTTGGAAAACTCAGCAGTGGCCACAGGACTGGAAAAGGTCAGTTTTCATTCCAATCCCAAAGAAAGGCAATGCCAAAGAATGCTCAAACTACCGCACAATTGCACTCATCTCACATGCTAGTAAAGTCATGCTCAAAATTCTCCAAGACAGGCTTCAGCAATATGTGAACCATCAACTTCCTGATGTTCAAGCTGGTTTTAGAAAAGGCAGAGGAACCAGAGATCAAATTGCCAACATCCGCTGGATCATGGAAAAAGCAAGAGAGTTCCAGAAAAACATCTATTTCTGCTTTATTGACTATGCCAAAGCCTTTGACTGTGTGGATCACGACAAACTGTGGACAATTCTGAAAGAGATAGGAGTACCAAACCACCTGACCTGCCTCTTGAGAAATCTGTATGCAGGTCAGGAAGCAACAGTTAGAACTGGACATGGAACAACAGACTGGTTCCAAATAGGAAAAGGAGTATGTCACGGCTGTATATTGTCACCCTGCTTATTTAACTTCTATGCAGAGTACATCATGAGAAACGCTGGACTGGAAGAAACACAAGCTGGAATCAAGATTGCCGGGAGAAATCTCAATAACCTCAGATATGCAGATGATACCACCCTTATGGCAGAAAGTGAAGAGGAACTAAAAAGCCTCTTGAGGAAAGTGAAAGTGGAGAGTGAAAAAGTTGGTTTAAAGCTCAACATTCAGAAAACAAAGATCATGGCATCTGGTCCCATCACTTCATGGGAAATAGATGGGGAAACAGAGGAAACAGTGTCAGGCTTTATTTTTTGGGTCTCCAAAATCACTGCAGATGGTGACTGAAGCCATGAAATTAAAAGACGCTTACTCCTTGGAAGGAAAGTTATGACCAACCTAGATAGCATATTGAAAAGCAGAGGCATTACTTTGCCAACAAAGGTCCGTCTAGTCAGGGCTATGGTTTTTCCTGTGGTCATGTATGGATGTGAGAGTTGGACTGTGAAGAAGGCTGAGTGCCGAAGAATTGATGCTTTTGAACTGTGGTGTTGGAGAAGACTGTTGAGAGTCCCTTGGACTGCAAGAGATCCAACCAGTCCATTCTGAAGGAGATCAGCCCTGGGATTTCTTTGGAAGGAATGATGCTAAAGCTGAAACTCCAGTACTTTGGCCACCTCATGCGAAGAGTTGACTCATTGGAAAAGACTCTGATGCTGGGAGGGATTGGGGGCAAGAGGAGAAGGGGACGACAGAGGATGAGATGGCTGGATGGCGTCACTGACTCAATGGATGTGAGTCTGAGTGAACTCCAGGAGTTGGTGATGGACAGGGAGGCCTGGCGTGCTCTGATTCATGGGGTCGCAAAGAGTCAGACACGACTGAGTGACTGAACTGAACTGAGTAAAATTCACCCATTCCAGTCCATTTTAGTTTGCTGATTCCTAGAATGTCGACGTTCACTCTTGCCATCTCCTGTTTGACCATTTCCAATTTGCCTTGATTCATGGACCTGACATTCCAGGTTCCTATGCAACATTGCTCTTTACAGCATCGGACCTTGCTTCTATCACCAGTCACATCCACAGCTGGGTATTGTTTTTGCTTTGGCTCCATCCCTTCATTCTTTCTGGAGTTATTTTCCATTGATCTCCAGTAGCATATTGGGCACCTACTGACCTGGAGAGTTCCTCTTTCAGTATCCTATCATTTTGCCTTTTCATACTGTTCATGGGGTTCTCAAGGAAGAGTACTGAAGTGGTTTGCCATTCCCTTCTCCAGTGGACCATATTCTGTCAGACCTCTCCACCATGACCCGCCCATCTTGGGTGGACCCCCACGGCATGGGTTAGTTTCATTGAGTTAGACAAGGCTGTGGTCCGTGTGATCAGACTGACTAGTTTTCTGTGATTATGGCTTCAGTGTGTCTGCCCTCTGATGCCCTCTCGCAATACCTACCGTCTTACTTGGGTTTCTCTTACCTTTACGTGGGGTATCTCTTCACGGCCGCTCAAGCAAAGCACAACCGATGCTCCTTACCTTGGACTAGGGGTATTTCCTCACAGCCGGCCCTCCTGACCTTGAACATGGAGTAGCTTCTCTTGGCCCCACTGTGCCCGTGCAGCCTCCGCTCCTTGGATGTAGCGTAGCCCCTCCCGGCAGCCGCCCCTGACCTCGGACGGGTGGTAGCTCCTCTTGGCCACTCCTGTGCCTACATACCCTGGCACTCTCAGTCGCTGCCCCTGAACTTGGGCGAGGGGTAGCTCCTCTCAGCCACGCTTCTGTGTGGTCCGTTGCAGCCGGTGCGCTTCTGTGTAAATTTTAAGTTCAGTTCAGTCTCTCAGTCGTGTCCGACTCTTTGCGACCCCATGAATCACAGCACGCCAGGCCTCCCTCTCCATCACCAACTCCCAGAGTTCACCCAGACTCACGTCCATTGAGTCAGTGATGCCATCCAGCCATCTCATCCTCTGTCGTCCCCTTCTCCTCTTGCCCCCAATCCCTCCCAGCATCAGAGTCTTTTCCAATGAGTCAACTCTTCACATGAGGTGGCCAAAGTACTGGAGTTTCAGCTTTAGCATCATTCCTTCCAAAGAAATTCCAGGGCTGATCTCCTTCAAAATGGACTGGTTGGATCTCCTTGCAGTCCAAGGGACTCTCAACAGTCTTCTCCAACACCACAGTTCAAAAGCATCAATTCTTCGGCACTCAGCCTTCTTCACAGTCCAACTCTCACATCCATACATGACCACAGGAAAAACCATAGCCCTGACTAGACGGACCTTTGTTGGCAAAGTAATGTCTCTGCTTTTCAATATGCTATCTAGGTTGGTCACAACTTTCCTTCCAAGGAGTAAGCGTCTTTTAATTTCATGACTGCAGTCACCATCTGCAGTGATTTTGGAGACCCAAAAAATAAAGTCTGACACTGTTTCCACTGTTTCCCCATCTATTTCCCATGAAGTGATGGGACCAGATGTCAAGTTACACAGATGTAAATAATGCATACATTTAATGCACAGAAACTATGGTCTTTTTTCTGGTGTAGTCAAGGAGTTGATCTTTTTTCCTAACTCTTAACACTTACTGACTAGTCTACTTGCTCTCATCCTGTTGTACTACCTCGTAACTTCTGGTGCAGAAGCCTTTTTCACGACTTTACAGTTTTGGAGTACGTCGTTATTACATTTCCTATGCTCATACATCTACATTCAACTTTTCTGCTTTGTATAGTATTCGAGACTTTTTCATATTTTTCTCATCTTGGTGTCCCCAACATTATTCAGTCTGTGAAGCCCACACAGTATCCTATCTTATAACCTTGTCATTTATCTGAGAAGGCAATAATTAATAGACGCTTGAAGGCAATAATCAAATAGACCTTTGAATCAGCAGTGCTTGCTAAGTCACTTCAGTTGTATCTGACTCTTTGCAGCCCTTTGCGACCATATGGACTATAGCCGGCCAGGCTCCTCTGTCCATGAGATTCTCCAGGCAAGAATACTGGAGTGGGTTGTCATGCCCTTCTCCAGGGGATCTTCCCGACCCAGGGATCAAACCAGAGTCTCTTGTGTCTCCTGTGTTGGTAGGCAGGTTCTTTACCACTAGCACCACTTTGATGCAAACTAAATGCCAAATGTCCTGAAGCAGTGTAAAACTGGATTCTGTGAGGTCCTGAGGAAGGCCAAGAGGTCAAGGATGGAAGGTTCAAGGAGTGCCTTGGGGTATAGGAAGGTGCACTGACCTAAGTGTGCTTGGTGAGATAGAGTTGCTGGAGCTCCGGGTGCCTGGAAGGATCTCATGAGCAGAGGGCCCTTCGAGACTGAGGAGTGGCTGGAGAAGGACAAGAGGGTTTGTCAGGGGCCTGCTTTGACTGCTCTTCTCAGGTTTGCAGTGTCTGCTCCGACATGGTACACATTATCCCTTTAACTGGGTATTAAATTTAGAATCCATCCTGGCCTCCTCACAGGGAGACTGCTGCCCCTGGAATCTTATTCTGGGAATGTTTTGTGCTTGGTATTTGCCTCTGCAAAAATAGGTGATATTTGCATCTTGAAGATGACTGACCTGAGCACAGTCGCTTCTGGTTTATATTTTCTGTTTCTGTTTCCTTTATTGTACATGGTGGGGATTTTAGGCGGCAAGAAAAAGAAATGGGGTTAGAGTGAGTAGGGAAGAGACTTGACAACCACTTACCTATAAAGACTCTGTAGGCAGAGGGGCCAAGCTGAAGTCTGGGGACTCCAGAACCCTACCACCTGTGTGCTTTCTAAAGGGCAAAGTCATTTAACCATTCTCATTTTCTAACTTGGTGAAAATCCTCATTAGTTACCCAAGGATGCAGCAAGGAACTCCTAATCAAAAACAACCATAAATCTAAAGCCATAATGAAGTGGGCTTAGCACTCAATCTGGCCTTGCACAGATGAGTTGGCAATAAGGCAAAGGACGCAGGCAGCCCCTGCTGGAAGTCACACAGGGAGATGAATGTGTCTGCTGTGAAAGGCAGAATGGCGTGGGTGGTAGTGGTTGAGGAGTGGGGTGGGGGTGGAGTGGGGAAGGAATTTGCATCTCATGGCTTAATCAGATCTGAAAGCTAACATCCTGTTTTTCTGTAGGTTGGGCACATCAGTAGCTGAAAGCCTCTCTGACCACGACCAGGCTCAGGAAGTAAGTGTCAACAGCCTTGCAGATGGGAACCCAGCTCTGAATAACGGTTCCTGCAAAGGCGTTCTGCCTCGGTTCTGGCCAGGCCCCTGCACTCCCTCTACCCCAATTCTAGAACTCCAGACCTCACCCCTCCTCCCCAGAGACTTATCAACAGGAAGTTAAGTCAGCTGGAACACTCTGTTCCCTTGATAATTTTGTTTTAATTCTGCAGCTGTGTTTAAGTCTTCTAGAATTCTCTCTCTGGTTCTGTGTCTTGGTTCTGTTTGTTTGCCTGATGCTTTTTCTCTCACATCCATGTAACCATATTATGGTTACCATTAGGCTGGTAGACCAGAAAGAGAAGTAGGGTTGGTGAGAAGGAAATGGGGAGAGAGTGAAAGAAAGCACTTTAGGGACTGTAATACTAGCTGTTGATGAGCTAAGGAAGGTGACCAATTGCTCAGGAATCATTACTGAGGGGAAGCTGTAAATTCTGAGGAGGAATTCCTAAATCATGAATAATATGCACTGCCGGAGCCATTCCTTCTCATTGCTTCAGGGTGCTTATCTCTACTTCATATCAGAGTGAAGTGTGGGCATGTCTTCTCAATATTCCACAGTGCCTACTCAGCAGATGGCTTACCCACACTTATTTTCTCTTAGGAAGCGGTTGGTAAATAAACAAATGAAACTTCTCTCCTTCCTTTTATCCCAAGTTAGCTTAAAAAACCAAGACACAGAGTTCCCTGGTGGTCCAGTGGTTGGGAATCCTCCAGCAAACGCAGGCTATGTGGGTTTGATCCCTGGTCTGGGAAGATTCCACATGCCACCAGGCAACTAAGTCTGTCTGCCACAACTACTGTAGCCTTGGCCTCTAGAACCTGTGTTCTACAACAAAAGAAGCCCCTACTCACCACAACCAGAGAAAGCCCGTGCACAGCAGTGAAGTCCTCAGTTCAGTTCAGTCACTCAGTCGTGTCCGACTCTTTGCGACCCCATGAATCGCAGCACACCAGGCCTCCCTGTTCATCACCAACTCCTGGAGTTCACTCAGGCTCACGTCCATCGAGTCAGTGATGCCATCCAGCCATCTCATCCTCTGTCATCCCCTTCTCCTCTTGCCCCCAATCCCTCCCAGCATCAGAGTCTTTTCCAATGAGTCAACTCTTCGCATGAGGTGGCCAAAGTACTGGAGTTTCAGCTGATCTCCTTCAGAATGGACTGGTTGGATCTCTTGCAGTCCAAGGGACTCTCAACAGTCTTCTCCAACACCACAGTTCAAAAGCATCAATTCTTCGGCACTCAGCCTTCTTCACAGTCCAACTCTCACATCCATACATGACCACTGGAAAAACCATAGATAGCCTTGACTAGACAGACCTTTGTTGGCAAAGTAATGTCTCTGCTTTTGAATATGCTATCTAGGTTGGTGGTAACTTTCCTTAGTCACCATCTGCAGTGATTTTGGAGCCCAAAAAAATAACGTCTGACACTGTTTCCACTGTTTCCCCATCTATTTCCCATGAAGTAAGGGGACCAGATGCCATGATCTTCATTTTCTGAATGTTGAGTTTTAAGCCAACTTTTTCACTCTCCTCTTTCACTGTCATCAAGAGGCTTTTTAGTTCCTCTTCACTTTCTGCTATAAGGGTGGTGTCATCTGCATATCTGAGGTTATTGATATTTCTCCCAGCAATCTTGAGACCAGCTTGTGCTTCTTCCAGCCCAGCGTTTCTCATGATGTACTCTGCATAGAAGTTAAATAAGCAGGGTGACAATATACAGCCTTGACGTACTCCTTTTCCTATTTGGAACCAGTCTGTTGTTCCATGGCCAGTTCTAACTGTTGCTTCCTGACCTGCATATAGGTTTCTCACGAGGCAGGTCAGGTGTTCTGGTATTCCCATCTCTTTCAGAATTGTCCACAGTTTATTGTGATCCACACAGTCAAAGGCTTTGGCATAGTCATAAAGCAGAAATAGATGTTTTTCTGGAACTGTCTTGCTTTTTCCATGATCCAGCGGATGTTGGCAATTTGATCTCTGGTTCCTCTGCCTTTTCTAAAACCAGCTTGAACACCTGGAAGTTCATGGTTCACATATTGCTGAAGCCTGGCTTGGAGAATTTTGAGCATTACTTTACTAGCGTGTGTCTAGAAAATCCATATATAGATCTTCTTTTGCTAGTTGGTAATTATTTACAGTGAGCTATCATTTCAAATGCTTGCTAGTGTCTGCCCAAATTTCATATTTCAGAATTAGTCCAGGAATTCTGTATTTTAAGAAATGAACTATATGAAGCCTGCAATGAACATGATACTCAATAATAAAAAACATGAAACTTTCTAAGATCAGAAACTAGGCCATTTTGCCCACTTTTGCCACTTGTATTCTACATAGAGTACTAGAAGTTCTTGCCAGAACAATTAGGCAAGAAAAAGAAACAAAAGGAATCCAAATTGGAAAGGAAGAAGTAAAACTATCTTTGTTTGCAGATAATATGATCTTATATGTAGAAAACCCTAAAAATCCCCCCAGAACCTATTAGAACTAATAAACAAATTCAGCAAAGTTTCAAGATACAAAATCAACACACAAAAATCAGTTGCATTTCTGTAACTAACAATGAACAATCCAAGAAGGATATTAAGACAAGAATTCAGTTTAGAAAAGTATAAAAAGAATGAAAATTTGGGAGTAAGCTTGGCCAAGGAGGTGAAAGACCTCTAAACCTATAAAAGTCCTGAAAAAGACCTGAAAACTATAAGACATTGCTAAAATAAACTATAGAAGACACAAATAAATGGAATGACATTGTGTGTTCATGCATTGAAAGACAATATAATATTGTTAAAATGTTTATACTAACAAAGCTATCTACAGATTCAACATAATCCCTTTCAGAAACTCAATGATTTTTGTCAGGAACAGAAAAAGAATCCTAAAATCCATACAGAATTTCAAGGGGCCCTGAATTGCCAAAAAATCTAAAAAAAGGATGAAGTTGAAGGCCTCATACTTCATCGATTCAAAACATACTACAAAGCTACAGTGAGGCGCAGACGTAAAGACAGACACAGACCAATGGACCAGAACAGAAAACTCAGAAATAAACCTTTGTATTTATGGTCAAATGGTCTTAAACAGGATGCCAAGACTATACAATGAGGAAAGAAGAGTCCCTTCAACAAATGGTGCTTGAATACTCACATGCAAAAGACTGATGTTAGACTCTTACCTTATACCATATACAAAAATTAACTCAAAATGGAATAAACAGCTAAATTTAAATCTATAAAACTCCTAGAAGAAAACACAGGAGAAAAGTGTCATGTCATTGAATTTGGCAATGATTTCTTGGATATGACACCAAAAGCACATGTAATAAAAGCAAAAATAGACTAATGGGGCTACATCAAACTTTAAAACACTTTGGCACATTAAAGGAAACAATCAGCAGAGTGAAAAGGCAGTCTACGGAATGGCAGGGAAGAAAAGAAAATCATATATCTGATAAAGAGGTAACGTACAGAATATATAAAGAACTCCTATAACTCAACAACAAAAAATCAAGTAACCCAATTTAAAAATAGGCAGAGGACAAGAATAGACATTTCTCAAAAAAGATATACAAATGGCCAACAAGCATTTGAAAAGATGCTTAACATCATTAATCATTAGAGAAGTGCAAGTTGAAACCATAGTGAGACATCACATCATACCTATTAGGGTGGCCACTATGAAAAAACAAACAAACAAAAAATAACTAGTCTTGGCAAGGATATGGAAAAATTGGAACCCTTCTGCACCACTGGTAGGAAAGTAAAATGGTGAAGTCACTATGCAAAACAGTGTGGAGTTTCCTCAGAAAACTAAAAAAAGAATTGTCATCTGATCCAGCAATCCCAGAAGTATACACTTAAAAATAGTTCAGAGAAAAATAACAAAAAATAGAAAAAAAGACACAAAGCAAAAATGGTTAAACAGGAGGAATTTTATTGTGTGTGTGTGTGTGCTTCACCAGAATTAAAACTTAAAAAGAGAAAACAAAAAGGAAAAGAATGAATGCTTGAATAGTCCTAACCATAAATTACCTCCATCGATGCCACTCCTTTGGGTTGACTTAAAAGGCAGTCCTATGACTGAGTAAAAATTTCTTAAAAGTCAGATTTAGCGTTAACAAAGAGGCATCAACGTCTATAACAACTAATCTTCCAGCTGTGGTCTACAGTAGCAAAGGTCACGAGCCAATCTCAGGCAATCACTCTTGGGGATGTTATAAGGCATTCAAGTTCAGATAGGTTCAAACTGCTTGACTTTCTTAGTTTCCAGTGTGGAGATTTTTGGATTATAAACCGCAAAATTGGTCTGAGAAGTGGCAATGGGAGAGACAGAAGGCCCTGTGGCTTAAGCATTATCTCTCTGATTAGACCATGAGATTAACTGCTGAAGCCACAGACTGAAGCCCTGTTTGAGTGGATAAGGTATAAAATAGCTATAAGGTATCTAGCTATAAGGTGTAAGTTGTGTCTGGTGGGCTGGGGAGAGGGCAGATTCGTGCATTGAGGGAAGGGCAAGGAACAGATCTGGAAGCCAGTAAAGCCTTGGGAGGAGTGAGGGGGGGAGGGATGCTTAAGAGTTGGCAGCGCCACCAATCTTAGCACTTTTCGAAGTGGGGAACAAGATACGATGTGCCTCCTGATATGATGCAATAAAGAGGACACAGGGCTTTTCTCTTTTGCAAATTGCATCAGTCCCTGTTTAGCCAGCTGTTTTCCCCAGTAGCAATTAAAGAATCTGTTCTTCCTATTTTTTTCTTCTGAAAACATTCATGGCAAAATCCTTATCATTGCCAATTCAATATACTAAACTGAATGAAGCTGTCATGTACAGAAAATGAACATATAGCTTGCAAAGAAGAAATGGTTTGTTTTCCAAGAACTCATTCTGAGATAGGGAGGGCATGCAACTTCCGTTATCATCAATCCCGCATTTGGAAATTGGGCACGATTCTGCAGGGCTGACATGAGGATTAATGAGGTCGTTTGCACAGAGCAGCTAGTGAGCTCTTGTTGCTCAATAAATGGTGACTAAAATAGAAGAGAAGGAGGAAGCACCCACATGTTCAAGTTTCTTCTTTATATCTTTCTGCTTCTTTCTACTTACATCCCTTTTCTTCTTCACCTAACCTCCTAGTGCCTCAAGGGTCTCCAGAACCCTTCTGCTGTGGTCAGGACCCTGCTCAGGCACTCCATCTTGGATACTTCACTGCAGTCCCGAGGTGGGGAGTCATGGATGTGAGAAGTGCCTTCCAATGGGTACAGGGAGAGCTGGGGTGCTGGGGAGACTTCCCTGAGGAGTCAACACTGGCATTAAGGATGAAGACCCAAAGAAGACCTTTCCAGGCTGTGTGGTCAGCAGAAAAAAGTCAGAGGATACACAAACGAGTACATAGTCCGGAAGGAAAAGCAGAGTCCAGTGTGGTGGGATGGTGGAGAAAAACATGGGCTGGATTGAGACATGCTAAATATTTTGGACTTTAGTAGGGAAGGAAGCGACGTGGCACAGACGAACTATATAAAAAAGATCTTCGTGACCCAGATAACCAGGATGATGTGATCACTTACCCAGAGCCAGACATTCTGGAGTATGAAGTCAAGTGGGCCTTAGGAAGCATCACTGCTAACAAAGCTAGTGGAGGTGATGGAATTCTAGCCGAGCAGATCCTAAAAGATGATGCTGTGTAAGTGCTGCACTCAATATGCCAGCAAATTTGGAAAACTCAGCAGTGGCCACAGGATTGGAAAAGGTCAGTTTTCATTTCAATCCCAAAGAGAGGCAATGCCAAAGAAGGTTCAAACTAGTGCACAATTGCACTCATCTTGCATGCTAGCGAAATAATGCTCAAACTTCTCCAAGATAGGCTTCAAAAATATGTGAACTGTGAACTTCAACCATGAAATAAGACACTTATTCCTTGGAAAAAAAGTTATGACCAACCTAGACAGGAGACATACTTTGTCAACAGAGGTCTGTCTAGTCAAGGCTATGGTTTTTCCAGTAGTCTTGTATGGATGTGAGAGTTGGACTATAAAGAAAGCTGAGTGCTGAAGAATTGATGATTTTGAACTGTGGTGTTGGAGAAGACTCTTGAGAGTCCCTTGGACTGCAAGGAGATCCAACCAGTCCATCCTAAAGGAAATCAGTCCTGAATGTTCATTGGAAGGACTGATGTTGAAGCTGAAGCTCCAATACTTTGGCCAATACTTTGGCCACCTTATGAGAAGAGCTGACTCATTGGAAAAGACCCTGATGCTGGGAAAGATTGAAGGCAGGAGGAGAAGGGGATGACAGAGGACGAGATGGTTGGATGGCATCACTGACGCTATGGACATGAGTTTGAGCAAGCTCCGGGAGTTGGTGATGGACAGGGAGGCCTGGCATGCTGCAGTCCATGGGGTCGCAAAGAGTCAGATACGACTGAGCGACTCAACTGAACTGAACTGAGGAAAAGGAGCGACATAGCACAGGCTATTTTGTAGGGGTCAGAATTATATTTTATGAAGGTAACTCTGGCAGCAGAAGGAATCAGCGGCAATACGTTTGCAGAACAGCAAAGCAAGTCAGGAGATCCTGACCACATCAGCTGAGACACAGCAAAGACCTAAACTGGGGAGGAGGAAAGGGGTTGAAAAATATTACAAGGTTGATTTGCCAGGACTAGCAGGCAGGATAAATAGGAGGAGCTGAGAATAACAAATTTTCAGAGTAGGTTTGCCAGATTTATCAAACAAAGATACAGGAAAGATGTTCAGTGACATTTGAATTTCAGACCCATCAATGAATAATTTTTAGTATAAGTATGTCCCATGCAATAATTAATCTAACAGTTAAATTGAATTTCATCTGGCAACTCTGCACTTGTTAACAATTGAGCAATCATATTTCTCATTTTCAACTGGACAATCAGCCTAGTAAAGAGCACCGTGTTTATTTCAGTGTCATGCATCACCTGTAGCACAGTTTATTCAATATGTTGTTTAGATCTGTACTAAATCCGCTCTTTAAATTTAGCATTATCCTATCTAGGAAATTGCCAGTTTAGTGGGTTTATTATTTTTTTCGATACTAACTAAAATAAAGGTATGGCTCTAAAATAATTTTTTATTCCCATACTACCTGAAACGTGCATACGTACTTTGGGAAATTCCAGTAAAGTAGAGAGAGCTAACCCTTGGCTGGTCTGACTCGTACCTGACCAGCCTTGAGCCACAATCTCTGTCTAGATGGGAGGAGGGTGGGCTGGCGTGCTTACAAACCTGCACTTGACTGTATTCGATTAGAAGGAGATGGACAGACTGTTGATAAGGAATGGGCAAGTGGAGACCGGAGCTCAGTCTACAGGAGTCCAGCAGGTCCCAGAGGCACATTTGTGGTTGAGGCCCCATTGCTTAAGAGTTGCATGGGGACAAGTCAGGGCTGAGAACTAAGCTGGAGGTTGTGTTGAGGAGTTACACACCCAGAGGAATGTCTCTTTAGAGGCTGTAAGCTGATATCCAAGAATGCTTGTTCTGGGATTTGGATAGAGACTGTTGATCCAGCTGCTTGTGCAATGTCTAATTGTTCCATATTTGTTAAGAAAGCTTCTCCTGATACTTGGTAGTGGTTCAGGTTGATGTCAGCTCCTGCGCCATCCAACAGAGAGGTTTTCCCAGGTTTCTTGGTGGAAACTGGAGCCACCAGAATTGGGGCATCCTGAACTCAAACCAAGCAGCCACTCTTGCCCAGGTACCTCTGGCCCCAGGTGTCGTGCTGAAAGCCCAGTGGCTCCCATCATGATTTCAGCCTTCAGCCACATCATGGCTGTTATGCTTCCCAAACACCGCAAGGCTCTCTTCCCTTCAGCTTTCACTAATCCACTCTACTCGTAAAACGACTTCTGGACTAAGCCAGTGTTGCTCTGGACTTTCTCTGGGATCGTCAACGTTCAGGCCCCTTGGGTAGGGCTGATGTTTCTCTGTGTGCTTTCCCACAGTGGGCTGGTGAGACACGAGATGGTACCCCGTCTAATGCTCATGTGTCACAAGGCTGTTCTGTGGGGGGCAAGGCCCAGGGGCTGGGCGGGAGACTGTACGGAATATCTGTTATGTGCCAAGTTTTGTGCTAAGCCAACCTTTACAGTGTTCCATGAGGCAGGTACCATCATCTTAATTTTACAGACAAGGAAACTCAGAGAGATTAACTTGTATAAGGCAGAAGAAGTAGAGGTAGAATTAGATCTCAGGCATGCTGATCTTAAGTTAGGTGCTCTTTGAATTATGCCACTTGAAATCATTTTTAGAAGAAGGGTAATCACTGTTTCAGTTTCAATACAATAAGAATTGGGAGGCACCTTCTGTATACCTAAGGGTGAGTGATTTACATCAGGTACAACCTACTGGTAACAAATCCTTCAGAAGGCTCTGCTTTAACTCCCAATGCTGTTTTTTGTTTTTTTAAATCACCCACAGACTTCTTTTTCATGACTACTGCTATTATTATTTTAAATATTTATTTATTTTACTGTGTCTGGTCTTAGTTGCGGCTCGTGGAATCTTTTGATATAGTGCACGAACACTGTAGCTGCATCGTCCCACAGCATGTGGGATCTTAGTTTCCCCAGTAGGGACTGAACCCACATCCCCTGCATTGCAAGGCAGATTCTTAACCACTGGGCCACCAGGAAGTCCCCTCAAGTCTACTGTTATTAGATATACATACCCACATTAGTTAAGAACTAGGCTGCATAACAAAGAACCCCAAAATATAATACTTACATTTAGGTTTATTTCTCTCTTATATAAAATTCCAGATGAATAGTTTAGAGGTGATAAACTCCAAAATGGTTTTCTCAACTCTCACCATCCTATTCTGCATCTTTGCCGTCAGGAAGCAGGAGAGCATGTGCTTTCGTTTTAAGGCACTGGCCCGGAAGAGTGAACGCATCACTTCTACTACGTCTCCTGGTGGCCCAAACATAATTACATGGATGATCACGGCTACACGGGAAACTGAGAAATGTAGTTTTCAGCTGAGTTGTCACCCACGCGATAAGAATTTCTATTGCTATAGGAAAAGAGAATAGATATTCGAGAGAAGAGATAGATACCATCACAATAAGTTTAGGAAACTCTTGTATGAATTCATAGGTCATTATGTTTTCTTTAAGGAGTTTGGATTTAGAGTCAGATTACTTAGCTTAGAGCCACAACTCTGCCATTTAGGTGTGGTCTTGGTTAGTTGTGTAACTTTTCTGAGTCTGTTTTCCCCTCTGTACAATTAGGAAATGATAGTTGGCTGAACTCACTGGTGTGCTGCGAGGTACAAAGAAACACATCTTCAAGAGCTTAGGCTTCAAGGTCACGTGAAAAGTGAAGTGCTACTACATTAGGACACCCAGATGTGGTTTTCTGTGTTTTTTTTTTTTTTTCAATTGTGAACACTTGGTGCTAGCTCCCAATCTTGGTTTAGGGCAAAAACCACATATCTGAAATGTCTGTTTTGTATTTCCACTCACAGGGGACTACTTGGCGTGTTTTATTTGCTTCCCCTGGTTAGCCTGGCCCTCCTTGACCTCTCCTCAGGCACCTGGACTTTCACCCGTCTCTGGGGAGAGAGTCGTTGCCTGCCTGCCCCACTGGCTCTTTCTGTGCTCTCATCACACGAGGTTGATGAAGGCCCCTGAAACTGACTCCTCACAAAGTGGATTTGGGTAGAAACCCTGGAACAGAACTGGGAGGAAGGAAACTAGCCAACAGCCCCCAGTGATGCCAGTCTGAACGGTTTCTCCCTGCCCTGTGTACAAGCCACAGAAGGCAGCCTTGGCGTTATCGGTATTCTGAGTTGACGTTGTATGTCAGTTTACAGTGTGTATCAGTTATAGCAGAACCTGTTCTTACCTATTAACCTCTAGACTCCAGGGTTCTGTCAAGAGCACACAATGGTCATAGCAAACACCCTCTTCCAAAAACAGAAGCTACAACTCTACACATGGACATCACCCGATGGTCAATACCAAAATCAGACTGATTATGTTCTTCACATCCAACGAAGGAGAAGCTCTGTAAGACAGCAAAAACAAGACCTGGAGTTGACTGTGGCTCATATCATAAGCTCCTTATTGCAAAATTCAGGCTTAAACTGAAGAAAGTAGGGAAAACCACTTAGTCATTCAAGTAGACCTAACTCAAATTCCTTATGATTACACAGTGGAGGTGACAAATAGATTCAAGGGATTAAATCTGGTAGACAGAGTGCCTGAAGAACTATGGATGGAGATTCATAATACTGTACAGGAGGTGGTGATCAAACCATCCCCGAGAAAAAGAAATGCAAAAAGGCAAGATGGTTGTCTGAGGAGGCCTTACAAATAGCTGAGAAAAGAAGAGAAACAAAGGCAAAGGGGAAAGGGAAAGATGTACCCAATTGAATGCAGAGATCCAGAGAGTAGCAAGGAGAGTTAAGAAGACCTTAAATGAACAATGCAAAGAAATAAAGGAAAACAATAGAGTGGGAAAGACTAGAGATCTCTTCAAGGACATTGGAACTATCAAGGGACCATTTCATGCAAGGATAGGGACGAGAAAGGACAGAAATGGTAATGACTTAACAGAAGCAGAAGAGACTGAGAAGTGGCAAGAATACACAGAACTATACAGAAAAGGTCTTAATGACCCAAATAATCACGATGATGTGGTCACTCTTCTAGAGCCTGACATCCTGGAGTATGAAGTCAAGTGGGCCCTGGGAAGCATAACTATGAACAAAGCTAGTGGAGGTGATAGAATTCCAGCTGCACTGTTTAAAAATCCTAAAAGATGATGCTGTTAAAGTGCTGCACTTAATGTGTTAGCAAATTTGGAAAACTCAGCAGTGGCCACAAGACTGGAAAAGGTCAGTTTTCATTCCAATCCCAGAGAAAGGCAATGTCAAGGGATGTTTGAACTACCATACAATTGTGCTCATTTCACAAGCTAGTAAGGGTTTGCTCAAAATCCTTCAAGCTAGGCTTCAGCAGTACATGAACCAAGAACTCCCAGATATATAAACTAGATTTAGAAAAGGCAGAGGAACCAAAGATTAAATTGCCAACATCCTTTGAGTCACAGAAAAAGCAAGGAAATTCCAGAAAAACATCTACTTCTGCTTCACTGCCTGTGCTAAAACCTTTGACTGTTTTAACAAACTGTGGAAGATTCTTAAAGAAATGGGAATACCAGACCACCTTACTTGTCTCTTGAGAAATCTGTATGCAGGTCAAGAAGCAACAGTTAGAACTGGACATGGAACAACAGACTGGTTCAAAATTGGGAAAGGAGTACATCAAGGCTGTATATTGTTACCTGCTTATTTAACTTAAATTGCAGACTATATCAAGCCAAATACTGGGCCAGATGAGTCACAGACTGGAATCAAGATTGCCAGGAGAAATATCAAGAACCTCAGATATGCAGATGATGCCACTCTAATAGCAGAAAGAACAGGAACTAAAGAGCCTCTTGATGAGGGTGAAAGAGGAGAGTGAAAAAGCTGGCTTAAAACTCAACATTCAAAAAATGAAGATCATGGCATCTGGTCCTATCACTTCATGTCTAATAGATGGAGAAATAGTGGAAGTAGTGATAGACTTTATTTCCTGGGCTCCAAAATCACTGTGGATAGTGACTGCAGTCATAAAATTAAAAGACGCTTGCTCCTTGGAAGGAAAGTTATGACAAACCTAGATGGTGTATTAAAAAGCAGAGGCATCACTTTGTCAACAAGGGTCCGTATTCAAAGTTATGATTTTTCCAGCAGTCATGTACGGATGTGAGAACTGGACCATAAAGAAGGCTGAGTGCTGAAGAACTGATGTTTCTGAATTATGCTGCTGGAGAAGACTCTTGAGAGACCCTTGGACCGCAAGGAGATCAAACCAGTCCATCCTAAAGGAAATCAACCCTGAATATTCATTGGAAGGACTGATGCTGAAGCTGAAGCTTCAATACTTTCGCCACCTGATGCAAAGGGCTGACTCATTGGAAAAGATCCTGATACTGGGAAAGATTGAAGGCAAAAAGAAGGGGTGGCAGAGGACGAGATGGCTAGAAAGCATCAACAACTCAATGGACATGAATCTGAGCAAATTCCAGGAGTCAGTGAGGAACAGGGGAGCCAGTCCATGGGGTCACAAGAGATGGACCCAGAGACGGCTTAACAACTGAACAACAATTTCCTATGCTCTTTAACGAAGGAAAGAAGGAAGGAAATCTTTCTTCAACGTCTATTATGTTACAGGTACATAGACAACTTGCCAGCATTTATTTCCCATTCAACCCCACTGCCCGCAGATATTATGACTTCCTTACTGCTGGAGGTTGAAAATCTACCTTGCCTAGTAATAACACAGTTATCAAGTGGAAGAGGCAGAATTTGAAGACCCAAGACCTCTGATGCCAAGTCTGGCTCTCATTCTACCACACTGTGATTATTTTTATTATAGTTGAATGTGGAAGGGTAGAAGCCACTCCAGCAGTCATTGGGTCCTCCCCAGAGTATAAGCATGACTTTGAAACCATTTAACTCAGATTGGGACTTGAACCCATGTCCTGGGACTAGAACCCAGCCAAAACTCACAGTCTTCCAACTGAGATCACAGGTTTCAGGACCTAATGAAGCTCAGGTTCTTGATGTCACATCGTAGAAAGAATTCAGTGAGAGACAAAGTGATAGGTAAGAAGTGGACTTATTCAGTAAAAAACACACTCCACAGACAGAATGTGGGCTACGACAGAGGGTGAGTGCAGCCTCAAAATGTGGTGTTATTAGCTTTCATGGGCTGGGAAATTTCATAGGCTAATGAGTGGCAGGATCAGTCCAATTATTTTGGGGGAAAGGGCAGGATTTCCAGGTGTTTGGCCACTGTCCACTTTTCTCTGATGGTTGACCTTGGAACCGTCATGGCAGCTCTAACTGTGTCATTTAGCTTGCTGATATGTTACAATGAGCTTATGCTGAGTGTCAAGGGTTAGTCAAGTTGACTTGTCTGCCATCTTGGACCCGTTTGGTTCTAATCAGTTTATGCTGTGCCCTTGGGCTATGTCATTCTTTCAAAGGTTTTGTCCTGTCCCTTTTCCTCCTATTTCAATTTCATGCCCATAGTAGAGAACCAACCAGTTGGAATGAATGGCATTTTCACCATTTTATCTTCAGCAGTACACCACCTAGTACCTGACATGAGTTTATTGCATATACTTAAGTCATTGGATTGATTTTTTAAAGTTTTAATAGTTTACCTGAGATATAGTTCACATACATTTTACCCATTTAAAATGTACAATTCAATGGTTTTTAATATGTTCAGAGTGCAAGCACCACCACAATCTAGAATATTCTCATTACCCCAGAAAGAAACCTAGTGCCCATTAGTAATTACTCCCCATTTCCTCCTCCCCTCCTTGGATTGATATATTTAAAAGAAGCATAACTGAGTTGAAGGTAAAAAAAACCTTGCAAAGGCCCCACGGGAATAGGGTCTCTACACAGATAAAACAATCAAGCGAAGTCAAGGAAAGAGGTTTCCTGTACACAACTGTTCAGGCCTGGTTTCCTAGTAGAATCTGAGCAGGAGTTAACCAAAGTTCTACTGTGGCCAGTATGTGAGTTACAGTCACAGCCTTGAATCTGTGGCAAAAGCAGATGGCACTTCCAGCGGGCATTCCCCAGAGGAGCAATTTTCCATGAGGTATGTGCATGGCAACTAGCCATCCTGGGATTTCTGGCATGGTTCAGTTTCACGTCTTTTGTTCCAAAGTCCTTAGAATGGTACTTGTCCTGGTTGGGTAATGAGCCTTGTTTTTGTATATGGAAATTGCAGTTATTACAGGCACGTGGAAAGTGCCTTTTATTGCTTCCTGCTGGCAGATCAAAAGCAGAGGGGTTGGACCACCCCAGGGAAGCCTGTTTTATTCAGGGAAAGGGAGGGGCCTCGGGGCTCAGGAGTCATTTGTTATTCTGTGCAGGTCAGGAAACCCAGAGAGGCTGCTGATAGAGCCAACTGAGGCTACAGCCCGGCTGTGTCCTGAGAATTGGGTCCCAGAAAAGGCAAAGAAAATTGTAACAGGAAAGAAAAAAAGCAAAGACAGAAATTGTTCTTTTGTTGCACAAAGGAAGGAGATGACCCAAGGCCCCTTGTGACACAGGAAGAAGCATATTTGGAGAAGTGAGAGCCTCTTCTTACAGATCCCTTCAGATTAGAAGCCAATTATGGATTGCCTCGAGGAGCGCACGGCAACCCACTCCAGTATTATTGCCTGGAAAATCGCAAGGACAGAGGAGCCTGGCAGGCTACATACAGTGCATAGGGTTGCAAAGAGCCAGGCAGGACTGAGCCACTAAGCACAGCACAGCATGGGTTGCCCCAGGACAAACAAGAAGCTGTTTTGTGGTTCTGGTTCTTTCCTCACCTGGGTGAGGTCACTTGTGTAAAGGTGGCCTTCATAAGCATGTCAAAACCAAGCCCAAAGCCTATTTGTTTTCTAGGATCAGTCTATTAAGACCTGCCTCCCCATCCCCCGGGCCTCCCACCCTCCCAGCTGGTCAGGCAGGTCCCTAACGGTTAATTAAATCTTGAGTTAAGACTCAAGAGTCAGTCTCATCCTGCTTCCCTCATCAGCTCTGAAGCCCAGGGCACATCACTTCCCCTCTCTGATCTCTGCTTTCTCAAAAGAGGAGTAGAGAAGACTGACAGAAATATCTTATCCAGACAGACTGATTGCTCTGCCTTGAGGTGATTCAACTGATTCCACATTTAAAAACCTTGAAAATATTTGGATTCCTCAGTGCAGTAAAATCTTCATGATTCTGCACATTGCGTTCGTTAATTCACTCACTCAAACGCATATTAAGCATCACTATATGTCAGCCATGCTAAGCAACAAAGCGATAACTTCTGCTTATTGAATCCCTACTATGTGTCGCAAGTTGTCAGATACTTTAGATTGATCATCCCGTTTAATCTTCCCCACAACTCTATGAGTTAAACTTTCATCATTAGGCTAAAAGGAGGAGCCTGTAGTAGTTCAGATGGTAAAGAATCTGCCTGCAATGCAGAAGACATGGGTTTGAGCCCTTGGTCAGGAAGATCCCCTGGAGAAGGGAATGGCTACCCACTTCAGTATTTTTGCCTGGAAAATTCCATGGACAGGGGAGCCTGCTGGGCTATGATCCATGGGGTCGCAAAGAGTTGGACACGACTGAGCGACTAACACACTTATTAGTCTACCAAGAGTTTAGGCAACTTTTTCTGGTTCACACGTCTTTGATTCTAGACACTAATCCTGCCATTGCATAGATAAATGAGATGTAGTGGGTTCTGATTTCAAGGATATTCCAACCAGCAGCCCTGTGGCCAGCTAGCAGCCTCTGAAACCCTTGACATTGTTCACTTGGTACATGGGATTCTCTAGGCAAGAATACTGCAGTGGGTTGCCATGCCCTTCTCAGGGGATCTTCCAGACCCAGGGATCATCAAGCCTCTTACCTCTCCTGCATTGGCAGGCGCGTTCTTTACTACTAGCGCCACCTGGGAAGCCCTATGAGTTCCGCAGACCTAGTTTTCTTCCATAGGAATGGCCATATCATGAATATTATAAACTGAAGAAATAGCGCCCTCTTGTGTCAGGAGAATAACACATTCGCACTCAGGAGAAAGACATTTTGAACAATCTTAAACAGAAGGCACTCACTCCAGTACTCTTACCTGGAAAATCCCATGGATGGAGGATCCTGGTGGGCTGCAGTCCATGGGGTCGCTGGGAGTCGGATACGACTGAGCGACTTCACTTTCACTTTTCACTTTCATGCATTGGAGAAGGAAATGGCAACCCACTCCAGTGTTCTTGCCTGGAGAACAGGGGAGCCTGGTGGGCTGCCGTCTATGGGGTCGCCCAGAGTCAGACACGACTGAAGTGACTTAGCAGCAGCAGCAAACTATGAAAGAGTGAAAAAGTTGGCTTAAAGCTCAACATTCAGAAAACGAAGATCATGGCATCTGGTCCCATCACTTCATGGGAAATAGATGGGGAAACAGTGGAAACAGTGTCAGACTTTATTTTGGGGGGCTCCAAAATCACTGCAGATGGCGACTGAAACTAAAAGACGCTTACTCTTTGGAAGGAAAGTTACGACCAACCGCGATAGCATATTCAAAAGCGGAGACATTTCTTTGCCAACAAAGGTCCATCTAGTCAAGGCTATGGTTTTTCCAGTGGTCATGTATGGATGTGAGAGTTGGACCGTGAAGAAAGGTGAACGCCAAAGAATTGATGCCTTTGAACTGTGGTATTGGAGAATACTCTTGAGAGTTCCTTGGACTGCAAGGAGATCCAACCAGTCCATTCTGAAGGAGATCAGCCCTGGGTGTTCTTTGGAAGGAATGATGCTAAAGCTGAAGCTCCAGTACTTTGGCCACCTCATGCGAAGAGTTGACTCATTGGAAAAGACTCTGATGCTGGGAGGGATTGGGGGCAGGAGGAGAAGGGGACGACAGAGGATGAGATGGCTGGATGGCATCACTGACTGGATGGACCTAAGTTTGAGTGAACTCCGGGAGTTGGTGATGGACAGGGAGGCCTGGCCTGCTCTGATTCATGGGGTCCCAAAAAGTCGGACTGAGCTACTGAACTGAACTGAACTGAAACTATGAAACACTTGGGGTTTTGTTGTTTTTATTTTTGCCTTCTTTGACTTTGAAACATGCTACATAACTCTTTGTAAATTACTAAGTACAAGGATCAGCAGGACAGAATGAAGGGACATGATGTTGGAATACTCCTTTGCTGGGGGATCTGATTGTCCTACATTAGCCTGGAAAATCCAGAACTTCTGTTTCAATATGAATATGATCTTTCTTGACATGTTTACATTTTTCCTTCATGTTTTCCCCACCCCTCCCATTTCTTTTCTCTTTTTTCTATTTTTAACCTGCATTTGCTTTCCCCTGCTCCTTTCAACTCTCCCTACTGTTCTTAAAAATAGTTATATTTGCTTATAAACAATACCACCTTTATTCCTCTTTTTATGGGATTTAAAAATTTTATCTGTTCTGTTTTTGAGTGTGTGTTGGGGGTGCCAGAGGGTAGGTATACAAAGAAGGAAGCACTGATGTTATATCAGTGCTTTAAGATTTAGAAGATCTGGATTTGTCTCCATCCAGTCATCCCTTCCAGCTCTTTCCATAAAGGATTAGCAATCACTTATTAAACATATACGCGATATATAGTTTGGAGAATATGATGAAGGAAAATTTTTGTAATTATACAAGGTCAGGAGGAAGATCTGCACAAAGTAACATACACCATAGAATCCTGTTGCTGCTGCTAAGTTGCTTCAGTCGTGTCCGACTCTGTGTGACCCCATAGACGGCAGCCCACCAGGCTCCCCCGTCCCTGGGATTCTCCAGGCAAGAACACTGGAGTGGGTTGCCATTTCCTTCTCCAATGCATGCAGGTGAAAAGTGAAAGTGAAGTCGCTCAGTTGTATCCGACTCCCATCGACCCCATGGACTGCAGCCCACCAGGCTCCTCCATCCATGGGATTTTCCAGGCAAGAGTACTGGAGTGGGGTGCCATTGCCTTCTCCGATAGAATCCTGTATGTTTGCTCAAATTAGGTCACAAGATATCTTATCATGGAATCTCTCAGAAACCGAGGAAAAAATAATCAGTGATTGTATTCATCATACTCATTAGATAAAACAGACGAATTGCTCTTTGGAAGTATTGTGTTGTCCGGTACTGAGGCCTGACAAATTCTCCCATGGATCCTCATGAGGAAAGGACCGAGTTACAGTGGGAAACACCCCTACAGCAGCCCTGCAAGAGCTACAGGAACACGTTTCCTATCTTTGTTTCTCATAACAATGTTCAGCGGGAGGCTGGTAGCCTAACTCTAGAGCACAGTTCAGTACAAAGAAATCCAAACAAGGGAGGAAAATGATATAATCCAAGTAGGCAATTCTCTGCTACTCTGGTATATTTTAAGGGTAAAATTTAAAACAGCTGAAAAAAAAAAAAAAAAAAGAGTGAACTGCATGTTCTTTTAGGAAATCCATCACAGATATGATTTCTCTTGACTGGGGTTTTTGTAAAACTGAACAGAATGTCAGGTTGTAATCTCCAGGAAGAACCTGTGTTGTTGATAAAAGGAAGATATTGTGATTTTAATAACTGAAAAGGAAAAAAATCAAGTCTTTTAAAGAGCATTTAGGAGTAGATCCAGACAAGTGACTGACAGATATCCACTCCATCTCAGCAGAGAATGAATTTAAGAAGTATCTAGAAGCTGAAGCCAAAATCTCTATTTAAAACAGTTTGGGGTCTACTCCAGCTTATGAAAGAAACAGAGAAGCATAAAAATAATTCTCATATTATGGTGTGCCTAGCACATACTAAGAATTTGTTTAGAATTCTAAACTAAGATATTTGTTTAGAATCTTTAGAATCCAAAGGTTTTGATTCCATTGTTCTAGTCTGGGCTAATGAATCTACATTTTAAACTCAAGAAACAACTGAGACAGAGACATCATCTTAAAGAGGCGTTATGATAATTCTAGTTGGGGGGACAACAACTCAAAGCAGATGCTATGGACTGCTTGCTTGGACAAAAATCTCTTAGTAAAACACCTTGACTTACAACTATTTCAAAACCATAACTTCCTAGTAAAATCTGTAGGACAAATTCGTTCATAATTGTGTCCCCCGCCCTCCTTTCCCGGGAACTAAATGTTCTAACTTGCTGTTTAGAATATGGCTCTGCTGCACTGTGCTTAGTCTCTCAGTCGTGTCTGAGTCTTTTCAACCCCATGGACTGTAGCCCACCAGGCTCCTCTGTCCATGGGGATTCTCCAGGCAAGAATACTGGAATGGGTTGCCATGCCCTCTTCCAGGGGATCTTCCCGACCTTGGTCAGTTATTACATCAGGTCAGTAATTAGATAAGTTAGGATAAGGTTTGGCTGCGTGTAATGGAAACATCACAGTGTCTTAAACAACTTGAAAGCTTTCTTCTGTCTCTCAGAAATGAGTTTCAGAGGTTGGCAGTGCTGAACATGCACCATCCTCTAGAATGCTGGGGACCAAGCTCCATACATTGCTCTCATCTTTGGCACATGGCCTTTACTTCATGCCCAGGATGGTTGCTGCTGCTCCCACATGGTTCTACATGACAGATGGCAGGAAAGAAGGGCAAAGATGGACGTAGTCCCTCCCTTTAGGAATTTTCTAGGTTGATACTCAATACATTTGCTTACATTTCAGTGATCAGAACTTGGCCTCATGGCCATATCTAGCTGCAAGGAGATGGGGATTTGGGAAAAGTAATCTTCATTTTGCATGGCCACATGTCCAGCTAAATTTAGGGGTTGATTACAAAAGGAAGAAAAATAAATGGATATTGTTTTTGCTATAGCCATTTGTTAATACAAATTAATACAAAGTTAATGTTATGAGCAATTCACATATGCATGGCCATTAGAAATATACAATAAAAGGAACAGAAGAGCTAAAGGGCCAAATTAAGAGAAAGTCATTTCTCAATTTTGTCTGAAGCCAGGTCTACTGTCAGCCACAAAATTACTGGATACCACCCTTGTTTCTAAGAGGCACACTTTCTCCTTGGTGAATAGTCTGAGAGAGCAGGCTCAGTCTCTGGGAGGAAGAGGACAGGAAAATTAACGCTTACTGGGCTCTTCCTTTGTGCTATGGTATTTATTTATCTCCTTTAATTCTTAAGCCTCAGAAGAACCTTTACCTGCCACTGTAAGAACCATTAAGAGAATTATTTCCCCACTAAACAAGAAACTGCTTTAAAGATTCCTGGATGATTATGGAGACTTTAACATCTCAGACTCCTTGTTTCTTCAGCATGGATCATCAGAGCATGGAGTCCTCTGACCAGATGAGAAAAGATAGAATCCTAGAGTCCAGTAAGGTATCCTTGCTTGAGGAGCTATATAGTAACTTATCTTCTACTATGAAGGCAATCTCTCTCTCCCAGCCTTAGCAGAATAAAGGATAAAAATAAAGTCTCTCTAACAGGTAAGGGAGAAGAACAAAATACACTGGCTAGAGCAAGGTAACTGGTGATAAATTCAACTAATTATACATAAATATGAATTAACATGCAAAGATGGCTATTAAACATGCAAAACTTCATTAAACTTTGTGGGAAATAAATGGGTAAACAGTGGAAACAGTGTCAAACTTTATTTTTCTGGGCTCCAAAATCACTGCAAATGGTGATTGCAGCCATGAAATTAAAAGACGCTTACTCCTTGGAAAGAAAGTTATGATCAATCTAGATAGCATATTGAAAAGCAGAGACATTACTTTGCCAACAAAGGTCCATCTAGTCAAGGCTATGTTTTTTCCAGTGGTCATGCACGGATGTGAGAGTTGGACTGTGAAGAAAGCTGAGCACCGAAGAATTGATGCTTTTGAACTGTGGTGTTGGAGAAGACTCTTGAGAGTCCCTTGGACTACAAGGAGATCCAACCAGTCCATTCTAAAGGAGATCAGTCTGCGTGTTCTTTGGAAGGACTGAGGCTAAAGCTGAAACTCCAATACTTTGGCCACCTCATGTGAAGAGTTGACTCATTGGAAAAGACTCTAATGCTGGGACGGATTGGGGGCAGGAGGAGAAGGGGACGACAGAGGATGAGATGGCTGGATGCATCACCAACTCGATGGACGTGAGTTTGAGTGAACTCCGGGAGTTGGTGATAGACAGGGAGGCCGGGTGTGCTGCAATTCATGGGGTCACAAAGAGTTAGACATGACTGAGTGACTGAACTGAACTGAACTGATAGCCATTTGTGGACATCATTAGGTGAAAAGTTCAATTGTCAGTTGAAAGAAAGTGAAAGTGAAAGTTGCTCAGTTGTGTCTGACTCTTTGTCTATGGAATTCTCCAGGCCAGAATACTGGAGAGGGTAGCCTTTCCTTTCCCCAGGGGATCTTCCCAACCCAGGAATTGAACCAGGGTCTCCTGCATCGCAGACAGATTCTTTACCAACTGAGTTAGTAGGGAAGCCCATTGTCAGTTGCAGCAGTTCCTAAGTGTCAACATCAAAGCCATGTCGTCAGCCTCAGAAAAGAGCCTTTCCAATCTCAACACAGAGACTCATTCTTCCTCCTCATCTGAAAGAGAAAGCAATTCACATGATATACACTGTAAGAGTATGGATCAAAATCTCTGCTTACTTCCATCTGTCCTCTTTTGAAAATTGTACACATATAATATTAATATGTGCTTGTGCTAAACCCAAGCAGCATGGAAGAGTAAAAAGCTCAAGCTTCCTCCTGTTGCAACCCCCAGCCCCAATCCTACCAAGAGGTAGTCTTGGGTGTCATTTTGGGTATTTCTTTCTGAACAAGATTTATATCTCCATATCTCCTCCTCAAAATCGTTACCTGATTTATCAGGACACCATGTTTATCCTGACTTTTATCTTGCTTTGTTTCGTATCATTGTAGAGTTTACTGCTATTCATTGCAGTAATGCAGTGGGGGTCAGAGATGACAAATGTTAGAAGTTACAGGGGCTGGAGAAATCACAGTGTAATCCTTACAAGTTACTTCTTGTTTTGTGTTGAAATGTAAATAGGGCTGGGCTTGCTAATTTTTTCCCCACTGGACTTAAGGAATTGTCTTTAATTTTTAAAAATACTAAATTCATGTAAAAGTAAATATGTAACTTCTCTTGGGATCTTCGGTAATATAAACCAGGACATTCTCTTTTCTTGTGCTCTAGACAGTTTGAACTGTGGTGTTGGAGAAGACTCTTGAGAGTCCCTTGGACTGCAAGGGGATCCAACCAGTCCATTCTGAAGGAGATCAGCCCTGGGTGTTCTTTGGAGGGAATGATGCTAAAGCTGAAGCTCCAGTACTTTGGCCACCTCATGCGAACAGTTGACTCATTGCAAAAGACTCTGATGCTGGGAGGGATTGGGGGCAGGAGGAAAAGGGGACGGCAGAGGATGAGATGGCTGGATGCATCACCAACTCGATGGATGTGAGTTTGAGTGAACTCCGGGAGTTGGTGGTGGACAGGGAGGCCTGGTGTGCTGCAATTCATGGGGTCGCAAAGAGTAGGACACGACTGAGCAAGTGAACTTAATTGAGACAGTTGGTGATTTTGCTGACAGTTATCCAGACAGTGTTTTCATAGGTAACATCTAAGAGAATATGAAACAAATAGAGGGAAAGTGAATCATCTTCCTTTTCTTTCTTATTATTTATTTATTTATTGGCTGTGCCTTGGAACTTGCAGGATCTTAGTTCCCCAACCAGGGATTGAACATGGGCTCCCAACAATGAAAGCCCAGAATTTAAAAAAAAAATTTTTTTTAATTTATAATTTTTAAAATTTTAATTGGAGGCTAATTACTTTACAATATTGTGGTGTTTTTTTGCCATACATTCACATGAATCAGCCATGGGTGTACATGTGTTCACCCATGAACCCCCACTCACCTCCCTCCCCATCCCATCCCTCAGGGTCATCCCAGTGCACCAGCCCTGAGCACCCTGTCTCATGCATTGAACCTGGACTGGCAATCTATTCCACATATGATAATATACATGTTTCAATGCTATTCTCTGAAATCATCCCACCCTCGCCTTCTCCCACAGAGTCCAACAGTCTATTCTTTATCTCTGTGTCTCTTTTGCTATCTCGCATATAGGGTCATTGTTACCATCTTTCTAAATTCCATATATATGTGTTAGTATACGGTATTGGTGCTTTTCTTTCTGACTTTCTTCACTCTATATATAGGCTCCAGTTTCATCCACCTCATTAGAACTGATTCAAATGCATTCTTTTTAATAGCTGAGTAATATTCCATTGTGTATATGTACCACAGCTTTGTTATCCATTCATCTGCTGATGGACATCTAGGTTGCTTCCATGTCCTGGCTATTATAAACAGTGCTGTGATGAACATTGGGGTACACGTATCTCTTTCAATTCTGGTTTCCTTGGTGTGTATGCCCAGCAGTGGGATTGCTGGGTTGTATGGCAGTTCTATTTCCAGTTTTTTAAGGAATCTCCACACTGTTCTCCATAGTGGCTGTACTAGTTTGCATTCCCACCAACAGTGTAAGAAGGTTCCCTTTCCTCCACACCCTCTCCAGCATTTATTGCTTGTAGACTTTTGGATAGCAGCCATTCTGACCGGTGTGAAATGGTACCTCATTGTGGTTTTGATTTGCATTTCTCTGATAATGAGTGATGTTGAGCATCTTTTCATGTGTTTGTTATCTATTTGTATGTCTTCTTTGGAGAAATGTCTGTTTAATTCTTTGGCCCACTTTTTGATTGGGTCTTTTATTTTTCTGGAATTGAGCTGCAGGAGTTGCTTGTATATTTTTGAGATTAATTCTTTGTCTATTGCTTCATTTGCTATTATTTTCTCCCATTCTGAAGGCTGTCTTTTCACCTTGCTTATAGTTTCCTTTGTTGTGCAAAAGCTTTTAAGTTTTAATTAGGTCCCATTTGTTTAGTTTTGCTTTTATTTCCATTACTCTGGGTCATAGAGAATCCTGCTATTATGTCAGCGAGTGTTTTGCCTATGTTTTCCTCTAGGAGTTTTATAGTTTCTGGTCTTATACTTAGATCTTTAATCCATCTTGAGTTTATTTTTGTGTATGGTGTTAGGAAGTGTTCTAGTTTCATTCTTTTACAAGTGGTTGACCAGTTTTCCCAGCACCACTTGTTAAAGAGATTGTATTTTCTCCACTGTATATTCTTGCTTCCTTTGTCAAAGATAAGGTGTCCATAGGTGCGTGGATTTATCTCTGAAAGCCTAGAAGCTTAACCACTGGACCGTGAGGGAATTTCCCATCCTCCTTTTCTATCACAGTTTGGAGGGGCTCCAGTGGCATAGAAGATGGCAGAAGTCTTCAGCTGGGAATTGTGGAGTCTCCCACCATGGTCGCTGCAGACACGTCTGAAGAGGTCACTCTTTGAAAAGACTGGGGTTTCTTGGGGAGAGTCCTAGCATGAAGGGCTCTAGCAGGAAGCAGGGTGGACTATGGCCAATGCAGTACAGTAATTACGTCAGGTTTAGTTCACGTGCCCTGACGCTTATCTGCTCTGTTCCACCTGCTTCTCCCCATCACCCCAACATTCTAGCCCCTTCTCACCCCAGGACCTTGGCTACCTGCTCAGTGGAGATCCTCCATGCTGCTACCGTCATCATCTCATGTCCGAACAGTGTCAGCTTCCTCAGCCTCCCCCAGGAGAGGGCTGGGTTTCGGCATGGCTTCTATCATATCCATCAGAGTAGTAACAGAGTCTTGATTCTTCCCAAATGCACTCTAGTTCTGTAGATCCTTGCACACTTTTGCATCCAGGAGAAGATCACACTGGAGGGAAGAGGATCTGACTTTCCCAGCAACTTCCCAGAAGGTCTGTGTAACTCGGTCCAGAAGCGCAGGGGAATTAATGCCCCATGCAGTGAACTTCAGGGGCTTCCCTGGTAGTTCAGCTGGTAGAGAATCCGCCTACAATGCAGGAGACCCTGGTTTGATTCCTGGGTTGGGAAGATCCCCTGGATGAGGGCATGGCAACCACTCCAGTACTCTTGCCTGGAGAATGCCCATGGACAGAGGAGCCTGGTGGGCTACAACCCATGTGGTTGAAACAAATCAGACACGACTGAGCAACTGAGCACAGCACACAGCACAGCTGTGAACGTCCACAGTGGCAGCAGGAATGAAAGACCTGGCTGACATGTCCCTCTCCTCTCTTCCCCAGAGGCACAGTTCCGAGGCGCTGTGTTTCCACCTGGCTTGTCAGAGTGACAGTCTGCGTAATCAAGCAGGCGGCAGTCTTCCCTCATGCAGCGAGGGCAGCTAATCAGTGGCCACCTTGCATTTGCTTTCACTCCTTTCCTGCCCTTGTCTCCTGCCCAGGGACTTGCAATAAAGCTGCAGCATTGTTAGGTTTGCCTCCGGATTTTCTTCAAGGGAACATGGGCTAGGAGAGTAACTGATGATATTTGTTATGAGCATATGTGAGCAGTTCCCTGGAGGGACGGTTTAGAAATTTAGCAAAGAGATATAGTGTTGAATTCTGAAATACTGAATTCCAGGTAAAGAGTGACTTTTTTTTTTTTTAGTGTAAGTGTCTCCCAAATATTGAATGGGACATACTTGTGCTAAAAGAATTATTCGCAGTTTCTCTGAAATTCACCTTTAAATCTGCATCTTGTGTTAACCCTGTGTGAAGACTCTGAGAAATTCCTGGGAAAGAGGCTTTGCTGGGTTTGAGGTAAGGGAACAGTGTAGGCAAAACTCTATGAAGCTGTACAGAGAGTGAAACCATATAGCGAGAGTGTAAAATGTGAAGAGGGGGTGCAATGGGAGTCAGAATTGTGACACAGTGAAGAATCTTGTTCTTAGTTGCTCAGTCTCAATCTCATGTCCAACTCTTTGCAACCCCATGGACAGCAGTATGGCAGGCCTCCCTGCTCTGCGATATCTTCTGAAGTTTGTTCAAAATCATGTCCATTGAGTCAGTGATGCCATCCAACCGTCTCATCCTCTGTCACCTCCTTCTCTTGCCCCCAATCTTTTCCAACATCAGTGTCTTTTCCAATGAGGCAGCTCTTTGCCTCAGGTGCCCAAAATTTTGAACCTGCAGCTCCAGCATCAGTCCTTCCAATGAATATTCAGGCTTGATCTCCTTGCCGTCGGAGGGACTCTCAAGAGTCTTCTCCAGCACCACAGTTCAAAAGCATAAGTTCTTTGGGGCTCAGTATTCTTTATGGCCCAACTCTCACATCTTACATGACTGCTGGAAAACCATAGCTTTGACTATACAGACCTTTGTTGGCAAAGTGATGTCTCTGCTTTTTAATACACTGTCTAGGTTTGTTGTAACTTTCCTTCCAAGGAGCAAGCTGGCTGCAGTCACCATCTGCAGTGATTTTGGAGCCCAAGAAAATAAAATTTGTCACTGTTTCCACTTTCCCCCCTTCTATTTGTCGTGAAATGATGGGACCAGATGCCATGATCTTTGTTTTTGAATGTTGAGTTGTAAGCCGGCTTTTTCACTCCCCTCTTTCACCCTCATCAAAGGCTCTTTAGTTCCTGTTCTTTCTGCTATTGGAGTGGCACCATCTGCATATCTGAGGTTCTTGATATTTCTCCTGGCAATCTTGATTCCAGCTTGTAACTCCTCCAGCCCAGCATTTTGCATAACGTAGTTTGCATATAAGTTAAATAAGCAGGGTGACAATATATAGACTTGACATACTCCTTTTTCAATTTTGAACCAATCAATTGGTCCATGTCTAACTGTAACTGTTGTTTCTTGACCTGAATACAGATTTCTTGGGAAATAGGTAAGGTGGCCTAGTAATCTCATCTCTTTAAGAATCTTCCACAGTTTGTGGGAATCCACACAGGCAAAGGTTTTAGCATAGGCAATGAAGCAAAAGTAGATGTTTTTCTGGAATTCCCTTGCTTTCTCTATGATCTGACAGATGTTTGTAATTTGATGCTGGAGACCCAGGTTCAATCCCTGGGTCAGGAACATCCTCTGGAGAAGGAAACAGCAACACACTCCAGGACTTTTGCCGGGGAAAATTCCATGGATGGAGTAACTTCGTAGGCTACAGTCAACGGGGTCACAAAGAGTTGGACACAACTGAGGAACTTCACTTTCAATTTCTCTTTGAATGGTTTAGGAGAAGGGGATGACAGAGGATGAGATGGTAGGATGGCATCATCAACTCAATGGACTTGAGTTTGAGCAAGCTCTGAGAGTTGGTGATGGACAGGGAAGCCTGGTGTGCTGCAGTTCATGGGGTTGTGAAGAATTGGACACGACTGAGCGACTGAACTGAACTGAACTGAACGGTTTAGTGGTTTTCCCTACTTTCTTCAATTTAAGCCTGAATTTTGCAATAAGGAGCTTATGATCTGAGCCATAGTCAGCTCCAGGTCTTGTTTTTGCTGACTATATAGAGTGTTTCCATCTTTGGCCTAAAAAAATATAATCAATCTGATTTCAGTATTGACCATCTGGTGATGTCCACGTGTAAAGCCATCTCTTGTGTTGCTGGAAAACGGTAGTTGCTATGATGCATGTGTTCTCTTGACAAAACTCTGTTAGCCTTTGACCTGCTTCATTTTGTACTCCAAGGCCAAACTTGCCAGTTACTCCAGGTATCTCTTGAATTCCTACTTTGGCATTCCAATCCCTATGATGAAAAGGGCATCTTTTTTTGGTGTTAGTTCTAGAGGGCATTATAGGTCTTCATAGAACCGTTCAACTTCAGCTTCTTCGGCATCAGTGGTCAGGGCATAGACTTGGATTACTGTGATTTGTGGTTTGCCTCAGAAATGAACTGAGACCTTTCTGTCATTTTTGAGACTGCACCCAAGTAATGCATTTTTGACTCTTGTTGACTCCGAGGGCTACTCCATATCTTCTAAGGGATTCTTGCCCACAGCAATAGATATAACGGGCATCTGAATTAAATTTGCCCTCTCCTGTCTATTTCAGTTCACTGATGCCTAAGATGTCAATGTTCACTCTTGCCATCTGCTGCTTAACCATGTCCAATTTAGCTTGACTCATGGACCTAACATTCCAGATTCTTATGCATTCTTGTTCTTTACAGCACTAGACTTTACTTTCACCACCAGACCATTGTTTCTGCTTTGACCCAGCCACTTCATTCTTTCTGTAGCCATTAGTAATGGCCCTCTGCTCTTCCCCAGTAGCATACTGGACACCTTTGGATCTGAGGGGCTTATCTTCTAGTGTATCTTTCTGCCTTTTCATACTACTCATGGGATACTTGCGGCAAGAATAGTGGAGTGGTTTACCATTCCTTCTTCCAGTGGACCACATTTTGTCAGACTCTTCACCATTACCCCTCCATCTTGGGTAGCCCTACATGGCATGGCTCATAACTTCATTGAGTTATGCAAGTCCCTTTGCCATAATAAGTCTGTGATCCATTAAGGTGGATAAGGGTCCGGTATCCAGAATATATAAAGAACTCTTACATGCCAACTTTTAAAAATGTACAAAGGACTTGGTCAGATATTTCTCCAAAAATGACATGCAAAAGACCAGAAATCACATTAAGAGTTGCTCAGCATAATTAGCCATCAGAGAAATGCAGATGAAAACTTCAGTGAGATAGTATTTCATACCCATCAGGATGACAATAATCCAAAATATGGAAAACAACAAGTGTTAGTAAGGATGCAGAGAAGTTGAAACTCACCTACGTCGTGGGGAATGTAAATGGTGAAGCTGTTATAAAATGGTGACACTGTCTGGGATGCCTCAAAAAGTTAAACATGGAATTTCCATGCCTGTGTTCATGTGCTCAGTGTGTCCAGCTCTTTGTGACCCCATGGGCTTTAGCCCACCATGCTCCTCTGTCCATGGAATTTTCCAGACAAGAATACTAGAGTGGGTTTGCCATTTTGTACTCTCGGGGATCTTCCTGACCCAGGGATTGAACCCATGTCTCTTGCATCTTCTGCATTGGCAGGCAGATTGTTTATCACTGGGCCACCTTCATATGGCCCAGAAATTCCACTCCTAGGTATACACCCAAAAGAACTGAAAACAGGTACTCAAATCCTTGTACAAGAATCTTCATAGCAGCATTATTCACAATAGTTTAAAGATGGAATCAACTCAAATGTTCATTAACAGATGAATGGATAAATGAATTGTAGTCATATACACATATACACAAGCTTCCCTTGTGGCTCAGCTGGTAAAGAATCCACCTGCAATGTGAGAAACCTGGGTTTGATCCCTGGGTTGGGAAGATCCCCTGGAGAAGGGAAAGGTTACCCACTCCAGTATTCTGGCCTAGAGAACTCCATGGACCATTAGTCCATAGGGTTGCAAAAAGTCGGACATGACTGAGAGACTTTCACTTCACTTCACACATATAGACACACAGAGGAATATTATTCAGCCCTAAAAAAGAATGAAGCACTGATGTGTGCTACCATATGGACAGACCCTGGAAACACTTCTGCTAAGTGAAACAAGCAGTCACAAAAGGTCCTAGCTCATTGGATTTATATACAATATTCAGAATATGGAAATTCACTGAAACAAAACAGATTGAGAGTTGCCAGGGAGAAGAGGGAATGGGGAACCAAAGTTTAACAAGTACAGGATTCTATTTGGGGGCAATTAAATCGTCTAAGAATCAGATAGATGCAGTGCCTGACAACATGGTGAATTTACTAAATGCCACTGAATTGTTCGGTTTAAATGGTTAATTTTATGTTACAAATTTCACCTCAATTAAGAAAAAAATTAGTCCATAGGCAATGGTAAATAACAAAAGGGTTTTAAAGCAGGCAAATACCCCAATTCCTTGTACTTATATAGATTGCTGCTTTTTTTAAGGAAATAGATTGTTGGCAATGGAGGCTGGAAGAGTAGAGATATTTAGTGGCAACTGCAATCATCCAAATGATGGTTGGCACCACCTTAACTCTTGTGCAAAGAATGGGATAGAGAGACAACTTGAGAGGAAGAACCAACATGACAAAGCGATAGATGAAGGAGCAGTCAGAGACAACTTGAGTTTTCAGGGTGACATGCTAACAGGGCACCATCTTACTGACTTACCAAATAGGAGCAAAGACAGATTGGGTGGTGAGTTTATTTTTTAGACTTAAAGTTGAGAGGTCTGTGAGACATCCAAGGGCAGTTACTAATTAGGAAGCTGGAAATACAGGGTTGAGAGTTTTTGCCCTCCTAATGAAGCTGTAGGAGAGGATGAGACTGCAAAGGGCAAGAGTCTAGAATGAGAAGGACAGAAAGCTTACAACAGAGCCTGAAGGAACTTCAAATGTAAGGTTAAATAGAAAAGGAGGAGTGGGCAGAAGAGATCAAGATGTGTCAAAAAATTGTGAAAAGCCAAGGAGAGCAAAAACAGGGGGTCAAATGGAGACACTGCTTTGAGAAGTGAAGTGGTCAGTTGTCTTGAATGCTTCTGAGAAGTGATGTGTCTACCAGATTTAGCAGCATGGTAGTAACTGTCAACCTTTCCATGGAAGGGTGGGGATAAAATCAGAATCACTAATTTGGGGAGTAAGAATTTGACATCTTTACTCTCTTGACTTCCAGTTCACCGCAGGGTTGTTCTGGATTCTATTCTCCGGAATTATCTTGGTACGGAGTCCCGCCAATGCTGCCTAAAGAGTCTGTGTGATGCAGTCCCTATGTAGCACTGCTGCTGCTGCTAAGTCGTGTCAGTCGTGTCCGACTCTGTGCGACCCCATAGACGGCAGCCGGACAGGCTCCCCCGTCCCTGGGATTCTTCAGGCAAGAACACTGGAGTGGGTTGCCATTTCCTTCTCCACCTATGTAGCACAGCTGCTGAAGATTTTGCCTGTGATAACAAAATGTGTACTTCCTTTATGCTACCTCAGCTACTGATGTTGCTTCTTGATACTGACTTTCGTCTTAGGTTCCAGTTTTCATGTCTGGAGAAAGCAGATTTAATGACAGTAGGATTGAGTTGCTAGGAAGATTTTCCACTCATCATTCCTCATTTCTTCCTGGATGACTTTCCTTATGACCCTCCCTCTTCTTAAAAGATAGCAGACACTTCCTATATTGGACATGGAAGCTATGGGCATTTTTGTCTGTGGTCCAAGGGTGCAATTGACCAGGAAACACATTAGCCTTATTTTCCACGTGGCATATGGTATAATTGTGGTTTCATTGCTAAATCATGTCCGACTCTTGTGACACCCCCGTGGACTGTAGCCTTCTAGGCTCCTTTGTCCCTGGGATTCTCTAGGCAAGAATTCTCTGGTTGCTGCCAGGGTCCAGCCCCGGCTGATCCAGGGTATTCGAAGGGGAGATGGCTTCGGCGACTATTTAAATATTCATCAAAGATATAAAGAGTAATAGAATGAGGATAGCTCAGTAGGAAAATTCAGTGGAGAAAAGAGGCTGAGTAGCTTGGTTTACGCGGGAGACCAATAAAACTTCAAGACAAGAAGCTTGCACCATTTATGTAGGCTGCAGGCGTCCTTCCGTTCTCCCGAACGAGAGGAGACACTGAGGCCTCCCCTGTCGGATCTTAGAAGCCCAGGCATAATTAGTAAGCATGGTGGGTTCCGCGCTCCAGATGGAGACTCAGCCAGAGTGAGAGAGAGTGACATGGGGAGATCAGTCTTTCAAGGAACTGATCACAATTCTTTTTTTCCAGAGTCTGTTTTTATACACTGAGATGTTATATAAAAGTCACGCGGGGACAGCAGTCCTGACTTTTATTAAAGTCAGGTGCTTCACACAAATGTATACAGAGGTCTTAGGGGTGTTACATCATCTTCTGGCCAGGGGGGCCTGCTGACAATTTATGATCCTCTCCTTGTGACAGTGATCAGTCAACCAGACCACTTTTTTCTCCAGGGGTGATTATTCTTAAAACAGATGTCACTCAAATAAAGTTACATTCCTATAGGGTGAGGGTGTAGTGGGTTTTAGTTAAGGAAAGAATTTACTTGGCTTAAGGTCTAACGTGATTTATATCAAAGGTTAATACTTATTTCTTCTATATATTCATTAATGTGTGTAAGGGCAGGGGATGTGGAGACTTAGCAACAAACATTGGCTCAACAAATGAAAAACCCTTCACCAATACAATTTCTAATCAGCCCACTATACTTATACTAATAATTTTCTAACTTTTCTAAAGAACATGTTTTTAGAAGGTTTAAAGCATCTCATGCCTCTCACGGTTGGGAGGCTGTGAGCAATCACATGTGGCCGGACAAGCCTGTCAGGCAGGCTAGAGAACCTTCAGAGGAGTTTGTAAGTTGAAACACTCCTGTCATGCCCAGGAATTATTATTAACTGGAGCTCTAAGTTAACTCCCTCTCCGAAAGAGGTGGTGGGGGACAGCCCCCCGTAAAGTCAGAGGTGTAGGTGAGAGCACAAAGTAGTAAAGTAGGCAGGCTCTGGTTATGGGGGTAGATGCTCGAGGATTTCCAGGGGGACTCCTGAGGTTCGATCCCGCCTTTGCGTATGTCGAGCCTCCTTTCTCATGACCTTTGCCACGGGCAGAGAGCCTCACTCTGGGCCCCAACAGGTTGCCATTTCCTTCTCCAGGGAATCTTCCTGATCCAGGGATCAAACCCAGGTCTCCTGCATTGTTTCCCATTCCCAAGTGCTAGGGAAAAGGCCACTATTCATTAAAAATCCCCATTAATGGAGAGATGATTTATAATAAGTTTTCTCTGGGGGAAAAAAACAAACAAACAAACCATGATTTATAGCATGTGCCAATTTCCATGGTGTAAATACTTCTACCACATCCAATTTCAAGCTGCTGCAAGGTCACTGAATTCAGAGATAAGAGATGTGCAGAGTCAGCTCTAAGTGGTTGGTACAAACTGGCTCAAACACCAACATCCCTCTTTCTAACTTTAAATGTCTTCCTGGAAACTGGTCATCTTTTTTTTTTTGGTCATCTTTTTCTCCTAATTTACTTCCAGAATTTATCATCAGATTTGATTTAAGAAGTGCTTAGGTAGAAGCTCCTCAATAAGCATGTGTGGAATGAATGAAAGAATAAATGGAATCATCATTGCTTGCTTCACTGACCTCATTCTACAGTGAAGGCAAAGTAGTTGGTTTGAAAGATACCCTGAATTAGAGAGGGCACTGCACCTCAAGTCAGAAAATTTAGGTTCAAGACGTGGCTCTGTCTTGTAATATCTACCTTCCTTAAGACAAGTCCCTTAATGGCTCTGGGCTTCATTTGGATCATCTACAAATGAGGCTAAGAAGAATCTGCTACAGAGTTGTTGCAAGGATCAAATGCAATTGTACACAGTAAAAATTATATGGTGCTATTTTATTGGTATCACTGTACAGAAGAATTTGAAATTTATAAAAGCTATGAATCAGTTTGTAAGGATATGCATCAGAAAGTAAAGTTTAATAAATGGATCTATAAATACAGGATCTATAGATACGGGTTTGAAAACAGATTCTACTAATTTTCTCTGTGACCTGAGAAATCACATCAATAAAATGGAGATAATAATACCTACTCCAAAAGGTTTTCGCAAGAATTAAAATTAGATGATATATCAGTCAAAATAGGCTGTTATGCTGTGGCTTCAAACAATAAAGGTTCATTGTTATTTCCCAATCATAATACATACTCACTGTGTTCACTGACGATGACCGTGCGATAGCAGGGATCTGCCCTACAATGTCCAGGTGGATTGAGCAGCCACAATCTGGAATGCTATCAGCTGCCTAGGTAGAAGGAAAGAGAGTCTTACACCAGTATGAAAATGATACACATCATTTCCACTTTGAGCCCCTTGGCCAGAACTAGTCAGATAACCCCACTAACCCCAAATTGGTCAGAAACTGTAGTTCTCCCTGAGATACTGCAGACAGACTGAGACCGTGAGTGGACAGCATAATGTATACTACAGAGGCATACATGATACGCCTTGGCCCACTTAATGTTCCTCCCTGTCTTTTAGATATGAAGGAATAAGATGACTTCAATCAAAAAGCTTAAATTTATTGGCCTGGCATACATTGTGTGACAGAGTTCTCCTTTGCAGTTTTATGAATTTGGAGGGAGGGGGAAAAGAACCTACTAGTTTAAAAATGGGCCCCAGAATTTCTTTAGAAAAAATAGTGTATTTTATTTAACATAATGATTAAAAAGCCAATTTGGTTATGGGAAAATAGCCCCACAGCAGGGTGGCTGAACCTCAAACTAAATTACTGTTCATATTAAAGAGAAAAAAAAATTAAAGTTTCTTGAAGCAGCCTGGGAAACTTTCTAGAAAAGAGGTCCAAATATTTAATTTAATATAATCTGCTGTGGTACATTGGAGAAGGCAATGGCAACCCACTCCAGTACTCTTGCCTGGAAAATCCCATGAACAGAGAAGCCTGGAAGGCTGCAGTCCATGGCGTGGCTGAGGGTCAGACACGACTCAGCGACTTCACTTTCACTTTTCACTTTCATGCATTGGAGAAGGAAATGGCAACCCACTCCAGTACTCTTGCCTGGAGAATCCCATGGATGGAGGAGCCTGGTGGGCTGCAGTCCATGGGGTTGCTAAGAGTTGGACACGACTGAGCGACTTTACTTTCACTTTTCACTTTCCTGCATTGGAGAAGGAAATGGCAACCCACTCCAGTGTTCTTGCCTGGAGAATCCCAGGGGTGGGGGAGCCTGGTGGGCTGCCGTCTATGGGGTCCCACAGAGTCAGACACAACTGAAGCGACTTAGCAGCAGCAGCTGTGGTACATAGCAATGTAACTTCACCCCCAAATCTTCAACAAAAACCTGCTACACTTTGGGTTAAGTAGAGTTTGTAATGGAGTGGAGGATTAAGAGAAAGTGTTTTTTGGGTAAATTTAGGACAAAAGGAAGAAAAAGTTTCAAGCTACATCAAAAACTTAGCACAAAACTGTTATGAGTAATACAATCCCCTGAGAATACTGTTATTCTGTGAGGAAATGCTGAGTTTCCCAGCCCAGCAAGTGAATTATTTTAATTTAAATATTAAAGGGAAAAGTAGTCCCACTAAGTTGACAGAGATGCTAAGATTAAAAAAAATAGTATAGACCTCCATTATGGGTGACTTTCTTTGAGGATGCCATTGGTTAACATTTAAAAAATCATAATTGAAGTTGATTTCTTCAAGAGATATCAACATCTTATTAAGACAGATCCAGCACATGAAGCATTGAAATGAGTCCCTGCAGTTCTGTTATGTTGCAGGAAGTCAGGAATGTTTCTCCTGGGCTGTGGCTGGGCGCCAGCTCTGCATGTGTCCTTTGTCCCCAGGCATCCCTCTGCCTTCCTAGCAGTTATTCCACAACTCACAGCCCCTCCTGGGCATTGGAGCCAGCCCCATGGAAGGGGGTTAATTTACCTCCACATGTCATGTATTTGCCTCCTGTCAAACAAAATTACATTTCCTGAAATACAAGTGGAATTTTGAGTTGTAAATAAGCTTAGGTACGATGAACATGAGAAGACCAGATTTTTTTAGTATGCAAGGAAAATCAAAATGGAGCTGGTGTTGCTAAGAGAGCTCTCTAAAATGAGGCCATTAAGGAAGTGTGACTTATGCATGTCTCAGCTTGGATGGAATCTGACATTTTGACTTGATGATGTCATCCACAGCACCTGCCAGAAACTCAAGAAACTGAACTCTTAAATTTTTTGTGACATTTCAGCTTTTAAAAATATTTACCCATGCTTACCCAATGAAGTCCTAAGAGGATTTACTGAGAGTTAGAGCAGGCTTGTTAGTGGGAGCTGCTCCCCACAGATGCGTGGCCAGAGGAGCACTGGCAGGGGAAGAGGCTGCCTTGGCCTCCCCATCAGACCTTGAGAACATGGCCAAAGACTTTAGCCTCCTTCAGCACTTTTGTTTTTACTTTCAATAAAAAATAATTCTGACTTTTTATTTATTGTAAATAATCCTCAGAAAAAAATTCCTTAAATTATTGTCAGTGGCTAAAGAAAAACTTTCTTCTACTCACCACACTTCTGACATCAAAAGTGTGTGTATGGGTTTCCCACATCAACCGCTGGCACCAAATGAGAATCCTACAATTCAATTCTGTCCTTCAATTCTGACACCAATTACTCAGAGCTTGCTCAGACCCCAGAGGTTAGGGGCTCAGTCCCATAAGACTGCCCACCTCTTTAGATGCCAAATGCAATAGTGGATCCCCAGGTAACCGACACTTCTGTCCAACTTGGCTACAAATGGGAGGTTTCCGTGACTCCCTCAAGTGTGATACCTTGTTAGAGCAGCTCACAGAACTCAGGAGAACACTTACTTCTGTTTACCAGTTCATTGTTAGTGGTATAATAGAGGACAGAGATGAACACCCAGGTGAGGAGGTATGTAGGTCAAGAACGAGGTCTGGAGCACAGGAGCTTCTGTCCTTGTGGAATGTGGGAACCTCAAACCAACTTCATTGTTTAGGGTTTTATGGAGACTTCATTCTATAGGCATGATTGATTAAATCATTGGTCATTGGTGATTAGTTAGTTCAGTCTCCAGCCTCTTTCCCATCCCAGAGATCAAGGTAGACGAGTCAGGGATTAAATCAAATAGTATAACAATAGATGCTCCTTTCACCTAGTAAGTTACAAAGGTTTTGGAAGCTCTATGCCAGCAACCAGGTATGTATATGCTAAAAGTCACTTCAGTTATGTCCAACTCTGTACATACCAAAAGTCATTTCAGTTATGTCCAACTCTGTGGGACACCATGGACTGTAGCCCACCAGGCTCCTCTGTCCTTGGGATTCTCCAGGCAAGAATATTGGAGTGGGTTGCCATTTCCTCCTGCAGGGGATCTTCCTGACCCAGGGATCGAACCTGTGTCTCTTATGTCTCCTCTATTGGCAGGTGGGTTCTTTACCACTAGTGCCACTTGGGAATGGAATCAGGGCCAGAGACCAAATACATGTTTCTTGTTATATCACAATGGCCAAGAAATCACAAAGGAAATAAAGCAGAGAGGAAAATAACTGCAGGCTTCCTCCTCAACTCTTGAGGAGGCAAGAGACATAAAAATACCAAGGAGCGCATTCTCCCTGCTCACCCTTGACCTCTGGATGGAGAGAGGCAGTGTCCCTGCCTCCAGCCCGGGGCCTGAAGGAGAGCACCGCACCTAACTGGGTGCTGACCTGGTACTTGGGAATGACTTTCATTAAACCGTCGTCTGTTAGTCCTCTCACTAACTGCCACACCTTGGGCAAACTCCTTGACCCCATGCCCTGAGTTTCCTCAGTCATAAGATGGGGCTGATAAAAAGAGCTCATAATCCCTAAACCAAGAAACCTGGGGCTAGATAACTCATGGAATCCAGTTTGTTCAGAGCTGAGAAAGGAAATAAGGCGTATCTTATATAAGAGAGTGGTGCAGCAGTGTTTGGAGCAGGGCCCTGAAGACCCCTGGAAGCAAGCACACTGTGAAAGACACCAGAGGACTGAGGGGTTTCCCCGGAGCCCGCACAGTCCTGCGCCTCCGCAACACATGGCCTTAGTCCTCTGCTGCTGGGCACGTGGTGCGTAACTAATATTTGCCATATTGATTACACTGGGATGGCTCTATAACTAAGGAACTGTCACTTGGGGACCTCGGTTTCACAGGTACGCAGAGTGATCACAGCTTAGGCTACACTGTGGGACAGGGCATCCTCTCATTCCTGCCACTGAGAAGCGGCAGGGAGTGAGCTTACAGCCACCCTGCACTCCAGCATCAGGCTCTCTGTTTGCAACAGAGTTACTATGTGTCTTTAACACTCAAAGTCTCTTGAGAGCAGTCTGTTTGTAGAGGGCTCTGGTTTCTCACTTTCAAGTTATTTGTTTTTGAATAGGGCAATAGGAACAGAATCAGCTCTATAGTTTGAAGAGTGACCCAGAATTTTTAGGGGTGTGAGGGCACAAAGAAGGAAAGAATAAGTTCTTCTGATAGAGGCATGGAAATGTACAGTGGCATGATCTTAAACTGTCCTCCCAGTTAAATACACTATAGAAGTAAACTCAGTTAAAAACATTTAAAATATTTCACATGACTTAATCCTATATTTACTAATTCATTTAACAGTCAGCACTTGAGCGCCTACTGTGGACCAGGCACTGTTCTGTGCCCTGGGGATGCAAGGTGGAACAAAACAGACGAGGTCCTTGCTGTGTTCTGAATGGTTATGTCCTCCCCAAATTCACATGTTGGAATCCTAACACCAATGTGATGATGTTAGAAGGTGAGGAGGGCTTACTTGGAGAGGTGATTGGATCATGAGAGCGGAGCCTTCATGACTAGGATTAGTGCTCTTATAAAAGAGATTGCACAGAGCTCCCTTGCCCCTTCCACCATGTGAGGACACAGAAGTCTTTGATCTAGAAGAGGTCTCTTTTCTGATCATGCTGGTACCCTGATCTTGGACTTTCAGCCTCCAGAACTATCAGCAATAAATTTCTATTGTTTTTAAGCCACCCAGTCTGGTATTTTATATCAACAACCAAATGGACCAAGATAGTTCTCCTCTCTTAGAGTTTCCATTCTAGCAGAGAGAATGAACTCATCTAATTATTCATTGTTGTAAGTAAGTGGTAGGAAGGCAATAAAGCAGACTGATGGTGCTAGAACTGACTGGAAATGACTGTGCTAGGTGGGGTGGTGAGGGAGAGTTCTGTGAAGTTATCTTTAACATTAGAGAAGAGTAAGAAGAAGCTGGCTTACAAACTGCTCACTTAGAAGTTAAGTTCTTGGAGGAAGGAAGAGCAAGTATAAAGCCTTCAAGCTGAAAAAGGCTTGAGATGTTTGGAGACCAACAAGGAGACATGTAGCTGGAGCAGGGTGAATGAGGGGAGGAGCTGTGGTTTGAGAGGAAGGCAAGGAATAGCTCAGGTAGGACCTGCAGGCTGGGCAAAGCAATGTGGATATTAAATGCAATGAGTGGCCGTGGAGGGTGTGAGGAAAGAAATAACCTGCTGTAATTTATAACAGACTGGTTCCAAATTGGGAAAGCAGTACGTCAAGGCTGTATATTGTCACCCTGCTTATTTAACTTATATGCAGAGTATATCATGAGAAACGCTGGGCTGGAGGAAGCACAAGCTGGAATCAAGATTGCCGGGAGAAATATCAGTAACCTCAGATATACAGATGACACCACCTTTATGGCAGAAAGTGAAGAAGAACTAAAGAGCCTCTTGATGAAAGTGAAAGTGGAGAGTGAAAAAGTTGACTTAAAGCTCAGTATTCAGAAAACAAAGATCATAGCATCTGTTACCATTACTTCATGGCAAATAGATGGGGAAACAGTGGAAACAGTGTCAGACTTTATTTTTGCGGGCTCCAAAATCACTGCAGATGGTGATTGAAGCCATGAAATTAAAAGACGCTTACTCCTTGGAAGGAAAGTTATGACTAACTTAGACAACATATTAAAAAGCAGAGATGTTACTTTGTCAACAAAGGTCCATCTAGTCAAGGCTATGGTTTTTCCAGTAGTCATGTATGGATGTGAGAGTTGGACTGTGAAGAAAGCTGAGCGCCGAAGAATTGATGCTTTTTAACTGTGGTGTTGGAGAAGACTCGTGAGAGTCCCTTGGACTGCAAGGAGATCCAACCAGTCCATCCTAAAGGAAATCAGTCCTGAGTGTTCATTGGAAGGACTGATGTTGAAGCTGAAACTCCAGTACATTGGCCACCTGATGCAAAGAGCTAACTCATTGGAAAAGACCCTGATGCTGGGAAAGATTGAGGGCAGGAGGAGAAGAGGATGACAGAAGATGAGATGGTTGGATGGCATCACTGACTCAATGGAATGAGTTTGAGTGAACTCCAGGAGTTGGTGATGGACAGGGAGGCCTGGTATGTTGTGGTTTGTGGGGTCGCAGAGAGTCAGACACGACTGAGTGACTGAACTGAACTGAACTGAATTTATAACTACTTAAGGAGTGTCAGAATTTTTTTTATAGTGTGCTCTGGTCTATGAGTTTTCTTACATCCTTAATGGAATTTATAAGGAAAAACTTTTAAAAAATTTATTAAGGAGAAAATGGGATAAATGGAGGAAGCAGCATCAACATGTATACACTACCATGTATACCTGGTGAGAAGTTGCTATATAACACAGGGAGCCCAGCCTGGCACTCTGTGATGACCTAGATGGGTAGGATGAGGGGAGGGGAGGGAGGCTCAAGAGGAAGGTGATGTATGTATAATTATGTCTGAGTTGCATTGTTGTATGGCAGAAACCAATACATTGTAAGGCAATTTTCCTCCACTTAAACTAAAATTAAAAAAAATTTATTTTCTATATTTTTGGCTGTGCTGGGTCTTCTTTGCTCCACTTGGGCTTTCTCTCGAGTTGCAGTGGCTTCTCTAGGGTGCACTGGTTTCAGTAGCTGGGGCATGTGGGCTTAGTTACTCTGAGGCATGTAGAATCTTCCTGGACCAGAAATCAAACCTGTGTCTCCTGCAATGGCAGGCAGATTCTTATCCACAGTACCAACAGGGAAATCCAGGAAAAACTTTTAAAGGACTTTTAATACTCATTCCAGTTATTGAATCTATTATGCTAGTAGTCACCCAGGTTACTAACACTGCCTTCAGTCACAATTTAACTTCTAAAATCAAATCATCCCCCACATTATGAAACCTGTGATTGTTGGAAATAAGGCACTTGATCTAGAAAACGTGGATTTTGTACTGTGCAAAAATATCCTGACATTACATGAATAAGTATTTATCAAATATTGGTTTAAGTAACTGTGTATGGAGCAAAATTTAAATAAGATAAGCCCTATATGCAAGCCACATAGTATTATATATGTCACAACTTAACTTGCATTTCCCATACTGCTTTTAGGGAAAATCTACTAACAAACAGCCAGGTCACTTCTATCGCCCCACACCACCCCACACCTCCCTGCATCACTCCTGCACTTTTTTTTTTTGGCCGAATGGCATGCAGAATCTTAGTTCTTCTACCCAGGATTGAACCTGCATTCCCTGGAATGGAAGTGTAGAGTCTTAATCACTGGACCACCAGGGAAGTCGCAACTCTGACACTGTTTTGATAAGTGAAGATTTTGATTCCGAGCCTAAGCCTGTCAGTGACTCATTGCAGAAGCAACAAGAGGAACATAAGAATGGGTGTTCTGAATTCAGTGTAGCGCCTGCTACTTTAAGACCTCTGACCAAAGCCTACTCACTCACCACAAGAGAGCAAGCCAGTGATTTTCCTTTGTTCCTAATGAAACTTTCACCTCCATAGGTAGCTTATGTTTGCCTAGGAGACAAACCAGGTCATGTTAACAGTAAACTCTAATTCTATGGCCCTCATCTCCACTCATGACAGTGGGACCTTTATTTCTCTCCAAGCTTCTCCCATCACCAAGATGTCTCTTGCAGGCTCACAAACAAATGAACGCAAACTCCACTGCCTGCTGAGGCCACCGTTGCCTGCCCTGCTTCATGAGGGCCCTTCCTCTGTTGTCAGCACCATTAGCTGAGCCACTTGAAAACGGCCACCGTTGTGTCAGCTGCTCCACTGTTGCCAAATGTTGTTGCCACCATATGTACTTCCAGTTTATGTGGCTGAGTTTCTCTTTTAGTCACTTTTCCCCTTTTCATTGTGTTCCGTTTCTAGACTAAGGCATGAGACCAGAGGAGAGTACAGAGCTGGACTGGAGGATAAGTATAACTTGTAGATGTTTTTCTAAATCCATAACTGAACACTAAGGTTATATAACTTCACCAACCCCAAACACCCGTCTTTCCCGGAACCTCTTGGTATTCATGCTCTGTCTTAATTCCCCCTCTTTGTGTGATGCGATGACATGCCAAGATAATAAAAAAAGTTATAAAAAAAGATTCTCGTTTCTATCTTGCTGGCCTTCTCCTTTTCTCCCTCATTTAGCTGCTTCAAGCGAAACCAGCTGCCCTGGTGTGAGCTGCCAATGGAGGGGCCCACATGGCAAGGACAGGGGGAGGCCTTTAGCCAGCTGCTGCTGCTGCCGCTAAGTCGCTTCAGTCGTGTCCGACTCTGTGTGACCCCATAGATAGCAAGCCCACCAGGCTCCCCCATTCCTGGGATTCTCCAGGCAAGAACACTGGAGTGGGTTGCCATTTCCTTCTCCAATTCATGAAAATGAAAAGTGAAAGTGAAGTCGCTCAGTTGTGTCTGACTTGCAGCGACCCCATGGAGTGCAGCCCACCAGGCTCCTCTGTCCATGGGGTTTTCCAGGCAAGAGTACTGGAGTAGGTGCCATTGCCTTCTCCACTTCAGCCAGGAGCCAGCAAGAAACTGAGGCCTGCCATCTAACAACAAAGGACTGAATCCTACCAACAACTGTGTGAGTGACCTTAGAAGGGGATCCGTTCCCAGTAGATCCCTGAGATGACTGCAGCCTGTGGAATAATCCATTTCCCCTACACAGCTGAACATGCCTGTCTCCCACCACGGGTTCTTCATGCTCCCTTCAACAACAGCTATCTTCCCAACACATCCTGTCTCTGTGCCCATGTACATTCTAGGTCCTCTGTATAAAACCCTCCCCTTCCTTCTCTCTCTCCTGCCTTCTCATTGTCTGCAAGCTTCCATTTATCCTTCAAGTTTCAACTCCGATATAAAGCCTTCACTTGATGTAGGCCCGAGTTCCTTCTTCTAGTTTCCTTTGCCTCTTGCATAGTTCTCTACATAGCACGAATGACACTGAATTAAAATTTTTTTTGTATTTGCTTATCTGTTAATTAACCAGGCAGAAATTTTCCTAAAAGGTAGGGACAATGTCTATTAATATTTGGTATCTTAACACTTATTACAGTGCCCCCAGGGCTTGACTGACTCACTCAATGCATGCATACTTATGTAATGTATAAATCTAATACACAAATGCATAAAGAGAGGGAATTTTAGCATCTGGCAGGCAAAGTGGATGTATATCTTATCTTGTTATAGATACTCTCATTTGTACTCAAATTACTATGATAATGCTGTGAAAGGCTAACTTTTAGTACAAATTTTAATTTAATAATTTTCTTCTGACTTACAGATAACTTTCTTTTCCTATTTAATATTACTAAATCATTGAAATACTAGGAAGATTACTCTTCTAAAGCTTAGTTGATGTGCTTTTGATTAAAAACACTTAATTTAAAAGATGTTTGTTAATATGTCTTTTTATTTACCAAGCTCTATCTAGGCAGGTGGAAAACATGTCCTATAGATTGAGAAGCATCAATAATTATTTCCAAAATATCTGGGAAACCATTGTCAGTCAAATATAAGTGTGCATGAAAGAGTAAAATGTAAAACTTAAGGTAGTCAACAAAACGTTTGTATTACTGCTTTTTAAAGTCTGGGAATATTTGATTAAAGTGAGCGTAGATAATAAGTGTGGTAGAAAGGACATCTTCAGTTCAGTTCAGTCGCCCAGTCGTGTCCGACTGTTTGCCACCCCATGAGGTGCAGCACGCCAGGCCTCCCTGTCCATCACCAACTCCCAGAGTTCACTCACACTCACGTCCATAGAGTCGGTGATGCCATCCAGCCATCTCATCCTCTGTCGTCCCTTTCTCCTCCTGCCCCCAATCCCTCCCAGCATCAGAGTCTTTTCCAATGAGTCAACTCTTCGCATGAGGTGGCCAAAGAACTGGAGTTTCAGCTTTAGCATCATTCCTTCCAAAGAACACCCAGGACTGATCTCTTTTAGAATGGACTGGTTGGATCTCCTTGCAGTCCAAGGGACTCTCAAGAGTCTTTTCCAGCACCGCAGTTCAAAAGCATCAATTCTTCGGCACTCAGCTTTCTTCACAGTCCAACTCTTACATCCATACATGACCACTGGAAAAACCATAGCCTTGACTAGACGGACCTTTGTTGGCAAAGTAATGTCTCTGCTTTTCAATATGCTATCTATGTTGGTCATAACTTTCCTTCCAAGGAGTAAGCGTCTTTTAATTTCATGGCTGCAATCACCATCTGCAGTGATTTTGGAGCCCAGAAAAATAAAGTCTGACACTGTTTCCCCATCTATTTGCCATGAAGTAAGGGGACCAGATGCCATGATCTTCATTTTCTGAATGTTGAGCTTTAAGCCAACTTTTCACTCTCCTCTTTCACTTTCATCGAGAGGCTTTTTAGTTCTTCTTCACTTTCTGCCATAAGGGTGGTGTCATCTGCATATCTGAGGTTATTGATATTTCTCCCGGCAATCTTGATTCCAGCTTGTGCTTCTTCCAGTCCAGCGTTTCTCATGATGTACTCTGCATATACGTTAAATAAGCAGGGTGACAATATACAGCCGTGACATACTCCTTTTCCTATTTGGAACCCGTCTGTTGTTCCATGTCCAGTTCTAACTGTTGCTTCCTGACCTGCATATAGGTTTCTCAAGAGGCAGGTCAGGTGGTCTGGTATTCCCCTCTCTTTGAGAATTGTCCACAGTTTATTGTGATCCACACAGTCAAAGGCTTTGGCATAGTCAAGAAAGCAGAAATAGATGTTTTTCTGGAACTCTCTTGCTTTTTCAGTGATCCAACAGATGTTGGAAATTTGATCTCTGGTTCCTCTACCTTTTCTAAAACCAGCTTGAACATCTGGAAGTTCACGGTTCACGTATTGCTGAAGCCTGGCTTGGAGAATTTTGAGCATTACTTTACTAGCGTGTGAGATGAGTGCAATTGTGCGGTAGTTTGAGCATTCTTTGGCATTGCCTTTCTTTGGGATTGGAATGAAAACTGACCTTTTCCAGTCCTGTGGCTTACTAATGAAAAATCACATGCATGGACATTTTCCTGCTGAAAGTAGAGATGGGCAATGAAATTTCTTAGTACCTGCTTGAGGAATTCCCATTTAGTAAAATTATTATTTTTTTCAGAAGGCATTAAAAGAAAACACCCAAAAGCAGAAGCCAGTGGAAAGCATTAAATCTCAAAAAAGAAATTAAATGAAGCAAACTACAGATTTGCAGAAGAGAAAGTAGGAACAGAAAGAATGGAACAAAAGTAACAATCACTAAGATGACAATTAGGAATTACTGAGCATTTGTGATGTCTCAAGTACTATGCTGCGTATTTTCAATGTATTATCTCATTTAATTTCCACAAAAACCCAGTGAGGTAGGAGCTATTATTCCCCCCTTTTAATGAGGAAGAACTCATCCTATCAAGGTCATAAATAGGTGGCTTACTCCAAAGCTAGCTCTTTTCACCACTTCACTAAGCAACCTAACATTTGAAATATGCATACTGCAAAGAAGAAAGTTCCTAAGCAATTGCAGATAGCCTGAGAACCTTCTACAGTTGGCATAGCTGTCCTGACACAATTCATTTGTCAACAGCATATCATGCGTGCCTGCTGGATGCCTGGCATTGTTCTCAGTGCTGGGATACTGCTCTTGAACTAGATGAAACTGGGACTGATAGTGACCCAGACAGATAGAGAAGGGTGACACCATGTAAAAGATGTTACACCTTTCACCAGGATGGAACCCAGATGAAAGGAGATTACTATTTCCCATTGGACCTATGGGAGGTGGGGATCAGTTCAGGCTGTTCAGAGATGGACAGAAAGTCCAGATGAGAAGCACTGGGATCCAGACACTCCTAACTAAGGGCTTTTCCTAATCCTCCAATGTGGAGAGTTTGATAATTAAGAGCTGAAGTACCTGTTGCTATTCAGTTGTCCTCATTTGCTAATTGTTGATTTATAAGGCTTTATCTGCAAAGCATTCCATCAAATATTGCTCATCAACTCGGTCATTCAAGAAATATTTATTGAGTGCCTACACTGCCTTGAGGATATGGAAATGGACAAGATAGACAACATTCCTGCAGCTTTTATTCTAACGAGGGAGACAATGAACAAATAACCAGCTATTATTAAATAAACATGCTAGTTGCAGAGGGTTACAAATGCCTAGCTAAATAAATATGTTGTTGCAGAGTGTTATGATTGCTATTGTTGGGAGGGGACAATTTCCCCTTTCCTCTCTTGGTTCTTTTAACTAGTTGAATAATTAAAATGATATAAGCCAGGAGACATAAGGAGCTTCCCAAATGGCTCAGTGGTAAAGAATCCATCTATTAATGCAGGAGACACAGAAGATGCAGGTACAATACCTGGTCAGGAAGATCCCTTGGAAGAGGGAATGGCAACCCACTCCAGTATTCTTGCCTGGGAGATCCCATGCACAGTAGAGCCTGGTGGGCTATAGTCCATGGGGCCGCAAAGAGTTGGAGGGACTGAGTACACAAACACACACATACACACACACACATGACAGGAGAAAACTTTAAGTATTACTGGGAATCCACATAGCATGAAAGATTCCAAAAGCTGTCAGGCTAACTGAGATCTATGTCATCTTGGGCTCCAAAATCACTGCAGATGGTGACTGCAGCCATGAAATTAAAAGACACTTGCTCCTTGGAAGAAAAGCTATGGCTAACCTAGACAGCATATTAAAAAGCAGAGATATTACTTTGCTGACAAAGGTCCATTTAGTCAAAGCTATTGTTTTTCCAATAGTCATGTATGGATGTGAGAGTTGGACTATAAAGAAAGCTGAGCGCTGTAGAATCAATGCTTTTGAACTGTGGTGTTGGAGAAGACTCTTTAGAGTCCCTTGGACTGCAAGGAGGTCAAACCAGTCCATCCTAAAGGAGATCAGTCGTGAATATTCATTGGAAGGACTGATGCTGAAGCTGAAGCTCCAAAACTTTGGGTACCTGATACAAAGAGCTGACTCGTTGGAAAAGACCCTGATGCTGGGAAAGATTGAAGGCAGGAGGTGAAGGGGATGACAGAGGATGAGATGGCTGGATGGTATCACCGACTCGATGGACATGAGTTTGAGCAAGCTCCAGGAGTTGGTGATGAACAGGGAAGCCTGGTGTTTTGCAGTCCATGGGGTCGCAAAGAGTCAGACATGACTGAGCGACTGAACTGCACTGATGTCATCCCAAACTAAAAAGAAAGGGGTAGGAGTCTGGGACTTCAAAGGAAAATAAGACAATTCACAGGAAAAGGAAAAAAAAAAAATCAAACGTTTGGTAAACAAATGTTTTCTGGGCCATAAACAACAGGACACAGACAGGAATTTAACAAACAGACTTTGTTGGATTCTGTGAAAGGAAAGTAAAAATGGAGTCGGTATTGCCAAGAGAGCGCTCTAAAATGGAACCAGGAAGGTATTAAGGAAGTGTGACTTATGCACACTTATGTAACTTATGTCTCAGCCTGTTTCAGCCAGGAAGGACTCTGACCTTTTGACCTGATGAAGTCATCCAAACACCTGCCAGAAACTCAAGATACTAATTGGACCCTTCCCCTAAAATAACTTGTGACAGTATCTGTTTGTTGCACATTTACCCTAAAATGACTGATTCCTTAGGGACAAATATTTTCTGACTCTAAAGTCATCATAATTCTCACTAGGCCACTATGAGGTTGTTACCTCATAGCCTTTTTTTGGCTTTAACAATCCCTGACTGTTTTCCTTAGAACACTCTTTCAGGGTAACCTAAATCTGTGTCTCCTGAATTGCAATTCTTAAAACTCCAAATAAAGTCTTTCCTTATTTGCAGCTTCCTGTATTACTTTCTGGCTGACAGCACTTCTCTGTCTACAACAACTGGTTCACCATACACTACAATTATCTATGTTGATAGCTCCTTCCTGGAACAAGTCTTCTAATTCTTGTAGGCAGTGAGGGGGAAGCTCAAAGTTTCTTCCTGAGTCTTTTGGGGCTTGACTGTTTCCAGCTCAAAATAATTCATAAGATTAGTCCATATACTTATGGATTCTTATGGATATGCTTATTCTCTGCAGCTGTCACCACTGCAGAGAATAGAATAATAGGACAGAAATAAGACATCCTCCAGAATATTCAGAGAGCTCTTAACCAATTTTCTCTCAAAAAAGGATAACAGCTTCATCTTCTCAACAAAGGCTCTAATTACTAATTATGTTTATCACTGCAAATCAGTCTTGGCATTGTAATTCCTTTGAATTATCTCACGTTGTTCTATAGATATGAAGTTAAAAGGCATTAAAAAAAATCTTAGATCGAATGATGTAATCATATCAGAGCTTCTTGAATGGACCAAAGAAGTACCAACATTGTTTATTAGGGGAAAAAATGCCTCATGAATAAAATGATATTCTTCAAAAAAAAGAAAAAAAATTCACATGCCAAAGTGGCACATTTTGGGGTGACTTGTTCTGAACTACTACACTATAGAAATAAACAGGGTTGTCCAGTAGAGAGTAACCCAGGGAAGCATCTTAGGAAGAGTGGTCAAGGAGACACATTTAAGAAGTGACATTTGAATGGAGATCTAGATGTGAGTAGGTAGCAATTCTGGTGACCCAGGGAGGAGAATTTTGAGCAGAGCAGCCAGTGCAGAGACAGACACAGAGGGGAGGTGTTTCAGACTAGAGGGTTTCTTGACCGTATTATCATGCTCAGGTGCATGAAACCAAGTTCTAGGTATCTGTTTTGTAATGGGGGCAGTAATAGGGTTTACTGTTATTCCATCTACAACAATAATGGTATAGCAATAAACAAAAAAAAAACTTGTGACCTTCTTGCAAAAAAATTATTCATATTCTGAAAGTTACAAAAGGCCTCTGTTTCACATGTTAGCAGAAAAACAGAATTTAGAGCCAGAAGATGTATCAGATATCATCTAATCCAACTCTTCCTTTTAGAAATGAAAACAGGTCCAAAAAGATAAAAGTTTCAGGGTCACATGACTTGACAGCAGCAGAGCTGAGATTAGAACTCCAAATTTGAGACCCACGTGTTTTCCTTAAGAGTAACAGATGAAATATTTGTAATTGGAAGGCACTCAATCGACTTGCATTAAATATTTGTCTTGAAAACGATAAACCTGATCTTCCTCCTCTTAAATTCCTCCCATTTCGTTTTCTATTTAGCTTGAAGTTCTCCCAAATTCGGCTATTAAAAAACTTGACTAAACTGTTCACCCCTTGATTTGAACGTGCAAGCAGACTGTGAAACACCTTTTGGCCACCAGAGGGAACTGAAGGCTGCTGCTCGGAGTAAATCTCGTTTCTGCACCCAAGTTCTGAGTAGCCTAAAATCTCTGCGGCTGAATATGGGGAGGCAGAGTTGGAAGCAGGAAGCGGACGCAGGGCTTTGGCTCACATACCTGTAGCTCCCACCTGCTCACTTGACCAGCCCAGGGCAGCTGAGGGAAGTTACCTTACCTTTGTTGAACATCTCAGCCTCAGAGACCAGATTTACAAGGCTTACGGAGTTGACAGGGCCAGGCTTACTAGTGACAAACGCCTGCAGCAGCACTACCACGCAGCATATATAACAACGATGAAAATTTGGGTTTGAGGCCACGCCAAGGAGATGTGGACTCACTCCGGGGATATGTGACTTTAGTTTACAATTATAAAGAACGCAGATCAGGTGTTATGAGGTTACTTATTAATTCCCAAGAGTATCAGAAAGAGGAATCACTCTAGAATAGACTGTAGGAGGAGAAAAAGGAAATGCCACTTACATGGAGGAGGGCCAGCAAGGGGAAGACATTTATGAAACCACTGCCCCCGAGCCTGATGAGTTAGGTCCACAGCTGGCTCCTATGCTAAGTTGCTTCAGTTGTGTCCGACTCTTTGCGACCCTGTGGGCGGTAGCTCACCAGGCTCCTCTGTCCATGGGATTCACCAGGCGCGAATACTGGAGTAGGTTGCCATTTCCTTCTCCAGGGTATCCTTCCAACCAGGGAGGAACCAGCGTCTCTTATGTTTCATGCATTGGCAGGTGTGTCTTTACCACTAGCGCCGTCTGGGAAGCCATAACTGGCTTCGATGAATTCAAATAAGTGCATGGAACCCTGACAATACCAAAGTGTCTCTATCTGAGAGTCTCCAACGCCAGGATTAGTTTACAAAAACAGTCTAAATTGGGGGCTTCTGTCCTTCTCTCTGGGACCTTTTGCTGCCCTTCAGAGCCTACAGAGAAGTAAACGGAAAGGAGGAGCGTAAGTAGGAAGCGCAGCAATCCCTCTCCGATATCAGGTAGTCATAACCAAAGGTATTAAAAGAAGGCGTACATATGAAAAGGCTGGTCCTTTCCTAGTAGTATGACTTAGGCAAGTTGCTTAATTTCTCTCAGTCTCCGTTTTATCAGGCATCGAAGAAACCCCTATTCAGGACCATTTCCCAATCCTCACGGCGGCGGGGGCGGAGTGACAGGGAAGTGGATAACCCATCAGTTCCAGCAAGCGGAGGAGCCCGCCGAGGGACACGCCCCCTCCGCCCTCCACCCGCGGGCTCCGATTGGTCCCCTTCGAAGGGGGCGGGGCCCGACTCTGGGCTATGCTTGGGTCGGGTAGGCAGCCGCGCTCCCAACTCTCGTTGGGGTCAGCGTCATGGCGGGTTGTGCCTGCGGATTCGTGCGCGCAGTGCTCGCCTTTCTGCTGGCGCCCGCGCTGGTGACTCTACTGGTGGCACCGGCGCGAGGCCGGGGCGGCCGGGGCCACGGGGACTGGGACGCCGCCGAGCTGCTGCTGCCGCCGCTGCCGCCCCGGGAGAATGCGGCGCTCGTGGCTCGCTTCGTGACGAACGTCTGTGACTGGGGCGCACTGGCCACCATCTCAACGCAGGAGGGGGTGCGCGGCCGGCCCTTTGCCGACGTCTTATCGCTCAGCGATGGGCCCCCGGGCAAGGGCAGCGGCGTGCCCTACTTCTACCTGAGCCCGCTGCAGCAGTCGGTGGGCAACCTGCAGGTGAGCCGGAGGGGCAGTGTGGCTTCGCGGGGCTGGAGCGCGAGCCTTTCGACTACCGCTTAAATTCTGCCTGGAAAGGAGAGCCGGCCTCGTAGAGATGAGTTTGAACTCAGCCCAAACCTCTGGATCTTCTGTCCTGCGCTGGCTAGGCGTGCATTGCAGCTTTCCAATTGTTGGGCAACTACATACCAAGAATTGCCCACACGTCCTTGTCACCGTGCCACGCACTTGGGGTGTATTCTTTACCAGCACCTGGAGGACTTCTCACCTGAGTCGTCTTGGGGCACGGTGTCTCATTAACTGGGTTTTTATTATTAAAAGTTCTAGGCCTCAGGTGCACATCAGCCTCCCACGTAGGGAGCAGACCGGACTGGAGAACTAGGTCCTCACCCTTTGTCCACCTTTTGGGGCAGAGCCAAGTTAACACGTCTCCGGTGGATTTCTGATGCGTCGAGTGGTATCACAACCTGGAAACTAGAGCTATGCTGAGTCCAGGGATGGAGCAAGATTTGGGGAAAGTTCCTTTTGACAAAAGATACCTAGATTTGAGGTTAACATTGTTTATGGGTGATATTGAAAGAAACCTGTATTTGATGAGGCACTTGTGTGCCAGGATGACCTTTCTCTTCATCTTCCACTCATTCTGTCTTTTAATCACTCTTTGAGGTGGCTGTTACCACCCTGGTTCTGCAGATAAAGAATTTGCCCTAAGCCCAGTGGCCACACTGGAATTTCATGCCAGATTTGTTGCCTTCAAAACTCAAGTCATGAACTGGTGGTCCATGAGCTGAGTATGTCCCACAGATGGGTTTTCTTTGGCTCACGCAGAGTTCTGTTTTGTTTTTAATAAATTTGTATTAGTTACCAACATTCAAAAATGGAGCTTGCAGTTAGAAGCCTAAATTCCTAACTTGTTGAAAAATGGGAAGATCTATGACACTGGGAGCCTGCATACTCTGAGCTAACCCTCCTTTAGTTAGGGTATATACATCCCTGTTCCTCCATTTTCTTATTCCCAGTCACCCACTCCACTCCCTTAGACATTTGCTCAGAGCAAGTTCATTTCAGTTTCATCAGTGATGGTCCATCTTGGCTTCAAATACAGTCACCTGGAAAGACTTTAAAAGTGCAATTCCAAAGCATTTTACTAAAAACATTTTATTATAAAACAACCCCCCAAATCTCTCCTGATGCTTCTAATGTTGGGAGGGGGTGAGAACCACTCCTATACACTATTATATTTAAACTTTTGCTGATATTATCTTCCTCATTTCAGGAAATGAGTAAACTCACACTCAGGTGCAGAGACTCAATTGTGACTAGTCAGCTAATGGCTGTCAGGTGGAACTCAAGTCTAGTCTTTGACATCTCTAGAAAATGACAGTGATGAGGCACTTACCCAGGATTTCAGATCTGTGATGGCAGTGAAAAGGCATGGCCACCTCAGCATCAGTCTGACTCTGATTCTGTTGATTAACCAGTCAAAGTTGGTTTCTGCTTTCCATTTTTTCTCCTCCTTCTAACCCATCTTCTTCTGACTATTTCTATCCACCCTACCCACCCGAATAACATGAACAAAATACCACTCAGCATTGCCCTCTGCCCAGAAACCTCTAACAACATCTGGCAACTTAGACCTGCATAAGATTGACCTGGGTGTTTGTTAAAAATGCAAATACCTGGGATGGGAATGGAACCAAGAAATCCGCATTTTAACATGCTCTCCAGAAAGGTGGTTCTTAAAGCCCTGACAGATGCCAGCCTATAAAATACAGTTTTGACTCCTTGGCTTGGAATTGAGGCCCTTACTACCCACAGCCCTCTACCTCTCACTACTGTGTCCCTAACCCCTTCCCCTCAGAAAGCTTGCTTTCATGCAAATTGGGTTTTCACTACTCACAGTCTTGTTGTATACTTTCCCCATTCTGTGTTTTTGCAGTTGCAATGCCCTTTGCCTTTAATACATGTTTTCACTTTTGTGCTGATTTTGACTATCTTACAAGGCTCCCTGGAGTTTCCATATCACTCCAGGTTGCTGATATCTCCTTACACTGAACTTCAAATATGCTTACCTGTATCATTTGCTTGGCAGTGAGTTATGTGCTGCCTTTTGACCTCTTCTATGTCTTTGTTTTGCATTTTTAAACTTTGTTTATGTTTGACTTTTTAACCAGATTATAAACTCACAGAGAAGGGAAAGACCTTGTCTGAGTCTCCCCGTTCCCTGTTTTTGGTCTCCCTAGAGCCTTGCCTAATAGGTTTTGCTGACAGCAGATTTTTGGCCTAATAATTCCAAAGAGATCTCTTTATTGCTCACTGTTTTGATGGGTCACTGTGAGATGGCAAAATCCCACACACAAGACATTTGAGGTTTAAAACACTAAATGTAGCATGTGAATTTTGCTGTAATCTGTCAACAAGCCTTTTATGAAGCTGATTTCTGAATAAGAAAGAATTAGGAATTTTGCTTATATCACATTTTTAATTTACGAATTCTCTTACTGGTAGAACAGGAGTGAGCAACTCCTCCAATTGTGAAATCACATGACAGTTTCTGCTAGCATAAGATAACCAAGAAGCATGATTCAGCAACTTTCTTGCTTAAATTGTTCAGTTAGCTAGTTGAACCACTGTGGTATTTTTATGCATTAGTTTCACATTAGTCTAATCCTTTACCTCTTTCAGTGAAGGTTGGAGATCAGCCTTGTATTTGGGTGGTAATGTAGTTATAATTCCTCTGGTAAGTATGGGACAAATTAGGAGTCTAAGAAAAAGAAAAGTGTTTAACATAATTCTTACCGAGTTAGTTACTTAAAGTATGAAACAACTTCCAACACACTTTTTTGGAGAGAGGATAAAGATCAATCTCTATCCAAGTAGTATTTTCCCAAGTGGAAGGTGGTATTTTCCAATTCATTGTTTCATGAAAGAATGGTCAAGTTCTGGGGACAATGTGTATGCAACTTGTGAAATTTATTACCTCTCAGAGACAATATTTCACATGAGAGGTCTTCATTTTCTCTCTACAGGAGAATCCATATGCTACATTGACCATGTCTTTGGCAGAGACTAATTTCTGCAGAAAATATGGATTTGATCCCCAGAGTCCCCTCTGTGCTCACATAATACTATCAGGAACTGTTATCAAGGTAAATATCATGTAAGAACAGATACTGGTTTTGGAAGATCATTATGTTATTAACAGTGAAGGAAGACATATTTTGAGAATAAAATAAAATTTGTGATTGAGGTACAGAGTTAGAATATATTCTAATATGTAAAGTAATTTCATAAAAACTAAAGGTTTTAATTGGTTACTTTCATGTAGGTGTTCAATAAGATATTGAACTATTCAATTGAGCAGATAGATGTTCAATAAGAAAAAGGAACTATTTTTAAAAGCTGAGCAGATGTAACAGCTATTAGGCTCCTATATAAGGAACATCTGCGCAAAGTTCATACTCCTGACCATGTTGTACACTGTACAGTATTTCCCATGTTTGGATTCCTTGTCTCCATATTTAACAGTGGCTTAGAGCAGAAAGCAGATTAAGTATATTAAAAGGGGAGTATGCACAAATCAGTACACACAAATCCCTTCATTCCTATACACTAAAAATGAAATGAAAAATCAGAAAGAGAAATTAAGGAATCAATCCCATTCACCATTGCAACAATAAAGAATAAAATACCTAGAAATAAACCTACTTGAGAGAAAAGAACCATATACAGAAAACTATAAGACATTGATGAAAGATATCAAAGATGACATAAACAGATAGAGAGATATGTCAAGTTCTTGGATCAAAAGAATCAATATTGTGAAAATGACTAAGCAATCTATAGATTTAGTGTAATCCCAATCAAATTACCAGTGGCATTTTTCATAGAACTAGAAAAAAAACAATTTCACAATTTGTATGGAAATGCAAAAGACCATAAATAGCCAAAGCAACCTTGAGAAATAAAAATAGAGCTGGAGGAATCAATCGTCTTGATTTCAGACTATACTGCAAATCTACAGTCATCAAGACAGTATGGTACTGCCACAAAAACAGAAATATAGACCAATGGAACAAGATAGCCCAGAGATAAGCCTACACATCTATGGGCACCTTATCTTTGGCAAAGGAGGCAGAATTATACGATGGAAAAAAAGATAGTCTTCTCAAGAAGTGGTGCTGGAAAAACTGGACAGCTACATGGAAAAGAATGAAATTAGAACACTTCTTAACACCATACTCAAAGATAAACTCAAAATGGATTAAAGATGACCAGAAACTGTAAAACTCTTAGAGGAAGACATAGGCAGAACACTCTTTGATATAAATCACAGTAAGATCCTCTATGATTATCTCCTAGAATAATGGAAACAGCAAAAATGGACAAATGAAATCTAATTAACGTAAAAGCTTTTGCATAGCAAAAGAAACCATAAACAAGATGAAAAGACAACCATCAGAATGGGAGAAAACAATTGCAAATGAAGCAACTGACAAAGGATTACTCTCCAGAATACACAAGCAGTTCATGCAGCTCAACAACAGAAAAACAAAAACCCAATAAAACAATGGGCAGAAGACCTAAACAGACATTTCTCCAAAGAAGACATCCAGATGGCTAATAAACACATGAAAACATGCTCAACGTTGCTTATTATTAGAGAAATGCAAGTCAAAATTAAATGAGGTATGACCTCACACCAATTAGAATGACCACCATGAAAAAATCTACAAACAATAAATGCTAAAGAGGATGTGGAAGAAAGGGAACCCTCTTGCATTGTTGGTGGGAATGTAGATTGACAACAGCCACTGGAGAACAGTATGGTGATTTCTTTAAAAACTAGGAATAAAACTACCGTATGACCTAACAATCCCACTACTGGGCATATACCCTAAGAAAACCATAATTGGAAAAGACACGTACCCCAGTGTTCATTGTAGCACTATTTATAATAGCCAGGACATGGAAGCAACCTAGATGTCCACTGATAGATGAAAGGATAAAGAAGATGTGTACGTATATACAATGGAGTATTAGTCATAAAAAGGAATGAGTTTGAGTCAGTTCTAGTGAGGTATATGAACCTAGAGCCTGTTATACAAAATGAAGTAAGTCAGAGGAAAATGTTGTACATTAATGCATATATATGGAATCTAGAAAAATGGTACTGGTGAACCTATTTGCAGGGCAGCAAAAGAGACTCAGACATAGAGCACAGGCTTATGGACGTAGAGGGGGAAGTAGAGGGTGGGATAAATTGAGAGAGTAGCATCGGCATATATATGACCATGTGTAAAACAGAGAGCCAGTAGGAACTCGCTGTATAGCACAGGGAGCTCAGCCTGATGCTCTGTGACACCTGGAGGGGTGGGGTGGAGGTTCATGAGGGAGGGGACATACGTGTACCTATGGCTGATTCATGTTCATGTATGGCAGAAAGCAACACAACACTGTAAAGCAACTAATCCTCTAATTAAAAATAAATTTTAAAAATTGAAGATGAGAGTATCTATATTAAAAACTAGAAGTAAATTTAGATAGTGGGGGGTGAGTGCTAGAGAGAAGAGGTTAAATAAAACAGTGGGAAGAGCAAAGGGCAAGGTGTCATGAGGACTGATCTGATTGCTAAGCCAGTAGGCAGACGTCTTGACCTTGTCAATCATGAATACCTCAGATGGGTTTTAATCATGGTCTCAAAATTCTGTGTGGCTGCATTTCTGGAGCTGAGTGTTCTTCAGTGGTCAGAGAGAGGAGGAGGGCAGCAGATGCACTTGAGTTCCACTGTGCTTCTTCTAAAGACTTCCATCCTTTATGTGCGCCCGTCTACGTGTTTAACATACGCCTGCTGTGGGATGAAAGTGCTAATGTCACACAGCATAAGCACCAGCAGTATTTTATTATAGTACTTTGTGCCAACTACTCTGATAGCTCAAAATTGCTATTTCACAGTGAAAACTGGTACTCATGATGTTCTCCCACTTCATTATAGTACATGTTATCACCAACATTTGAAATCTCCATTGTTCTTTGCATTTCTTCAAGCTTCTTTTACTGCTTAAGGTCAAACTTTGTAGTAGATGTTAAAAGTGCTCAGCACAAAGGGAAAAAAAGGCGAGAAAAAATTACTACTATGTGTAGTGATGAACGTTAACTAAACTTGTGATTATTTTGCAGGGTATGCATATATCAAATCTTTATATGGTATACACCTAAAACTAATACAGAGTTATAAGTCAATTATTGATCAATAATTAATTTTAGAAATAAAAATTTTTTAAATCAGGATTTATAACTAAATAAACACTTTAGGGTTTGTGGAATGCTAGAATCACACATTCTTAACAGCCAAGAAAACAAAATGTTATTGCTATGAGTAGGTTTATTTTATATATGTCTTTTAGGTGAGTGAAACAGAAATGGATGTTGCAAAGAATTCGTTATTCATTCGACACCCTGAGATGAAAACCTGGCCATCCAGCCATAATTGGTTCTTCGCTAAGTTGAATATAACCAATATCTGGGTCCTGGACTACTTTGGTGGACCGAAAATAGTGACACCTGCAGAATATTATAACGCCACATCTCAGTAAGCATTTACACACCTTCCATCTTTCTAATATTGCAGCCCTTATCAGTGGTCCTCAATCTTCTAAAGCAAAGGGGTCTTAACCATTTCCTGTACCATGGATCATTTTGGCAAGCTGGTAAGGCCTACGACTCCCCTAGGAATAGTATTTTTAATACGTAAAGTACATAAGATTACAAAAGAAACCAACTATATGGAAATACATTTATAAAAATATTTTATAAAATGTGGGGTATATAAAATATAGGATATATAGTAATATGTTGGCTTTTTAATGAATACATTAAATAGTAAGTTCCAGTAGAGAGTCCATAACCTTTCTGTACTTTCAGAGTAGTAAGAACTGAATATTTTAAGACATCAGCAGCAACAGTGCCGTGATATGAAAGTATCTGTAATTTCTATATTTCTGTTAGTGGCCATCACAGGTACACTGTCACCACTTAGTTTATTGCCTACATTCATCATTAAAGAGAATAATACGTTTCAGTTAGAACTTAATGAGAATGAAAACCTCTTTCCATCCCAGTTTTTCCCCATCACAGACACCCTGAACTCTATCTACAAGCTAGGACATCAGGTGGAGACTATATATTTTTTTTTTGCCTGCGCCCCATGGCTTGCAGTATCTTAGTTCCCTTATCAGGGTTTGAACCTGGGCCACAACAGAGAAAGAGCTGAGTCCTAACCACTGGGAAACCAAGAATTCCCAAGACCCTATCTTAGGTCTGTGCTTGTGGAGCCTAGTTCTGACCCATGATGGCATTTTCTCATGAGAGTCAGACCCGGGTAATTTACCCAACATGAAGGATTCACATGCAGTCTGAGCATGTTACCCAGATCCTCAGGCCCTGGTCCTGTTGTGCCTGTGGGAGTGTGTGGTATATCCTGCCAGGAAATGGACATTTGGAGGGAAGGAGCAATCAGAGAGAATGAAAGAGAAGAACATAACCTGAAGATGGGAAAGGGTGGGAAAGAAGGGTGTGATCAAGTTTTTTGAAATTAGGTTAGGGTTCAAATGAAGGAATAGAAGGGAATGGTATTTTTCCCAGGCAGCACAGGTCACGCTGGCCTGTCGGGCAGCCTCAAGGCCTCGCGGATGGTGATGACAGTAACAGCAGCAATAACAGCGGTAGCAGTGCTGTCTGGTGGGCATTGTTGGCTGGTGCTAACTGGCGGCTTCCCATGTCTGAACTCACTCAACTCTCACCGCAGTCCTATGAGTTAGGTAGTCATTTTTTCTTTTCTTTTCTTTTTTTTTCTGGATGAAGAGCTGATGCACAGAAAAGTCAGAAACTTGCTTAAAGTTTTAGGAGGCAATAGTGCTGGGATTCAAAGCCCATCATTCTAGCTCCAGAACCTTCACCTTGTTTCTAAAGGAGGTTTTGCTGCCCCCCTGGTCACATCGCGGGCAGCTGGCCAGGCTCCAATTCCAGTGTAATTTAAACACTTTCTGCTTGTGACAGACTGGTTGCTATTTGTGGAGGTGAGCGTGTCCATGCTAAGCTAGACTTTGTAGGTTGCAGCTCAGGTTTGGGCTTAAATTCTCAGCATTCATTTATTCTGCCTTATTATATTGTATAACAGATCTGTTGGTGAACCATTGCCTTTCCATCGTGACTGTAAATCTCTTCACAGCAAAACTCAAGTTTTAGTTTTGGTTTTTCATTCCAAACAGAACCTAGTGCATGGCACAGAGTAGGTGTGTAATAAACACTGGCTACTTGTCAGGCTGATCTTTTGAGACAGATTCTTGACTGTTGTTTGAATAAAGAATCTAACAACAACAAAAACGAATCAAACAGTCATGGCATTTATTCTGCTGTTGTGCCTGCAGGAGAAGAGGTCCAGGCCAGTGATTGTGCTCTGGACCTGAAAGCCATCTTTTCAGGAAGGAGGACAGAGGCAGCAATTATAACATTATGGCTGGGCAACAAATTATCAAGGAGGATGGTCAGTAAGATGACAGGCCCACTCTTCAAGGTTAAAGTTCATTTTTATAGGACATAAAAGTCTCTGAAGTACAGTTATCTTTGTCTAAATTACATGCCTGAGGGCAATGTTTGCTTTAATAACAAAGTAAAATTGGAAAAGAAAACCCATAAGTCTGCACATTGAATAAGTCAATGAAAAAGATAAATTTGAGGTTTCTACTTTATTAACATGGATGAGTGGGCCTTTTCTGCAGCTTGGAGATAAGAGGGAGCATTTTTCCCTGTCCTTGTGAGAGGAGGGCAGAAGAGTAGCCCAGGGTGTGACCCCTCCTGAGACAGGATGCGAGAATCCTAGGAATGGGCACTGCCTTGAATGTGACCTGGAACAGATGCTTCTGACTCCCACCCATTTCAGAGTCCCGGACTGGGTCCCCCACGTTTCCACCCACCAGGTCTGCCAGCAGGACTGTTTAGTAGCCCAAGAGAGTGTACAATAGTCCTTGTCTTGCTAGACTTGTATTGAATGGAAGGTGGTAATGTTTACCAGAAGTATTTGTAGATGTGGTTGGGTAAGCAATTCTCATAAGTATCAGCAATTGCCTCCTCTCAGTTAAGGCTGAGCAGCAGGCCTCTGGGGAAAGACGGAGGTAATGAGAGGTCAATGGATTGCAAACGTGCCCGCCCTTACCTGGAGATGGATTTCCTGATGGAAATCCGTGGTCAGGGCTACAACGGGAAAATGGATCACGGTCACCTCCCTGGCTGAGTGCTGGAAAACTGCTGCTCTTTTGCTCTAATGTTTGGGACCCCCTTCTGTCTCATCTGTCTTTTAACTCTTCCGATAATCTTGAATGAGATGGTCACAGTAGCCACAGCTGCTGATCAGCGTTTTGTCCTGGCAGTGCTTGCTAAAGTGCGTCAGCATCATACTTGGAGAGGTGGGATGAGAGCTGAGATGAAGACCCTAGGCCTGACCCTAAACCAGGACTCATTTTAGTAGTGAATTTTTTGCATTTTAGGAATCTCAGATTTTTCTTTACTACACTAAGTGGCCTAAATTAACTTGAGATCTTAAAAACTTTTAGATCAGAAGTGTTTCTAGCCCTTCCCAAGAATGAGTTAACTTCTGATTTGTCAGTTTAATGAAATAATTTTTCTTCCTCTCTCTTCCCCTCTCTAGGTGAAGCAGCATATGGCGAATTTAACCTCATGTGTGAAATTTCTGAGGAAGTTTCACGTAGATCTGAAGCACTTATTGTTTTTCTATGGAAAGTTTGCCAGAAGATTAGCCAGTTTTCTTTCTTTGCTTGCTTGCTTACAGGGTTGAGTTGGATTATTACTGGATTTCTTGGAGGATGAGATTGTTGGATATATTATATATTTTTTCATATTTTGAAGCCATTTTCAGAGAGACATGTCTTTATGATCAGCATTTTATTCCATTAATTCCAAATAGTTTGCCAACAGTGCTCCTTGAAGAGGAAGAGTTACCAGTTTTAGATTGACCATTGGCATTCGGAAGTACTCAAGTATGTGTTCTTAATTCCTGAAAACCCGCTGTGCTGGGGAGAGGGCCACGCCCCCACAGCTGCTGCCTGCGTCTGTATTAAGGGCTCCTATTACAGTGCACCTGGATAAATCTTGCCAAGACAAACAAACAATGATGAAACACAAGTGGAGCGTCCCACTCGTGGTCCACTTATGTTTGACAGTCCTGGGTGTTGTTAATCCAACACAAGGCAAAACTATCTCTTATACAGAACATAAAAAAAAAATACTCTTCAAGTCTAAAGTGATAAATATCTAGAACAAAGGATGATAAAACTTCCTTAATTTGACTTAATAGAGGAAGTTCATAAAATTTTCTGAATTTGATTTCCCCAGCTAAGTGGACACTGTGTAATTAGTTTCTTCCACTCAAAATACTTACACACAAGCACATTTTTTTTTTTTTTCATCCCAAAAGGGGATTATGAAATAAAAAGATGGGGGGGGCATTTTATGTGTAAGTTATTTCTGGTGTTCTTTTATAACATTTTTTAACATCAACCTGGACATGGACTAGGTTCAACCAGATCCAAAATCCATCTTCCAACTCTCTCAATAATGGCCCAAGCCTTTTTCAACTTCTTCAGATCTCTAAGGGGCTTCTAATGCTGTTACTGCCTAAGTCAGGTCATCAGAGGGGGGACAACACGGTTTAAAAAATGACATCTCTTCAGAAGGGGAGAAACTTTGCTTTTATTACCTATAGACAGGATTTTAGAAGACTCTACGAGATCCTTTATAAGAGGTGTGTCAGGAATCAAGCAACTGAATCCTTAAATGGCTAAGAGAAAGGAAGTTGAATATGAGTTTGAAACTACAAAATGAACTTACCTGCAATCCAGCAAACAGCTTCTCTTTAAGAAAAATGATGTGTCTTAAACTTGGTGGAGAAGGTTTCTTACTCAAAGCATTAATAATAAAAAGCATTATTTTCATGAAATGTGTCATATTTATTTTCTTACACAGAGATGGTAATATTTATTGCACTTTTTTTCATTGTCCACTGCCGAAATCCCTTTGTGTTTTTATTTTAGCAGGTTGGTAAATTAACTTCTGGCTGATTTAAAGCTTAAAGTGAATAACGTGACCCTTTCCTATTGGTAAACGATTCATTGTGTCTTAAAATTTGGAGGTCTGCCAGACTGCAGTCTTTGTCAAGGGTCTTTCCTCAGGGCCTTGGGTGGCAAGGTAACTTGTGATAGAATTAAATTGAGAGTATCTATCTGTATTTTCCCTTTACTCAGTTATTGTGGAATTTCTCTTCATCATTTGGTACCATGTAAAAATACCTGTATTCAAGTAAGATCCAATTATCACAGAGGAGAGTCAAGCACTTTTTCACTGAAGGTGCTGTGGCTTCCTTTTTAATTGAATGTGCACATTAAGTCCCCATTATGTTCTGATGGGGCTTCCCTTATAGCTCAGTTGGTAAAGAATCTGTCTGCACTACAGGAGACCCGGGTTCGATCCCTGGGTTGGGAAGATCCCCTGGAGAATGAAATGGCAACCCACTCCAGTATCCTTGCCTGGAAAATCATGGACAGAAGAACCTGAAGGGCTGCAGTCCATGGGATTGCAAAGAGTAGGCACGACTGAGTGACTAACACTTAACATGTTCTGATTGATCACCAGGGGGCAGTGTGGACCACTTTTTGTGCAGATGCTGGTTTCTTGTACAGTAATCTTCCACATGCTTACACAAGTGGCTCAGTGGCAAAAAAATCTGCCTATAATGCAGGAGACACAGGTTCCATCCCTGGGTCAGAAAGATACCCTGGAGAAGGAAATGGCAACCCACTCTCCCACTCTAGTATTCTTCCCTGGGATATCCCATAGACAGAAGAGCCTGGCAGACTATACAGTCCGTGGGGGTCACAAAAGTCAGACATGACTTAGCAACCAAACAACAATAATTGCCCGCTTATACATGGGGATCTTTTCCAAGGCTGTCCCCAGCCCTTGCAGGTGCCTGAAACCCAGGGTCGTACCAAACCTATATGTACTATGTTCTCTTCCTATACATACACATGATAGTTTATAAAGTATGGGGTCGCAAAGAGTCAGACACGACTGAGCGACTGAACTGAACTGAGAGACCATATGAGTTGTCAACATTACCCTTGTACTTGGGACCATTATTAAGTAAAATAAGGGTAACTTGAACACAAGCACCGTGATATCAAGACTACTACTACTAACTGACAGGTACTGCTGCTGCTGCTGCTGCTGCTAAGTCACTTCAGTCGTGTCCGACTCTGTGCAACCCCATAGACGGCAGCCCAGCAGGCTCCCCCATCCCTGGGATTCTCCAGGCAAGAACACTGGAGTGGGTTGCCATTTCCTTCTCCAATGCATGAAAGTGAAAAGTGAAAGTGAAGTCGCTGAGTCTTGTCCGACTCCTAGCCACCGCATGGACTGCAGCCCACCAGGCTCCTCCATCCATGGGGTTTTCCAGGCAAGAGTACTGGAGTGGGGTGCCATCGCCTTCTCCGAACTGACAGGTAACATACAGCGTCAATTTGCTGGGCAAAGGGATGATTCATGGTGAGATTTCATCATGCTACTCAAAGCAGCACACACAAAATGTACAAATTGTTTATTGCTGGAATTTTTCATTTAATATTTTTGGGCTGAGGTTGGCCACTGGTAACAAACTGCAGAAAGCAAAACTGTAGATAAGAGTGGACTGTGGTACACAGAGCTGATCAGGTCCAATGGGCTGGGATGGGATGGGTGACCTCGATAAGATGACCCTGGAGTAAAAGTAGCCCAGCAGAGCAAAGGAGAGAAGCTGAGGCTGGTCTGTGCTGCTGCTGGTGACTGTCGTGGACTTACCCCTCCCTGTCATGCGCTTCATTACCTGCTGCAGAACTGGGGCAGAACCCTGACCCGAAAGAGAGAGGGGATGAGTGTTTTGGACTCGGACTAGCTTTGGCCCAGGAAGCAAGGCAGGCCCTGATCAAGAAAAGAAAATCAGAAGTAGGGAGAGGGAGTAGCTTAAGAACCCTGAGTTTCTAAGCCCAGGGGGCTGTACCTGGTGGATGTTGTCTTCACCCTGGATTTGTGCTTCGCTGGTCAAGGCCATTTATCTTTACTAGACTGTGGCCAATAGTCATGGTTCATTCTGTCTTTTAGTCCAGCTTTAGATTCCTTTCAAGTATGAGGTGGAGTGGGGACCTTTATGACTTGAGGTTCAGCTCCATGAGATCAGTGCATACACATTCTGACTGGAGGTTGTTCATATCACATTTTCCTTCTTAGTAACAGTCAGACTGAAGATCACAAAATCGTTGAAGAGGAGACTCTACTTTCCTGTAGTGGGGCATGTTTTCAGATTTAGAACTGGGGGGAAAAAAAGTTCTACTTGATGCAAAACTGTTAGGTCAATATTGTAAGGGAAATTCCAAACTGTCACTTCAAAAAGAGGTGCTCTGTATATTTTCATCTGAGAAGACAAGGGTAACTTAGATCCTTTTGGAAATTAAGGAAGGTATAAATTAACCAGTAACATTGTATCTTTTTCTTAATTTTTCCTTATACTTATTGTAAGATATATATCTTTGTGGGGGCTTCCCTGGTGGCTCAAATGATAAAGAATCTGCCTGCAATGCAGGAGACATGAGTTTGATCCTTGGGTTGAAAAGATCCCCTGGATAAGGGAGTGGCTACCCACTCCAGTATTCTTGCCTGGAGAATTCCATGGGCAGAGAAGCCTGGTTGGTTACAGTCCATGGGGTCACAAAGAATCAGGCATGACTGAAGCAACTTAGCTTGCATGCATGTATCTTTGTACGGAAAATACACAAAATAAAAGTTTAAAAATTAATAATCTCACCAGCCAGCATGACTGCTAGTATTCTGATGTGTTTTCTTAGAAGAAACATCTTTGCTCCCAGGAAATGTTTAACTAAAAAGACCATGTTATATGTTGATTGGGTATCACACTTCCTTCACTTTCTCATAAGCTTATATTACTAGAAACCATTCATAAAGATGGTTTAGAATGGCTGCAAATATTTCATTAGATTGATCTCTTTCAGCTACCAAATAATGATCTGTGTTAGTACTCTGTTGCTAGTGACAGAAACCTGAGTCAAAGTAGTTTAAGCCAAAGGAAGAGTTCATTGATCTTAAAATATTCCTTCAGAATCAACTCTTCATCTCCTGGCTCCTCTTTCCACTGTGTTGGTTTTAACTGAAGTCAGCAATCTTAGGGCAAAAAGGATGCCTCTTTCCCAGCCATGGGAGCCATTCCTGGATAATCTCTATCTGAGAATGCGTTCATTGGCCAGGTTTCCATCCTGTGTCTTTCCCTGCAGTTGACAGTTCAGCTCAGCACTGGTCAGAACCACATGGATCAGACAAATTTTGAAGTGGAGCTCCTGAAAGGAAAAAAAGAACCTATGTTAACTGAAGGGAGACTGGATAGGCCAAAGTTAAGGGCTGTTACCGCTTTCTCCAGTATTTGCCCATTTAAATTACTTCCAATTTTTCCTTGTTATAAGAAAGAAATCTTTATGCGTGAAGTATTTTCCACATCTCTGTTTGTTTCCTTGGAGAGATTCCCAGCAGTGGAATTCCCAAGCCAAAAGCTGGTGGGATCTATTACACATTGCCCTTAAGACTTTGTGTCAATGAACAGCCCTGCAACAGTCTATGGAAGTGTTCACTCTACACTGAACTTACAGGTAAAAACAGTCTGTGATTTTAATCAGCAGCTCTTATGTAGCGGTGTGTGTGTGTGTTTAGTGCTCAGTCGTGTCCGACTCTTTGTGACTCCATGCACTGTACCCCGACAAGCTCCTCTGTCCAAGCTCCTCTGGGATTTTCCAGGCAAGAATGCTTGAGTGGGTTGCCGTTTCCTCCTTCAGGGGATCTTCTCAACTCAGTGATCGAACCTGCGTTTCCTGCGTCGGCAGGCAGATTCTTTACCAGGGAACCGCCTGGGAAGCCCCTAGGTAATGCTGACACGACCTGTGTGTGCTCAGTGGCTCAGTCACGTCCGACTCTTTGCGACCTTTGGGTTTTAATTCACCAGCCTACACTGTCCGCGTGATTTTTCAGGCAAGAATACTGGAGTGGGTTGCCATTTCCTCCTCCAGGGGATCTTTCTGACCCAGAGATTGAGCCCGAGTCTTCTGTGTCTCCTGCTTTGCAGGCAGATTCTTTACCTGCTGAGTCAAACTCAGTCAACACTCGTTGCTTTTCTTTTCTTTATTCAAATATCAGTTGGTAACTATAGGTTGAGTTTTCTCAAAAATAAATGTTATGTTTATCATAGGACTTAATTTTATAAAATAGGTTCACTCACAGCATTTTTATTTAATCCTTGCAACAAGTCCAAGAAGTAGGTGGAACACACATTATTTTTCTTACTTTGGGGAGAAGGTTGGGGTTCGCAGATAGGTTGCGGGAGTTCACACAGTTGCCTATCAGGCCCTGTCCTTAAATCTAGCTCTTTCCCCAAGTATCCAATGACCCTTCATCTGCTGGTGATATCTGGGTCTTTTGAAGAAATGTCTTGCCATTTGTATTAAAGATGTGTAGTAAAAAAAATAATTGGCAAGAAATTATTTTTCTTTGTAAGAAAACCTCATGTTTTCACATCTCTCAGGGCCAGCAGCACACAGGAAAGAGTGTGAGCTCAGTTCAGTTCAGTTCAGTTCAGTCGCTCAGTCGTGTTCGACTCTTTGCGACCCCATGAATCACAGCACACCAGGCCTCCCTGTCCATCACCAACTCCTGGAGTTCACCCAGACTCACATCCATCGAGTCAGTGATGCCATCCAGCCATCTCATCCTCTGTTGTCCCCTTCTCCTCTTGCCCCCAATCCCTCCCAGCATCAGAGTCTTTTCCAATGAGTCAACTCTTCGCATGAGGTGGCCAAAGTACTGGAGTTTCAGCTTTAGCATCATTCCTTCCAAAGAAATCCCAGGGCTGATCTCCTTCAGAATGGACTGGTTGGATCTCCTTGCAGTCCAAGGAACTCTCAAGAGTCTTCTCCAACACCACAGTTCAAAAGCATCAATTCTTCGGTGCTCAACCTTCTTCACAATCCAACTCTCACATCCATACATGACCACAGGAAAAACCATAGCCTTGACTAGACGGACCTTTGTTGGCAAACTAATGTCTCTGCTTTTCAATATGCTATCTAGGTTGGTCATAACTTTCCTTCCAAGGACTAAGCGTCTTTTAATTTCATGGCTTCAGTCACCATCTGCAGTGATTTTGGAGCCCCCCCCCCCAAAAAAAAAGTCTGACACTGTTTCCACTGTTTCCCCACCTATTTCCCATGAAGTGATGGGACCGGATGCCATGATCTTCGTTTTCTGAATGTTGAGCTTTAAGCCAACTTTTTAATTCTCCTCTTTCACTTTCCTCAAGAGGCTTTTGAGTTCCTCTTCACTTTCTGCCATAAGGGTGGTGTCATCTGCATATCTGAGGTTATTGAGATTTCCCCTGGCAATCTTGATTCCAGCTTGTGCTTCTTCCAGTCCAGCGTTTCTCATGATGTACTCTGCATAGAAGTTAAATAAGCAGGGTGACAATATACAGCCTTGACGTACTCCTTTTCCTATTTGGAACCCGTCTGTTGTTCCATGTCCAGTTCTAACTGTTGCTTCCTGACCTGCATACGGATTTCTCAAGAGGCAGATCAGGTGGTCTGTTATTCCCATCTCTTTCAGAATTTTCCACAGTTGATTGTGATCCACACAGTCAAAGGCTTTGGCATAGTCAATAAAGCAGAAATAGATGCTTTTCTGGAACTCTCTTGCTTTTTCCATGATCCAGCGGATGTTGGCAATTTGATCTCTGGTTCCTCTGCCTTTTCTAAAACCAGCTTGAACATCAGGAAGTTCACGGTTCACATATTGCTGAAGCCTGGCTTGGAGAATTTTGAGCATTACTTTACTAGCATGTGAGATGAGTGCAATTGTGCGGTAGTTTGAGCATTCTTTGGCATTGCCTTTCTTTGGGATTGGAATGAAAACTGACCTTTTCCAGTCCTGTGGCCACTGCTGAGTTTTCCAAATGTGCTGGCATATTGAGTGCAGCACTTTCACAGCATCATCTTTCAGGATTTGAAATAACTGGAATTCCATCACCTCCACTAGCTTTGTTCATAGTGATGCTTTCTAAGGCCCACTTGACTTCACATTCCAGGATGTCTGGCTCTAGGTCAGTGATCACACCATCGTGATTATCTGGGTCGTGAAGATCTTTTTTGTACAGTTCTTCTGTGTATTCTTGCCATCTCTTCTTAATATCTTCTGCTTCTGTTAGGTCCATACCATTTCTGTCCTTTATAGAGCCCATCTTTGCATGAAATGTTCCCTTGCTATCTCTAATTTTCTTGAAGAGATCTCTAGTCTTTCCCATTCTGTTGTTTTCCTCTATTTCTTTGCATTGATCGCTGAAGAAGGCTTTCCTATCTCTTCTTGCTATTCTTTGGAACTCTGCATTCAGATGCTTATATCTTTCCTTTTCTCCTTTGCTTTTCGCTTCTCTTCTTTTCAGTTATTTGTAAGGCCTCCCCAGACAGCCATTTTGCTTTTTTGCATTTCTTTTCCATGGGAATGGTCTTGATCCCTGTCTGCTGTACAATGTCACAAACCTCAGTCCATAGTTCATCAGGCACTCTATCAGATCTAGGCCCTTAAATATATTTCTCACTTCCACTGTATAATCATAAGGGATTTGATTTAGGTCATACCTGAATGGTCTAGTGGTTTTCCCTACTTTCTTCAATTTAAGTCTGAATTTGGCAATAAGGAGTTCATGATCTGAGCCACAGTCAGCTCCTGGTCTTGTTTTTGCTGACTGTATAGAGCTTCTCCATCTTTGGCTGCAAAGAATATAATCAATCTGATTTCAGTGTTGATCATCTGGTGATGTCCATGTATTGAGTCTTCTCTTGTGTTGTTGGAAGAAGGTGTTTGTTACGACCAGTGTTTGTTATGACCAGAGTGTGAGCTCTGAAGCCTTCAAATCCCAGCTCAAACACTGTGCTGGTGCCCTATGCAAATGCTCTGTGGGAGGGTCCCCTTGGTAGTTAGTTGGGGGTGATGCCTAGGATGGGAGGGGTGGCTATGAGCATTATTTAGTCTCCATCACCATGTGGGATGGCCCACAGCCGCTCATGACATGGATACACTGGTCAGGCTGTAGAGGAGCAGAGAGCCAACCATTTTCTCAGTAATAACACTGCAGGAAGGTCTCCCCTGGCATGTGTCAGTCACTGGTCTTCGCTGGGCCTTGGGGGAAGCCCTCTCCCATCATGCCTCGGTGTGTGCCATGGAGGAGCAGGGCTAAACCTGCTCAGAGGTCAGCCCAGGCACCCAGCTGTGGAAGAGCCAGGGAAACTGTAATTTGACTAGACAGCCGCTAGAGGTCCTCGTGAAACTGCATTGAATTGCCCAGGGAGGGTTGGCCCAGAGCAGGAAAATCGTCTTTACTCCTCCCGTCATGTAGCGAGGCCAGCTGCACTGTGGAAATTACAGGCCCCTCTGTCTTTTAAGCACTCTGTCTTCCCCATAAGCTGGTGAGTGTTCTAAGGGACAGTAAAGGTCTAATGTGGGGACCCACAATCCCTCTCCAGCAGTCCCTAGAGGTAGGCCCCCTTCAGGCTAATTTCTGGGGCAAGAGGACATATGGCTATTTTTTTTGGGGGGGGGGGGGCGGATTCCCAAAGTCCAGGAGAAATATCAACCACCTCAGATGTGTAGATGATACCACTCTAATGGCAGAAAGTTGGGAGGAAATAAAGAGCCTCTTGATGAGGGTGAAAGAGGAGAGTGAAAAACCTGGCTTAAAACTCAACAGTCAAAAAATTAAGATCATGGCATCTGGTCCCATCACTTCATGGCAAATAGAAGGGGAAGAAGTGAAAGCAGTGACAAATTTTGTATTCTTGGGCTCCAAAATCACTGCCGATGGTGATCACAGCCATGAAATTAAAAAACACTTGCTCCTTGGAAGAAAAGTCGTGACAAATCTAAACAGGATATTCACAGCAAAGACATCACTTTGCTAACAAAGATCTATATAGTCAAAGCTATGGGTTTTTTTCCAGTAGTCATGTATGGATGTGAGGGATGGACCATAAAGAAGGCTGAGCATCAAAGAATTGATGCTTTTGTATTGTGCTGCTGGAGAAGACTCCTGAGAACCCCTTGGACTGCAAGGAAATCAAATCAGTCAGTCCTAAAGGAAGTCAACCCTGAATATTCATTAGACGGACTGATGCTGGAGCTGAAGCTCCAACACTTTGGCCACCTGATGTGAAGAGTTGACTCAATAGAAAAGACCCTGATGCTGGGAAAGATTGAAAGCAGAGGATGAGATGGTTACATAGCATCATGGACACGATGGACATGAATCTGAGCAAACTCCAGGAAATAGGGAAGGACAGGGAAGCCTGGTGTGCTGCAGTCCATGGGATGGCAAACAGTCAGACCTGACTGAGTGACTAAACAACAAAAGTCAGGCTGGGCTTAAAGAGGACTTCCGAGCCAGCCAACTGTCTCTGCCCCTGGCAAGTTCAGTCAGTCCTTCCCCTTTGCAGATGACAGAAATGTGACCTGCATGAAGTCAGAGCATCGCCAGCACAGTCAGGCCTGGCAGACCCCTGAAAACCAACATCCAGAACCTTGTATGGAATCCTGGTCCCCCTGCCTGCCCTTGGGTCAGTGTGGACGACCGGCAAGGAGCAGCAGGATCACAGCACCCAAGATGTACTTGTGGCAGGGCAGATGACAGTGGGCAGGGCTGAAAGGGGGAGGGCGGCACTGGAGAGGCAGGAATAACTAAACCTAAATATAAGTTCTGAATAGAGGACAACTAGAGGGGCATCTAGTTCAGTCCTTGCATCTTTTTTAAGAAGAAAGGTGCTTTATTTTTTTTTTAATGTTTAAATTACAAATACAAATCAAGACCACTTTTTATGTAACAAGCACATACTGAGCTTCAAGTATATGCAGGGCACTGCACCAGGTCTCGTGGTATTAGATAGCCCTCCAAGTGCTGCTTTTCTGACACAGGAACCCAAATATCTTTGTTTATTTCTCAGGATATTTTTCAGTATCAAGTAATGGAAAATTCACCTGAAAATTCAGCCCCTTCATCTTATGACTGAAGACACCAAGACCCAGAGAGAGAAAGTGATTTGAGGTCACATGGCAAATTAAAGACAAAGCTGGGAGAAGATCCCTATCCGTGCATTCCCATAGTAGCAGCTCTCCGCGGCGCCATGCTGAGGGAAGGCCATTTGGTAGAGTCAGAAGTGAGTCTAAGCCCTGGCTGAGGCAGGGAACATGAAAACATTCACTGATGCTAATACAGTTATGAACTGGGTTCTCAGATGTACTGGCGTCTCATAGTTTGAAGCTTGCTCATTTCAGAGGACGATTTTGTGTTTGCTCAGATATCTAGGAGCAGACTTTTTAAAAATTTTAATTTTTATTTTATTTTGGAGTGCAGTTGATCTACAATGCTGAGTTAGTTTCAGCTGTACAGCAAAGTGATTCAGTTATACATCTACATACAGCCATTCTCTTTCAGATTATTTCCCCATATAGTTTATTACTGAATATTGAATAGAGTTCCCTGTGCTCTATAGTGGATCCTTGTTGATTATCTATTTCATATATAGCAGCGGGTATGTGTCAGTCTCTAACTCCTAATTTATCCCTCCCCCCACCTTTTCTCCTTTGGTAACGATAAGTTCGTTCTCTTACGTCTGTGAGAGTTTCTGTTTTGTTAATAAGTTCATTTGCATCATCTTTTTAGATTCCACATATAGGTGATATAATATATTTGTCTTTGTTCGACTTCACTTAGTATGATAATCTCTAGGTCCATCCATGTTGTGGCAAATGGCATTATTTCATTCCTCTTTTATGGCTGAGTAATATTCCATTATATATATGTACCATATCTTCTTTATCCATTCATCTGTCGATGGACATTTAGGTTGCTTCCAAGAGTGGACTTTATGAGACTTCTAAAGCTAAACTTATTACCCAAACCAGTCCAGGAACTGGAATCACGTGTTCATAACAAACATGAGCACTAAGTTCTGACCTGGTGTTCAAGAGCTGCAGGATGCAAAAGAGGGCGCATACCATGGGGCCTTGCCTCCCCTTCTGAGGACTTGCCTACCTCATCCCTCATCTGCTCCTCTCTGTCTCCCACCCTCTCCACAGATGCTGGGACCACCCCCTTACCATTCCTAGAAAGATTTTAAATCCCCCATAATCTGCCCCAAACATTTAACAACTCTCTGGGGTCCTTTTCCCAGGCAACTATGGTGATCTCACCTCCTTTGAAAGACATCAAAAGGAATAACTCTTTCCAACACCTTCTATATCATGGACATAAAAATATCATTGTATTCGTTCCTCCAACAGTCCAATGAGGAGGGCATTGTTAGCCCATTTAGAAGAAGGGGTTTCAAACATTATTAGTGTAGTCAATAATCAGGCAGGTAGTTAATGGTAGGACTGGAATTTGAACTGAGGTCCAGCTGTTTTAAAGATCATGTTCTCCCACTGCCAATAACCAGGACCCAGAAAAGCTAAGTTCTAATCCTTATTTGGCCACTACCAGCTTTATGACCTTGGGCAAGTTACTTAATTTTTCTGAATCTTAGTTTCCTTAACTATCAGGTGGAAACCATATACCAGTATTGACTACCTTACTGAGTCATCATGAAGATTAAGCGTGACGATATATGTGAGAGTGACACGCAAATGTAAAGGCATCCCCAAAGCAGAAAAGGTTCTTTTTCAGGTGGAAGGTCTTTGACCATCAACAGTGATATTCAGTAGGTTATATCATCCCTTGATGGTATCTCTTTAATTTACCTACACCCTAGCTTATTTTTACCATCTCTTGTCATTTTTAAAATCTTTTATATCCTTGTGCAGTCTTTTCATTTATGTTTTTCTTGTGTTTGGACATTAGGTATGCATTTCCTCCTTAATGTCTCCTTAAAGAAAATTGTCACTTAATTTTCTTAAAGACAAATAATCTTTTGAAGGGAAGGGCTGCTTAAGTAAAACTCCCACAAATTAGACACAAGTACAATTATGAAATTTACAAATATGTTTTTAATGGTTCTGCATTTTCAGCATCTGTAATATTCAAGGCTGCTTCAAATGCAAGGTACAGAATATAAAGCAAATAGCATAAGAGAAGTTATTGGTGGCTCCTGGTTCAAGATGACGGAGTAGAAGGACGTGCGCTCATCTCCTCCTGTGAGAGCACCAAAATCGCAACTAACTGATGAACAACCATCGACAGGAGGATGCTGGAACCCACCAAAGAAAGATACCCCACATCCAAAGACAAAGAATAAACTGCAGCAATAACGTAGGAGGGGCACAATCATGATAAATTCAAATCCCGTATCTGCCGGGTGGGGGACCCACAGACTGGAGAACAATACCAAAGAAGTTCTCCCACTGTGGTGAAGGTCCTGAACCCCACGTCAGGCTTCCCAGCCTGGGGATCCAACAAAGAGACTAGGAATCCCTGGGGAATCTGACCTTGAAGGCCAAAGGAGTTTGATTATAGGACTTCCACAGGACTGGGGGAAACAGACTCCAGTCTTGGAGGGCACAGACAAAATCTTGCGTGTACCAAGATCCAGAGGAAAGGAGCAGTGACCACACGGGAGACTGAGCCCTAACTACCTGTTAGTGTTGGAGGGCCTCCTGTGGGGGCGTGAGTTAGCAGGGGCCCAGCACAGGGATGAGGGCACTGGCAGCAGCAGACCCGGAAAGTCCTCCATGGCATAAGCCCTCTTGGACGTCACCATTAACCCTACCAGAGAGCCTGTAGACCCCAGGGCTGGGTTGCCTCAGGCCAAACAAATACCAGGGAGGGAGTGCAACCCCAGCCATCAGAGATAATTGGATTAAAGCTTTACTGAGCAGGGCCTTGCCCACCAGAGCAAGACTCAGTTTTTCCCACAGCCAGTTTCTCGCATCAGGAAGCTTACACAAGCTTCTTAGCCTCTTCCATCAGAGGGCAGACAAAAGATGCAAGAAGAACCACAGTCCCACAGCCGCCAAAACAAAAATCGCATTACAGAAACTTAATCAGGATGAAAAAGCAGAAAGTTATGTCCCTAATGAAGGGGCAAGATAAAACCCCAGAAAAGCTACTAAATGAAATGGAGATAAGTAACCTTCCAGGAAAAGAATTCAGAATAATGATAGTGAAGATGGTTCAGGATCTTGGGAAAACAATGGAGAAGATGCAAGAAATGTTTGTCAAAGACCTAGAAGAACTAAAGAACAAGCAAGCAGAGATGAATAATACACTAGAAGGAATCAATAGCAGAATAACTGAGGCAAAAGAATGGATAAATGACCTGGAGGACAGAATGGTGGAAATCACTGCCACAGAACAGCATATAGAAAAGAGAATGAAAAGAAATGAAGACAGCCTAAGAGACCTCTGGGACAACGTTCAGCACACCAACATTCGCATTATATGGGTCCCAGAAGGAAAGGAGAGAGAGAAAGGACCTGAGAAAATATTTGAAGAGACAATAGATGAAAACTTCCCTAACACGGGAATGGAAACAGTCAACCAGTCCAGGAAACAGAGAGTCCCAGGCAGGATAAACCCAAGGAGGAACACACCAAGACACATGGAAATCAAACTGACATTTAATGACAAAGATAAAATATTAAAAGCAGCAAGGGAAAAATGACAAATAGCAAAAAAGGGAACTCCCATCAGGCTATCTATCAGCTGATTTCTCAGCAGAAACTCTACAAGCCAGAAGGGAATGACACAATATATTTAAAGTGATGAAAGGGAAAAAGCTACAATCAAGAATACTCTACCCAGCAAGACTCTCCTTCAGATTTTATAGAGAAATCAAAAACTTTCCAGACAAGCAAAAGTTAAAAAAATTCAGCACCACCAAACCACCTTTACAATAAATACTAAAGGAACCACTCTAGGCAGGAAACACAAGAGAAGGAAAGTGTGTGTTAGTTGCTCAGTCATGTCTGACTCTTTGCGACCCTGTGGACTGTAGCCCACCAGGCCCCTCTGTCCATGGAATTCTCCAAGCAAGAATACTGGAGTGGGTTGCCATTCCCTTCTCCAGGGGATCTTCCTGATGAAGGGATCTAACCCAGGTCTTCTTCACTGCAGGCAGATTTTTTACCATCTAAACCACCAGGGAAGCCCACAGAAGGAAAAGACCTACAGAAAATAAACTCAACACAATTAAGAAAATGGTAATAGGATCAAATGCACCAACCCAAAGACAAAGACTGGCTGGGTGGATGAGAACATGTGCATGGATGCACTTCCACTTACCACATCACTCTGCTTGATCCCACTGAATTGTGTGTGATTATTTTATTTATTTATATTTTTTTGATTATTTTATATTGTTAGGTTAATCATGTTCCCGTTATGGCTTGCAATTGTAATTATCTTTAATTTTTTTCTTCCTATTGATTGTGAAAACTGATAAACATCGTTTACTATTGTGATTATGTAACAGTTACTTAATACCATTTTATCATGATTGGTCAACAGAAAAATAATAAAACTCTATCACCCAAACTACCATTTAATAGAAAAACCTGTAATCATTTTTTAAATCCAGATGCATTTCAGAATTATCTTGGAGTATTTTGAAAAATACAAATGCCCAGGTATTGCTTTTTCTCTCCAGAGCTCCAGATATGTTTCTAATGAGCAGCCATGTTTAAAAACAAATGGACTATATGATGATCTTTTACTTTTATCTAGGTTTTTTCAATTTTTCTGTTTCACATTCAGGGCTCCTATTTTATTTAGTTTATGTTTTCCAATTTCTCCATCTCTTTTTAAAAATGTTCTTTCTCAAGCCTTTAAATCAAATGTAGTAGAAAAGCTTTTGTGCTGAAGCTCCAATATTTTGGTCATCTGATGCAAATAGAGGACCCATTGGAAAAGTCCCTGATGCTGGGAAACATTGAGGGCAGAAGGAGAAGAGGGCATCAGAAGATGAGATGACTGGACGGCATCACTAATGCAATGAACATGAAGTTGGGCAAACTCTGGGAGATGGTGAGGGACAGGGAGGCCTGACATGCTGCAGTCCATGGGTTGCAAAGAGTCAGACATGACTGGGCGACTGAACAACAGCAACAAACATATAAATAACATATATGACATATATATTTTAGAAAACTTATGAATTTTTGTTTAACTAAAAAATTTATGACATTTTGATTCCACTTGTTTGACTTAGTATGAATGTGCTTAGTCGCTCAGTTGTGTCTGACTCTTTGTGACCCCATGGACTGTAGCCTGCCAGGCTTCTCTGTCCATGGGATTCTCCAGGCAAGAATACTGGAGTGGGTTGCCATGCCCTCATTCAGGGGATCTTCCCAACCCAGGGATCTAACCTAGGTCTCCCGCATTGCAGGCAGATTCTTTACCATCAGCCACCAGGAAGGTTCTTATATGAATAGAATGCTAGATTTCTAATTGAAGAAATAGAGATGCAACAAGCAACAAAAACTTACTGTATAGCACAAGGAACTGTAGTCAATATTTTGTAATAACCTATAATGGAAAATAATTTCAAAAATAATATACGTGCATATGTGTAACAGAAGCACCTTGCTGTGCACCTAGTCAGCTATACTTCAGTAAAAATATATACGAAGAAAAGATTAAGTTAGAGATAAGCAAGTAAAAAAAAGAGAGGTTATTGGCTTATGAAATGGAAAAGCCCACGGGCAGGCCTTTAGGTGTGGCATCATCCAGGTTCTCAATGGATGCAGTAAGTGTAAGTTTTCAACTTGTCATTACACATTTCTTGTTCTGCCCGCCTCTGGGTTAGATTCATTCCCCAGCAAGTTTCCTCCAATTTGGGAGAAAGATGGATTGGATATCAGACATACCTGATCGTCACAAAGAAACATCTTTTCCCATAGCTCTTCTGTGGGAGACAAAAATCATAAGTTGGCCTCCAAGATCTCCATACTTTGGTGTATATGCCTCTCATTAGCTCCTTGATGATGTAAAGGACATGTGACTATGATGAGATAGCACTCCTGTGATTATATTATTTTATCCTGGGTGGCCCAGATTCAATCAGGTGAACCCTTTGAAAGCAGAGTTTTCTTGGACTTCCCTGGTGGTCCAGTGGTTAAGAATCGACCTGCCACTGCAGGGGACATGGGTTCAATCCCTGGTCCCAGAAGGTCCCGTATGCTATGGGACAACTAAGCCCACACACCACAACCCCGTGCTGCGTCTCCTGAAGCCTGTGAACCCTAGAGCCTGTGCTCCGCAACAGGAGAAGCCACCACAGCGAGAAGCCAGGCACCCCAACTACAGAACACCCCCCACTCACCACAACTAGAGAAAGCCTGAGCACAGCAACAAAGACCCAGCACAGCCAACAAATAGATGAATAAAATTATACAAAAAAGCAGAATTTTCTCAAGGTGATTGCAGAGTAAGTCAAAGAGATGTGCTCTGGTTGGGCTAGGAGGAAGCAGACATCTATGCAGTGAACTGCCTACAAGGGCCATAAGGGAATGCAGATATTCTCTAGGGTCTGAGACAGTCCCTAGATAATCATTAGCAGGAAAATAGAGATCTAGCTCTATATTTGTTTGGAAATAAATTTTGTCAATAACCAGTGACCTTTGAAGAACACCTTGAGCTTCAGATGAGAACTGCAGCCCCAGCCAACACCTTGATTTCATCCTCGTAAGCACCTAAGCAGAGAACCCTCTCCCACTGTGCTTGGACTGACCTACATTACTATGAGATAATAAATTTGTGTTGATTTAAGTCACATCATTTGTGATACTCTGTCATCCAGCAGTAGAAAGCTAACACAACTTCTGAACTTTCCAATGTATGAGTTAGGATCTTTTGGTTGTAAGCAATGAAAACCAACTGTAGGTAACCTGAGCAAAAACAGAAATTTACTGGAACAGTGTTCATAGAGCCACAGAACGTGAACATTTCCTGGGATGGATGAGTCCAAGCAGAAAAAATGAATGAAGAATGTTTCTAGGTCTTCTTTCTCTTTCTTGAGATTTAAATTCCACGGAGAAAGAAGGTGATTGGCTTTACATGACAGCCTCATCAACATTGTAACCAGAGGGGAATAGTTGGCTTTTTAAACCGAAATTGACAGAGTGACATCAACAACATGGCTGAGTAAGACATACCTCATGTATAATCCACTCTCTATAACAACAATTTGACATCCGTCAATGGACAGAAGTGCCTTTGTGGGAGCTGTGGGATCCAGCACCATATACCAAAGGATTCAGAAAGAATCTTGCCTTGCTGACTTGTTGGGTAATGTGCATACAGACCTTATCCTGGCTGCGGATCTTACAGTGGCCCATGAACTGGCTCCAGCCGCTCTCATCCATGGTATGGGAGCCCCTGGAGAACACTATCTCAGACAGTCATCCACAGACAAGAGACCCTTTGTGGAAGTCCAGGTTCCAGAGAAGAAATTCTAGCACTCTGTTGGAACAAAAAGTATATGCTTTTGGATGTATTGGCATCGGTAAGAGGAACAGCTTTGACTTGCATCATCCCTTCCCTGAGGTGGCATAGCTAAGGAATAAACAACATCTTCTCAGGCCTGTGATTTCTTCTACAGGGCAAAGTGAGAGCATGTGAGTGATGCTCCTTAGCTGTGTGAGGTGCTCCTCAAAGGGCTAATTTCTCTCTCATTACATCCAGAGTACTGAATCATGATCTATATGAGTAGGGGGCAGGAAGAGATAGGACTCCTAGGGGCACTAAAGGGATGCAGATTCTACTAAGTGCATCGTGGGCTCCATCAAGAAGCTAGTCCACTAACTCTGGGGCTGTCTTGCCTGCACATCCCCCGTCAGAATGGCTATCATCAATGAGTCTACAAATAACAAATGAAGAAGGGGTGGAGAAAAAGAAACCTTTCTACACTGTTGATGGAAATAGAAACTGATGCAGCCACTATGGAAGACAGTATGGAGGTCCCTCAAAGAGCAAAAATAGAGCTACCATCTAATTCAGCAATCACAGTTCTGGTTATACATCTGAAAGAAATGAACTCAGGATCTTGAAGAAATATCTGCACTCCCGTGTTCATTGAAGCATTATTCACAATAGCCAAGACATAGAAAAAAAACCCCAAGCATCTGCCAACAGGTGAACAGATAAAGACAATGTGGTGTGTGTATATATATATATATACACACACACAATGGAATATTATTTAACCATGAAAAACAAGGAAATATGCCATTTGTTATAACATGGATGGAACTTGAGGGCATTATGCCAAGTGAAATAAGTCACATAGAGAAAGACGAATGTTATCTGATATCACTTATATATAGAATCTAAAAAAGATGAACTTATAGAAACAGAGCAGAATGGCAGTTACCAGGGGGTAGGGGGTGGGAGAAATAGGGAGATTTTGGTCAAAGGGTACAAACGTACAGTTATGAGGTAAATAAATTTTGGGCACAGCAAGGTGAGGTGGCAAAGATGAGGCCCCATGGAGGTGTCTGGGTGAGGTTCTGCAGGGATTGGCAGCTGTTTCTGTTCCAAAGGAGACCTCTCAGGAAACAGCAAGCACTGGCCTCCCATTTCTTTTCAGTCTAGGGCGTTCTCTCAGCTCCTGACCCTGCCTGTACCCTCTGGTAGGTCCCCATCCTATCCCACTGCACTCACCAGAACAAGGCTGTCACTACTGGACAGCTATTGTTTCATACAATACCTTTCCATTTCTGCCTTTCATGATGAATGATTCTGGTAGGGTTGTTAATCATAATGTCTCATCTCTGGGCTTGTCTTGTTCCCACTGGAAACAATGGTTGATCCAAGAGGTGAGCATAAGACCCAGCCTGGGTCGATTAGATCGTTTGCTGAGATTGATATGAGGATTTTGAGTGTTTCTGTTATCTAGCAGTATAGTAACAGCTATCCCAAATTTAGTAATTTAAAACAAAACCTGTTTTAGGTATTTATGATTCTGTGGGTCAGCAGCTTAGGCTGGGCTCAGATAGGCAGTACTCTGGTATCAGCGGGCACCACTCATGTGACTGCGGTTCCCTGGTGACTCTGCTGTGGCTGGATGATCTAAGATGACTTTACTCACTTCCCTGGAAGTCAGTGCCGGCAGTCAGTTGAGTTGTGTCCCCAGCAGACTAATCCAGCCTACTTCCTATGGAGAAGCCCGGATTCACCTTTTGGATTCCCATGGCACCAAGAGTTATGGCAAGTTCCAATGTGCAAAGGTTTCTCAAATATTTGAGGGATTTTTTAAAGATGGGAGGAAAAACATGCTTTATATTGATAAGAAGAGATAAGGAGAAAGAAGAGAAAATTTCTGGAATAAGGTCCTTGAGAGGCAAGGAAAAATGGAACCCAGCAGAGAGGGTGATACCAATATAATAGGTAAGAATGTGTATTCACTGTAGTTATAATTTTGGTTTATTTCATTTTGAATGATATTGAGGATTTTTCATTCATTTAAAAGCCAGGACTTCCCTGGCACTCCAGTGGCGTTCCATCTGCCTGCCAATGCAGGGGACATGCTGGCACCTAAGCCCGTGTGCCACAGTTACTGAAGTCTGCACACCTGGAGCCCATGCTCTGCAGCAAGAGAAGACACTGCAGCGACCGTGCACAGCCGTGAAGATCCAGCACAGCCATAAATAAATAAACATACACACAGACATTTTAAAAAGCCATCTGCTACTTCCTTTTCTATGAATTTTCTGTTACTCGTTTTCTAATATGTTTTTAGACCCTTACAAGCCTGAAAATTTCATGAGGGTGAAGATTCTTTGTTTTACTCAGTCATATCTTCAGCATTATAGTACAGTGCTTGGCACACTGTAGGCATTCAAAAAGTATTTGTTGTGGACTTCCCTGGGGGTCCAGTGGTTGGGAGTCTGCCTGCCAATGCAGAGGTTTGATCCCCAGTCCGGGAAGATTCCACATGTTGCAGCACAAGTACTGAAGCCTCCTGTGCACCCTTGAGCCTATGCTCTGCAAGAGAAGCCACCACATTGAGAAGCCTGAGTACAACAGCTGGGGAGTAGCCCCTGCGTGCAGCAATGAAGACCCAGTGCAGCCAAAAATAAATAAATAATAATTTAAAAATAGTGTTTGTTGTAATTGAACAACATTTGGGTACTTCTTATGTGTAAAGGTACTAAGCCCTTATGACAGTGCTAGAATTGTATATGGAATCACTCAATATTTACTTACTCTTTGCCTGGCTTCTTTCACTCAGTATGATTTTGAGGTTCACATATGTTTGTCTGTTACTAACAGCTTATTCCTTTTTATTATTGAGTATTATTTCATTATGGATATATCATAATTCATCCATATATTTGGTGATGGATATCTGGGTGGTTTCCAGTTTTTGGCTATTATAAACATAAAGTTGCTATGAATATTCACATATAAGTCTTTGTATGTAAATATATTTCCTTTACTGTTGGGTAGATACCTAAGAGTGAATTGGCTGAATCTTATATTAGACGTATGTTTAACTTTTTCATAAACTGCCAAACTTTTTCCAAAATTGTATCATGTTACACTCTTATCATCAAATGTATGAAAGTTCCAGTTCCTCCATATCCTTGTCAACACTTGATATGGTCAATTATTTAATTTTAGCTATATTAGTAGGTTTGTAGTGGTATCTCATTGTATTTTAATTTGTGTTTCCTTAATTATTAGTGATGTTCAGCATCTTTTTCATGTGCTTACTGACCATTTATCTTCTTTGAGGAATTTGCTATTCAAATATTTTATCCATTTTCTTGTTGATTTAATTATCTTAATATTAATATGAAGGAGTTTTTTAATATATTCTGGATATAAGTCCTCTGTCTGATACATGTATTTGCAAATAATTTCTCTGAGTCAATGGCTTGCTTTTCCAGTTTCTTAACGGTGTTTTCTAATGAACAAAGGTTTTAATTTTAATGAAGTCAAATTTACCAATTATTTTTCTCTTGTAGTTTGTGCTTCAAATGCGTTAACATAAAGATTTTTCTATTTTTTTCCAGAAGTTTTATGGATATTATGTTCTACATCTAGGCCTATGGACTATTTCAGTTAATTTTTGTGTGTAGTATAAAATAAGGGCCTTTTTTTTTTTTTTCACCATAGAGATACCGTTGGTTGGTTGGTTGGTTCTCCACTGAATTTTCCTAGTCCCGTTATAAAAAACCAATTGACCGTGTATGTTTGAGTCTGTACCATCACAACTATTATACAGTAATCATGTCTCTCTGTATGCTTAATGTTTTGCACGTTTATTTCACACTCATTGCTCCTCTTTTACAGAGTTTTCCTGGCTGTTCTTTTGCTTGTTTGGCATTATTTTTGTCCTGAGATGTAATTCCCATGAGTCTACCATTTTGAAGTGTACAACTCAGTGGTTTTCAGTATAGTCACTGTGTCAGACATCATCACAACAATCTACTTCTAGAACATTTTGATCATTCAAAAGAAACTTCATACCTATTAAGAATTAGTCCCAAGTTTCCCCTTCCCTTGTCCTCTGAAAGCTACTGATCTACTTTCTGTCTCTATGGCTTATTATAGGCATTTTGTATTAATGCGATCATATAATATTTGGTCTTTTTGTGTTTGGCTTGTTTCATTTAGCATACTGTTTTCAAGTTTCGACCATGTTGCAAGTATAATATTTTATTGTTTAGATGTACGATTTGTTTATCTATTCCTCAGTTCCTGGACATCTGGGTTGCTTCCAGTTTGGGGCTAGTTTGAACGATGCTGCTATAAACATTCATGTACAAGTTTTAATGTGCACATGTTTCAGTTCTCCTGAGTATATGCCTGTGAGTAGAACTGCTGGGTTGTGTGATAATTCTATTCAAATTTTTGAAGGAAATGTCACACATTTTCCATAGGGAAATTTCCCACATTTCCACCAGTAATGTATAAGAGTTCCAATTTCTTAACATCCTTACCAACACTTTGTGTTTTACAATTTTAGCCATCCTAGTGTGTGCGAAGTAATAGTTCACTGTAGTTTTGATTTTCATTTCCCTAGTGACCAAAGATATTGATCATCTTTTCAGGTGCTTGTTGCAGAAATATCTATTTAGATCTTTTGGCCGATTTTCACTTTTTTTTTCTAGTTGAGTTACATTCTGAATACTATACCCTTATCAATATTTGATTTACAACTATTTTTTCTATGGATTATCTCTACCTTCTTGATTGTGTCCTTTCTACACAAAAGTTTTAAATTTTGGTGAAGTCCAATTTACCTGTTTTTTTTTTTTTTTTGATTGCTTATGTTTTTTTTTGAGTCCTCACTATTTTTTGTACATTAATTTTTCATGCAAACTTTCAACCAAGATTATCTTGTGCTAAAACTTTTGTTGGTATTTGTAGAAGTATGGGTTGATTAATTTAGAGAGAATTGTGGGCTTCTTAAAAAGAAGTTTCCTATCAAAGACCAAGATACATCTTTCCATTTACCCAAGTCCTTTCTGTATTCTTCAGTAATGTTTGAAAGTTTGTTTCACACAGATCTTACACTTTATTATACTGTATAAATAATACAGTTTATTTATGAGTGTTAATCTTTTTCATTATTGTAAGTTGGTTCAATGTTTAAATGCTGTCAAATAACAAGTGTTTGAAGTATTATGTGGGCTCTTCTGTTTTCTATGGTCCAAATTCAAGCCAAGTTCAGATCTGCATCCTCAGCAATTTGCTTTATCGGTAGGGACTCTGAGGTCTAGAGATGTTGAGTGACTTACTCAAGGCCGCCCAGCAAGCGGATAAGAGAGATGGCACTAAGACCCAAGTGTTCTATCTCCACATTTTACCTGACTCTGAGTCTAGAGCTCTGTCGTCTCACCAACCACCATAAAATACACGAATCTAGGAGAGCAGCGAACATTCTTAAATGCACTGGGAACTTGTATTTGCTTAAGGTGAACTCGCTCAGTTGTGTCCGACTCTTTGAGACCCTACGGACTGTAGCCTACCAGGCTCTTCCATCCGTGGGATTTTCCAGGCAAGAGTACTGGAGTGGGTTGCCATTTCCTTCTCCAGGGGATCTTCCCGACCCAGGGACTGAACCCAGGTCTCCTGCGTTGTAGGCGGACGCTTTACTGTCTGAGCCACCAGGGAAGTCATGTATTTGCTTAGGGGCTGACTACACCAATCAAGATAGGAATTAGATAAAAATTAGACAAAAAGAAGGAAATGGCAACCCACCCCATTAATCTTGCCTGGAGAATTCCATGGACAGAGGAGCCTGGCAGGCTACAGTCCATGGGGTTGCGAAGAGTCAGGCATGACTGAGCAACTATCACTCAGACAAAAATTAGAAAGAAGGAAAATAAAACAATGGTTAAAGGAGACGACAAAAAAAAAAAAAGCAAAAATTCAGACAGACACACACACACACCCCAAACCCTCAAACCTCCAGAGCTTCCTGCCTGTGAACCGAAAGGGGGAGTGTGAGTTTCTTGGCCCGGTTGGCAGGTGCCTTCTCAAAGGCCCATCGTCCTCCACTTCCTGAGGAGGCAGCAGCAGAACAAAGCCAGCAGAGACTCCTTTCCTCTTCTTCATCCAGTCACAGCTGCCTCAGCCTCTGCCTCCGGGCACCATCCTGGGGAAGGACAAGATGAAGTGGACAGCACTTGTTATTGTGGCCATCTTGCAGGCACAGTTCCCAATTACAGGTAAGCCTGGATGTTTCGATGGAAATGAACTTTTAGAAACTCTTTGTACAATGTGTGGGATGGAGGGAGAGAGCAGAGGTGTGGAGAAGAGCCAATGTCTCCTTTAAATCTTGCCCTCCCCAAAGCAATGGGCAGCTGAACAGGGAAGGGTCTGTTTCTATAGAGACATCTGCTTCAATATGGCCAAGTTGGAAATTAGCTTAGAGTCAGCTGCTTGAAAACAGACCTGTGTGAAGTATGGATTTTTCCAGTGATTAAAGGAGAGAGGGGGAAGGATGAGGAGGAACTGAGGCAGGGCTTGTGTGGACAAGAGGAGAGGGAGAACTTAACAGAAGCTGGGAGGGACCAGAAAATATCACCCGGGCCACGTTTTGTGCTGAAGCATTTTCCGAGTCTTTGTGTATTCTTCTTTTACTACCTTGCTGGCTCCGTCACTCAGCTGCCTTCCTGCTTCGCCAACAAAGAATGTTTCATGTGCTGTTGGGCAGAGAGGGTCATGGCTGGGGTCACGGCTGTGGCTTACGTGAAGCATCTCCATAAGCCAGGCGCTGACTGGGTTAACGAAGGAGGGACGCGGCCTTCTTCAAGGCCCACATCTAGGCTCAGCTCTGACATGGCTGCCCCTGCGCCCCACAGCCAAGGGCTGCTTGCTGACACACCCACCCCGGGCTCCGTGACTCACCCACTGCCCCTTGCTTTAGGCAGCTGTCTGTCTCAGGCCAAAAAGCCAGAGATGCTGACAGCATGTAGGGGACAGATGAGAGGATGTGACTTGTTAGGTCACCACCACGAGGAACAACCAACCAACGAGAGAACTTACTCCTCACTTCATTTCAGTCCCCAGAGACTAGCTTTTCTACAATCCTTTCATTCCCACTGTGTTTTCCAGCTCAGATAATAAGAAGAAGAATTGAAAAGAAGACAAAATGGATTCTGTCTGGGGTTTGGCATCTTGGCATTTTTACAAGAAATGGGACAGGCTGTATTTGAATCTAAAAAAGTGGGAGAGTGGTCAAAACCCAACGCCTTTTCTCCACTTTACAGCTCACCTCAGCGTGGGAGGGCGTTTGGCAACAATGGTGGGAGAGCCGGAGAGGCCACGGGCGCTTTTGCTCCTACCAGAGAATACGGCACAGCCCCGGCCTAGGGCCTTGGGGGTTTCGAGGACTAAGTAATCATGGGGTTTTCTGTAACATCACAGCTCTCTTCTCAGAAAAGGGCTTGCTGGGTATGAGTCACGTGGTACTGTGGGGTAAGGACACCAGGGCGAGCCCAGAGCAGCCCATCCTTGTGTGCAGGGCAGGGTGGGGGGACCTGTGACGCCATAAGAGCCTATGAATTCAATGACTTCAGAGGGAACAGATGACAGCAATAGATTCAGACCCTGGGCTTCAAGTGGGGGACTGTACTCAGGAGGTAATTTCACCATCTGAAGTTTTTTCAGGGGTCTATTTGTTTTGAGCCTTGAGGCTAAGGCAGGGACAATAGAATTAGAAAAGAAAAGCTGCTTGAGTGGTAGTGACTGCCAGGCGTGGTAAACAAAACCCCACCCAGAAGACAAGATGGGGGCCATACCCATTTCCACAAGCAGTGTACAGGAAGAAAAGCTTTAGATTCATCTTTCAAAGCCACTTGCTTTGCCAGTTTGGAGATTGAAATTTCAGCTATTTTTAGATGACGCTTCTAGCCTCATTGAGGGAGGGCAAGGGAGGCTTAGAGGGGCCTTTAACACCAAGGGCCACAAAAGGCACCCATGTAGGCTGAGAAGACACGCTTTATGATTTCCTTTGGAGGAAAGGCTGCTGATGAAATTTGAGTTGCGGTCTTCCTTCTTTTCTCGCTCAATTAAGTTACTTACTCCCCAAACCCTTTTAAGATTTCTTCTTTTTACTTAAGACTTTTCCATTTGTTTTCTTGCAATTGCCCAGATCATTAAGATCACAGCAAATAATGCCCCAGTCTGTCTACCTGAGGAAGTCTTCTTGGGTGAGTCTGCTAAGATAGTCACTTGAAGCTGAAAGAGATTAAGATGGAGTGCCTAATGGTATGGGCAGAGTTTTGTCTGCAGAGCCCTCAACTCGTCAGTGCCTTTAACACCAAGGTGGCCACTATCTCACAGTGGTCAATGTGGCCTTGGTCCTTCCTTTGCAAGGAAATGCAGCTTTGACACACAGGCTCAGGAAAAGGTGATGTGGGAAGGGTCAGGCCAATTACAGTGCTGCCGATTTCTCAGCTGTGCAACCTTAGGCAAGTCACTGAACCTCTCTGGGCCTTAGTTTTCTCACCTTTAAAGTAAGAATAGCCTTCATTGCAGAGCTGTGAAAATGAGAAGTAAATGTTGCATGTCTGATACATACTAAACCGTCCATACGTAAAAGTTGTATTAATTTTTATTACTATTACACCCTGGACTGTTTTCTTGTTTTCATTACCCAGTGACAGGAAATGGAAACCCACGGTTAAGATTCTTAACCTGCTTTTGATTGTGTTGTAGAGCAGCACTGGACATTTTCTCCATCTGTTGAGATCCAGTCCACCCTCCTTTTGGGTTTTTGAGCATGCCCGTAACAGCTCGGGAACACAGTGGTGATCCCTGCCAATGGGAGGCCCAATTGTGAACAAGTGTCAAACCTTTGCTGGGTCATAGGATGAGCGTTACAGCAACCATTTTTATTTTTCCGAGATACTTATTTTCTAGGGGATATTCCCTCAACGTGAAAATATGACGAATAGATATAAGTAGTTAGGGGGAGCAAATTAGAACACAGTTTGCCTGGTCATCACTGGTCAGGGTGGCCAACCAGAATTTTAGCCAAATGGTTGGCGTGGCTGCGCAGTGACCAGGGTATTTAACGGATTTAACTGAACACTCTTTGCAATCAGACGTTTGCTTAAACTGCTTGGGGCCGTGCTTGAGGGAAGCTTTTGAGTGACGCCAGGACGCCAGGAAGTTTTTCATGGATGGCACGTTCACCAGTGGTTTATTTTGATTTCTGGTCATCTGGCTCTACTTATCCACATGATCTGCTTCATTTTATACCACGGCCTTTCTCAGATTTGCTAGCCTATTTACACATCTGCTGCTGCAAAACATTCCCCAGAAAAACAGCTGCGAAATTGTTGCTTAGGTGAATAACCACTGCTGAATTTTTTTAAAAAATCATTTTATTTTTGCCTTTGTCTTAAAAAAATTTTTTTAATTGGATATGCACTTTTATTTTCAAGAATCCCTGAATATGGTATTTTCTGTTTTATTTCAAAGAATTCAGGCACCACTAGGGAACTGTCTTGCTTTCGAGTTGTCCAAACATACTCTAATCCTTTTTCTCCTGAGCCTTATTTACCTATGGGGGCTTCCCTGGTGGCTCAGCTGGTAAAGAATCCTCCTGCAATATGGGAGACCTGAGTTTGATCCCTGGGTTGGGAAGATCCCCTGGAGAAGGGAAAGGCTACCCACTCCAGTATTCTGGCCTGGAGAATTCCATGGACTGTATATCGCAAAGAATTGGACACGACTGAGTGACTTTCACTCATAGCTAACTGATTAAATAAATAGCAGCAATTGTTCGAAATAAATTTCTTCTCTGTTTGGGCCAAGGTTAGTTCTTATCAGTACTAAAGTGACTGTAGATTTAACCAATTTGAGAAAACATAAAGTCCATTTGGTTAAAAATAATCAAACTAGTCATTTGATCTGTTAATTGAAACAAAATGGTCTATTTAGTCACTGCACATACACAACTACTCCTTCCAGTCTAAAACACAGTCTGTTTTCTGAGGGAAAAGATGCTTTAATCTTGCTCAGAGATACCCCAGCACTTAGCACAGTGTTTGAAGCAGAGCTCACACACAGTAAATATTTGTTGGGTGAATTAAAAGGGTCGGTGAATGAATGAAGTCTAGACCTTTCTGTGTGATTAAATTCACTGTAATGGTTTATGGAGGGGCATTATTTAGACTTTTCTTCTAGAGAACTTAGCGTAAAACAAAGTACTTTAAAAATTAAACAGGTGGAGAGAACAAGGCAGTTTGAGTAAATAGACTGATTAAAATTATTTATAAGGATGGTCTAAGATAAAATCCTACCACTGTTAAAATTTTATGATTGGACCGTAAGAAATTTTTGATATTCATTTATTTGAGACCTACAAAAATGATAATTTCATATGATTCAACTAATACTATATCTTGAAAAGTAGACAAGGAAAAATATTCATTTTTCTGGTTTGGCTTTAACATTAAGGAAAAGCAGAAAATAAAGAAGGCTACCACTGTTGGAGATTAACTAATGGACTAATAAATTAATGAAAGGCAAGAAGGAGAAAAATAAAAATTTGTGGATTAAAGCATAAATCAAATTATTCAATTGTCTATTTCAAAATATAGAAAGAAAAAAAAAGCAGGATATCTAATCATTATAGTCCAATATGGTCTCAGTTACTATGTAAATATCTCAACTAGCTATCATTTTTTTCTGTCTTCATTTGAAATATTTTACAAAAAATATCATAAAATCAGAGGAAGTTATAAATTTGAAAAGAATTCCATTCCAAAATTTTCCCAAGTGTCTACATATCTTTATATAGCTATTATTTGCTGTTCAGTTGCTTAGTCGTGTCCGACTTTCTGCAACCCCATGGACTGCAGCACACCAAGCTTCCCTGTCCTTCACCATCTCCTGGAACTTGCTCAAACTCATGTCCATTGAGTTGGTGATGCCATCCAACCATCTCATCCTCTGTCGTCCCCTTCTCCTCCTGCTGTCAGTCTTTTCCAGCATCAGGGTCTCTTCTGACCCTGAAGTCGGCTCTTCGCATCAGGTGGCCAAAGTATTGGCGCTTATTACAGTTTTATTACAAAAACAATTTCATGTGCTTTTTTCCTTAATATTTTATTCTGAGTATCTTTTTTATGCTTAGCTTTCATAATTATTTTTAATTGTTATGTTAATTCCATAGTTTATGCATCGTATTTTCTTACTTATTGTTGGATATTTGGGCTATTTCTAATTTTTGTTATTATAGCTAATCCTGCAAGAAAATCTTAACATATATAGCTTAAAATTTTTTTTTTCTGACTTACTTCCTTGGGCTAATTTCTCTAGGGTTGATAATTAAAATAATAGGTTAAAGTAAAAAAACATTTCCTAGGATACTTTAGACTTCTATTGAAGTCTAAACAGTTTTTCCATCAAGGAAAGAGAATTGTTTCCCTAACTGACCATCTGCAAGTGTTTCTTATCTTTTCTGGAGCAGGCAATAGGGTGAAGGGACAGAGGAGGCCATTGAACCAAAAAGATCTGGATGGAAGTCCTGATCCCTCACCATCCTTTCACTGTGGCCTGTTGCTTACCTTCAGAGCCCCGTTCTTCTACGAGATGGCGGTAGCGATGTCTTGCCTCATAGAGAGCAATGTGGGCTGGAAATGCTACTTAGAAGTGCCTGTACACAGAAGTGCTGCAAAAGCAGTAATCATTATGATATGTGCCTCAGTTTCCCAACCTACAAAACAGAAAGGATATAATGTTTCTGGTAGAAGAAAGTAGAAAACTTGGTACTAACATGCTTTCTTTTTCTTCCTCTGTCACTAAATTGCAGTGTAAACTTGGGCAGAAATCTCTTTAGTTTTTGCATCTGTAAGATGAGAAGAGAGCTGAACACCCCTTTCAGCTACAAAATGAATTGCATGGTCTTGTAAAATTACCAGACTTTTAAGAACATTTAAGTTGCCTACCGTCTCACTGGTATTGGCTCATAGAATTAGGAACCTAAATCTTAGTCTTCCCTGAAGCTCCAATAAACAAATAAAACAAACACTTAAAAAAAAAATCCAGACTTCTACCTTATCACATATTTTTAACTCTCTAAGTGGAAGCTCCCACTGTGAAAAATCCAAGGACAGAGTCCAGCATTTTCTGGCTTGTCCCTTACGCTTGTGCATCGACCGTAGATTTATGGCCGCACAAGGACTTTGTTGGTGAGAATTGACTTGAAGAGAAAGCAAACTGCTGTCTGAAGCAGTCAAATTGCAGTGGTGGAAATGTTAGGAGCTTCCACCGTCTGCTTTGCTTGCCGGTTATGATTTGTGATACTCAGCAACTAATTTTCAGGCTCAAGGGGAAAAAAATAAATAGAAAGCATTTGAACAAAGACAGGCAGGACCCTTGCTGGTCCAGACCAACGTTCTATTAGTGCAGTTACCCCTTTATATTTACAAAACGCTTTCCAATACCTTCACTCATAACTCTCCTATGGCAAGTCGGCCGAAAAAGTAGTAAGATTCTCTTTTTATAGAAAGAGAAATGAGGATCAGAGGTTTGGTGACTTGCCTGAGTAGAACCAGGCCCCAAACACAATTTTTCTGACCCCTTGTTCAAGGCGTGTGCTCTCGAATGTTCTATGCAGCCTCTCCACCAGGCTTTTTGTCAACTTGCAATATTATACATGCGATGACTGAATTCTGAAGCAGACTTTTGAAGGTATTCCCCTTAGTTAGCACGCATTGTGATTTTCCTTTCAATTTCTGAAGTAAGAAATAACTGTTTTGATACTGAGTATCCTCATTATATATTTTTTCCTTAGTATAAAATATTTGGTTGTTAATATAGGATTGTGTTTTCCTCTGGCATATTACTATAATTCTGAACTCATGTTCACCCCAAATGGTAAAATCCATCTTTCCTGTTTTTCTCTTAATAAAAACACATATTTGGGAGCATTTCTTGAGAGGGACCAACCTCAGTTTGCAATTCAACCAGCTTCTGTGTGTGTAGGGACCCCTCCTTGCCCCTACCACATTATTCATAGGTGGAGATCAAAATATAAATTAAATTGTATTTGAGAAGATTTGATCCTAAATAATAGCCTTTAATCGATCTGTTTGGTAACAATGTATCTTCATTGAGTGTGTAAGATTTTGTGGGGTGAGTTTTTCTAAAAGAATAGTGTACTATTAATATTACACACAGACCTTGAGTCGAGATTTGGTTTCTTGTATAAATCCTAAAGGAGTGGGAGAATTGTCTTTAAATAACAAATGTCTACAATCAATTATTAATTATTTATGTCAGATTTTAGCCTTGAGCCCACTTACATCTGCCTGGGCTGAGCTCTGAGAGTGCAAAGCCTTTTGCTGTTGGCTGGGGCAAAGCAAACAGAAAAGAAATCTGATGTTCAGAGCAGAAGCTTTAAATTGCCAGATTCTGAATATCAGTGAATCTTAGTGGGGCTGCTCCCCAAGATGCCCGGCAAGAGGACTGGGAAAAGAGAAGTCCCCCGGAGATTCTCCAGGTGTCTGTAGGGCTGCTGGCTCTAGGTGCGTGGCTTTCAGCAAACCCCAGAGCTGGGGAGAATGGCTTAAAACCAATATCACCATGTAAGATTAAACAAATCCCCACTTTTCTGTATTGCTGTAGGTACTAGAAAGTCAGCTGTGTGTTCCTACATTTCACCAGTTCTGCATCATGCGATGTTGTTCTGATTCTAAACTGTAATGTGAACGTCAGCCCTGAGTTAGAACTGCTTTTTCTTCTTATGGGCTGGGAGACTTGGAGTGAGTAGCTATTATAGGAGAAGAGTAGAAAAGATAGACTGGAGGGGTGGAGGTGGAGATTGCCATCTGTGGCCCTGGGAGGCAGACTGGCCAGAGAAGCCAGGAGAAGGCAAGTGAACCGGGAGACTCCAGCATGGGGCCGGCTCAGTGTGGGTGCAGCACACGCGTGTGCTGGTGTGTGTTTGCCTGTGTGCTCTGCTGGGGGTAAAAGTGTCTGTGCCCCAGTGTACGTGTGAAGGTGTGTGTGAGGCTGTGTGTTTGTGCATATGTTCTGGCGTGTCCGTGGTATGTGTGTGTGCTAGTCTGCATGCAAATGAACGTGTCTTGCATCTGCTGGCATGTCTCTCCATGTGCACCAGTGAGTGGTTTTCTGTGCATTTAAGAGGAAGCTGGTGGCAGCAGGACAGCTCTGTAGAAAGAAGGGCAAACATTGTTTGAGCTTAGAGCTGGCAATCTAGGCAGGAGAATGGCGGAGCTGAGACGTCGCTGAACCCATTCCAGGCATTCTTTGCAGAAGGGAGTGAAGACAACTTCTGTCCAAACTAGAATCTCTAGGATTATGGAGAGGTGTGAGCAACTCCTTCATAGAGACCCTTTTCTTTCTCTCTCTTTCAAACTTTTTATTTGGAGTAAGTTGATTATCAATGTTGTGACAGTTTCAGGTGAACAGTGAAGGGACTCAGCCATACATATACACGTATCTATTCTCCCCTAGTCTGCCCTCCCATCCAGGCTGCCGCAAAACATTGAGCAGAGTTTCTTGTATTGTACAGTAGGTCTTTGTTGATTATCCATCTTAAACACAGCAGTGTGCACATGTCCATCCCAAACTCCCAAACTATCCCCTCCCCACATCCTCCTTCTCCTGCCCCTGCAACCATAAGTTTGTTCTCTAAGTCTGTGAATCTGTTTCTGCCTTGTAAATAAATTTATTTATATAATTTCTTTTTAGATTCCATATATAAGGGATGTCGTACAATGTATCTCCTCTGTCTGACTTACTTCACTCAGTAGGACAATCTCTAAGTCTGTCCATGTTGATACAGAGACTTCTCAGGTCACTCAACTGCCCTAAGTACTCCCCTCCTAACTCTCCCTTTTCCCAAGCCTGCTCTCTTTCTTTCCACCTTCCTCTCGGTTCCCTCTGCCTAGAATGCTGACCCTGCCTTGCCCCCCGCTGTGGAAACCCTGTCTTCCTCTTATAATCAAGTCCAGATACGTGAGGACCTCCTGGACTCACTGTTGACATTATTAGCAGCATTAAGGGGATAAAGGAAGGTGGAAAATTGTTGTTCTCATAACTCATAGTTAAAAATCCAACGCAAATGTTCCCTATGGTGAGCCCTGCTCAGAGTGGAGGCCCAGCACACAGAGTTTCAGGAACACTTACCAGTGAGCAGAAAACGCCACCAGTTCCCCAGTTCTCACCAGTTCTTCCCACAGTGGTCATCCTATAAGTTTTGACTAAAATAGTCGAAATACATTTGATGCTTTTCTTTCTTTCTGCCCTCAAAACAGATTGCTAAGCAATTCGATAAAGTGGCTCTTAGTAACCTATTTTGGCTGTCGAGAGTTGGTATTGCCAGACTGATAGTTTTTTGCTGTAGTTGTTTTTATGTGTGATACTTATTTTCAATATCTGGTTATTCAAACCATCTGGGTAGCACAATGCCCTTCAGTGGCCTCCTCAATCCACAGCTGGGAAAGAGAACACGGGATGGGAAGGGAGAGGGAGAAGGTGCCCAGCAGAAAATGCTACAAATGGCCTCATTTTTGCTGAAACTTCTGCCGGCATGTTTTTAGGCCTTACAGACCTTTCTAAGGTGACAAGAATTTAATTCTCTGCCCTGTGTTTTCTTTGAAGCACTCAGCTGAAAACATGATTTTTTTATTTTAAATTTGCTGCTTTAAAGCAAAATCTGCCATTCTTGCTAAAATACTCAGAATTTTATGTGTCTTTGTGCTACCGCTTTGATCCAAAGGAACCAGAGCAGTTTGAGAAAACTGTTTTTTGGTGCTCTGAGGGTTGAAACTGCAGATGACAGTTTAATAGCACAGTTTAAGAAATGGGGCACACGCATAGACTGTGTGGTCATGAGAAACCTCCAAGCAAAATGTCCCAGGGTCTTTAGGTTTGTGACTTATTTTTGCAGTCACAGGAGGTGGATGGGGAATGTATGTTGCACCACAAAAGGCTGATGGGTGTGTAGTGAAGTCAAAGAGAGCTCTTCCTAAAGAAAGTGAAGGAGAGTGTTAGTCACTCAGTCATGTCCGACTCTTTGCGACCCCATGGACTGTAGCCCGCCAGGCTCCTCTGTCCATGAAATTCTCTAGGCAGGGATACTGGAATGGGTTGCCGTTCTCTTCTCTAGGGTATCTTCCCGACCCAGTGATAGAACCCAGGTCTCCCTCGTTGCAGGCAGATTCTTTACCATCTGAGCCACCAGGGAAGCTTTCATTTAACAGCGAAGAAAATATCTGTTGGTGGCATTAGAGACTCAGAAGAATATAATTTGAAAGACTAGTTTTGTGGCAATGTTATAGGCTATGAGGAAACTTTGATGGAAGAGGTGTCATAGAGGTCATAGAGTCATAGAGTTGGTGGCAGCAGGAGGTGGATGATAGGGGATATAGTAAATTTGGAGGTGATGGTGGCAACTATCACGATGGTCCTGGTTCTTGCATTAGAGAAGGCTATTGTGGTGGGGGGCCAGAATATGGAAACCACGGTAACAGAAATGCTGATGGTAGCAGAGGATATAATGGTTACAATGAAAGACGACATTTTCGCAGTAGTAACTATGGTAGTGGGGGATACTATAATGATTTGGAAATTATAGTGAATAACAGCAATCAAATTATGGGCCTATGAAGTGGGACGGTTTTGGTGGAAGAAGCTCAAGTCCCTATGTTGATGGTCATAGATCTGGTAGTGGAGGGGTGGATATGGTATCAGAAGGTTCCAACAACTCAGCAGAAAAGGGCTAAAGTTCTTAGCAGGAGAGAGCGAGGAGTCATCAGGAAAGCTGCAGATTACTTTGAGGCAGTCCTCCAAAATGCACTGAAGGGGCTGTAAAAATGTGCTACAGAAGGAACGATGACCATAGTCAGAAAAGGTATTGCAGCTTAAACAGAGAACCTTCTTGTTCGGGACTGTCATAGCCACAGTTTGCAAAAAGTGTAGCTATTGATTAATGCAATGCAGTATCAGTTAGATATACATTCCTGAGGTCTTTTATCACTTGAAGCTTTGTCTTTTTCCTTTCAGTATATCAGGTATATTGTCCTGTAAATTGTGGTATTGATACCAGGAATAAAAAATTAAGAAATTTTTAACTTAAAATGAAAACAAAAATTTTCACTTAAAACAAATTGTTTGGTAAACCAATTGACTTATCATTGAGTGAGTATTTATCAAGCACTTCTCATATACCCCAAGGCAAACAAACAATCCTCTACATGGTTGGCCCAACCAGCCCATTAACCAGACCAGTCTTTGAGAGATGGATGCTGAAAAGAAAGAAAAGCTTTCTTTCTTTAAGAGAAAGCTTCCCTAGTTCTATAGGTCATGTTCTCTGGTTTTACGAGAAAGTCTTAATTTCCCTACAGGCTTGCTTCTTTATGGTCTAGTCTGATTTCCGTCATTTTGTGAGCCTGTGCTAATTTCCATGCTGAGTTTAATAGCAAAAGAGGCATATATCAGGAGATACCACCCAGGACTTCTAAGTTAGGCTTGAGAGCTTCAGAAATTTTCCCTTTGATTTCTTCAGATTAGAGAGGAAACTTTGTCTTTTCTTCTACTTCTCTATCAACACTTCAAAACCCAGACCTATATAAAATACATAAATGCTTTATGGACAAAATGAATCTTGCCTGTTTTCTTTGGATTTCAGTGGGAACAATAAAGATTGAGCTACAAAAGGTTGGCAAAGAGGATTTTTCTATTTCTTTCTATTAAATGTAGAGGCTTCAAAAGAACAGCTCAGAAAGTCAAATAATTGTATCTACCACAGCTCACCCATCCATCTCCCTGCTGACCTGGCCTGTGAAATCCCCTTTAAAAACTTGGTCAGCTCTCACCTGCCCATTGCAAATGCCGTATTGTTAAACGTTCCTATCCAGAATTCCACAAGGGAGGCTGCTGTAAAGCAAATTCCTTCCATTTCAACAGAGCATCTCATCAGGAATAGTTCTTTAGGGTGAGCAGAAGGGTACCTCTAATTTTCAAAGCTTTGTAATTTCATCTTGGAGAGGGAGCTACTTGGATACCAAAAACGGATTGTGAATAAAGTTATAATCACGAGCTCTTGCAATCCAAAGTCGCCTGGGGGGAGGATGTGAAAGGGAAGGTTTGGAGAGCAGTTTTTGATCTTCATGACAATTCCTTGATTTTTTTCATTAGGAAAAAAACACATCAGTTTCTAGCTATGGCTCTAAACTCAAAGCCTCATATTTGAAGCCAATCTAATTTCTGGTTTGGTTTCTGACCATAGCTTCCTCAGAAAATTCCTGTCAGCCATTTTTAAGAGCACAAAATGGCTCCTCTGTGCCAAAGGATAAAGAGATTTGGCTGTTTAGGGATTTTTAAATTTTGGGTTGAATATTTCATAGCAGCATGCAAGCCTGGAGTAACTTCAATTAAAAAGAAAAAAGGCATCTAACCTCCAAATTGACTAATCATCTCAGACTAGTGCAGAATGATTACCCAAGGAAGATGGTACTGTGCTGCTTGGTCCTCTCTAGGGAGTCCTCTCAATGGGCCTAGGTGCTGTCCCTGTAATGAGTCCTCTCTAGGGAGTCCTCTCTATTTTCCTGGATGCTTTCCCCATAGAATTCCTTCAAACCCACAGTCTTTCTCCATCAGATATGATCATGGGACTTTACCTTTCTCTTCCATCACCTTCATTCCTTTTCTCTGAAGGTTTTTAAAAAATCCTTTCCAAGGGAATATAAAAACTCACATTTAATGGGATTTTGAATTATGCAAATGAAAAATAATACAATACAAAAAATTATTAATTTTTGTCTCGATTTATGTGCACTATTTACAATAATGTGGCTCTAATTTTGCATTTATTCCTGTGAGAAATTAACTAGAATTTTGGAAAATCATCAGGAATGAACCTTTCATATAGTGTAAGTCCTTTGTAATGAAAAGTGGCTTTGGTAACATCATGATTAGCTGGTGTGGATATGGGGAATGCTGTCAGTGAATTTTACTTTCAGTGATAAGAATGGAGCCTCTCTGGAAAGATTTTCTGTGACCTAAGTGGGGCTTCCTTGATATGACCGAATCACAGAATATTTGAACTGAAAGAGATAGATACCTTTGGGTTCTACTTCTGGATCTTACCAGAGAAGAAATGGTGGTCCAAGAGACAAAAAGCACTCTGGCTCTATTTACTTGTGTGCGTTTAGCTTTCTTTCTGCCTATCCTCTGTCTTGCTCCTGACAGGATTCTGGGAGGAGTGCTGATTTGATCTTCTCTCAGGGGCTACGCAATGGCACCCCACTCCAGTACTCTTGCCTGGAAAATCCCATGGACGGAGAAGCCTGGTAGGCTGCAGTCCATGGGGTCCCTAAGAGTCAGATACGACTTAGCGACTTCACTTTCACTTTTCACTTTCCTGTATTGGAGAAGGAAATGGCAACCCACTCCAATGTTCTTGCCTGGAGAATCCCAGGGGACAGGGGAGCCTGGTGGTCTGCCGTCTATAGGGTCGCACAGAGTCGGACACGACTGAAGTGACTTAGCAGCAGTAGCAGCAGCAGGGGCTACAGGAGAGCAGGTGCTGTAAAGCAAGGCCCTCCTGCAGCCTGTTGCCCTGTAGGTCAGGGCCTGCAGCATTAATGGACAAAAATCTTAAGAACAGTGGGAACTTGATGTGTAGAAGCTTGAGTGGAGGGAGAGTACTTTTTGTCTATATAAAATAAAAGTTTAATGAACAAACAAGTGATCCAAATTCCTTATATTATTACTATATCTAGGTTCAGAAAATGCCTAATATATGTAAATGACAACTCAAAAAAACTGCTTTTTAAAACAAAAAAAATATTAGCCACATACAAAAGGACCTTCCCCCTGCTAGATGAGGCTCTTTGAAACTTTGGTGGAAGAGAATATTATAACAACATTTACCTGGGCGAGTGCTATCAAATTATTATTAATGGAAGAATTCATGTTCTAATTCAACTGTTTTCATGAGTGTGAGTTTTCACTTAGTGGATTTTCGTAGCATACATGTGTGCATGCTAAGTAGCTTCAGTTATGTCTGACTCTCTGCAACCCAGTGGACTGTATACTGCCAGGCTCCTTTGTCCGTGGGATTCTCCAGGCAAGAGTACTGTAGTGGGTGGCCGTGCCCTCATCCAGGGGATCTTCCAGACCCAGGGATCCAACCTGCATCTCCTGCATTGCCGGCAGATTCTATACTGCTGAGCCACTGGGGAAGCCCTTTCATAGCGTAGACAGACACATTCAACTTTCTTAAAGGAGAGATGTGTCCAGATTTTCTCATCAGTTGTTTACCAATGGATGACCTTCCTAGGATTAGCAAGATTGACCCTTTGGACTTGGAAGAATTTCCTTTTAAGAGCTTTCTGTGATGTGGTTCTACCTGGGTATAGAAGCTCCCTGCTTGGCACCCCATTGATGACTAAGACAGACAGATAAATTAATGGCATCTTAAACATCTCTGCTGTGACTGCCCGGGGCCGTGGAGACCACAAGGACAGTGACCCACTGATCAAAGGCCCTGGCAGCCATCTAGTCATGACAGGTCCTCTCTAGCTGGAGAGAAAAGACTACAATGAGAGAAAATCGAGTTATCTTCCTATTAGTGAAGAGGGTATGTTATAACAAAACATTTCATTGTTGGAAATAATATCAGAGGTAGAAATAAAATACAGAGCATAGCCATCCTTTAAAGAATCCTGAATATATTTTCTGAGGAAGCACTATTACACGTCAGCTACTGCACCGTGATAAGTCCCAGTTGCTATGCTCAGAGAACTCACAGTTGCGAGACACGACAGAGGTCTCTGACTGGTCTGGTGAAGTGATATGAGCTGCGGTAACAGTCAACACTTGTTGAGAGGAGTTTGTTTTCCGCGTTGTTTACATGCATTAGGTCAGATAGTCCTCTGGCACTTTTGCTGGTGTCCCCATGATGCAGGCAGGGGGCTGAGGCCCAGTGGCATATGGCTAGCATGAGCTAGAGCTGGGCTTTGACCCCAGGCAGCCTGGCCCCCACTATGAACTATATTGCCCCTGGGAGATAATAGCTTACATTTGTTATGAACTTTGCGGTAAGACTTGAAGTTTGCTTGCCACAAAAAGTTGGGAAAGGGCAGATCTGGTGTTAGGAACAGAATGTCTTACCTCAGGAAGGGCTCTTAGTAGCCCCCTGCCCGTCCCTGGAAACTCATTCCCCACCCTCAGAATGGTTCTGGGATGAAGAGCCTGGGGACCTCACATCATGGCCCTTGGGACTGCGGTGTGTAGCTCACTGCCACTCAAGGCCCAGCACTGACTTCCCTCCATGGGGCCAGCTGCTCACATGAACCAGCTCTCCTCATCCAAAGGAGCTGACTCCTGAAGGTCTTGTTCACTGAAGTCTATAACAAAGGCATTGTTTCCCAAACTGTATTCTGCAAGATAGGAATGCTGTGCCACAGCAAGAAGGGATAGACGTACTGGAAACACTAGTTTGAGCAAACTTAAGGAAGGTTTTTTTTGTTGTCATTTCACTGCAGGACTTGTCAGAACCTTCTCTCTGCAAATGTGCCTTACACATCCCCAGAGGAAGAGAGGGAGAAACAATATCTAATAGTGTATGAATTGATTTGACCCAATTTGGCATTTATTTTTTCAGAGAACTGCTATTAAATGGTCTGCAGAATCGTTCGAAAAAAGTTCAGTGGAGAACAGTATCAAGTAGATCAAATGTAAGGGCTTTCAGAAAGCTACACTGGAGGAGCAAAGGGATACACATTGGGGTCGCAGGGTTTGAATGGGTAGGACTCATGCAAAGAGGGGAGAGGAAGACACCCCAAGAATGTGAGGAATGTATCCAAGGCAGGACAGGAGTATGAATGTAAATACCCAGGTAAGGACTTAGACGCTCCATTCCTTTTGAGCAGCTCTCATTTCCTACTCATATCCCCATGGCAATCAGGACAGGCGAATGATTAGGGGGACATAATTTAGGGACACCGATTGGGAGGATTGTTCCAGTGAAAAGAGAGGTCAGTAATATTTTACCCTTCTTAAATAACCTAGGTGCTAAACTCTGCAACGGAAACTCCCAACAGCCTGGGGAAGGTTTAGCATGTCCTCTGTAGCGGATGATGCATGCTCATACCACACTGGCCTCCCCCTCAGTGCCTGGCCTGCCTTCCAGCTGCCTCCAGCTGCACCCCTCAGCCTGCGGCCTCGCTCTGGCGTTTTGTGCACCTGGCCGTGCAGGAGACAGTGCAGGAGGCGCTGGTGGTGCAGCAGGTCCAAGGCCCTGCAGCGGCAGCTCTGGGCCAGGGACTGAATTCAGACCCAAATAGCCTTGCCGTCACATATGCTAACCCTGCACCACCTATTTCCACAAACTTGCCGGTATCATGAAGCCCTGTTGTTAATAGTGGCGACTAGCTGAAATGGCAACCCACTCCAGTACTCTTGCCTGGAAAATCCCATGGACAGAGGAACCTGGTAGGCTACAGTCCATGGGGTCACAAAGAGTCGGACACGACGGAGCGACTTCACTTCACTTCACTTTCTGCTCCTGCCAGACTCCCCCACATATGTACTATATCTGTTTCCTAGGGCTGCTGTAATGAAGTACCATAGCTTGAAAACCAGTTAATGGTTTTCTCACAGTTCTGGAGGTTAGAAGTCCAAAATCAAGGAATTAGTGGAGTGTTGTTTCCTTCTCTGAGAGAATCTGTTTTATGCTCTCTCCTAGCTTCTGGTGGTTTGCTGGCAATTTTTGGCATTCCTTGGCTTGTAGATACAACACCCTGAATTCTGCCCCCAACTCCATGTGGCATTCACCCTATGTGGAAGTCTGTCTCTGTATTTAAACTTTCCCTTTTTGTAAGGACACAGACCTATTGGGTTAGAGCCCACTCCATTGACCTGATCTTAACTTGAGCATCTGCCAATACATTATTTCCAAATAAGGTCACATTCATAGGTACTGGGTGGGGAGAGGTTAGTACTTCAACAATCTTTAACAGGGTATGATTCAATCCATAACACCCACCAGTGCTTCCTGGGAATATCTCCCAAATAAAGTACTGGTACTCCAAACTTCATCTCAGAGTCTGCTTCTGGAAGAACCTGAACTAAGATACCCTTTTTAAAATTGGTACCTCAGAGGGGATACAGAGAGATTGTGAAACTTTCCAAGTACCATGTTCTTTGCTGAAATTATGGTTTGAGTCAGCATTTTAGTTTCTTACCTAAACACTAGAATATGTTTCTCAACCTTTCCTAAGACTATCTAGAAGGGCGGTTTCTATGATGGCCCAGTTTATTTGTTTTGAACGTTGGTTGTTGTTCACCATGATGTGGTTCAGTGAGGAAAGAAAAGAGGCATGTCAAAGGCACAGGGGTCTTTGCCATCAGGCATCGCTAAGGGAAAGACACTTCCAGCCCAAGGCATAAGTGTTTATTTCCAGCCTGGCTGACTGTCAAGCTCCCACTGAAGTAACCGGCATGGAAGCAGACTGCGGGGTTGCCGAGCCAGCTCTGTCCCCTCCTTTCCTCCGGAGGATGGAATAAACATGTCAGAGGGGAGGGTGCTTCCCATCTCGGGAGCACCGGGGTTGCCCTTTAGAAAAACATCGCCAGCACATTCTGCAATCTCGAAATGAATCTGAATGGTAATTCAAGCGGCAGGGCTTGTTCTGGATTTTAGACAGTTCCAGACCCTGCTCCAGGCCCTCTTTTTCCAATCTCCATCCAGATTCCACATAACAGTGGTCTGGATGGCAAAGGGACTCTGACAGGAGGAAGGGCCAGGGTGGCAGTTGCAGCTGCCCCCTCCTGCCTTCTGTGTGGTCTCCTTCCTTGGCTGGTGAAAGAACAAAGTGTTTCCAGTGCTGGGGCCCCAGCTGTGAGGCAGGGTGGTTCCAGTTCAGTTTTGAGTTAAGAAATGCTTTAAACAAGTTCTTGCAAAGAGTCACCAGGAATTGGCCATTTCTCTCTAGAGCTTTCAACAGTCCATGAGCATTTTAGAAACAGGATTAGGGCCCTGATTACAGGGAATGGCTGTGTGAGTGTGTTTTAATTATGAATAGATTCTGATTCTAGTGAGACACTCTTGTTTCCAAATACAGATGCTTAGACCAGGACCAAGAGTGACTTGACTTTCTCTAGTATTACAAGTGGAGAAGGCAATGGCACCCCACTCCTGTACTCTTGCCTGGAAAATCCCATGAGCGGGGGAGCCTGGTAGGCTGCAGTCCATGGGGTCGCTAAGAGTTGGACACGACTGAGTGACTTCACTTTCACTTTTCACTTTCATGCATTGGAGAAGGAAATGACAACCCACTCCAGTGGTCTAGTGGTCTTGCCTGGAGAACCCCAGGGATGGCGGAGCCTAGTGAGCTGCTATCTATGGGGTCGCACAGAGTCGGACATGACTGAAGTGACTTAGCAGCAGCAGCAGCAGTATTACAAGAAGGTTGTGTGTGTGTGTGTGTGTGTGTGTGTGTGTGTGACAGAGACAGACAGAGATCAAGAGAGACAAGAGAGAGACAGAGAATTAGGAGGCAGGAAAGGGACAGGAAGATGTATTAAAAATATATTCGTGGCAAATAGTATAATTTTTAGGATTTCTTTCTCTTCTTGTTAGCAACCAGCACCTCAAGAGAGCTCTGGGATGTGGGTGTGGGAGGAGAGTGTGTTGACTAGGAGTAACTGACGAGAATAGAAAGAGCACTACTTTTATTCTGCTGCTGGAAGACGGCCCCCTCCTCTGCTAGAGAACGCCACTCTGGGAGGTTCAAATCCGAAGACGGCCCCCTCCTCTGCTAGAGAACGCCACTCTGTGAGGTTCAAATCCTCAGGAAGGAATCCCTCCTGCTCAGCTCATTTGACAGAAAGGAAGGTCCTACCTTCTGAAGTAGGACTGTCTTCATTTATTTCAGATTCCTTCCCTCGTTGCCAGCTTGCCATTCACCTCTAACCCCACCTCTAATGACGTTTGTCGAGTGCCTCCGCACACCTGGTGTTTCCCCGCAGGGTCCCATCTCACAGCCCTTCAATCTTATGACAACCCCTTGAAGTTGGCAGCAGTTCTCCATTTTATGGATGAGAACACCAAAGCTGTAAGTGACTTAAGAGGTTCGTCTCAGGACTTGTCATTAGCAAGTGGTGCAGCCTAGGTTGCACGCCTGCCATTGCTGGGCTCCTCGCTGTGCTGAGCTCCACCATGAATACAGCTGCAGGAAGAGGGGCATCAGAGGAGGGGCTGTGGTGTGGGATGCTGAGAGCAGACCTGAATCTCTCTTTGGGTGACTTGGGTGCCGCTGACCACACTTCTATCCATGGCTCTGAGACAGACCTGTCTCAGGCACTCTCCCAGGGGCCCAGGGACAACCGCCAGACACCCGTGCACACACCTCTTGCCAGCACCATTTGCTCACCCACTGATGCGTGGCGACAGGGCTGGCTGCAATTGACCGAGAGCTGCTAGTAAACACTTACTGGATGCTCAGAATGGGTCCGGGAGCAGTTAGTCCTAGGAAAGACCCGTCCTCTGGCCAAGTCCCCTCCCTAGGGGTAGCTGGTCTTGACTAATGTAAAATGTGGTCTTCCCTTACGTGAGGAGAATTGTTTCTCAAACTCATCTCCCTCCTTCTTGGCATTGCTCAGACCCCATCTCTGGTTTGAAGACTTTGCAGCCCACGCAGCCAGCAATAACCCCTCCCTTCACTGAACGCCTCAGGTTTTCACCATCTGTCCCTCTCAATGGATGATGAAGAACGTGGGTTCTGGAGTCACACTGACTGGGTTCAAAGCCTACCTTCAGTACTTTTCAGCTGTGTGTCCTTAGGAGAAAATAAAGGCTTTCTGGATCTGGGGCTCTTCGTCTGTTTAATGTGGATGATACCTATCTCAGAGGGGTTTTGTGAGAAGCAAACTCTTTAATGCTGAAAAGCATTGGGCTTGGTGCCCAGCCCATGAGCCCTTGATATACACCGGTTCATAAGATCAGTGCCCTGGGCTGTCATTGACTGCTGACTCACGTCATCATCCAACTCTTGTATTATGAATGAACTTTCTATGTGGTTACACTTCATTTTTCCAATGGAAAGATTCTGGAGGCAAGGTCCCTGACACTGTTGTTTTTTTCATGCCTAAAGCATTTACCATTGGACTGTCTTGAATGAAACCCAGTGGTTAAACAGAGCTCAGCAAACTTTTTCTCCAAAGGACCAGGTAGTAAACATTTTAGGCTTATGGGCCATAGGTCTTTTTCACAACTACTCAACTCTGCTGAAAGTCCCTCAGTCGTGTCCGACTCTTTATAACTCTGTGACTATACAGTCCACGGAATTCTCCAGGCCAGAATACTGGAGTGGGTAGCCTTTCACTTCTCCAGGGCATCTTCCCAACCCAGGGATAAAATCCAGGTCTCCCGCATTGCAGGCAAATTCTTTACCAGCTGAGCCATAAGGGAAGCCCAGGAACACTGGAGTGGGTAGCCTATCCCTTCTCCAGTGGATCTTTCTGACCCAGGAATCAACCTGGGGTCTCCTGCATTGCAGGCAGATTCTTTAGCAACTGAGCTATCAGGGAGTAATACAAAAACACCCACAGACAGTATGCAAGCCAGGAAGCATGGCAATGTTCAAAAAAACTTTGTTTACAAGCAGGTAACTGCCCAGATGTGGGCTGTAGGCCCTACTTTGCCACACCTGGTTAACAGCAATGGAAACAGAAGTCAGATACTTGGGTCCAAATTTACATCCACCACTTAATACGCCCACTTTTCCAGGTTTGTGTTTGAAAGAAGGCCCCATCAGTAAGTGTCTGCCTGTCTCTGCCCGATCCCAGTCCATGGCACCAGGGAGACACCCGAGGTGTCCTCCTTAGGCAGCTGCACAGCTGAAGTGGGCGGTTGACTGCAGTGAGCAGAGAGCACAGGTGTGGAACTTAAAACAAAAATGGTATACATTTGCTGGGGGAGCATCTTCAAGGTCAATAACTTTCTCACTGAAGTGAAATGGAAACACGAAGTGATTTGGCTGGGCTGAGGGATAAAAGCATTTGTTATTTTCTCTAATTTGCTGTGTTCATGGGGAGTTTAGTCATAGGAGTTTCTATTCTTAGGAACTCACAGCACGTCGTGACACACATCTTATTCACCCACAAAATAATTCTGTTCTACATAACAAGCCTTTACAGGCAAGGGGTGGAAGGCAATTATGAGAAATCATGTGTGTTAGGATTGTTACCAGTGCTTCAAGAGCATCAAAGTTAATTAACAAAGCATGTGTACAGACCCCCTCTCTAATCTTACCAGAAGCTCAGGTTATAACGAAAGGATGACATTCTATTTTCAACTTTCTTATAATCCTTGAAATTGTGTTGATTTTGAAAGTAAAAATACAATATCGTGTTAAGGAAAGTCAAGCACAGGTGAGAATTATAGAGCATTTAGAGTCTGGCTCAAAGTGGTAAGTGTTATTGTAAGACAAGAATGTACTGGGTGATGTCAAGATCTAATCATTGGGAAAATGGGAAGCTACATCATAAATGTCTGCCTGATCATCCTAAGCTTTCTCATTGTAACAGGGTGAGTTGTTTTCTAATAATAATAAATCTTATTAAGGAGAAGTAATAATCTCCTTTGGGACAAGAGTAAAATAAATTGAATTCGGTTTGTCTTCAAAATATAATGAGTATTTCTCCAGTGCAGCATAAGAAATAGAATATCACCTAGGAGAAACTTATGTAGGCAGTGATAAAATGGGAAAATATAATAAAAGAAAACCCACATGCCCCATGGAGGAGAAGCCCGCTGTATGTGTGATTGTCATCTTGTGAGTGGTTCGATCACACTTCATGGTTTTGCCAAGTGCTTTACTGTAAATTACTGTATGAAAAATTTATATCACTTTGAAATGTATAGGTTAGCCCCCTTTTATTGGCGGAGAAGCTAAAGTTTAAAGAGGATAGGTGATTTGCTCAAGATTATTCATTGGTAGAGGTGGAAATTGAATTTTATTCTTTTGGATCCAAATCCAAGCTTTTCTCCCACACCGTTACATGTGCACAGGGTATGTGTGTGTCTGTGGCCTGGAAGGGTGGCATGCAAAGAGGTGTACAACCTTACAAAAAAGAATGCACTCAACTAAAATTTGCACATGAACTTCATTGTTACAATACTTTTCATTTTCTGTTTCCTCTTAGAGGTTAAATTTTCCATTTCTGATTTTAACCCAAAGAAGAGCTAATTACATTTTATGGGCCACTCTTGAAGAAGGCAAACTGGAAAAAATATACAATGCCAACTAACTAGCCTAACAGGATGTGGACTCTTTTTTTTTTTTTATGTTTAGCTTTTTATTCTCTTTTCCTTGGAAAGATCCATTTTGCCATATTTTATTTTTTTAATTAATTTTTATTAGCGTGTAGTTGCTTTACAATACTGTGTTATTTCTGCTGTACAGCAAAGTGAATCAGTTATATGTATATATATCCCCTCTTTTTAAGATTTCCTTCCCGTTTAGTTCACCACAGAACCTTGAATTCCCTATGCTATACAGCAGATTCTCATCAGTTATTTATTTCATACACAGCAGCATATATATGTCCATCTCAGTCTCCTGTTTCATCCCACCCACCTTCCCCCTTCTTGATGTCCACATGTTTGTTCTTTACATCTGTGTCTCTATTTCTGCTTTGCAAATAGGTTCATCTGTACCATTCTTCCAACATGTACCATATTCTTTCACATATACGTGATAATATACGATATTTATTTTTCTCTTTCTGTCTTAGTTCACTGTATATGACAGTCTATAGGTCCAACTGTGTCTCTGCAAGTGGCAGTATCTTGTTCTGTTTTACGGCTAATACTGCATTGTATATATGTACCACATCTTTTTATCCATTCCTCTGTTGATGAACATTCAGGTTGTTTCTGTGTCCTGGCTATTGTAAATAGTGCTGCAGTGAACACTGGTGTGCATGAGCTTTTGAATTATGGTTTTCTGCAGGTAGATGCCCAAGAGAGAGATTGCTGGACCATAAGGTAATTGTATTTTTAGTTTTTTAAGGAAAATTGGCTCTACCAATTTACATTCCCCCATAGCGTAGGAGGGTTCCCTTTTCTCTACATTCTCTCCAACACTTACTGTTTGTAGATTTTTTAAAGTTATTTAGTTTTGACTGTGCTGGGTCCTCGTTGCTGTGCATGGGCTTTTCTCTGGTTGCAGGGAATGGAGGGCTACTCTGTTGCAGTGCTCGGGCTTCTCACTGTGGTGTCTTCTCTTGTGGAGCAGGGGCTCTCGGTGCGCGGGCTCAGGAGTTGTGCTGCAGGGCTTCGTTGCCCTGCAGCATGTGGAATCTTCCCAGACCAGAGATCCAACCTGTGTCTCCTGCATTGGTAGGCAGATTCTCATCCACTGTGCCACCAGGGAAGTCCTGGTTTTAGATTTTTTGATAGTGGCCATTCTGATCAGTGTGAGGTGATATCTCATTGTAGTTTTAATTTGCATTTCTCTAATAATTAGTGATCTTGAGCTTCTTTTCATGTGCTTCTTGGCCATCTGTATGTCTTCTTTGGGGAAGTGTCTACTTAGGTCTTCTGCTCATTTTTTCACTTTTTTAAAAAAATAATGAGCTACATGAGCTGTTTGTATATTTTGGAGATTAATCCCTTGTCACTTGCTTCATTTGCAAATATTTTCTTCCATTTCAAGGGTTGTCTTTTTGTTTTGTTTATGGTTTCCTTTGCTGTGCAAAAGCTTTTAAGTTTAATTAGGTCCCACTTTTGTTTATTTTTGTTTGTATTTTCATTACTGTAGGGTGGGTCAAAAAGGGTCTTGCTGTGATTTATGTTAAGAAGTGTTCTACCTATGTTTTCCTCTACAAGGTTTAAGTGGCTATCCATAATTTAGGTCTTTAATCTGTTTTGAGTTTATTTTTACTACTAACTCTTGTACAATTTAACTCTAGCGACAATTGTACAGGAAACAAAATATCTACTTTTTTTGATATTTGGTCTCCGGTTGCATCAAATAGCTTTTGACTGAGTCCTCAGAGCAGGGCTTTTCAGCCTCTACACGGTAACATTTGGGGCTGGATAACTCTTTGCTGTGGGAGACTGTCCTGTGCTTTGTAGGATGTTTAGCATCATCCCTGCCCTCCCCCATTAGATGCATTGGCAGGTGGGTTCTTATCCACAACATCTCCAAGTTGTGATAATCCGAAAAGTCTTTGCTGCTGCATCGCTTCAGTCGTGTCTGACTCTGTGCGACCCCACAGACGGCAGCCCACCAGGCTCCTCCATCCCTGGGATTCTCCAGGCAAGAACACTGGAGTGGGTTGCCATTTCCTTCTCCAATGCATTCATGCATGCTAAGTCGCTTCAGTTGTATCTGACTCTGCGCGACCCTATGGACAGCAGCCCTTCAGGCTCCACTGTCCACAGGATTTTCCAGGCAAGAATATTGGAGTAGGTTGCCATTTCCTATTGCCCAAATCCTAGGGGGAAAGGTCTGCCCCTGGTTGAGAACTAGTGCATTAAAGCCATCATTTTCGTTGGTCAGTCACTCAGTGATGTATTAGGCCTGATGGACAATCTAGTCTGACTTCATTTTGGTCATTAAGTTGCCCAGTACAGGTGGCTAAGCACTTTCCCAACATCAGTTGAAGTGAGGCAGCCTCAGGGCTGCCCTGTGAGACTGGCTTTTGGATGGCTCTTCCCAACAGTGGCAGCTATAACTCATGGAAGGCAGCCACTTGGCACTGTGTCTTCAAGTTGGCAAATTCCTTCTTCTGTTTTCTTATTTCCATCTAAATGGTGGGATTGAGGGAGGTCGGTTTCAACAGGAAGTGGAGAGAGCATAGATTTATGAGGCAGCCAGACTTTAATTGAAACTCTGGCTTTACCTAGCTATGTGACGTTGGGCAAGTGACTAGACCTCTCTGAAACTGCTCCTTTTTAAAATTTTAATGAATTAACTATTGGTTGCACTGGGTCTTGGTGGCTGCGCGCGGGCTTTCTCTAGTGGTGGTGAGAGGGCTACTCTTTGTTGCGGTGTGCGGGCTGCTTCTCGTGGAGCACAGGCTCTAGGCGCGCAGGCGTCAGTAGCTGCAGCACGCAGGCGCAGTAGTTGTGGCACATGGGCTTTCGTTGCTCTGTGGCATGTGGAATCTTTCCAGATCGGAGATTGAATCTGCATCCCCTGCATTGTCAGGTGGATTCTTATCCACTGTACCACAAGGAAAGTCCTAAAACTGTCTGCTCCTTTATAAAATGAAGATTGCCTACCTTAAAGAACTTGAGAATTAAAGATAATGTGTGTCAAGGGCCTGGATGGAGCAAGGCACGTGGTAAGCCTGTGATAAATGTTTTCTATATCTATGCTGCTGCTGCTGCTAAGTCGCTTCAGTCGTGTCCGACTCCGTGCGACCCCATAGACGGCAGCCCACCAGGCTCCCCCGTCCCTGGGATTCTCTAGGCAAGAACACTGGAGTGGGTTGCCATTTCCTTCTCCAATGCATGAGAGTGAAAAGTGAAAGTGAAGTTGCTCAGTCGTGTCCTACTCCCAGCGACCCCACAGACTGCAGCCTACCAGGCTTCTCCGTCCATGGGATTTTCCAGGCAAGAGTACTAGAGTGGGGTGCCATTGCCTTCTCCATTCTATATCTATAAATATTAATAAAAAAAGAATGAACAGCTGAATGGATAAAGTAGAAACGTCAAAAGGAGTGTCAGGCAGTGACCAGGTCCCTCTGGGCTGGTATCTAGGATTTTCTGACGATCCCTGAAGCGTATGCCTATCTTCAGCTCCCTGGAGGCCCTCTCAACCTGTTCTCACTTCAGTGTCCCTGCTTCTCTGACTCTTGAAGGACCTGCATGTTCCAGAAGAAAAGGTTGGAAAGGTGTCAGTTCACGTAGAAATATGCCAAAGCATTGTTGATCTGGGGTTTGAAAAACAACCAAAGTCACTAAGCCACAGAGGGATAGAAATGTGAACAGATGGGTGGATGGGAAGGCAGTTCTTGATAAAGCAGCACAGGAGCCGCTGCCTTGGCCAGAGCTGGAGGAGAGGCTGAAGGGTGGGAAGGGTGGCAGAGAGCTGCCACAGGCCTGGATCCCAAGGCTCAGCCGCTGGCATCCATCACATTTGCAGCAGGGTCTATACTAGGCGCCAAGGAGAAAGGGAAAGATCCACAAAAGCGTGCTTTGCCAGGACAGCCCCGGGGAAAATGATGAAGGTGACTTATTTGGGGCCACCTCTCCTTCCTCTGATCATGGAATTTATGTTTGGTAAAAATGCTAGGGGATCCCCTTTGTCCCCATCACTTTAGGTTCACTGGCCCCGAGAAAGGAGATGGCAGAATTGAAAAGCTGGAGGCTGAGCCAGAAAGATGTTGGAGGTGGAATTTAGGTCACAAATGGGATTCGGGAGTTCTAAGTTTGTTCCAGTTAACAGTTTGTGATTCCAGATCTACAGCCCAAGATGGACTCCCAGACAAGTACTCTTTCTGCACTACCAGGTTCCTTCCTCTTAATCCCATGTCTTATTTTAACTCTAAATTCTAGGATAATAGGTATTCAAGGAAATCAGTACTGTTTCCAAATCAAACAACCTTTACAATCTTTATGTCTTAATTTACTTGATGCTGCCCCTAAAAGTGCAAAGGTTCTCCTGCCCTAGAATACTAAAGAAAATGAGAGATAAACAAACATGATCTGGAAGTCAGTAACTCTACTGCATCTTATTTAAAATTGGGTGGATTTTGTTACCTGTTTTTAGAACCGACAATGCACACATTAAACACAACATTTTTCATATTTTAATGATTACAAGGTCAAAGCACACTGATTATGGAAAAGAACAAAGAGAAAACAAAAAAATCATTTAAAAACTTTTGCTACAAAAACTCATTAGGATGTTGGTGATCATCCTTCGAGGTTTGAATATGGGCATTTAGTTTTGTGACTGTTTTTCTCATTTAACGATAAATCATGGCCATTTTTCCTTCTTGTTAAATATTTCTTTATATCAGTTTTAGTGCCCATAGAGTGCCATAATTTATTCTACCACTGCTTATTGTCAGAAATTTAAATGGCTTCACACATAATTTGGCGCATTATGAACAGAGCTGCTGTAGACATTTCTATGCATATATCAGATCGACATTTGGGGTTATTTCCTTGGAATAAGTTCATGGCAGTAGACTTTCTAGGTTTCCCCTCCCTTCAGGGTCTCTACTTTCTGGGGCCTGTTTCTGGTGCCTTCCTGGGCCCAAACTTTGCATCACCCACCTTTCTCATGAAGCTGCCTAAACTCCAGGCCTATCTCCATCTGTTGGCGATCTCACGTGAGACAGGGTGCACAGCACACCTCTCCTGGCCTGCTCTTCAAGGGGCAGAGCTGACAGCCATTGTAACCATGGTGATCAAGACCAAGAAGGGTTTCTTCTATCATTCCCTTCAGATATTTATGATGGTAACAGAGGACCACAGAGGACATATCCATCCAAAGAAATCTCTCAGGGAACGGAGGGAGGCAGGTAGGGAGAGTCCCCAAATCTCAAACTTCTAACCAACTCGGTCCCTGGTTAGACTCTTGTCTTGCCTCACTGTCTCCCTGGTTGTGGTCTTTCTTCCTCCTACCCGATGTCCACCTCTCAGCGCCACCTATGAGCCCCTGCTCATCAGCTGGTATTGCTCATTTCTCTCTCTGCCTAGCACCTCTGACATCCAACTGCTTCTTCCTTGAGTTTCTTCTTCCTACTGCCTGCTCTACTCTGTGCAGAGAGTCAGATCCTCCACAGGATGGGGTTTAGGATATTTATGGAATAAACAGAGTGGTCGCAGGCATGGGTAAAGGTGACTGGAGGTAGGGAAAAGGTGCGGCCATCAGGGTTCTGCACAGGTGCATCTCATTTACATGTTTCTGGATGCATGTTGAACATGGGGACGCTTAGCACAATCTGAGGCTAGAGTTTTCCAAACTTTGACAGTTGTAAGAAAAGCCTCTGTCAGCTCTCTGACACCAAAATGCTATTCATTAGACACCCATGCAGGCCCAGTTTTAGGATCAGGAACCCCAACCAGCCCCAGTTGGTTCACACTGGGCAAGAGCTGACTCCAGATTCCTGTAAAACAGCTGCAATGCATGAGTCTGGAAAGGTACGCAATTAAAGAGAGGAAAAAAAAAAACCACCTAAAGCAGATTTAATCAATGAAGGCAGTTTAAAAAGCAAAGGGGTTTTAATAAGCTGTTCCGTAATCTATTGTTCTGTAAGACAAGTCCAGGAATTTCTACTAGTATCAGCTTCTGTTAACTCTTTGTGGTATGACTGCCCCCCACCTCCAGCATTTAATGTGCACTTACCAGTACCAAGCTAGGGGCTGAGCACACACCATCCGTTATTGCAATTATTCCTCTCAAGCATTTGTAACAACCCCATGATATCCAGATTTTACAGATCTTTATACAAGAAACAGGCTCAGAGAGGTTATAAAAGATATCCCAGACCACATAGCTAATACGTAGCTAGTTCAGTTCAGTTCAGTTGCTCAGTTGTGTCTGACTCTTTGTGACCCCATGGACTGCAGCACACCAGGATTCCCTGTCCATCACCAACTCCTGGAGCTTGCTCAAACTGTGTCCATTGAGTCGGTGATGCCATCTAACCATCTCATCCTCTGTCATCCCCTTCTCCTCCTGCCTTCAATCTTTCCCAGCATCAGGGTCTTTTCCAATGAGTCAGTTCTTCGCATCAGGTGGCCAAAGTATTGAAGTTTCAGCTTCAGCATCAGTCCTTCCAATGGATAGTCAGGATTGATTTCCTTTAGGATTGACTGGTTGGATCTCCTTGCAGTCCAACTGGCTCTCAAAGAGTCTTTTCCAACACCACAATTCAAAAGAATAATTTCTTTGGTGCTCAGCTTTTTTATAGTCCAACTCTCACATCCATACATGACTACTGGAAAAACCACAGCTTTGACTAGATGGATCTTTGTCGGCAACCTGGATTTAAAACCCAGGACTGTCTCATACAAAAGCCATGATCCTAATTGCTGTATCATTGTTGAAAACTTTTTCCCATACTGGATTTTGAAAGTACTCCTAAGATAGCATGAGTACTCTGCTGAAATCTTTCAGGTGGCCATCGGGGCCACCAGGCCTCCTCTCCTCCAGATCTGTCCTCCTTGCTGTGTATGAATGGAGGTCCCTGAATTGCCTGGAAAATCCCGTGGACGGAGGAGCCTGGTGGGCTGCAGTCCATAGGGTCACTAAGAGTCAGACATGACTGAGCAACTTCACTTTCAGTTTTCACTTCCATGCATTGGAGAAGGAAATGGCAACCCATTCCAGTGTTCTTTCCTGGAGAATCCCAGGGACGGGGGATCCTGGTGGGCTGCTGTCTATGGGGTCACACAGAGTCGGACACGACTGAAGTGACTTAGCAGCAGCAGCAGCAGAACTGCTCTGGGGGCAAGAACCAAATGGAGAAGGAACTTAGTTTTGTAGGATAAGGCCCTGCAATAGGTCTCTAGCCCTCATTTCAATTATGAAATCCAATTAGTACATTGGATTTTAAAGTCTGATGTAATCATTGCCTTCTCCCACACTGGTGGTTTTCGACGCAATGTCACACTCAACATTGCACTAAACTCAATTGCATTAATAAAGATTTCTCTGTATCCAGGCCCTAGAGGGGTACAGAATACGAGGCAAAGCTCATCCTCTCTGAGGAACACATCATCCATGCTCTTAGCTGATCCTTAAAACAATCCAGTGATGCAGATTGCGGGAAGCCACAGTGCAAAAGAAAAGTCCGGCAACACAACCACGAGACCACTCTTGCCTCAGTGCTAGTTACTACCCCGGTGACGACGTTCACGCCTCTTTCCTCATCTGACCCTAACAGCAGACCCGAGAGGTTGACGGTGAGGAACTTATTTCCGTGTTACGGAAGGGCAAACTGCAACAAAGTCCTGCTCTCACTAGTGTGAGGGGCCACCATGTTGATTAAACTCTGAATCCTCAAGTCAACACAATACAGTCTCCGGAATACCCCAAGTACCTGGCCATGTCCCATGTGAAAGGAGATTATCTGAGACTTTCAGACAGGGTTGAAGCTTGTCTCTAATCCTTGGGCAGAGGCTTTGCTGAACTGGCCCTAGACCTCAGCTGTACACGATTAACACAGAGAGCAAAGGGCTCCCAGGAAGCAGGCTTTATCTATCAGCTGTCTCCACCTCCCACCTTTTCCACCCCCACAAGTCACCCTGGACCAGTTGTATTCCCATACTCGTCCTGCCCCACTAACAACTTTGGAAAGACTCAGCCTAGATCACCCTGTGAGAGCACCCTGTCAGATCATGTACTTATTTCATAATCCCTAGAGCCCCAGGAAGATGGTCCAGGACCCCCCCGGCTGCACCTGTAGACACACAGATTCAGCAAAAGTAAGAGCATACCAGGTGTCCGAGGTCTCTGGTGGGGTTTAATGCCGTGCCTGACCAGGGTACGTTTTTGCCAAATGCTTCCTGAACAAATGAATGATTCTAGATAAGTAAACCTAGTAGCATCCACCTATAGAGAAGGCCTATAGAACAGAAAGATTGTGGAATTAGGTGGCCCGTTTTTGGGTCTGAGCTCTGCCATTAGCTAGCGATGTGGCCTTAGGAACATCACTTGATGTATCCAATCCTATTCTTTTGTACGTTGTGGGAGATTTGGACATTGGTGATTAGCAAGTTTCCTCCTAGCACTGGAACTCAGACATTTTGGAAAAGACAGGCAGAAAATAAATCTACGTTAACATCATGAGTGGAGCTTGAGCCTGGCTCCCTCCTTCCTCTTCTCATCAGTCAGATTTCTCCTCCATTCCCTGCTGACACCATTATCAACAGATCTACTGTGTTAGGAAAAGTAAGGGTAAGAGAAAGACGTGGAAGAGGAATGGGAGAAAGAGGAGGGAAGAGAATTTGCAAATTCCCTGTCCATCCTTCTTCGTCCCTTTATCCCCTTGGCAACCACACGTCTGATTTCTGTGTTGCAACAGCTGTCTCTTGATGCTTCCTCTGTGAAACAGAAAGGGGAAAATTAGAGAAGGAAAGGGGAAGATGGAAAGAAAAGAGGAGGAAAATTAAGTAAATGGCAGTGGTGGATGGTGGGCAGGAAAGTTTTGAGGTGGCAGTGAAATAATTTCTGCCTGCCTAAAAGTGGACTATGTATGAAATCCAAAACCCTCCCCCCACCTCCCACTCCCCATCGCCTTCCTCTCTGCCCCCAGCGGACCCCATGGTATCCTGGGAATGACGCTTTCTGTAGCTGCGGGGCCTGTTCCTCCAGGCTGACACCACACTGGGTGTCCCGTCTGTGGACAAGACTGCCATTTCAGCCTCCTTCTCTCTACCCACCCACAGAGGGGTCGCTTTGAGATGGAGTCGAGTGGTTCCCCACCCCCACTTGGGGCTAACTGAACTGTCAGTTCAGGAAGGAGGTTTTAGGGGATGGGGTGTCCCCTACCTGGGGCTAACCCTAGCCGGGGAGTTTGTTGATGACTTGAAGCTGAAGAGAGCAGCCTATGAGAAGGGAGAGGAAAATTCCCCTCCCTACTAGAAAGCGGCTTCACAGAGCTCACCAGCCCGTTGTTCTCTTGGGGTTTTTGTTTTGTTTTTTTCCCTTCGTGCACATTGGCTTTTAAATTGTACAAGCTGTTGCCTACCTTCATCTCTAGAAGCACTGAAACATGTTGGACTCAGAAAAGTAAGTGATGGTGAACCGGGGAATAATGGACGGAACGACAGAGGCAAGGTCTCCTGCTTTCCTTGGCGCTTGGAGGCCACGCCTCTCTGTGGACAAGCAGTGTGCCCACCACCGTCCAGCCTGCTCGCCTCTTCTTCCTCCTCCTCTCCCACACATGTGGAATGCGACAGTCTAACGCCTAAGACAATTTTAACAGTACGCGCTTCGAGATCCTGCACACCCCGCCCCCACCCCACGTTTTTCATTGTGGTAAAATACACATAACATTTACCACCGTAACCATTCTTAAGTGTGCACTTAATGGGATTGAGTATATTTATATTGTTGTGAAACCGCCACCACCATCCATCTACAGAAGTCTTTTCATCTTGCAAAACTGAAACTCTATAGCCAGTAAACAATAATTCTTCCTGCACGCCTCCCCCCAGCTCCAGCCGCCACCATTCTACTCTGTCTCTGTGATTTTGATTGCTCCAGGTACTTTGTATAAAGGGAATCATATTGTAGTTTTCCTATTGTATTTGGCTTATTTTACTTAAAATAACATCCTCAAAAGTTGCCCATGTTGTAGCCTGTATCTGTTCCTGCCTTTTTAGAGACTGAGCTCTTTTCCATTGTGTGTATACGTATGTTGTTTATCCATTTATCTGTTCATAAACATTTATGTTGTTTCCACCTTTTGGCTAGCGTGAATAATGCTGTTAGAACACAGGTGTAGAAATGACTTCTTCAAGGCTCTGCTTTGAGTTCTTTTGGATACATGCTCAGGAGTGGCGCTGCTGGGTTCTGTGGTGGTTCTATTTTTCATTTTCTAAGGAAGGGACTTCTAGACTGTTCTCCTCAGTGGCTGCATTCCCACTGGTAGTGCAGTGTTCCGATTTCCCCACATTCTCCTTGCTGCTGCTACTAAGTCACTTCAGTAGGGTCCGACTCTGTGCGACCCCATAGACGGCAACCCACCAGGCTCTGCCATCCCTGGGATCCTCCAGGCAAGAACACTGGAGTGGGTTGCCAGGTCCTTCTCCAGTGCATGAAAGTGAAAAGTCAAAATGAAGTCGCTCAGTCGTGTCCGACTCTTAGTGACCCCATGGACTGCAGCCCACCAGGCTCTTCCGTCCATGGGATTTTCCAGGCAAGAGTACTGGAGTGGGGTGCCATTGCCTTCTGCACATTCCCCTTAGTACTCGCTATTTTCTATTTTTGATAGTAGTCATCTTATTTTTAAAAAAAATTTTGGTCATGCCACATGGCATGTGGGATCTTAGTTCCCTGACCAGCAATTCAACCCATGCCCCCCGCAGTGGAAGTGTGGAGCCTTAACCGCTGGACTACCTGGGAAGTCCGATAATCGCCATTTTAATAATATGAGGTGGTGTTTTTAAAAGAGATGTCAAAACTAGGATTTCAGAATTCATAAATATAGAATAAAATATACCAAAAAGTGACTATTTAATTTAACAAATAATGAGTTTAACACACATACAAATAAAATAGCTGCTTATGTAGGTTCCTTCTGAGATGTCAAAGGAGAAAAGAGAGAAGGAGAGGTGGAAATAGAAAGAACGGGAGAAGAAAAATTAAGTAAAATGGGGGCAAGATGAGGTGAAAAGGTGGAAGGGCTTGAGGGCAGTCTGGAATGATGTTTTGGAATCAGAAGTCCATGGGCCCTCTGAATGTACATCAGCCCTCCCGCCTGTATGTCTTTGTTTCAGGGACATGGATTGCTTTTTGCTGTGGTTCTGTGTTGGGAGGGACACGAAGGTGAGCCAGCCACTGTTCCTTACTCTGGCCAGAAGGTCAGAAAAAGGGGGTGGAGATGAGGAGCATTCCTGGGCAGAAAGGCCAGCTTCCTCCAAGGCCAGCCGCTCCAGCACTTCAGTGTGGACACAGGTCAGAAGTAGGGCTGGGTGGGATTCAGCCTTGTGTTTCATGTACTTTTAAAGCCGCTTTTGAAGGGATGAAGTCATCTCGGTTCTTTCATTTCGGGGAAAGTGCCTGTGAGAAAGGGGGAGGAGGACAGAACTCCAGGAGGGGTTGCCCTGGTTCAACAGAGCTGCTGCCGCCCAGCAGCTGGGCTGTTGCCCTTTGCAAACCGATCAGCCAGGAACCCCTCCACCTCGTTCCCACAGGCCAGTCACCTCACAGTTTACGGATCTCAGGAGAGAGGACCCAAGTCCCTGTCCTCAGTCGCAGTCTCCAAGGTGCTGGTTTTCTGGGCAAACCCAGCCTTTCAGTGAACAGCAGCATTTTGCTTCTTTGGTCCCTGAACTGGGTCACACTTCCATGGAGTTCCATGACCCAGCCAGATGAATAGGAAGAAAATGAACAGAGCCGACTAACAGACACAGCATTGCTGGCGTCTCAATGGGAGTGTCACCTATTCATAAAGCAGGCAGGAAGTCTTTAATTAACCCTTTTTCCAGACACAAAATCCTGTGATAACATTTTATAATATTTGAATACATATTTTCAAAGAAAGTGATGAGGGAGCCCTGTTGTCTTTGTTATTAGAGTGCTAATTTCACACCACGTATATTTTAAACACACATGGGTATGTGTGTGCTCAGTCGCTCAGTTGTGTCTGACTCTTTGCAACCCCATGGATGATAGCCCGCTAGGCTCCTCTGTCCATGGAATTCTCCAGGCAAGAACACTGGAGTGGGTTGCCATTCCCTTCTCCAGGGGATCTTCCCAATCCAGGGAAAAAACCTGCGTCTCCTGTATTGCAGGTGGGTTCCTTACCACTGTGCTACCTGGAAAGCCCTAATTGTCATACAAGAACACAAACCCTGTACCTATAGAACAGAGGGCGGGGGAAATCCTTCTAGGAACTCTTCTTTCTCTTGTCCACTTTTATTCCGCAGTGACACATCCCTTTTGGGAAAATCCTGCCCTGGATTTTATTAGTCTTGAGTAGGCCTCACAAAATCCATTATGTGTCTCTCAACCCTGCTTTTCGAGTTGCCTCTCCATAAGGTGTGGACTAACGAGATGGCGGGGAAGCAGCTACCTTCACACTCGTAGAGGAGACTGCGCCCAAAGCCAGCCCCGTTCTTCGGAGACTCTTGGGACAGGCCTCCTCCCTCTGCTTGCCATGTACTCGCTGCCCTGAGCTTATCTTATAACTGTTTCAACTACAAGAATATACTCCCATAACTGGCATTAAAAGCGTGCGTGCACATATAGAAAGGGGAATATTGGTTTTGCTCCATCAGAAAAAGTCTGTTTTCTGCTTTTAAAAAAAGTCTCAAGATAACCATTATGTCATCTTAACAATAAAATTATTTAAAAATTTTTGTTAGAACACGTGCTAGTAACATCTTAGAACCGTATCCTGATTTTCACTTTACAAGGTACTGTCAGTATCATCTGGGTTGAGCCTCATTACAAACACTTTGAGAGAGGAATTGGCGTTCCCATTTGGCAGATGGGGGACTGCGGTTCTGGGTGGCTGACTGAGTTCCTCCAGGGATGACAGCTAGAAGCAATGATGTGGGACAAGGACTGCGTCTTCTCGTGCCCTCAGGTGCTCTTTCCCTTTGGCTCTGTTGTCTGTCACACACACACACACACAAACCACCGGACAAAGCGCTGCTGGAAAGACAGTGGGTCCGGCTCTCACAGTGTGAGAATAGTGGCCCCTCTGATTGGTACTGTCAAGTGTGATCAGTTTGGGCACTGGGCTGAGGCTGCCGGTGGGTCCTGGAGTATGCCTGAGCCTCCTCACAGTGGGGGCCCAGGAGCGCCTGCCTGGAGGACGGGTGTCGATTGTCTAACCCAGCCTCCACAAAGACGCCTCTTCCTAACTCATGCAAAGGTGTATGAACAGCTGGCCATGGCCCAGTGTCAGTGGTCAGAGCTCTCTCACAGGGTGGGAGGGGGTGTTTGTGTGCTGAGCCCTCCTAGCAGGCAGCAGATCCCACAAGCCAGAGAGAAGGATGTGGTAGCAGAGACTGGCCTCTGCAGCGTGAGAAACAGACATGCCTGCCCATGTCGGTGTGCCCGCCAGATTGCATGCTCTGCCCTGGGCTGAAGTGAGGCGCTGCGGGGGGAGCCTGGGCCTGAGGAGACCAGAGTTCTGGTCCCAGTTCTGCCACTGATCCCTTTCTGATTTATGTTTATGTTTCAGTTGACACAGTATTTTCACATAAGCAATCTCTGCTGAGCCCCACTGCAACCCTGTAGAGTTGGCCCCTGATGCTCACAGAGGTTCCGTGACTTGCTCGTTGTCCATAGCACTTGGGTCCCCAAGGCTAGGGCACTTGCCACCTCCCTGAATTGTCTCTCAAGAGCTGTGGTAATTCAGGCAAGTCCTGTGTCCCTTCTGAATTTGATTTCTCATAAGAAAAATGAGGGGGTTGAGGCAAGAATCAAACCAGTTTCTTGATCTTGCTGTGATCAAAACATGTTTTCTTTCCACTGACTTTTCCATGTTGCTCATTTCTTTGGCCGACAAATGCTTCTTCTCTTGTTATCTCTCGGGAGCAGCTGAGCTGAGGTTATCTGCCCCTCAGAGCATGGTGGTGTGTTCTTGAAGGGGTCCGGGGGTCAGCGTGGACAGGGAGGCAAGGGGAAGGAGGCTCTTGGAAGGTGGCCAACTGCAAATCCTGTCCCTCCCCCAACTCCAGCACCCCCATCATTTTCTTTTTGGCTAAAGTCCTGGTGTTCAACCTCCTTGTCAGCGTGCGGCTTCTTTCCCCCATGCCCACCCTACAGCCATACTGGTCTCCTCTGGGGCTCAGCCAGAGGGATGAAGAGAGCAAAGCTCATGTTGTTCTTGGTGGGAAATAGTTAAACCCTACCCAGAGTGTATGTGGGGATTTAGGGCTGGAGGCAGGACAGAAAGGAGATCTGTCCTTTCTTGAGGACAGACAGAAAGAAGGTCTGTCCTGAGCTCTGGCCCTCACACTCCCCACGCCTGCTGGGGTTTCAACTGCTGAGGATAACGTGCTAGGCCGAGAATATTCCCCAACAAGAACCTGGCACTCAGACCCCTCTGCCTGCCAGTGCTTCAAGAGTAAGATGGGGGCCCTGATTTGGAGGTGCTCACAGGAGATCATTTTCTTGAGTCTCCAACAATCTAAGGCCGGGGCTGAGCTGTTAATCAGTCTACTAGCTGTGGGGCTTCTACTCTGAAACGTCTGGTGAGGAGTGGCAGGCGGGAAGGGGCAGGGCCACGAATACCCTCCTGGGCTCCTGACCTCCGCTGTCCTGTGCCCCAGGCCATCTGCAGATCTGCTCAGGCAGGGATGTCCTCTCCTCTGTTTTCCTAAAGTGGCAATGGTAGGAATTATATGTAGGACATGCCTTCAGTTGCTCTGGCCAGAGGGCTCCAGCTGGCACCTCCTCCTCCAGGACCTCCACCGCTGGGATTCCTGAGGGGGAGGGACAAGGATGGGGCTGCTGAGAGCCAGGAGCCCTGCCCACCCCTGAGACTGAAGTGGAGCCTTAAGGAATCCCCATGCCCATAGGCAGCACTTGGGAAAGGGAGAAGTCAGTGGGAGGAGAAGGGGAGGGTTGGGCAGGTGGTGTCTGAATGATGATCAGAGGTAAAAGAATGAGACTCCTGAAGACTGAGTTAATCTCAGAGAAACAGGAAAAAAATTAAAGTGGGTCACTGGCTTCTGTGCCAGAGCCTGAGGAATGGTGGCAGGGAGGGCTGTGGCTGCATCACGCTGACCGGTGCGTCCCTGCCTCTGCCCCACTCCTCCTTGCAGTCCTGACCTCCCTGCCCCTCAGGCAGAGCTGGGCCTGTGGTCCTCCGCCCCCAGCCCTGCCTCAGCCTGGGTGTGGGCGATCTAGGGCGGAGGGACACTTGCTGCCTCTGTTTGAGAGACCTCTGATTGTTGCTTCAACCAGTCCAGTGGGCAAACCATTTCTCACATCCCTCAAGAAGTGGCTGAGGTCCCCTCTGGGCTGGAGGAGGAAAGGGGATTGGCACCTCTTCTCGGACAGTTCATGCCCCAAAGTCTTAGCCAAGGGGCACTGCTGAAAAGTGCTGGGCAGATGCAAAATACTTTCAGTGTCATTATCATCGCCAAGACGGGGTACCTGGTGCACCGCGCCCCCGGCTGGCCTCCAGAAGCAGGTGCCACACTGCAGGTAAAGTGGGCCTCACCCCTCACAGAATAACACGTTCCTCCACCTATCGCTGTGTGACTTCGGGCAGATAACATAATGACCCTGAGCATCTGCCTCCTGTCTGTAAAATGGGGAGAGTATGCTCCCTCTCCCTGGGCAGGCTCTGAGGATTAAATGAGATACACTTTATAACCAGTGTGGGGAAAAACATAGGAAATAGTAATGGACACCCTGGTGGGGAAAAACTAGCATGAATGCTGTAAAGGGCATGCAGACATCAAAGGTTGGTGGGAAAGCAGGGTAGGAGGCAGAGGGTAACGATTCATAGGGTCTGGACAGCAAATCCCAGAGCAGGGCTGGATCTTCTTCACTGGATACTGTAATGCATAAGCTAAAGGTGTTAGAGTGTTGGTTAGCTGCTCTGTGAGCACAGCCATCAGCATGGGGAGTGGGCTGGGGGGTGGATATTAGATCAGATCGTGCAGCTCAGAAAGGGCCCAGACCAGGGCCCACCCCAGGCCCCTCCCTCCTGCCACCACCCCTCTCCCCTCCCAGGGTCCTTCCCCGTACAAGAGGCACAAGGCATTTTGGACTTGAGTCCAGAAGGATCCCTTAAAGTCGCTCCAGTCCTCCGCGGTGCTGGGAGGCCTGAGGCCCAGGTCGCCTTGCTGCTTCCGTAGCAGCTGGGTTTCCTCTGTCGTCTGTCAGCCCTCCGTGCTCTTAAAGGTCAGCACCTGGCCCCAGTCTGCAGGGGCTTTGCTTCTGGGGAGGGCAAGAGATTGGAGAGGGATGTGGGCAGAGGAGGGCAGGAAGGGAACGCCAACCCACTGTTTGGGTGCCAGCCCATTGCACACTCACAGAGAAAAGAGGCTCACTCCACCTGGCCCACAGCAGTGAGGAGAGCTTCAAAACAAAATCTAGGTAAAACTGGAAAGTCAGTGTCTGGATGGGGTCAGGTGTTGGTAGGGTAGACCCACCTGCCTTCTTTCTTTATCACCAGTACCTGCAGGAGCTCAGCATTTCATGAGCAGTGGGGAGACCATATGAGCTTGGGGCTTTGGATTCTGAAAGGTCAAGAGAGAGAGGAGATGTCATTTTGACTCCTTCATCCCAGAATGGTGGGGAACAGAGCTGTCCCTAGTGGGGCGGGGATGGGGGTTTGAGACCATCCTCAGGTCGGAGGACTTTTCAGGGGACAGCCTCTTCAGGGCCTAAGCCGCCCTCCAAGAGTTGTCCAGAGGGTGAATAGAGCAGGACCCCAGAGCAGGGGTGGTGTAGGGCAGGTTGCTTAGTCAAGATTCACACCCAGTGATTTTTGCCAAAGGCCGAAATCAATTTCAGTGCAGGCCTCGGGCCCTTCTCAGCACCCGGCACAGGCTTTTTCTCTACCTGCCCTGTGCCTCAGTGTCCCCTGTGAAATGGGCAAGCAAGATTTCTTTATGAGTTTCTTGGGGCTAAATGGAGTGATGATTTTATGATTCCCCTCTGCTTTCCCTGGAGACACTTGGGACAATGGTGCAATTTACAATGTGTCTCCATCTGGAGTACTAAGTATTAGTCAATTCAATAAGCTATTTCTTAAGCCCCTGATGGTTCAGAGGGTAAAGCGTCTGTCTGCAATGCAGGAGACCTGGGTTCAATCCCTGGGTCAGGAAGATCCCCTGGAGAAGGAAATGGCAACCCACTCCAGTACTATTGCCTGGAAAATCCCATGGACGGAGAAGCCTAGTAGGCTACAGTCCATGGGGTCATAAAGAGTCGGACACAACTGAGTGACTTCACTTCACTTTCACTTAAGCCCCTAATGCACAGAACTGGATTGCATCATGAACTTCCTGCATCTGTTCTCAGGAAATTTGGGACTTCTTTGGTGGTCCAGTGGTTAAGACCCTGCACTTCCAAGGCAGGGATGCAGGTTTGAATCCTGGTTAGGGAACTAAGATCCTACATGCCTCAATGTGTGGCCAAAAGGAAAGTAAGTGTTTCAAAAATAAATAAGACTTTCCACACAAAATAATCAGAGCAGGAATTCTAATTTTTTCTTTCAATTTCAACCTGTATTTGATGGCACTAAACTGTGCGTTCCCCATGGGCTCTCAAAAATCCTACCCTCACCCTACTCCCAACTTTCTCCCCTGAGAGAAAGAGAAAGCTTAGTGTGTGTGTGTTGGTCACTCAGTCGTGTCCAACTCTTTGGCTCCTCTGTCCATGGAATTCTCCAGGCAAGAATCCTGGAGTGGGTTGCCATTCCCTTCTCCAGGGGATCTTCCTGTCCCACGGATCAAACCTGTGTCTCCTGCATTGCAGGCAGATTCTTTACTGTCTAAGCCACAAGTTCATCATAGCAGGGAATCTGTTTGGGCCAAAAACCAGAAAGGGCCACTGAACCTACCAAGGGCATCCATAAACCAATCTGAGATCAGAGTGGAAGCTGAACCCAAGACCAGCAGAGTCCCTGTCCCCCAACCCCTAACCCCAGCACGTCTCACACAGGCAAAGAGAAGCTGGTGGCCAAGGCAGAGGATGGCCTGAGTGGATCTGAAAGACAGAAAGCAGCCAGGAAAGGGCTTTTCACCATTTTAGACCCAAAGGAGGCGAAGTCAGAGCACCAAGATGTCCTGTTCTTTTTTTATAGAACCACTTTAAGAGAAAACTTTAGGAGAGCAGACAAATGAAAATAATTTTAACAAAGGTATAGCTTTGACTACACTTAAAATTTTGTAATGCTGCTGCTAAGTCGTTTCAGTTGTGTCCGACTCTGTGCGACCAGATGGACAGCAGCCCACCAGGCTCCCCCATCCCTGGGATTTTCCAGGCAAGAACACCAGAGTGGGTTGTCATTTTCCTCTCCAATGCATGAAAGTGAAAAGTGAAAGTGAAGTCGCTCAGTCGTGTCCAACCCTCAGCGACCCCATGGACTGCAGCCCTCCAGGCTCCTCCGTCCATGGGAAAATTTTGTAATAGATGTAAGTTATTTCCAAGGTTTTGTATTCTATTATACATAACAAGGGAGAAGGCAATGGCATCCCACTCTAGTATTCCTGCCTGGAAGATCCCATGGATGGAGGAGCCTGGTGGGCTGCAGTCCACGGGGTTGCTAAGAGTCAGACACGACTGAGTGACTTTACTTTCACTTTTCACTTTCATGCATTGGAGAAGGAAATGGCAACCCACTCCAGTGGTCTTGCCTGGAGAATCCCAGGGACAGGGGAGCCTTGTGGGCTGCCATCTATGGGGTCACACAGAGTCGGACACGACTGAAGTGACTTAGCAGCAGCAGCAGTAGTCACCATCTGCGGTGATTTTGGAGCCCAAAAAAATACAGTCTCTCTGTTTCCATTGTTGCCCCATCTATTTCCCATAAAGTGATGGGACCGGATGCCATGATCTTTGTTTTCTGAATGTTGACCTTTAAGCCAACTTTTTCACTCTCCTCTTTCACTTTCATCAAGAGGCTCTTTAGTTCTTCTTCACTTTCTGCCATTAGTGTGGTGTCATCTGTGTAACTGGGATTATTGATATTTCTCCCGGCAATCTTGATTCCAGCTTGTGCTTCATCCAGCCCAGCATTTCTCATGATGTACTCTGCATATAAGTTAAGTAAGCAGGGTGACAATATACAGCCTTAATGTACTTCTTCCCCGATTTGGAACCAGTCTGTTGTTCAATGTCCAGTTCTAACTGTTGCTTCTTGACCTGCATACAGATTTCTCAGGAAATAGGTCAGGTGGTCTGGTATTCCCATCTCGTGAAGAATTTTCCACAGTTTGTTGTGATCCACACAGTCAAAGTCTTTGGTGTAATCAGTAAAGCAGAAGTAGATGTTTTTCTGGAACTCTTGCTTTTTCGATGATCCAGTGGATATTGGGAATTTAATCTCTGGTTCCTCTGCCTTTTCTAAATCCAACTTGAACATCTGGAAGTTCATGGTTCATGTACTGTTGAAGACTGGCTTGGAGAATTTTAAGCATTACTTTGCTAGGGTGTGAGATGAGTGCAATTGTGTGGTTGTTTGAACATTCTTTGGCATTGCCTTTCTTTGGGATTGGAATGAAAACTGACCTTTTCCAGTCCTGTGGCCATTGCTGAGTTTTCCAGATTTGCTGGCATATTGAGTGCAGCACTTTCACAGCATCATCTTTTAGAATTTGAAATAGCTCAAGTGGAATTCCATCACCTCCAGTAGCTTTGTTTGTAGTGATGCTTCCTAAGGCCCACTAGACTTTGCATTCCAGGATGTCTGGCTCTACGTGAGTGATCATACCATCATGGTTATCTGGGTCATGAAGAGCTTTTTGTATAGTTCTTCTGTGTATTTTTGCCACTTCTTCTTAACATTTTCTGCTTCTGTTAGGTCCATACAATTTCTGTCCTTTATTGTGCTCATCTCTGCATGAAATATTCCCTTGGTATCTCTAATTTTCTTGCAGAGATCTCTAGTCTTTCCCATTTTATTGTTTTCCTCTATTTCTTTGCATTGATCGCTGAGGAAGGCTTTCTTATCTCTCCTTGCCATTCTTTGGAACTCTGCATTCAAATGGGAATATCTTTCCTTTTCTCCTTTGCCTTTAGATTCTCTTCTTTTCTCAGCTATTTGTAAGGCCTCCTCAGACAACCATTTTGCTTTTTTGAATTTCTTTTCTTGGGGATGGTCTTGATCACTGCCTCTTGTACAGTGTCATGAACCTCCCTCCAAAGTTCTTCAAGCACTCTCTATCAGAGCTAATCCTTGAATCTATTTCTCACTTCCACTGTATAATCATAAGGGATTTGATTTAGGTCATACCTGAATGGTCTAGTGGTTTTCCCTCCTTCCTTCATTTTAAGTCTGTATTTGGCAATAAGCATGGGGCCATGTCAACTCTTTCTCCAGCCGAATTAACCCTATTTTCTTTACTTTTTATTCCACTTTCCAAGCTGTTTCTCAGTGTCCTGACCCTACCAAAGCTTCTCCAGTTCTTCTCCATTTGGCACATGTTGAGAAGTTCTAAACCAAATACCGAATGTTCAGAGAAAAGTGAGAACTGTGTTTCTTTTACTCCAGGGCAGGATTGTGTCTTAACCACAGGACTACTCTGACAAGTCATCTTTACCTGGCCCAGGTGTATTCTCTTTTCAGATCCATTGGATGTCTGCCTATTTGGATCTCAGCCTGGGGTGGGACTGGGGTAGCAGACCATGGGGCATAGGCCACTGAGAAAATGGTTCAGCCAGTTTAGTTTTTGGACTCTGAGTAACCCTAGCTCAGCATGGAGCTAGGTGTTTTAGTTTGGGGCATGGGAGACAACAGAGGAGTAGAAAATGTGGCTCCATAGTCAAGAAGCTCACACCCAAATGGGTAATCAAGACACAGGGTCGAGAGCAATAAAGAATGTAGTCATGAGAAACTGGTTGGTGTAGGGAAAAATGGGCATTTGCAGGAGGAACTCAGGCAACCTTGACTGATGGGTAGAACCTGGATGCTTGCATTGACAGGAGGAGGGCTCCCAGGTGAGGGATCAGCTGTGGTCCAGACACAGAGAGGGCTGGGGTCAGTGAGGCCCCAGAAAGGCAGAACTTAGGTGGGAGTGATATGGGCAGGGGACACAGGCGGAAAGTTAAGTGACCAAAGTATGAGACACTGAAGCCACACGGTGGGAGGGGAGGTTTGCAATGTGATGCAAAAGCAAACCGGAACTTCTAGGCGGTTTTCAAAGGAGGGGGGAGGGGGGCATGACCACCACTGGGCTGCAGCCTGCGGATCAAGGCGGATGTGTCATGTCATGTAATTGCCACCGTCTTGTGGTCACAGAATCATGGTCATGGAAACTAGATCGGCAGGTCTAGCGGAGCCTTTGAGTTTATCGAGACTGACCACCTTTTCTTTTGATTTCTTTCTGGTTTGGTTTTCATTCCAGTTACTGTCCCTCCCCCACCATTTTCAAAGTCATACACATTTTATTTAGAAAATGTTTAAAGTACAGAGAAGAGTAAAGAAACAGCCAAACCCTAGTTATCCCCCATCTCTGTAGGGGAACCACTGTTACTTGGGTCACTGATTTCCCCCCAATCTTTGTTTTTACGCACTGGCTTTCTTCCATGCTTGATATTGAATAGTATAAATACCACAATTGTCCATTAGTCCTGTGGGTTTGAATATTTTTAGTGACAGTGTATTTTAAACCCTTTTAATGACCAGGACCTCATTACATCTTTAAGCACACTGGATCTTTTGAAAATACAGATGGCTTTAAAATTTTTTTTTTTATTTATGAAGTATTACATGCTTACCTGGATAATCTGCAAAACATAGAAGTGTAAAAACTTACACCATTCATAATCCTATTGTCCAGAAATCACCTAATCCGTTGTTGATATTTTGTGAGTTTTTTTTCTAGTTTTCTTTCAAAATAATGTGCATCTTAAAAACAAAATTGGAATTACATCACATACAATTTTAATCCCGCTGTACCATATCATACAAGTTTCCATTTTTGCCAGTTGTTAACATCATGTTAACCTAACACTTACTGAGTACTAAGCAGGCAACAGACCATCCCGAGCATTTTATGTATACTCACTCATTTTAATCTTCACAACAGCTCTTGAAGATAAGTACTATTTTTCGTTCCCATTTCACAGAGAAGACAACTGAGGCATGGAAGGTGGGATTTGAAGCTGGACGTTTTGACTCCAGAGCCAGCATTCCTACCCACCCTATGGCCTCTCCCACCAGTTCTCAGTGAAGTTTTTTTCACTGATCTGAAGTACACACACACACGCTTGCACGCTGAAGCTCTTTTCCATGAGACAAACCTTCAAATATTGAAAACATCTCTGAGATCCCCACTGAGGTCTTGCCTTTGCCAGGCTTAACAGCTCCATCTCAGCCATTCTTCATGGCTCCAAGGCCCTTCACCGGGCTGCCTTTCACTCGGGCAGGGCCAAGTTTCTCTGTGTCCCTTTGGACAGATGGAAACCAAAGCACGGTGTGGGGCGACCTGCTCAGGGCCAGTCGCAGCAGCCTCTCTGCCCGTGTGTGCTGAACCCAGGATGCCCGCCAGTGTAGCCAGAAACTCAGCGGCTTTTACATATAACACCTGAACTTCAGCAAGCCCCTCACAACGCCATGGCCTGGCTGGTCAAACCTTCTGATTCTTTGCCTGGTCCTGCAGAGCACAGCCCGGAAAAAAGGTGTTTAGGAATTTCCAGGGGCCTTCATGCGGCTGGACTGAGAACTTCCAGGACGGCCTGGATCAGGGTGTGGCTGGCCTGGCTCTGTGAGGTGGGAGGGGAGGCCAGCTGTGTGGCCGCAGGGCTGGTGGCTGTCCCCGTGGCATCTGTGGTGTCTAGCTGGCTTCCCAGGTTTACACTGTGATTTCCCAAGAAGTCACCAGCAGTCACAAGAGCCAGTCTGCGAGAGTCTGCATGGGTGCCAGGGGCAGCATGGAAGGGTCATTCTGGCTGAGCACTGCCACGGCACAGCTGGCACGTGTAGGAGCCCCCGCACCCATTCCCTGGGTCTGTCTGAGAACAAGCGAGGCAGCTTTGTTTGCCTGTCAGCTGGCACTGACCACTTGAGGTTGGGCTCAGAACAGGTTCCACGTAAAACTGCCCAAGATCATGGACTTTGTCCTTAACACCTTAGTCCTTGTCCTTAACGCCCTCTGGGAGGCCCCTGATTTGATTTCGCTCAGGGTCCTGCAAGAGGAGGGAGAGTAACGCAATGAGCAGTTCATAGTAAGGCATCCTTAGTGCACGGAAGCTCACTGCGTTACTCCTCTCAGGGTCACTTCCACCGAACAGAGACCTTTCGGAGACCCACATGCCTTCATCTGAAGACACTTTCCAAGAGGGGACTTACTGCTGTCCCTCAAGTTATAACTGGGTGGCCGGCGGCCTCTTCATCTTTGCACATTAAGAACAAACACAGAAATCTGGCACTGATCCTTCATATCCTTGCGCTTTGATTTCCCCATCTGTGAGATGAAGATAGTAACAGTACACCCCTGACAGGCCTTGATGAGTATTAAATGAGATGATGCATGCAAAGCTCTTAGAATTAAAGCTGGACCATAGTTAGCCTTCAATATATTTCATTCTTATACTACTGTGAGTTAATTTGATTATACAGCAGCTTCACATGTATTATGCCATTTTATCCTTATGACAACCCTCTGAATTTAGTTATTTTGCTCTGATTTTATAGGTAGAGGAAGGAAATTGAGGGATTAGGTATGCAGTTAAGTAGAGTGGAGCAGAGCCAAATACTCCCTGAAAGGGTTGCTTTTTTCCCCTGCTTGGCAGGGGTTCAGGGTGTTCAAAGGCCTAGCCCTTGGCCTGGAACCCTGGAGGCACAGAGAAGCTCCAGAATCAGAGCCCACCTTGGAAAGCTCACCAGAATCTCAAAGTCCAGCAGCCTGGGAGGCATGCCATTTCAACCCATTATGTTATATTCACCTCTGAAGCTTCACTTCTAACCAGATCCCTGACTTCTGAAGGGGGAAACCAGGGTAGCTCTTTCTGTTCCAAACACACGTAAACACAGAGAAAATAATATACCAGACTGTATGTACATATTTCAGTATGTATCTCTAAAAGTTAGGGACTTTCTAAAAAGGTAACTACAATACCATTATCCCACCTACACAATTTACTATCAATCCCTTAAGACTGTCAAATATATGGTCAGGGTTTACATTTCTCCAATCTGCTTTTTTTTCCTTTTTCAACATAACAGTGTGTTTGAATGAGAACCTAACTGGCTTACATGCTGCTTCATCTCTTGTATATCTATACTTTCCTTCCCCACACCCCACCCTCCTCCCAACCCTCTTTATTTCCTTGAATTTTCTTGTTGAGGAAGCTGGCTGTTTATCCCATAGTTTTCCACAGTATGGATTTCGCTGACTGCATCCCTGTGGTGTTGTGTTCTTGCCTCACGTACTATTTAAACTGGCAGCTGGATTTGGAGGCTTGATGGGATTCAGGTTTGGTGTTGTAGCACGTATACTTCAAGGTGCTTTGGTGTATTTCCTCAGGAGACTCATGATGTCCCTTTTGGTGACATGAGAAGACATTGATGATCACTGCTTAGTTTTAGAGCTGCTATTTCACTAGAAGTTAGCTCTTCTTTCATCTATTTAGTGGAACATTTCTATAAAGTCCTCACTAACTATTTGGTTACCCTTATAAATACACAGAATGAATGCTTATTTTCACTGATTTGTTATCTTTGCATAAAATGATAGATACAAAGTTTTATGATCGAATTCAAAATAACCCCAGGAGGGGAGAATAGGTAAGCATATAGAAGAGCCATGGGCTGAGCATTTTTGGTCAAATGATAGGTGTACAGAGGCTCATTCCACTACTCTATTTTCCTGTGTGTTTGAGACATTTTGTAAGCAAAAGTATGGGGTTTTTAAGTAAAAAATATTAAGTAAAGCCTCGGTGCCCAAGCACCCTGCAAAGGAAAGCAGTGGATGTCTTGGTGTTTCTAGCGTCGTGATGAGTGCATGGACTTAAACATATTTACAAGTTCTAATCCATTGCAGTCATTTTGTTATGGATGTTTAAGTGGTTCTGTTGTTGGCCAGGGGAACCTCTTCAGGTTGGCCTCAGAGTTCTTCTTGACTCAAGTCCAGTACTCTGACATCATCCACAATATTGACGTTGTGAGTCCTGTTTGAGTTGTGAGTCCAGACCTGGGACGTATTTCCACGGTTGGGCTCTGTCTTTCCCTAAGAGTCTTTTTTGTGCCTGGCCACTGTATCCAAAAGAGATGTCTCTTTTGGACTCTGTAGCCAGGAACAGAATTTTCCTCTATACAACAAGCAAGTGTCACTTTGCCACCCTCTACCCCCGTTGCCGCTGCACCCCCACCCCCACCCAAGCAGGTGTCTCAGCGATGCGTTGATCGTGCTGGCGGGTGGGTGGAGGGGAAAGAGATTAAAATCTGACTTTAAAGGCCCAGGCAGTAACTTGCTTGAGGCTGGCTCCCCCTCCCCAGCATTTGCCCCACCCCCAGACTCAGAACCAGAGAGAAGGAAAGGAGGGCAGTGAGAGTGTTTGGTATCTCTATTTATCTATCTATATTTAGGCAGATTTATCTCGAAAGTAAATCAGAGAGGAACATTTAGGGAGGAGGTAGTGGGGTACCTCCGGTTTACATAGCTTTATCTAATCTGCCAAGGGTCGGGGGCAGGGCCTGTGTAGAGCAGGCAGAGCCCTCCAGAGACCAGCGTAAAATGAAAAGGGCACAGAACACTAAAGGGGAATTGACCGAGGTAGGCTTTCGGATACGCAAAGTGCCACCAAGTAGAAGACAGTACGCACAGGTGAACCTCCAAGGGCAGAACCAGACCTTGAAGGTCGGTGTCACAAGGAGGCTGGTGACCAACAGAACCACCCAGTAATAGAATGCCACGTGAAGCAGGGAGAGTTCCCAGGGAGAGTTCCAAAAGGTCTAGACAATCTCCAGTCAGGAATGTTTTGGGGGTTCTTGTCTGATGGCTGAGTCCACACCCAAAGGGAGAACATGGAGTTGCTTGTGGCAGAGGAAAGAAAGACCCAGGGCTCACAGTGGACACACCAACTGTATGAACTCGGACAGTTCCCCACCCCCACTTTTTACACGGTGGGGATAACAGTCATTCCTCATCCTCAAGGGGGGTTAAAGGAGAAGTAAGCTGAGAAACTCTGGGGATTCCTGGAGGTATGACAGAATGACCCTCACATCTGCTGGGAAGCCGAAACTAGACAAGAAGCAACTGCATTTGTTTTCAAAACAATATCCAGGTTGAAACTGCTCTCAGACAGAAGTTGCATGATAGAAAGACCCAGAGTGACTAGCCTAGGGAGGAAGAAGCCAGGCTTCTCCTGGGGGTAGTGGGTGGAGGCTCCCGGGGAGGCTGGTCATTTCAGAGGGCAGAACTACCCGGAGACTCTATTAGCGAGTCTGATATGGAAATATTGTGTTTCAAGTAGAGGTCTCAGAATAGATTTCTCTGTAAGACTATGGGTGTGTGTGTATGTGTGTGCAACTTAAAAAAACAACAGCCTGTGGCAGATTCATTTTGATATTTGGAAAAACTAATACAATTATGTAAAGTTTAAAAATAAAATAAAATTTAAAAGAAAAAAAAAAAAAGAAAACAACTTAAGAAAACACCTGAGGAATCCAACTTTGCAAGCTTGATCTATAGAGTATTTGGACTGTAGGCTAAAGGCCTCACAGGCAGACTTGCCAGGGAGGCCAGACAGCAGGGTCCAGAGACGAGGGTTTGTAAGTATCAATATGTGTCCACAACCCTGTGTGCCAGGCTGCACAGGGCGTGAACCAGGCCAGTAGGACAGGGAAGTTTTAGCCTAGGGGGCCACCGAGCCTACCTAGCAGCTGTAGTATATGGGAGCGGCATGATGAGACACGAGATGGGCAGCAGTCTCATTTACAAATATGTATTTAAAACATTTCCTACACACACCTCTGCCGCCTTTGATTTTTAATGTAAAAAATGACGAATTAAATATAAAAGTTAATTTGGAGTGAATAAGAGTAAAATTGTGAGGACCCAATTTTAATGGCGGCAAAATCCTAGTAGAAGTACAGTTGCATCTTTTCTAATCCGGATGTAAAACAGTGATCTTGGCTATATTGTTACTGCCTCCTTTATATAAGTCCACAATTTTTCCTTAATTTTGCTGCATCTCAACAGATGCAAGTCAGTTTTGTTAGACTTGCTTTTCGCCTTGTATACACACTGAGTGTATAATGCGTACAGCCACACTTAGTAAGAGGTATAATTCTGCCAACCTGAGCTGCTGCGTAGAATACTTCCTAAGTTTTTTATTGTGAGTGTTTCTCAGAATAGCATTGAAAATAGTACTTTCAGGAAAATATAAGTGAAAATATATTTGACCTCAAAATGAGGAAATCTTTTCTAAGCATATGACTAAAAGCAAAAAAATTGGTGATTTAAATTGCAATTTATATGTGTGAAAGACACAAGATGAAAAGTAGATGACAAAGTGGAAAAATATTTGTAATGAGTATCATGGGAAAACTGTGACTATCCCCAGTATGTGACATACTTTTTGAAACAAATCAAGAAACCCCAGCAGCTAAGATGGTAAAGAATCTGCCTGCAATGTGGGAGACCTGGATTCAGTCCCTTGGTTGGGAAGACCCCCCTGGAGAAGGGAATGGCAACCCATTCTAGTATTCTTGCCTGGAGAATTCCATGGACAGAGAAGCCTGGCGGGCCACAGTCCATGGGGTTGCAGAGTCGGACACGACTGAGCGGCTAACACGAAAGAAAGCACATCGGAAAAAAACAAAAGCAAGCAAGCAAAAGTCATCATCTCACAAGTCATAAAATGAGAGGCACACACAAAGAAAATGCATGAAAAGATATTCAACATTACTAATAATCAAAGAAATGCAGAATGTAAAATTAGAGTTGGTTTTTTCCTTACGGGTAGGCTGTTTCGGTTTTTGTTTGCTTAATGATAATACCCAGGGTCGGTGAGACTACAATAAATTGAAGCCTTTCAAAAACTGCTCAGGGTAAACTCTCACCATCTTGCTGAAAAGTAATTCAATCCTAAGTTTAAAGAGCTCCAAAAAATGTATTCTTGTTGTCTGCATTTTCCTGTGTCTTAATTTATTTCTTAAGATGTAATCAGAGGAATTTTTATTTATTTATTTATCATCTACAACACTATTTATAATACATATCAACAATAACCTAATTTCTAATAATAGGCAGAGTGGCTAAATAATTGTATATAGCAAAAATAGTAAAAAAAAAAAAAAAAAAAACTAAAAACATAATCCTAAGTAGAATCAAACAAAACCCCTAAGGTTTTGAAAAAATACCTTAGAATAAGCCTTTAAAAATATTGCAATATGTTAACAGTGATTATGTTTGAGTGATAGAGTGATGGGTAATTTTTATTTTCTTTTTCATCCTATTCTATATTTTCTAATTTTCCTATACTTAACATTTCTACTCCTGTTACCAGAAAAGTTATAAAGAATATAAAAATAAATATTTCACTTTTGAATTGAAAAATCAAATTCATCCTAACACTTACTCAATTACCAGAGAAAGAGCAGGTTTGGGGCACAAGGTCCTATTAGAGCTGAACTAACTGTTCATTAGATCTCCAAATGGATGTTCAAGTCTGGATTTCAGGGGAGAGTCAGTGTTACAGATACAAATGCTCGAGTCAACAGCACATGGGTGGGATTTTAATGCCCTGAGAATGAATGATAAGATCACAAAAGGAGTGAGTTTAAGCAGATTAGAGAAGACCCTTATTCTCTCCAAGACATCTGGGAGGCATCAGCAAAAGCAGCAGTGCCCCGGTGACCACCACGGTGCCCACAGCAGGCTCTTAGAAACGTTTCTGCAATGACTAGGAACAAGCAAATGAACTCCAGGGACTGATTTATTCTAAAACCTCACATCATTTGCCTGTACCCTTTCCTTCACCTCCCTCGTTTTTCAGGCCCACTTCTCCAGTAATGGCATCATTCTTGAGAATAAAATTATGTTTGGCTAACAAAAAAACGCCAGATTAAAAAACGCTGATACAATGCTGAGGACCATCTTAATTGTGTCATCATCAACAGTAGCCACTTCAGCACTCTGGGAAGTCAGCCAGTACTGGAGGCCAGACTGAGAGTCGATCCCCTTCTTCAGTGAATCCTCTTGAGTAAATGTGCAACTGAATTGTACAACTGAAAATCGTATGTCTCCATTTTCCAATTAAACAGATTAGTCTGATGGGCCTTTGTTTAGAGCCAGCACATTTGGATTATTCAAGTGGATTCAACTCTGCAAATGAATAAATCCTGCTTGCCAATTTAAAAAGAGATTTATTTTAAAAGCAGATCACTTATTTCTAGTTTTAGAAACTTCCGTTTTTGAGTGCAGTTTACTTCCTTTATGTGCTTGAGAGAGAGGCTTCCTTCCACTGCTTGGAAGAAAGAGAATATTTTATTTTTAATCCCCGTCATTCACAGTGGATCAGTGAAGTGAAGGAGCTCTGTCTAGGAGAGACCAGTTGACCAGGAATGAGGGTATTAGCTGTTACAGATTTGTTGGTTACAATAAGCAGAACGCAGGGCTTCCTAGGTGGTGCAATGGTGAAGAATCTGCCTGCTAATGCAGGAGATGCACGATACGTGGGTTTGATCTTTAAATTGGGAAGATCCCCTGAAGTAGGAAATGGCAACCCACTCCAGTATTCTTGCCTGGAAAATTCCATGAACAGAGGAACCTGGCGGACTACGGTCGACAGGGTTGCAAAAGGTGGACACAACTGTCATGTCAGGGCTGGCAGGGGAGGTGGGAGGTGAGAAGAGGTTGGAAGTGAAGTGATGGTTGCTCCTTGTGACCCCACAGACTGCAGCCTACGAAGCTCCTCTGTCCATAGAATTCTCCAGGCAAGAATACTGGAGTGAGTGGCCATTCCCTTCTTCCCGACCTAGGGAGTGAACCCAGATTTCCTGTATTGCAGGCAAATGCTTTACCATTGTGCCAAATGGGTTGCCCTGGGAAGAGAGGAGGGCTCCGTAACCTCGGTTTTTCCTGCTTGGGAGCAGGGTAGTGAGGGTGGAAAGATCACCCATTTCCCTCGTGTGAGCCCAGCGACGTGTGTTCACTGTGTAATTCGCTTGACTTAATTGAAGGAAAGCAGATCTGAGACAGCCCTGCTGGGTTTCTAAGAGGCTGACTTGGAGGAATCTTTACATTAAACCGATTGATAGTCTCTCTGTGTCTGTGAGAGGTGTTTTGGCTTCATGTCAGAGCTCCCATCAGATGGGCTTGTACTGTGAGAGGTTTGAAAAATGGTTCAGATGAAAAAGTTGATTCTGTTCAATAATAAATGATATAAACATATATTATTTATTAATAAAAAATAATGATGTTTTGTATTTATAGAGCATCTTTCAAGTGTGGAAACTCTAAGTTCTTTGTGGATATTAACTTACCTTTCACACAATAGAGAAAAAATAATTTTGTCAATTCAGCATTTTTGAATTTTCTTTTTTCTTTTACTGGGAGAGGAGGATAGATATTACAGGGATATTTTCTTATAATTATTTCAAGGTAACAAATCTTCCTCCTGCTGGAAATCTTTCCTTATTGGATATCACCTAAGAAGTTAAAAATGAATAGTGATGTCTAAAACGTGTATGTGCTTTTATATGTCTATGCGGGTGTGATATCTATATAAATATTTAATGTTTATGGTCTAAGCCTTCTCCCTCAGTTTTCATGAGTTAGAATTTATTAGCTACTGAACAGTGGGGATATTATTATTTGCTTTTGCACCTCAGTGATTTAAAAGTCAATTATGAATTGATTAAGGGGATTGGAGAACTGTGTCATGTAATACGGCCCCTGCAATTTCGACTGGTTACCAAATGTCTGGAATGAGCAAGTGTACAGGGTGGGAAATAGCCCACAGAGGTACCATATGGATATTAAACCGAGCAGGCAGAGGCCTTAGGTCACTGGGATGTAGCGACTCTGCTGGGTTTCATCTAGTTGGGTTAGGAGGTGGGAACAGAGGGTGCTGAGGAGGTGTACAGGCAGACACTTGTCCAATCACTAAGTCATGTCTGACTCTCTGCAACCCCATGGGGTGTAGCCCGCTAGGCTCCACTGTCCATGGGTTTCTCCTGGCAAGAATACTGGAGTGGGTTGCCATTTCCTTCTCCACAGGCAGACCCTTAAATATAAGAATAAAGCAGAACCTCAAGGCAGGCCCAAACTGTGACTGAAAACCAGGCAAGCCCATAGAGAGGCTAGTCACAACAGCCAGCCCCCAACACTTAGGTCTGGGTTCTTTACTCCTTGTGACATTTAGAGCAAGTGCCAACCAGCTCCAGGGTCCCTGGGGAAGGAATGTAAACATTTATTGCATTCCTATTTATCCGCCAAGTGCCGTCTTCTGAGTCACTAAGGCAGAGAAGCAGGCGGGAAGGCACTAATAACCCAATGCAACAGAATTATTTGAAAGGAAAATTCTCCTATAGAATTCCTGTCCTTTGACCATTCCAAATGGGATGTGGGAGTTTTCAGGTGGTAAACAGAGGTGGAAAATAGGTGATCTGTGGTTGGGGCCCTCCACTGGGGACTTTATGACTTTGTGTTTGCATGAAGGGATGCCGAAAATCAGATAATGTTCACCTCAGAATTGGCCAGGAGCAAATGGCAAAACTTTGTTAGCAAGGTTGGAGCCCACAGTAAATTTTAAAAAGCGAGCATGCACCACAATGATGAGCATTCATCATAAACCTTCAGTCACCTCTGGGTTCTGGCCTGGATGCTATCCTTTTGCAGAAAGTAATTTTGGAATTTTGGAACAAGAGTCAGGTCTTATGATGCCTTTGTATTCATATGCTAACCAGCTAATCAAAGTGTTCCAGCCTGTCAGGCTCACGCTACCCAATGACTACTCACTTGACTTAACAGTCCCCACCCTTAAAACTGCTGCTCAGCGTACGTGGATGTACCTATGTGTGTATATATATATGTATGTATAAATATACATACACATATGTTTTCTCTTATAAATGAAACTGAATTACACTTTATTTTCAGTATTTAGGTGACTCTTGGGCTTCCCTGGTGGCTCACACGGTAAAGAATCTGCCTGCAATAGCTTTGATCCCTGGGTTGGGAAGATCTCCTGGAGGAGGGCATGGCACACTCTGGTATTCTTGCCTGGAGAATCCCCATGGACAGAGGAGCCTAACAGGCTTCAGTCCATGGGGTCACAATGAGTCAGACATGACTGAGTGACTAAGCACAGCACACAGGTGACCCTTAAAACTCAGGGGGAAAGTTGGGATTGAAAATTCAGGGAAAAAGCAGAGCAGAGGAATAATTATTTTGCAGGTCATCACTAAATGAAAAATTTCCCCAAACCATTAGTTCCAAATTCTAACATTAAAACAAGTCTAAAGTAGTACAACATAAAGATGAACTTTAATGCACAAAATCACGTAGCACTTTGTATCAGTCCGAAGACAAACTGATTTTTTTTCCCTAAAGGAGGTCAAAGTGAACCTGGCAAATGGTCAGAAAAGTGTGAAGAAGGCAGGTTTTTTTCTTTGTGAATTTGTTTGATTTGAGGTTCTCTAAATGCCATGATTGGTACCAATCGTGAGATCTGTGCTGAGCCACAAACCCCAAAGCTGCAACCTGAGCCCCCAGTGAAGTTAATTAAGTTTGAGTCTTGGGCCGGCTGATGCCAGAATAAATCTAATGTGTTGTCAGCAGGCTAAGCCAGAAGAGTTGGGCTCCAAAGAGGAATTTCTATGCAGTAAATATCACTTAAATTCCACTCAGAGTTGGAGCTGGTGTCAAAGTCCAGAAAAGCAATATTCCCTGGCGACTGCTGTCAGGAGTGTGTTTGTGCCTGGCTATGTATCATCTGAACTCAAATTAGCAGAGAAGAAGGAAAGGGAGTTAATATTACCCAGCTGACTGCTCAAAGAACTGCTTCAACTGTAGCCAGAGAAATATGGATGGGGCATGACCAATCATCAATGACCTCCAAATGACTAGATGCTCAGAATTTTCTGGCAGTCTGGGCTAGATAAATAATTCCCGCTATGAAATAAAATGCTCCCTGAAATATTTCAGGGAAACCAATGCTATCACTTCCCTATTGCTCACCTATAATGAGCTGGAGAAATACTACAGGAAGAGGAAAGGAAGAGTAGAGAACTCTGCCTGCTGGTAGATTTCGACCTCACCACCTGCTGGGTTAGGAGGGGCTGGTCAGCCCAAGGAGGTTGGTGTGGTAGATGGGAGTGGGGAGTCTTACAGGAACTCTGTATATGAGGCTTGTAAACATATTCCACCTCGCGACAGGTCTTTGGAAGGGAAGGGAGGAAGGAAGGACAGGAGGAAGGGAGGGATGGATGGAGGGAGGGAGGAGGGGGAATATATGGAAAGGGAGACTGAAAATGGGAGGTAGAAGAGGAGAAAAGAGAAAAGCAGGAGACAGTGATATTAATTTAAAAAGGAAATAAAAGGTAGAAAGAGAGAGAGCAGGAGGGAGAGAGGGACAGAGGGAGAGAGAGAAAAGAAAAATGAATTATCACGGGCTCTAAGTCGCTTCCGTCCTGTCTGACTCTTTGTGATCCTATGGACTGCAGCCAGCCAGGCTCCTCTGTCCATGGGATTCTTCAGGCCAGAATACAGGAGTGGGTTGCCATTTCCTTCTCCAGAAATTAATACAATGTAGCTCTAAAGTAATAGGCATCGTTTTTTTAAAACAGAACACACACTGCAGATAAATATTGCAATCTTTGAACTTTTCCAGGAACTGTATTTCTCTTAATCTTTCTTTTTGCTTTATCCTTACATTGATTTTAAAATGTTTGCTTTTAAAACAAAGATAATGAAAGTTTTGGGTCAGCAGTGTCATCTTCCATCTCCAGTGATTTACAGGTAGAAAACTGCAAGCCAAATTCTTCCCTTTCTTCTCCATCTTCTTCACTCACCCAGCTTCCTGCTTGCCCAGCTTTCTGCTTTCAGAAAAGGGATGAGGGGCTGAGAAAATCAGCTTTGGGGAGTTCAAGGTATTTGGGCCCTGCTTCAGGAGACAGCGCCCTTGTCCGTAGCAAGAGGCAGCTGGTCCTAACAGGCACTTCTCCCAGGGAGTTTACTAACAGGATTATTTCTGAGCTATTCTCAAGGAAAGCCGCCCCTAGAGTTAAGATCTGGAGCTAAATTCCTCCTCAGCTGAAGAAGAACAGGGGTACTTAGGAATCCCTTACACCCCATGCAGCAGGGAGACAGCTTCTGTATTTGGTGCTGTTTGTGAAAAGCCCAAGTACATGCTGGGGAAATAAATTAGCTGCCTTCTGAGAATGCATAAACTGGGAATTCAGAAAAACTGACATAAATTGGGAATTCAGAAAAACTGCCTTCATCCTGTGTGGTTGCAGTCTTGGGGTGGTTTTGTCCAAGGAGACTGGCTCCTGCTGGGGGGAATAACTATAAACTTATTATTATTTCCATTTATAAATTAAACTTCTCAAAGGAAGAGAATGTAAAAGCAGTTTTATCACTGCCCAGTGAAAAGACAATTGCTATCAGCTACAATTGATACGCTCTGGAGAAAGTGAATAACCAAACATACAACGTAGTCAGCTACAGGGGATTCTTTTGAAGGCAGTTATAAAAGGAATGTGCCTTATTAGCAGTATCAGGATTTCTGGGGGTGTTTTGTTGTTCTAGGGGTGATGGAATGATAAGGTCATCTCCAGGGTGGTTTTCTTCTTAAGTTAGGAAGCAAAATATTACAAACAAACAAATAAGCGAACAAACCTTTTCTTCTTCACCATTTCTCTGACCATCCCCCTTTAATTTGTAGGACATAGCATTCCTGGAAAAAGAAACTTCTTTAGCTGCAATGAATCACTGGTTTAAACTCAGGCAATAGGGTGACATTCTCCTTAATTTAATAATTTTAGGAAATAAATTGATGCAGATTCAGATCAAATTTCAAGCACTCACTTCAATGGGGTCAATAATTTTAAGTTTAAATGTCTGATGTTCCAAAAAATAATGACTCTTTGAACTTAATGTTCAACAATGATTAGTGCAATTTCAAGATCCCACTGAATTGGAGGCTAAAATGCAGGATCAAGAGAAAAGAGATGCCAAGTTACAATCCTAGATTCTAAATATCCCAGCAGACTATCTCCATGAAAGATCTTTTTTTTTTTTTTTTTTTGGTGAATAAGTGAATGTGTGCTACCCTCCCTTCCCCCTTCTCCTTAAAAAAAAAAAAATGATGACTTTTTCTGGTCTCTGCTTCCAGGGTTTTAGACATGTGAAGTCAGATGGGAGGCAGGGATGAGTAGTACTAATTGGGCGCATTCTGGTGTGCTAATACAAAGGATAGCCGATAGGACTGTGGGTTTCTGAGTTTGCTGTCTGTACCTGGCCTGTCTGGAGATTAAGAAGGATTTGCTGCCCCTGGTCATAGGATACACTGCAGTCTTGACTGCAATTCCCTGGATGATTCCTGAACCAGAGTGGACAGTGTGACTTCTATGCTAACCAGCCCAGAGCAGTTAATGCTCAGTGGTCACACAGGAAAGCCACATACAGATGTGAGGAAGGGTCGCCAGGATGGCTGGGTGACTGTCCATCCTCCAGAAAGTTGGATCAACCCAAAGGAGCGTCCCCAAGTTCTTAGGGCCAGGGCTGCTAGCAGCATGTCAGCCAAGTCTGTGTGAGGTGACAGGGACTGACGCCACCTCAGGAAGGGGCCATCTGGTGACACACGAGAGATGGGGTAGAGGTGGGCGACAGAAAACTCAAAGGGGGGAACTGAGGGGAGTGGGGGGAGGAGACCCTTGAGAGAAAATGCAGAGGGAGGAGCCGCACGAGCCTGAAGACAGGCTGACGCGGGAGGGGAGACAGGAGCGAGGCTGGAGGGGCTGCAGCCCCTCAACCAAGGAGGGCCCTTTCCAGGAGTGACAGGCTTGGTCTGGCACCTTCTCCTTGCTGTCGCATTCTTCTCACAGAGAGAAGCCATGCTGGGGAACAGCCCGGGTGCCTCTTCTCTGTAAATGAGCCTAGAGTGTTCTGTCAAACCTCTCCTGCCAGGGATTGCCTCCAGCCCAAAGGAGTACTTAACCACCTTTCCTGCTTTAGACACTTCTGAGACACAGGGCGTGCCCTCTCTCATGGGTTCTTACGTGTGTAGACACAGTCATTCATACCTGCAGACACGCCTAGGTCCTGATCCAGGTTGAACCATCTGCCTGTTGGGATACCCAAGGGACATCATTTTTTCTAGCTTCCCACCCCATGGCTCAGGTTTTGTTCCCTAAACCACACCGGTCCAGCTGCACGCCAGACTCAGGGCCTCCCCTGTGAGCTGTGTTTTGAGAGGGATTCCAGGAAAGTTGACCTGTGACCCAAGAGCAACCCCAAGCCCCAGCCTGGTCCTTGTCCTGGGCTGCGAGAGGGGAATGCCAGTCCCTGAATAGCACTGGTGGGCAGTTTCCATCTGCCTCTTGGGCTTGAAGAGAGCCAGGCGGGGAGAGGACAGGTCAGCACTGACGGGTCTGTGATGGCGGCAAGTCCTGTGTGACTTACACCATGTTAAATGTCCCACGGCTTCTACTGCGGGCTTCTGCTCTGTGAATTGACTGGAACCAGCCTTTAACTCCAGCGTCCCATCAGCTACCTACCTCCTGTCTACATATGTATGTGAAGAATGTGGAGTAATTTAGCTATTCATTGATCTAAAGCACATCTAAGGAGTGGAGAAGGCTAACAAAAGGCATTAAAAATATATTTTACTATCGTCTCTTATTGGCTCAGATGGTGAAGCATCTGTCTACAATGTGACAGACCTGGGTTCAATCCCTGGGTTGGGAAGATTCCCTGGAGAAGGAAATGGCAACCCACTCCAGTACTCCTGCTTTGAAAATCCCATGGATGGAGGAGCTTGGGGCAGGCTACTATCCATGGGGTCGCAAAGAGTTGGGCACGACTGAGCAACTTCACTTTCACTTTCTTTCTTATTTAAAAACTCTATATTCTTATATAATATACTGTAGATTGGAAAAGGCATAAAAAATACTGAAATCATCTGTAATTTCAAAAACCAGAAGTGAAAGCACTGTGAATACTTTTACGAATTTTCTTCCTTTACTTCTCTATAGTGATATCTGCACCTCTGTGTACATGCTTATGAATCTAGTGTCAGTCGCTCAGTCGTGTCTGATTCTTGCAACCCCAGGCTCCTCTCTCCATGGGATTCTCCATGCAAGATACAGGAGTGGGTAGCCATTTCTCTCTCCAGGGAATTTTCCTGATTCAGGGAATGAACCCTGATCTTCCACATTGCAAGCAGAGTCTTTACCATCTGAGTCATTCAGGAAGCCTGCTTATAAATCTAGACTGAGAATTAAATATGAGTGGTCACAGGGTGCTGCAAGTGTCCCGGGCTCTGGTAGAAGACCTCATTGATTTCTGGTTGTCCTGGTGAGACATCCTGAGAACCCAAATTATGGGGTAATTGAGATAGCAAGAGAGGAGGTGACATGCCAGGCTCCCCCTGTCCCACGTTGCCTCCACCAGAGAAAAGGGAGGGTGGAGGCTGGTTTGGAAGCTGTGGGGTGAATTCCCTCTCATGGGAGACAGCCGTGATCAGAGGTGGCAGGCCGGCAGGCTGACTCTCAGCCCACAATCGCCCACGTCCCCAGCAGCTGCAGGGGCATCAGGCTTTGCAGGGCCTTTGATCCATGAGAATGAAGTACGTCACAGGCGAGTGCTCACGGGGCGTGGGCTCGGCGCACAAGGGTTGCCAAACTGACAAACACACCTCCAGGAAAGCCTTCCAGCTCTGGCTGGGCTTCAGTCAGTCAGCTCCCCGCTCCACCACTCCCCACACAGAGCCTGCATGAAAGGCTTGGGAATGCACCAGCCCTTCCCTCGGGTGACCCTAGCGCCCACCCAGCTCCCAACCTCAGGAACTCAGAAATAACTCTCCCCGAGCTAAGAAGCTGGGCTTTTCTTGCACACTGCTACACACACCCACTCACATTTCTTTTGAACATCTGAGACATAAAGACATAAAATAATCTTATTTCTTCTTGTCAAGCTTTCGGAGATTTAGGACAGAGAGTTGAAAACACAGAACTGAGAGAGGCAGCCCACTCTGGGCTCAGCTTGAGAGCAAGGGTAGGGGTGAATCCAGGCGGAATTTATCATTTATTTCTTCATCACACACTTCGGATCGCTTACTTTGTGCAGGCATTAGCTAGGAACTGCAGAGAAAGAAATATAAAGAAGAATAAAATATATTCTTGTGCAGTTTAATTTTTAAGACAGACCTGTCATCAAATCTTTAATGCTGCTGCTGCTAAGTCGCTTCAGTTGTGTCCAACTCTGTGCGACCCCATAGACGGCAGCCCACCAGGCTCTCCTGTCCCTGGGATTCTCCAGGCAAGAACACTGGAGTGGGTTGCCATTTCCTCCTCCAGTGCATGAAAGTGAAAAGTAAAAGGTCGTGTCTGACTCTTAGTGACCCCATGGACTGTAGCCTACCAGGCTCCTCTGTCCATGGGATTTCCCAGGCAAGAGTACTGGAGTGGGGTGCCATTGCCTTCTCCACAAATCTTTAGTGAATATGTATCAAAAGCTACAATGTCTGATAAGTCAGAAATATTATCATAAACTTATTTTTAAACAAAATGGTAATGACATTTTCAAACAATGTGCTCAATATGATTTACTTCAACCTCCCGACAACTTATCAGGAAATCCTTCTAAGTTTAAAGCAATGAGCGCAGTTGTCAATGTTGAAAAAAAAAGCACAAGAAATATACTACAGAGTGTCCAAAAGGCTTGCAAACATGGAGAAAGTACTGTATTTCTTGTATCTTTTTGAAAAACAAGGCTAACAATTGGATCTGTTTATTCAATTTAGAAGTACTTTACCTGAACAGGTATCTGAAAGTTGAAGGAAAACATATTAAATCTATCTTTTTGAAAAATGTAACTAAAATTCTGTTTAACAATAAGTTTAACTCATGATTCCTGATTTTTCCGGCACCCCGTAGAATAGAAACAGGTGACCACTGAAGGGAGATTAGTTCTGCTTGAAGGAAGCACAGTTTTCCCAGGGGAGGTAACATTTGCTCTGAATCTGGAAAAGTGAGTAAAAGTTTTCAGCTGGACAGTTTAATGGAAGGATGAGCTGAGTAGTCTTCTTGGAAGCCACTGACTGATCCTCATAGAAGGCGCGTCCTTTCTGGGTAAGACTCAGCCTGCTCTTTGCTCAGCTGCCAGTAGGATGCCGAGGACGCTGACCCTGGGTGGCAGTCCCGCATGGCAGGGCCTGGGGCTGTCCACAGCCTGGAAGCCGTTCATGAAGAAAGGCCTGCCAGTCTCTCTCCTTTGCAGGCTCAGGGGCACTCCATCCTACTTACTCATGCTCCTGCCAGGACATCAGAGAAGGGGGAGGGCACTTTGGAAATCTGACACTTCGTGACATCTGCTCATTAAGAAATCTTGAGTAGTTTTTTTCCTAATGACTAGCTTGAACACGGATCACAGCTGGAGGGAACCATAGTGATTGTTATATGAATAGCCTTATTTTGGAGGCGAAGAAACCAAGGGTGAAATAGTTTCCCTAAGGTCACCCACCTTAGGTAATGGTGTTAGCCCAGACTCCCATAAAGACAGTCTCTCAGGCTTCTTCCAACCCCTAGGTTCTTTGAAATGTAGGGGCAAAATTCATGTGTCTTATGCATCATTGTTGTTGTTCAGTTGCTCAGTTGGGTCCAACTGTTTGCGACTGCATGGACTGCAGCATGCAAGGCTACCCTGTCCTTCACTATCTCCTGGAATTTGCTCAAACTCATGTCCATTGAATTGCTGATGTTATCCAACCATCTCATCCTTATGCATTAATAGTTATCAATCAATCAGCCTCTTAATCATCCAAGCAATTATGTAACGACTGAGTCCTGGTGATGCCTACCACTGGGCTTTCTACATGGTAGAATCAAAAGAAATAGAAGCCAGGCTCTTTCTTTACCCCTGAGTAACATGCATTAGCTGAGTAGAAAAGAATCCTTTAGACACAGTGAGAGTAACAAAGTGCTCTTTGTACTAAAAAAATAATGACTGCAGTGGGAGCTGGTGTGGGCTGCAGCTTTTTGGAAAGGGAGACTGAGAGGAACAAGGGAGCTGAGAAAGGCATGAAAAGGATTACTAGAGGGAAGGGGAAAGGCAGGATCTGGGTGGAGAGCTATGGGAAGCATTCTGGAAAACTCTTGAGTGCCTGTTTATATACAAGATCACACTTGCTCCTACATTCCCAGGCTCCCCGCTTCAACTCACAGCACTTCTCATCTTCCAGGGTTGGTAGGTGATTTTCGCCCTTTGTCCGTACAGGATAAATCAGTGGCAATATTCAAGGGTGAGACGCCAGCTCCGTTTTGGCTGCCACATTATTTTTCCTTTGAGGATTGTCCTGGTCTGTCCTGGAAAATTTGACTTGTTCTCTCTCATCAACTAATCCTGCGACAGGGATGAAAGCAGGCTTCAAGGTGCCCAGGCTCCCCATCCTATTTCCACACAGCCCTGAGCAAACCAGCAGGGCCCCTAAACTGCTCAGAGGAGCTGTGACTCTGGTGCCCAGAGCAGAGGCCCGCACTAAGAGTGCTGGGCAGTGTGAGCGGCCCACCCCAGCTCCTGGCGCCACCCAGGATGGCATCTCATGCCAGCTGTTCAAAATCTCCCAAGACACAGGTGGATATAAGAGCTACCCAGGCAGGTCCCAGCAGCCAGCAAGCTGGTCCTCAGCAAATGACTGGATGTGGAAAAACTGGAACTAAAAGGATAAAGGGAGAAGGAAATGGCAACCCACTCCAGTATTCTTGCCTAGAGAATCCCATGGACAGAGGAGCCTGGTGGGCTGCTGTCCCTAGGGTCGCACAGAGTCAAGACACGACTGAAGCGACTTAGCCACAGCAGCAGCAGAAGGATAAAAAGATATTTCAGGACTGTCCTTGTTAGCAGAACTCCAGGCAGCCATGTCAGGGACAGCATGATGTGCATGTAAGATCACACACCGGCACAATGGAATGTGAGGTAACCTGAGATGGGTTTCTCTGATAACAGCAACAGAGTGTGGGGGTACTGGTCCTGGTGGGGTTGCTCTGTGTCTACGACAGAGAGCCCTGGGGTTGCCTTCCTTTAAGGAGCAGCCTGTCCACAAATGCTCAGATGGGGCTGCATGCATTCCTAGATCTTCCAGACCCAATCAACCCAGAAGGCAACAGGGCCTGAAGTGAAGCACAGAAGAGAACACAGGGCATCATGTTACAATGTAGATCCCTGGATCTTCCTTTAGAGACTAATTCAGCCACTCTGGAGTGATTCTGACACAGGCCCCAGACCAAACCGGCAAGCACTGCTGAGAGCTTTGGCTCCGCTGCCAGTCAAGAGGAGTAAAACAACCCCTCTTCACCTAGGAGCTAGCTCAATTATTTTTTCTGTCCTCCGTCAGAATAATACCCTGTCCTACAACCAGGTTAGCTCATGTGGGAAAAAACCAGGAGAAGCTGACAAGGGCAGCCTCCTGGGGCCCTCCCCTCCCCACATGGCCCCTCACTCCTTGGCTGGGTGGGAGAGAACATACCCCAACAGGGGCAGTCCACCTGTGGATTCCCAGAGCTCCACACAGTGCTGCCCCAGCAGAGGGGCGCGTAAAATCCAGCCCTGGCTGCTTACCCTGTGTCAGGGCTCCAAAGGGAAAGCAGCTATGGAATCTGCCAGCGGCATCTTTTGACATTTGGAGTACCCCTCACTGTGAGAACCGAGAGACCTCTGAGCTTCCTCCTGGATCTCTGAGAAGGGCGGGCAGAGCTTGTAGGCTGGAGGCTCTTCGTGGGGGAGGCTTCTGTCTCCAGAGGGCCTTTCTGTCTTCTGGGCCTTCCGGAAGGCCCCGGCAGGTCCTCAGTGCCTTAGGACTGTGGACACGCGCTCAACGCTCTCGGAGACCAGAGCCAGGTCTCCTGATCTGTGCGTGCTCTCCCCACCTCCTCACCCCGCAGGGCCTGGCGGGTCCCTGCCTCTCAGGGACTGAGAACTGACCCTCGGCCAGTTCTCCCTGGCGACCGGGACACAGCCCCTGCGGCCCCGGCCCCCAGGTCCAGAGCGGATCCAGCTGTCCCCCACCCCCACCCCGAGCGTTCCCAGCCCAGCCGACTTCCCCGCAGAGGCCGGGGGCGGTGCGGTTCAGGGGCAAGGGACCGCAAGTGGGGGCGGGTGCCTGAGAGTGTGTGAGCAGTTCAAGTTCAGAAGGGAGATCTCCGGTGATAACCCAGGCCCTGGATGGCTGAGCTCGACAGGAAACCTCGAGCTAGGAGACAGCTGTGGGCCCAGGGGTGGAGCTGCTGCTCCCAGTAACCGCACGGAGAGGCGTGAGCGCCCAGAGCCCACCCTGGCCTCGGGGGGAAGGACCTTAAGATCCCCTACACACACACACACACACACACACACACACACACACACACACGTGCGTGCGCTTACAGTCCAAAGCTCCTCTTCCTCTGGGGCAGGGCTATTCTTCATGAATTCTGTTGGTAACCTTAGGCTGGGGTCCTGCACACCTGGGCTTTGGGTGTGTGTGGTTGGAGGGAAGAGCCCAGCCTCTGAACGCACTTGGTGGGTTGTGACAGCGGAGGGTAGGGCCCACCCCTGGCACAGCTGGGTGGCCAGGGCCCAGGGGTAAGTGAGCACGACCACCTCAGGAGAAGTTCCAGAAGCCTGCCACTGCTTTTTTCCATCTCCTTTCCAGGAGGGACCCCAAATAGGGGACAGTGAACTTGGCCTCATGAAGGCTCAGGTTTGCCTCTAAAATCGCAGAGAATTTACCCTGCCCCGTAAAGTATGTATAATTTCAAATCAAAATAGCATTTCCTCTGACCAGTCTGGGAGAAGCTAAGCTTGGTAGGCAGACCTCATCCTGCCACTTGCCCCCAACCTACCACCGTGTAGCCAAAGGAGCCTAGCACAGGGCCTATAGCAGCGGACCAAGCATGGCCCCAGGCTCAGGGAGCTCCTTGGCTGGAGGGGCTATCAGTCAAGCAGATAGATATATAGGTTTTTGCTACGGATGGTGTGCAAGCCGGGAAAAGTTAGCCTCAATTGCCTGGAGTCAGTAGGAGCCTTCCCAGAGGGCAGATGAAGGCTTCAAAGATGGCCTCTCTGGCTCCCTTCGGTCTGATGGTCTCCCTGGGGTTATTCTGGTAGCGTAGCTCCTGATGCCTCGAAATCTGCTTGGCTTCTTAGGTGCCTGATTCCCGGGGGCAGTGGCTTGAGTGGAGCGGAGCAGTGGGTCAGAGCTGCTTTCACCTGCTGGCTTGGTGCTTGTGTCAAGGATAGGGCAAAGAGGAACTTGAGTATGAAGGTATCTCTTTTCTGCAGCACTGATAATAATAACAGCAACTATAATTGTGCTGTGGACTTTCCTGGTAGTTTAGAGGGTAAAGTGTCTGCCTGCAATGTGGGAGACCCGGGTTTGATTCCTGGGTCAGGAAGATCCCCTGGAGAAGGAAATGACATTCCACTCCAGTACTCTTGCCTGGAAAATCCCATGGACAGAGGAGCCTGGTAGGCTACAGTCTATGGGGTCGCAAAGAGTTGGACACGACTGAGCGACTTCACTTTCGACTGTGCTATCCATCAGGAGTAATTGTTTTTATGTTTATGCATAAAGGTATTAAAATTTCCTAAAATACCATTAGAGTGAACGTTTCTGTATATTTGAATTACTTCCAAACCCCAGTAAGTCATCACCAGAAATGTATTGAGCCACAGTCAAGTTCAAGGTGCTTTGCTAGATGGACAAGTCTGTATCCCTCCCTCCACTTTCTGCTTGCCTAGAACTGTGCTGCGCAAACATGGACTTATTTAAGGGTTCATGTCATTTGTTTTTGTTGGGTTAACATTCTAAATGTAATATATTATCACAAAGTTTCAAAGAACCTAAAAGGGTGCAAAGTAGAAAATAAGTAAAATTTTCCCGAACTCTCCCTCAACTCCTTCCTCTCCAGAGTTACTGTGAATAATGTATTTTGTGTATCCAGCAATCCAAATATATAGGAAGGTAGGTAGGTAGGTAGATAGATAGATAGATATAGATACTTTTTTATTGTGGTAAATTATAAGTCATATAAAGTTACCATTTAACCATTTTTTAAGAGTACGATTCAGTGGTATGAAGTACATTCATAATGTTGTCTACCATCACCACTATCTGTTTCCAGAATTTTTTTTTTACTGTCATAAATTTTTAATTTTTTAAAATTGCAGACTTAACAGTAAAATAATTAACAATACACTACTTTTGGTGGGTAGTTCTATGAGCTGTAAGATTTGGATAGATTCACGTAACCACGATCACAAACATGATACAGAGCAATTTCCCTCCCCAACTCCCATATGGATATTAGAGTTTTATATATTCAGGACTCAATCCTCTTTCATACGTGTGATTCAAAAATATTTTCTCCTGGTCAGTGGTTTCTTCTCAAACAAAGAGAGTATACTTAACAAATTGTGTACAAAACTTGTACACCAAAAAGGATAAGCTGTGTTTACAGAAGCTAAAGAGTCCTAAAAGGAGAGATTTATCATAATCATGAATGTTTCCAGAACTTGTTCATCATCCTAAACATAAACCATCCAGATACGTTTTTATGTATAAGTATACATGTGCAGAAGGCAATGGCTCCCCACTCCAGTACTTTCGCCTGGAAAACCCCATGGACGGAGGA